>NC_088284.1:83223651-84423651 GCF_036013445.1 Caloenas nicobarica | reverse complement strand
AGCAGTTCCTTTGCTTGCAGGAGACGGAGGTTTCTCCCGCACCCCCGTTCCCAGCAGAGAACCTCCAAGGCTACGCGGCTTTGTGCAGGTTTCAAACCGGGAGAGCCTGTTTGAGCTGCAAAGCTGCAGAACTTGAGAAACAGCGGCTGGGGACTCGTCCCTGACACACCAAGATCAGGAACAGCATTTCCTGCAAGCTCGACACGCCCCATGTGTCTCATCACTCACGTAGAAAACAAAACAAAACAACTCCATTTTATGCAAGAGGTCGACGGTAACAAATACATTATTCTATAAAGAAAATGTTGTATATAGAATAAATTATTACCCAGTATGTTTTATGTCAATTACAAAAATACATCGAGAAAACTAGTCACCAAAAAAAGGTAACAGCTGAAGAACTCAGCAGCGCTCTCTGCAATGCTGAACTCTATTGTCACTTTCTCCAAAGAAGAGGAGAGAAGGAAGGATGATATTGATATTGCCACCTGTCACATGAAGGCAGACCTTGTTTCCTCAGTTTGTTATTGGATCAAACTGAAAACACTCACGATTAGGGATCAGCACTTTCAGTTTACAGTAACTATAATCAGTGGTACACCTGAAGCAACACCTGCTGATCTGATTTCTACTACTACAAAACAACAATATAATTTATTGAGAAGTATTATATTGTCCCATATGTCTGTTGTATCTGACGTTTTAGCATCTTTCAGGTATCAACTATTAACAAACCCTTGTTGTAAACATGTTATTGACACCTAAACACGCTTCAGACATTAAGCTGCTCTTAGAGAACCCCATACCCAGACTCTGCAATATTCTGTATGTGTCACAGGCAAATCAACCTCTGCGTTTGTATTCCAAAAAAGTTATATGAGTTTTTGAAGCAGTTACAGCGCGGGCTGTGAGCAATGAGAAAGAAAAAACAAACCAACCAAACAAAACCGAACCGAAAAACCTCCATACAACACCAAAACCCAAACAAACCACAACACAAACAAAAAAATAATACAGAACTTAGACATGACTTCAAAAGTCTACTTGTCCTCATCCCTCTCTTCTCCATGACTGCTTATGACATGTACATGGCTTGTTGTGTGATGTGTAGAACATGCAGTCTCACAGGGTCTAAAAAGGCTGTTCTGAACATGTTAAGATAATTTTAAAAGCCATTTCACGACACACAGCTGGTTCTGGAGCGCTTCAAACCCGGCAATGTCAGGCGCACGTCAGAAGCCCTGGAACTCAGCAGCTTGTGCTATTTCGGCCCACAACATTCCCGGAAGAGAAATTAAAATAAAAAAGAGAACTGCAACAGGAACATAAATTACCCGAAAGCAGAGGCAGCAGGAAAGCAAAGCCAGTGTAAATAGCAAACCTACAGGGTACCTGTGCGCCTCCTGCTCCCACAGGCACATCGGATCGGGTGTTTTGGCCCGTTTTGTCCAGTGTGGTTTGGGTTTTTGGAGGTGCACGTGGCCATGGGGAGGGGACATGAACCGGCGGGTTTGGCACGAGCAAAGCACAGAAGTGTTACTGACCAAAAGAAATAGAGACGGACAGACCGGTTAAGGCCACTGGAACTTGACTGATTAAGACTATTTTTAAGCATAATAAATCCAAATAATTTATATTCATGTAGAACTTAAAACCTGCAGTTGAAAGCTTCTTGAAATACCAGTACTGACCTGCGTTTTTTTTGTTTTTGCTCTAGAATCAAATTCTCAATACCTGTACTGTTTTTTTCATATCTTTGTTCTTAAAGAGAGAGCCCCCCCACCACTAACAAACTCTTCAACCATTCTTTCATAATGACACTCTTATCTCAAGGGAACAAGAAAGAAAATTGAGCCCTAGAAGGAAAGCAAAAATGGGGAAATGCCTGAAGATATCATGCAAGACTGATGGGGAAAACATCCCATTTTTTAAGTGCAGTAAATGATTGTTTTGTGAAATGGACCATGTGCTGGCAGCAGCTCTGAGGGCGACTTGCAGCCCCATTATTTCCTACCGTCTTGCCGCAAAACACCTGTACACTGAAATATACACCTCTCTAAGGAGAGCATGGAAAGGAGGTTCTCAGGTCGTACACTTAAATATTTTTTCTGAATAACCTCAAAATTTAGAGATGGCCTTTCCAACCTGCACAGTATGACTGGAAACAGGAATAAATTTACACATTTCCCTGTACATTTCCAATCAGCACCCTGACTTCAGCTGGCATCTCCTTAAAAACGTCTTCCTTCACAATAAGGTGTCTGTGCAAAGCTCGCAAAATAAAATTGGTGACAGTTAAGTAAAGTATGTAGCATAAAAAATAATCCCAGGAAATACACTGACAGTAGTAATCACTTTTTATGATAATCCACACAAACTTGTCACAGATTTTCCAGTCTGCTGCAGAAACAGTAGGGGCTTCACTCAAACACACTTAGTAACTGCTGTTATTTTCTTATTGTTTTCCTGGTTTTTGCACAAGTAAGTAGATTGGATCCCCATTTAAAAGAGTGTTAATTTGGATGCCAGCTGAAAGTAACTAAACTTAAATTTCTTAAATCGTTAAGATCAAGAAGCTTCATCTGAAATTACTCAAGATCTTGCTGAATTTCCGTTGTTGTTGAATTCCTCTAGCATGGCTTCAATAAATTGTCCATTAAAGTAGTATAGACATCCTCACTTCACTAAGCTATAACAGCCAGCAACAAAAAGAAAATAATTACTCACTGGGAACTCATTAAGAGCAATGCCAAAAATCTGCTACATAAAAAACAGCAAAACGTCATTTGATACCAAAAGAATTACCATATAAGAACACAAAGATCCATGAAAGATAGCTGTATCCAGCTGTGTTCAAACATCGGTGCCTTCTATTAATAGCTATGATTGAACACGGAGCTGGAAATTGGCTTTCCTGTTGGCTGTGGAACTGGCAAAAACAATTTAAAAGGCTGTAAAAGGAAACACGGCTGGTTGGGCACCTTTTCTGCAGAAGGACAGAGTTTGGTTCGGTTTTTCCTTTTGCTGCTGCTAATAATGGTCAGTGCACCCTGGCAGGGAATGTGCACGTGGAGGAGGCTGCTCATGGGCAACCAGTAAATCCCCCTGATGATCAGAACCTCACCGGAATCCAACTTTTCACTGAATTTATCTGACAGAGGTCACAACAAGGTTTGAGTTCACTGAAGAGACCCTGGTACAAAATAACAGTCACTCAGGGCTTCACGTCAAGAAGGAACGACAGGCTGGTGATAGAAAAAAGTCAGAGCACCTGTTTGGGTTAAATTTATTTAAACTATTCATTTTGATTTAAGTTGTACTGAAACCGGGCACATAAAGGTTGCTAAGTCAAGTTCCTCGGTGCCTATGACACAAAAACTGTACAGATATAAAAGAAAGGAGACACAAGAGGCAGGACTTATTCCTCACACCACACGGACACATATGCTGCCGAAAAAAATACCTGTAAGAAGACGCTGAGCAGAAGCAGTGAGTAAATCCTGGCTGCAATGCCAGGAACTTAAAGAGTGAAACAATAAAGAGCACAGAGATAACATTAAGATGCAAAGAATGGCAGGTTCAGATACACAGTGTGACAAAAACAAAGCCAGACAGAGAAGTGCTTGCTTTTAGGAGTCCACATTACAGGAGAACTAAACAACTGCAGGAAAATTAGACTATCCACGTATTAGCCAGGCATTAAGCAAAGACAAACATCCATCACGCCAAGCTCCTGCGTCCTAAACAGGTGACCCAGGCAGAACACAAGCCATCAGTTATTATTACTTACTAAATGAAGTAAAAATGACTTAGGCCGTAATATAGAGGCAGCAAAAAAACCCTTCTGGCTATTCAGTTTAAAGCTATTTCATCACAGGGTAAGAACAGGTTAAAAAAATGAACAGCTCTACCTGGAGCAGCTTAACTGCCCCAACTCACCCACCTCTTCAAAGGACTTAGAAACCTACCTGGGGTGAGGTGTGTCGATGAAAAGTACTTACTGACCAAGAAGACGATAAAGGAATCCAAATAAATTCCACGTGCAAGACACATTAAAGCTACAGCAGGGGAAAAATTAAAGGAAGAAACAGCAGTCTCAAAGTTGCCTAAAAACTAGTAGAATGTTTGTGATTGCATTAAATGACTCGATCTGTTTTTGCAGCAAAAGAGAAAAGGCTGCTTTGCCTTTTAAAGAAATACTTCCTTTCTTGCAAAATTCCTGTAAAAAAAAAATCCAGTAAAATTTTTCTTTTTAATAGCTATTTTCAGAGACTAAGAGAAAAAGAAGGGCAGAAAAGAATATTGCCAAATGGCTTAAAAAAAAAGGTGGCACAAACGACAAGAACAGTAAATCTACAAGTTTTATTTTAAATAGAACTGCAAGATCACAGGAAATTGTTAAAACTGAAAGATATAATTAAAAGACGGTTTAGTCTAACTGTAGTTATGTAGTCATGGCTGAGTGGGAAGTAAAAATGATAAACTTAAAATAGCTATTGATTAAGAGTCAATACGAGACAGCATGAGGTAAGTACTTTCATAGTACATAATCTTTACCAGTAAATACTTTGGAATGTCACAGAAACTGCAGAAGCATCAAATACTGAATAAAATACATAGCCTAAGTTGTCATAACATAATATAAAGCAATTCCTGGCGATTACATTGCATTTTCATTATTAGGCTACATTCCAGTTCTTACACTTAACAGCATCACTGAAAATTGTACCTTGCACACTTAATGTGAAAGATATGCTTATAATAGAAAAAAACGCATACAGAAAAAAATACTTAAGATGTGTTAGTTGTCAAATTAGATGTGAGCTTCCACAGGACTATGCAGTTGGCGGCTGATAAGCAGAAAGATTATACTTGAGACCGTCCCATGCCATACAGCTGTCACGGGAACTACGTATGGACTACTATTGCTTTACCAGAGGAGAATGGCCCTGGAAAACCGCAAGGAACAGAAAGAAAAGCAACAAAAACACTGGGCTGTCTTCAGTGACAGGGAAAAGCACTGAAAGAAAGGGATGACAGGGCTTATATCTTTGCATCCTTCTTCACTGAGTAGGAAGGAAAAATAATTATTTAAGTAGCACAGAAGTATCTTCAGGAGCATTATTTTACAAAAGCACTGATTAGACAGTGAAAAACCCAGTTCAAAGGCAGAAACACTTCCTGCTGACAGGATCTTTCAAACGACAGGGTATCTCCAGACATGGAATATTGTGGTGGATACACTCGTTGTGCTTTGGTTCAGGCTGACAACAGCCCTCGTGTTCTTGGGGTTGACCTGTGAGTCCCTGGCTCATGTACAAGGGAGTGAACCTGTCTTGAAAGATATTTTGAAACGTGGTTTGGAAACCCAAAAGTGCCAGATAACCAAAGAACAGAACAAGGTACCAGAGTTAAAATGAAGACATGTCTTGTCTGCATCATTGACCAGCAGCCAAGTACTTCATTCTACAAATGTTACCACCAGGATGGGTCCAGTTTGAGCTCATCCCAACCACATGCCAGGGGCAGAGATGCCTCTCCAGGTCAGCAATTCCTTACCCAAGAACAAGCGACCCCTCAAGGTGCAGGGATCCTCTACCCACAACAGATCCTTGGTAAGTGATCAACAGCATGCTGAATTAATACTATGAAACACTACTAATCCATGTAGCTACTCAATATTATTATAAACTTTGTAGGAATAATTCCATTAGACATAAACCATTGTTCAAGTCTGAGTCTAAGATTGGATCCAGCCGCACCTGAGCTACATAAGGAGCTTAGAAAGCAAGAGGGTTGGTTTTTAAACCAAAGGGGGTCCACTCTGAACCTCATGACTCAATGGGAGGGTCCTCCTTACTCTTTGTGTCTCCAGCCTGTGTGAATCATTCTAACTTGACTCTAACTCAATTTTCCTTTGTATGTTTCTTCCATGCAGTAATGAATAAAGTGAACCTTGCCATCAAACTTGTTGAATCTTGTCAAACCACTGTTAGACTTCGTCTCAATATAAGATATTGCTGCTTCTCTCTTTTGAGTGAGATGCATTCCACTCATCTGAGACAAATATGCATCAGTGACTACCAACTGCAGCCACCAGTTCAAGTGTGACACCATCAGAAACTGCATTTTCGACACCCTATTTCAATACTCTGCAACACCTGAGCATGCTTAATGTGATCCCTGCTTCTCCTCAGGGTGTATCAACTGCACTCCAATACACAAGTCAACTGTATGACACCCTTCACACTAAATTCCCGAACAACTGAACTGCTCCAGGGGCTATGAAAGCAAAGATAGTTACAGGTCCTTCGATCTCATCAGGTCCTGCTGAGTAAATAGAATCCAAACATACAAACAAAATCTAAGGGTGAAAAAGAACCGTAGCCCCATAAGACAAATGAAGTTTGCTGCTGATAACAATGAGAACAGGATTTTTTAAAATAACTATGAGACTAACAAAGAACATGTGATGGGAGAACGATACCATGTATGTTTCCTCAAGAAGTCAACGCTGGCATTCTGCTGACCTGCATTCCCCTCTCAATTCACTACAGTTTCTAGCAAGACACAAAGAGCATCTCGGTCTTGCTGAATGCTGGCAAAAAAGTGTTTTCTACTCTACTACAGAGCATGAAGTCATATATCATATTGTATGATACCATATCATCTTCACTTTTTAAAGAGACTGTTTACTAAAGTATGCATTACCTTAGCAGCAGAAGGTGCTCCACTTGGCTGTGTTTTTGGGGGCTGGCTGACATTAGCACTTGCTGAATTCTTCTACAACACACAAGAGTGACATAATAAAACATCAGATATGTTCATCAAGAAAAGCCAAGTAAAACTGTAAAGGAAAAATAGTATTTTTAAAAGGTACACTAAAAAAAAGGCCATTAGAACATTTTATGCAAGGCAAGTCATCTAAAATAAATTATCCTATCTAACTTTAATTCACGCAGACTCATTTCAGACTGTTTTGCCATGACCAGAACAGGCTGTTTTCTCATACTGTTTCACTGATAATATATAAATCTGTGCTGTTTCCTGTGGCAGAGCAACTCTGTTTTAATTAACAGTTAAAGCAACAGTCACCGTATATACTTTAATGAAACACGTCAATGGAAATAGGATGGGTAAGCTACTGCTGTACAGACATAACCTGAACAACACAGAAGGTAACATTACAC
Organism: Caloenas nicobarica; assembly: GCF_036013445.1. Taxonomy (NCBI): domain Eukaryota; kingdom Metazoa; phylum Chordata; class Aves; order Columbiformes; family Columbidae; genus Caloenas; species Caloenas nicobarica. The sequence goes on along the minus strand of NC_088284.1, from coordinate 84,416,461 downwards.
TTCAAGCAGGGAAGGAAAGATAGGAAGATAAGGGCAAAACGATGGCTTTTCTGTTAGTAAGTATTCTTGCAACTGAAATGAACCCATGATATCCTCTCCGAACCTCCAGTTTTCCACCAATGCAATGCCATTATCAGCAAGTACTACTAAATACCACTGCAAAAACTTGGTGATTGCGGAAATCTAATGAAGGCTGGGAAAATAAGCTGTTAGCAATGAATGCAGAAAAAAACATGAGATTTTTGGAGGCAGCAGATGGGTAAGACCTATTAGTCTGGTAAGTGGAAGCTCAAGATTCACCACACAACTGAAGTGTTCACACTTTAATTACTCTCTGCAAGCAGGGAAGTCTGGAGAATGACCTGAGATTCAATCAGCAAACTCGTATGCAAACTCGGATGTACTTTTCAATTGATGGGACAGCAGGTACTGCAACCAACTCAGAGACCTCTGTCATTAAGGTAATTCTGCCTTCTGTTTTCTTTATGATTTAGATCCAAACCCAGGAGAGCACCTCGAATTAAAAAAGCTGCACATTCAACGGTGTTTGTGGTTCACAGTGTTCAGGACTTGTCTTTGGTACCTAAGACTATGTCTAACATGACTGGGGTGCTCTGAAAGCCCACAAGTAAAGTACTGTTTCGCAGAAGGAGCACCTACCAACATATTAAAAGATGTCAGGCACAAGGCTAACCTTTTTTCTTTTTCCTAGTCTGAACTTTAAAAAAACTAACAGAATGAAATAAATCTGTTCTGAGCATGAATTTATGCTTATCAATTAAACAGCAAAAAGAAAAAACCATGAATGTAAACATCGCTCTGTTTCATGGCAATAAAGGTTCAGGTGGGAGAGAGAGAAGAAAAAGGAGCAAATAAATTCTTCTGTAGAGAAAGACTACCCGGAGATAAGCTGCGTGGCAAGTTAAGCCACTACATCAAATCAGCACTCTTTACTGAACACTGACTATGATAGGCTGAGTAATACATTTTAGTTCCCAGGCTCATCTTTCAACAGTAAATTCTTCGCTACTACCCCTTGATACATTTGTAAAAGTCAAAAAATCGGCCACATCATGCTACTGGCTTCATCCTTCTTTTACGCTTATTAAAATAATGATGTGATGTGCTTCCCAGTGCCCCTACAGGCAAACCTGCCCTGACATCCCCTATCAACAAACCCATCAGAGCTGTTCCATCTCCTCCCCTCTCAGAAGGGAACAGGTATTTTTTTCTGTGACAGTCTCAGACACAATCAGCTGTACTCATGTCTCACTTCCCAACCTGATAATAACAGAGCTAACCAATTATCAAAGCACAGCTTCTTTATGAAATAAATTAGAACCAGGAGCCTGTACAGAGTTGTCTGTGAAGTATTAAAAGCTGTGGCATATGGGTATTCGTAATCTTCCTTATTAGCAGTGGCTTCAAAAAGAAAAAAAAAAAAGCCAAAACAGTGTTTCAGAGTGGAATATTAATTCCCCCATGTTTAATAAAGGAGAGCTAAAACACATATCCCTTTGATATGTAGATTTTCCAAGTGAAGACATGCATTAAGACTGGTGTCTAGAAACATGGATTAACTGTTAATTTTGGACTACAACATTCAAGTGTTCATTGTAATACTGCAATGAGAATGCATATGGTACAGTTGTTCTAAGAGAAAAAAAAAATCACGCAAGGAAAGAATGTGCAATCTCTGTTCTGGAAATGCTTCTGACAACCATAAGCAGCACTTCAGCCTTCGCCTTTCCATTTTTCATTCAAGAACTGCTTGAGCAGCAATCACACTCTGTTTCTTCCTACGGTGAGAAGAGCCTCGCATCATAACAGCTTCCAATGAGTACCGAAACTTAATCGAAATAATGGTTTTTTTTAAACTACATTTTTGCATCTTAGGCAAAGAAGAACCAAACCAAAATGGAAGACGTACCCCATGATGTACCCCTCAGAACTGCTCTGCTCCTCCACTGAGGAGTTGAAAGTAAATAATTTGGTACCAAAGTAGAAAGAAACCTCACAAAGGCTCTAATCAGTTCGTTATGCAGTTCCACAACTCAGTCCAGCACTGGACACAGATCTTTACCAGTCACAGTGTCTTAGCATTATGCCTCTGAACCCTGAGTAATGTTTTTTTCTAGATAAGTAATCCTGCATGACAAGCATCAGGATTAAAAGTTACCACAGAAATCCTTATGTCAGAGCAAAGAATCAAGTCTAAAACACCAGTGATGCTTCAGCACCAATTATCACTCTCATCCTTCCCAAGTAAAGAATATATTTCCTGCTAAGCAAAGAATAACGAGCCGAGCAAGCAGCACATATTTTGTCTACGCTGCTGTAAAGCATGACTCGAAATGGCAGGACATGTTAAGAAGGGTCTTGTTTCACACCATATCTGGTAAAACATGGCCCCACTCTAAGCTGGGGCTTCAAATTCCTACAATTCCTTCAAATTCCTCAAATCCCTAGGCCCCGTCTTCCTTTTAGTACCAGATTTTTACATTCAGACACCCGCAATGCAGGGCTGGATTTTCAGCCTGATAGAGAAGCTCTCCTTGGTATTTCCCCCTACAACAGTAAAACGAGGAGAGGTCTTTCCAGATGACGTGCAGTTGGTAACACAAGCACAAGTCCATTCGAAGCAGAGCCGGGGGGTTTCAGAGCAGAACCGCGCACGACCAGAGTGCTCGGTTTGCACCGACCTCACCGATTCCACACAGGGTTACGTGCTAAGGACACGCACCGAAGCCCAAGGGCAGCTCTCTGAAGGGGAGTACAGACATGAAACAAAAACAGTGATGTGAAATAGCTCAGGTACATGTTGATACTCCTTCCAAATACCTTCAAATATTCCAACAATTTGTGGACCAGGGACTTCTTAATTGCAGTTAATTTTATAAACTGTCCTGCATTTCTCTTCAGTATTTTTGTTCCATCTGCCCTTGAAAGTATTTACCTTTCGTCATCCAGAAGCTTCTAGAGCACTAATGCCTTGATGGCACATGAAGTCTGAAGTGATGTGAAACCAGTGGAATGGCACACTGAAGCTGGAGATGATGCCAAGATGAGGGCTAAGGGAAAACCATGCCAGCTGTCTCCCACGTGCTAACTCTTCAGAAGAAAGGAAATTTCCTATTTCACACACTTTGCAATGGCATTCTGCAAACACATTGACTCAGGACCAGGAACTCAAAACACAGTGAGAAAAGAGAGGGGCAGATACAGGAGAACAGCAGCACATCATTCAGTTTTACTGGGTGGCAGGTGCATCCCAGCTGCAAACATTTGCAACAGCTTCAAGTGCATGAGCAAACACAATGCCAACAATCATAATTTCTTTTCTGTTAACATCTACCACACATACATCGACAAGGAATGAAAACATTTCATTAAAGCTCATTTAGATTCTCAAGAACTGTCTGATTCTCCTTGGAATGTGAATTCAAAAAATGTAAGGTTCTGAACACCAAGACATAAAGAGTTAAGGTATATGTGTGACATGAACCTTTGTCCTTGAACAGTGCCCAGTACAACCATAACACACACACTCTCACTATACTGATAAAGAACTGCTTATATCTTCTTTTAATTACATACTCTAACACGTCTCTAACACTCTGTCCCTCTGGCAAATCTTTTGCCTATTTCTACAAGACACCACGTACAGATACACATTCTGTTGCTCATCATTAGACTGACAGATTATGTGTATCTCACCTTAAAGCTGACCATTCCTGAGGCAAACAGATGCCCCCGTCTGTCAACTTGAAGCTCGAGCAGCACTGCTGAAATGAGGCAAACCACTGACATTATATTTCCTTTGGTAACACAAAGAAGTGGAGAGGATCCACTTTTCCAAAAGCAACACGGCTCTGTAAAGCTGGGTATCAGAATCCTGTCCCTTCCAAAACTCTTTCACATCCTCCCTCCTGTGCTGGATGCAGTGGCACTGAGTATTAGTGCAGAAAAAGGGCATCTAAATAATTACTATACGTTACTATGAAGGATCAGGGTTAAAGTAAAACAAGTACATAGTCTTAAGGCCACATCCTAGCTTTTGTTTTCAGAAACTGAACAGACTAAATTTAGCATTCTAGAAGGAAGAGAGGCATCAGTTGGAACATTAGCGCTGTGGTAAGCTTTATGTTTCTGGCCATGGAGCAGAAGAGGTGAGTGGGAACCGGTGGGAGCAGAAGAGGCAGAAAGGACTGTGAGCATCCTCTGCTTTCCAGGCACCAAGCAGCATGGTGGCTGCTGGGAGCAGCTCCTGAACTCACCTGCTGCCCGTCCCTGCCAGGCAGGCGGCACATTCTATCTATGCGACCCCACTGTCAGACACAGAACCCCAGCATCCCAGGCTGTTTGGGCTGCAGGACCTCTGTAGATCCCCCAGCCCAGCCCTGCTAACACAGGGTCACCAGAGCAGATCACACAGGTGGGTCCAGGCGGGTTTCAATGTCTCCAGAGAAGGAGACTCCACACCCGCTCTGGGCAGCCTGGTCCAGGCTCTGGCACCTCCCAGCAAAGAAGTTTCTCCTCACGTTCAGACGGACCCTCCTGTGTTCCAGTCTGTGCCCGCTGCCCCTCACCCTGGCGCTGGGCACCACTGAACAGAGTCTGGTCCATCCTCTGACACCCACCCTGAGATATTGATCCCATTGATCAGATCCCTCTCAGCTTCTCTTCCCCAGCCCAACAGCCCCAGTTCTCTCAGTCTCTCCTCATCACAAAGATGCTCCAGACCCCTCAGCATCTTTGTGTCCCTCCCTGGACTCTCTCCAGTGATTCCTTGTCCTTCTTGAACTGGGGAGCCCAGAACTGGACCCAGTTCCACAGATGGGGCCTCACCGGGGCAGAGCAGAGGGGGAGGAACAACCTCCCTGACCTGCTGCCCACACTCTTCCTCACAGACCCTGGGTCCCATTGGCCTCTTGGCCACAAGGGCACATTGTTGGCTCATGGTCACCCTGTTGTCCCCCAGAACTCCTAGGTCCTTCTCTGCAGAGCTGCTTCAGCAGGTCCACGCCAACCTGTACTGGTGTTGGGGGTTGCTCCTCCCCAGGTGCAGGAGGTGCCACATCGGCACAGCACACCACAATGGATTTTAGAAGCTCTGTTTTTAAGCGAGGAGCAGACACAAGGTGCAGCTGCCAGCTGGCTCTGGATGCGGTGCAGGACGGAAAGCTGCTCTGAGGGTCAGAGGGAAAGGCTCACTGCTCTGGCAAGCTCGTGGCTTCACTCTGAGCTCCGAGGATGCTATTTATCACACAGCTGCCTGCATCAGCCTGGAACCCGGTGAACCAGCTTCTTCTCTCTCGTACCAAGCAGTTGGATGACCTTAAGTAAGGCAAATCCCGCTCTGTGCTTCAGCACCTCCCCTTCCCTACATTTTAACTGTGTCACTCGGATAATGTGTCTAGTCTCCCTTATGCAGTGCTTTAAGATCTAAGGATGAAAGTACTGTGTGATATTCAAGCAAAAGGTCACTGGAAACTTCACAAAGTAAATACTTTCTGAAGAAACCATCTTATGAACTAACATCTGTTGGTACATCATACATAAAGCGCATATACTCCATGCTATGATTGTATGTAATTCCAAAATAATAGTATTATTAAATAAATCATCTTCGCACTGGTAACTCCTAACTCTTTTAAAGCATTATTTTATTTTCCTGTATTATGATGCTAAAAAGAGAAAAATGTCATAGAGCCATTTAATTTTCTCAGCACCTCTGTGCAAGTCTCAACAAGCAGGTTTCTATTTGAAGTAAACCTGCTGTGGTTTTTTTCAATCTATTTTTAAGTTTCCAAGAAGCAAAGGCTTAAGAACCCTATTCTACACTTTAACAGTACTTATTTTGAGTTCTCCTTGATGTTGTGGCTAACCGGCACCTCCTATTCAGACCTGTGTTAGGCCTTTCCTACCTTTAATTTTCTTACTCTACCCTTCTCCTCTCACTCCTTGTGAACTATATACCCAAAGAGACAGGGTCATTTATTGTTCTTTTAGCTAAACAATAAGCACATGGGCTTTTACAATTTTCCCTTCAATGTGAATATGAATTTGTCAAAGATTTTTGTGTTTTCTTGTCATTTATACAATACATTACCAAATCTCTTCTAGTAGGGAGGTGAGCAAACTCAATACTCTAGACAAGGTCATCCACAGCTACCTACAGACAGATTATCAATTTCTGCTTCAAAAATTGAAGACTACAGGAATAACCTTTTAAACCTTTCAGCTTTTAAACCTGAACATAGCATTGCAGACTTTTCAAAAAGCTGTACAAAGATTCAGAGTTGCTACCTCAACTGCTTAAAAAAATCAGAGCGTTTTGGAGGCAGATGTGAACCATGGTGGAGCTAATGCCATTCAATGGGCCTATGGAAAAGTGTTTTCATGTACTTTCACTTTTAAGCATTTTAAAGCCACTGGAACAAGTCAAATATACACAGAAATTCACAAGAGGAACACAGGCAGTATTCTAAGGACTCACAAAGCAAAAGCACCAGGACAATAAACTTAGTAACAGCCTTCTTTTGCTATCTATAAACAGATATTCCCAGTGAGAGGTCAGGAACAGTAACTGCACAGCTCAAACTACAGGCACTCCCTCCCTTCCCACAAAGAACTCAGCACTTCTATATAAAGAGCAACAATGGGCAGTTGAAGAATTTGGCAGTAAACTAAGAATGTATGAAAGAAAAATGCTATTTAAGAAAAACCCTGAACTGTCTAGAGAGGAAAGGAGGAACATGTTTCCAGGCTAGACAAGCCTTCTTTGGTATTTGGACAGGAAAGAAAGGTAATTGCTTTAATCATCTACTTCAGAGGATGGTAATAAAGGCGTTCGATGCCCTTGATTTGCAGTGCAGTTAAATGTAAAGTTACTTTCCAAATAGCTTCTGCTATGACCAAAGCATCAGGCACACCTATTTCTGCCTTCCTGTATATCAATTATTTGAAACTATCAAGCAGACAACTAGTTTCTGTGACGACTTCTCTCTCTGAATGTGCTGCTGGCCTCCCTGGGGGAGTGAACCGACCACCAGCGCTGGCACCCGCGTCCCAGCAGACACTCCGTAAATACCAGGTCCTGAGGAGGCAGCATCTCAAAAAACAAGCATTGTTTCTAGAATACAGCACTGACCACGTATGTGCAAGTGTGTCAGGAGATGGCCCAGACACACAACATCTATGTATGAATGTGGATCTGTGTTGTTGGAAGAAAAGCCAGAATGCAGACAAGGTGGAAAGAGCCACGGGGCACTCACTTCATCTGTACAATCAAAAAACCAGGACCATCACACCTGCCCCACAGACACATCCACTGAGATAATTTCCACTGATAATGGCATGAAGTGCTTGTGAAAGGATGAGCAGAGCAAATAAATATTTTCAGTAGGCTGTGCAGCAGCCTGAGACAAAACTATACATTGCTGGAATGAATAATGAGTGACGACAGTCACCAGATAATTATCTGAAAACTACCACTTTGCTATCATAAGACAAAACTCTGTATAGGAGGAAATTCATTACCAGTTTTACTTCTTAAAATGTTCAAACACTTGAACTTACCTCTGATATGTCTGCCTTTTTGTCTTCCGATTTGGAAGAAGCTCCACTTGCCTTCTTGTCACCATGCTGTAAGCAGAGAAAAAGGCATGTGGTTATTAAGATATCAAATTAAACCATCTATGTAGAGAAATTCCCAAATATCTTAGCGCATGTATGATTCCTTTCACCTACCACAGTATGACAGAAGGGAACATTATAAGCTTTCCTTCTCACTAGTGGACAGGATTTAGAAATGACCTGCTGAATAACTTCAGGTGAAATCACTTAAAGCCATTACTACAATTTCTAGAATTCTGCTGCTGACATATACAAAAAATTAATACTGTAACAGTTCATTAAAGCTTCACACTAGGAAATACAGTTCTTCCAGGGTCCCCAAACCTCTTCCACCTTTCCTCCTCTCCAACGCTTTAAACTCACTTTCATCTAACCTGATGTGCAATCCCGTTTGTTTCCCACGTGTGGCAATGTACAGAAAGACACATTTTTTCAGTGTGCACACTGGCATTCAGCACGTTTTACTCTCTGCATCTCCGAAAAGTGGTGAATACAATCTGTCAAAAAGTCTTTTTCAAAAGCATATTGTTTAATCTTTAGAGTCTAAAAAAAGGTAAGAAACGAAAAATTTTTCTGCCAATATAAAAGGCAATATAATATAGCTATTTTCTAATAGCTAGTGTAACTTCCCACAGCAACTGAGCCATCTGGGAATGAGAATTCATGTCTGCTTTGTTTTGTTAAGTAAAAACAAGAGATGATTTGAGACTAATTTATTCCCTTCTGTTTTTAGGATTGAGCAGCAGGAGGTAAGCTTTGCTAACCCATTAAAGTAAAGAGTTCCTACAGATTTTTCTTTACATGGCTATAGGGAGAAAGTAATGATCCATGTATCACCGTACTACTTTCAACTGGAATGTTTTCATGCACATCAGCAGACAGGCTGCAAAAATACTACAGCTGAATGAACAAATAAAACCAAAAGTAAAAAACCAGCATGTCTCTAATCAGTTTCCATTATGGCAGTACATGACAAAATTTCAAAAATTGTTTTAGACAACCTCTAATAATAAAATTTTTTAAATGTTTTTGGGCATGACTAAGATACTTGACAAGTTTTAAAATTGGAAATGCTATTTTCATATTCCAATTCCATATTCCAATTTCATATTCCAATATTCTAACTCGGAGGAAAAACAAGGCCTGTAGGTTGTCCTTTCAGGTAACAGATGAATTGATTCACTTCCCCATTATAGCACTTTCAGTACAGACACAATTAACCAGGTTATCTGTGCTTTTTACTGCTCTAATACAATAAAAATAGACCACATCCATACCAGTAAAAGCCACGTCAGTGAGCGTGCTCTTGTGATAAAAGAGCTGGCACTGCCCTAAGGCTCAGGAGCTGCAGCTCCTGACCAGCAAAACCGGGCTGTGCAGACCGGGCTCTGCATCACAACGCCTAGAAAGCCACACGTGTCCTGAATCCAGCACATCTTCCTGTACATTATATGCAGTATTTTATTGCTTCTATTCATTTGCCTCTTCACTTAGTTCATACTGAGTCCCTGGGTGTCAGGGCTTCTGTGTCTGCCTCAGCACATGCTCCTGTTTCCCATCTCCAGAGCAGGGTCTGCACTGCCTGCGCAGGGCAGGACGGAGAGCGGGCAGCATTCCCTGTGTTCCCTCCACACCAAATAACAACCCCACATCCCGGAGGGACCTTGGGGTGGCGTCACTGGCCAGAGAGCACAAGGAATGGACAGGGATCTGGATGAGCTCGAGAAGTGGATCCCTGCAAACCTCCTGAGGTTCAACAAGGCCAAGTGCAAGGTCCTGCCCCTGGTTGGGGCAACCCCTGGTATGAGTCCAGGCGAGGATGCAGGGATGGAGAGCAGCCCCCAGGAGAAGGACTTGGGGGCACTGGGCTGAGAGATTGACCACGAGCCCCCATGTGCGCTCGCAGCCCAGAAGCCAATGGTGCCCTGGGCTGCATCCCCAGCCCCGTGGGCAGCAGGTCTGGGGGGATCCTGCCCCTCTGCTCCGCTCTGGTGAGACCCCCCTGCAGTGCTGGTCCAGCTCTGGGTCCTCAGCACAGGACACACATGGACCTGCTGGAGAGGGGCCAGAGGAGCCACAGGAATGATCCGAGGCTGGAACAGCTCTGCTGGGAGGACAGGCTGAGAGAGTTGGGGTGTTCAGCTGGAGAACAGAAGCTCTGGGGAGACCTTAGTGCGGCCTTTCAGTGCTTAAAAGGGGCCGATAAGAAAGATGGGGACAGACTTTTGAGCAGGGCCTGTTGTGACAGGACAAGGGGTGATGGTTTTAAACTAAAGGAGGGAGATTCAGGCTGGACATGAGGAAGAAATTGTTGGCCCTGAGGGTGGTGAGAGCCTGTCCCAGGTTGGCCAGAGAGGTGGTGGATGAACCATTCCTGGAGACATCCCAGGCCAGGTGGGACGGGGCACTGAGCAACCTGAGCTGGTGAAGATGTCCCTGCTCATGGCAGGGGTGGCCCTGGGGGAGCTGGGGAGGGCCCTTCAACACAAACTGTTCTGTGGTTCTGTGACAAGGACCGCAACTTTGCCACCCCTAAACTCAAGCCAGAGATCAAATGCATGCTGTCTTCCCACGTCAAACAGCACCTATGAGACTTTGAATTAAAAGCCAAACGCTGTTTATTTTACCCATGGCCCAACAAAGCATATATGGCCCAACCAAAGTGATGTTTTATCCCCGAAGCTGGAGTCATGCACTGTGTACACATTAAGTGCTGATACTTCCTGGCCTCAGATAACAAACCAGCCTGTGGAAGTTTTACCTCACTTGGAAGTCCAGCATGCTGAGGAGTTAACCTTGGAAAGCACAACTTCCCAGTACAACTTCTGAGAGTCCCTGAACAGTTGATGCTTCAAGGATATGAGAAGGGATCCTGTTTCAAAAATACCCTTCAACAGCTCTTTTCTGCTCTGCATTTCCACACTTTGAACCTTCTAGTTAAAATAAATAAATAGACAGATAGACAGAATTCAGCCAATAAATCCATCTGCTTCACAAGAGACTAAGCTCAGTTCTTCTGGGACAGTATGCATGCACTGCTCCTTTACATTACCAAGTGGATGACACAGTTGTTTTTTCCCTTGGGCATTCTTTCCTTTTTTCTGCTTATCTCTCCTTACAATGCCAAAGTAGCATATTCATTCACTAATAACATACCCATAACCAAGGGGACAGGAGCGGCTCCAGCTCTGTCACACAAACAGTGGGCACACAGTTGAAGTTACACTTCTAGTTTAACTAACGAACTAACAACAATTCCTTTTAGTTGTTAAGCTGGCCCAAAATGTTTTCCAACTTTACTAAAACCAAAACAAGGAAACTGACCCACAGTCATGTCCTCGCAAAATGCACAAAGAAGTGTGACGAACAAAAAAGTTTATCCTGAGATCTTCAGCCTCTTCTACAGTGCACAAAAATGTCACAACACTCTTGTTTTACAGACACACCTTTGATTCAAAGGGCATTCATAAAACAGAAAGTAACTGGCCTGGGTGAACAGCACAGAGCAAAATACCAATAACTGAACACATGGCTGCATTCTCAGCCTGTGCTTGCAAAAATCAGATCTCAGTCAAAGGTCTTGCTTCAACAAATTATTTCTAAGCCTCGGGAGCCCCATCAGCAGTATCAAGCCTCTGTTTCAAAGCCATTGCGCAGCTTTCTGGAGTACTGCAGTGACGACACGCTCGGTAACTGGGTGAGAAGGGAATCTCCTTGCAAGATTCTCAGCTGAAGTCAACCAGTTTTGCATTACAGATATGAAAGGAGACATGTAATTTTATGCAGATAGGACTTTCACCTTTGTTTTCAGTTAAAGTTGGGAAGAAAGAGATCTTTGATGCTGCACAGAAAACTCCCAGACGGCAAGAGGTGTCAGGGGAACCACAATCAAACAATGTGAAGAATGGAAAGGTGAAAACTAGACTCTTCTAGCCCCCACCCCCTTCTGCTTTAAATACACCCACCAGCAAAAACCTTGGTAGGGCAACCAGTGAATTTCTTTTGCACCTGTTTCTCTCTCACACCTTTTCTGCTTCACTTATTCATCCTTTACACCATGATGTGTCTTGGGCAGAAACTGCCGGCACGATACAGGAGCATGGGACAAGCAAGAACTCCAACAACCGTGACGATGGGCTTCCAACGGAGCGTCTGGAAGAGCCGTTTCCTTCCCCGGTCACAGGTGACAACTAAGACCTTGTCGTAGTATCTTTTCTTACCCAGGATTCAGTGACCCAGGACTTTAACATACCCGTCCTCACTTAACACAGCAATTCCCAAACTGCCCTCCTTGTGACTTCGTGTCACCTCTGCCACACAGTATCACTGATTTGACTCGACACAACGAATAAGACTTGAAAACATTACCAACTACTGATTCAAGCTACTCAGAGCAATTTAAAAGTAGAGTTATAAACCCAACAGATTTCATCTACCTGATTACATACTTATGAAGTATTTAAAGCGATGTGTTCTCTTGACAGCCACCTTACGCAATGCGTACTTTCTGCAAAACTTTAGCAGAATGCAAACTTTTTTTTCGCTGCTCCATAGAGAGAGCAACTGGTTCCTCGAGCGACTAATAGATTATAAGGACGAGTTTCTGAAGCAACTGCAGGCTCCTCGCAGTGACCCGAGTCCGGCCAAACCGCAGGGGAGCCACCAGAGAGCTGCGGTTTGCTCGGGGAGTATCTGGCAAGCGACGGCTCCTCCTGGCCACCCCACCGCCTACCTGCGGCGAGGAACGTGTGTCTGGAAAAAGCTACCGAGGAGTTATTTCCAAAGCAAAAACTGTCCCGTATAGATCCTGCCCTGTGTTGCAAACCGACGTGTCTTGACGGAGCGTTAGTTTCATCAGAGAGTTTGCATTATGCAGGAGATTATGCAAACAGCCGACAGCACGAAAAAAAATCCCGGTTTTGTGCTGCTTGTAAAAGACCGTGGAGGGATTATGACAAGAGAACGACGAGTTCTCAGCTGACCTGAAATACCGGCGTTTAAAAAAAGCGCTGACTCGCCTCCCGTCACCACAAAATCCTTTCCTCATCCCTCCCTAAGCCTTCGTGCCAGGGAGGGGAGGGACGCTCCGGGACCCCCGCCCGCCGCCCCCGGCCCCGCCGCTCCCGGCCCGGTTTACCATGGCGTACCACCACCGCGCGAAGGCCATGGCGCTGCCCGCTGCTCGTTCCCCTCACGGCTCGGCCCGGGCCGCGCCCCGCCAGCCGCCTCCGCCCCGGGGCGGCACCGCCACCGCCTCCCCGGCCGGGCCCGCAGCAGGGCGGCTCCCGCGGCCCCGACACCGACACCCCCGCCCCGCACAGCCCGCCCCAGCTTACCGCGGCGGGGGGCGTCCCGGGCTGAGACATGGCGGCGGGGCCCCCGGCGCTGCTGCGGGCCCCGGGGAAGCGCGGGGCAGCCGGCGGCAGCTCGCAGCGGTCCCAGCGGCACAGCCGTCCCGCCCGGCGGCCGGTCCCTCCCCTTCCTGCCGGGCCGGGCCGCGGGGGAGGCGGCGGGACGCGGGCCGGGCTGGCGCGGCCGGGCGGGGCCGGGCGGGAGGCGGCAGCTCCCGGAACCCGCGGCCTGCGGGCGGCCTGGCAGGGCAGCGGTCGCCCGAAACTTAAGAAAAAGTGGGATTTGAGGGGAAAAAAAAAAAAAAAAAGCAGCACAGTTTCCTTTTCCTCATGAAAGTCAGTCCCTCAGCCTTTCCCCGTGGAAAAGAATCACAGAATCACAGGATGTCAGGGATTGGAAGGGACCTCGATAGCTCATCCAGTCCGATCCCCCCGCCGCAGCAGGAACACCCAGATGAGGTTACACAGGAAGGTGTCCAGGCGGGTTGGAATGTCTGCAGAGAAGGAGACTCCACAACCTCCCTGGGCAGCCCGTTCCGGGCTCTGGCACCCTCATATTTAAGTGGAACCTCCTGTGTTCCAGTTTATACCCACTGCCCCTTGTCCTATCACTGGTTGTCACCGTGAAGAGCGTTGTGTTTGCACACCTGGCCCCCAGCTGGAGGGTGACAAGGGTGGTGAGGCAGGTCCTGCCCTGTCACAGCGTCCCCAAAATGGGGACGGGCAGTGGGTCCCTACGGCTGCTCCGGCCCCTCACACCCCGGCCCTCACATCCAGAGCTCTGCAACTGCCTGAAAGGAGCTTGGAGCCAGGGGGGTCGGGCTCTGCTCCCAAGGAACAAGCGCCAGGACCAGAGGAAACGGCCTCAAGTTGTGCCAGGGGAGGTTGGGGTTGGATCTTGGGAACAATTTCTTCCCCAAAGGGCTGTCGGGCATTGGAACAGGCTGCCCAGGGCAGTGGTGGAGTCACCATCCCTGGAGGGGTTGGACAGGTGGCGATGGGGTTCTCAGGGACACGGGGCGGTGCCGGGGGTGGGTTATGGTCGGACTCCATGATCTTGAGGGTGTTTGCCAACCAAAATGATTCTGTGATTTTCCGAAGTTCAGGTTGTTAAACAGAAAAGCTTTCAAGGTCTGGTGTTTTTTTAGGTGTGGGTCCCAAATGTCCCCCTCCGTGTCAAATCTTTACACAGATGAGCTGCCCAGGAGATATTGGCGGCTCTTCCAAAACACGGCAGGAACAGGTAATGGTCAGCCAAAGCTGAGGGGGGATAAAGCGCGACCAAACCACCCTGATCAGCAGCTGAACAATTCTCCATGTGTAGGGGTGGTGCAATTCTGAGCCAAGGGCTGGCCAAGTCTCTCGTTCATGCAAATGTGTAGCTGTAATGAAAAATCCATCATTTACCAAGAGCGGTTCTCCAAGGCTGCTTCAGTAAAGAAACAAACTGTGACTGAAGTGCTGCGACAAATATTCTTGAAATGTTATGGCAAGAGTGATGTGGATTCACCATGGCAGTGGTAGAGTCACCATCCCTGGAGGGGTTTAACAGACGAAGTTCTTATGGACATGGTTTAGTGCTAGATTTAGGTTATGGTTGGACTCGATGATCTTGATGGTGTCTTCCACCCAAAATGATTCTATGATTCTATTATTCTGTTCCCTGCTCCCTCCAGGGAAGAGGCAGCAGGAGTAAGTCACTTTGTAGGAAGCCTGTAACCCCAATTAGTGCTCAGGCCCTCTCTTGTCAGAGACAAGGAGATGGGCGGGCGGGGATGAACCCCCTGAGGTCTTGGGGAATGGTGTTAATCTCCAGAGAGGAAGGACAGGTTTAATCTGTCCCTGCTCCTCATTTCTGATTAGCTCCATGCAGATTTATGGCTGGCCTTTGAAGTGCTTCAGCCTGTGACTTGTATGGGTTTTGCATTCCACTCCATGGGTCATCTGCCTAAAATTTTAAGTACTCAGCCTTCACCTGAGCTCTGCATTGCATCTGGCCATGAAAACGCGATCTGCTTGCGTGGGACGGTCTTATAACGATGTGCATCTAGGCAAGGTGCTCTGGAGAAGGAGGAGGCGAGGGCCGTGCTCAATGCGTGACTTTTACACCAGGCTCTTGGGCGCTGTTCTATCTGCGATCACTCTGACAGGTCTAACAGATTGTACCGCATTCCTCGGCCGCCGGCAGCAGGCCCTCCCTGCTGACACGGTGCTCCGGGACGCCTTGGTGTGCATCACCCCTCGAGCTGATCACAAACCACTGGAGCTGACAGTAATTTAATTGCCGTGTTGCACGGTAACGAGGCATTAATACATTAAATCCCTGGTGATGTCAGTCTGTGTCATGCTGGGCGTTGAGGGTTCTGCTGATCCAGAAGCACATCATCAATTCCGAGCTCTCCTAGTAAGAAGTCAGGTATGTAGGTGAGATTTGAGCACTGGATAGCTGCAGGAAGGAGGAGAAATGCTCAGATGCTTACTCCAGTTCCCACAGCCGCTGCGTCCATCTGCAGTGTTGTGGAAACCGACTGGGCTCCAGCCTCGCAAGAAAATCTCATTTTGTGGCAAAGGGCTTGGCACAGCTTTTTCTATTAGAAGCCTCCTCTAGTATGCCACTGCTTTAAGAAGCCCTCATTTATTGGCAATTTCTGCGTACGTTTCTTCTTAACTAGTTTAGATTTCTTTTATATGTAAAGGATGTAGACAGCACATATTTACCAGGGGATGGAAAAGCAGAGACTTGTTCCTCTAACAGAGAGGATCTCAGCTGACAGGTGCCTGAGTCAGCTCTTGATCTGCTGCAGGCCTAAACACCACCCCAACGGTTTGCTCATTTGGGTGAAGATTTGGGTACTTGAGTGGAGGAGTTGCCAATAATTATCCAAGTCAGCCTGACACTTTTTACCTTTAACCAGGAAAAGATAAGTTTTTCTTGCAGCTTTCAGTAGCGTACAGATGTGTAATTTCAAACTCATGTTGTTTTTTCTGTTGCAATTTCTACTTATTCCTTCATAGCGTCTGCAAGCGAACAAACCCACAAATGCTGAGATTGTACATGGCGTTGATCATGGGGTTCTGCACAGGGCTGGTCAGAAACAGAAGCAGGAGATGATGGATAGTCCAGACACACAGTTTGTTCAATGTATGTTTGCTGGAGCAACATTGGGTGGCCACATCAGGAACACAGGTTCTTTACTGTGATAATGTGTATTTGAAAACCTTCTTTATGCTTTTAATAGTCACTTGGAGATATGTCTCATGGGTACACTTACATGTAACTCAAGGTATTGGGAACCTAAAATTGGAATCCAGAATGACGGACTCATTTTTCCCTACCATGCTCCATCTCCAAGGGGCTCCAGTTGACGTCAGGTGCCTCTGAATAAAAAGGTGCTCAAAATTCTGGCAGAATCAGATCAAATTTTTGCCAAGCATACATATTTTATTAGTGTAACTTGCGTAATAGTACTACTGCAAGCTTATGAGTCATTTGTCAAAATTACAAAATAAAGTTCAAGATCTCTTGTGTAATTGCATTTTTACCTAGGGTAGTTAAAAAAAAATATCTAAAAATGAGGTTAAAAACCAGTTAGGCAAGTTGCTTGTTTAATCTCTTTCCTCCTCGTCTTCTGGTCTACCAAGAAACCTACCAGAATTTTTCTGTTATCTTCCTCCCCAAGCCAAAACCGTCAGGATTTACATATTTTTTAATGTGCTGCACACAGTCCTACCCTGTTTTAACATATGAACAGTAACAAAGATGGACAAGTACATTTAATTTCTTCTTCTACTGTTTTTGTTCACAAAGCATTTGGTAAATGTAAATGGGAATTTTCAGTTATGGAGATTCTGTTTGTTGATAAAAACAAATAGTTTGATAACATCCTTGCTCTAGAAAACTATAATCCAAATCCTTACTGTTGAAAAGAAAGGTTTCATACTGTGTATATCTATAGCCATATTTTTGTACGTGTTATAAATGTGTTCTCTTTTATCATATAATTGATATGTCCTCTGCTTGTTTAGTGTGGTTTGAAGATTTCCTGCTGGATTCCACCCCACTCCTGAATGAAATGTCCTTTCCACAGGCAGAAATACAGAGCTTTGACACCAACCAAGAGAAAATTAGAGTTTGCGTTGGGTTTTGTTATTTTGTAAATCCCTAAATACTGGGGTGGGATTTCACCGCAAAAATAACTTTGGAAGTAAGTTTGAATAATGACTGAAGGCTGAATTTGAGTGATATGTACAGAAGTTTTTATTTATTCAGATATTCTATTTCCTCACACTGAAATAGAGCAGATTCCAGATAGAGGCAGGACGAGGTCGTGACTCCAAGCAAGGTCCAAAAGGAAGCACAGCAGGAGGAGCGAGGCGTGACTGCCGTGAATGCCAAGCATCGCAGTTATGTGGGAGCGCCCGACTGGCCGCTCATCCCTGCCTGCTGCTCTGAGCTGAAAATACTCCCCTGAGATCAGGTATATTCTCTAAAGAGTAAACCAAATTATGAAATTACAGTAAAATGTATGCCCTAGGCATTTTTAGTTTTTATAAACCTGATTTATAAAGACTTATATGTATGAAAATAATACCATCTATCTCAGATTCTCAGACCGTAGGCTTAGATTAGTCTCTAAGTAAAAACTGCATTAAGGAAAACTTTGGAGAACTCTGTGTGACGTGAGACAGAAGCAAATCTGTTTAGAAGTAAATTTTAAAGTCTTGATACACTTCAAAGTCTCAAATCAATAGAAAAACATACTAATAAAATGATACACCTTTGAGGCACATTTTACATTTTCAACACACTGAATTTAGCAAAATTGTTTGTGTCAGCTCTGTATCTTGCAAATCGTAAAAACCCATGCAAGAGATTAAAACTTTAATGTACTTCTTGGACATTTTCTCACTTCAGCTGCATTTGCAGCAGAAACAATTTACTTAAAAGCAAGAGCATTTGTTCTAGCACAGGGCTGCACTTGTCCCTGACCATCAAGGTGCGCGATGGTCCCCTCAGGTCAAAACACCCCTTCAGGTGCAATTAATCCTGAGGTACTTGGTCTTAAAAGAGGCTTCACAGAGGAAGGGTTATGAAAAATAGCTATGGTTTTCTAAAATGCGTCCTGTAAAATGAGCTAAAAATTGTTTGCTTTGGTTTGCAAAGATGCAGTAAATCATTTATGTGTGTGACTTTCAAATGAGTCATCCCAGGGTAATTAAGAAAAGGTTTTACAAGACACATCTCTTTTTTTTCTGTTTTGTTTTATGTTTTCTTTTTCTCACTCACTTATGCACAGATAAATGTAATTAAGGCTGAAGAAGCCCAAGATGGATCAGAGTATAGTTTACAACTAATCCGAAAGCAAAAATAAACCCAACCCTTGGCTACTTTATATTATGTATATAAAGCCATACATACATACATGTATGTCTGTCTTGCAGCTATTTTGTACAAGTATGTGAAGTAATGCACTGTATCACTAACGAATATTCGCATGATTCCCAGGTAAAATAAAACACTAATGACTAAAGACTGAAAGATAATAATTTACAGCAAAACAGCACTGAAAGGTAGAATTAATTTACACTGACCTCACAAAACAAAATATGAAGCTTAAGACAGAATTTTGATAGGAGCCTCAGAGAATCTCTAGGGCCAGGAAAGGGGGGAAAATATCACCTACACCTGCCTCGCTCAGCCTTTGTAAGGTGATGCTTTCAGCAGCTGGTTACAAAACAAGACAGAGGTTATTACAAGCATTCTTCCATCATGTTTCCCTCCGCACTGGTGACAGGCTATGAAAAAACCTCTGCCAAGGATGAAATTCCAGTGACCTGCAACATGCGCATGGTTCGTGCAGGGATGCAGCCCCCGGACAGTGGGGTTTGCGGAGCCCAGGCTTTTGTTCCCATTTCTGGGGGAGGTTGTTGCCTTTGCATTTGGTAAACTGAGGCCCAGGAGGACTGAGGGATGTCCGGGGTCACACAGGATCCTTGCAGCAGATAAAGGCATTCGCCTCGGCTTTCGTTTGTGCACAATCCTTTCAGTCACAGCACATTTATGATCTGAATATCAAGCTTAAAAATGGGGCTATTAACAATGAACAAAAGTTGTTACATGGCTTGTCTGCTTCAGTGTGCTGGCCGTGAGAAACCTAGCCATGGTTTTCATCTAAGCACGCACTCACGATAACGGCATAATTACGTGTGCAAAATGTATTTGTATGCAGACGCCTACATTCGTGCAGCCGTATGCACATCTTAAATATACACACACACAGTTTATTGGTTGCACTCCAGAGTTAGGAAAAACCACTGTCAGATACTTTGCCAGTCACAGCTGTGTGACTTGCCTGGACACGGGGATCAGAGCAGTCAGCTGCTCCTGAGAACATCACCATGCTGAGGAGCCCAGCCTGGCTCGGCTGTGTTGTGCATTTAGCAGCCTCGTTAGCGGCTGGTTCATCCTGCACTTTGCTCAGCTGACTCGTGCCTTGTCTGAAAGTGAGACTAACATGCTAAAGGCTGCATTAATATTAATAACCATGTCTTCAAAAAATAGCTGTGCTTACAGCGTGACATTATTGCCATCTCCTGCTTCGCCATTCCTCGCTCAGATGTTTTCTCAGTTGCGCGGTTTGAACTCTTCTTCATCGCTGGCGACCGTATGCACTCTGCAGGACTGAGTCTCACAGGTCTCTTCTCAGATTAACTCTAGGATTGGTGCCTTTTGACAACCACAACTTCCAGTCAAAACAACGGAAAGGAAGTGAAAGTAAGTACAGGCTGGTACAGAAATGTTTTATGGAAAATTGCGACACTGCTTCGCAGAAAATTCTTTCCTGCTTCAGAAATGTGAGGAAATAAACTGGAATTGGTTGGAAGGGAAACATGGGTAATGTGGAAAATATTTTGCAGCTATATGCTGTTTTGAGGGCAGTTTACATTTTTCATTACTAAAAAAAGAAAGCAAATTGAACTAACAATGAGCAGAAACAGAGATAAGTGAGTACCTGGAAACAGGACCACAGCACTCGGTGCAGCTTCGCTTGACATTCAGTTCAGTGCAAATAAAAAAACCTAACAACCCTCACTTTTTGTGTGCTTCACTGTGCGCTAAACAGGTCGCTCTCACCTCTGTAACTGATTGCAGCTGTTTTGTAGATGCAAAACTGCACAATAATATAAACCATGGATTCAGTACTATTCAGTACTATTCAGTACTACTCAATATATTCATCAATGACTTGGATGAGGGAATAGAGTGACCGTCAGCAAGTTTGCTGATGACACCAAACTGGGAGGAGTGGCTGACACGCCAGAGGCTGTGGTGCCATCCAGAGACCTGGACAGGCTGGAGAGCTGGGTGGGGAAAAGTTTAATGAAATATAACAAGGGCAATTGTAGAGTCTTGCATGCAGGCAGTAACAACCCCACGTTCCAGTATAGGTCGGGGAATGACCTGTTGGAGAGCAGTGTAAGAGAAAGGGACCTGGGGATCCTGGGGACAGCAGGATGACCATGAGCCAGCACTGTGCCCTTGTGGCCAGGAAGGCCAATGGTACCTGGGGTGGATTAGAAGAGGGGTGGTCAGTAGGTCAGAGAGGTTCTCCTGACTGTCTACTCTGCCCTGGTGAGACCTCATCTGGAATATTGTGTCCAGTTCTGGGCCCCTCAGTTCAAGAAGGACAGGGAACTGCTGGAGAGAGTCCAGTGCAGGGCCACGAAGACGATGAAGGGAGTGGAGCATCTCCCGTGTGAGGAAAGGCTGAGGGAGCTGGGGCTCTTGAGCTTGGAGAAGAGGAGACTGAGGGGTGACCTCATTCATGGTTATCAATATGTAAAGGGTGAGTGTCACGAGGATGGAGCCAGGCTCTTCTTGGTGACAACCGATGACAGGACAAGAGGCAATGGGTGCAAACTGGAACACAGGAGATTCCACTTAAATATGAGAAGAAACTTCTTCATGGTGAGGGTGACAGAGCCTGGACCAGGCTGCCCAGGGAGGTTGTGGAGTCTCCTTCTCTGCAGACATTCAGACCCGCCTGGACACCTTCCTGTGTAACCTCATCTGGGTGTTCCTGCTCTGGTGGGGGGATTGGACTGGATGAGCTTTCGAGGTCCCTTCCAATCCCTGACATCCTGTGATTCTGTGATTCACCTGAGCGGCCAGGCGGGTGACGGGGCGCGAGTCTCCATGGTGCGTCGCTCGGGGACGCCCCTGCTTGCAGCAGCTCCTGCTCTGCTCACGCTCCTCTGCAGAGATGCAGTGTTTACGAAGCCAAAGTGCAGATAACGTGCTCTCGGCACCACCACGCTCCCTGGGGAGTAGTTCTCATTTCTATTTTAAGCCATGTGTTAGTTTCATCTCTGTCCCGTTGTGTGCGGTGGGGTGGCAGTGTGGGGGACTTGGTTTGCCGTGAAACCATTTGACAGAGCAACCCAGCACTATTTAAATCCAGATGATGTGCAAATCACTGCCAGAGGTAACCGAGTCCCGACCGCATCACAAACCCCAGAATATGTGATTTCTACCCGTAGGAATTTGCAGCTCCTCCAAGGCAGGTGATGGAGGAGATGCTCTGCTCCCTCCGGGCACTGACCCCAGCCCTGGGCGATGGAAACTCTGTCTGCAAACACAGTCACCGCAGCACATGTGGGTGGATGGCACATGGACAGATGCTCTGATATGAGATGTGCAGGAACTGACATTTTGTATACACCAGCCCCAAACGTTGCAAAACCCAGAGTATTTCAAGTCAGCATGGGGCAGCAGAGCAGTGACACTCCGGGAAGTTCTCCTCTTGAGGAAATGCATTTATTTGGTGTGGAGCGACTTGCAATGACCCTGCCCAGGACAGTCGCACCATGCCCAGGCTTGTCCTGCCGAAACCAGCCTGTCCGCCTCGGCTCACGGCGTGCTCTGCCCCTCCCCGGCACAAAAACTGCCCCCCGGCCCCGTTTGCAAACCTGGGTGCCCAGGCTCCCTTCCGATCCCCAGCACAAGGGGCAGAGAAGCCCCTGGGCAGATGAGGGGGCTGAACCACAGATCCCCATGAACGCTACAGACCAGGGGAAGAGCGGCTGGAAAAGGACCTGGGGTGTTGGTGACAGTGGCTGAACATGAGCCAGAGTGTGCCCAGGTGGCCAAGAGGCCACCAGCATCCTGGCTGGTACCAGCACTGGTGTGGCCAGCAGGCCCAGGGCAGTGACCGTCCCTGTGCTGGGCACTGGGGAGGCCAAACCTCGAATCCTGGGGGCAGGTTTGGGCCCCTCACCTCTAGTACACAAAATGGCCCCAGGGGTGGTGGGATCACCTCAGTGCACAAAATGGTGGCACCAGAGGCACTCAAATCACCTCAGGGCTCACAAAAGCCCTTGAGGTGCTGGAGCGAGTTCAGAGGAGGGAACGGAGCTGGTGAGGGGCTGGAGCACAAGTGTGATGGGAGCGGCTGAGGGACCTGGGGGGTTCAGCTGGAGAACAGGAGCTGAGGGGAGACCTTCTGATCTCTGAACTGCCTGAAAGGAGCTTGGAGCCAGGGGGGTCGGGCTCTGCTCCCAAGGAACAAGCGCCAGGACCAGAGGAAATGGCCTCAAGTTGCGCCAGGGGAGGCTGAGGTTGGATCTTGGGAACAATTTCTTCCCCAAAGGGCTGTTGGGCATTGGAACAGGCTGCCCAGGGCAGTGGTGGTGTCACCATCCCCGGAGGGGTTGGACAGGCGGAGATGAGGTTCTCAGGACATGGGGCAGTGCCGGGGGTGGGGTAACGGGTGGACTCGGTGAGCTTGAGGGTCTCTCCCAGCCGAAATGATTCTGTGATTCTATGATCGTTCTGTGGTTCTGTGTTTCTCTGTCCATGCTGGGAGGTGGATCGCACCCTTGCCTGGTCCCTGCTGCTCCCTCGTGCCTCAGCTGTGACTCACCGACAGCCGCACGATGACAAATCCGTCCTGCTCTGCTCCTGTGAGGCCCCAGACCAGCGGCGCGGCAGCTTCGGGGTGGAGCAATGAGCTAAAGAATTAATGTGCAATTATTAAATGTGGCAAAAATAGTGGCCTCAAGTAAGAAAATAAACACTCCCTGCTGTAAGATCCTGAAAACTGAGACGAGATTTTTGCGAACTGCGGGTGAGCACAAGTACCCACCTCCTGCACCAGGCACTGGGGAAATGAAAATCCTCCTCCCCTGCTCAGAATTTGGCATAACCAGAGGAAATGTGGCCACTTCCACTTGAGCTGCTTCAGACCTCACTGCAAATAATGGCTTCCCGCTGCCTTGAGCGAGTTTTAGATCAAGTCCAAAAAACATTATTTCTGCAACATTAAAGTATTGAAGCAGTACTTTACAGGAGCCAGGTCCAGATATCTGCACGCGTGAAAATTCCATTTCCCCCTTGTGGGGGAAAAATTGAAAAAACACGCAGAAATCAGGACACCCAGGTCCATTATCCTTTAAACGAGACTCCAGAAAGCCCTGCAGTGTTGCATACTGCTGTCAGAATACCCTGGATCCTTTTCAACAGACCGATGACACCCAAACCCGCCGTCGGGAGGTTGCTGGTGTTTGTGGTGCACAAACAGTTAATGCCAGCGTGCCTGTGTCTGTGATGCCAGCACAGACATTTCTTCCTCATCCTCACCCTCTGCTGCCCAGGCACATGGTTTTGAAACGAGAGGCAGGGACATGCTTCACATGCCACAGAGAGATAATCCCCTGTCCCTGCGGAACCAGGACACCCCGGGGGGAGGAAAAATAAGTACAGCGCGTAGAGCTGGAAATGCAAAAGGCATTGCCAAAGCACAGGAGGGCTTGGAGGACCCGTGACAGTGGTTGGAGATGGGGAGCGGGGCGATGGCATGTCTCCGGGGAGAAGTTTTTTTTTTTTGCAGGGTTTGCGTAGCTGCAGTTTGATTTTCTTTGTTCTGACCACAATCCTGTTGTCCCCTCGGCGGCTCTGTCTGTGTTCACTGCCGGGTTGCAGAGCAGATCCTCACGGGATGCACAGAGCGTGACTCACCGCGGCCGTGCAGGGACCATCGTGCTTCTGGGTTAAACCGAAACCTCCTTCAGTGCCCTGGCCCTGCAGACGGGCTGGGTCCCTCTGCACTGACCTGCCGCCGTGGCTGTGCTTGTGTTCCTTGCTTTTTTTGTTCGTCTTCCAAGAAATCTTGTACAGAAAGGTTGGCAGGACTCGTTTTGGGTTGGCTCTGAGTTTCTGAGCGCAGAGCAACGGCGTGTTTGGGGCAGGTCGGTCACTGCTGCTCTGTTGAGGGGGATCTCCCACCCATCGGTGTGGCTGTGCTGCCTCCCACCCCCTCCATCCTCCTGCCGCATGTACCAGGGCTCTGCAAAACACCTGAAAAACCATCAGCTACACCACATACCCTGGAAACCCTTGTCTGAGGTATCAGGTTTTACACCCTTGGCTTCCACAGTTGCAGCTGTCTGCTACGACCCTTCTAGGCTTTGCCAAATGAATGTCACCACGGTGTTTTTCAGCAGTTCTGGGGCTGCTGGATGCTTAGAAGTGTCCTACCAGCGCTGCAGGTTCTTTCAAGATGACACATACCCAGGTTGGTGTTTGCTGTATCCAGGCTTGTTTCTCCTCAGCCCTTAAGCCCTTCAGAAGTGGCCCCTGAAGTGCCCACCACCCCCACTGGGAATCCAAACAGCATCAACTAAACATCATTTATTAATTTAGTTAAATAATGTTACTCAGCACTTTTGTGTGTGTGTGTGTGTGTGTGATGCTCTGGTGACATCTGGGAGTCTCAGGCACCTCCGTTATACCGAGAAATATTCAAGTGCTTGGCAGAAACACAGAATCTGGGGATTTTAAGCTGTAAGACCCAGGCAGCCCTTTCTATTGCTTAAAATGGCTGCAAACATCAGCTGCACGATGGCACTGCATTCTTCTCATCTCGTGGTTCGTCTGGCCCAGGCTCATGTCTCCTCCTACCTCAGGATGCTCCAGTTGGATGACAAGCTTTGATTTTTGCTGCCTCTTCTCTGGGGAACTCCCTGGCCCCTCTGGTGACTCATTTCCTCGCAGGGCTTGTCTCATCCTGTGCTGCCGCAGCTCACGCTGCCACTTTGCAGCAGCAAAACTTGTCACAAAAACAAGTGAAGATACCACATTGTCGGAAATTTTGCCTTTTTTTCCACAGCATGCAGAGAGACTTCTCTGTGGGCACCTGGGTGAGGCTTTGTATACAGCCTGATACATAAGGAAAGGTGGGGAAAAAATCAACTTATCTGCACGTAGTGCCATTTTATATTCCTGTTGTGCAAATGTGCAGAGAGGCACTGGCAGTGGTAACTCAAAAAGTAAAGTAGCCTCAAGCTTCAGTTTCATTATTTTGTTATAAATTAAGATCATAAGTGGTAGAACGAAGGCAGAAACCTCCTCATTGGCTCCTGTTGGGGTCCCTGGGGTGAGAGGCTTCCCCAAAGCTGGTGGGAAATTGAGTGCACATTTCCCTGCTCCATGTGCGAGAGACCAATCCTTCGTACATGCATCATATGGTAGAAATTCAGCCTTTATATTTTTTGAGATATGTGATCCTTTCCTTGCCAAAGGGACCGATCCTTTCCTTGCCAAAGGGACCTATCCTTTCTGGGATTGAAAACTAGAAAATTTTAGTTACTCTCGTGCCTTTCTTAGATATTCATCTGTCACTCAGACACAGTTTGTGTCATTATTTATATCAATTTTAGGACGGAAGGCAAACAAAACTGAGTGGTAGGAATCCTAAAATTTTGCAGTCTCCATTTAGCATAAATAAACTGTGGGATTTGGCTTCCAACCACTGTAGGGGAAAACAAGGTTTTTCAGGGTAGATTTTTTTCGTTTCTTCGTCTATATGAATAGCCCACTGGTGATATGCCAAAGAGTTTTTGTGCTTCCGTGGAGAGTTAATGGACAAAACATCCCAAAAGATCGTAGAATCACAGAATCATTTTGGTTGGAAAAGCCCCTCGAGATCATCAAGTCCAACCGTTACCCACCCCTGGCACTGCCCCGTGTTCCTAAGAACCTCATCTCCGTCTGTTCAGCCCCTCCAGGGATGGTGACTCCACCACTGCCCTGGGCAGCCTGTTCCAATGCCCGACAGCCCTTTGGGGAAGAAATTGTTCCCAAGATACAACCTCAACCTCCCCTGGCGCAGCTCAAGGCCAGTTGATGCACTGGGGGATGCAGCCGCTGGAGTTGAGGCTCTGCTGCCACGTTTGGCCCCATGCACAACACAGTGGGATTGTGAAAATTACAGAAATTAAAACCAGGCTGCAAAGCCAGTGTCCAGGCTGATCCCGGGTTGTGTGCAGAGACGTGTTTGGAAACTACCTGTCCTATAGATTATCATTGCTTATAGCCAAGAAACAAAAAGCCGCTGTTGACTCTGTCAGATGCATCCTGTATTTTCACAGTCTCCAGTTCGGGTTTTTCAGACCGAACATGGCGATGCGGCAGTGATGGTTCACGCTATAAATAAAACCACCCGAGATGTGGTGGGATGTGGGACTGCAGCAGCGTGAGCTGCCACGCTGCGCTCCAGCCTGCCTGCGTTCCTCTGATTTTCTGAGAATTTAAACTTTCCAGTCGGAACACGTCACACTTCGCTTCTTTAGGAATCGTCCAGATGAATCGGTCAGCCTTGCAGGGTGCCTTGGTGGTAAATAAACTGAATAAAGCCCGGCCAGAAGCAGAGGGGCGGTCCTCAAGGGTGAAGGTTCCTTGGAGGGGATGTTTCTGCTGGCGTGTTTATCCGCAGGCTTCCAGCTTCAAGATTGACTGCGATTAAAATCTGCTGCACAGAGAGGCAGTTCTCCCAGTATCCATGAGAGGACACAGCTGAACTGTCAGTAATACAGAGCCCGTTTCATTCTTTTTCTTAATGCATTTACTACTAATTATAAACAGAAGCCGAACTGGCAGAAGAGAGATTAGATCATGTTGGCAGAGTCTGTTGGTTCATTCTTTATTTTCTCTTGAAACACTAAAATGTGTGCCATCTGGTGAGGTCATGGCTTTCTTCTTCTTTTTCTTTTTATTTTTCTTTCTTTTTCTTTTTCTTTTTCTTTTTCTTTTTCTTTTTCTTTTTCTTTTTCTTTTTCTTTTTCTCTTTCTTTTTCTTTTTCTTTTTCTTTCTCTTTTTCTTTCTCTTTTTATTTCTCTTTTTCTTTCTCTTTCTCTTTTTCTTTCTCTTTTCCTTTCCCTTTCCCTTTCCCTTTTTCTTTTTCTTTCTCTTTTTCTTTTTCTTTCCCTTTCCCTTTCCCTTTTTCTTTTTCTTTCTCTTTTTCTTTTTCTTTCCCTTTCCCTTTCCCTTTTTCTTTTCCTTTTCTCCTTTTCCTTTTCCTTCTTTTTCTTCTCCTTCTTCTTCTTCTTCTTCTTCTTCTTTTCCTTTCCCCTTCCCTTTCCCCTTCCCCTTCCCCTTCCCCTTCCCCTTCCCCTTCCCCTTTCACTTTCCCTCCTGCCCCAGACCAGGCAGTTCTCCCTGTGCACTCTGTGATTTCAGCCTCCCCATGGGTACCAGGTGTGTTTTGGCATCCCCCCCCAGCCAGTGTGATCACTGCATCCTGCAAAACCAGCGAGTCTGGGTGAGAAATGTGTGTTTTCATCACTTGCCATCCTCCCTTTGCACGCAGCGACGTGTCTGTCACCTGCCCTCTCTGTGCTCAGTGTTAATTAATTTCCAGTGAAATGACAATTAAACACACATTACAAAAAATCTTGAGTGTGAAACAAATCTGTGTAGACTTCAGTTTGACACATCATAAAGTTTTTCAGGCAAGACTGGCAAGACAGCATCTGATTAATCTAATATGCAAATATGAGCCTGTTAGCAATTCATGCTATCAAATATGAGTAAGACAGTGACAAAGCTGAGGTTTATTCCTGGGTGATGTGAAATAATCCATCTCAGTCCTTAAGAAACATTCAGAGAAGCACTGGCTCTGCTGAAGAAAGATGTTGAGAGGGGCTGTCAAGGAGGAACCTCAGGGTTTACAAAGATAATATTTAAAGACAGTGCATCCTCAATCGTGAAGGACCAGTAATGGGGCAGGAAAATAAATGTCTGTGCTCATAGGAGCGATCTTTGCTTCCAGCCTGAATGGAGGGGGATGCTCTAGGAGAAGCAGAGTCCAATTAACTCCTGATTAGTACTGAAAGGGGCCCATGAGAAAGATGGGGACAGACTTTTGAGCAGGGCCTGTTGTGACAGGACAAGGGGTGATGGTTTTAAACTAAAGGAGGGAGATTCAGGCTGAACATGAGGGAGAAATTGTTGGCCCTGAGGGTGGTGAGAGCCTGTCCCAGGTTGGCCAGAGAGGTGGTGGATGAACCATCCCTGGAGACATCCCAGGCCAGGCTGGACGGGGCTCTGAGCAACCTGAGCTGGTGAAGATGTCCCTGCTCATGGCAGGGGTGGCACTGGGGGAGCTGGGGAGGGCCCTTCAACACAAACTTCTGTGATTCAATGATTAGGAAAAAAAGAGAAGAAAAGAAATTAAGAAAAAAAAAAGGTTGAAAAGCTGTTATGGGATCATAACCTTTTCCATTGCATTTTCTTTCATCAGATGAAAATATTTTCTGGAATTTGGCTCTTTTTTTTTTCTATTGCTGATTGATGGATACTAGTTTCAAAATCTTTCCCTCAAAAGGTTTGGAATCCCCAGTGCTGTGATGTTGGTATCGTTGGGACCCTGCACTTTCTGCAGCAGTGAACTCCCATTGCTGCTCTCGGCTGGAGGGTTAAAATTCCTGACAGAAGCTCTGGTTCAATCTGTGCTGCTTCTTGGGGGGTTTGAGGTTCTCCTGGTTCAACCCCATGGCAAACAGATCTCAATGTGAGAGATGGGGGAGGCGGAGAAGGAGCTGAGGCAGGAGAGGAGGGGGAGCCCATGGGGTCCAGTGGCAACAAACTGCTTGGTTTTCAGTCCAGGGAACCCAGAGTTTAGTGACATTTGCTAGGAGTAGGAAAAGTGGCATTTTTCCCCTGCTGCTTGTTGTTACCAATGATGTTTTACATCCAGCGATGCTCCTGTCCCACTCACTGGATGTGCCTGTTCTGTACTGAAAGGCCCCGTGTGAATGTCCTGGCAGTTTTCATGGCACTCAAAATATTTAAAAACGCAATATCAAACCAAAAAGAACAAGAAGGTGTTGAACATGTGCATCACTGAGTAGTGTACCAGCACACAAGTCTTGGAAATCCAGCACAGGGGCGAAGCAGGCTCTTTGCTGCCTTGCGACACAAAGGCTCTTTTTGCCTATTTGTAGCCAAATTCTGGTGTTTGCTGCGAGGAAGTCTGCGTGGGCTCCCCGTGGCGGCGTCACCTTTCTTCCTCCCTTTTTAACTAAGTTTTAAACCCTGAGGAGTGCACATGAGGAATGGGAAAACGAGCCAGTCAGATTTTGAAGTAATAATTTTTCCTAGGGCTCCCTGGGCATGTGGAAATCCATGTTCGGCAGTGAAGCGGGAGCCCTGGAGCCGGCAGCGGCTTTTCCAGGGCCAGATCTTCTCCTGCCCTTGTCTTCACAGGTACCGCCACAGCTACATCTCACAAACAGGGCAAGCTGCGGGCTGGTAGCCCTGCCGTAGCTCATATTTTCCTTTTCTTTTCCTCCGAAGAGGCTCACCTTGTAGCCATGGCAACTCCCTGCCAGGCACAGGCAGGCCCTGGAGCTGGTGCTGCCCATGGCTTCCCACCCGCAGCGAGGTGGAGCATCCCTCCGAGGGCCGCAGCATCCCTCCGTGTGCTCCAACATCCTTGAGGGCTGCAGCATCCCCTCAAGAGCTGCAGCCTCCCTTCATGGGCTGCAGCATCCCTTTGTGGGCTGCAGCATCCCTTCTTGCGCTCTGACATCCTTGGAGGGCTGCAGAATCCCTTTGCGGGCTGCAACATCCCTTCTTGCGCTCTGACATCCTTGGAGGGCTGCAGCATCCCTTTGTGGGCTGCAACATCCCTTCGTGTGCTCCGACATCCCTGGAGGGCTGCAGCATCCCTTTGTGGGCTGCAGCATCCCTTCGTGTGCTCCAACATCCTTGGAGGGCTGCAGCATCCCCTTGAGAGCCACAGCCTCCCTTCATGGGCTGCAGCATCCTTTTGTGGGTTGCAGCATCCCTTCAAGGGCCACAGCAACCCCTTGTGGGCTGCAGCATCCCTCTGAGGGCTACAGAATCCCTTCATGGGTTGCAGCATCCCCGCAAGACCCACAACATCTCCTTGAGAGATGCAGCATTCTTGGGTCACAGTAACCCTCGTGGGCTGCAGCATCCCATTGTGGGTCACAGCATCCCTTCGAGGGCTGCAGCATCCCTTTGTGTGCTCCGACATCCTTGGAGGGCTGCAGCATCCCCTCGACAGCCGCAGCATCCCTTCATGGCCTGCAACATCCTTTTGTGGGCTGCAGCATCCCTTTGTGTGCTCCAACATCCCTCTAAGGGGCACAGCATCCCCTTGAGAGCTGCACCATCCTGCTGTGGGTTGCAGCATCCCCTCGTGGGTCACAGCATCCCTTCGAGGGCTGCAGCATCCCTTCGTGTGCTCCGACATCCCTCTAAGGGGCACAGCATCCCCTTGAGAGCTGCACCATCCTGCTGTGGGTTGCAGCATCCCCTCGTGGGTCACAGCATCCCTTCGAGGGCTGCAGCATCCCTTCCTTGGTTGCTCTCACACGCACACACTGTGCCAGAGATGCTGGATGAGACACTTGATTAAATCTGAGCAGGGGAACAGGACTGTTCTCCTCAGAGGGGCTGTTATCAACATTTGGGTTTTCTGCTGTCATAAACAGCCCTGTGCCACAGGGCATATCCCCCGTGTCTCAGAAAATCTCCCATTAAGATGTATATTCTGGGGTGAAAAAGGGATTTGATCCTTCTCTAGCAGCAAGCTTAAAGGCGTTAAAGAGATGGAGTCACACAGCCTGGGATTTCGCTCCCAGGCTTTTTGCAGTTGTGTGTTATTACAGATATTTGTTATACCCTGCACTAGTCAGATTGTCCTTTGAGATACTTTCTCATGATGGCAGCAACATTCCTTAGTGAAAATTTCCTCATGAAGATTTGTTGATGAAAACCATTACTTTAGATTTCCCATAGGTTTCTCTCCTTCATTGATATGGGCAGCCCAGACCCTTTCCTTCCGTTGCCTCGAGGATCCCTCCTCCCGAGGGTCTGAGGAAACAGAGGATGTAAGAGAAAAGCAAATTCTCACCCTCTGTTGATCCAGACAGCACCTGTTTTCAATTGCTCTGGTCTGAGGGCCAAGGACACTCTGAGCTCTGCCCACAGGTGTGAGGCAGCGAGGAAGGGGGATGGACGGACAGAGCTGGACTGACATCCAGACTGAGCAATGAGAGTTTTCCAGCCCATTAGCGTCACACTTCAGATTTAAGGAGGGGGGATCTTCCAGTCTCTCTCTCTCAGGTGTTCTTGCTCTTACTCTTGGGCATTTCTTCTCTCATGCGCATTTTTTTTTCTTAAGGGTTGGGTTTGGTTTGGTTTGGTTTGGTTGTTGTTGTTTCTTTTTGGTTGTTTTTTGTTTGTTTGGGTTTTTTTGTGTTTGTGGGGTTTTTTTTGTTGTTTGTTTTTTTCTGAAGTCGAGGGAGTTTGGTTTGGGACATTTAGTTTGGCCTTTTGCCATTTTGCAGAGGCCTCTGGGCTTTTCTGCCTTTTTTCTTTTTTTCTCTCTTCAGGATCAGCTCTTTGGGACCAGGTGCTGCTTCCTGGGACTGGCTGCTCAGTGTGGACAGAGTTCATGAGGAATTGCATTGAGTATCTTTTATTTCTATTTTATATATATATCTACTAGTAGTGTATTAATATTTTGTTATTTTATTAAATTGTGTTTATCTCAATCCAAGTTTCTCCCTTCCCTTTTGATTCTCTCCCCTATTTGGGGGTGAGTGAGCGGCTGTGTGGTTGTGTTGCCAGTTCGGGTTCAACCATGACAGATGGGAAGGGGAGACTGGACAGGCTGAAAAAGCGCTGACGCCTGTAAAACATACGATAGCCACCCATTGGGTGATGTTTTATTATTCCGAACAGAGGAGTCTGTGGGCAGATTATTGGTGCTGCTACACAGGGCAGAAAAGGCTTTTTCTGTGGCTGTTTGTGTCTTGTGAAGGTGGACAAATGGGCTCCCGTATATCTCAGGCTGTAGTCACCAGACCCGTGCAGCACCATAAAAACACTTTGTAAACACATCATGCCAGGAAATTAAGCCTAGTCTCTACTTATCATAGAATAATTTTTTTTTTGAATCATCAACAAGCTTTATTCTTGTTATATTTTATCAGTAATTTCCTTTACACTCCCAGACTTTCTGCGGCATTACTTCCATTTAGTGACCATTAGGAGATGCATCTGCTCATTGCTGTGCAATAGTAAAGGGGAGGAAATCATAACCACGTCTCCAGTGCAAATATATTATTCAATTTCGAAGACTGGTGTTCAAAAATCAAATGAAGGCTGGCATTTTTCCTCAGAGGCATTTGAGCTCAGTGGGTACAAACACTGTGCCCATCAACATCGGTCCTTAATATAAAAATGGAATTAGAGCCTAAACTAAAACCTCACATAGTGTTTGCTCAAAATAATTTTAATGAGATAATTTCTCAGCCATTTTTTCTTGGTGAACAAAGGAGAAAACAGCCAGAGTGTTGAACAGCCACGTACGTTGTCAATCCTGGGTGATACCGACACATCATTGCACACAGAGGCTGTTCCCTGGGAGTGCCTGTAACTCTGGCTGTCATCACAGTTCCCCTCATTCCGTCTGTCAATGCATCGGAAATAAATTTGCATCATATTTGCATTAAGCAATTTGCATGCAGTGGCAAAACCAATTCTTTCCTTCGGGTTATTTTGTGGTTGCACTGGAAGCACCGATTTCACTGCAAAGAGGCACCTGGATCCCAGCGGCAGCTGCGTTGGGTCCTGGTTATGTCCAAGCATCTCCAACACCTGTCCCTTTCTTGCCATCTGTAACGATATCTCATCTTTAATACACAATGCAGGCTTTTATTGCAACTATGCGGATGCTTTGAGGACAAGGAAGTGCTGGTGTACATACTTAAGGACTTTTGAGCTCTTTTCCAGTGTTTGCGTATTCGCCTGGAGAGGAGAACAGACCAGCCAGCGATAAGGAAGGTCAGATTCCACCATGGAAACTGCTCACGGCCCTTTCCAGCTCCTCGCAAATGCCACGTAGCGGAGCAGCACGCGGAGCAAGGGTGACACTCTGTGATGATCTGTGGGCAGTACAGGGGCTTCTTTTGGCTCTGCTGTTGTCCCCTCGTTGTCAGGATTGCTTCGAGTCCAGCGCAGATGGACTCGGTTCACGGTGGTTCAGATGTTCTCCTCCTGCTGTCTGTGACTGCCCAGGGTCAGCTCTTCAAACCAAGTCCCACAGCAAGTGAGAAGACAACACGGTGGCTGAAGGACGAGCTCTGCTCATTTCAGCAAGATTTCATGCTCTCTCAAGGAACGGAAAGAGCAATTTTAAAATTTAAGATAAATTTTCCCAAGTAAAATCCAGTAAAATGAGCTGTTCCATGATCCTGGGATCCTTATTCTCTACAAATTTGTGCCTTCTAGTTGATTCTTCCTATCTTCGAAGAATGTATGTGCTGAAGATACCAAGAGATTCATCTGGAGAGGCTTCAGCCGTTTAGATATGAAAATGTCTTTCAGGACATCAAAAAGGAGAGAAACAAAGCGGAGAGTCCTCTAGTGCCTAACAAAATCGCGAACTCTGGAAATTTTCCTTTCAATGAACACCAGGTATAGTGGCAAATGGAAACAGCCAAGAGTTATTCCCGGTGTGGGCAGTGGCCTTTGGACACTGCTCTGTTGTACTTCCTGTACACCTGGAAGAAAAACTCAAACCAGAGCTTCACAGGATTCAAAGCTCTTTACGAAACTGGGCTAAAAACGTAAGCTAGAATTTTCTTTAGGAAAATAATAGCCTGGAAAACAGACACTGAAGAGAAGCTGCTAAATTAGTGTATACTGTGATTAAGTTACAAAAGACATACTTATCATTAACCAATTGACATGATAAACGCTTTCTGACCGCCTGCAAAATGAGGAGATATTTTTCAAGTTTTAGATCCTTCCGCATGACAAGAGGGAGACAGAAGATTAAGTGACACATTGTTTAGAAGCAGAGTTCTTAGCTTATATTTGACTAATAATGAATAGATGCATTGTAAGTAAGAAGCTAAACAACTATAACAAACATCATCAATTATTTCTTAGTATAGATGTATCGTATGTTGAAATTTTCAAAAATTGTAATGTATATGTAATAATTATGTGAATATAAGCAATGCAAGAGCATCCAGTCATTGGAGCACTGATGGAAGATGATCCCCAGAGCTCCCCAGTGCTGATAAAATAAAGAATGCCGCTTAATAGTATAATTGACTCTGCTGTAAAGTTTATTTCTCCGTTTCAATACATTTAGTAATGATTAGGCATTAGACAAGATTCAGCTGGTTTCCAGCGGCGCTTTGGGTATTGCCTGTCTTTCAGAGGAGGATTAAACTGGCATTTTCACCACATATGATCTCTGCGTCTTTAAAAACAGCGGCTTCTGTGGCCAAAGGCGTTGGGGTCACATCTGGAAATCCAGCAGCCCCTGGGGGTACAGACAGGGTGTCCCCCCGAAAGAGGCCGTGTCCCCTCTCGGGTGCTTGCTGGTGGAGCTGAGCTGCAGGTCTCTCAGAGCAACACAACTCTGATTTCTGTCCCGGAGCTACCGCTGAGTGAGGTTGCCTGATTTCCATCGTTTGCAGAAATACAGGGGTCTTTCTGATAGAAGAAAACCCAGCATCGATATGTGGGAACTCCTTCCCTTGCACAAACTTAACTTTTGAGAGATTTTGCTCAAAATCAGGATGAGAAATCTGGTACCGGTTCTCATTAGGCCTTCCCCTGGAAAGCAGAGCCTTTCCTAAATAATGTGACATCGATATTGACTGTATAAACAACTGCTGTGCCTTCACTCTCTATCGGCTTTGCTTTGTTAACCATTGCAGGTTTTATTGTGAAGCTTCACTGATCATTTGCATCTTACCGAAGCGACACAATGGGAGAGTAAAGAAATTTCACCAGCGGGTCTGCACGTGATTTGCATTTTGCAGCTGTTGGTACAGGAGTGCAGGATAAATTTAGTCCTGAAATCCTTTCCTCAGGGCTCCCTGCTGTTAATGGCACCTTCATCTCTTTCAGCACAGAATATTTTATTGAACAAGCCCAGCTGATATTATGCTGTATTTCCTTTCCAACTTCACTTTTAATAACTCCCATTATACATTACTATTATGATTGGCTGATGCTGAACTGTAAAAAATTTTCTTTATCCTGCTGTGGATCTTTGCAGATGCTCCAGACTGTTGTTGGAAATACACCTTAAACCATTCATGGTTTTTTATAGAAGTTATCCTGGAAAATTGAAGCTATTACCTCCCTGCTGTCGTATCTTTGGAAAGATTATAATTTTGCTAAGTAGGAGCAAGAATAACCTGTTCTACTCACCAGTCTTTTTAAAAATCAGTGTGTATGTTCATGGCTCGTTAGCAGAGCTGTCAGCCCTTTCCCTAAACCGCCATGGGAGAGCTGTTAATTAGTGACCGACTGTCCCAGGGGTCTGTGATGAACTTCTCTGCAAGGCAAAGCACACGGCGCTTCCGCAGGGATTGCAGCAGCCCTGAGCACAGCCAGGGTGATGTGAGCTGTGTAAAATATTAGAGGCAGCACCATAGGAGACTTGAATGCAACGAAGAATACCGATCTAAACCATTTATTGTGTGGTTCATGTCCAGCAGTCTCATCCAGACACAGGGAGGTATGTACATGCTTTGTTTCTGATCATCAGCCTGTTCTTGAAAACTAATGTGTGTGTGAAAGAAGGGCCAAATAGCAGAAATTATTAGTAAATAAGGGCAGATTGTGCTCAATACCCAGAGATTTCAGAGCGAGCTTCAGTTGAACGGGAGTATAGTAAAAATCTAAGAGCTCAGCATCTCTCCATACATCAGCCTATAACATGCAGTCAAGAATATTTGCCATTTGTGTAATACTTCATTCATTTTCCACTAAATGGAAGAATTGGAGAATTTAAAGCAGGACACTGTATTTTAATTATATATTGAAATTCAGGGGAACGCTCATAATCCCTTGAATGGCTTTTGAGATGTCACAGGAGAATCAGATCCATTTCAAGAGTTCCAAAAGAAAGAAGGATGCACGACAGTCTATACACTTCCTTTAATTTTTGTTCCCCAAAATTAGATACATTCTTGTCACGGGTTATTTTCCATGTTGTGGTTTTTCTGTTAAAAACGGGCTGTTGCATTTGCTTCCCTCCTCTTATACTGGCAGCCAAACCTCTGAAAATAAATCAGAGGGACCAGAGCAACTTGAGTGGCCGGCAGGGGTAGTGGGTGATGCTGTGGTCAGGATCAAGGACCAGGCTCACCTGCTGTCACCAGACACAGCTCTACTGATTTTTAGTGGGGATTGCTTGGAGAAGCCCATCGTGCAGGTCCCTGGGTTTGTTCTTGCCACCTTTTGTGTAGGTTTGAGTACAAGTACCAAGCAGTCCCGCTATGGCTGCATCCAGCCCTGATAAAAAATACTGCAAAAATTGTTTTCTCCATGCTCAGGATAATTTACCAAGTGCAGTTTGTTTCTTGCTAAGCCTGGTTCAAAAAGGGGGTCCTGGCCTGGCTGAAACCAGTGAAAGGCTTGGTTCTGAGCTCGCGGAGGGAGATTTTAACATCACCCTTCAGGCTGCTGAGATGTGCCTTTGCATCCCAGCCCTGCCTGTTGCTTCTGCTGCTCTTCTTAAAAAATGCTTTTTGCCTCAGTTTCATTCCAGGTTTGTTCCCCTGTGTGCAGAAAACGCTTCTGCCCAGTAATCCTGTTTCATAATCCCTGCCCTGACTGTTTGATGTATGTTGCCTCGGATGCCCTGTCATCT
Organism: Caloenas nicobarica; assembly: GCF_036013445.1. Lineage (NCBI taxonomy): Eukaryota > Metazoa > Chordata > Aves > Columbiformes > Columbidae > Caloenas > Caloenas nicobarica. The sequence continues at coordinate 84,379,475 of NC_088284.1, read as the reverse complement.
TCTGCAGAGCAGCAGTCAGATGTCTGCTGCTTGTCCAGCCCTATCTGCCCTGCTGTCAAACTGCAAACATCTCAAAAACACCCGTGGCCTTTCCTACCCTTTCCAGGCACGGCTCAGACAGGGCTCCACCGCCTTACAGAGTACGGCCAAATTGCGCTTGTGCCGTGAAGAGGATGCTCGCTGCTCACCTCAGGCTGCAAACTGGCTCTGCAAATACTCCAGCACACATCCCACGGCCTTCAGGAGGACCCGACGGGAATCACCGCTGCACTTCTGCTGATGTTTTGTCTACATTGCCTCTGAGGCATGCTGCTGGAAGACAGTTCTCAGTGTTTTATAAAAATGTCTGTAGAAAGTTATGTTAGGAAAGCTCCTCTTCCACATGAGGTGGTTCATTCTCTGCACGTTCTCTTTGTGAAGACACTGCTGCAGCATTTCGGAGAACCTGGCCAGAAGAGACTGGGTTGTTTTACATTCACCGGTTTTCCTGGTTTGTGTCTCAGCTGCACAGACGAGCTGTCAGGGCCCAAGTTCTTCCCTGGGCTCCCTCTGGAGTGTTCGAGGAGCCCTGACCACTCTGCCCAGGCTGGGGAAGGACAAATCTGGCTCCTGCTGCACTGGGAGATCAGTCTGCTCCCATCTGCAGGTGAGGATTCCTGCCTCATTTGGATAACGGGTTAGTCAGTGCTTCTGCATTTGGAATTGCTCCATTTCTGAGTCCATCCGAGTCTGTGAAAGCTTTGCCATGTGCTTTATGTGGATTAGGAGAAGGCATAATTTCTGCAAGATAAGGAAAAACGAGGCAGGAAAAGGAAGAAATTACTCTGGAATAGAAGTAATTTGTACGATCAGTAAAAAGTTATATATAGTTCTTAATTTCTATTTTAAGAATTTATACATGTATTTTTGGACCCAGCTCCACAATGGGGTGCACTGGGCTTATCGCGCAAAGTCTGGGGTGACCTGGAGGAGGTTTGATCGCTGTCACCCTCTCGCAGGGCAGGTGGATGCTGTTGGGAATTGTCTGGCAGGGGGGTAGATGGCTCCATGACTTTGTTCTGCAGACGCTTCAGCACAAGAAGAGAGGAGGAGTAGCTCTGCTTGAAGGCCCTCTGTAGGTGGTGGGGAGAACACACCTCAATTTTTTCTTTTTCCTGAGAAATGAGTGCAAATAAATAATTTAGCAAAGGAAAAAATCTAGAGAGCTGGGTTTTTTTCATCGTTGCTTGTAGGGCAGGCTTTTAAAACACATAGTACTTTCTGCTGGGACCAGATGGAAACTTTCTGTCTACACACATGAAAACATATTAAGAGTCCAAGGAAACGCATTCTTGTCCAAACGGGGTTTCTTCACATGAAGATAACTGCGAGTGGAGTCAATAACATGCTACACTCATGAAGTTATTGCGTAAATGAGAACTGGTTAGTTCAATTTGAACACATCCATGGCACCACTCTTGGGCATTGCTGCATGTGTGATGCCTGCGGGTGACCTAAGAGCCCCCAAGCCGCCCTGTTAGTCCAGGCTCTGCCAGGCAGGGAACAAACAGAGGGAGCAGGGAGGAAATGTCTGAGTAGCAAAGGGCTCATCTGAAGGTGCTGAGAACCCAATATTTGTAAAAAACGTATTTATTTGTTAGAGTCTTAGCAACCAGTGTCAGGATCACCTCTGCTAATGTGAATATTCATGATGTGCACACTGGCTGTTCACTGTAAGAGCATCATATAAGAAGAGAAGAGAAGAGAAGAGAAGAGAAGAGAAGAGAAGAGAAGAGAAGAGAAGAGAAGAGAAGAGAAGAGAAGAGAAGAGAAGAGAAGAGAAGAGAAGAGAAGAGAAGAGAAGAGAAGGGAAGGGAAGGGAAGGGAAGGGAAGGGTAGGGAAGGGAAGGGAAGGGAAGGGAAGGGAAGGGAAGGGAAGGGAAGGGAAGGGAAGGGAAGGGAAGGGAAGGGAAGGGAAGGGAAGGGTAGGGAAGGGAAGGGAAGGGAAGGGAAGGGAAGGGAAGGGAAGGGAAGGGAAGGGAAGGGAGAAGAGAAAAGAAGAAGAGAAGAGAGAGAAGAAGAAGCGAAGAGAAGTGAAGCGAAGAGAAGCAGAGAGGAGAGGAGAGAAGAGAGGAGAAGAGAGGAGAAGAGAGGAGAAGAGAGGAGAAGAGAGGAGAAGAGAGGAGAAGAGAAGAAGAAGAGAAGAGAGAGAAGAAGCAAAGAGAAGTGAAGCGAAGAGAAGCAGAGAGGAGAGGAGAGAAGAGAGGAGAAGAGAGGAGAAGAGAGGAGAAGAGAGGAGAAGAGAAGAAGAAGAGAAGAGAGAGAAGAAGCAAAGAGAAGTGAAGCGAAGAGAAGCAGAGAGGAGAGGAGAGAAGAGAGGAGAAGAGAGGAGAAGAGAGGAGAAGAGAAGAGAAGAGATGAGAAGAGAAGAGAAGAGAAGAAGAAGAGAAGAGAGAGAAGAAGCAAAGAGAAGTGAAGCGAAGAGAAGCAGAGAGGAGAGGAGAGAAGAGAGGAGAAGAGAGGAGAAGAGAGGAGAAGAGAGGAGAAGAGAGGAGAAGAGAAGAAGAAGAGAAGAGAGAGAAGAAGCAAAGAGAAGTGAAGCGAAGAGAAGCAGAGAGGAGAGGAGAGAAGAGAGGAGAAGAGAGGAGAAGAGAGGAGAAGAGAGGAGAAGAGAAGAAGAAGAGAAGAGAGAGAAGAAGCAAAGAGAAGTGAAGCGAAGAGAAGCAGAGAGGAGAGGAGAGAAGAGAGGAGAAGAGAGGAGAAGAGAGGAGAAGAGAGGAGAAGAGAAGAGAAGAGATGAGAAGAGAAGAGAAGAGAAGAAGAAGAGAAGAGAGAGAAGAAGCAAAGAGAAGTGAAGCGAAGAGAAGCGAAGCAAGGGAAGCGAAGTGAAGCGGAGAGAAGCGGAGAGGAGAGGAAAGGAGAAGAGAGGAGAAGAGAGGAGAAGAGAAGAGAAGAGAAGAGGAGAGAAGAGAAGAGGAGAGAAGAGAAGAGGAGAAGAGAAGAGAAGAGAAGAGAGAAGAAGAGAGGAGAAGAGAAGAAGAAGAGAAGAGAGAGAAGAAGAAGCGAAGAGAAGTGAAGCGAAGAGAAGCAAAGTGAAGCGAGGGAAGCGAAGCGAAGCGGAGAGAAGTGGAGAGGAGAGGGGAGAAGAGAGAAGAGAGGAGAGGAGAGGAGAGGAGAAGAGAAGAGAGGAGAAAAGAGAAGAGAAGAGAAGAGAAGAGAAGAGAAGAGAAGAGAAGAGAAGAGAAGAGAAGAGAAGAGAAGAGAAGAGAAGAGAAGAGAAGAGAAGAGAAGAGAAGAGAAGAGAAGAGAAGAGGAGAAAAAGGTGCTGGGTGTATATTACCTTTGGGTATCTCTTGCACTGATGCCCAAATCAGCCCTCTTCCATCCATGAATGAGAGTGGTGGCTGTCAGATTGTCTGGTTTTAAGCCAAAACATGAAAATTGGAAGTTAATTTGTCTCTTCGTAGAATCACAGAATCACAGAACAGTTTGTGTTGAAGGGACCTTCAAAGCTCATCTGGTCCAACCCCTGCCACGAGCAGGGACATCTTCACCCAGATCAGGTTGCTTAGAACTTTAGAAAAGTACGCTGGGACCATCTCTTTTTTTAAAAAAAATTGCTCTTGAGCAGGCAGACAGCAGCAACATCTGGGGTCAGATATAAATTAACTGTGTTCCCAGGTATCATCCTGGCTCAGCATCTGGTTCTCACCTTTGCTGTTTCTTTTTGTGCTGGGTCTGTATATCCAGGAAGTTTATCATGAGAGCAGATGTCCCCTGGCAAAAAAAAAAAAAAAGGCAAAAAAAAGAAAAAGCATATCTAAATGGGGCTTTCCTCTTCATTTGTTTCATTTACAGGTGTTTACAGGTGGCCTTACAAACCTGTTTGTGCAGTCACAGCTGCAGCTGTGCTTGTCATCCTTGTACATGGACAAGTTTGAGCATGAAGAAGCAGAAATAGCAGGGAGAGGTCTCGGTCTTTCCAGGGCTGCCCAGGATTTACAGCTCCATCAGCTGTTCAATGCCCTCGGCACGGGGTCGGTAACATGGGGATGACCTCAGCCCACAGCAACTTCCATTACCTTGAAAACCCCGAGCTGCCCGTCTGAGGTGTAACTCCTTGTTTGCAGAGATAATGTCAATGATTGGAATAATCATCAACCTGATCCAGCTGGAAAAGTAAACACTTTATTTTCATGGCTCGTGCTGCGTTTGCTGAGCAGTAGCACCTGTGACACTGGGGGATGAGCTCACACCCAGGAAATATTTTTGTTCCCACTTCTATTGTCCTTTGCAACGGAAGCTCTTACCTTTGTTTTTACTATAAATCCCTTGTAGCAGAGAGATCATCCGCAGTTCTGACTCAGACCATTAAGAGCATATTGAGAAATAACTTAGGTTTCCCAGAAGGCTAATTTACGTCAGCAAGCAAAAAGATAATCACAGCCATAAATCTTTATCCATGTCCATATCTCCTGATTGCTTTAAAAATATCAGGACAATACTTTCTATACCTTAACCCAATGCAGCAGTTTGACTTGTTTTTTCCTGGCATCTGCAGTGCATGGTGGTTATGCTGTTTTATAGCAGCCTCATTTCCAGCATGCTGCAATTAAGCATGCTCTGTAAATTATGCATGACTTTTTAACATTCATGAATCTCATCATTTTACTTTATTGATCAGTTCTTTCCCATAACTGGCAACAACCCATGAGGAAATGAATGTTCTACATCAGGCAAATGGGAATTTTATTGATGTAATATTGGGAAAGCAATAGACATGCTTAGCAAGCTAAAATGTTACCGGCATTTGTCTGAGAGTGGTATTGGTGTCCTCCTGACTACATTTTACCTGGGGTTTTCATGGGAGTTAAAAAAGCTGCTCTACTTAATATTTATAGGGAAGCTAGGATATCCTCCTAGCCCTTTATTGCCATTAATATTAACAAAGGAAAACATATACCTTCCTTTTCTTCTACTAATATTAATGAAAATGAACACGTGTGAATGTAGGGATTCTAAAGATTTTCATGATACCGTTTTTCATAGCACAGTCAACCTTTCCTGCTCTCACTGGCCCCTCTTCCCCCACACACATACCAAATAGGCACCTATAGCCAAATGCAACCCAATGCTCTCCTGCTGACCCCCACGCCAGGGGCACAGCAATTCCTTGCATTTCAGCACAATAAAACCACCGTGAATACTCTGGTTAGTAACCTGCTGTCCAGACTGGCCTTTTAGATGGTCCCACAGGCTCCCGAGGAACCATCCCCATCACAAAACAGCTCCCCGTGCGACTCGATTTGCGTGTCTGTGGAGATACAGACTCACAGTTTGAGGGCAGTTAAAGGAATTTTAATTCTCTACATGCGCCTCCTAAATCATGTACATGGATGATCTGCACTCATTGTATTCTGTTCTGGGAAAATACCTGGTTCTGTTGCACACTTTGGTAAAAGCAATTAGTGCAAGAGAGTCCATTCTGCATCATTTATTGGGTGCATGTAATGAGATCAGTTTGATCATCTGATTTCCTGCTCATCAAGGAACTTTATGTTGTTGAATATTACTGAATTTGTGTCCAAGAGGAAAATGAAGAGATTTAGATTTATTCCAATAAAATCTTGTACCGTGGTGAAATTAACCTACAGAGAAAAATGAGTACTTCTTGAAAACATGATATTAATTTGAAGTGTGCATGTAGCAAAAATGCTCCTTGTTAAAGCATAACTTGCCTTTTACTTATCATTTTTCTCCAGAGTGCACAGCAGAAGAAATAGAATGAGCTCAGAGCTTTTTTTTTAAACAGCTTCAAAATAGTTGAAAAAACTTAATCATGCTGTCAGAAGATCTTGAGGGCTCTCACAACTCCTAAGATGTATAAATCTCAGTAGTCTGTGTTAAAAGGATGAAAAAGTTGCTAGGATTTAAAAAAAAAAAAAAAGTGCCATTCTGCTTAAATAATCCTAAAACAAAAGTACAGGTCGCATCTAGCAGCCACAAGGGCAGAGAGAGCTGGTGCTACGTATCAGAAAGATGAAGCATTTCTCCAAAGATCCTGGGAACCCACATTAGCAGATTATAATGCTAGTAATACAGATGGCAAAGAGGAGTGTGGTCTCTAGCAGGTGTACAAAACCTCTGCACTTCATGATATCTTTGCAGATAAAGTCTATAATGCAGAAACGAAGGAAGGTTACAAAGAAAACAAAGCAGAAATCCCCTTTTGAATGTTGAAGTTCGCGGGTGGTTATTAGTAGTCTCATTGGCAACTTGTCACCTGCTCTGGATGCGAGATCTGGCTGTGGAACTGATATTCACAGAGGCTCTTTGGGAGTCAGATCAATCGTAACTTTGGGTTACAAGAAAACCATTCTTTATCACACATCAGATGAGAAAACAAGTGCCTTGACCTTTGGATTTTTGGGTAGCCAGGGAATGCAATGACTGTCTAAACAAATTACCAACCGTCCTCTTGGATATGACAAATTAAATCAATTTGTTCTTTACTCCTTTTCCTATAGGACTATCTGACATTACACAGCCGCCGTGTCCGTGTGCCCTCACCTCGTCATACACTTTTTCCAGTATGTTTGATCTCTATAACAACTTTGTGACTATGCAGAGCTCTTCATAAATATTTAATTCAAATTATTGTGCAGACAAAAGCGCCAGGGAAGAGTCAGAAAGTGACTCACTGTTTCTTCATCAGGCATGAGTGGTGAGGCGGCTCTGGCACGGCCACGAGAGAGGGTTGTTGGTGCCGATTAAATCATCTGCGGGTGGATACATGTGAGCTTGGGGCTGATCCTGGTTCGAGCTCCGAGCGTCGGGCACCGTCCTGCTGCAGCTCTGCTGCAAAACGCACAATTCCTCTTGTCCTTTGCACTCGAGGCTTCGCGATTTTTAAAACTTATTTTCCTCGTAGCAGCAACCGAACCCCTCAGTTCTGGCACAGAAAAAGAACAAGAAGATGTGTGACTTCTCTCCAGTGTGCTGTTTTAATTAGATAAATGCACATGAGTCGGAGCGCCGTGGGTTCAGCTCTCTGCACAGTCTGATGCTACGAGGCTCTTCGCAGCTGATGCTCAAGCACCAGACTGCCTGACTTCTGGGCACTTGGTTTCACTTCAACCAGACAGTGTGCTCACACCCATTTGGGAAACAGAAATTCCTTTCATTTTAAAAGATCTTGTGGAAAAAAGGCATTTCTTGTACCATCAGCTGGAGTATTAGTGAGAAAACAAACACAACTTGTATACTCTAAGGTAGTACAAATCACTTTAGCAGTAAAATAATGGTAAAAAACAGTATAAGTAATTTATTTCAACTTTCAAGAGCTTTAACCATGGAAATAAGATGGAAATAAGAAAGAAAAAGTGATCATACATTAAAACAATTGATTGCTGATTAAAGACTGTGCAAGGTACAGCCATTCCTGTGTTCTTCTGGCACAATTTAATTTATGCTCACATTTTTCTGGAATTTGTTTTCATTGATTTGGCAGCCTACCGTAAATTTGTCATATTTGGTTAATTGTAGGAAGGTTTTAAAATAATAACAAGCATTAGCTTTACCTTCTGAGCTTCGCTAGCTGAATCACAGCAGGTACACTAACAGCTGTGGAGGTCCTGCAGGAAAAATCGGTGAAAAGATGTTTTCCTGAAGTGACACTTACCAGCTATAGCTCCTTCAAGGTCTGGTTGTCCACAACCTGCCTCCCAGCCTGGAGGAAGCCACCCCACCCAGGGACCAGCTTGTGCTCGTGGGTGTAGGTAGCCTGGCTTTGTCTGTGTTTTCTTTGGATGTCCATATGTCCATGCTCACGTTTGTGTCCCACAGGGGAAAAGATGGGATCTGGACTGCAGCTGGCAACAAACCACAATGGTGGTGTGTCATCTCCTCCACCCATTCAGCTGCAGCAATTCCTTTGCACATGCAATTCCCCCAGGGTCGACATGTCTCATGTAGCCTTGGTTGCCTGGATTGCTCCGGTTTCTGTAAGAGGTGGAGTTTCATCAGGACATGGGGCTTTATGTCCCTTTGGATGACCTTCCTGTGCTCCCATTAAGAGGTCACCAAAGCCTGCATGAGGGCTCCCACCACATCCCATCCCACCCCATCCCATTGCATCGCATCCCACCCCATCCCATCCCATCCCACCCCATCCCATCCCATCCCATTCCACCCCACCCTGTCCCATCCCATCCTATCCCATTCCACCCCACCCCACCCCAGCCCATCCCATCCCACCCCAACCCATCCCATCCCATCTCCATCCCATCCCACTCCATCCCATCCCACCCCATCTCACCCCATCCCATCCCATCTCACCCCATCCCATCCCCATCATCCCATCCCCATCATCCCATCCCATCCCCATCATCCCATCCCATCCCCATCATCCCATCCCACAGGTGAGAAGGTTACAGGTCGCACTTGGGCCAGCTACAGAGATTGGCTAAACTGTCTGTGAAACCACTTAGGAAGTGCTCCACTTACTATTCATCTTAAACTAAGCAAGGACACATTTTTTTTGGTCTTAAACTCTGGGTCTGTGAACAGCAGCAGGTCTGGGAAACGCTGCAGCATCTGAGCTGCTTCTGCTGTGGCAGCGAGACATCCCCCCTCAATGCTCTGTCTTGTGAATTGTTCTTTAAATGTTCTTGAAAATGGCTTTAAGGTGGCTTTAGCCATGTGTTTCCACAGTTTGTGAAAGTTTCCACTCCGTAACACAATAAAGGTTTTGTTGAAAATATGGTGATAGAAAGGACAGCTGAAAAATGTCTGATCATCATTATGTCAGTGTAATTGACTTATCATTACATGATGCTTAACTTCTTTTGCATATAAAGTTTTTCTTGCCTTTCTACACTCTTGCATCAAATTCTGCCTTCATGCGCAAGTTTCAGCAACAACCCAGAAAATAAATGAGACTACGGTCAGATGTATCTTGCTAGAGTAACCATGTATTTCTATTTTGAGATAAGCTACATTTTGACTTGCAGCGCTACCCTGGAAGTTATGGCTGTTGGTGGGTGACATTTATTGTTATGAATTGCTATTCCAGGTCTTTTCAAGCCTGCAGGATGCTATCAGTCCTCCAAGAGAGCACCGAAGGAAAAAAAAAACAACAGTTCCCATTTTAATTTAAAATTTAAAATATCTTTATTGCAGGGTGCATCAGGGAGCCCCAAATGTGCCCTGTCAGCCCTGATAACCTTGCTGAGCACTCCTGGTAATGCTGCATCTGGGCAGCTCCACGGCACCCATCACCTGCAAATTCTCCAGCGCTTTGGGGAGGAAGCCTCTGATTTTGGGTGCACCGTGTTCCTGTTGAGGTGGGCTCACTCGTATATCATCTTGGGTTTTTTTTATAGTCCCGCTAGGCCAGTGAGGTATCAGTCAACCAGGAAAAACGGGAGTACCTTCAGAAATAGATCTGCATATCCCATCTAAATCATACCTAAAAATGTGACGTTTATGCGTGTAACTAGTATTTTATGACTCTGCCATTAACGCTTGTGGCTGGTGTGTCATCAGGCTACCATAACAGCACAGATGGTGCATAAAGAGAAATGCAAACCCTTCATTGTGGATTAATCCTTCACATGCATATTAATCCCTCATTTGTTTTATGTGCTAAAATCCATATTTAGTTTGATGCTGTAGTTTCACCAAGTTTTGTTACGTACTGCGGTGTAACCTTGCTACATACTGCTGTGTAAACTTGGTGCAATGGCCACAAAAATCAGAAGAATGTTCTCCATCTTGGGTGTGTTGAAAATACAAACATTTCCTTTTCTCCTAACACTCCAGGAGGCAGGGGAGCCTGAGCAGCTAAAAAAGCACAATTGCCTGGGCTGTCTTACCAGCCAAGAGTTTTGGGAAGATCAGTGTGTGACCTCCCGAGAGGCTGTGCCACCACAAGAGGTAATTGCTGGCACCAGGACCAGGCAGGCAGAAAGTTTGCATCCTATTCATAAAACTCCTGTCTGGCTCAGGAAAGCTCAAACCTCAGGAGCAGGTGGGTTTGGAGTGGTGGTTTGGTCTGGCGTGGCCTGGAGCCTGCGAGGGAAAACGTTCCCAAAGCAGCCCGCTGCCCCCTCCGTGCCCACCCAGGCGCCTGTGGCCTCGCTGCTGTCCAAGGGATGGAAACTGCTTTGATGGTCCCTTTGTAACGAGCGCTGTCTGTCTCTGTCTCATGCACATTCAGGTTTCCAAAGCTCTGCAAGACATGAAGCGAGAAAATAAGATATAAAGTCAAGATGCTGCTGTTTTATTCCGCGAGTCATGCCGAAGGGGGAAAAAGAGGCATTATAAATAGCTGCAGGCAGAGGAGAAGGCCGTTGTGCGCAACGTCAGTTTTATGATGCCGAGGTGAAGCTGGTATGAGTCACTCCTATAACTTACATGGGCATGACACAGGCTTTTGACATTCAATATTTTCTTTTTCACTTATCAAAAGTTATAATTACCCCTTGAAAGCTTGGATCTGCTCTCTTTTCCTACCATTTAGTCCCTTTATGCTTGGCACTTGGCCATCTTTCCAGCACACGTAGTCCATCTGGGCACTTTTCTGGCCCTTATTGCTCTCATGGCTGAGTGCTCGCAGGATTTATAGATTTTGTTCAGTCCATGCCTCATATTGTCCTGGGCAATTAGGGAGCGGGGGAGTCGATGCCTCAGGTCATGGTCACACAGGCACTGCATGGCACAACCAGCAGCAGGATCCGAGTAGATATAAACTGTATTCCAGCTGCAGGATCAAGCCTGCGCCTATGCTCAACCTCCTTTTTAACCCAGACTATTCATGAAGAACTGTGACATTTAAGAGGTGGCAAAAACAGGGCGTAGGAGAATAGCTGGGCTTATTTTACCCATGAAGTGGACCCCATCCTACCCCTGTGGCTTGCTAACTTTTCTAAGCAGAGTGTTGCATCTTAAAAATAGCATTACCTAATTTTATTATATATGTATGGTATATATATTATATATATATATTTATTATATGCATTATAATGGCCAGTGCAAGCAAACCGAAGAGCAAGCAAGGAAAAATATTTTTTGTTCTTCCTTTTTTTTTAGTTTTTTTTTTTAATCTATTCCTTCTTTTTATACAGACCCTTATGAAAGAGATGCTTGCTAGGACATTTTTGCTTTCCTTCTATGGGTGTCCATGTATACCTGCGCATGCACGTGTGCACGCACACACACATATATTTTTGCAGCTGTACAGAGCATGATTCCTTGCGGATGTTTGGTAGACATTTGCAGGTGAGTCTTGTTGGTTCTCAAAGGCTGGTAGGATGAGTGGGGAAATAAACCTTGCGTTCCTCTTCCAGCAAAGCCGCAGTGCCACAGGGACACGGAGGTGTCGCAGTGTCACAGAAGGGCAGCACTCGATTACCAACAAATAGCCCATGCTGGGACTGCATATTGCTTTAAAACAATTGCCCACCCCTTGTTTTTAAATTATTTTAGAAAGGAGCGTTCTCCCCGAGAGACACACATCCCGCGCACCGAGTGATGAAGCTTCACTCTCTTCTGCTCGTGAGCACAACATCTGCTGGGGTGGGACATCCTTATCCAACACCACCATTCAGCGGCAGCAGAGGGTCTCAGGAGACCCCTGGGTTTCATTTTTCTGTGGGACTGGGTGAGCAGGAGGAATGAAGACCACTGTCAGGCTTTAGTAAGAGGCTGGCGAGTGCTGCACTGTGTGTTACAGCTGCTCTGCAAAGGCACCAAGCGCCTCGTACAGCATCAGCTGATGCTTCTGCAGCCCAGGCGAGAGTGACATTAACATGTCGTGATGAAGAAACAGATTTCAGGTGTGTCCTGGTGGGAAGAATTTGCAAGATGGACAGCTTGGGGGATGGGCTTTGGCAAATCAGTTCAGTTTTCTCTGCCTCTTTATTCATGGATGATCAATTAAAAATATAGTTCTTTTGTAAAATGGCTTGTAATGTCCATTACTGGTAATACCTGTTACTATAAAACGCTCTGTGAGAAGCATGCTGTATTGTTAACTATGGTCCTTTCTCTGTTCTTCTCTCTGGTCCTTTTGTCTAGGACATTGACCGTACTTCTGCACTGCAAATAATGCTGCCTGTTTTAAAGGACATTTGAAAGCTTCTTTTCCTCACTCTCTATAAAACTGTCCTTTTAAAATGCTTCCTTCCTTACAATGGGGTATTAGAGTGCTGTGTGCATCAAGGATACTATTGACATATTCCGTGGGATATTTTTAGCATAGTGGAAAAAAAAAAATCTTGAGAAAGGTCAGTTCTTTCACTGTGCTAATTAAATTGCCATGGAAGGAGATTATATCACAATGGTGACCAGCAAACCTGCCAGAAAGTCACACGGCAGCAGGTCGCCTTTGTGAGCAGGCTGGTGTGAACACGGCTGGCAGAGATGGACAGACATGCAGCCAGATAGTCCCCAAGTCTTTCAGCAGAAGATTTATTTCTTTGGTGTTTTCACCCTACAAAGCAGGGCAAGTAGTCTGATCTATTAAAAAGAGATAATTTTCACCCTCTTTTTGTTACATTTCCTGTTAATCAGGTGCCACTTTGCGCAAGGGCTCTGCAGGAGGAGAACGTGCCGATGACCGTACAGGGCGATGCCACCAGCGGGTCTGTGCGTACGGACAGCTGCTTCCATCACAGCTTGGGAAAAACACAGAGCACGCTCTGAATAAGCGATGACATGGTAATTTCCCCCTCCACGGTGATGGCGTCACACAGCCTGTGTGCAGTTCATGACAGCTGACCAAATCCACATGTGCTTGTACACCACAGCTTTCACTCTGTGCAAGCACACCCAGACTTGGAGCTGCTCATGGCTTAACTTGTTATCTTGCCTCTGCTGCCCATCTCGCTGCCTCCAGCACCTTACTTTGCCAGAATGGCTGGGAACAAACTCCAGTTTGGGGTTTTCATTCTCCCTCACGTGGTGGCCATGGTGGATGTCCGGCTGCCCCCAGGAAGTGGCCCTGCAGCCATCACCAGTGGGATCATCCCAGAACAGTGGTTGTACCAGACTTCATGTTGATCTTCGTAATCTTTTGTGCTCCTGTCACATCACAGTATTGCAGCATCCCAGCCTGGCTGGGCCCTCTGTAGATCCCCCAGCCCAGCCCTGCTAACGCAGGGCCACCAGAGCAGATCACACAGGTCGGTCCAGGCGGGTTTCAATGTCTCCAGAGAAGGAGACTCCACACCCGCTCTGGGCAGCCTGGTCCAGGCTCTGGCACCTCCCAGCAAAGAAGTTTCTCCTCATGTTCAGACGGACCCTCCTGTGTTTCCGTCTGTGCCCGCTGCCCCTCACCCTGGCGTTGGGCACCACTGAACAGAGTCTGGTCCATCCTCTGACACCCACCCTGAGATATTGATCCCATTGATCAGATCCCTCTCAGCTTCTCTTCCCCAGCTCAACAGCCCCAGCTCTCTCAGTCTCTCCTCATCACAAAGATGCTCCAGACCCCTCAGCATCTTTGTGTCCCTCCCTGGACTCTCTCCGGTGATTCCTTGTCCTTCTTGAACTGGGGAGCCCAGAACTGGACCCAGTTCTGCAGATGGGGCCTCACCGGGGCAGAGCAGAGGGGGAGGAACAACCTCCCTGACCTGCTGCCCACACTCTTCCTCACACACCCCAGGTCCCATTGGCCACAGGGCACACTGTTGGTTCATGGTCACCCTGTTGTCCCCCAGAACTCCCAGGTCCTTCTCTGCAGAGCTGCTTCCCAGCAGCTCAACCCCAACCTGTCTGTGTGCTACCTCTTCAAAACTGCCTGTAACCCTGTCCAGCCACTTTCCCACCCTGTGCCCACCAGTGACCACTCCAACATTTGTCCCCTAGTCCTTCCGTGGCCACGTGTGCCAGCATGGCTCTCCTCCTGGTTTCTGGGTGGGGACTGAGCAGAGACTCATTTTTCCAGACACGTTCACCGATCTCCTGCCGAGCCCTGTGGTAGTTGTTAGGGCACAGACTGCCTGAGTTTATCGAATTATTGGCTACACTGCTTCTTACAGAACTTGGTTAGAAACTGCTTGTATAGAATTCACTCAGCATAAGTGAGTTTGCTCAGCATAACTTCTGCAAACTGTGAACCTTTGAACTTTCTGCTTCGTTAAGTAAAAAAGGCCTCAGAGTCTTCAAGAGAGGAGACAAGGGGAGCAGCGTCCCTGGGGATAAGAACAGAACAGTGTCTGACAGAAGAACGTTTTGGCTGTTACCAAGAACTTATTTTCTCCAGCTGCAGGTACAAAATAGCCACTGAAGGCCAGAACATTAATTGACAGCCCGCCTGATGAAAATGAAGAGATGAGTGAAGAATGGGAGACCCCAGACTCCAATTTTGCACTTGGTCCAGAGTGATGCAAGGGGGTGCCGGCTGGGATTGGGGGGTTGAATTGTCCAAGGTTTTTCTGCTGGGGTCCCTCTTCAGGAGGCACCAGCTCAAGCTGCTCTATGCTGCACCTTGCAAATAAATTGTTTATTTTAGAAGAATTCCTGGAATCCATGCCTGAGTCTCTGCTGCGGGAAACCTATGGAGAAGGAACTTGCTTAACAGTAGTTTAGTGAACACCTTTGTGGCTAAAGACAGTTTTTCTTGGTGACCAGCTAATGGCACAAGGGCTGTTCATCCACCCAGCCAGGTGACACCTTCCAACCAGTGTGAACACCTCTTCACACTTCCACGAGCAGAGACATTACCTGGGACGTGTCTGTTTGGTGGGGGGACCCATCCTCTGGGGTGAAACTGTCACCGTCTTTCAAGACACAAATTTTAATAAACATCTGCACAAAGCATTTTAACTCTGAAATAAATTACTGCTTTAAATACAGCAATCAAGAAGATGAAGGAGGGGGAAGGCAGCCTGCATATCTTGTTAAGCGTCACATGCCTCACAAGAGTTCCTGGGGTGGGTGTGATGAATCTGTGAGCAAATGGGTCTACAGGAAAAGACCAACAGGTCAAAACCAGGCTCTACAGCTGGGGACCCAGCAAAGAGAGGATATGACTGGGCATCCCAAAGGGATTGACTGGGACTTCATTTGGGAAGATTAGATTTAAGATCATAACTTACTTATGACAGACTTGGACATGTTATTTTTAAATTCAAATTAATTGCTCCAATCTGCTGTCGGTTTTCAGAGCTGCTGACAGTCCTCACCGTCCTGGACACAAACATGAAGGATGCTTCTGATGGAAATGCCTACGGGTGAGCTTCTCCTGCTGCGAACCCAGGAGCATCGCTGATGTCCCCTGTCCACCCCAGACACCTTCTCTCAGACTTTCTGGGTCAGATGTGCGAAAGAATCGCAGCCCAGCATTTCTGAGAACGTTTTACAACAGCGATAATTACATGGTGAAATGCAAACTAACAAGCTGCATCTACTCAGTATTAAGGATTAATGATCTGAGCTTTAGTCTTTGCTTCCCTGCAGGGCAGCAAATTTCACAAAATCGTGCTTCGATAAATGTAAAAAGCATGATAGGCAGCCTATGCAGAGTGTACATATAGAAATAAGGTTTTTATTCTTCTTCCCTCTTTTCTGAGACCAAACTAAATGCTCTCAGCCTCACGTGCCTGTGGCAAAGCAAAGATGCAGACTTGCCCTCACTTCTGACACAAACCTTGACTGCTCTTCTTAGGGCTGTTTATTCCCATTTCTGTGCTCTTTGCCACCAACCTTCACACATTTTTCAAATGGGTGAGACAGTGCTTCCTTGACACTGCGAGCCACACCACACAAAGGACTAACAACCCAACACTCCCATCTGTTGTGCCAGTTTTTACAACAAAGTCACGGTGCTTTACACACCCTTGGTCCTCACCCTTTATCTCTGCCTGGACCTTCTCTCTGAATCGTAACACACTGGGGTGTCCTCTGCTGGTGGACAACAGGGTGACCATGAGCCAACAATGTGCTCTGTGGCCAAGAGGCCAATGGGACCTGGGGTGTGTGAGGAAGAGTGTGGGCAGCAGGTCAGGGAGGTTGTTCCTCCCGCTCTGCTCTGCCCCAGTGAGGCCCCATCTGCAGAACTGGGTGCAGTTCTGGGCTCCCCAGTTCAAGAAGGACAAGGAATCACTGGAGAGAGTCCAGGGAGGGACACAAAGATGCTGAGGGGTCTGGAGCATCTTTGTGATGAGGAGAGACTGAGAGAGCTGGGGCTGTTGAGCTGGAGAAGAGAAGCTGAGAGGGATCTGATCAATGGGATCAATATCTCAGGGCGGGTGTCAGAGGATGGACCAGACTCTGTTCAGTGGTGCCCAGCGCCAGGGTGAGGGGCAGCAGGCACAGACTGGAACACAGGAGGGTCCGTCTGAACGTGAGGAGAAACTTCTTTGCTGGGAGGTGCCAGAGCCTGGACCAGGCTGCCCAGAGCGGGTGTGGAGTCTCCTTCTCTGGAGACATTGAAACCCGCCTGGACCCACCTGTGTGATCTGCTCTGGTGACCCTGCGTTAGCAGGGCTGGGCTGGGGGATCTACAGAGGTCCTGCAGCCCAAACAGCCTGGGATGCTGGGGTTCTGTGATCCTGTCTGCTTGGCTTTTTGGTCTTGCCACCATCCATCTCCCATCTGCCCACTGGTGTGGGCTCCTCTTGAGCTCCCCAGTGCTAGTGATGGGTGGCAGAAGGCAACAAGCTTGAACGGCAGATGCAGGCAGGGACTTGGCTGGCCAGTCTGCTTCGGCCCAGCTTGGTTTATATCCACGTCAAATATTGGAGCCTTCTCTAAAGCTACGCACAGGTATAATAGTGAAAAAGGGAAAATGCAGTTTATCAGAGTGTGTGGAACACGGCTTGGTATGAAAACAGCTGCCATCCCTGTGGAGATTCTGACAAACCCTCTGTGGTGAGACCCCCCTGCAGTGCTGGTCCAGCTCTGGGTCCTCAGCACAGGACACACATGGACCTGCTGGAGAGGGGCCAGAGGAGCCACAGGAATGACCCGAGGCTGGAACAGCTCTGCTGGGAGGACAGGCTGAGACAGCTGGGGTTGTTCAGCTGGAGAACACAAGCTCTGGGGAGACCTTAGTATGGCCTTTCTGGACTTAAAAGGGGTTGACAGGAAAGATGGGGACAGATTTTTGAGCAGGGCTTGTTGCGATAGGACAAGGGGTGATGGTTTTAAACTAAAGGAGGGAGTTTCAGGCTGGACATGAGGAAGAAATTGTTGGCCCTGAGGGTGGTGAGAGCCTGTCCCAGGTTGGCCAGAGGGGTGGTGGATGAACCATCCCTGGAGACATCCCAGGCCAGGCTGGACGGGGCTCTGAGCAACCTGAGCTGGTGAAGATGTCCCTGCTCATGGCAGGGGTGGCGCTGGGGGAGCTGGGGAGGGCCCTGCAACACAAACCATCCTGTGATTCTATGAAACTTGCGTCTCCCACGTCGCATCTCTGGTGGGCAATGTGTGTGTAGAGGCTGGTTCAGGCCATTGTCACCATGAACCAGAGCAGAAAAAGAGTCAGTCTCTCAATCAGTTCGATTTCAGTTGAAAGAGCCTTGCCAGTTCACAGCAGGCCTCAGTTTCTGTTTGAGGTCACTTGTTACGGGCACTTGCAGGGACAGCAGTTCTGCAGAGCTCCTGAAACACCTCAGAACAGAGAATTGCTGTCATTATCACTTAAAAGAATGGATCCTGTCTGCAACTGCTAATGTAAGGATATGTAAATCCTTTCCATTTTAGTTCAGTCTGACAAAGATCAGGGTGACTTCCAAAACATCCGATCACAACTACAGGCACTACTGACCTTGCAGCTTTAGACATTTTGAAGCTGCACAATTAGCTGAGTCTTGCTTAAACACATCTCAGGACTGTTGCATAAAGTGTCCTTTAGCTGAACGTTGCTAATTATATAAGGATTATGTAATGCAATATGCAAATGTGTAACCAATTGGTTCTTTAGGACTGCCCTGAGTAGGGATAAGATTTTGTATATAATGGCTGTTACTTTTCTTTCTGGTGTGCTGGCTTTATTCCAGTACCCAGGCTTGTGCAGCTCTGTAACAAACACAATATCTTGTCTCTGTGTGCTAAATTTGGCTCATTTGTATGTGCACCAGGTAAAGAACCCTGTTTTGGGACAACAGTATGAGCTATAACCATAAATGGAACCGAACCTTTCAGCTAGGGTTTTGCCAGCTATTTTTTCTGAAAGCTACTTGAAAACTCTGCTCTTTCTTACCTTCCTTAACTAGGCACTTCATGGAGTATTTTATCTGCATGACTGTGGACCTGAAGTGCATCCATGGGGCGTTTCTACAGGTGTCCAACCCACTCAGCTCACCTGTACCAGCTCTGTGTGAAATTGTGCACACACTCAGACCTCCCTGACAGATCCAAGTTAATCATCCGGAGTCTGCTTTAGGAGGAAAAAAAGGCAGGAGAAATGGAAAAGTGTTTCTGAGTGCAGAAAGACCTGGGTTGCCTGGATCACATAGGCAGGACATGCCAGAGCCACCCTGTGCTCCAGGTTTTGGAGTCCTATAGAGCAACCTGAACAAAAGATGCATCCCTCCTCTCCTGGGGTACAAAACCTCTCGTCAGGCTCGCTCCCTATCTGGGATATCTGTATTCTGGAAATATGCTGAAGGTTTCTTATTATGCTGTTTCTTTGGCTGTGTGAGTAAATCTTGTAGTCAGGCGAAGCGTGAATAGTTTGGCACATATAATTTACTCAATGTATTCACATGTGGTGTCCTGAATACTAAGCACTGTGCTCTCATCAATGAAAAGGGCTAATTTTAAACGTCTTTTTTTTTTTTTTTTCTTTTTTCTTGGCAGTTAGGGTTGTATGTAAATCTTGCATTTGCATGTATGTTTCAAATGAAGTGCTGAGGTTTTTTTTAAAGACGCAATCTAGGCAGACTTGCAGCGAGACAACTGGCCTGGCAGGTCAGACTCCAAGGGGAAATATGGGAGGAAGAGAAAAGGCAGCTCTGGACTGAAATAGATGTGTAGTCTCTTGCCTAAAGGCTCTAAGATATGTGCTCCGTGTGTCCTGTTCCACCAGCCCCAGGAGCCAGAACATTCGAGCTATTTTCAGCCCCTGTAAGATGGTTCCAAATCTCCATCACTCACATCAAATTCTGTTAACCATTATCGTGGCATTGCCATTAACACAAGAGTGCCCAGGGCTCCTTCTATCTGCACCACCATAAATCAGGAGCAAATCCACAGAATGATGGGAGAGTTAGAAGGGAGTACAAGAACCAAGCCAACACAGTTTCCATGAGAGTCATGATATCCATGTTACCTTTCTCTCTCTCTAATTTCATTCTGGGATCATTCCTGTTGGATTTACACTGTGGCTCACACCCTCTGAGGACCATAGAATCATGGAATGGTTTGTGTTGCAGGGCCCTCCCCAGCTCCCCCAGTGCCACCCCTGCCATGAGCAGGGACATCTTCACCAGCTCAGGTTGCTCAGAGCCCCGTCCAGCCTGGCCTGGGATGTCTCCAGGGATGGTTCATCCACCACCTCTCTGGCCAACCTGGGACAGGCTCTCACCACCCTCAGGGACAACAATTTCTTCCTCATGTCCAGCCTGAATCTCCCTCCTTTAGTTGAAAACCATCACCCTTTGTCCTGTCACAACAGGCCTTGCTGAAAAGTCTGTCCCCATCTTTCTTATCAGCTCCTGACATCCCTGCTCAGGGCAGCCCCTGGCTGTGGGTACCACAGTGAACTCTGCAGGGTGAAGCCCACAGACAGACCTTTCACCCCACAGATGTCCAAGGTGTGATCTCCAGCAGTTTCGGAAAGGCTCCGCTCTCATGTCTGCTCCCTGTCCCCAGTGAACAGCCTGAGATGTGTTTGCATCCACACAGAGAAAGGGAGGCTGTTCAGTATGCAGAAAGCTTCCCTTCTTCTTCTTCTTTTTTTTTTTTTTTTTTCTTTTTAATTAGAGCGCGGCAGAGCGCTGTAACACCGAGCAGCTATTATGCTGCAGCCTGTCAGCTGCAGCGCTGGCAGGCGGGCGTCTGCGGGCTGCGCCTTGGGTTTGCTGATAGGAACCTTGCACAAAGAATATCTCCTGCTCCATCAGGCCCTCTGAACCAGCCTGCCAGCTCAGGAGACAGGGGACAAGACTCCAGCTGTGACTGAGGAGCAAGGAGGACGGGAAGCAAACCCTTGGGCTGATTTCTAATTGGGAAGACAATGAGACGTTTGAAACAACATAGCTGCAATTAGGATGAGAGGCACTACAGAGATCAAGGGAAATGCTTCTTCATAAGAACAAGCTGGTGCTTCTCTCAAGGGGAGCGTGTGGGAGGGGCAGGGGGAAAGGTAGCCTGCTTGAAACAGACTGGCTGTATAAATTAGACAGAAAACTCAATAGACAGAGAGAAATCTTCTCTTCCTTTGAGCTCACAACTGATTTCAAGGGAAAAATATTATTAATCTGGCATCTTGCTTAGCAATAAATAACTCCTATTTTTCTCTTCATGTTGGGAACATAATTTTTGACTGCTTCTATAATTTTCAAAAATTCACGGGCGACCACCACAGCGACATCTGAGAAGGACCAGGCAATATTTAAGAACCCATCAGTGGACGTTTAATGGTCTCCCAGGTCTGCGGTCGCAACAGGGCAGATCATGGGTGGTGGGGATGCTGGTGGCGACCGCAAGTCATGTGGATGGTCACCACCCCTGGTTTGCTCCTACACCCCTGCCTTTCCTCTCAGAGAGGGGTCAACCGGCTTGGAAACGAGAAGGTCTCAGAGGTGCTGCTCACCCAGTGCTCACACCTTGGAACGGGGATGGAGGACAAGTATTAACCGTTTAGTCACGGGAGATGACAACTGAGATCAGGGCTATTACTAAAATTTCTGGTAAACAAACTCTTCCCCAAATCAGCATCCTCCACTAGCACAGAACTCTGATCACAAATCTCACTTCACCTTGCTTATGTCCTTCAGGGATGATTTTAGTCTTGCATATTCAACACAGTCTGCAGGTTGCTGATATCTTTAATTTTCTGATGCCACTTCAGTTGTAACACAGTTTGGATGTGACCTGTTCACCCACAGAAAGCTGGAGATGAAATTTCAAGCATTTGAAGAATACTGCTTCAGCATATGCTGAATGCAGAACAGCTGATATTTTTCCTTAAAAGTTACTTAAAAGCAGCACTAATTATCTTATTTTTCTGAAATTCTATGAATGACATCAATGCTTAAAAAAAATCAGTACAATCTGGAGAAGAAGGTTTTGCTGGAAATGTCGAGCAGAGCTCTGAGCTGTAGATGTTAAGGTCACAGAAAAAGGGAGCACAGAAGCTGAATTCCTTCTGGCAGCCTTCCTGGCACGGCAATGCTCAGTATCATAGGGAAGCAGAGGTTTTCATCACTAAAAATAACTCCAAACAAGAGCAAAATGAGACTGTCTTAACAGCACAGTGCAGCAGCAGCCTCGGCACTTATCTCACCAAAGCTCCAACTGGAAAGATTCAGACCACCGCCTTTCATATATTGTTTAAATTGAAACCCTCAAAAGAAGTGTCCTGGTTTCGTCTGGGACAGAGTTAATTTTCTTCCTAGTAGCTGGTGTAGTGCTGTGGTTTGGGTTTAGTATGAGCAGGGTGTTGATCATACACTGATGTTCTGGTTGTTACGGACAGTCAAAGGCTTTTCAGCTTCCCACGCTCTGCCACATGCACGAGGAGCTGGGGGGAGCAAAGCCGGGAGAGTGACCCAAACTGTCCAAGGGGCTGTTCCTTACCACATGTCGGTCGTCATGCTCAGTGTATAAACTGGGGCTGGCCAGGTGGCAAACACCGCTATTGAGGAACGAACTGGCTATTGGGTCACAGGTGGTGAGCAATTGCATTGTGCACCACTTGGTTTGTACATATATATATATATTTTTTTTTCTCTCTTCCTTTGCTGTTCTTATGTCAACCCATGAGTTCTTTTCCTTTCTCTCCATTTCAATTGTCTCCCCCATCCCATTTCAGTGTGTGGAACGACTGAGCAGCTGCGTGGTCCTAGCTGACAGCTGGGTTAAACCACAACAACAAGCAGCCAACAAGTGTTTTGACAGGAAAAGCTTGCCTTCAGGTTTCTGCTTTTTCATATGCTTTTTTTCTTTTTTCTTTTTTTTTTTTTTTTTAAATTCCTTCCTATTTATGCATTGTTCTCCAGTCCATATCAATATAGCAGAGTTGGGTCCCCTCACAGACAAGAAGGCAGAGAGCAGTTTTGATTCTCATCTATTTCAGATCAAAGAGAAGATAAAAAGTCATAACAGCATCGTCTGGATGGAGCACAATGGGTTCTTTAAAAAAAATCCAGGCTCAAGCTCCTCTTTGTACTAGACGAGTGCAGCACATAGAAAATGGGCTCATACCAAGGCAGCTGCCTCAGGCAGAGCCCCTAACCCCATGCCATCCTGGCCCCTTGTCTCATGCAGGGAACAACCCTGTGGCAGCAACAGAGCCCAGGGAGGGGACACTGGGGACCACACATGCTCCTGAAAATCTGCCAGCATCCCTGCTGCGTCCCCAGGGAATGGGGAGGGGGTTTCTCTCCTCAGGGCACAGACCCACCCCAGGGCAGTGCCTGGGGGCACCCGAGAAAAAAAAAGGCGGGGTTGTTGTTGGAGTCACACGGTCACAGATTTTCCTATTTTCAGATGATGGCTTTCCTTTGTCTAAGACATATACGCATTTGGAGGGGTAAATCAAACCCTGTGTCACTTTTTCCCTGAAATGATGCCTACATGGTCAATGACAGAGATAGGACTAGACGTATCTGCAATGTTTTACCTCCTGCCCTTAATAAAGCTTAAAGAAGATTTTTAAGGAATCATGGACATTAGGATGGAGAGGTACTTAAATAATAATAAAAACTGGATTTATGTTCATCTAGCCAAGCCACAACACCTACCACCGTGACAGCAAGGTCTGCAAGGCCCTCGTTCATCCTTCACCTCAGTCTCCAGTAAAGCTCAGGGTAAATGCAATGACATTGGTGCAATTTATGCTGAAGATGTGGTGTAATAAGGACAACTTCAGGTTACGTATGAGTCCTCTGTATATGATAACTAATTCTGTGTCTTTCTGCAAATAAAATTGTTTTTGTTTGGTTGGCTAGTTGGTTTCTTTTTCCAAACTAGAATTTATTGCCACTGTTTTGTGGGCATATGTTCACTTTTGTTCAGTGTCAGCAAAGTGCACTGTAGAGAATGGGATTTAAAAGCTCTGAACAATGGTGACTGTTGTTTATCAGTAAATACCTTGTCTGCTTTCTCCTCTCTTTGCAGGGGATAGAGAACTTGCTCCAAGAGGAAAAAATAGGAACATTCTAAGTAAGATATTTCAGTGTCTGAAAACTGACTTCCAGTAGATATAAAGAATTAAATAGTCTGAAGTTTTTATATTAACTCAGTGCCTTGAGGGAGCACTGTCCTGGCACTTGGGATGCCTGGATTTTCCTTGCCCTGCTGCATGGTCTCTGGTAAGTCCCTGCATCTCCCTGTTCCTCCAGTTTCCCTCTGCAAAGAAAAGGAATAACAATTATTTTCCTCACTGTAAAGTGTAAGCTGATGAATCATGCTGTATTAGTGCTAGATCTGTTAACTTATCATTCTCCCAGAGGAAATTATCTGAGAGCATCAGAGTACATATTAAAAAAAAAAAAAGGGATTTCTTCTCATTATTTTCTTTGCATCTGTAAGATCAGTACACATCTTATTATTTTATTCAGCTGAAATAGATCTACGATTTTTTGGCTGTCTTTCCAAAGTAACAGCTGACAAACTGGTGTTAGAAATGGTGGTGGGACCTCTGGTCTGAAAGTTTTGGTGCTTTTTCTTTAAACTTGCACACCAGTGTGAGGATTCTGCACGACAGCTTTGTGTTTTACCATCTTACTTCAGTCCCCTGTCATTGTTTGCACAAGCCACAGGGAGAGGCAGAAATGGAGACTGACATCGTCTCCCACTCCTGCCTGTCCAAGGACCATCACCTGCCCTGGAGCTGCCACCAATGAGGCAGCCGGACAGACGGACACTGGTGTGACCTCTGAAACCACGCAAGCACCCAGTGAACATGGCACAGACAAACAAGATCTCAAGCTGCTTGTCTGGAAACATTTATTACTCTGGGAGTAGAGTGGATTGTTGTTGAAGGAGGCAAACTGGTAAAACCCCAAGATTCTGATTCAAAATCTTTTAAATTCCATCAGTAAAGGAGGGTGAGGGAAGAAGCAGTGCACAGGCCGAGGAGCAGCCACACAAAGGCTCTGAAATCCAGAGGGGAACTGGATGCCAGGAGGGCAGCGAGGCTGGGGAATTGCAGCAGGGACCATCTCTGACCTGCTACAGCAGCAGTATGGGGAATCCTACAGAGCTCATTAGAAAAATATTGGGTGTTGGACACCCTGCTTTATTGCTTGAATCATAGAATAATCTGAGTTGAAGGGCCCTCCCCAGCTCCCCCAGTGCCACCCCTGCCATGAGCAGGGACATCTTCACCAGCTCAGGTTGCTCAGAGCCCCGTCCAGCCTGGCCTGGGATGTCTCCAGGGATGGTTCATCCACCACCTCTCTGGCCAACCTGGGACAGGCTCTCACCACCCTCAGGGCCAACAATTTCTCCCTCATGTCTGGCATAAATCTCCCTCCTTTAGTTGAAAACCATCACCTTTTGTCCTGTCACAACAGGCCCTGCTCAAAAAAGTCTGTCTCCACCTTTCTCATGGGCCATTTTTAAGTCCAGAAAGGCGGCTCTCCCCGGAGCTTCTCTTCTCCAGCTGAGCTGCAGAACTCTCAGCCTGTCCTCCCAGCAGAGCTGTTCCAGCCTCGGATCATTCCTGTGGCTCCTCTGGCCCCTCTCCAGCAGGTCCATGTGTGTCCTGTGCTGAGGACCCAGAGCTGGACCAGCACTGCAGGGGGGTCTCACCAGAGCGGAGCAGAGGGGCAGGATCCCCCCAGACCTGCTGCCCACAGGGCTGGGGATGCAGCCCAGGGCACCATTGGCTTCTGGGCTGCGAGCGCACATGGCGGCTCATGGCCAATCTCTCAGCCCAGTGCCCCCAAGTCCTTCTCCTGGGGGCTGCTCTCCATCCCTGCATCCCAGCCTGGACTCATACTGGGGGTTGTCTCCAGCAGGTGCAGGACCTTGCACTTGGCCTCATTGAACCTCAGCAGGCTGGCAGGGTCCCACCTCTGCAGCCTGTGCAGGTCCCTCTGGATAGGTCCCTTCCCTCCAGTGCGCCAACTGCACCATCGGGCTCAGTGTCCTTGCCAAACGTGCTGAGGGTGCACTCGATCCCACTGTCTATGTTGCTGACAAAGATCTGAAACAGCACTGGCCCCAATACCGACTGCTGAGGAACACCACGTGTCACTGGTCTCCACTTGGACATCGAGCCATTGACCACAACTCTGTAAGTGTGACCATCCTGCTAATTCCTTATCTGCAAGCGGTCCATCCATCAAATCCATGTCTCTCCAATTTAGAGACATGGATGTCATGTGGACAGAGTCACAGGCTTTGCAGAAGTCCACTATCTATGACATTTTACCCTGCTGCTGGAGAAATCCAGGGCTCTTTCCTTTCCTTTTCTTTTTTTTTTTTTTTTAGTTTTTAGCCCAGAAACCCTACTTAAGGAGACGGTTTTAGAGCTGTCTTTTCTCTTTCATGTGCCTTTTGTTTTGAAATTTTCTCCAAGAACCATTTATTGTGAGAAGTGCAATAATAGATTGAATGACATGGTCACTTCGAATTCAGCAGTATCTTCTAACCACTCTCTCTCGTCTCTGAAGTCAGTTGGGTAGGTGATACACACACTGTGATAGTGCAAACAAACATCTGCTTCAGTGGGTGTGCGCTTACTCACTCCAACTCTTTTGAATCTAATTGGGAATTTCCAGGCGTATATTGCTCACGCTCTTTCCAAAATAACTTTTATAAGTATAAAGTGTATGAATTAATCATCCTTTTAATCCAGCAAAAGCTGTGCTATATCTGCTCAATCACGAGATATTTATTTCTGTCCTGGGTATTCAGGATGGAATATTTTTGTATTTTCTTTATTTTTTCACAAGTGCCAAGAGGAGTTTCCAGCTCCAAGGAGCAAAGCAGACGATTTTTGCA
Source organism: Caloenas nicobarica (assembly GCF_036013445.1). Classification (NCBI taxonomy): domain Eukaryota; kingdom Metazoa; phylum Chordata; class Aves; order Columbiformes; family Columbidae; genus Caloenas; species Caloenas nicobarica. The sequence continues at coordinate 84,353,369 of NC_088284.1, read as the reverse complement.
CAGAGAAGCAGGCAGCAGCACAGAGGAGATTTAGCAGAATGGTTGTCCTAGGGAGGGGGTAAACTGGGGGTGTCTCTGTCCAGAGCTTCACACAACATGGAAGGACATGAGCACGACAGCACGAGTGTCCTGCAGCTCAGAGCTGGGACATACAGGCCAGATCATCAGGACAACTGCTCCATCATGTCTCATTGTGCGGCTGAAGATGAGCAGCACGGCCACGCAGCTACCAGCCCCGGTGCTGGGATGAACTTGACCATTCTGGGCATGCAGCTGGCTGTGCTGCTATGAATGTGTCAGATCTAGTGTGGCCAGCAGGCCCAGGGCAGTGACCGTCCCTGTGCTGGGCACTGGGGAGACCAAACCTGAAACCCTGGAGTCAGTTTTGGGCCCCTCAGGCCAAGAAAGGCCTTGAGGTGCTGGAGCGAGTTGAGAGAAGGGAACGGAGTTGGGGAAGGGGCTGGAGCACAACTGTGATGGGAGCGGCTGAGGGACCTGGGGGGTTCAGCCTGGAGAACAGGAGCTGAGGGGAGACCTTCTGATCTCTGAACTGCCTGAAAGGAGCTTGGAGCCAGGGGGGTCGGGCTCTGCTCCCAAGGAACAAGCGCCAGGACCAGAGGAAACGGCCTCAAGTTGTGCCAGGGGAGGTTGAGGTTGGATCTTGGGAACAATTTCTTCCCCAAAGGGCTGTCGGGCATTGGAACAGGCTGCCCAGGGCAGTGGTGGAGTCACCATCCCTGGAGGGGCTGAACAGGCAGAGATGAGGTTCTCAGGGACATGGGGCAGTGACAGTGGCAGGGGAATGGTTGCACTTGATGATCTTGAGGGCGTTTTCCAATCAAAACAATTCTGGGATTCCATGATTCTGTGAATTTTTGCAGGTCATTTAAGACAGGTCTATGGCTCAGAATGCAGGGCAGAGACCCATGGGTAAGGATGACCCAGGAACGTGCCCCTGGCATAGCCAGTGCCATCTGAATGTCCATAGCCACAAGCAGTTGGTGCACACCTTCTCAATAGGGTTTCTGAGCACTGGCTGAACGTCTCTGTTGGTTCCTGTCCCTAAGCTGTGTCTGGGCAGCAGCCAAACCGGCAATGCCACCTGACTAATGGGCAAGTGTCAGAGGATCTGCAAGCACACCATGGATACCAGGGGTGTATTTCTCAGCCCCCTGACAAGGACCCAGCTTCACATGCACTGACTGCTTTGCCTGGGATGAGGGGAAAAGTGCACAAAACCCACTGAATTGCAGAAAGTGCAGTGGCTTGGAAGAAATACAGCTTTTCCACTAAAGGAGATGCTGCTGAAGCTACTGGGGTATTGGAAATACATCTGACGTGCATGCTGAGCTGAGCTGAGCTGACCTGGGCAGCTCTGCCAGACCCACCACAAGAATCACAGAATCACAGGATGGTTTGTGTTGGCAGGATGAAGCACTGAGAAGGAGCCCCACTCCTCTGTAGACAAGTTGAAGTTTGTTGGGTTTTTTTTCTCTTTACATGGAGAGTAAGGCTTAAGTAGTTATTGCAATGGTGAACATAAGGAATTTTTACAATATAGCATTTCAGCAAAAATTTCGGTTCCTGTGATTTGGCTGGAAGAGGAAGTTGTGCAAATATTGCACATATTAGCACTAGGAATCCCTACTTAAAATTCAGCCCATTTCACTCATTATTCAGAGGTGATCATTTAACAGTGGAAGCTGTCTTAGCAGTTTCACCAAAATGGTACCTTTAAGTTAAACAGCAGAACTTTTTATGTGATATATTCTAGAAATATGCTGAAATACAACATACTAGTCACAAAGCCATGTCAGATTTTTATAGAAAGAAACCACTAAAAGAGAAGAGGTTGCAGGAAAGTGAAATGTCTACAGCAATTCAAAGATGAGCTGGTAGGACTTGCCTTCTATATTGATTTTGCTTTCTGCTTAGCAACAGGATTTCATGCTGGTGATATAAAAATACAGAGAAACCTGCAGTCTCTTGCTGTTGCAAAAAAACCCAGCAAAATTATTTAGGATAACCTGATCTAGAAATGCTGCTGGTATTAACCTCAGAAGGAATTGTTATTAACTTGGAAGATTTAAACAATAAAATACAAACCCAAGGATTTGATCTGTGGGGAACTAGCTGGAAGCACTTGCTTGAGTCTGAAAAAGGCTTTATCTCTAACTCAGTTAAATAAATCTCTACATGGAGTCCTGTTCAAACATATCACAGACAAGAGGAGACAGAAGACAAAGAAGACAGGGAGATGGAAAGCAGCTTAGACAAGCGGGCTGTCCATGATGGCATATTTCAGAGAATAGGGTTTATTAAACATTATATAAATTTTCAAGATAAACCAAGTATTTCTATTTATGTAGTTCCATGCAACTTCCCAGCAATGTTATGGTAGCATATATTTTGGCGTAGGTTATTCTGATTAGAAATAACACCCAATCTGACGGCTGTCACAGAACTACTGAAATATTTATTGAAGATGATTGGACTGTAGTTTCAAATATATTTGCTTTGATTTCACTAACCTTTTATGTCTCCTTTCTAATGATACTCTACTGAGTGTATTCCCCAGAAAGCACATTTTTGCCCGTGGCTAGACACCATCATCCTGGAAGATGCTTGATGTTTTCAGCTGTCTCTGAAATTAAGTTTATCTTGCTGGGAGCTGAATTTTCTTTGCTTACACGATCAGCATCAGCTGCCCTGCGTGGTCCTCTGTCCTGTATCCCCCATCCCATGGCACTGGGTTCTGCCTGAATTGTCTTTTCTTAAGAGGAGAGGCTGCAGGATTGCTCTTCCGTGGACACAGCAGTGGTATCTAGGGAAATCACAACTTGCCCTTTGCATGCAGGAGAAAGAAATTTCTGTGGTTGTTTGACATGAGAAAGGTGATTTAGGGAAGATTGCTTTTAGGACATACACCCTTCTTGTTCTTTCATGGCTTCCTCCCAATATAGGATGAGAATAAATCAACTGGTGACATTTGAAGCTGGTATTTTTATACATTATAAAGGAAATAGTTCCTCAGATAGCTGGCAGTTACCCTGTGGCATTTAATGCATTAAAAAAAAGTCATAGAGCTAAAAAAACATCACAGACGGTAAAGGTGGGGAAGTGGTCTTGTGTCTCTCTTTGGCTCCTCTGTCCTTAGCTGCGAATATTAAAAGTCCTAAATCTCAACACATATGATACCTTTGTGAGAATTCATATTTGTTAAGGGCATCTTGTAGTAGGCTGACCCTGGCCAGCAGCCAGGCATCCACCCTGCCTTTCCTGGGGGATAGGGAGAAAAAACATCAAAGGAAGGTGAAAAGACTCATGGAATCAGATAATGCAGTTTAACACAGAAAGCAAAAGCTGCACACGCAAGCAAAGCAAAATAAAGAATTCATTCACTGCTCCCCATTGGCAGGCAGATGTCCAGCTGCTTCTTGGGAAGTGGAGCCTCAGCTTGGTTAATGGCTACTTGTGCAGATAAATGCCATAATTGTGAACATTCCCCTTTCCTCCTCCTTTCCCTGAGCTTTTATCACTGAGCACAATGTCATATGGCACGGGATATCCCTTTGGTCAACTGGAACATCTCCATGTCCCCTCCCAACCTTCATACCACCTCTGGCCTCCTTATAGAATCATAGAATCACAGGATGCTTTGTGTTGAAGAGCCCTCCCCAGCTCCCCCAGTGCCACCCCTGCCATGAGCAGGGACATCTTCACCAGCTCAGGTTGCTCAGAGCCCCGTCCAGCCTGGCCTGGGATGTCTCCAGGGATGGTTCATCCACCACCTCTCTGGGCACCCTGGGACAGGCTCTCACCACCCTCAGGGCCAACAATTTCTTCCTCATGTCCAGCCTGAATCTCCCTCTTTTAGTTTAAAACCATCACTCCTTGTCCTGCCACAACAGGCCCTGCTCAATAGTCTGTCCTCATCTTTCCCATGGGCCCCTTTTAAGCACTGAAAGGCTGCACTAAGGTCTCCTCAGAGCTTCTCCAGCTGAACATCCCAACTCTCTCAGCCTGCTCATGGGCAGGGTGGAAGAGACAGAGGAGGCCTTGATGCCACGTGAGCACTGACTGGAAACAGCCAAAACACCCCAGCCCGGCCCAGCACAGGCACCAAAAAGGACCGTGTTGGGTTGACCTCGTCTGGCCGCCAGACACCAACCCAGCTGCTCTCTTGCTGCCCCTCCTTGACCAGGCAAGGCAGAAACGAGATGGCAAAGCTTGTGTGTCAATATAGAGATGTCACTTACCATTTACCATCATGGGCAAAACAGACATGAGTTGTTAAAAATTAATTTAACATTGCCAACTAGAAATCGAGAGTAGTTAGTAAGAAAGATGAAAGCTGAAAGCACCTCCCCCCTTCATCCTGGGCTCAACTTCACTCCATTGTTCCCAGCTCCTCTACCTCCTCCCACCCAAGCTGTGCAGGGGTTGAGGAGTGGAAGTTATGGTCAGTTCATAACATGCCCTCTGACACTCCTTCCTCCACACATTTTTCTCCCGCTCCAGCCCTTCCCTGGGCTGCAGTCCCTCGGGATAAACCCACTCCACCATGGGTCCCCTCCACAGGCTGCAGGTCCTGTCTGGGAACCTGCTCCTGCATGGGCATCTCTCACCACACCAAAACATTCCCCACACCAAAATCAAAGTAACGTCATCCCGTCCTTATCTCAAATTCCTGATCAGACCCTGTCTCCTCCCAACCAGAAGGAAGGTGCACCCAGGTGCCATCCTTCTGGTTCTTCCTACAAGACCAGGGGGACGATGTGAGGAAGTGGGACAGTGAAGCCTCTGGTGAAGCCACCTCTAAGCTGGAAGCCCATGAACACAAACTGAAGGTCAAGTCAACTGCTCAGAAGGGGTCTCATCTCTCTTAGTGGTTAATGGTATGGACCTGTCCACCTCCGTGCCCAGTACTTCTTTGTGATGACTGAGGCAATGACTGTAGTTGAGGGCTGGGTCCCTATCTCATCCATGACATCCTCAGAAGTCGTTTGGATCTCTGTCTCAGCTGTGCTCCTCCAATGGTGCTGAAGGGAGGCACGATGGACACAGGATCTTCCTGAGGTCAGCATGGCCAGAGCAGCTCAGCTGGTATGGGATGGGACACTTGAGCACAGGGTCATGGGTTTAAGTTCATGAAGACAGAAGGAGGTGTTTTACTTCTTATCGTTGCTTCTTGGTATCCTACTCTAACTTTAACTGGCAAGAAATTATTGCCAGTTAAATTTAATTAATTAAATTGTTTTCCTCAAGTCATATCTGTTTTGCCTGTGACTCGTTGGCAAATGATCTCCCTGTCTTTATCTCAACTCATGGTCATAGAATCATAGAATTGAATCATTTTGGTTGGCAAAGGCCCTGAAGATCATCGAGTCCAACTGTTCCCCCAGCCCTGGCACTGACCCGTGTCCCTGAGAACCTCATCTCCGCCTGTTCAACCCCTCCAGGGATGGTGACTCCACCACTGCCCTGGGCAGCCTGTTCCAATGCCCGACAGCCCTTTGGGGAAGAAATTGTTCCCAAGATCCAACCTCAACCTCCCCTGGCACAACTTGAGGCCGTTTCCTCTGGTCCTGGCGCTTGTTCCTTGGGAGCAGAGCCCGACCCCCCTGGCTCCAAGCTCCTTTCAGGCAGTTCAGAGATCAGAAGGTCTCCCCTCAGCTCCTGTTCTCCAGGCTGAACCCCCCAGGTCCCTCAGCCGCTCCCATCGCACTTGTGCTCCAGACCTCTTCCTTCTTATTTGTGCCCTCACCACAACAATGAGGGTGGGTGAGAGAGCAGCTGGGTGGGTGCCTGGCAGCCAGTCAAGTTCAGTCCCCCAGATGTATGAAGATATTTAATATATTTGTACTCTTAATATGCTTCTTATTTAAGACAATGTTTTGGTTTTGTTATTTTGGAATTACGTTTCCTGAAGTGAGGATGGTTTTTGAAAAACCCACTAAAAATCCTCTGGAGAAAGAATTAATCAGAACAACAGATGCAGAGACCAGCACGGCAAGATTCAACCGTCTTTAACGGGTCAAGTAGCTGTATGAGATGAGAGAAATATGTTACTTGGCTTTCTCTCCTGGGATCAGAAGTCTGCAATGAGCAGACAGTGCAGTCCCTGGTTTTGGACAGTGTCAGATGGAGGGAATCCGCTGCAGAATTCCTCTGATTTCACTACTGCACCTTTAAAGCATTTTCTAAAATGCATATCCTATCCTTAAAAATTGCATTTGCTTTGGCTAGTACACTGCTTGGCACTGGCAGAAATGCTTCCAATAATGTGCAGAACACGTGTGCACAGAAGGGCTGGCTCTGTGTTTAAAGAGCCGCTTTGGTCAGGGGTGAGTGATCACCTTTGAAATGCCATTGCTTCGTCATAGCTGAACCTCAGCTGAAACGACATTTAAAATCTCTTTTCCAACAGCCAGTGGCGCTCCAGTAGCTCAAGCACTTGCACCTTTCAAGCTGGATTTTAATCATTTGATATAAATCAGCATTTATTAGATGAAAGCACAGGTAGCCCTTGAAAGCATATGGAAGCACGACATGTGGCTGAGTGTCCCTGAGCAGAGCAGGTTGGACTTCACAGACACCAGAAACACTTCCCTGGGAAGGAGCGAAGCACAGGCACAAGCCTTCCCTGTGCACAGCCTGATGTGGCTTTGGCTGTATTGGCCAAACTAACATGTGGGCAGTTTAATTTCAGTTTAAGAATGGTTAGCCTTAAATTTATTCTTCATTGACCTAATGCACAGAAGCACAGAATCATAGAATAACAGGATGGTTTGTGTTGAAACGCCCTTCCCAGCTCCCCCAGGGCCACCCCTGCCATGAGCAGGGACATCTTCACCAGCTCAGGTTGCTCAGAGCCCCGTCCAGCCTGGCCTGGGATGTCTCCAGGGATGGTTCATCCACCACCTCTCTGGCCAACCTGGGACAGGCTCTCACCACCCTCAGGGACAACAATTTCTTCCTCATGTCCAGCCTGAATCTCCCTCCTTTAGTTTAAAACCATCACCCCTTGTCCTATCATCTGGAATACGGTGTCCAGTTCTGGGCCCCTCAGTTCAAGGACAGGGAACTGCTGGAGTGAGTCCAGCGCAGAGCCATGAAGATGATGGAGTGGAGCATCTCCTGTGTGAGGAGAGCCTGAGGGAGCTGGGGCTCTGGAGTTTGGAGAAGAGGAGACTGAGGGGTGACCTCATTCAGGGTTATCAATATGGAAAGGGTGAGTGTCACGAGGATGGAGCCAGGCTCTTCTGGGTGACAACCAATGATAGGACAAGGGGCAATGCGTGCAAACTGGAACACAGGAGGTTCCACTTAAATTTGAGAATAAACTTCCTCATGGTGAGGGTGACAGAGCCTAGACCAGGCTGCCCAGGGAGGTTGTGGAGTCTCCTTCTCTGGAGACATTCAAACCCGCCTGGACACCTTCCTGTGTAACCTCATCTGGGTGTTCCTGCTCCGGCAGGAGGATTGGACTGGATGAGCTTTTGAGGTCCCTTCCAACCCCTGACGTTCTGTGATTCTGTGTGATTCTGTGATCACAACAGGCCCTGCTGAAAAGTCTGTCCTCGTCTTTCTTATGGGCCCCTTTTAAGTCCAGAAAGGTTGCAATAAGGTCTCCCCAGAGCTTCTCTTCTCCAGGTTGAACAACCCCAATGCAAGCAAAAGTGCTTTAAAGTGAAACAAGGATGGTCAGAGAGGAATTTTCCCTCATTTGAACAAACCACACTGATTTGAGTCAAGTTTTACAGAGAGTGGGTGCATCTCCTGGTGAGGTGACTTTGGATGCTGATGTGGCCTCAGAAGGGCAGTCAGATGCTGTAGCACACAAAGGTGGTATTGCAGCCTGGTCTGGTGGGACAGAAAGAAATGCCATGGGAAGATGGAGGTGAAAGCCACACGCCTCCACTCACACCATGTTCCCCTGCGCTTGGGGTAATGACCCAAGGTCTTGGTAGGGGACAGGCATTGTCATCGTCTCTGCAAGACGATGAGCACCCAACATCAGCCATTGCTTGCCATGGAAAGGGCTGTCGGGCATTGGAACAGGCTGCCCAGGGCAGTGGTGGAGTCACCATCCATGGAGGGATTGGAGAGACGGAGATGAGGTTCTCAGGGACATGGGTCAGTGCTGGGGGTGGGTTATGGTTGGACTCCATAATCTTAAAGGTCTTTTCCAACCTCAATGATTCTCGGAATCTATTATATTCCATGATTCTTTCCACATACCTGTGTATGTTATGGGCCCAGCACCGACTTTGGTGGGAAGCCCTCATAATTTATTTTCTCACTATTTTCTTCAGTGAGACTACTTTTTCCTCAAACAACAAAACATTCCTGAAATTTTAACTTAGCATCATCATTTATTGTTACTTTTTGTTACTTAAGTTGCATCAAAAAAAGAGAAGGAATAGACCGTTTTTTAAATATATATAGCTTTTTATATAGCTCTGACTGGGGCTTAATCTGTTTACCCATGTATTTTCACTCTTCTCCCACATATTCATGCTCTCTGTTCTTTCCGGTCTTTTTTTCATCACACTTAAAATGGAACATGAAGAACACCGTATAAGAGCCATTTAAAAATAATTAATCAATGTACTTAGTCTTCTAAAAAGAATTCTAAAAAACCGCCCCCTTTAAATTAAATGTGTAACAGAAATAGTCATTTTGAATTCTTAGCAGTGGTTTCGTCAATGCTAAATATTATTTATGCAGTTATTAAAATACGTCAACAATTTATGAACTTATTGGACCTTGGCGATTTATTGAAGAGCTTGCAAGTGAGGACAATAAAGTCATTCACTGTAAGTAAAATAAAGTACAACCCAAATATGTAGAATTTTAAAATGTTGGGGTCTATATCTATGTAGCTGAAGTTGATAAAATGTTCCCCTAAAAATGCTTCCTTTCTTTGATCACCTCTGATGTCTGGATTATGAACAAACAGGGCATGAACTTGCAGTTGTGCCTCTTTCCATTGCCTGCAGTAAAACACGTTGAGGGGACTTTGTCTCTTCCAAATAATGACATTATTGCTGTTTTTCTGGAGTTTTCCGCCTCTCCTACAGTCCTGCCTATGCATTTTCCAGGCTTTCTTTTTGCCTGAATTAGTTCGAGCTGCAGAGTAAACAGAATTATCCAGGTTTCTGCGAACAGGCGGCTTGTTCACCCACCGCTCCCTGCTCTCCGAGCGGTGTCATTAGGCCTCTATTTAACCGCACGTACGGCCGCGAGGGCATGTTTGTGTTTCATTTATACGGGTATGATTAGCTGTTCTCGGTGCTTGTCTGCCGTCAAACTGAAAATGTGTCATGCGCTATTACCCAGGCAAATGTAATGCCCCCAAAATAAACACACCCCACTAGTTTGCAGGCAGTAATTGACGGAAAAACAGGTGTTTCCCATATTCCGTGTGATTGCTACACATATGGCTTCTTTTATGCTATCCTTCAATTACTTTGTAGTGTTGGCTCCTGCAGAAAAGGAAATAGAGTTACTGAAAGTGTGGTTTCAAGACTGTTCTTTGGTCCACAGCCAAATTAAATACAAGCGGCACAGCCCTTTTTAGTATTTCCAGCTACTCTGATTTTAAAATGTGGTGCTCAGACATAGCAAATTAAAGCTACACATTACACAAATTCCTATTTGAATGGTGTTAACCTTCTCAAATCGGACCTTTCAAGTGGAACTGGTAAAATAATATTAACGCCTGCGTAACCAGTTGTTTTTATACTCTACAACCTGAAGTTTTTATCTTGCAGAAGCACTTAGCTCCTGACAGATGTGTAAGATCTCCTGGTCCTGCAGCATTAATAATGGGCAGATTTCGTAATGAGATGCAGGCAGAAATACCAGCGGTCACTTTTTATAACAGGTTTTCTGCAACGTGTCGTTCTTCAAGGTGAACGCGCTTGGAAGAGAAATAAAAGAAAGAAGGCATTGTTCTTCACGGATAACAGCACAGAGTGGTTGCTCATCGGTCAAGGTTAAAGTTGGAGGTGTTCTGCAGAACTGGCAGCAAGCTTGGCCCAGGAGCTGCATCCGGGATTCATCCTCAGACTCTGAACCCCAAAACACTCAGACTAGGGCTGGGTTGATCTTCGAGCCTCGTGTGTTGATGTCTGACCCCAAACAAGCATCTCTGTCTCTGCTTCACGAATTGTGCCAGAGCAAGGCTTGCGGTGGTCGGGTCTCTGCTTCTGACGCCTGTGACAGTGGAAGATGTCCAGACCGAGACCTGGTCTTGTCGTTCTCGTCAATTCAGCGGCAGAGTGCGAGGACGTGGTAACGTGCTCAGGACACCCTCCTGCTTCGTAAACATGCCCCTCCTGCCTTCCCGCGGCCACGGCTTATCCTTTACCCCTGAAGAACAACCAGTATTCAAACCCAATTAAGTTTACATGTTTGAAATAAAGCTCTGCAGGTAGACAAAAAATGCTCAGTTTCATTTTGCAAAATCAAATGGGTCGCGCTCACGAAGCGACATCAGAGATGAATTTGCTCTCTGGCTTTTACCTTGCGACTGATTCAAAATGAGATGTTGTTACATAATACCCTGCTTCATCAGGAATATTCTTTCAAAACAATAAGATGGCATTCCCCTGAAACTTTTTTTTTCCTGCAGATAAGCATAATTCTTTTACCTGTCTTTGTTTTTCCTCATGCACTGTTCCTGTTTATCTATGCTCTTTCATCATTTGCCTCAATAAGGCCATTGTTCCTCTCCTCCAAGGTGCACAAAGACAAAGGAATGTGACTTTATCTCTTTATAGCTTCCTGGGGTGCCTTCAGCTCAGTGACAGCTTTCTCACTTCACAAGTTGCAGGGTTTCATGCCTGTGCTTCTCACCTTAAAATCAATGTATTTCTCAGGATACCAGCTGCCGTTCAGAGGCGGTGAAGCTTTTGTGCTCCCCAGTGTGGTTCTGAGTGATGGGACGGATTTGTGGCCAGCATGGACACGGGAAATCCAGCCAGAGCAGGAGGAATTCCCACCCCAGAACTGGGCTCAAAAACATGGACTCAAGTCTTGAATAAAAATCACGAGGTCTAAACGCGTTTGCCCTACTCAAGCAAGTGTTGCATGGAAGTGCGTGGCTTCTCAAAACCAGTCTGTCTCCCTTTTTCGTGGACATTTTTCTGAAGGTTCAGAAAAGTGGGTACAAAACCACAGCCATGGGCTGAAACATTTACATGCCTTTCGACAATGAGGAAGAAAAAGCCCATCAGCCAAACTCTTAGGCATGAGGGAGCAGGAAGGTTGCCCTTGGCACAACGGGGTTAAGTTTTCACGTGGGGTATGTAAGGACATTTCCAATAGAATTTTCATCCAGACATCCTGGAACAAGTTACTGAACATTAGCGCAAAGTTCTCCAAAACACCCCTGTGAGCTAAGTGTGCTACAGGGGGGGCATCGGGAACACGAGCAGGTGAAGATACGTATTCATAGTTGCTAAAGAAATACAAGATTTGATACAAGATCCCTGCCTCGTGGATTCCGATTTAAAGCTCATTTACACTGCTGTAATATACTTTTCTTAATAAAAGTATTTTAGTAGAATTACTGCCCTTGTTAGGTCAAAATAAGGACTGGGGGAATTAATTCACGGCTCTCCTGCAACTAACAGATTAGGTGAGGATCTCACACTTGGTATTACACACTGTACTGATGGACATCTTACCCGTGTGCAAGGGAACATTTTGCACTTGGTCTACAAGAAGACATTTCAGCTTAGGAAATGTAACGATTCCCACTCAGCTGTCACAGGCAGAAAGAAACCTCAAGAGTTGCTTTACTAACAATCCTCCACCAGATGAAAAGAGGTCCTTAGCAGAATGTAGATCCCCTAGAAGAACATCTGTCTTGAATATCGTGTTAAACTGAAGTTATGCACTAGAAATAATATTTTTATAACTGGTCTTTTGCCTGTTTCTGAGTTTACCCTTGGGCAGAATAGCATTGGGTGCACCGGGGGCTCAATAAATCAACAAACAAACCTAAAATGTTTATGGAGCATGAAACAATTATCTTTGTCTCCACCTGATGCTGCTGAGCAAGCTGCTCCTTTTTATTGCGCTCCTATTATTTGGGAATGTAGTGGGCTGGACAGCATGCTTCATTAATGGACAGGATAACCAAATTTGCGTAGCACGTCGCACGTTATCACAGCTCAGGACTCTGTGTACAGCCCATCTAGCTGAAGTCCTGAACAGAAAGATATCCCAATAAAGGAAGACATGTAAATGAATGAATTATTTAGAAAAGAGCACTGAGGTTTTCAAAACTGTCTTAGGGATGTAGATGTTCTAACCACTGCTTAAGACTTGGCAATATAAATTGTTATCGTACACACACGGCTCTCAATTCATTTCTGTATGCAGATACTGTTTCTGTGCAGTTGCTTAATGCAAAATGTAGAATTCAAGCCAAGTTGCAGTCTCAGCGGTGAGAAATGAGAGGTAAAAAGCTCTTTGTGTTTTGAGTAGAACAATAGTGGCAAAACTGACCCAGGAAAAACCCGTGTGGACCCAGAAATTGCTTGGCACGACAACCACATTTAAAGAAAGCCTCAGAAAAACACTGCTAAAAATGGAACAGAGGGATTTTTAAGGCATCTGTCCAGGAAACTGAAGAAAATATATTTTTGGCAGTGAACACTGAGAAAATCATGCAGCTAATACAATCAATTAAAATGAGCAGAAAACACATCCTATTCACTTGCCTTGACTTTGACAAACCCTGTCCTGTCATTGTACCATGTTGCAGGAAGTGAGAATGGGTGAATACCAGGAGAGTGCTGTAGTGTCATTTTACTGGTATTCTACTCTGTATTGATACTTATTGATATTCTATTGGCGTTTCTGGTATACTTACTACACACTCATCCTTTTTGCCCTCCCTTGATCCATTCAGACTCCCATTATTTTTGGCTCCTGCACACGTCACGGCCCGTTACCTCATCTGGAGCAGCCACCACCCCCCAATCCCTCCGGATCCTCAGGATGTTCCCAGGACCATACCCATTCCCGCACAGTGATGTCCGAGGCTGAGATTTCATACACTGAAATGCCTTTTACAGTATTTTCCACTCTTCACTGTTTTGTATTTATGTTTCGCACTATCTTCTTGATTTAAAAGACAATGAAGAGTAGGGCAGGCATACCTGTCACTCTGTAATAAGCAGAAGGAAAGCAGTATTGAAGCTGAGCGCCAATATTTAAAAGCAACTTATTAAAATTTCCAGTGTAAAAGCTGGGAAAATCAAGCAGTTAAATACAGTTAGCTATAAAACGAAGCTACTAAAGGGTTCCATTTCAGAGATAGAGGCAAGAGCATTTAGGGAATATTAGGAAATTTTTAGAGGCGTTTTCTGACATGAGAAGAGAGGAAAGAGAATGAAGTGGTAGCAGAACATCTAAATAAAACAGAAGGAGCTGGAGAGACATGCATGGAAAATGAAACCAAGGAAATAAATGAGTATTTAACAAATTCCAGCATTTGCTGAGAAACTGCCATGTGCAGACCACTGGATGTGATTTAAAAAAATAATTTAAAATGAGTAATTGTACTCAGGATGAAGATATTTGTTATATAATCAGACCGGGCAGCGGTGCAAATCAATGCAGCATACCTATGGTGTGTTGGAACTATCAGGGGATGATGCGCATTAATCAGGCATCACCGCGCAGTAGGTCCCGGGTTATTAGCTAAATTAAAAAAAAAAAAAAAAAGTAAGTAAGTAAATAAATAAGTGTATGTTTTTATTCGGCCAGCCCTGCCGTTGCACCGGGGCTGGGGCCGAGCGCTGCTGCTCCCAACGACACCGCGGGGCCGGGGGCAGAAAACCACCCGCAGGGGGGCAGGGTCGGTGCTCCGCTTCACCTCCGGCTCGGGGTGAATCTCGGCGATTTTCGGCAATAATGGCAACGATAATAAAGCAACGCAAAGCGCAGCCCCGCGCTCTCCGCCCCCGCCCGCGGGCACCGCGACCCCTGCGGCCCCTCCGCCGCCTCCCGGCCCGGGGGGGCGCGAACTCCGCTCACCGCCCCCGCTCCCCCCCGGGCCCGGGCGGGTTTCGCCCCCGCGTCCCTCCCGCTCGTTTCCGAGCCCGCCCCCCCGGGGAATTACCACCCTCCCCCCGGCTCGGGGGCCAGGTACACTTGACGTCAGGGATGGCTGTCGTCGTTTTGACGTGTAAACACTCCATTTCCATTCCGGCTCCGGAGGGTCTGGGCGCCGCGCAGCCCCGGGCAGCCGCACCACGACACGCCGGCAGGCAGGACCCGCGCCGGGCCGCCCGCTCCCCCGCGCTCGCCTAGCAACGCGCCGCGGCCCGCCCGCCTCAGCCCGCCAGCCTCAGCTCTCCTCAGCCCTCCTCGGCTCTCCCGCCTCAGCCCGCCTCAGCTCGCCTCAGCCCGCCTCAGCTCTCCTCAGCCCGCCTCAGCTCTCCTCAGCCCGCCTCGGCTCTCCTCAGCCCTCCTCAGCTCGCCCGCGTCAGCTCTCCTCAGCCCTCCTCAGCCCGCCTCGGCTCTCCTCAGCCCTCCTCAGCTCTCCTCAGCCCTCCTCAGCCCGCCTCGGCTCTCCTCAGCCCTCCTCAGCCCTCCTCAGCCCGCCTCGGCTCTCCTCAGCCCGCCTGAGCCCGCCACCCCGAGCCCGGCAGCCATGGACGTGCGGCGCTGGCCCGGCCGGTGCGCGGCCCTGGCCCTACTGACCGTGTGCTGCTGCCTGGCCCGCGGCGGCGGCGCCGAGCGGCAGTTCCTCAACGAGTGGGCGGCGGAGATCCCGGCGGGCATCGACGCCGCCAGAGCCATCGCGGCGGAGCTGGACTACGACCTCGTGGGGCAGGTACGGCCGGGCAGCCCGGGGCTCCTGTCCCTGCCTCCCTCCTCACGGCTGCCCCCGAAACTTGTGCCCGGCTGCCGCTCGCGGGGCGCCGGGGAGTTTGACGCGCCGTCTCCCCGCGCTCGTCAGCGGCTCCGCATCTGGCGGGAGCCCCGCGACCGCAGCGCCCGGCAGGGGACGGCTCTGCCTGAGGGGACCGGGCAGGGTCGGGCGGGACACCCGGGATCCCCGTGAGGGGACCGGGCAGGATCGGGCAGGGCCACACGGTTCTCCCTGAGGGGACCCGGCAACGACCAGGCAAGGGCACCCCTGCACTCTGAGGGGACCGGACAGGCTCCCGGGCTCTGCTTGAGGGGACTGGGCAGGGACCAGCCAGGGCAGCCCCTCTCACCCTGAGGGGACCGGGCAGGGTCGGACAGGGCACCCCGCGCTCCCTGGGGCAACTCGGCGCCCTGGTTCTCCCTGAGGGCAGCAGATGGGGACCGGGCAGGGCACCCCCTCTCTCCATGAGGGACCGAGCGGGGCGCCCCGGCTCTCCCTGAGGGGACAGGGCAGGGTCGGACAGGACACACCGCTCTCCCCGAGGGGACCGGGCAGGGTCGGACAGGACACCCCGCTCCCCCCGAGGGGACCGGGCAGGGTCGGACAGGACACCCCACTCTCCCCGAGGGGACCGGGCAGGGTCGGACAGGACACCCCGCTCCCCCCGAGGGGACCGGACAGGGTCGGACAGGACACACCGCTCTCCCCGAGGGGACCGGACAGGGTCGGACAGGACACCCCGCTCTCCCCGAGGGGACCGGGCAGGGTCGGACAGGACACCCCGCTCTCCCCGAGGGGACCGGGCAGGGTCTGACAGGACACCCCGCTCTCCCCGAGGGGACCGGGCAGGAGGAGGGCGCGGGCAGCCCTGGCTCCGGCCCCGCTCGCCCCCGCCATCCATCGCCGGGCTCCTCTCCAGCAGCCCCTCCGGGCGCTTTTTTTGGGATGCCGTGACGTCAGCGTTGTCAGGGATGAGTAACCGCCGTGAGATAACAGCCTCGTCCCACCTCCGGACCAGGGTCCTGTGCCAGGCGGTGTCTGAGGACCCGGTGTCCCCGTCACGGAGCCTCTTCCAGCCGGTGCCCCTGCCGGGAGCCGCAGGTGGGCCCGGGCTGTGTCAGCCCCTGCCCAGCAGCTGTGCGGCGTGTGCCCCACGTCCCGGGCACTGTCGTGGTATCAGACTCTCAAACCCAGGCGTGATCCCACCTCTGTTGGTCTTTCTGCCCTTGAGAGTCAGTGGATTCACCCCCGCTGATTTCAAACAGCCGGAGCATAGAGAAGAGGGTTATTTCATAGAATAATAGAATCATTTCTGTTGGAAGGGACCTTCAAGATCATAGTTTAGAGGTGATGGGGTGCACCTAGCTCTCCCAGCACAAGTGGAAATGCCACGTCAATGGGTGTGTGTACAAACAAACCCCACCGTCGGTTTCTGGAGCCACATGAAGCTTTTTACACCTGTCCGCTGAAACCCAGGAAGAGCAGATCAAACTGGTGTGTGACCATATGTAAAACCTGCCCTTTGAAACGTGACTGTGTTGAGGCAGGTCCATGAGTATCTGCTACATGTACTACATTAGTGAGTACTGTAGTAGTAATTAGTGCTACTTCACTAGCTTAAATGGAATTATTTCCCCAATTTCTCCTAGCGTACACAGGCTATGATAAGCACTTGTTAGTTGAAAGGTGTTTTTTAGTTTAGACTAAAATATGTCAAGGCTAGTTTCTTGCTCTTTTCTTACGTCTTTTAGGCAGAATGAATTTTGGTCAGGTTGCGATTGTTGATATTTGTTTGCAGTGGGGAAATATCTCTCGATAGTTAGAGTACGCCTCTGTCTTACAGATTGGATCACTGAAAAATCACTACCTATTCAGACATAAAAGCCATCCGAGACGGTCTCGAAGAAGTGCCATTCATATCACTAAAAGACTTTCTGATGATGAGCGGGTGAGTGTTACATTTATTCTTTTTCTTGCTCGCTGTTTATTCTGTTTCCTCATTGCTGGTTTTGTAATGAGGTCACAGACAGGCTTTCCTCATTTTGCAAGTCTAATATATTCAGCCATCCATACTCGTGCTGAACAATACTTTATTATTCTGTCATTAACAGGCAGAATCTGACCCTCTCTCACCATATTTTTTGCAAGTGCTTTCCACATTAAGATTTAAGGTATGCAGCATTGGAGAGGCTTGGAATTTCAGATGTTGATGTGTTGCTGATGAAAATACAAATGAGGAACCCCAGGGCTTGCTTCAAAGTAAAAATACACAGATGCACTGAGTTTAATCAGGCCACGTCTGTGTAATTACCATGGGAATTTGGTTTGATTTAAAGTGACTGAATACTAAAAAAATTAAAAAGGGGAAAAGGGCTGAGGTTTTGCTGGATTCGTTTCTATGACAAGCTAAAACACCTTCTCGAAGGATCCATCACACTTTCTAGACTTGTCGTTGTTTTTTGGTACACTGGGATCCCACAGCAGTCAGAGAACGGGCACGCTGGAGAGCCAGGGATCCATGGTATGATCAGCTGGTGAAGCAGACTCCCCGTTTATTTGACTTTATTTAAGAGAGAAGCATGTCTGTTTGTAAACACACTGAAAAACCGGGGTGGGTGGTGAATTTAAGGAGCAGACCGGAATCCTGTCAGCCTCTCTTAAAACTAATTTCTGGCAAATTTCAGAACAACGAGATCTGAATTTCAAATCAGCATTATTGCAGCAATCATTGTAAGAATATGAGCACTCCAAAACATGGAGTAACCTAGTTGTGAAAACTAGCAATTTATAATTTGAGGATGAGTAATTGGTTATCTGTAGATTTTAGGTGCAAATGTAATCTTGGAGGAAATATTCTATATGTAGCTAGAAGAATTAAAGGAGGGATTGAGACGGTGTTTTTTTGCCTGTTCTGCTTCAAAACTGTACACTCCAATCTCCTTGCAAACATTGGTTTAACAGTCTAAGTCTTCTAGGTGAAATTATTCTAAACTGGGGATGTTCAAAACCACAGCTTTAGTGTAAATTAGTGTTCCAATTTGTACCCATACCTGTGATCAGATGTTCCACACCTTCATAGTACAATGTTCAGGAACAGAGTTTTGCTTGCAGTTCCTCTCGTTTTTGGACTTATTACATCAAATGCATCTCTTAGACAGGGAAGCATGACTGTGTTTAATATCCCAAATTCTAGTGTCATAAGCAGAATGGAAGCAATTGTGTTACACACATTGCTCCCAAACGTTGTTGCAGACTCACATACTCAGATCCAAAAACAGAGCTTCAAAGTGCTGCAGGTGATTTGCTAAATTTACTCCAATTTCCCTTTTATTTACCATCTAGTATGCAAATTGACTATGTGAATGAATGAGATGTAATTATGTCATTATGTAAGTGTATAAACACAAAGCAATCATGTAACACCGTGTAGTTATACATGGACCTCTGCTCCAAAGAGCTACTCTTGTTCAGCAGCAGCCTATTTAAAAAGATTTAAATTCAGTCATTGAAAAGGGAGGGAAAAGGGAATCCTGCTTTTGTTTGTAGAACACTTTCATGAGTTTTACGGTATGTTAATTGTGAAAGCTGGAGTAAAACTTGGCTCTAATCTGAATACGTATCTGCTTCCTATAGATGTCCCCGTGTTTGTTGTAAAACAGATAAAAACCCCTCAAATATATTGAAGGGATATAATTATCTGGTTCCTTAACTTCTTTCAATATTTTCACTAGTCTCCGAATCTACTTTATTGCAAGAGATTTTAAATCAAGATTATTTTCACTGCTTTATGTATCAGTGACTAGAGATTTGGCACAGGGCCTTCAGCTGTTGCGTAGATGGATGGTTGGAACCTCACCCAGCTGCTGAGTGACAAATATTTGGCTTGTTTGTCTGACATATGTACTTGGTAGTTTCAGCTCATTTCCCTCAGTCCACATCAGAAAAAAAATAACAAGCATGGAAGCTGTCAATTGTTAATTAGTCTTGGGTGATGAAGAGGCCAAGCTTTGCTGTGGGCAGGGGGGAGAGGTAAAGGTAATTGCTCTAACCCGTGCACGAGTATGTATGGCCCTGGATATCGATAGGGTAGTTTAAAATACTTGTGCTTGCATGAGTATATTATTCTTCTGTGACTAACTATGGTTCGTAGGGGTTTTAGCACTGAATATATGGCAAAGGGAACAGTAATAGAGAGCTTGCAGTAAACATGGCTGCTGTAGCTTCCATCTTTAAAGGTTTTTATTCTTGTAGTGAACTTTCATTAGACTCTCACTGGGAAATTGTATTTTAATCAAATAAGTACTTTCTTTAGTCACTATAATTTCTGAGTCAGTCTTATTATTGTTTCATATAAGGTGATAGACGTAAGGACCATAAAGCCATTGGATCACAGTAGAGAAAAATAATGAAATCTATTCAAGCATTTAAAGCAAAAGGTTAGATCCAAAGCATCCTCCACTTGAGGCTTTGTAGCAGATCTTGGCCGTCTACTGAACCCGAGTTTGCTTTGCTCGTTTGGAAATTGGGATGAAAAGCACCAGTTTGATCTGTGCCAGGATGACTGGCCAGGTACTAGCAATGAATAACATTCCCATTTCCAACAGGAGCACATGGCACAGAGAGACATCTCAGAATCAGGATTTGATTTGAGCTGGGTTTAGTGATGTATTCAAAGGAGCTAAGCAGGATACGCTTTTAAAATGCAGCCTGGTGATTTAGAGGTTGCTGTGTCTGTGCACAAATGCTATGCAACTCATTGCGTTGATGCTTTAGCGAAACACACTGAAGCATTTTGGCTTTTGGTTGCCTGAAGTGGAATTACGCCAGTGATGAAGTTAGTCCAATATTCATGGCTTACTAATTGATCACACTTCAAAACACCACTGGGAAGGAGACTTGAAGGTCCAGCTGGGCTATGAGTAACAGCATCATTATGATTGCTAGACTAAAGCCAGAGATAATCTTTCTCGTTCCTTTTTAACTCCCAGTAGAAATAGATGGGGATTAAAATGTAGGTAGGAGAAAGAAGGAGACTGTGGTTTTGCTCGTTTTGGTAACCACCACTGCTTAGATAATCTTCTAACCACACTGCACATTTGATATAAAAGCCTGCATTTTGTGGCAGTCGCAGGAGTTCTACTCTTAACTCGTACTTCACGATTTTCTTTGAATTGATTTTATAGTACTGTGATTTCACCAAGTCTTCTTCCCCGAAGTACATTGTACTACAGTATAAATAATCCTCTCTGCATCAAATGTTGCTCATTTTACTTTAGACATCAAAATTTTGCTGTGTGAGTAAACCCCTTGTCCTCTGGGCTGAGTCCTAACCTACAGAAGCTTACTTGTGTTATTTATACAAACAATTGTAGGTGTCATGGGCAGAGCAGCAGTATGAAAAAAAGCGAACTAAGCGTGCCACGGTGAGAGACTCAGCAGAGAATCTTTTCAATGATCCTATGTGGAATCAGCAGTGGTATCTGGTAAGAATTTGCTTCATTCTGGAACTGAGGATGGTGAATTCTGGTTGCGCTATCAGCTGCATTATTTTACTAGTATCATAGCAATTCCATTGAAGGGAGTAAATGAAGAGTCCCTCATTAGCATACGCTATAAAAATGAGAGATCTCTGTGCATAATATTTCCAGGCAACCTTCTGTGTTCTTTGAAGTCATTTGTACAAAGATTCTAAAAGCCAATTTAGGCTGCTGCTTAGGATAGGGGTTAATATTAGAAAGTGTAACACTTAAAACCTACCTTTATGATATTTTAAAAATATTTGCTGTTGTCATGTGATAAGTCCCGTATCATGTCTGAAAGCTGGCCATGTATTTCTTTATTAAAACCATTAGTGCAGAGTGCACACTCCAGACGAAAACAGAAGCACGTGCGTGCGCGTGACAAGCACCTTCAGCCTCTGGGACTAGGATTTAAACTGAAGAGGGTCTTGACAGCTCACATGTTCAAAACCTCAAGGAAAAGAAATTTCCTGAGCTCTGCAGTTTCTGTCTGCATGTGGTAACTCAGAAATACAGTTGATCATTTATGTTTGTTTTATATGGTTTCTTTTGAGAGTCAGTATTTCCACTAGGCATCTAGCTGTACCTTTAGTCTAGGCGTTAGTGCTTTCAACACAGAACAGGGATGGGATTACAGGTGGGTACAACAAATAAAGAAGAAAGGTCAAGCACAAATGTGGCCCAAGTGGCTGGAAATACCTTTCTCTTCTTCAGTTCAGCTTAGGGAAAATAGACCAAACTCTAGGCTGCTTGTATAATGCTTTGATCTCTCTTTCTTTTGTTAGAGCTGGGAAAATAAATTGTAAATGGCATAGCACAAAATACTTCTGTGAAGATTCCTGCACACTTCTTTTCAACATAAAAAATTATTATCTTTAAGAATGTAACTTCTCTTTTAGGCTGGATATCTGTTTGCTTCTTTGCCTGTTTGTGATAGGAAGCCAGAAATTTCTGAGATGACTGTATTGAACAAATACACAAACATGCACAGAGTTCAAAAAAGCATTTTTTTGAAAAAAAAACCCCACATCTAGCTTTCCAGGGGACATAGTTATTTTTTCCACTTTTCCATGGTTTTCACTTATTATACGTGTAGTTTTCTCACATGAAAAACAGAAACATGATGCTTACCCTTGTTTGCAGTGCACATTAATTTTTTTTCTGATGAGATGCATAAATGTATTAAATATTTTCTTCCAAAATATGTTCCTTGCCTT
The DNA here is from genome assembly GCF_036013445.1 of Caloenas nicobarica. Classification (NCBI taxonomy): domain Eukaryota; kingdom Metazoa; phylum Chordata; class Aves; order Columbiformes; family Columbidae; genus Caloenas; species Caloenas nicobarica. Next base: position 84,331,731 of record NC_088284.1, on the reverse strand, counting down.
GTAGTAAATAACTTACTATTACCTTATTATTATGATTTGATGCCGACTGTTTGTAGCTCTATTAATTGTATATTCACACATCACCAGAAAAAATGATTATCTGATGAATTTTAGAGAACAAAACTTGAAACCTCGAATAATTCCCTGAATGGCAGCAGTCAGAAAAGAAGTCATAAATGAAAGGTCATTCCCATAAGAGATTTCTTTTCTAAGCCTCGTATTTATGCAACATTCCGTTGGAAACAAATGAAAAACCTGCCATCAGCTAATGTAATTATGCACAGAAAAACAGAATGAAAGTGCTTTTTTTTTTACATCTCTGTTTTTATGAGGGTTGTCAGCAAGTTTTCTAAATTAGATGTGGGTGCTGCACATTTAATATTAGAGAGGAAAAATGACCCATTTAGGAGCTACTCTTCAAAGAACTTGCTGTGGAAGAGAAGGCTATAGATGATTCATGCTTCCAGTTGATTTACCGCAGGAACAGTAATGAGGGTAGTAAACAGAAAGTTGTGATTCAGCACAGTTGCTCCTAACCAAACGACTACCTTAATTGTTTTATCCATTAATTATTTTGCTCTGGCTAACTTGAACGTCAAAAGAGAAAACACATTTGGAGAAAATGCAGCTCACTGTGCTGTCTTGGCTTCTCATCAAGTAAAAAGAACAAATATTAGCAGGTCTGATTATTAACTCAACACTCCAAGTCTTGTTGGTACATCCCAACCATTCCTGTGTTTCTGCTGCCTACCTCCAATAAATACTAGATGCTCTTTGTTCAGAGGTGGTCGTCAGGAATCTTCAGGTAATGGGGTAAATCTTCCACTGCTATGAGTATTTTAAGAAACTAATTTTTGTTTTATCTTTGCAAAGTTTGAGCGAATTGTGCAAGTTCAGGCCGGGATGGCTTAGGGCACATTTAAAATATTACTTTAGACCTGTGTAGTATAAATGAATAAAAATACTGACGTATTTTAATCCTTTCTGTCCCCCAGCAAGATACAAGAATGACTCCATCCCTACCCAAACTGGATCTCCATGTTATTCCTGTATGGCAAAAAGGGATTACAGGCAAGGGTGTTGTCATCACAGTCCTAGATGATGGCTTGGAGTGGAATCACACTGACATCTTCTCCAACTACGTAAGTCTGGGCATTAGAATGTGATGAGATAAATTAATCAATTGTAAATTTGATATACAGGCACTGTTCTCCAGCTTGCACTCTGTTCTGTAAGTCGGCTCCTACAGAACAGAGACTGAAATATTTGCCTCAGGCATAATTTGGAACCTGGTCTGTGTCACAGGAAGCTGAACGTTACTTAGCAATGATAGTGGGGTGTTTTTTCTTTTTCTTTTCTTTTTCCTCAGTGAATTTAGTTCCCAGGCATGTTTGTATACAGTGGTTTAATGCTGAATTATTAAAGCTCCATGAAAAATTTATGGAATTGTTAATGCCCATCAAATTCTACCAACTTGATTGCTGTTGACATGATCCACACCAAATAAATAAATAGAACTAATTTTGTTACACATTTAAAAATATGGTTTTTAGTTGTCTGAATTAATTCAGTTTATTTTTTTATTGAATGTAGGATCCACAGGCAAGTTATGATTTCAACGATAATGATCATGATCCCTTTCCTAGATACGACCCGACAAACGAAAACAAGTGAGTAGCCTCCCATTTGTGTGAAAAGAACAAAACAGTGCATTATTCATTTGTGTTTTAGAACATGCAAATGCAGAAATTTCTATGTGTGTCTCCTATGGCAATTGTATAATAAAAGGTAATATTTGTATGACAGAATCACAGAAGGGTTGAGGTTGTACAGTTGCCTGGTCCGATCTCCTTGCTCAAGCAGGGCCACCTAGAGCCAGCTGCCCAGAACCAGGTCCAGGGGTTGTTTGATATCTCCAAGGATGGAGAATCCACTACCTCCCTGGGCAACCTGCACCAGGGCTTGGTCACCCTCACAGCGAAAAAGTGTTTCCTGATGTTCGGAGGGAGCCTCCTGTGTGTCAGTTTGCACAAACATTTGCACGTAACGTTGGCACAAATGTTGGCAACCAAGAAATTAAATTCAGCTCCTAGTTGAAGAGCTGCATAGTTGTAATCTCCCTATAATGTCCTGAATTTATTCATAACTTTGTATATGTAAGGCACTGATACATTTCTGTAAGCTGAAGGGAACAATTTGTTTGTGTCACCATGTGTGTTCCTTGAATGATACCTCCCTGAGCAAATTTTGACTTCAGGTCTCTGCTTTGCACTGGGAATTTAAAAAAACATACGTCTCCTATGAAGGGCTTTGGAAGAGCCTGTGTCTTAGAGGAATCTACTAAGAAACCCATCCCTTCAGGTCAGCTCTTGTAGCTGTTTTCCAGTTTTTGCAGCACTGGCTGGATCAATAGAACGGCTTCCAGCCCAGCGCAGGTGACCGGAGCTGAAGTCATGCTCCTCACTGTGTGGGTATGACACACAGCCAGGCACTGCAGGACCTTACACTCACTCCCAGGAAAATCCATCTTCTGAGGCATACGGAAGCTTTGTTTAGACCAGATTTGGCATAAGTGTCCTCAAGGTAGTAACATAGGAAGTTTCAAAAGGCCTGAACACAAGACAACCAGCCAGTTCGCTTAGCAGACTTGTGTGTCTTGAAAGGAGAGAGGAACTTCCTCTGATGGCCTCTCTAGAGCTGCCTCCTGTTACTCTGTGGAACATCTTGGTGGGTCTGCCACACCCAGGCACATTGATGGTAGCTCACAGAGGGGTTTTGTCCATCACAAAGAGAAGAGAATGTCCATCTTTAAAAGCTGGTACACAGAACTCAATTTCTTAAACCAATTAGGGTGCTGCTACTCAATAAAGATACAGGAAGAAATTGATGCACTGACTCCCTCTTGTCTATCAGACAGTACAGTAGCATCCACAACATAGATCGGTGTACGGGGAAAAATAATCAATCAAATGATAAATGTCCCATGAATAAGACATTTGAAAAATGACGTTTCTACTTTGTTAGAGTGTTATTTAAGAGCAAGAAGCCATTATCCTCTTGTTCTGATGACATTATCTCTTAAATCTACCTGTATTACCTCTAATATTTATTAATAAGTAAATGGAATTCGGCCCAGAAGCATTTGAACACTTCATTGAATGGCAATCTGTAATATTAAATAATACAGCTCTTTTACAATTACACTTATGTGAAGGTTTTCTGTATTGTGGAATAAGAATCAACTGTGGCAAAAAAAAGAATTGTTTTGAAAACAGCTGGTTACAAGAAAAAATTAGCAATTGTGAGGATACTCTTAACGGCTTACTTTCTGTAATTCTAAATAAATGCAACAATGAAAAAAAAGAGTATCTAAATCTGGGATTAAAAAAGACTTATATTTCTGCCTGAAGAAATTTAGCAGCTTTGTAGCCTCATAATTTTACACTACTTTTGCACTCTACTAAAATACTGGTATCTATGAGGTCTGTGGCCTTTGATGTGACTTAGGTTAGGTATTTATCATCTCATCACGATGATCCTTTGAGCATTAAGTAGGTAAAATTATGTTGCTTGAAGCCTAAGAGAAACAAATATTTTTGTATCATGTGGATACAACTCAAAAGCTATTCAACAGCTACTTTGCATTCATTTAAAGGAAGACTTCCACCAAATCAAGAAGGTCATTGATGAATCTTTGTGTACATTACACAAAGATGTTGTGAGATGTTGTTTATTCTCGCTATATTTATTCAGGCATGGGACACGGTGTGCAGGAGAAATTGCCATGCAAGCCAACAACAGAAAATGTGGAGTTGGAGTAGCCTACAATTCCAAAGTGGGAGGTAAGAAAATAAAAATACTTAGGTGTCTAATATGAATGGAAACCAGACAGATCCTGTGAAGTGCCGAGTGTTTTCAGCTACCATTAATCTGAAAAATGAATGATTGGTCCTTCTGAGAAGACATCAATCTTGCAGTATTAGGCTACAAAATCCCACCTGGCTGTAGCGCAGAGCGTAACATCTATATGACCGCATTTCTTGAATGTTAATGTACTCTCTGGAATTTGATTATCAGTTGAATATAGGTAGAATATATAACAACAGCAACAACAATATAGGTGGTGATGATGATGATGGTGATAATAATAATAGCAACAACCTATATCGTACCCAGAGATAAGACCGTATCATTTAAGTAATGATGAAATCACTTCTTATAATTGATTGTCCTGGAAGGAGGTGGCATGGGGGAGGAGAGAGACTGAGCAGAATATACAAATTTATACCCATCATTTCTTGCAGCGTATTGTTTCCATCTACACAATTACATTCGAAAAATCATGTCATTCAGGATATTCAAACTGCTGTGGTATTTGTTTCAATGATTTACTTACTTCTCTACTATCACCACAAGTTAATTTTGAAAATAAGTAGCGTCTTGCTTTCCTGTCAGTCAATATTGCCTTATTTTTTAAGCCATGACTAAAAGTTTAATCCATTAGAGCTTTATGAAATAGTTATGATCAACGTATCAGTTGCAAATGGTTATTTAGCTCAGAGGAAGATACTTGTACAGTCCTGGTTTTTCCATTACTCCCTTTTTTCCTTTTAAACAAAGGGACGATGAGTGGCAATTGACACCCATAACTGCTGTTCCCACCATTTCAGTATTATGTTTCTAGGTTCCGATTTACTCTGCTGAGCTGCCACAGATGCCAGCTTTGCACTCTGCCATAATGCATTATGCTGTCATGCTCTGTTTAAATAAAATATCTCACTCATAAGATGAAGATACTAAATTTTCAAAGCAGGGCAAAACGGATGAAGCTGCAAAGATGTCTGGACTCCTGCTGTGGCCATATTTCGAGGCACTTGTATCTACAGAGAAGATTATTCCACAGTTATTTGCATATGCTCTATGTTTATTTGCAAATGCAAACTACAAATCTGTGGGGCGATTTGTCTAGAAAAGGAAAATAACAGGAGGAAAAGCAGCCAGCAATCCACTTTACCCAGAAAGCTGCTTATACCTGGGTGGAGTAAGAGAAAGAATGGAGAAGATGAAAGAAATTGTAAGCTGTTATATGTGAAAAGCCTGATTGAGAAAGGGCCATAACAAAATATGTTCAAAGAGCAATGGAGGACAGGAGAAGTCTTCAAAAGATTCAGATAAATTTAGAGTGGCTAAACATTGGAAGACTTTTTGATGTTCCAAGCTATACAGGATTCATTTCTTCACAGGCTTTTTTTCTTCTTTTTTTTTTTTAAATCCATGAAATGACACATTACACACTTCTATTCGATATTAGTTCAGGATGACTTCTTTAAGTGGCTGTTTGCTTGTAGCAATTGCCACACTGGATAAATCCTGAGGTCCACAACCACAACAGCTGCTTCAGGAAAAGAACCCCTGACATTTGGAATACCTGTTTTCTAACCATCAGCATCAGAGGTTGCTTAAACTTTGCCTTGAGGGACAAAACAAAACATTCCATTCAAAATTTTGTTGTGTTCCGTGAAAATGCTGACATTAATCATCCTGAGTGCTCTCACCAGTCACATCAATGCCTGGCCCTGTCCTGAAACCTCGATCAGTCTCCTCGGTACTTTGTGGCTGTGAATCCCGTCGGCTTTTCTGTGCACCGTGTGAAAAAAAATACTTGTTAATGCCAGTTCTCCAAGTGACACCTTTCAGTATCCTTTATCATTCACCTCCTGTTCCTTGCAGAGCTCAGAAATGTGTGTGTATCCACCACCTTTGGTGTAAAGCAGCTTGTATATATGTTCACGCATACCTAGCCATAGCACTGCGTGACGATATTTCCCTGGTGCTGCCATGGAAATCAAGTGATTAAGAAGCTCAATTTTACAAAGGCCTGGGCTGAGAGTTCCCGTACAGTGACGTGTGGCCAAAAATAGTGCTCTGCCAGGCAGATACATGGATGTGTCTGAAATTACCTTGGGCTTCTGATTTTGTGGGACTGATGGTGGCAGAAAGCGTGTGCAGGAACAGGGCAGAGTTTATGCAAGGGGACGTAATTGAACTCTGCTCTAGGGAAGTATCACTGCAGTCATCAAATCCCCCAGTTGACATACACGAGCAGGATTTTTGGCGATCACAAAGACAAGATGGTGTTGTCAGTTCCTGTTTTCTTCCTTATGACATTATTTATCTGCAGAGTTGACTTTGTCTTCTGTGAAAATTATCTGTACACTCCTGTCTGCATTTCCAGTGTCTCACAATGTGTTGCAAGCTCACCCCTGGAGCTTGCAGTCATTCCACATAGGCAGATCTTGGCTGGTATGAGAGAATCTCTCAATTCTGAGCCAAGTGAAAAATCACTATTCAAAATATTACAAGTTTAAGCCTATCCAGAGTAAGTGGTGTTTTTAGTATGTGAGACACAGGATATTCCTTGATTCTTTTCCCAACGTTGTGAGTGATAGTGGAGTAGCAGCAGTTGAGCAGATTAACTCCTTTGTCTGGTTGTGCCAATAATTAATATGAAATAATAAAGCCCAGCTTTATCTTGGAAGTGTTACAAGTCTTAGGGGCCAGCCATTTGGGAACAGAATATGCTTACAGTCTGTTTTTTTCCTGCTTGATAATATATAAAAAATGAACAAGACCCTGAGCTGCAAGGGCAAGGTTTGGGGCTTTTTTTTGTTATAGAACGACCACATTTTGCCTGCTGTGCTTTGGAAAAATCCCCATTTTGCAGAAAATACGATAAAATGACTACTCATAATTCACCAACTGCCAGTAATGGTGCAGCTGCTGTAGTACTAACTCGCCAAGTTCAAGACAACCCAGACATTTTTATTGCTTGAGAACACAGGCTGAAGCCTGGCTGCCGTGTCTCTTGTATCGTTGCCGTTGCTGGGAGAGCTGCCGTGGGAATTTTGCCAGATTTCTGTTTTTTCTGTGCTCCTCCCGCGCTGGTCGGTGGTCGCAGTCCTGCTGCAGAGCTGGGATGTGCAGATCAACGCTGATGAACTGCTGTCTGCCGCTGAATTTTAAGTACCGCTGAGATCAGGCTTGCTCTGAAGAAGATGAGATCATGCAGTTCCTAATAAAATGTTAATGGCTAGCCATCTCCAGCATCTCTGGATTGCGCGCAGTAGAAAAAACGCAGTGGTGAAAAAGCAGTGAGAGTTTTCAGTGGTAAGGATTGAAGAGCTGGTGAAATTGCAGCATCACAAAGACAGCAAAACAACGTGCTCTCATCAGATCATTCAGAACTACATCTTTGAGCTAAAACTCGTAGAAGTCTTAAAGACAAAAGTAGTGTTGATAAAACCTATTTAATTTCAGTGACATGCCAGCAGTTCAAGAAGTCTTTGTTACAGATTTAACAGAGAGAGTCAAGAAAGAGCTCAATGCGATAAGAAAAAGCACGAACAATTAGCAAAACATTGTCTTCTTGACTCTCTGTAGGAAGAAAGAAGTAAATAAGAGGCAACCCAAGATTTTAAGAGAGTTTTTAAAAATATTTGTAGAGAGCATTGAGCTCTGTAAACAGACTGTGACACTGACGCAAAATACCCTGATTAGTACTTATGTGATCAGGAGCAGACTGTGCTTGTAATAGTTACGGATTAATTTTGCTGGAAGCATTACAAACAGTTAACAAAAACGAAGAAGAGGAATGTGAAGTAAATCCGGTCTGCTTGTTATTTTTTTCTGTTAAGGTATACGGATGCTGGATGGAATAGTCACCGATGCCATTGAAGCCAGTTCAATCGGTTTCAACCCAGACCATGTGGATATTTACAGCGCAAGCTGGGGCCCTAATGATGATGGTAAAACCGTGGAGGGACCTGGGAGACTGGCACAGAAGGCTTTCGAGTATGGGATAACAGAGGTACGGCATGAGAAAGAAACAATAAAATGTGGCAGAGAACAGAATTTTAAAATGGTTGTTATCAGGGAAGAAATGAAAATGGTTTGTGATCTTTTTGCTCAAATATATTTGAAAAGGAGGAGACAGATTCTAATAGCACAGGTCAGAGAAATTACCAACCAAACCAGCACTTTTAAAAAAGCACCATTAGAGATTTCTAAGCTGCTTTTAAGCTGCTATTCTCTTTTTCCATCCTTACTTTTGCTGCCTTTGTCTTGCCCTACCCCCACCCTTCTCTGCTGGTTGCTTTGCACTGAACAGTAATTGGATTTCTGCACTGAAAGCCTATAAAATTTAATACAAAATTTCTGCTTTATGAATATTTTGCTGTGTGAAATAGTGATACATTTTAGCACACTGTGGATGGGCTCGTATTGTGTTAATTGCATTAGTTTGTAAATTGTTGCATATCGTGATCCAATTAAAATGAAAATCGTAAAAATGCATGATGAAGAGCATTGGAAAAAATGATTTTTTCAGTTCTTTTTTAGGCTGTCCTGTTTAGATGTGGCTGGATGACAGGTAGGGTGCAAACTGAGAGCTACCAGAGATGTATTAATTGACTACTCTTGCTCTTGCCAGTGAGGTGAAAAGCTATCTAAAGATGGACAGCTACCGATATAGAGAAGAAGACTGAATCAGAGATGGGAGAGGACAGAAATGGAAGAAAGCTTGAAGGACAGAAGCAAAGAGAAAGGATTTTGGGGAAAATGCAGTTAGCATTAGCAGACAGGAGGAGAGAAGAAGAAAGACAAGTCTGACGGCTGAGAAACAGACTGAGGGAGGAGTGGAGACTGAGAGGAGCGTGTGGTGGTGAACAGAGACCTCGGTCCGTAGGTAGGCAGCAAGAGAAGAGGAGAATCACAGGCAGTGATTAGGAAACCAGCCTTCGGCAGTCTTACTCAGGAAAAGCAGGTTCTTTGGTGAAGAATGTATCTCTTTTTCACAGCTTGTTTTATTTCTCAAGGGGAGCAAGTTTACCCATTCATTCGTCAGGCTTCCCTTTGCAATGACCTGGTCTCCACCTTCTTTAAGTCAGCCAGGGCTGGAGTTGCCGATGACTTTCATCCCTGGCTCCTTCATTGCTGGCCCGGTAAAGCGCTTAAGTGTATGCTTAGCCTTAAGCATCTCGGAGGCATTAGTACCACCCTAAGTGAAATCCTAGCAGGTATTTACATTTACCGGTGCTTTTCTGTCCTGCAGCCTTTATTCTCAAAGGAAGAGACTATCTCATTTCCTGTAATTGATGTGGCTTGTCCTTCCCATTTTAACAGTTGTATCATAAAGACTACAGCTTTTCTTTATTTTTAATGTTTTAAGTGCTGCAAACGTCTTAGCACTTGCATGAGTAACTTCAAATCTCATCTGAGTGGGACGATAAAAATCTGGATTTCAACCGCTGTTTCCAGTGAATGTGCATATATTAATAATGAACAGAAGATGAACTTTTGCTCTTCCCACAAAATGGATATTTTTTTTCCTCTGAAAGACTAGCACAGCTTAAGACTGGACAGGGCCATACGTGTTTCCTCGGTGACAGCTGTGTTGGGTTAGTTGTTGGCTGCTGCTCCCTCATTACTGGAGACCAGAGCAGGCAATGAACATGGTTATGTCTGGAGACAGGTGGTGCTGGCCCATAGATCTGTAGGAGAAGCGAAGGTTTTCAGTCAGGTGTGCTTGCTGATTTGTTTCAGCAGGTGAACGCTGATCGTGACGAATTCCTTACAAAAAGTAAATTGGTGGGAAAGTCAAATCATGTGCATCATTCATACTGCTTACCTGTGCCTCAGTCATTACAGGAAAGGCAAGCAAAATAAACCCTGATTTCTTAAAAAAAAAATGGGCGCTTTTTAGAAATGTTCGTGACCAAAACACCACCTGTTGAGCACAGACTCTATTTTTAACTTAAAAACCTGTTCTGAGGGAAGTTGTGGTGCCTGGAACAGTAAACCTAGACCAGTCAATGTGACATACTGTGTGAAGTGCGATTCCTCAAGGAGTTGGTTTCTTCTGTCTCTGTCTTCTACAGTGCTTATGGAAAATTGTCCTTTTCTACCTAAAAATGTTTGATATATTAGGCTTTTTGGAGGGGAGGAGTTGTTTAGAATACGTTACAGAGACTGAGATCTTTTTGATAACCTCTTGTGTCTGTTTTCTCTAGGGCCGAAATGGGAAAGGGTCCATTTTTGTCTGGGCTTCTGGGAACGGAGGCCGCCAGGGTGACAACTGTGACTGCGATGGTTACACTGATAGTATCTATACTATCTCCATCAGCAGTGCTTCTCAGCAAGGCCTTTCTCCCTGGTATGCAGAGAAGTGCTCCTCAACTCTGGCCACAGCATACAGCAGTGGGGATTATACTGACCAAAGAATTGTAGGTTGTTTTTACTAACATAGAAATGTACTATATACGCAAATAACAAATGAGAGCTCTTACGTGCTTGGTTTCAGGTGCCTGCCTTAGGTTATGTGTTGTGTGTTTAGTGCTTTTGCCTTGAAACGCTGAGGGATTTGTAATCCAAAAAGTGACTGTATTCCTGGAACATCTTCTACTGTAAAACAGTGGCCAAACAAAATTGTTGTGTCAGTGCAGTTAAATCCAGATGCTGAGTTTGTCTGCTGTTTGTTTACGACAGAGGTCTCTGCGTGAAGTTTGGTACGGTCCCATTCCTCAGAGAGGGCAGATGATGAGACATTTAGAGTAAAAGGAAAAAGAACTTGTGAAGTTAGTACACCATGAGTCAGTGCCTCTGATATAGACACAGAATCACAGAATGTTAGGGATTGGAAGGGATCTCGAAAGATCATCTAGTCCAATCCCCCTGCCAGGGCAGGAACACCTAGGTGAGGTAACACAGGAAGGCGTCCAGGCGGGTTTTGAATGTCTCCAGAGAAGGAGAATCCACAACCTCCCTGGGCAGCCTGTTCCAGTGTTCGGTCACCCTCACTGAGAAGAAGTTTCTTCTCAAATTTAAGTGGAACCTCTTGTGTTCCAGCTTGAACCCATTACCCCTTGTCTTACTGTTGGTTGTCACCAAGAAGAGCCTGGCTCCATCCTCGTGACACCCACCCTTTATATATTTATAAACATTGATGAGGTCACCCCTCAGTCTCCTCTTCTCCAAGCTAAAGAGACCCAGCTCCCGCAGCCTTTCCTCATAAGGGAGATGCTCCACTCCACATATACCTTGCCATTAGTTGCTGTAGGATTGTCAGCCCCCGAGTTCCCACTTATGACGACAACAATCGTGCTTCCAAACCTGCAAAAGGTATTCAGAAAGCAGGCAGAGCAGCCCTTGTGCCTTCATTAACTGTGCAACAATATCTTCTGCTGAAGAAAATTGCTGTGATAAAATAACATTGAAGTACCTGTAATTTCTGTTCAGCACTGGTGGATGCTAATTTTACAGGAAACTACGTTGACGGGGATTAAAACAATGTCCCTCGAAGTTAGCCAGGAGATCAGTCCTTCCTGAGAGGCTTCTCTTTGTAGCCGAGATGTAGATACATGGGCAAATGAGTTTGGTGTTTAATTTCCAAATAAAGCACATGTTTCATTGCAAATTATAGTTCTTCTGCTGAAGAGGGAGCAGAACACCAATACTAATCCTATGAGTAATTTTCTAGCAAGCAGTAATTTTAAATGTTCTAGGCCCAACACAATGATCTGTTTTTATGATTCACCAGTAAGCCTGAAACACTTATTGTGAAACCTTAGAATAAAATAAGATATTCAGTGTGGGAGTATTTTGTTCCAACACAAAGCGTTTTGATACAAAAATTATAGTTGAAGTAAAAAGAGTGGATTGAAATATGAACGGATTTAAACATCCATCACTTTTTCTGCTGGTGAGGAATGTATTAATACGCACCAAGTAAGGGATCCATGGTTATGTTTGTGAGTGTGGATGTGACTCTATTTACAGCTGTTTATTCACGCAATCTGGTTTTTTTTGTCTTTTTTTTCTTTTTTTTTCCTGTCAGACAAGCGCTGATCTTCACAACGAATGTACAGAGACTCACACTGGGACCTCTGCATCCGCACCACTGGCAGCGGGAATTTTTGCTCTCGCGCTGGAAGCAAAGTGAGATGTCATGCGATTACCTTTGAAACTCCTCTCTCTCAGCCACCCCACCATCTTCCCTGAAATCGTGTCGGTTTGAAAGAGGCACCATCTCATGCTGCAGCTCCGCTTTTTGTCAGTCAGGCTTACTCAGCCTGATGACAAAAATAAGCAGCTACTTGCCTCAACACCTTCCTAGCAAAGCAGAACCAACGTAAGCAAAACGTGGTGAATGAGGAATTTTAGTCCGTTTTGTGCATTGGCAACAACTGTTTGCTGAGTTCTGGTCGGTTGCACTGAAAAGCAGCGAGGCTGCACGTGTATCAGGAGAACATAATTGGAAGACAATAGGTTGCAGAAGTTTAAATTAAGTCTTTAATCAATTTACAGAATCTTTTCTGCCAAAGATGAGACATCAACTGGAAGGTACCCAAGCCTGACTGCCAGAGCAGGCAGGTTCAGATCCTGTGGGGCTGGTGGTCAGAACATATGCCTTAGAAAGAGTAAGAAAGAACAGGAAAGGACAGGACAGTGGCTTTTTCACAGAAAATACTTCAGACGTTAGGACATATGCTTAGTATTTGAATAATGTAGGTTCAGCTCCATTTTATTTTGCGTACTCTTTTGATGACATAAGCCACGATATTTAGGGCCATATTTTAAAAGGTAATCACAGAATCAAATACCTGGTGAATTTTCAAAGTCTGGGTCCCTTAAAGATTGGTGGAAAATGCTAGTTTTATTAGTTAACTTTAAATGGCTGAATAATTTTGATGAACCAGACTCTGATCTTGCTAGACACCCATTCTTCATTTACACAGAAGCCTGGTCTACCCTGAGAAGTATTGTGAAGATAAGCGTGCATCTTGCTGTATATTTCAAAATAATGGGACGCCACATATAATATTCAAAGCGTGTTCTGTTGGAGGCTAATAATTGAGAGAAAATGGTAGACAGCCCTGAAACATTTAACCAGGACCATTTTCTCAACAGCCCAGATCTAACATGGAGGGACATGCAGCACTTGGTGGTGTGGACATCAGAATACGATCCACTGGCTGGAAATCCAGGATGGAAAAAGAATGGAGCAGGACTGATGGTCAACAGCCGATTTGGGTTTGGACTGCTCAATGCTAATGCGTTGGTAGATTTGGCTGATCCCAAAAGATGGAAAGGTGTACCAGAAAAGAGAGAGTGCATTGTCAAAGACAAAAGCTTTGAACCAAGGTAAGAATTTGCTTTAGCAGTAACCAAGCTTATGTCTATCTTAGTAAAGCCTGAGGGATAGTATTCTGCACAGATTGCTCTGAGCCAGACTAAGACATTTATTTTTATTCATTTGGTTTTGCCTTATTGTATTCCTCAGGGGCAGGCAAAGAGTCTTTGTTTGCTTTTTTAATGTAAGACTGATGGGAATTACTAGCATGAAGCCTTAACAAAAAATAGGATTATTATGTCCACCTGTGCAGCCAGCATATGGATGGATGATACTGTGAGGCTGAACCCAATCAGATAAGATATGAACGTTTAGACCACTATCGGAATATGAATAGAAAGATACGAAAGTCTCCCAGGGCTTTTTTTTTTTTTTTTTTAATTGGTCTTAGCAATTCTTTTCCTGTGACAAGCGTAGTATATGTTGAAGTCAAGGTGATATATTGAGCTTTAGTCACATCTGCAGCACGTCTCTTATGAAACACAAATGTCTCAAAGGCTCACGGGGAAGACTTACCAGCCACATTCACAGGTGCTCCCGGCATAGTAAGCCTAAACTGAACTCACATACAGATAAGCTATAATTATTCACTAAGCTGGTTAATCAATAAGAATATCTAGACTGTTTTTTTCTCCACTTGTTCACTTACAGATTTGTTGTCTAGAAAAAATACAGCTATTTCAAAGGTCGAAATGATACTGTGTCAGTGCACCAAAAATCTGTCTGTAGAAACATATTACAGTGTTTTGGAGTGCCACTGCTTGGTAACCCTGTTATTTATGCCATTTTACTATCAATTTGCTTTTATGAGCTCTCTCATTCCACAGTGCTGATCCAGTACTGATGTATGTAATACTTGCTGTTTATATATTTTTATTGCAGTCCTCTGTGCTACATTATAAAAACACTTCTGAGTTTAGAATTATTTATGTGGAGACTTAGATACCCCATTCTCATTAGAAGTAATGGAAATTGTGCAGAGAAAGCTATGCACAGTGGCTTTCCATACAGAGAACGTACAGATGATGCTTGCTTTTTTCTTTGAAATAGCGTTGACTACAAAGGGTAAAACAGCTGTGCCTGCTGCAATATTTTAAGTCACTGATAACAGCTCTCCTGGATATTTGAATGAGGCAACCAAGTGTAAGTCTGATGCAGTTGTGTGATGCAGCTGCCTCAAAGACTGTTATTTTTGGTCTTTGCGGGACAATGAAGTGTTAGCAGAAACCCTGGATTATCAAACTTGCTTTCTTGCTTCCAGGGTGTGTGGCACAAGTCTGCCTTACGCAGTGCCTATCACTCAGTCAGTATTATCTCTGCTTCCAGAACTTTCCCCGGTTTTTACTAGGGCATTCAAAACAATAATAAATGTAGAATGTGTCTTTACTTCTTCTTTCCTCATCATTCTGAAACAGGCATTAAATGTGTCATTTGCACTTCACTTGGTGACTCAGAATCAAAAGTTTCTGTGAGTAACCAAAGAACCTGTGATTTTGCCAGGTTATTAAGAGCAAATGAGGAGGTCATCATTGAAATTCCCACAAAAGCTTGCAAGGGTCAAGAAAACTCCATCGCATCCCTGGAGCACGTGCAGCTTGAGGCAACGATTGAGTATTCCCGGAGAGGTGATCTTCACGTCACTCTGGTGTCTCCATCAGGTACAGGAGGCAAAGACACGCTTGCTTTGTGTTGCTGCAGTGTGTAATGTTTATTTCATTAAAAAAACACCTCTGTGTTCTTCAGTGGTTTAAAAAGAGCTAAATATATCATTAAACAAGTATAGTCACCCCCAGCAGGTGAATGCGAGGACAAAGCATCCCAGGGACTAGAGAACTGGTTGTCTGAAACCCCTTTCCAGCTTTCAGGTGTTCCAGTTCATTTTTGTGAGAAGAGGTTTGAAAATCATACTTCAGAAAATGAAGGCACTGTTTCTAATACGTTTTTGTTCTGGCAACAGGACCTATAAAAACTGAGAGTTCTTGGCAGAGAACGAATTGCAGGTCAATAGTGCTTATCCGCCTTCCTGTGATTTAACATACTGATGGTAAACAGGGTATCTGACTCCCTAAAGTTTGGGTAATTGTGTCTCCCCATTGGTGTATTTAAAAACCCAGCGTCTCTGTTAGGCACCTTAGTACAACTATTAATATACTAAATGTGCGAGAATATGGCAAGCTATCTTGACAACGCCCTGAAATACCAGCATAGGGAGGAAAAAAAAAAAAAAAAACAAAAGGAAAATGGGTATAAACAACTTTGGAGAGAGTAAGAACTGTTAGATCAACTGACATTATTAGAAAAAACAGACAAGCTTTAAGGTATGAATTTAAACATCAGGTTAATCTTAATTTACTGATATTCAAGGCTAATTAGTAATTCACAGATAATAAACCATTAGGGCATTGTTCATATCCTCATTGCAGGACCTCACTAGAAAGCAGGGTTAAGATACTGTACATATAGTAGATTTCCAAGCCGTACCTTGTCTGGGGTTCCTTTTAAGCCCAACCTTAATTCTTCCTTTTCTGAGTTTTGTCTTATGGGAGCAATGCTGCTGTGAGGTGTTTTACCCTTGACTCTGTGTGTTATTTTCAAATTTAGTTCCATCTTAGATAAGTTTTATTTTGGGAGCGAATATATGGACTGTCTGTAGGTACATCACGGAGATGACAGCAACAGTCACTCTCATTCCACTTTTATAGAGGTATTTCCCTCCCAAGACACTGTTCTACTACTAACATGTGAGAAGCATGGGTTCATCTTAGAAAAACCCTTTTTTGAAAGGCTGATGACAGTAATGTGTTCTTCATCTTTGTATTTCTAGGGCTTTAGCTGAGGTAGCAAAAGTCAAGTGCTGCTGCCTCCCCCGTAGTATCATTTTGCCTTCATGGTTAAACTGTTATTTCCCTTGGTTCTTGCTGTTTTTCCACTTTCCTGCAAAATAGTACTAACAAATGTATGTCATTCCTTTTCTATATTTATGGTGTTACCTTTAAATAGATTTATAACTCATGATCAGGCTCCCTGTGGCTTCTCAGCTCCTTATTATGTAAATACAGCTCCCTCGCTCTCTCCTTATGTGCAGACAAGCCCAACAAATTTCGTACTGTGCAGTAGAGTCTCTTCTGGTGCAGAAATACTTTGTGAACTGCAGCATTTTTATAATAACAATAACTATGCAAATGCTTCTCAACCTGTTGGAGTTCCAGCCTGTAACAGTTTACATCCACTCACCAAAAAAACCCCAAAACAAACAGTGATGACTTCAGGATAAGGCTTTGGTTTCGCAATACTGTGTGAGCTGGTTTGCCTTCAAAACTTCCATCTCAGAAGTTTCCTGAACAGTGGAAAATACTGCTTGTGTCTGACCTATATTTCTTTTGCTTCTTTATGTGCATCCACTACTCTTTGTGTTAGAGATTGAACACTGAGCAAGATGTACCTTTAGTAGCACGACCTAATGTGGTAGGTTTTATGCTCTTAAATACTGCTATGAAAATAATTCAAGGAGCCACTGACGAGAAATAGCATGTTTCCCTTCCACAAGCCACTGTTAAATAGTGTATTTTCCAGCTTACCTGCGCAGTAGATAGTGTGCAAGCTGAGCAATGTGCAAAATAAAAGTGGATACATGTGCACAGTCACTACTGTTGATCTGGACTTACACAGGGACCAGCACTGTCTTACTGGCGGAGAGAGAGAGAGATAAATCCCCCAATGGCTTTAAGAACTGGGACTTCATGTCTGTTCACACATGGGGCGAGAATCCAACAGGCACCTGGGTTTTAAGAATTACTGACGTGGTAAGTATGTGTGTACGTTAACGAGCTATGTATGGAAGCTCACACAGGTAAAATGATCACTAACCTGTACCAAGCACTGTGAACAGTCAAAGTCTTCTCATTAAGCAAGCTGCAACAAGAGTTTATTTACACTAAATATCCATCTGGATTAAAGAAAAAGGATAGGGTCAGATTTTCTTATTCTTTACATAAATGCAAAGGAACATCCTCATTTCACCAATGTGTACCTGTCAAAAAAATTTCATGCCTATGTTTTTCACACATTATATGTCACTGAAAGAAATCACTTAATATAATTTTCTATGATTCATGAAGTGAAATATGTAATCAAATTAACATGATTAACTGCAAATTAGGTTTTTCAGCAGAAAAGAATACAGGGTAGATCTAGTCTTCTCTTGGTGCATGTGCATAATTTTCATTAACTCAAAACCGTTTGAATTAATGAATTTTGGTGACCTCGGAGAATTATTCTGATGTATACCTTTCACTAACTTCTTTCTTGGAGTAATTACTGCTGAACAATGTTTAAGGATTAAAGCCAAGAAATCTACAGATATGAAATAAATAGGTTTACTAAAACCACCTGGGGCTGTGCATTACAACAGCGAGAACCCAGAATAAAGCTGCTTGACAGGCAACTGAAAAACCGTTCCCTTCAAAGAGAGAGTGGTAAAGCGCACTCGTCTCTGGAGAATTTCATCGAATTTGTCTGTTAATAAGCTTGTCATCAGGGGTCAGATCCTGCCAGAAACAGAACGCTTCCTATCAGACACGGAGTCTCCAGCCCCTATTGGCCTCAAACTGTAAACAGGAGGATAATGCCAAGTACTAAGCAGATGGACAAGGCAGTAGAAGTAAATATTATTATCAACAGTGTAGCGTTAATACTGCAGGCTTGTAGATAACCCCATGGTTACAGATATCCTGCTCTTTGCAATTAATATAATGCATTTTTGGAATGATGATAAGAAGACCATTTTGTTTGTAATTTCTTTCATTTTCCATTTTCAAGTGAGGCATTCCTGAAACTTACAATAAACCCAGCTTTTTGTCCTCAAGAGTTAAAGCACTCCTTCCTCAGCTTGTAGGGCTTTGTGATTCCTGACACGTTTTCACGATGCTCAAGCAGAGTTACTCATAATTTAGTTGTCATGTAAGTTGTGTATGTAAACTTGGTATAGACTTATATTAGAAAATAAGAGCTTCAGCAGCCAACTTCAGTCACTAAATGACCGAGGAAAAAATCTGAAAGAAGCTTTGGCAAAATAAACTGTCAGGGTTCTCTGTACTTGTCTCTTTTCCACTTTTTGCTGTTTAAATATTGCCGCCAAGACTAATGGACAGAGCATTTGTTGCTCACTTCCACAAGCTGTTTTTCACATTGCTTTTGTACACCACTGCAATTCAATGTTCCAAATTACTATTCCAGTTGTAACTTTTGTGGGGAAATTGCCAAGGAATGGCTTAATGTACAGATACTAATAACACAGAATACTACTTCGGTAATTTTTAGCATTCTGTGTTATGACAAAATTCCACTGATGCTTACATGATCAGTTAATAATTATGTTACACCATAATGTGAATATTTGCAGTAGTTAAGCCATTATATTGGATCTCACTTTCTGATATATCCTGTCTCTAATCTGTCAGTCTTTTGGTGCTCATAAATCATTGTTTAAATTTAGATATTGAAGGCTTTGTAATTTATTTTGGTCACTTCTTTCTACTGTATGTTCACGTGTCCTGTTTCCTCTTCTTATTTCCTGACAACTTGTGCTAATGCTGTGCTTGTCCTTTAGTCCAGAAGAATACAAAATGAAGGAAGGATTGTAAACTGGAAGTTGATTTTGCATGGCACTGCTACCCAGCCTGAACACATGAAGCAGCCACGTGTATACACATCCTACAATGCTGTGCAAAATGACAGAAGGGGGGTGGAGAAGATGACGGACTTTGTAGAGGTAGTGTTACATTAATTTTTTTCCTTACTTATTTTTCAATTTATAAGAAAATGATATTTTTTCCTAGTGAGAAGACACATTCATTCTGTATTAATTTCTTCTACCCCTGCCCACTTCTCAGTTG
Source organism: Caloenas nicobarica (assembly GCF_036013445.1). Lineage (NCBI taxonomy): Eukaryota > Metazoa > Chordata > Aves > Columbiformes > Columbidae > Caloenas > Caloenas nicobarica. The sequence goes on along the minus strand of NC_088284.1, from coordinate 84,312,651 downwards.
TGTATTGCAATGTCGTCCATGCCAACAACTGATATTTTTGTTAGCCTCTGTTTTCACATGCCAACATCTAAGGTTTTTAGAAGGGTAAGAGGATATTGCTATTAAAGCAGTGAACTCAGTATCTAATGCAGTTGGGGCGGGAGGAACACACCTCTGACAGAAACACTGAATTTGTGTAATTCTAGTCAAACAAGTGTTGCATCCAAAAGGAGTTTTGCCTGCTGGAGCCCTTCCAGGGAGTTTGGAAGGGAGTTAGTAGCAAAAAAGGTGACAAGTGCCAGGGACTCGCTGATTGGGAAGGTTTGGTAAGTGGATCTGTTGCTGCTGGCTCCTTTGTCCCCACTTCTTTACCTTTCAGGCAGAGTCCTCTAAACATACTCCAGGCTTCTGAGAGAGACAGTGGGTTTCTGGATGCACAGGGTAGTAATATTGTACATTTTCACAATGCTTGATTATGTCAAAATCTTTGGAATACTTTATTAATTACATCACATTGATTTGTCTCCCCATTAAGTAATTAGGGTGTCTGTGAAGTGTAGAGAGATTAACCTTCCTCAGCCAGGTGATGAAGGAGAAGATTGAGAGAGACGTGATTATGGTCTTTAAATACATTAAATAGGTATCTGCAGGTGTGGCAGCCATGTGCAAGAAAATAATACATGTTGTATCCTGCCAGTCTGGAATCGGAATTTATAACTTTCTGCACTGTGAAGGGATTTGATATTTTATACAATGTAGACCTTTTGATAGTCTGTTTTGGTGTCTAATGGTCCAGTTATTTTCCAGCTGCTAAGTGGCTCCTGAATGAAGAAAAAAGTATCTACCTACACATAGATGGAAATTACTAATGAGAGCAAATCTTAATCCAGTCAGTTTTTCATCGACACCTAACCTTTTTATGCTAATCTGTATTCTAGGACCATACCACACAGGAGAACCTGAGTGAAAGACCCAAACTTGCAGAAGATGCCAGCAGTAGCAGTGACAAAGCCGAAGATAAAATCCCATCAGAGGCTATGCTGCACTTGCTGCGAAGTGCTTTTAGCAGGCAGATGGCTCAGAAGCGTCTGCCAAAGAAAACTGGAAGTGAGAAGTTAAATATTCCATATGAACACTTCTATCAAGCCCTCGAAAAGTTAAACAAGGCGTCCCAGTTGAGAGACTCAGAAGAAAGTCTGTACAGTGACTACGTTGATCTTTTTTACAATGCCAAACCATACAAGCATAGAGATGATAGACTGCTGCAAGCCTTGGTTGATATTATAAATGAGGGAAACTAAACTATAGGGTATGGCGCTGAGTTGGAAATATTCATTCTCCCCACCCCACCTGTAGTTTTTTTTTCAGAAGTCTGTTGTATGCTCTAGTTATGTGATTGCTGCTTTGATTGCTTCATATTTAATACAAATATCAGGGAAAGGAAAAAAAGGGTGTGGGAGGATAAGGCAGTAAGCTGAAGCTTTTTAGTAATAGCTTTTTTCAAATCCTTTCTTCATTACCATCAGAGTAGATTTGCCCCCTCAGGCATGAAATGCAATGGTATTCCCCTGAAAACCTTAATGCTCTATTTTAAACAATTTTCACGTTACTTATTCTTCTACCCTATTCACTTAGCTTGCAGAAGGATTCAAAACCTGAATTACCAAGCATTTTTGAAGTGAACTGCCAAAGCTATGGGGAGATACTCTCATCCCTGGATTTGTAATGAATATTGCAGCCTTTCTTATATTAGGCATTTATTCCAGATCTAGCAGTCGCAGCCAGTACTGCTTCCACCATATTTTTTTTGTCCCTTCTCTAAATGATGCTTCCTCACCCTTCTGTTCTCCCGTAAAGGGGCAGCTGGAAGGCTGGAGTTGGATTGCAGCATCGGATGAAATTATTCACAATTTAAACTACAGGCAGACATACACAAACATAAAAGAGGCCCGAATGAGGCATCCCAGACCACGGGATGGCATTCTCATCATCCAACTTTGACCACCCATGTGAAGTGCCTGAATTATGAGCCATGTCTTGCTAGGCTGGACATAGTTGATGAAGATGGGGCTCCTGTAGACAGCACGTCAGAGCACTTGGCTGGTCCTTACGCTGAGTTGCCCAATGCGGTACTGGTCTATTTGTATTGACTGTACGGAATCATGGAATGGTTTGTGTTGAAGGGCCCTCCCCAGCTCCCCCAGTGCCACCCCTGCCATGAGCAGGGACATCTTCACCAGCTCAGGTTGCTCAGAGCCCCGTCCAGCCTGGCCTGGGATGTCTCCAGGGATGGTTCATCCACCACCTCTCTGGCCAACCTGGGACAGGCTCTCACCACCCTCAGGGCCAACAATTTCTTCCTCATGTCCAGCCTGAATCTCCCTCCTTTAGTTTAAAACCATCACCCCTTGTCCTGTCACAACAGGCCCAGCTCAAAAGTCTATCCCCATCTTTCTCATGGGCCCCTTCTAAGTCCAGAAAGGCTGCGGTAAGGACTCCCAGCTATGAAGTTTGGGGGACCAACCTCCTACCTATGGAACGTGAGTTACATTTCTAAAGTTAAATGACATAAATGCCTTCTGAGATGTCTATGCCAACAGCAGTCGGGACAACCAAGCTTAGATCTCTTTGTCCTTTCCTTGAACTGTGACCGAAGTGGAATAAAAAGGACAACTGTACCAGCAAAGTCCACCTAGAGACTGGATCTTGGACTGTCTGTGGTACATTGGAGCGTTTCCCAAAATATATAGGAAGTTAAGGCAAATTGTATAGGGAGAGATGTGAGATAAAAGAAGTACCCTGAGAAGGGACTCAGAAGTGGATGGAAGGAGCACATGGGAGGTGGAGGAGGGAAAGGAATATTAGGAAGCAGAAGGTGGAAGAGGAGGAAGCAGAGGTGGCTGTCAGAAAGCAGCAAGGGTGGGCAGCTCCCTAACGTCGGCAGTTTTTTGCACATACCTCCTGAAAGTCAGAGTCAACATTGACATATTATTGTTTAGCTTTTCATAATTTAAAAAAACATAATGCAGTGTTTGATGCTCAGAAATTTAAGGGAATCTAGAACAAGGAAATGAAGATTCCCAGGGGATATTCATCACACTGCAGTGCCAAAGTTAATCCAGACAAGTGCTGACTGTTTTTTGCTTTTGTTTCTCTCTCATCTACTATTGAAATGTGTTCTCCAGACGTTCTAGAAATACTTGACTCTCCTTTGCTGTCTATTCCTTAAAATGATGCAAGTGTCTGTAAGACAGGAATTCAGCGTTTTGCTCATAATTCATCAGTTCTGATAGAGATTTTTCAAACTTTACACTAAATTCTGTAATTTTAAGGTAAATCTATTTACTGTAACAGTACTTAAGTTTTCTTTGATGGAAAAAGGGACTACTTAAAGACAACTTCGAAAATTGTCTTATCAAAATTAAGTTTAAAAAATCTCTGTTTATTCATTGTTTGTGATGGTTTTGTGCCTATCTTTGGCTTAGTCTGCTTTTTGGCCAGCTTTAGATATATTTAGCTTAGTTGATTTGACTAATTCTTCTCTATTTCTAGTCCATACGTGAAGGATAACAACTCCACCATTTAATGTCTCTTATACTGAATTGCTCCCCCTCTATTAAGAAATTTGCTAAGAATGAGAAGTGATTACAAAAATCCCTGCAGGTGGCCCAAATCTGAAAGCTTTCTTGTGCTGTCCCTTCAACACAGGCGCTTTCTGGCAAAATACAGAACTGCTGAATGAGCAAAACATTAAAACTTCTAACTATGTGAGAGCACAAACTTATTTCCACTAATGTTTTATTTTCAGAACTGGGAGTTAATCTCCATGGTGAATATTCCCATCTGGTGCAGCAGGACCACTTTTAGTCCTGTGCAATGAAGCTCAGAGTCTATTTTCCTCAGAAAACAGTGATTTTAGCCTGTCCTCATTCAGGTATGCTACAGCGACGAAAGTTCTAGCAACCCTCAATCAGCCCTTGAGAGAAGTTTTCAGATTAAACAGGTGGAAAACATAGGACCCTCCTTTGTTTTAAGATCAGTTCACATGTTGTAGCCAAAGTTTCATCGGAGGACAAGTTTAAAATCTCTCTTTTGAATGTTTCCAACCCAGACTAGATTGTACAGGAGTAAATTATTTTTATTGTTAGTCTTTCCTTGAAGCCTCTGTGGGTTTTGTGAAAAATGTAAAAGGAAAAAAATGTTTTCTCTCAGAATTTTAAATTATATTTTCTTTACAGGTATTTATAATATAGCAAAGATTTTATTGAACAGACAGAATTTTAAAAGGCTTAATAAATTATATTGAAGAACCAGATTTTTTCTTGGGAAAGAGACAATTTCATCCAATAAAGGTATTTTTTAAAAGGCATGTTCCAACAGCAACCGCAACATGTATGTGATGTGATGTTAAAATTTGTCTACTAGTAGCATAATACAGTGTGTTAGCAGAGCTCAGCGTGTGGTCTTAACATTTGTAAAGAAAACAGTAAGACAAAGTCAAGCCATTGACTTAAAAGCACCGGGATGTATAGTTTAGAATTAAAAATAATGGCTTGAGGAAAATACCCAGGGGTTGGGTGGAGAAAGTGTGATTTATTGGAGATGAAGACTCGCAGAGGGTTTATTCTCCAGGAGCACCGGAGTGCTCACCTTTCACTGCAGCTGGAGCGAGATCTGCTGCGGACATTGGTGCAATTCACACTCTGAATTACAAAATTCTGCTGATTTTGCATGCAAACGTGTGTGTCTGAAGCACTGTAATGGAATAACACAGCAGGATGAGTCAGGGGGTCAGGTTAAAGATGTAGCTCTTCATTTCCTTGCATCAATCAGCAGCAGTTAAAACACTTGTTTTTCTCGCTGCTCCACTACTTGTATTTCAGGGCCATGTATACTGGAAATAGTTGTGGAAAACTGCTTTTTAGGGGCAGTTATTTGCTGGTCTGTGTTGGGACCAGGCTTTGGGGACCATGTGCACAATTTGGGGTGTTCTGGGCTGCTCTGACGTGCCCAGAAAGATGCAGCTCCATGGAACCCCCTTCTCCCACCATTAGGCTGCAAAAACACCAAGTTTGGGCAAACACACAGGAATTAACGAGTCTGCTTTTGCTTTCCAAAGCTTTGACTTCTGGAGGACTGATGCATCATACTTAGATTTAGTTTGTTTCTCAGGTCTCAACTAGTTACTGCTCAGTCAGCAAAACCTGCTGTGTCAAACGCTGCAAGGATAATTAAAACATTTTTTGGTGCTTGCAATAAGCTACATTTCCACAGCAGAAGTACTTCTAGTAAATGTGCATAGAAAACAGGTTTCTGAAGTAGCATAAAACCCAGGAAATCTAAGCCTACTTTCGGGAAATATTACCTGTTTTCTGCACTAAACAATGGATTTTCTCTCAAGTTGGCATGGTTTTTAAATGTCATGCTGCGTTTGAACTTTCTAGCTTTAGCTGTTCTGAGTTAACCAAAGGCTCAAACTCCAACCCTACTAGGCACTAATAGAGATTACAGCAAACATTTTTGTATTTAATGACACAAGTACTCATTAAAAATATTGCTTCTTTTATTGCAGTTTATGAGGATAATGTAAGCAGAAAGAATGAGAAATTTTGCTTCCAGCAACTCAGTAAATGCCCAGTGGAAAAAAACCCAGGTCAAATACGTTCCAAGTTCCACTAAGATACCAGAGAAAAATAAATAGATAATATGTGAATGTGGGTAGTTATCAGGAAAATGTATCTTAATGGTTGTATCATTTCAGCTGTTTGACTACCTCGAGTCAAATGTCACTGAGCATAGATCTCTCTCTTTATGATGTCATATTCTTTCCCTAAAACAAATGAGTTGGTTGCTGTTACATGTACTGTTTTGTTTGACTGTGCCCATGTTATCAGCCTGTGTTTTAAATCACAGACATAATGCAGTGCCATATACTCTGATAAGGAAACAGAACGGGGGGCGTGTGCCAACCCATGGAGTCCTCATGGGAAACAGACCCATAAAGGTTAAAGGCTCTGTGTAAGCAGAACATTTCAAAAGATGAATAGAAATATGATAATTATATTACCGTAGAGAACTGATGGGTTTCACAGAGCTTTGCCTTAAGCATTTGTTTGGTTTGTGGTTTGTTGTTGTTGTGGGTTTGTTTTGTTTTTTGTTGTTTTGTTCGTTTCTATAAAGCTATGTCAGCAGATATAAAGAGCACGAGTGCTCTTTCTGCATTTTTTTATAGTATAAAATACTTGTATCATTAAGGAATAACTTACATTGCTATGAGATATCTTTATAACACGCTGATGTTTTTGTCAGGGAAAATGCTCAGTACTGGTTTTGGTGCTGTATGGAAAGTGTGGAATATCACCTTCATGAACTCACAGTATGATAGGTACAACTGGTTGAAAACCTGCATTTGTTTAGTGGCTTTGATTCACTGTCAATAGTGATTTTTCATTTATGACTTGGAAAATTGTAATTTTAGGACAGACACAGCAACTTGGCAGGAGCAGCAAGAAGATACAGCGCTAATTTGCTATAACAGAGTTTAAAGCTAAATTTCGTCCCAGGTTTTGCATCAAAGTAGTATTGTTAATGCACGTTGCTTTGGAGGGCAGCAGAGGAGGAAGGGATATTTGTTCATTTGATAATACTTTTAACAGCAGGGGTACATTTTGCCAAAGAATTCCGTGTTTCTGCAGTTGCACTAATGGAGGAATAAGCCTGCTCTTACTATGCAAAAAATAGCCATAATCGTGTAGGGAGCTTTGAACAGTTTAGACAGGTAAGTAATGCTGGCTTTGTAAGAGAACAGGTGAGTTCAGACTCTATAAATGTGGGATCTTGGGTCTCTTGTGAAAACACTGCAGCAAAAATTCCTTCATGGCTTTGTTCACCCAATCTGGAATTCTTTAGGGAAGGTTATGCAGTGTACTCTGAATATTTCTTTAAATTTCCTTTAAAATCAAATAGAAACAGCCTGCTTTAGGGCATCTGTAGGATCCAGAGGTTACTGTGAATCACACTGTAGAGGAGCCTCTCCCGGGGGTTGGTATCAGCCCAGTTCTAAATCACACGCCTGGTTCGGGTGCTGAATTTCCACGGCGAGGCAGCATGAACGTTGTCCTCAGTCTAGTACCGAGCTTAGCTGAGCATGCCTGGCCGCAGCTGCCCAGTGCTGCTGGAAAGCTGGGCTCAAGCTGCTAATCCCCACTCAAACCACGGGGTTCTCCAGCATCTCCCATTTCAGCGCAAGACTGTCCTGTGTAAAGACTGTGTGTGACCCCCCAGGCTTGGGGAAAAGCAGCTCAGAAAACAACGGCCATTCTTCAGTTCAGCAAGTCATTTAAGCATATGCTGCAGGGGATGTAAAACCATTAAGCCTGTGCTTCATCTTACCTGCTTGCTTAAATCACTCTCCTGTCATGTTTAGGCCTGTGGGGGATCATGTACCTGACAGAATGTTTGGCTGAGTCTGAGAGGATTGTTCCTCCAGGCTAGAGAGTGATGGGATGTGATCATAGAATAATAGAAATCACAGGATGGTTGGGTTGGCAGGGACGTTTAAAGGTCGTGCAGTCCCACCCCTGCCATGAGCAGGGACATCTTCACCAGCTCAGGTTGCTCAGAGCCCCGTCCAGCCTGGCCTGGGATGTCTCCAGGGATGGTTCATCCACCACCTCTCTGGCCAACCTGGGACAGGCTCTCACCACCCTCAGGGACAACAATTTCTTCCTCATGTTCAGTCTGAATCTCCCTCCTTTAGTTTAAAACCATCACTCTTGTCCTGTCACAACAGGCCCTGCTCAAAAGTCTGTCCCCATCTTTCTCCTGGGCCCCTTTTAAGCACTGAAAGGCCGCACTAAGGTCTCCCCAGAGCTTCTCTTCTCCAGCTGAACACCCCAGCTCTCTCAGCCTGTCCTCCCAGCAGAGCTGTTCCAGCCTCGGATCATTCCTGTGGCTCCTCTGGCCCCTCTCCAGCAGGTCCACATCTGTCCTGTGTGTTACAGTTTCCCAGTGTTAAAGTTCTGCACGGTTATTGCAAATGTCTTCCTGCAGTTCTGTATTAATTCCACCCAGATTTCCACGCAGTGTGCACTGGGTTTCACAAGCTGCCTACGTTGCAGTGTGTTGGGTCTCAACCCAGGACAGTGAACGACTTTCCCTTGGGAGGGGCATGTTCTTCGTCAGGGAAACAACAATTAACAGAGCCCTGGGCAAGCCCTGTGCACCAGAGACCTGACTGACACAGGCTGACTTCATATTCTTAATAAACATTTCAGATGTTCGGTCATTCCGAACCTGTGTGACCTTAGTCTTCTGACAAAGTTCAGAGAATGCTGTACACAGCACATTATAGTAATTAATTTATTTTCGTATTATGATACTGTGCAGATGCACTGGGTTTGAAGCACAGTCTGAAGACAGATGCACTGTTACTTACTTCGACATAAATTTTGAATAACTCCACTGTCCTCACAGGCTCGCTCCAAGTGTTCTCATGTACCTGAAAATGACACTGGCTGAAAATAACTTGAGCGGGGTGTCACTCCCTAGCAGTGGAAAGGAAGAAAAAAGAATGGGTGACAGATTGGAAAGAGACCCAGAAAAGAGTGAATTCTGTGTTTTCCTATTCTCTTTATTCAAGTAGATTTCAGTTGCTTTGCCCTGGCTTCAAAGGACAAATTTTAGAGATCTTTCTGCTGCTCATGCTGATGAGTCAGATATGGTTAGTTTTGTAACAAAATCAGTCGCTTACTTGATCTGTCACGTCTCTCTTTCCTACCAGCATTCTAATTATAAAATCCAAAGCCCAGTGTTTCCCGATACACAAGGTTCATCAGCTCTGCAGTTTGTGTTAATCGGCTCAGTTCCTTGACTTCAGCCTTGCAATTTTATACTAACTGAGCCTAAGCCATCACCCATTTTTAGGAATGTTCATCAACATGTGCTTACCTTTAGAGATGCGCAATATTTACTCTTCTCAGCAAAGCTCATGGCAGTCCTGGCAGCTCAGCTTGTTGCCATGTTCACAAACCCTGCACACACCTGTCCGAAGCACGACCACAACACGTTATTCTTGCAGTGTGCTGGTGGAGGAGTGTGTCATTGCCGAAACCTTGAAAGAAAACAGAAAGAACAGGCCCCAGAACTTTCTTCACCTTTTAATGTCATCTGAGCACCTAAACCCTTAGGATTTATTTAGACCGCAGCCCATATTGCATAAGGAACAAAATATCCCTGCGTAGATTGCAAAGTTTGACTGGGGATTATGCACTAAACTGAGCGTAATATCTTCTGCTAGCACAAAGCCGAGGCTCAGCCTGCAAACGTCTTCTCTCTGTTGGCATCCTCAGTGTGCAGAGCCACACAATTAGTTTCTTTGTGTGGGTGGAAGTAACAGTGGAAGAGGAAAAGGCTTAATTTGCTGCGTTACACCTTGCACACAGAGAAGGCTGATGTTGAGCTCGCCCTGTGCCCCTGCAGAGCCCGATCAGATCGTCCCTTCCCGAGTCACGAGTGGAGCTGATCTGCTCATGCTCTTCGTTTTCATCAGCCTCAAAGAACCAAATCACACACAAAATAAAGAGCTAACAACCTCTTAGGCTTCCTACATGTAAAAAAAAATCCGATATTCTTTCCTCAGGGATGCATCCTCCTTGCCCTCAGCGAACACTTGAAGGTGATTTTCCATCGGAGGCCACCTGCGCGTGGAACCGATCACACGACGTACAAGAACTTAGCAAAAATGCTTCTTTCTCCCTAACCTGGGAAAACCTGAATAACCTGTGGAACCCAGAGCAACTCTTGCAGTGCTGACAGAATTGGGGTGGTATTTCAGCAGGTATTTCAGCCCAGCCCGAAGTCTCCTGCCAGAATGCCCAACCAAAAAGTCCTTTGTCTCTGCTGATCTCCACCTGTCTGGGGTCATAAATCAGCTGTGATTTCATCTGTTCTGGGTGTTTTTTTCTGGTGTGGCTTGTCCAGGTGTATTTATCAACGAAACAGTGGTGCTGCCAGTGTAGTTTATATTGTCTCCCAACAGAACAAATTATACCAGAAAAGCACCTGCTTTACCGGTGTGTTTTCACTGAGACGTTCTAGCAGTCCAAAAATTTCTTGTCTCTTTTGCATCCAAATAAAAACATTGCGTTTTGGATTTTTGTGCATTTTCGGTGCAGTGAAATTACTGACAAAATCCAGTATGTCATGTATTTAATTCCCATTACTGTGGATAGGATCTACACATTGTGTGCAAGCTTTGCAGGTCCCCCAACACGTGGGAATTTATTGGCTCCCCCATATGTACCAAAGCAGACTCCAAATTGTAGCCAACCAGACAAGGGCATCCTCAGGACTAGAAAGCTGTAAATTAGCCAAGAGCTGTGAGGTGTGAAACAGAACTACCCAGGCTGAAGAAAATGGTCATTCTCCTCTGGAATTATTGATAACACACGCATACAAGCATGCCTGCATCTCTATATAAAACAATATAAACCTTATAAACACAAGCATCACTAACTCCTCTCCCGGGCAGCATTAGTTTTCCTCCGGTGATGATGTCTCAGGCCCGTCCGTGGGCAGCAGAGTGCCACTGCTCCCGTCCTGCGCCACCTGTCCTGGGTTTGATTTTTCGCAGGCTGCAGATGGCCAGGAGAACGATGAGCACGAGCACTTCAGCTCACCGGAAAGGTGAGGCGGGAGCGGCAGGATCACCTTTTGTTTACCCTGAAAAGAGGGGAAGGCTGAGTCACCCGCGTGTTTCGGAGCTTGCTGCGCCATCTGTGCGACTGCTGCTCAAAAACCTCTCGATTCGGGGTTATTCTTGGCGTGCCCTCAGTGCTGCCGCTGACAAAGAGGCTGCTTGGGAGCTCCTCGGCCAGAGTAAAATGCTATTTATGGTGGGTTTAGGTAACGTGTGAACCCACAGCAGTGCTTTTCTTGTGCTTAAGCATTCTCTGCTTTCATCAAGATAAAGACAACCTGGCCAAGATGGAGCCGCGGTGCGTGAGACAGAGTGGGACCGTCCCCGCTGTGGGTTGGATCAGGAGCAGAATCATAGAGTCACTGAATCATTTGGTTGGAAAAGACCCTCAAGATCACCAAGTCCACCTGTTCCCCCAGCCCTGGCACTGACCCGTGTCCCTGAGAACCTCATCTCCACCTGTCCAACCCCTCCAGGGATGGTGACTCCACCACTGCCCTGGGCAGCCGTTCCAATGCCCGACAGCCCTTTGGGGAAGAAATTGTTCCCAAGATCCAACCTCAACCTCCCCTGGCACAACTTGAGGCCATTTCCTCTGGTCCTGGCGCTTGTTCCTTGGGAGCAGAGCCCGACCCCCCTGGCTCCAAGCTCCTTTCAGGCAGTTCAGAGATCAGAAGGTTCAGCTCCTGCTCTCCAGGCTGAACCCCCCAGGTCCCTCAGCTCCTGTTCTCCAGGCAGATGCAGCGAGATGAAGGGTGAAGGCAGGACTGGGTGTCAGACAACTGCTTCGGCAGAGACTTCTCTGTTCACACAGATCCAAACAGTCTGGCAGTAATCGCAATAATCACAACTCCTTGTCTCTGTCCTGGTACCCAACAGCTGCCCTTTACGATTTGGAGCAGCAAAGACCATGCCTGTGATCATAGCAATCACATTTGGTGCTCTTGTTGTGACCCTTCACATGCAAAGAAAACATTTTTTGCTTTCTGAAGAACCACAATCAACCTTGGGAATTTTTTTTTTTTTTTGCAAGAATGGCTTGCTTTGTTCTGCTGTGAGCAGAATGACCGCAAGCTTTGTAGGGAGCTGCTCAGCACCTCCCTCGACACTGCTCTCCTTTCTGCTCTGGAGAGGCTGAGAAGCACACATATCCCACAAATATCTGGACAGAGAGAGATCCTTGCAGCCTTTGCTGCTCCTCTGCTGGGGCAGGGTCTGTCCTGCAGAGTCAGCAGTTTTGTGCAGGCAGCTCCCGCTGTGGGCAGGTCTGCCTGAGTCCCTTCTCACCATCCGGACATCATCTGAAAAAGTACCTGAGGGAACAGCTACAGGTTTCCCACGACCTGTAGGAAGCCCTTCTTGACAACACTGTGCAGGACCCGCTGGGGACAGAGGGACTCCTGCGTGTCCTGCAGACAGAGTCGGCTGGCGAAGAAGGTGACGGTAGAGTGGGATTTGCTTCCCCAGAGCCCACCGGAGCAGTGGTTTTGCCCACAGCTGGGTGACCGTGGTGGATGTGGGTTTCATAGAGCCCTTGACCTTGTGGCAAAGCTGGAGAAGACCCGGGAGACTCTGTATGACTATCGCTAGATGGGAACAGCTCATCTCCCACAGCAGCTGCAGTGTTGATGTGCATTGTCCCAGACAGCAAGACTCCTGTTTGGGCCGAGCAGCCGAGGGACGGGTGAGCAGCTGTTGGGGCTGCTGAGCTTCATGGGCTTTGGCCAAGTCAGGTCACACAGAATCACAGAACCACAGAACGTCAGGGATTGGAAGGGACCTTGAAAGCTCATCCAGTCCAATCCCCCCGCCGGAGCAGGAACATCCAGATGAGGTTACACAGGAAGGTGTCCAGGCGGGTCTGAATGTCTGCAGAAAAGGAGACTCCACAACCTCCCTGGGCAGCCTGGTCCAGGCTCTGGCACCCTCACCATGAAGAAGTTTCTTCTCATATTTAAGTGGAACCTCCTGTGTTCCAGTTTGCACCCATTGCCCCTTGTCCTGTCATCGGTTGTCACCGAGAAGAGCCTGGCTCCATCCTCGTGACACTCACCCTTTCCATATTGATAACCATGAATGAGGTCACCCCTCAGTCTCCTCTTCTCCAAGCTCAAGAGCCCCAGCTCCTCAGCCTTTCCTTGTAAGAGAGATGCTTCACTCCCTTCATCATCTTTGTGGCCCTGCGCTGGACTCTCTCCAGCAGTTCCCTGTCCTTCTGGAACTGAGGGGCCCAGAACTGGACACAATATTCCAGATGAGGTCTCACCAGGGCAGAGTAGAGGGGCAGGAGAACCTCTCTGACCTACTGACCACCCCCTTCTAATCCACCCCAGGTACCATTGGCCTTCCTGACCACAAGGGCCCAGTGCTGGCTTATGCTCATCCTGCTGTCCCCCAGGACTGTGTGATTAGAATCGCTCTGGTTGGCAAAGACCCTCAGGATCATGGAGTCCAACTGTAACCCAGCTCTAGGAGGGGGATAGATGATGGGGCTCAGCCAGATCCAGCCCGGGAGAGGGTCTGATACCCCCCCTGAGCTTCCCAGTTGGTCCTGATGGGAGACGAGCCTTGGGACAGACAACTGTCAGATGCATATTTCTGACATTACAAATAACCAACAGCAGCAGAGGATTCCTCCTTGCCCACATTACGTGGAGGAATTAACCCTGTGGCACCAAATTTTTCCGGTGAACTTGAAGGTATTACTCCTTAAGTGCTCTAATTTCCACTCCACATGGCTTCATTGAGATAAAATATACCCTGTGGGCTTTCTGCCTTATTTTCTGGCTTTTTAGGAGTTTTGAAAGACTTGCTGCAGCTGCCTGGACATGTGGGATGCCTGGAGAGATACCGCCTTCACGATGCTTTGCTGCTATGTCCCGCTGAAATGCAGGGTGCATAGAGGTGTGTGTGCTGGAAATGAGTTTGTGATACACGCGAATTGTCTGGCAGCACTCTCAGGAGGAAGTTACTGAAGTCGTTCAAGATTTTTTTTTTTTTAAGTGTTTAACAACTGGGTGGTGCTCGTAAAATGGGAAAACATCACCTAATCCCTGATGTAGCTCAAATCATGAACAAGCAAATAGCCTGTGAGGTTTTGGATGGCAAAAGCCCTTCCTTTTGCTGCTTGTCAAAGCCCTGCTGCTGCCCATGAAAACGTGCAAATCTGCGCGGTGCGCGGGACCGCGTTGAGGGATGCTGTCACCTGCAAATCGGTGAGACCGGGCCCTGCAAAAGGCAGTGACAGACGAGCTGAAGAACGGCTGCTGCTCCCTTTGTGGGATGCAGCAAGTGCCGGCTGGTGGAAAGATGCCCATGTGGTGCGGTGGGGGCTGCAGACACGTCCTGTGCCTCCTGCATTAACTGGGCTACGTGACCACAGCCCGGAACCACCCCTAACTGCTTAGAAACGTTCTTCCCATGCTGACATGCTGCCTTTCTGACCCCTAATGAATTAAAGGCCATATTTGTGTAAGGCTGATTTATTTTTTTTCGGGCAGGTGTTAATGTCGCATCATTGCCGACTTGCTAACTACATAAGATTTTATAGGTTTTCACCTTCAGAATGCTCTTAGGTTCTCAAATGTGGGAATTTCCATATACGCTATGGCACAAATTCTTTGGGAAGAGTGGTATCTTCCTTGCTTGACAGGCAAAGCTGCGGTTTCAGTGCTCTGAGCTGCATTTTCCTGCCCTGTGCCTCCCCAGACGCAGGTGACGGCCACGTCCCACTTGTTTCTGGCTGCGGCGGGGGATTTACTATCTAAATTACTGGTGGTACAAATCACAGTGTGTGATCTGCATTCTGCTTCTGCACTAAGATTCACCTCGTCTTCCCAGTGGCAAAGATCATCTGGGATGGTTACCTGGTAGAGTGTGTTGTTTCTTCAACACGACCCACCGCAGATGTAGCACGGGAGAAGAGGACGGAAAGTCCTTTGTCAAACGGCGCTACAGCGGCAGAGCTGCAGCACTGCCAGGCTTCTCCCACAGACTGAGCCACCCGAGTCTTTCGCCACCGCTTGTTTTTTGCTGTTTTCTGAAGTCTGGCATGGCAGAGATGTATGGGATGGAGCAGCTGAGCACAGCGGAGCTCTGCAAAGCGGGGCTGAGATGTGGCGCTGGCTGAGCTTCCCAATGGGTGACGCAGCCTCACAAATCCTGCTGGAGAGGGGCCAGAGGAGCCACAGGAATGATCCGAGGCTGGAACAGCTCTGCTGGGAGGACAGGCTGAGAGAGCTGGGGTGTTCGGCTGGAGAAGAGAAGCTCCAGGGAGACCTTAGTGCGGCCTTTCAGTGCTTAAAAGGGGCCGATAAGAAAGATGGGGACAGACTTTTGAGCAGGGCCTGTTGTGACAGGACAAGAGTGATGGTTTTAAACTAAAGGAGGGAGATTCAGGCCGGACATGAGGGAGAAATTGTTGGCCCTGAGGGTGGTGAGAGCCTGTCCCAGGTTGGCCAGAGAGGTGGTGGATGAACCATCCCTGGAGACATCCCAGGCCAGGCTGGACGGGGCTCTGAGCAACCTGAGCTGGTGAAGATGTCCCTGCTCATGGCAGGGGTGGCACTGGGGGACCTTTAATCGTCCCTGCCAACCCGAACCATTCTGTGACTCTATGATCCCCGTCTTTTTCTGCATCACCTTCTCCGCACAGCCTGGTGCGAGATCACTCCTCTGCTCTCCTGCTGAAATTGCTTCTCATGTTCCTGCTTCCCACCTTTCATCTTACTCAAGTGATGTTTCCTCCGGCTGCAATTTCCTCAGGTTTCTCTTTATTAAATTTATTTTCTGCCCGCCTGCTTTCTGCCTTTTGTTGTTTTCTGCCCATGGTTCTGGTGTCTGTTGCTTTGCATTAATTTGCAGCTCCCACCAGTGCTAACTAATCCTCCCAAGTATCAAATCTCATTACACGCTGCTTGTTTCTTCTTCTGGACCATTAATGAGGATGTTAAATAGAATGAGCCCTGACACCTATCCCTTTGCCATCATATTAAACAAACCCTCCCCAGTTTGCTATATCGCCACTTATTATTTTGTTTGCAGTCTTTCAGCCAACTTTAAAATGAGTGTTCCTTCCAAACCCAATTTACATTAATTTATCAGAAGAAAATTTCATTAGTCTGTGAATTATTTTTCTACGATTCAGATCTGCTTGTTTTTTTTTTTTTCTCTCCTCCAGCCTTGCCCTCTAGTCCTTATTTGGTGATTCTTTCAAAATAAGAAAATCAATAATACTGTCAGGCAACACTTGTTTCTGGCTGCTGAGGATGGGATTTACTATCTAAATTACTGGTGGTACAAATCACAGTGTGTGATCTGCATTTTGCTTCTGCACTAAGATTCATCTCGTCTTCCCAGTGGCAAAGATCATCTGGGATGGTTACCTGGTAGAGTGTGTTGTTTCTTCAACACGACCCACTGCAGATGTAGCACGGGAGAAGAGGACAGAAAGGTTTTCGGACATTTCTCAGCATGTTCAGCTGCAAACCCTCACACGCGTTCCTTGCTGTTCCAGGTAATCAGGGAATGAGAGAAAGTGTAGAAATATGTATGTGGATGAGCAGACAAATGCAGGAAGATTTTGTCCATGTGTGTGGACATCCCAGTGCTCGCAGCTCAGGTTTCGTAAGGCATTTACTGGGCCTATTTGTTGCCTTGTGCACTGCAGCTGGTTGTTCTCTCTTCTCCTCCTTTTGCTGCGGTTCTGCTGTCGGCTCATCCGATGGACATGACCGTGTTGTCAGCAAGGGGTGAGTCCTTGTCCCGCTCTAGGAGAAAATCAGCCTTCCATGGGCAGGTGCCTCCATCTGCAGAGCATCTCTTTGCTGACACACACGTGCTGGGCACTCCAGTGGTACCGCGCACCCAGTTTCAGCTTCACACCCAGGACCATCGCATTTTTGGTGGCGGCTGTCCCCACCGAACTTACGCAGAGCTCTTTTCACTGAGCTTCACTTTTCACTCTGGTAGGCACTAATAAATGACATGCTTTTTGGAGTGGAAAGCGAATTGGATGATGTTTGTTTTGTGTTCTGATGTGTGAAAATGTGATGGCTTTTCCACATGAGGCCAGAAAAAAAACCAACCTGCTCAGGTCTTACTTTCCTAGTTAGCAAGAAGACCGTGTATAATTAAAATGCTGCCAGGTGCCTTCCTATTTAGCATGCTTGCAAACCATGCAGAGCACTCAGGCTGCTCTGAAGCTCATTGAGCTTGTTAAAACATAAAAATTGTACAAAATAATTGGACAATTACCAGTATCGAGAACATCCTTCATTTTACTATCGGAAAATTATACCCTTTACTGAGAAGGTAATTTTGATAAAATCAACACTTTGGGATAAGAATATATTAAGCAAATAAAGGTTGATGACCAGTACTTGATAAAAGCTTGAAATAGTCAATGGTAAAGCATTAATAGCACAAAAACCTCTTGCTCTTTTTATTTACCGAATCATCCTATCTATTGACGTAATAATTACAGCACATAAGTTCAATAGTAGTCTCGATTTTGCAATCAGTTAAATGAAGGAAAAAGCAATATTCCTGTGAAGAATTGCAAAATTATGTTATAATTTTCATATTGTCTTGTGACCTTTGGAAATAATTGCTCTGTAACGTTGCACTTCTTCCTTCAGCTCTTCAAGACCATATGTTTTGTTTCTAATTAAAGCGTGACCTTGCGATGAGGATGACTGCCACCTGGTCACTAGCTGCATGGGGTCTTCTTCCTGCCTTCCTTTGGTGCACAAATGCCATTATTTGTTTGATACTTCCATATTTCTTATAGTCAACAAGTCTCCTGCCAGCAGAAACATTTACCACTTCGCCTTGGGCTTTAGAGACCCATTCCTAAGAATATGATATTTCAAGGTCCCTTGTCACTTAAGAGTAAAATTGATGGAAAACTTGCACAACAGGGACTTGGGGGCTTTTTTATTTTTTAATTTTTTTTAGCATTACTGTAACAGAAAAAACAAATGTACTTTTGAATCAATACCATCACTCAATATTTATTTGCAAGTATTTGGGGTTATTTGTGTAAAACTTTCAAATGCTTGAACTAATTGGACTGGCAATTAAAACAAAACTCTGTTTGCATGAGAAAGAGGAAAATGTTGGTTGATTAATGGAGTATGAAGGAATTGCTCTGTATATGTTAGATACGAAGTATGCTCATCCTCTGAGCAGGATTTTCTGAGCGCAAAAAATTTTGTCCCTACATGTGTTATCACACTTTTATTGGATTAAAACTTCTGGTTTACTCACTAATACAGCAGGTGTGAAGACAGTATTAATAACTTTTTAACTCTGCCCGTTAACCTGCTCTACCTAAACAGGTCATCTCCTCAACTATTATTAGATTATTTTATTGAAATTTTATCTTGGTATACCAAAACCAGGTCCATAAGAAAGAAGGATGAGAAGTTTATGGAAGTTTTCCATACAAGAAGTACAAAATGCTGCTACTAAGCACAGGTGTGAACAGCCAGGAACAGAACGAACAGAAAACTGATAGCCACTTTTGCATACAAAATGCCCGAGATTTCATTTCCTTAGCAAGATGCAGTTATGGAGAATTTGAAAGTTAATAGTTCTGTTTGTGCGGGTTCACCTTTACACTGGAGCTCAGCAAAGACAAGCCCTGACTATCATGCTAAATACATCCTTCAAAAAAAACGTGCCTTTTTCCAGAGGATTGTGCCACTTTGAATTCTCTAGGAAAAATAATGATTTCTTTTGTTCTTAGTTAGCTGGTAGAAAAGAAATCCTCATGCAAACAAGGACAGTTTGGGGCTGGATCCAGGAATGTGCGTGTTGATGTGCCCAGCAGCTTGGTCTCCATCAGCCACCTCCCGAGGCAAAAACCACAGCGTCAAATTAGAGACAGAAGGAGAATCAGGGCAGAGAGGTTGGATGTCTTTGGCTTATTACACGGAGCAGAAAATTGTGGAGAGGGTTTAGTCTTAAATCCTGCTGCCAGGGAGCAAAGCCGCTTAATCCTTGTCTAGAGGGAGATGCCTGATACTGGTCTGAAACTCCGAGACTTGGCACTGAGAAGTTCCCAGATCAGAGCTCAAATTCCCCTTGCAAAATGCAATTTAACTCAAAGCAAATCTCCCCAAAGAGTTGACAACCTCTTGCTCTTTATTTGTTCTCAAAACATTTATAAGGACAGGCTGAGAGAGCTGGGGTGTTCAGCTGGAGAACAGAAGCTCCGGGGAGACCTTAGTGCGGCCTTTCAGTGCTTAAAAGGGGCCCAGGAGAAAGATGGGGACAGACTTTTGAGCAGGGCCTGTTGTGACAGGACAAGAGTGATGGTTTTAAACTAAAGGAGGGAGATTCAGGCTGGACGTGAGGAAGAAATTGTTGGCCCTGAGGGTGGTGAGAGCCTGTCCCAGGCTGGCCAGAGAGGTGGTGGATGAACCATCCCTGGAGACATCCCAGGCCAGGCTGGACGGGGCTCTGAGCAACCTGAGCTGGTGAAGATGTCCCTGCTCATGGCAGGGGTGGCACTGGGGGAGCTGGGGAGGGCCCTGCAACACAAACCATCCTGTGATTCTATGAAATGCAGGAACTGCTGCTGTTCCCATTTTACTTTTAACATCACCGAACAGAAGTTTGGGAAAGGGAACACAGGCCAACACCGTTGCGTGCAGCGGGTGGGATAAGCTTGGCCTAAAGCTGCAGCTCAGGGAGCTGCTGCCGAGGGCTACAGTGAGGGGCACAGGTTGCTCCTTTGCAGGCAGGCTGTCTGTCTGTCTGTCTTGGCAGGCAGACAAGAGCAAGACAATGCCACGCTGCCTGTCCCTGTGATGAGGATTCTTTCAGGTGGGACAAGGCTCTTCGCCTAGTCCCTATGTGGTGCCAGTGGGGTCTCAGCTGCTCCTGCTGCCTTCAAAATGGGGACACTGACCTGCACAAGAAATGCCATTTTTAAAACTTTGCATTAGAATGCACAGAAATAAATAAATGCATTTAGGATGCACGCTGCTTGAGTAAAGGTGTCATCAGCCCTTCGGGTGGCTGAGCTCGCCGGCAGCGGGGGTGAGTAAGGGCTGCCCTCCTCCTCTGGACCCGGAGCTGAGACACTGAGAATTCCTCTAAAAAACAAGAACAGCAGCAAAAGCGACTCATATGGGGCGACGTGGCTTCAGCTGTTAGAAATGAAGGTGTCACCATTCAACGCACCGACCTCACATCTGTCCCTCCACTCCGAGAGCCTCACCTGGCAGGGAGGACAGCTCCAAATATTGCTGTTTTGCTGGTAAATTGACTCATAGACGGATCTGCTCAGTCCAGCCTGAGGTATAAAGTGGAGGTGTGTGCCTGGGATGGGGGAAAACCATCATTTTTCTGTCCTGCCCCACTTAGGGAGTACGTCCCTCGGCTTGTCCAGTGCATGTCACTTGTTCTCGTGGGGATTAAACCTCTGTTACGGCTGTGGGTCTTTGGGGCGTTTAATCCCAACTTCAGTCTCCCTGGTGACCGTGGTGAATGGAGATGCTCTGCTTGGTAAAATGTGCTCTACCTGCTGGCCTGTCCTCATCCGTGTCACGGGTATGGGAGGAGGAGATGCCTTTGGATTTGGTCACGTCAGCCAAAGGCAACTTTTCAGTGCCATTGCTTAAACATCACTGAGCAATACTGAAATTGAAGGAAGGTTGTTTCAGGTGTAAGCATGTAGTGTAACTTGTTGTTTAGAAAATATTCCACCTGTGTCAATCTTGAAATATGTCTCTTATAATATGTAGGATGCAAGTACAGGTGTGGGAGACATTAATATCTTTTATGCCCATGCTTTTAGCTTTTTGCCTTTCTTCCTCCAACATCCCATCCAGCTGATGTAATTTTGTGTTTCAGTGGGGGCTTTTTCAGCCCTTTGCTTAGTTTTGTCATCATGGTCTGAGCAGCTCCTGGAGGTCAGAGGCAAAAGTCTCTGGTTCTTCGCTTCCCAAAATGCTCCGCCTGGTCCCACACCTGCACAGGTGATCTCACACTGCAGACACACTTGAACACCTCCTGCCACGCACGTCCAGGGTCTGGCAGGAACTCGGTGCACCAGAGCTGGGCTCCAGCAGTGAGGCAATCAGGTCATAGAATCATAAATGTCCCGAGCTGGAAGGACCCACAGGATCATGGAGTCCAGCTCCTGTCCCTGCACAGGACAACCCCACAGGTCACACCGTGTGTCTGAGGACATTGTCCAGTCTCTTCTTGAACACTGTCAGGTTGGGGCCGGGACACCTCCCTGGGGAGCCTGTTCCAGTGTCCAGCACCTCTGGGTGAAGAACCTTTTCCTCATGTCCAACTGACCCTCCCCGGCACATCTTCCTGCCATTCCCTGGCAGTTCTGTCACTGTCAGCAGAGAGAAGAACTCAGCACCTTTATATCCATTTTACCCTGTGACACCCAGACCTGCACACAGTGTTCCAGGTGAGGAGCTGCTCAGCCAGATGGATTCAGCAGGAGCTGGGGAGGTGTGAGTTATCATCCCCCTGGCCAGAAACCAATCCTGAGAGCAAAGCACCTGGGATTGGGCGTGAGAGAAGACAAAGGTCTCCTATGAGTGATGATGGGGGTCAGGGTGAGGTAGTGGCCAGTGAGGCCATCTGGACCACGGGGCAGGACTCGGGGTGAGATCTGAAACACCAGCTGAGGAGCAGAGGTCGTTAGCTAGGATGAAGAGCCAGGACGCGAGAGACACAGGTCTTGTTCAGAGGGCAAAACCTGTCCTCCTGCACAGACTGGAATAAATGGTAATGTTTTCCAGCAGTTGAAACTGGAAGTGAATTAGCACCCTAATTGAGGAGACCTGATGGGGATGTTGCCCTGGCAGTGTCACCACACTGCTGTTCTTTGGTGAGTCACTGCTCCAATAACAGGAGGTCAAAGCCAGGTGATGGATACACAGCAGCTGCTCCAGCTGAAGGAGTTGCTCATCAAAAAGTGACAGGAAAAATCATCATCTCAATACGAGTGACCAGCCTGTTGCTGTGGCAAAGAAAGCCAACGGGACACTGGCCTGCATTAGGAAGAGCACCACCAGCAGGGGCGAAAAAGTCATTATTTCCATACTTAAAAGGGGCCGATAAGAAAGATGGGGACAGACTTTTCAGCAGGGCCTGTTGCAATAGGACAAGGGGCAATGGTTTTAAACTAAAGGAGGGAGATTCAGGCCGGACATGAGGGAGAAATTGTTGGCCCTGAGGGTGGTGAGAGCCTGTCCCAGGTTGGCCAGAGAGGTGGTGGATGAAGCATCCCTGGAGACATCCCAGGCCAGGCTGGACGGGGCTCTGAGCAACCTGAGCTGGTGAAGATGTCCCTGCTCATGGCAGGGGTGGCCCTGGGGGAGCTGGGGAGGGCCCTTCAACACAAACTGTTCTACAATTCTGTGATTATCCTGCTCTACTCAGTGCTCATCAGACCACACCCAGAACACTGTGCTCAGTTTTGGTCCCTCCTGTGCCAAAAAGCTGTGGCCAGGCTGGAGAAGGTCCAGAGAAGGACCACAAAGGTGATGCAAGGACTGGGAAACCACCATACGTTGAAAAGGTGAGAGAAATGGGCTTGTTGAGCCTTGAGAACAGAAGGCTGAGGGGAGACCTCATCAGCATGTTCCAGAATTTAAAGGTGGCTACAGAGCAAATGGAGACTCTTTGTACAAGGAGTTTCATTGAAAAGATGGAGGGTGATAAGTACAAGTGACTCCTGGGGAGATTCCAATTGGACACAAGAGAGAAATTTCTCCCGATGAGAACAACCAGCCATTGGAATAATCTCCTCAGGGCAATGGTGGATTCCCCAACACTGGACACATTTAAGATTCAGCTGGGCAGGTGCTGGGCCAGCTTGTCTAGACTGGGCTTGTGCCAAGAAAGGTTGGACCAGGTGATCCTTGAGGTCCCTTCCAACCTGGGATTCTGTGATTCTATGATTCTGTGATCTCTGTCCACAAACCCAGAGGAATTTAGGCACATCTGGCAGGCTGTACCTCAGTCCGTGGGTCCATCACAAGAAGCAGGGGTCTTGCTTCTGCCATGTCCCAGGGGTGAGCAGGTCCCTGCCAGTGTCCCAAGGCGCTGGGCTGGCGCTGAGCATCCCTGACCCACAGACAGAGCCTGCAAGGGGCTTCCTCCAAACCATCTGTTTTTAGTGTGGGTGTGTGAGGGGTGATGGAGTTCAGCAGAGCGGCACTTACCCACCAGATTCAAATGACCTCTAACCAAACTGGCTCTTACTTTGTTTGATATTAGTTATAGTTTCCACAAAAAGCAATGTGCTATGAGTTGGGGATCTTCGCTCAGTGGTTTTTTCACCAAGAAATACAGGGTATTTAAAAAAGATGGACCTGATTTCAAAGCAGTTTATTTCACTATGCAGACGTGTTACAATTACACAAAAATTTACTAATGGTTTAATGAGTTCTCAAGTTTTAGCAACCTTTTAATAAATGGTCTATGTTGCCTCCACCTGCTGTACAGACAACATCGAGACAATAGTTGAATTAATCCAAAACGTGTCTTCTTCCACTGAGGTCACAACTGCTGTGATTCTGGTTTTGAGGTCATCCAGATTAGTTGCTAGCAGTGGCACAAAACCATGGTCTTTGACATATCCCCACAAGAAGAAGTCACAGGCTATAACATCTGAGGATCCTGGGGGCCAAGACTGTAGTGCCAAGTCTTAAGGTCCTGTGTGACTTATCCAATGTTGAGGCACTGCCTCCATCTTTTTGAAACACTCTGTGTAATGCTACTATAAGACCGATATTTGGGGTAGAGTCCCTCGGAGTTGGCACCTTCTGACCCAAAACCCCCTGGGTCCAGGCTCAGCGTGTCAATGTGGACCCGCATCCCCTCTCTGAAATGATGCTGAAGGCCTGGGGCACGGGGCTCAAAGCCCACCCGCAGGTCCCGTCAGGCACCAATAAACCCAGCCTGGCTCATCTGAACCTCAGAGGTTAGACAGGGACAGGGAGCACATGTAATATTGCTCATGGAAACGCTGGAGCTTTTAGGTGATCTATAGTAAGAAAGATAACTTTCTGGCTCTCCTCAGGTGACATCAGCTCTGCTACTCTCAACCTTACGAGAAAAACAAGCAAAAGATCTCCTGAACAAACTGTCCCTTGGAAAGGTGGGTAAGATTACTCTAATTACTCATTTTGTTTCCAGCCCTCTACAGTTACCATGACCTGTTTGTGCCAGGGCTGCGGGAAAGGCATTTACATTCCTGCCACGATTACAGAAATTGGCTGGGTGAAACTACTCAAAACTTTTCAGTTAAACACTTGAAATTCTTGAGCATGATTCTGCCTGTGTCAATTTCCATTAACTGTCATTATCTACCATCTGAATTTACGGATAATCTCTGCCTTCTGGAGCTTTCAGTGTGGAAGTGAAGCTGATGTAACGCTCTTTGTTCATGATTATGCCCCATTTTCTAATAAGACACTTGGTTCTGTACTTCACATCTAAAAGATCCTGTGATTGAACAGGAGAGCAAACCGGTATTAGAGAGAGTCAGAGAAGCAGGTGGAAAAGAAAACCCTCAAGCTTGCTCTTGAAATAAGCACTCATTTAATAAGAAAATGAATTACCCAGCCACAGCTTTACAGTTCTGCAGGATGGACAAGGGAAAGAACCGAGTGTAATGAGCAAGACGAAGTGTCCTTACAGGGCTCATCGTAATGTTTGGAGCTCCATCTCGTGGAAGCTGGCCACTGACAGCGGCCACTGGTCAGGAATGCTGAGGTCCATCAAACCCCTTTGGCATCTGCATCTGGAGCAGCCTGTCAGAGGCACAGACAGGCTTTTTAGTGATCTTGTTGTGATTACTTCCTAGTGCTGATAAATGCAGTGCAGGTGCTATTGAATTTATCTTAAATGTCCACGTTTGAGTTACTGGTAGACTTTCCTCCACGTCCTGGAGGTAGTTTGTTAATTCTTTCTGCTCTCTCATGAAACAGCTGGACCAAAAAGGATTGCTTTGGCTAATTAAAAGAGTTAATGTGCAGGCATTTGTCATCTCTAACTGAAGTGCTGCCCTCATCCTTCAAGAGGTGTGTTCAGCTGCCAAGATCTTTTAAAGATGTGCAGTGTCCACATGTCAGCTTTAAAATACACCCTACCATACACTTCAGTGTTGTAACATATGGTAATACAATGTATAGCATCTGCTTCAGGCAAAACTAGGAAAAAATCACTGGAGAGTGTAAAAAAGTCTCTGACAGTTATGTGTGCATCAGTAACTATGGGGAGACAAGTTAATAGAGGGCTGTCAGATAAACACAGCATGTAATGGACAGTTTAATGTGCATCTTCTGATATATATTTTGGGAAGCGACGCCAACCCTGGCACAGTCTGTGCCACATCCTTGCCAAAACGCAATGCAGGCAGCACTGACTCCTGGGGACATTCACCTCTGAAAAGCTTTGGACCCAGAGGAGATGCTCTTGTTGCTGGGGCTCCTCAGGGTGAGGGGGTGACACTTGACGTGAGAGCAGGCTTACGCGCTGTACTTGCACCAGGAAAGGGAGTAAGCATGACAACAAAAGCTTGTAGAAATAAGACATCTTTTGAGGAAAAGAGATGTAAATAGCTGAGTTGATACTCGAGACAGAAACACAAAGCTAGTGGTGAGTAACGCCGACTTGGTGGCTTTATGGCCACAGTGAAGAAACCTTGTGCTGAAGAAAATATTTAATTTAGTCCTCTGGACAGAGAACATCTCATGGTGAGTACCTGATGTTACAGCACAGTCAATATAAAATGGTTGTAGCTCTTTTATGAAACCTTTAAACAGACTAAACTACCTAGAGAAAAACAAAACAAAACAAAAAACCAAAACCAAAACAAAAACCAAACAAAAAATCCCAAGAAACCCAAAGCAAACAAACCAACTAACCAAGAAACAAAAAAACCCAACCCAAACCAACCAAGCAAACAAAAAAACCCACACACATTGCTCTACAGCTCTGACAGGGATGCAGAAGCTGAGAGTTTTAAATTAAAAAGTGGATATGCGGCAAATGTGTAGGAGAGACCCAGCTGTTGGTGTCTGTCTGCCCTTCCCTGGGACTTCCAGACCCCGGTGCTTGGAGAAGATGCTGGAGCAAAGTTCAACCACCAAAGCACATGTGCCCTCAGAGAGTAAAGCTCCCGTTTTGCCATGTCATACAGACATATACAGCGACAGACCAGGCTGAGAGAGCTGGGGTGTTCAGCTGGAGAAGAGAAGCTCTGAGGAGACCTTAGTGCGGCCTTTCAGTGCTTAAAAGGGGCCCATGAAAAAGATGGGGACAGACTTTTGAGCGGGGCCTGTTGTGACAGGACAAGGGGTGATGATTTTAAACTAAAGGAGGGAGATTCAGGCTGGACAGGAGGAAGAAATTGTTGGCCCTGAGGGTGGTGAGAGCCTGTCCCAGGTTGGCCAGAGAGGTGGTGGATGAACCATCCCTGGAGACATCCCAGGCCAGGCTGGACGGGGCTCTGAGCAACCTGAGCTGGTGAAGATGTCCCTGCTCATGCCAGGGGTGGCACTGGGGGAGCTGGGGAGGGCCCTGCAACACAAACCATCCTGTGATTCTAAATAAAGCTCTTGCTGAACAGCCATCTGGATGCTTTCCAACATGCTCTTAATGCTCTACTGACACAGCAGAACTGATGTGCACAATCCTCTGTGCAGGGGGAAATTATTAACAGCCACTTTCTCAGCTACAAATGGTGGTGGGCGAGTTGACTGACCTTGCAGGGAGGTGACAAGCCAGGCCACCTCGCTGCTATGTCAGGTTTTCATGGGCTGGGTACAATCCTGGCTTCAACTCTATCAAGCTAACCTGGGAGTGAAAGTATCTGCACCTGGCAGCTGTTTTAGCAGAGACCATCAGCTCTGCTGGTACAAAACCCAGCACTTGCACACAAGCTCCAAAACGAACTGGTGTGGCAGAACGATGTGATTCATGTGCAGAAGCCCCAGATACATTTCCACCAGGTAAATTACTTTTTAACTTCACTCGCATGCTGTGGCCAGCGAGGGGTGTGTGCCAGACTAAACTCTTGATCTGAACTAAATACCAGTTTCAGCCCAAGAGCTCTAGAGGGCACCGTGCTCCTGGAGTACCTCGGCGCTCGTCCCATTTGTGCAGAGGACTCCTTGGCTGCAAAAATTGTCATTTAAAATTGCACTTCTTCATTCGGGATGTCCCCACTGCAGAGAGAGCATTAGTCCTTCCTCCTGGAAGACTTAATCTCCCCATGGGTGTCTGACCTCGTCGAAAGGCGTGTAGTGCAGCAAAAATTTGTCGTTATAATTTTTTATCACTAAAACTGATTTT
Organism: Caloenas nicobarica; assembly: GCF_036013445.1. Classification (NCBI taxonomy): domain Eukaryota; kingdom Metazoa; phylum Chordata; class Aves; order Columbiformes; family Columbidae; genus Caloenas; species Caloenas nicobarica. The sequence continues at coordinate 84,285,632 of NC_088284.1, read as the reverse complement.
GCATTACTGCAGATGTGTGCTAATGAAGGAAAAGCGATCAGCTGCTAGAGTGGCCTTTGGGGTGGACCGCTGCCCATAGCTGGGACATGTTCCCATCTCTATGTGTGTGCACCGTGCCCTCCCACGCCCTCATCATCTCATGTGGCAGGTGCCAGAGGTCTCTGCCTCAGCCTGCAGAATCACAGAATCATTTTGGTTGGAAAAGACCTTCAGGATCATCGAGTCCAACCATTCCCCCTGCCCTGGCACTGACCCATGTCCCTGAGAACCTCATCTCCGTCTATTCAACCCCTCCAGGGATGGTGACTCCACCACTGCCCTGGGCAGCCTGTTCCAATGCCCGACAGCCCTTTGGGAAAGAAATTGTTCCCAAGATCCAACCTCAACCTCCCCTGGCACAACTTGAGGCCGTTTCCTCTGGTCCTGGCGCTTGTTCCTTGGGAGCAGAGCCCGACCCCCCCTGGCTCCAAGCTCCTTTCAGGCAGTTCAGAGATCAGAAGGTCTCCCCTCAGCTCCTGTTCTCGAGGCTGAAGCCCCCAGGTCCCTCAGCCGCTCCTCAGAAGAATCGTAGAACCCTAGAATAATTTTGTTTGCAAGAGACCCTCAAGATCATTGAGCCCAACCACCAACCTAACTCTGGCACTAAACCATGTCCTTAAGAATGTCATCTACATGTATAGAATCACATAATCAAGGAAATACCTCTTGAACTGGGTGGAGGCAGGACCAGCTCCAAAGAAATTTGCAACTGGGATCTTCTTGAGGCATCTTGGTAACCATTTCTGTTTTGATTTCTTTTCTTTACATATAAGTAGCCAGGCCTTTGATTCAAATTACCATCAGTTACTTCTAGAGTATCCTTAAAGAAGAGACTACTGCATAACCAGAATTTATTTAAGTTCAATGGAACAGGAAATGTTGGCTTCTTCTCTTTGACAGACCTTAGTGCACATCCCTCGATGCTGCCTCCTACTTCTAGCTGGGGAGAAGCTCCAACAACAAGGCTTCAAACGGTGTCTTCATGCTATATCTCTGTTTCTAGTTCATGGCTTCGGTGCAGGAAAAAAAAGGGCAAATACTTGTGTTAAAAGTAGTCTATGTTGTTCCTCTGTGATACAGATGTGGAGTTTGCGCTCCACAGCTGGCACAAGGCAATGGGCAGGTGAAGTGCTGGGATGTTGCTTCTAAATCAGACGAGATGGAAGTCCAGGCAGTAAAGCAAGTTTCCAGCTGCCACCAGACTTATTTAGACAAGTCTCTGGAGTCAATTTATTCCTTTGAAAGTTCATCTGGGATTGCAATTACGAGTTAAAAAGGAACATGTTACAAAAACTGCTCTGACATTACTAAAGTCCGCATAATTTTCTGTAATTTGGCCCCTAGTTGAACAACTGAATTGTAAGAGCTGTGATTTTCAATTAATTCACTAATGGCAGGTGCTTTGCTCACAATAGCTGTGTTCTGGCACAATTAAAGCTGTCTTGCTTGGCTTCAATGCAATCTAGAGTGCTGGAGAAGTTACCCTGGGCTGAATTTTTCTCTTCAGTTCCTCTAATTTATTCCCTGAAGAACCTATTTCTTAATCTGGCAACATCTGAAAAAACAATAATTAGCAGGGGGCTAATTCTAACAGGTAGATTAGTTAGATATCATGCCAGGTAAATCAAACGGCAAATGAGACTCTCTGGGTCTTAGATGGTGTTGGACTCCCCCATGTGAGACCTTCTTAGTACAGGAAGAGAAAAGGAGCTTTGGATGAAGGTTTTACCTCTCAGAAAATCCTGGTAAACTTCCAGGTTTTGTAGACAAAGGATGCAAGTTGAACATCTCTTTTTCTTCTCAGCTAGCAGGAATTGAGAAGCTCTTTAGGGAGAATGGGAGTGCTTGAAAGTGAGGCAGCAGAGAGGAGAAATGAACGAAGGGATCCCAGACATTCCAGTGCAGCTCTGTCATGTGCCATAGCAAGATTTGTATTTGTGATAATAATTTATTTGTGATAAAATACATCCTTTTCTTAAAAGCAGTTCCTGAAGGGATACCATAAACAGCATTTGTCTATTCCTGTCTGTATGCTGGGGCACCCTGCAGAACATCATGTCCTGCAGGGACCCGTTACTGACCATATGAGACCTGCAGGTGTTTTTGGAGAGATGTTGGCCCCAAAGGGAACCCACACAGCGGACGTTCTCCCTTTCTCATCAACAATGGACCTTGCAGCCCTCCTCTGGTCCCCTGCACCCACCCGCACCTGGTGACCACGGGACAAGGGAGATGTGGATGGGTTGACATATCACAAACCATTGCCCAACCACCACCATCAGCAACTGCAGTACAAACACCTCCTAAATTTAGGCATTCCAAGAAGGATTTTTTTACAAAGGTGGGAAACAAAGGCTGGCAAGGTTGTCCACGGTCTGGCAGGGAGCCCATCCCAGCCGGAGGACAACCACCCGGCTGCCTGTCCCCTGGTCTGGCCCTGGGACGAGTCTTCCATCCCCTGTGATGTCCTGACAACCCTGTGCAGGCACCGCTTTGTCTGGCGACCGTCCTACGAAAGCACAGGCAATGCCAAGAAAAATAATGCAGGAAAACTGGGTTTTTTTGCCATCCCATAGCTCCATGGCTGGCAGAGAGGCATTCTGGCTTAGTCTGGTCAGTGGAGTACCAGCAGCTTTGTGTAAGAGACTGTTTTATTACTCCTAATTAAGTGACAGCTGGACATTTGCTGGCACTTCCTGACTGTCTGCACTAGATGAGGTCTAGACACAAAGCCAAGTGAAATGAGCAACAGAGGCAAAGGGAAGTTTGACCGTGTATCCACAAAGTAGGGGTTTCGTCTCAAAGCTTATCATTTAAAATTTAAATGGTCCCTATAAAATGGAATTTAAAGGGTTGTTGGGCATTGGAACAGGCTGCCCAGGGCAGTGGTGGAGTCACCATCCCTGAAGGGGTTTACAAAAAGTATAGATGAGGTTCTTAGGGACATGGTGTAGTGGTGGACTTGGCAGTGTTGGGTTAATTGTTGGACTCAATGACCTTAAAGGTCTTTTCCAACCAAAACAATTCTATGATTCTATAAATACAGGGGAGCTCGGGTCCATAATCCTGTTGCCTTTAAAACCAATTTACTGGGATGTATCCAGATAATTTGCTGGAGAGGATAGAGCTTTAACAGTGACTTTGAAGTTTTCTTGGAATAGCAGAACAGAAACTCAGCAATGATTGATAATTAAGAATTTTCCAGACAGTGAGAGAACATAGAATCATAGAATCGTTTAGATTGGAAGAGACCCTCAAGATCATCAAGTCCAACCGTAACCTAACACTGTCACTAAACCGTGTCCCTAAGAACCTCTTCTATGGTTGGCCCTCTTGGCTGTCAGGGACACTGTTGGTTCATGTTCAACTTGCCGTTGACCAGAACCTCCAGATCCCTCTCTGCAGAGCTGCTCTCCAGCATCTTGTCCCCCAGTCTGTCTGTACAGCCAGGGTTGCCGTGTCCCATGTGCAGAATCCAGCACTTGCTCTTGTTGAACTTCATACAGTTGGTGGTTGCCCGGTTCTCCAATTTATCCAGATCTCTCTGCAGGGCCTCTCTGCCCTCAAGAGTGTCAACAGCTCCTCCCAATTCTGTGTCATCAGCAAACTTACTAAGCAATCCCTCAAGTCCTGAGTCTAAGTCATTTATAAAGACATTGAAGAGTGCTGGCCCTAAGATGGAACCCGCTAGCGACTGGTTGCCAACCTGACATAATCCCGTTTACTGGAACCCTTTGAGCCCGGCCCATCAGCCGATTGCTCATCCACGGCAATGTTGTTTACCCAGCTGTGTGCGGGACATCTTGTCCAGGAGGATCCTGTGAGAGATACTGTCAAAGGCTTTGCTGAAATCCAAAAGGATCACATCGACAGGCTTCCCTTAGTCAACTAGTTGGGTAACCTTGTCGTAGAACAAAATTAAGTTGGTCAGGCAAGAGTTTCCCCTCATGAACCCTGCTGGCTGGACCAATGAGGGCCAACTGTGTCCTGGTGCATCCAGCACAGCACGGCCAGCCGGGCAGGGAGGGGATTGTCCCGCTCTGCTCTGCGCTGGGGCGGCCTCACCTGGAGCATTCACTGCGTGCAGGGCTGGGGACACAGGGTAAAAAGGAGATAAAGCTACTGGAGAGTGTCCAGAGGAGGCTACGAAGTTGGTGAAGGGTTTGGAGGGGAAGCCGTGTGAGGAGCGGCTGAAGTCCCTGGGTTTGTTCAGCCTGGAGAAGAGGAGACTGAGGGCAGAGCTCATGGGGCTGCAGCTTCCTCAGCAGGGGAGCAGGAGGGGCAGGGCTGGGCTCTTCTCTCTGGTGACAGTGACAGAACCCAGGGAATGGCAGGAAGATGTGCCAGGGGAGGGTCAGCTGGACATGAGGAAAAGGTTCTTCACCCAGAGGTGCTGGACACTGGAACAGGCTCCCCAGGGAGGTGTCCCGGCCCCAACCTGACAGTGTTCAAGAAGAGACTGGACAACGTCCTCAGACACACGGTGTGACCTGTGGGGTTGTCCTGTGCAGGGACAGGAGTTGGACTCCATGATCCTTGTGGGTGCCTTCCAGCTCAGGACAGTTACGATTCTATGATTCTATATATTTTTTAAACATGTAATATGGAATCCTGAGTCAGCCGTCCCCCCAGTGCTGCACAGACAGTGCTGGGGAGATGCTGATCACGGTGTGTTTGCAGCAACACAGAAGAGCTATGGGTTTATGGTGGAGGCACCACAGCACTGTGTGCTGTAGAGAAGAGGGACAACATTGGAGTTATAGGCAGAGGCATGATAAAAAACCATAGAGAACTGTTTTTTCTCCTCTACGTGGCATATGTCAGATTCAGCAGCTGTCAGGTTCGTGTGCCGATGCAAAAGTCACCCAAAACCTTTTGCGGATGGGTGGAAGCAGGTGACAGGTGGGGCAGGAATGGGCTGAGCTGCTGCAGGCTGGGAGCTCATCAGCAGCACCAGCAGGACTGTGGTGATGCTCCCTGGGCTGTGCCTTCCCTCGCCATGGCAGGTCAAAGCAGAGACACCATTTAAACCACTGACATCAACATGGGCAACCCTGGCAGTGACCAACAACGCCTGATGATGCTTCCAGCAGCGGCTGGAAGGCGACAACCTCTTTGGGCAGCCACAGGCAAGTGAGGGTCTCTGCCTGAATCCCGAGCACATAGCCATAGCATATCCAAGCATTGGCTGAAGCTTTAGAAGAAGAGATTATTTGTTTGCCCAGGCAGCTGAGTAGGGTGCTTGAGTACTGCCCAAAGCATCAATGGTCTGTCAAAGAGGAAATTAGGAGGTGACTTGATTATAATCAAAAAGTACTGGTGCGGGAGGAAAACAGACATCCTGAAGGATTTGTTAGTGTCTTGAGCAGAAATGTGACAGGAAGCAGTATGTCATACATAGATAAATAGTGAGGCAAGTACATCCATAAAGTGGGGTATTCCACCTAAGTCCTCAAGAAAAGATGGAACCACTTTTTGGGAACACAGACAACACAGTGGAAATGTAATTATCTCCCTCAGCAGATGAGTAATGGGATGAAATGGATCAGCCTGTAAATTAGACTAGATATTATCAGTGTCCATTGGCTTTGAGTTGGATGAATGCATTAATCCAGCATTAATCCAAATAAAGTCAGAAACCCCAGAAAACAAACACCTAACCCTAGCAAGACAGCACTCAAAAATTAACCTGCATTTTGGCTTTTGTTTTCCCATTCTCTGGCAAACAACACACAGAAGTGCTAAGCCTGTTCTACCGGAAAGTCACTCCGTAGGTCAGGTAATAGGCAGGTATATGAAGAACTTTTTGGGAGATAGTGATCTTGCTCCTGTCTGTACAGGAATGCAGAAAAGGCTTATACTGAAAGTTGCTGGTGCTGAACCATCCAACAGGAACCAAAGCTTGTGCTTGGGCGCAGAGTGATCACACACGTCAAGATCCCAACACAACATTCACCTGCCTCCGTCAGCTTCAGTTGCAGAAGTGTAGATGTTGCAAAGTGCCTACAGGGTGCATGAGAGAGACAGCCAAGCAGAAAGGCCTTTCAGAGCTGCAGTTGCTGTAGAAGACGTCACATTTAGTGGTATTTTCTAATATCCTGGATAATTCATGCAAAAAAGAGACATTACAAATTCTCTAATGACAGGACAAATTTCAAATTGAGTTCTTGCTTCCTTTTGACATCAAAGTCAATCATACAAGAGATGTAAAATTTGCAGGCGGCCTGGCCTTGTTAGTCCTGGTGCTCATGAAACTACGCCTTTTAATGAAGCAACTTCATGGACTACAAAATATATTCTGTGTTTGGGGATACCTTACAGCAAGACCTTTATCCCCCGGAAAAAAACGAATTTGAGCTGAGCTTTTCCACTGGGTTTTTAACTAGGAATTTGAAACTGGTACCTTTATGTGAGATATCTGCTTTGGTCAATCAATTCTGCTGCACGAGCAGTTCTCCACAGCCACCCATGAGAAGATGCTTCTTTCTAGCACAGATCTGCCCAGCAGAAGTCTTGGCTCAACAAGTACTCAAAGTACCTCCACATCTTGAAGCACATGAGTAAAATTAGTGTTCAGGGTGCAGAACTGCCGTAGATTACATGGGTTTGGTACAGGCAGGGGGTCACACCCACGGTCCGGGCTGAGAGGGCTGCCTGGGCACTCACGGGCACCAAGAGGTGGTTTCTGGAGGGTCTGTGCACAAGGAAACCTCCAACACGCTGGAGCCTGAAGTGATCATTTCCAGGAGCTTCAGGTTATACTTTCAAAAGTGATTTAGGTACTTTTTGGCAGGCCAGTCTGTTTTCTTTGTTCGTTATCATGCTCAGCCTCAGTTCGTATCTCGCTCTTAGTATCAGTGATAAGTCTTTTGACTCTGAATCCAGTTGTATACAATAGAGTCTGACTTTCTCCTATTTCGAAGTAGTTTGTCCACCAGTATTGCAATTCACAGAGTCACTAACCCATTTGGGAAGTGTTTTCCTCATTTTATACCTGCAGAACTGAGGCCTGGTCCATCACTAGCAAGGTTAGATGGCTGTTCCATTGCAGGAATCCACACTGTTGACTGTGATGCTCGTGCCTGGTGCCTAAGACCATTCTCTTCTCCTTGTCACCAGTCCAATAGCAAACTGTTCACAGGAACATCAGTGTAGTGTTAAGCCCATACCTTTTGTTGAGACTGGCCTCTTGTAAATACCAACAGAAAGCCTCATTCACTGTGTTTGGGCTCTCACATTGGATTTATGCCTACTTCTGCATGTGCCTTTCTCAGATAAGTAATTTTGTTGTCCAAAAACTCTTCAGAATGTCACCACTTCCAGCCAAAGCTCTGCAAAGTCTGGTGGAAGTGTTTATTCATTTATCCTCACTGTGGTTACTTTAAAGGCAACTAGGAACACAGCTAGTCAGAGTGAGAACTGGCCACAGACCTTCTAACTTTCTCCTTGATTTTCTTCAGGGAAGCACATAGGGCCCTTGTCCTGCCTTCAACCGATTTAACCAATGGCTCTTCATGGGGTGAAGGCCGGTTTGCTGTGGGCAGTAAAAAGGTTCCTCACTTTGCATTTTTGGGGACATATATAGGGAGTGGTGGCTGTAGCAGTGTAGAGCTGTACACTGGGAACTGGAGGACAAGTTCAGGGAACAGCTGGTGCTCCTCTCTGCTCCTAAGGATCTTTCTGATGGCCTTGTCTTACTCCTATCTGGATGCCAATGACATCCTGGGGTAGATTAGAAGGGGGTGGTCAGTAGGTCAGAGAGGTTCTCCTGCCCCTCTACTCTGCCCTGGTGAGACCACATCTGGAATATTGTGTCCAGTTCTGGGCCCCTCAGTTCAAGAAGGACAGGGAACTGCTGGAGAGAGTCCAGCGCAGGGCCACGAAGATGATGAAGGGAGTGGAGCATCTCCTGTGTGAGGAGAGCCTGAGGGAGCTGGGGCTCTTGAGCTTGGAGAAGAGGAGACTGAGGGGTGACTCGTTAATGGTTATCAATATGGAAAGGGTGAGTGTCATGAGGATGGAGCCAGGCTCTTCTGGATGACAACCAATGATAAGACAAGGGGCAATGGGTGCAAATTGGAACACAGGAGATTCCACTCAAATACGAGAAGAAACTTCTTCACGGTGAGGGTGCCAGAGCCTGGACCAGGCTGCCCATGGAGGTTGTGGAGTCTCCTTCTCTGCAGACATTCAAACCTGCCTGGACACCTTCCTGTGTAACCTCATCTGGGTGTTCCTGCTCCGGTGGGGGGATTGGACTGGATGAGCTTTTGAGGTCCCTTCCAATCCCTGACGTTCTGTGACTGTGACTCTGTGATTCAGGAGAAAAGTCCATCACAGGCAGTGTGTGACTGGCTTCTTGAGGAGAGCGGAAAGATGCAGTGGAGAATTGTGATAGTTTTGTGTTCTGTGAATTTATAAGATTTTTTTACAGCTGCTTTGCAAACTATGGCATGAGAGACATGCAAATCCTTACTTCTTAACATGTTCTGGTGGCAGCAGGTCTTTAAAACCACAGCAATAACTTCTAATGGGAGAAGACCTCAAGGCAAAGTGCTGGGAGGGATGTGCTGCTGCCACTCCTGTCCCTGCAGTGGGATGGAGGCTGGGGCAGGGCAGGACCATCTCCTCCTCTCCTGGTGCTCCTGCTCCTCTCCTCCTTCTTCCTGAGCCACGGCTGAGCAAGGACGACTGGGGCCCTCACACCAAGAAAGCCCTTGAGTTGCTGGAGCGAGTTGAGAGAAGGGAACGGAGTTGGGGAAGGGGCTGCAGCACAAGTGTGATGGGAGCGGCTGAGGGACCTGGGGGGTTCAGCCTGGAGAACAGGAGCTGAGGGGAGACCTTCTGATCTCTGAGCTGCCTGAAAGGAGCTTGGAGCCAGGGGGGTCAGGCTCTGCTCCCAAGGAACAAGCGCCAGGACCAGAGGAAACGGCCTCAAGTTGTGCCAGGGGAGGTTGGGGTTGGATCTTGGGAACAATTTCTTCCCCAAAGGGCTGTCGGGCATTGGAACAGGCTGCCCAGGGCAGTGGTGGTGACACCACCCCTGGAGGGGTTGAATAGACGGAGATGAGGTTCTCAGGGACATGGGGCAGTGCCGGTGTTGGACTCAATGATCTTGAGGGTCTCTTCCAACCAAAATGGTTCCATGATTCTACGATATCCTTCAGCTGCACTTGCTGCATCCCACCCGGTGTCACCCCGCATCCCTGTCACCACCTCTGATCACCGATGCCCGACTCGCTCGCGGTTTCAGAAGAATTTCACATTTGGTTTGGGAGTGTACAAATACTTAAAAAATGAGGCTGCTGACCTGTAACCTCTGTAATGTGTGCTGTATATTTTATTTCAGGTTTCCCACTCCTCTTTAATTTACCTAAGTTGATTACTTTAGTTCCAGGCTGTGGCAGCAGCATTTCTGAACCTAGCTGTGGAAACAAACAAACAAACAAACAACAACAACCCCAAACCCTCTAGAAGCTGGACTCCAACCAGCTTTAAACATTGCACTGAGACTGTGCCGTGTCCCACCTGGTTCAGAGACAGACAGCATCCCTTTCAGGAGCTCTGGTGCGAGGAGAACACACCCTTCCACCTACAGATAGAAACCCAAGTAGCTGGTGACTTCATCGGTGCCCAGCGCTTGATTGTGTATGCTGCAGCCTTCAGCTAAAATCATATGAAAGAATTTAAGGGAAAAAGGAAGAAAATAAAGACAAATTTAAAAGTCAGTGGCCTTGCAACTGTAATTTTCAAAGACCACACTTCTATAAGTAAAAAGCCTGTGTGACAAGCAACTGTAATTAATTGTGTTAACCGTGTGCTCTCTGGCTGCTTTTCTGGAGGATTTTTGCTTTGCAACCAGTTTTACAGGTCTGCAGCGCAATCAGTGTTACTGCTCATCTGCTTCCACAGCACAAAACGCTGGTCCCTCTATATGCTGCCTATGAAAATAACGCTGCTGTTGCACAAATATCAACAAAGGTCTACATGTCTGTGTAACTGTTCCTAATTATAATGAATTTCCATTATTTTGCACGATATTTTCACACGTCGGTTGGTCAGAGCAAAGGCAGGGAGAAAACTGACTTCATCTCCATCCGTGCCCCCTACAGCTCGAACAGGTTTGGCTTTTTAATATTAATATTAGAAGGCAGAGAAACAGCCAGCAGACTGGAAGCCTCCTGTTGATGGATCCTGCTGAGGACAAGCCTAATTACACAGTGATTAAAATGGTGTCACAGCATCCTGCCCATATCAGGGCTCCTGGAGTTGCTGACAGCAGGATTTTTGTTTTTAATATCCCCTCTGTAGACACGGCCCCTGCATCCTTGACACGCTATTATTCCTAATATGACATGCACACTGCATCATCTCATTGAGATAAATCATTTTGCCTGTTAGAAATGATGTTACTAGTAATTTTTGTCACAGTCTCTTGTTTAAGCAAAAGTTCTAGTTTTTAAAAAACACTAACAGATAAATGAATAAGTGGCAGAGAAATTTCAGTGCAGCCCTTTATTCTTCTAATACTTAAACTGAAAGTAAAATTTATGCAATGCCAAGGCAGTTGTTGGCACAGTAAACTGTGGAGTAATACAAGTAGCAAACTGGTAATGTTCTTTCTATTATTCACATACATATATGTGTACCTAAATGTATCTGTATATCTATATGTAGATAGCTATATAGGTACAGTTATAGGTATTGATATATAGATAGATATGTTGATATATAGGTATATAGATATATAAACATAAGGATATAAATATATGTATCCATGTATGCTGCTGTGACGAAGAAGAGCCGAAGCCACCATGGTGTGGGTCAAAGTGCCAAGTCTGCACTCGTGTTAGTTTTTCAGGGTCAGACATACAATATTTGTGGACCGCTGCATTAAATGATTTTGGAGACTACATTTTCTGCTTGCTCCTAGAGGGTGGCCTCATCGTCAGAGACATCAACATAATGATTTTTATAGCCAGGTTTTCCTTTCTGCTGATGTTTGATCTTTAAACACAGTTTGTTCATTGATTTATTTAGATCACAGAAATCCCTGAATGGACATCATTTATGCAGTTTACACATCTTATATCCATTTACCTTACATCATTACTTTATTTGTACAAGCACAAGCCAAACTCATATGGCCAGTTTCAGCCAGCACGTGTAAACATTCACATAGAATTTTACCCTGGTTTAACTAAATCAATCTCCATTTTAACACCATGATAAAGCCTCATGACCCTTCTAAACATTTCTAGCAACGGCAAAAAAAAGTTAACACAAATTACGATCAAGTTCTTAAGTCTTGATTGAGTTTCATTAACATTAAACCAATTTAAAGGAATGTAAATTGGAATTTTTTTTTCTTCCCCCCCTCTCTTGCACGTTGCATGCTTGGTTTAGCTGAGTTTGCTGCTTGCTGTTCAGGGATTTGATCTTTGAGCAGCCTCATCTAAGCAGCCTTCCCTTTCCCAATAAAATCCTTCTCCATGGGGAGCAAGGATCAATAGGGTCTTCAGGGAAACAAAACAAAGAAGTGACCCTGAACTGAATTTTCTGCACAGACACTTGACACATGTGAGTAGCCATCTGGCACCTTGAGCAATTTGATAGGGATGGTGGGAAAGTGAGGCTAGAGATCCTGTTATCTATATTTGCAAACCTAATCCCACCATCCCTTTGAGTAGAAGCATGAGAGTGACATTCAGCCTATTTCACCTTCTTTGGTCAACTCTGAGAACTGTCAAAATTAGCATTCACACCTCTCTTTGTTAATAGTGACACCAGCAGCCCTCCCCAATGGCAGCAAAGGAGAGAAGGGCAGGAAATTAAATCTACTTTAAAAAAAAAAAAAAAAAGAGCTGTCAGCGGGAATCCTCCTCATTGGGTGGTTTAAAGATGAAGTTTCTTAGAGGTTGTTAAAAATAAATGCAGAAATGTTCTCATGTCCCCAGGCAGAGGATTGAAAAGTCAACCCAGATTTGAATAGATTTCCCAAGTAATTTTCAGTGATTTAAAAACTACAAGGTGTGATAACCTATATAGCAATTCATGGGGTCCACATGTGTAAATGTAGGAATAGTTACATTTATACGGTTCTAAAATTGCATTGGGCCCTTTGAAGGGAACCGCAACGCTGATGTGGCCCCCGGTGAAAATGAGTTTGACACCCCTGGTATAGACTGTCACAGAAGGTGAAATTCAGTGAAGAAATGTCTTGTAAGTGCTGGGCAAAAACTGGTTTTGTGTGTGTGTTAGCTAATAAGTACTGCTGCTTTTTAAAAGCTTAACTTTTAACCTCATTTTCTCCTTCCTTAATCTCGATTCCTAATAACAAGCAGGAACTTTATGTGCAATTCCTGGTGATTAAAGTATCTTTTTTGTTGCATATGGTAATTCACCCTTAGATTTATGCAGCGGATGACCCCAAAGCTCTGCCTTTAGTTGTGTCAAATTATGGAACCCCAGCATCCCAGGCTGTTTGGGCTGCAGGACCTCTGTAGATCCCCCAGCCCAGCCCTGCTAACACAGGGTCACCAGAGCAGATCACACAGGTCGGTCCAGGCGGGTTTCAATGTCTCCAGAGAAGGAGACTCCACACCCGCTCTGGGCAGCCTGGTCCAGGCTCTGGCACCTCCCAGCAAAGAAGTTTCTCCTCATGTTCAGACGGACCCTCCTGTGTTTCAGTCTGTGCCCGCTGCCCCTCACCCTGGTGCTGGGCACCACTGAACAGAGTCTGGTCCATCCTCTGACACCCACCCTGAGATATTGATCCCATTGATCAGATCCCTCTCAGCTTCTCTTCTCCAGCCCAACAGCCCCAGCTCTCTCAGTCTCTCCTCATCACAAAGATGCTCCAGACCCCTCAGCATCTTTGTGTCCCTCCTTGGACTCTCTCCAGTGATTCCTTGTCCTTCTTGAACTGGGGAGCCCAGAACTGGACCCAGTTCCGCAGATGGGGCCTCACCGGGGCAGAGCAGAGGGGGAGGAACAACCTCCCTGACCTGCTGCCCACACTCTTCCTCACACACCCCAGGTCCCATTGGCCTCTTGGCCACAAGGGCACATTGTTTGCTCATGGTCACCCTGTTGTCCCCAGAACTCCCAGGTCCTTCTCTGCAGAGCTGCTTCAGCAGGTCCACCCCAACCTGTACTGGTGCCGGGAGTTGTTCCTCCCCAGGTGCAGGACCCTGCACTTGCCCTTGCTGAACTTCATCAGGTTCTTCTCTGCCCAGTCCAGCCTGTCTGGGTCTCTCTGGATGGCAGTGCAGTCTGTGGTGTGTCAGCCCTTCCTCCCAGTTTGGTGTCATCAGCCAACTGGCTGAGGGTGCATTCAGTGTGTTCATCCAGGGCACTGACGAACAGGTTGAACAGGACTGGACCCAGTGCTGACCCCAGGGGAGCCCCACTAACTGCAGGCCTCCAACCCAGATTTCTTTCTGTGGTGTAGAAACCTGATCTTACGGAGATGGTGGGCACGTTTTGACTCAGCTGCACTAGATTTGTAGCAGGTGAAGATATCTTGCTAACCTTAATGTTCTTTCCAGCACAGAGGAAGATGGACTAAAGATAAAAGCACGTGAATTAATAAAAAAGTTTCAGCTGATCTTCCAGACCTTAAAACTGCAGATTCATTTGAGCTTTAGATGAAGTTTAGATCAATGCATTTTTTGATTATGCCAAGATCTTACAATAGATGCGGCTCTTAGGGACACAGTTTAGTGCTAGAGTTAGGTTATGGTTGGACTCAATGATCTTGAGGGTCTCTTCCAACCAAAATGATTATATGATTCTGTGATTGGTTCGTCAACATCTGTCTCCAAACGTGAAAGTGTTTGTGTATCACTTTCTATTCAGATAGTGTATTATTGGGTCTGAAATACTGCATTGTAGTATGAGCTGAGTCACACAGGACCAGCTCTTCTGCAAACCTGGGATGGTTCTTGTTTCAGTGACCAAACTAGCACTGAACTGTGAGGCACGGCAGTGGCTCTCCAATTTCTGCTTCTTGCTCTCCCCATGACGTGTGCACAACATTGGCCTAACTGTGACCATAAGCTGAACTTATTTCTGATGTGGTTCCATTAAATAAATAGTCTGTTTAACCCTCAGTGCCTCAGATGGATAAATAATTACTGTCACTCTTGACTGGAAAACATTCATTACTATAATTACTGTTTAAAATTAAAGACTCCACAGAAGAACAAAAAGGGGAAATATTTAATTCTACAAATGAGTCTTCATACACTTGTCTCCCAGTGATATACACTATAGCTCAACTGGCCTTTCATGTGAGAGAGTATCCAAAGGATTTAATAGGGTCGTTCCCAACATGCAAAGTGATAATCTGAAAGACTGTGTGTGCAAATGTAGTTCTGCTGTTGTGGTTGTAGGTCAGGCTCTTGTGCTGGCACGTTCTTGACCCCACCTAAAGTGCTTTTTTTCAGTATTACTTATGACTGAGGGACCTGTCTTTGCATCTGTTAGTCAGCTTGATCTGGTTATGATCTCCCCAGATTTTTTAATTTTTGGAGTGAAGTCCCACTGGAAGTGGGATGGTGAGGAAGGAGAAGAGAACAGTTCCATCCATGGAGATTAATTGCTTCGAATGTGCGGGGTTTCTGCCAGCATGCTTTGATGTAATTATAAGTTGAGTTTGGGGGGCTCTGCCGATGCCTGGTGGGAGCTCTGCACCAAAGTATGGACTAGGCAGAGACCTGAGCACAGCTCAGTTGTTGTTGGTCACTCATGCCTCTCTATACAGTCAATGGAAACAAATGGTGGTTTAATTGGTTTAATTCTTTTGGGTTTAGGAAAATAGCTTTGTGTGCTTCTGGAAGGGCTATCCCACAAGCATCTCTAGAACTTTCATCTCACAATATGCGCCTTTAGAAGTGGCAGAGAGGGTTTCAGGCCTGGCTTTGGTCCTTGATGCTGCACTACATTTAGCTGATATAGTGTTTGCTGCTCATGCACGAACTGAGCAGAAATACACTAAATTAGACATGTCAGTTCTGGGTGGGTCTCACTTTTGCTCTCCCTTTGTGCAGTAATAAATCCTTCAAGTATTATTAAATTGTTTACTATGAAAATAGCCCAAAGAGACATCTTGCACCCCTTCGTATTAAAAAAACAAAAGCAAAGTGCCTGCTTTTTCTACTGTAGGGTACAAAGGGATGCTGACCACACTGAGGGAAAGGAGCCAGGCTGCTGTAATGGCCCTTTCTCCTGAAGGGTCCTGTGATGGAGGAGACTTCTCATACCTCTTCTCGCTGGAATGTAAATCAAACCAGGGATAAATAATAGCAAGATGACAGATGGTAACAATGCAGAACCTATTCATTCCAACCCATATATCTTCCAACTGATATTGTCTCACCAAAGTATCTGAACTCTTGAGAAACCTCAATGAATTTCACCCCAGTTCTGCAGTACACAGGAGGCAGCAAGAAGTATCTTGACACTTAAATGGGGAAGCTGAGTCAGCAAGAGAATAAGTAACGTAAGGGTCCTGAGTGTGTGACGTTTGTCTCTGCTCTGGCCACAGAGCTTCCATTTCCCCTAAACCCATCACAAAGTCACTTATCCTCTGGAGCCTTCACCTGCTGAGGAAGGATGTTAAGCTGTGGTGCCACCTCTGTGGAAGCCAAGAAGAAAAAATTATGCCACCAAGTGAACGCTCAGGTGGTGTGCCTCCACCAAGGAACCCCAAAAAGTTCTGTGGATTTGGGGTTTTCTGTTGTTGTTTTATAATCACAGGAAGAGACGCCCATGTTTTCATTCAGAAAAACTGGAGTTCAGCTCCGAGTGATTCTGTGAGGTCTTGAGCAGCATCCTTGTAGCCCGAGCACTAAAATAGGGCTGGTCAATGGCAAATCTTTCATTTTGGTCTGCTTGATTCATTACAATGTTCACAGATTTATTAAGGATTGAAAACCTTACTATCCATCTAACAGCTTGAATAGTCAGCATGAGAAAAAGATATTTTAATAATTTTAATTTTTGTGGGCATTCAGGGTCTCTCCAGGAAGACTAGGAAATAGCTTATGATTAAATGAGAGAGATTTTTTTTCTCTGTGGTTTCCTTTTGCTGGCATTTTATGTAAATGTTTTGGTAATAAAATAATCTATTCCTTCTCCCTTTTCTCCGTGTATTGTTTTTACCTAATGGTGTAATGAAAAAGCATTGAAAATCTGAGAAGGGCCGTTTTTCAGGAAGAGACTTCCAAGGACATCTCCTAAGAATAGCCTGTTCCAATGGTTTTTAAAGCTGATTTGAGCAACATGGGGATTAAGGCATAAATATGGAGTACATGGAGATTATTCTTCCTGTGTATATTTGGGTGTTCATATTTTCTGCCTTGAAGAGCAGTGAGTGATGAAAGTGATTAGAACTAAGAGGCTGAAAGCTGAGAAATAGTGAAAAACAAACAAACAAAAAAACCAACCTCCTCCTCTAAAACCACCACCGCCAAAACAAACTAAAACAAAAACCAGAACCAAAACAAGAAATCTTTTAACTCCATGAGTTCATACATTCATACATTGTTTTCTAACTGTAGATGTAACCTAATTTCTATGTGCATTCTTGTGCAAGCCATTTGCACAAGCAATAGTGCAACAAAGTACAGAGCCACAAGGCAGAAGCTGTAGAGATTGTATTAGTTTAGTATTTTTCCAAAATTCAGATGAAGACTGGCTTCTTGAGGATATGGGGTGTGTTGGGGGCGCCTATGTTCCTGATGATAAATAGTATTTGTCATCAGGCAGCACTTTTGCTGAGTTTCTGTGGAGGAACAGAGTTGGTCAGTTCATACAGAGAAAAAAATATCGATTAAAAAACGTATCTGCTGCTGCCCATGTTCAGACACCAAGATATAAAAATGATATGTACTGCACCATGACATTCAAAGGGGTTATGCTTACCCTGGACAAAACAGGGGAAATTTCATTTACAAACACCAGAGGAGAGCAGGGAGCCAGATGCAGCCCTGGAGAGGTGGAAACAAGAAGAAATTTGTGCCAGGCATTGTTGAGCTGCGCGGGATGATGTCCTCTGTCAGGTGGGCCTTGAGGGGCTGCTCAGTCTCTAATGCTCCACCAATAACTCTTAGAGCCCACAGCCCAAGGTGTGG
This sequence comes from Caloenas nicobarica, assembly GCF_036013445.1. Lineage (NCBI taxonomy): Eukaryota > Metazoa > Chordata > Aves > Columbiformes > Columbidae > Caloenas > Caloenas nicobarica. The sequence goes on along the minus strand of NC_088284.1, from coordinate 84,268,455 downwards.
GAAGGTTGGTGGTGGATCTCCAGCTCCGCTTGGGATCCAGATGAGCTGTGATTTTCTTTGTGACAGCCAGGTCCCTGAGTCTGAAATGCAGAGTCCCCAAACCATGCAAGCAACATTGGTGGCCATGGCCACTGCATGAGAAGTGCTGACGTGGGAGCTGAGACCTTCCCAGTTGGCTTGTTATTCTCACTGACACATGTGAGAGTGTTGACAATGGATCAGATCAGTGATCCTGGTCGGCAATGGGTTGACCATGAGTTGACAATGTGCCCTGTGGCCAATAAGGTCAATGGTATCCTGGGATGCATTAAGAAGAGTGTGACCAGCAGATCAGGGAGGTTGTTCCTCCCCCTCTGCTCTGCCCCGGTGAGGCCCCATCTGCAGAACTGGGTCCAGTTCTGGGCTCCCCAGTTCAAGAAGGACAAGGAATCACTGGAGGGAGTCCAGGGAGGGACACAGAGGTGCTGAGGGGTCTGGAGCATCTTTGTGATGAGGAGAGACTGAGAGAGCTGGGGCTGTTGAGCTGGAGAAGAGAAGCTGAGAGGGATCTGATCAATGGGATCAATATCTCAGGGTGGGTGTCAGAGGATGGACCAGACTCTGTTCAGTGGTGCCCAGCGCCAGGGTGAGGGGCAGCGGGCACAGACGGAAACACAGGAGGGTCCATCTGAACGTGAGGAGAAACTTCTTTGCTGGGAGGTGCCAGAGCCTGGACCAGGCTGCCCAGAGCGGGTGTGGAGTCTCCTTCTCTGGAGACATTGAAACCCGCCTGGACCGACCTGTGTGATCTGCTCTGGTGACCCTGCGTTAGCAGGGCTGGGCTGGGGGATCTACAGAGGTCCCTTCCAACTCTAACCATTCTGTGATTCTGTGATCTTGTCTGCTGCATGTCCCAAATCAAGCAAATGAAACAACTGATGCAGGTATCGTTGTGTCCCCTCTGTCTCTGAGGATGAAACTTTCCTTGGTTCTGCTCAAGTAATGGCTGAAGAATCAGGCAGTGGTGAAGTTTGCCTTCTCACCACTCAAAGTGTTTCTTGAAAGAAACTGATATTTTCAGTAATAACTTTTGCATTGGAAATAATTTACCTTGACATTGTATGCTCATAAATGTTCACGGGTCAGCTGAATGTGAGGCTTTCATATCTGAAAAAATAGAGTGTTTGTTTTAATTGAAGTCTCTCTTTTCCTTCCCTGTCATCTATATATTGAATTAAAAAGATGAGAGTATCATCAGCCAGGTGACTCTGTGCAGGCTGGTGTGGACAAGGACAAGTGGGGAGTCTGGTACTTCCTCAGCTGTACTAAAATCCATCTTTGCATAGCAAGCAATGTGAAGACAAACACAGCATGGGCCACTGACCTACAGCCTTGTGTAGAGTATTTCCACCAAGAAGAGGTAATTGGAAGAGATCTGAAGAAGCTAGTAAGTTACCAATAATCCCTTTGAGATCTAGAGAGCTGCTATTGGAGAGTTTTTCTGCAGGAGCATCTCCAAATTTGCTCTCCTGAATCCTATTTCTAGAATGTCATCTAAGAGTTAGGGGCAGCATTTGAGAAATGTTTCCACACGCCTAGAATTTGCCCTAAAACAGTTGTTCTTTCGAAACCAAAATAGGGCTGGTCTGCAGGGCCACATGTTGCACAGCACTTGAGACAACATTACTTTTTGGGCAGATCAAAGAAAACAAGGAAGACACTCTTCAAAGTGGACATCAGTGATGCTTCACACAGTCTACCTCTACAGTTCACCAAGCAACTTTAGAAACAACCATTTATTCTTTATACCACCTGATAAAAGTAAAAGATTGAGGGGACAGATTGCAATGCTGCCTGTTCATGAATCGCTCCTGAATTATTCTGGTCCCACGTTTTCTTCAGATAGGCCTGCATACAAGCCATCCTCAGATAGACCAGAGTGACACCTTCCATCATATTCTTCTGTCCTCCAAAATCAGCAGTGCACGTGCTTTTACTACTCAGTAAATGGAACATAATGGGGAAAGCTCCTGGTGTTTCCCTTGGGTGGAGAGCACGAGTGGTTACTGTGGGGCGACTGACCTATCCAGGTAAATTATGTTTTACCCACCTGTTAGCGATTAGCTTGCTTTGACTTTGGATTATTCAATTTTAGCTTAAACACGTTGCAAAGCAGGATGAATAAAATGGAAAAAGGACAAAAGATTAAGAGGAAATTACCTGGGAATAGTGTTTTTTTCTATTTTTCAAGAACAGACTCGTACTCAGGCCTCCCCTGTGCCGAAGTGTGCTCCTGTGCCCTGTTCCTAACCAGCACCTTGCTCATCCTCCACCGTGTCTGATGTGATGCTCTTCTCACCCACATATAATTTGTGATTACCAGTTGAATTAACTAGCTGCACCAGAACATACTAGTCTGAAATATGGCTGTGACAAATGGGTTAAGGCCACAAGCATTCTTGCATAAAGTTCTAGAAAGCCAGGAGTCCAGTGCAAGCAATTAGAATACTGGAAATGTACTTCTCGAAGTACTTAATAACACAAAATGAGTTAGATAAAGCAAAACACATGGTAGTGTAAAAATAAAAGCCTTGATTATGCCAGGTCTTCCATCCTGCTACTTATTATTATTAGTTTGTGTAGACTATTGCTTAACCTAAAATATTTTGCAAATTTTAAATAGCATGCACAGATGCGTGTGTCTCGGGCAGACTCCAGTCTCATCACTGTGGATTAGCAGCAGGAAAGAAGAAAATGAGCTCAGTGGCAGCGGTTCATGTTTGGACCTGTCCTTCCTCCCCTCCCCATCAGTATTCTGATTACCCAGCCAAGAGGATGCATTTCCATGAGGCACTTCACTTTTATCCGTGCTAATTGCGACTGCACAGACGAGAATGCGATCCCGGCATTAGCGGCTGATTTCCACGTCATTAACTATGTTATCGGCTCATGCTCTGAGTGCCTCGCTGCACCTTGATCAGTGTGACTAATATCTTATCTTTAGCAAGACATCTGCTTTTAATGAAACTTTAAAGGCAACTAGTGACTCAGTGTGCCAGTGAATAGGCTTTGTATATCTGAAGAACTAAAATCTTGCCTACAGTGTAGTAAATGAAGAGGGTTTAATGGTCCCAGAACAATCATCAATTACCTCCATTATCCCATGAGTTATCTCTTGCAAATTTCTTTGCAAGGGTAGTGATCTGGTTCCTTCAGAAACAAAGTGGAGAATGTTTTCCAGGCAGGAATATCTGCTTCAGGAATGAAGCGGTCTGTCACTTGTGTGAACTCGCCTTATTGCTGGGGCTGCCAACGTGGGGCCAGTTAGACTCAACAGGATTAGGAGGGGACTAAGAAATGTGGTAGGTCAGCATAACCTGCCTTTATCCTATGAAATTAAAGTGTCGGAAAATGTTTTGTTGCTGCACGTGCCATTTTCACAAAGATCAGTTTTGTCTTCTGCCCTTATTCTTTCTGTACACGGATTTATGTGGTCTATAGGGAAGATGGACAAAATAGACATGTGTGACCTTAGAATTGGTTAAAACCTGGCGTTACAGCTCGATGGATATCTTGCACTGCCAGTGTTGGCAGATTTAATCATTCCGGGTGGAAATGAACCAGAGATGTATTATTTCTAGGATACTAAACCCGTTCATGCAAATTGAAAAGCTCTGGAGTCTAATGATGTTTTTCCAATGCATGCAGCCTCAGTGCATTTATTGAAAGTATAGGAAATGAAACTGCATAGAATTACACTCATTTCCTTGCAAAGTTCCTTACTGAGGAACTGGATATCTCATATAATTTTAAAGGAAACCTGTGATTACGGCATATTTTCAAATACTGCATTTCGTCCTCTCTTTCCTTATTCGATCTGGTTTGTTTTATTTTGTTTTTATAACTTTAATAAAGAAAAAGACTAATCATGTGGCTGGAGTTGTTTTATTGTTCAGTTTTTCATTTTTCAACACAGAAGTACTAAAAACTCAAAGCCTGAGCCTCCCTCAGTTGCAGCAACATCAGGGAGGAATAAAGGTGAATTAGTGTTAGCAGGTGAATTAGTGTTAGCACTTTGGTAGCAGATAGCAGAATTGTGTCCCTGACAAATAAATGTTTTCTGTAACACCACTTACCTATGTACATTTTGAATGGATATTTCAGGAAAGGAAATCAGATACAAAGCTGAACTGGTAGCTAAAACTCCTTTCTTTTTCTAACTCTCTCCGTTTTGACTCTCTTGTCTCTTGCACCACCACTGTTGCAATGCTGCTGGAGGTAACACAGGGAATTGTAGACTAGAAGAGCATGGATTTCCAATGTGAAACAGATTTCCAATGTGAAACAGATGGGTTACCTTTTTAAAGAGAAGAGCACAGACTCAGTTATCGCAATTATCCTTTCTGCTCCCCCCCCAGCAATTCTGAGTTGCTGCCAGAAGAAAATGCAGTGGCTCTGAGTCGTGTGCTCTAACTGTCCAAAATGCAGAATTACCGTTGATTTCTATCTCTTCTTGGCTTGCCAAAATGAAGTCCTCAGAAGAAACTATGGTTGCTAAACATGCAGGCAACCAGCCGGCACATCTATTTGTTGTGCTGCTGCTAGAAAAGCTTTTGTTTTGACTTCCCAAGTCACAACACTCCCACGTGAAGCAGGAGTGGAGTAAAATGTTCTCCCTTGAGAGCCTGGAGGATGCCACGCTCAGCTGTGGAAACAGCTCCAATAATCTGTTTTGGTATGCATTCAGCTGGGGTTATTTCCAAAGCTATTTAAACCAAGAACAAAGTTACACACAGAGTTTTCTTTGGCTGAAAAAGAACCTTTTAAATTATTTTTGTTATGGCTAAGCTGTTATTTGCCCAGCTGCCCCCTCAAGTATTAGCACTGTCAGAAAAGAGAAGACACCAAGGCAGAAACAAGCTGCTGAGAGATATATTAATAAAAATATGGTATTTGCTGAGTCTGGTGCTGCTATCAGGAACAGGCGAGTGTGCCCCAACCTGGATAATTTCCACTGAAGCAGATGAGTCATAGAGAAGCTGCTAAAATAATGTGTATTGTGATTAATTAACAAGAGACGTACCCATCATTAACCAAATGACATGGTAAAAGTTTTCTGAGCACCTGCAAAATGAGGGGATATTTTTCAAGTTTTAGATCCTTCTACAGGACAAAAGGGAGACAGAAGATTAAGTGACAGATTGTTTAGAAGCAGAGTGCTTAGCTTATATTTGACTAATAATTAATATATGTATTGTAAGTAAGAAACTAAAAAATTTAACTAACATCATCAATTATTTCTTAGTATCTATGTATTGTACGTCAAAATTTTCAAAAATTGTAATGCATATGTAATAATTATGTGAATATAAGCAATGCAAGAGCATCCAGTCTTTGGAGCACTGATGGAGGATGATCCCCAGTGTTCCCCAGCGCTGATAAAATAAAGAATGCTGCTTAACAGTGTAATTGAGTCTGCTGTTAAGTTTATTTCTCCACTTCAGAGTGCTCTGTGCAGCAGCAACAGGCTGTACCTGAGCACACACACAAGAGCTGTACGTGCCAAACTGTTTCCAGAGGGACCGCACTGTCATTGCCCAATACATTCAGTGAGTTATTAAGGCAGATACGGTCCGGCTTTCTAAACTCTTCTAAATGTTTTGAAATTGGAGTTACTAAGGCAGACTCGGTGTGCTTTTCTCCATCCTTTGAAAGGTTTTGAGATTGCATGTGTGTTTAGTACCCTTTTAAAGAACACCTGCATGCTAATGTGTAAGGTGTTTATAAATGAAGACTATGTGAATCTGTATTGAATACGGTACAGAAATCAAAACATACTGCTGAAGAGATCACTAAAACCAGGAAAAAATCATACAAAAATATAAGAATAGAATAAGGATAAAAAAATGAACATTTTGACTCTTTGATTCAAGAATGTAGTTACTTTTTCACTGCTGCTTCAACCCCTAATATATTAATCATTTCTTGGCACTGAGTCAGGAAAACATCCGAGTTTGGGATCGCACTTAAGGTGATGCTAAAGTGTCACTCTGCACAGGGTGAGAATTAAACGCGTGGATGGACGCTGTCCTGAATCAGGACCTGGAGCGGTGCTGTAACTGCACTTGGTCCTACGTCCGAAAAGCAAGAAGTTCATGAAGCCCCAGGTTAGAGGGTTTGTGCTCTGAGAAGATGCCCAAAAGCAGTTTGTAAGTACAGGTGAAAGGGACACCAGTGCGGGGACATTTCAGGGCTGCAGCAGCATCGAGCAGCGTGGTGTGTGGAGTTTGGGTTGTCTGAGCTCGGCCTCATTGCGATGGGTTTGTCAAAGTTTTCAGTGCCCATAAAACTGAGAAATAAACTTAACAGCAGAGTCAACTGTACTGTTAAGCGGCATTCTTTATTTTATCAGCACTGGGGAACACTGGAGATCATAGTCCATAAGTGCTCCAACAACTGGATGCTCTTGTGTTGCTTATATTCACATAATTATTACATATGCATTAAAATTTTTTAAAATTTTGACATACAATACATCTGTACTAAGAAATAATTGACCATGTTAGTTATAATTTTTTAGTTTCTTACTTACAATACATCTATTAATTATTAGTTAAATATAAGCTAAGCACTCTGCTTGTAAACAATGTGTCACTTAATCTTCTGTCTCCCTCTTGGGTATGTCCTTTGTAAATTAATCACAGTATTCATTAATTTAGCAGCTTCTCTTCACCAGGACAGAGCTTTTCCAGATTACTTTACCGAAGTGTGGTGTGTTTGTGTGTGTGTGTCTCTCTGCTCCTCCGCCTCATATGTGTTTGTGTGCGTGTGAAGCTTTTCCACCTCACGTCCAAGACTTGAATTTTTAATTATTTTCTTATAGCTTTGACTTTCTACATGTGGAATTCAGCATGAAGCTACTGCTCCTGTAGGAAGGTCCTCCCTTGAGCAGTCACCTGGAGATCAGGGTATAGCTGGCCACCATCAAGCTAAGTCACATGGGTGAAGTTGTAATTGAGTGGTGGTTTTTAACTCTAAAAAGTGATACTGTAGCAAAAAGCACAGACCCTTGTGTATTAAGAGCTCAGAGTTGTGACCCAAGCTACAGGTAAAGCTCTCACCAAAGCTGGAAGGTCTCCCTTGCTCCCAGAGCATCCCTGTGCTGCAGTGGTACCCATGGGCTGAGGCAATTGCTGGTAGTGGTGACACTTGCTACCACAGTCCTCATCCCTGTCGCCATCCCCATCCATGTCCCAGCTGTGGGACCTTTTCTGATCCTGGCAGCTTGGGGTTGCGTGGGGCAGAGCTGAGACGCAGTCCTTGGCGTGCACTGTCACAAAGTGATGGGAAAGTGCTTTGGATAAACAACTGTTTCCCTTTCCTTTTCAAACCTGAGCTCAAGCATGGATAAAAACTTCAGGCTTGGAATAATTTGGTTAACTTCTTTATCCCCCTTTATCTTTGTGTGTGTGATGCTAAGCCTCAGCCAGAGGCAATTGGCTGGAGAGCTGGATAGGAGGCTGTTGTCTCTGGTGTCACAGAATCATACAATGGTTTGTGCTGAAGGGCCCTCCCCAGCTCCCCCAGTGCCACCCCTGCCATGAGCAGGGACATCTTCACCAGCTCAGGTTGCTCAGAGCCCCGTCCAGCCTGGCCTGGGATGTCTCCAGGGATGCTTCATCCACCACCTCTCTGGCCAACCTGGGACAGGCTCTCACCACCCTCAGGGCCAACAATTTCTTCCTCACGTCCAGCCTGAATCTCCCTCCTTTAACTTAAAACAATCAACCCCTTGTCCTGTCACAACAGGCCCTGCTCAAAACTCTGTCCCCGTCTTTCTTATCAGCTCCTTTAAAGTCCGAAAAAGCTGCAATCAGGTCTCCCCGGAGCTTCTGTTCTCCAGCTGAACACCCCAACTCTCTCAGCCCGTCCTCACACAAGAGCTTTGGAGCTCATTCTCCTGCTGCTCAGGACATCCCCACATGAGCTCCTGGGCTGGGACTGTGGTCCTGGCAGCCCCAGCCGTGGGGACGCCTGGGAGATAGGGGTCCCTGCTGCACCCAGATCCCCCCCACAAAACGTCCTCATCCCTGGCACTCAGAGCAAAGAGAGAGGAGCCACCATTGAAATGTTGTGCGAAAAATCAGGATTTCCCACTTTCTGCTTTTCTTTCCTCGTTCAAAACTAGGACTTCGCTAATGTATTTCCTCACATCGCTTTTTTTTTTTTTTCCCAGCATATTTTATTGAGGAGAGGAAGAAATAAGCCAAATACCCAGACACCCAGGTGTCTGCCTTCCCACCGCACCACAAGCAGATCATCACATTAATCTTCATCAAAGACACCTTTGGCTTTTGTTTAGAAAAGAAGAGGATAGAGGTTTGGATTTGTGCTTGTTTGTTTGGTTTGGTTTGGTTGGTTGGTTTTGTCTTGGTTTTGTGTGTGTGCGTGTGTTGTGTGTTTGTTTTGTTTGGAATTTTGTGTGTGTGTGTTTTGGTTTTTTGTTGTTGTTGGTTTTTTTGCTGGTTGTTTTGTTGGTTTTTTATGTTTCTTTCTCAGACCCTGCAGAGTGATTAATGTCTCCAGCTCCCTATTTCTGGCATTCTTGTTGCAGTGGTGAGCAATTGCTCTAAGGTGTATAGAGATGTTGCTCTTATGTGGAGCTCTTATTGCCTTTAAAAAAAAAAAAGGATGAGCAAACAATTAGAAAAAAGATTATTTATTTGACTTTGCAAGGCACACATACACAGTGATGGTTTCTGAGCACTCGTGTCTGCTTTGCCACATTCAAGGAGGCAGAAAGCAGCCTGCGTGTGCTGTAGGGGACACCAGCACCAAAAATACATGTACAGGGAGCTGAAATGGGGGAATGGGAACATTCCTCTGCCATCTCGGTGGGCAAAACCGTATCAGCTACAGGGCTGGTGACCAGAAGCGGGCTCAGGATGTGCTGGGAGAGGTTTGGATGCTGGACACACAGCGATATCTGTGATGGACCCGCGGGGCTGCTCGGCTGGGTGGGGTTTGCTGAGTCACGCTTTGCACAGCGCTGGTTCCTGCTGTGCCCCAGCAATTTAATTGCACAGTGCTCTGCCTTCACTTTTTTCCTTTTTTTTTTTTTTTTTCCTCTCTCACTTTTGCTCCAAAGTCTAGCAATCTTCCGGAGCAAAAAACGCTGGATATTGTGCCATCACCACACGGCCCTGTTGTGCCTTTCCTGTGGGTTGTTTGGTAATGAATCAGCTGCAGAAAAACTGCTAAAGGAAAGAACTGGTTTATAAATATGAAAGAACTGTTTATAAATATGAAAGAACTGTTTATAAATATGGAAAGGGTGAGTGTCACAAGGATGGAGCCAGGCTCTTCCCGGTGACAACTGATGACAGGACAAGGGGCAACAGGTACAAACTGGAACACAGGAGGTTCCACTTAAATATGAGAAGAAACTTCTTCCCAGTGAGGGTGACAGAGCCTGGACCAGGCTGCCCAGGGAGGTTGTGGAGTCTCCTTCTCTGCAGACATTCCAACCCGCCTGGACACCTTCCTGTGTAACCTCATCTGGGTGTTCCTGCTGCGGCGGGGGGATTGGACTGGATGAGCTTTCGAGGTTCCTTCCAGTCCCTGACATCCTGTGATTCTGTGATTCTATGATTGTGTCATGCTGTGTGTTTGAGATGCTTCTGCCATAGCAGAAGGTCAGTGCAGAAGCACTGGGAGTCATGCCTCTTTGCTAGTGAGAGGGACTTTAAAAAGGGCAATTAGCCTGTTTAATGCATATGTGGTTTCCACCTTGAGGCTTCACAAAAGCAAGCAAGTTCCCATTAGCATCAGCCACCCGTGATTAGAGAACCAGGCACCGTCTCCCTGCGCCTGCAGCACCAAACAGGGCTGCGTCCTTTACATCTCCATCATCAGCACCGCTGGATCAGGGAGAGTCCTCAGTGCTCAGATTCACCTTGCAAAGCGCAGTATTGCTGCAAAAACATGTAACCCATCCAGAAAAGTGACCTTTAATTCCCAGGGGATCTTCTCTTAATGAAGAGTGTGTACTGACTGTGCGTGGAGGCAGCTGAAGCTGCCCGTATCTGTCTCTTTCAGCACAGCAGGCAAACACATTAGATCCTGCAAGCTTTGAAACAGAGTTAGCACTACTGCACATAAAACAGTGTTTCATGGTTTTAGTGATGCTCCAGCTACTTTGCATGGCTGTAGCAGTCAATATCAATCCCTGTAGCCTACCTGGACTAATCTATCTGAGCATCTAAGCTGTGCTGATCCCTCAGGTACCAATATTTATAAGCCCAGCCCACTTTTAGAGGTCTTTCTGAAAAGAGCCGTCTGGGTATGCCACAATACCGGAATTTTTCAGTGATGGTTTGTAGGGGGTGCATAACCAGCACCAGAAAACAAGTCCAAAGCTGTAGCACGGATTGTTGGCAAATGGAAGATCGATGGAGCTGGAAGAGCAGAGGGAAAGAAATGCTTCCCCATGTCTGCCCAGTGTGTTCATTTTAAACTGTTGCAGCAGGACAGTGAAGGAGGGGAGATCTAGGCTCAAATGGTCCTTCGAATTGCAGGATGCTGTCTACAGCAGTATCTCTGAGAGATCTTGGATGTGTTTTCTGGGGCTGGAAAATGAGAAAAAAACCTGTAAATAGAGAATTCCTGGTTCCCTCGACTTCCATGGTAGCTCAGCAAAGCCTCATCTGTGGTTCAGGTCACTCCAACCGTTATTGTCTGCACACTTGAAACTGATGTGCGCCAGCATTTCCATCAAAAGATGCACCCTCTCTCCAGCCTTGAGCTGTGCAGTCAAGCAGGCAAAGGGACTGATGGAGCAGAAAACAAACCAGCAAAAAGCTCCGTTTTAGCTCATACCAGTTCTTTGACTGGTTTGCCCAGTGGACACAGTAATACCCTAGATGCACAGGATGGGGGACCAGGCATTCGGATTTCTTATGCAGCACCGCTCTCTTACGCAAAACTTATGTGTATATGAAATTGCAGCTGGGGACCCCTGGTCTACAGATGAAACCAGGAGCTGTTGAGTGTTTCTTGTGCTTCTTGCGGGCTGGTGTATGTTGAGAGCTGGCCACATTGAGTGGACACCCCATGGAAGAGGATGTGGACCCCACCATATTGTCCCTCAACTTGTCTCTGACAGTTGAGATGTGATTGCACCCATCAGCTAAAGAGTGCCGAGGAATATTTCCATGTGCTGGAGCTCTGTGGAGCTGCTTGAGCTGCCATGGCCCGTGCCAAACAGTGTTTCTAAACACTAACTGGTAATGTCAGCTCTTTAGAAATCATCTCTTTGTCTACTGTATATCTAAAATCCTCTGTTTCTCTGATCTGATAGACAGTTTCAGTAAATACTTCATAAAATAAAGCAATAACCAAAACTTGCTTACTTGCAGACCACAGCCCCCACCCATAATACTTCTTCGTCAAATGTAGAACAGCTGGCCCAAGATAAGAGGTGCTTTCCCCTTTTAAAACCACATCAGTCTCACATAACCAGAGCCGTAATTCACACGGTGGCTCCACGAAGATACTCTTTTGACCTTTTTCCAGTTTCCCACATTATCAATAGCATGCACCTCTGCAGCGGGAGGGTTTTCATTCCCATCTCCTTGGGGTGATGGGTCTTCACCAACTGCTTCGTCATCAGCTGCAAGATCACGCGAGTATGTCAGAATAACAACAGGCAATGGAGAGAAAAAGGCATCGGGGAACACTAGACAGCCCTGCTGCTGGCAGGGAGTTGTTGTATGACATGGTTGATAGGAGTATGTCCCATAAATAAATGCAGGTTTATTCTCCAAAGGAAAATAAGTGCTCGTGTTTAGCAAAGGGAGCCACAACTTCTCTGTTTCGAGAGCTTTGTCCTCACCAGGGTGGTCTGCACCTGGGGCTTCCCCGTGACTGTGGGTGCAGGATCAGATCCTGCCCTTCACCGCAGGAAAGCGGCACCTGAACGTGAAATTCAGGCTGTCATGGTACACACTTGGACATTTTCTGTTTGAAAGAGGCAGTATTTCATTCCATACCAGTCCTGGACTTTTTGTTGGCTGGTTAAAGTGGCTCCATGTGCCTCAGCTTCTCTGTTAAAAACTACAGCTTTGGTGCTTTGCTATCGATAGCTGCTCACTAATAAATCAGACTAATTGCTTGATTATTAAGGCAAACAGTTTTAAAGTAAAAGCTGCCAGGGATTTAATTTTGTTATCTATTTGATTAAGATCTTTCTTTTTGAATATGTGTTCCTCTGCTAAAAGCAAGATATGTTTGCCAACAGCTGAGGTTAACAAACACCATTTGCTATTTCCATTAGTTTTGTGCATTGCTGTTTGTTTTCACAACCGTGCATAGCAGGTCGTCTCCGGATGATTACTATTGTTCAGCATTTGTACATGAAAACTTCCCGAGCTGTGCAGAATATGCTGCAGTCTGACAATACATTTCTGAAAGGCAGCACCTTCTCTACTGAACGCCTCAACGACAGCGACCGGTCAAAAAAATGCCATTATGTTAAACCTAAAACAATTAATTCCACAGACAGAGCTTTTTAATGCTGTTGAGCCACTTAGGACTCAGAGATACAGTCCCTAGGCAAGATTATCTTTCACTAAATTCAAATCAGTATTAAGCATCATGGGTTTTGTTCAGAAATGATGTATTTTGCATGGTTTTGCCATTGTTAATACTTTCATTAGCCAAACGGATCACACCAAACTCCCCCAAACTGAGCCAGGTGTGAAGAGGTTTGCCCCCTTTCTGGTGTGAAACATCAGCTGTTGCAGCACTCAGTCTTTAGCTGCCTGTTTTTTTCCATTACAGGTAAATTAAACACCGATATCTTTGAGTATGTGTACAATTTCTTCCCTGTGTGCTGAATAAACACTGCTTTTGTGGATACAGGAGCTGGAGTCCTGAGCTGCTGTATTTCTCTTCTGCATGCTCCACATTAAGGAGTACAGTGGAAATTAGCAATATTTTAAATATCATCTGGAGATTACATAGTCATGATGTTGTTATAGGCATAATGAAGACAAAACAGTAACATGGGAAACCTTGAAGGAAACTCCACGCTGAACAGAAATATCTACACCTTATATACAGAATGTGTAAGCAGTAAATGTCCAGTCCTTGAATGGGCACACCAGGAGAAGTCCCCTTGTACCCCTCTTTTCCACCCAGTCCACAGACCCAGTTTTGTGAATGGTAGGTTTTGCTTTTTTTGCAGGTGGTGCAACTTCTGGACAGGTGTAAGTGCACCCAGACTTCACACCAGCCATCTGTAGACAGAGTGCACCTTTCCCAGACATGGAAAATTCAGTATATCAGAAAGCCCTGTATAGGAGTGTGGGTCCGTGGTTTGGCTTTCTCGTGTTTCAAGGATGACTTTTCATGGGACTTTTATTTGGAGCTTCAGCTCTCACTGGTCAAATTTCTAGCTACTGTGGTCATCTTCAACACTTGCTTTTTTGCACCAAATTCTCCTGAAAGAGAAGGAGATTGACAAATATTTTTAAAATATATTGCACAAATGAGTTGTTCTGTTTTTTCAGGATCTCAGAATGAGCCAGGTAGCCACATATTCAGCATGGGATAGTGACATCTTTGTTTAATGATGGTCAACTGGATCACAGAATCTTTTTGGAATTAATGTGTGCCGGACCTTGGTACAGTTGTGTTTGGCAAGCTGTGACTGATATGCTTGATCAGGAGCTTTGAGGGGTCTTCCAAAGTTGGCTTCCCAGCAGGAGCCCTCTCCTTGGGCAGCTGCGGACATGATGGCCAGGAAGGGTATGTTCCAAACCTCTGACCATCCTCACTGATTTTGTGAAAAGCCTCTTCTTACAGTCCATATCCTTCTTGAATTAGCTGCCCAGATTATGGCACTTTGCTCCCATTAAGAACAAATAATCACTCCATATGTTGCAGAAAAGGCATCTGTTCATGTATCCCACCATAAGGGCATGACTGTCATGCCCATACATCTCACATCACCTTAGGTAGAATAAGTTCCATAAAAAATAAAGAAATCTTGAGCAACAGTAGCTTTTGAATATCATCTGAAAATGTCTATTCAGGAGTTGGCAATGGACACTGTCCATATCGTGACCATGTCCTACCTTCCCACAGCAAGGGCAACTCCAGTAAAATGCATCGTGAGAGATCCAGCAGCCGGGAGAGAGCTGGGAATTTCCTGGAGGATTTTAGGTTTGTCCACGCGAAATGTAGTAAAAAAAGCCACCTATGGAAACAACAGCATGCATGGTGCAGAAAGGGTATGAACCCTCAGCTCTCACAGGGACAACAGCTCGTCAGGGTTAACTCCAAAGTGTGAAATTAATACTCTCTTGCATGATCCTAAACAGGTTTCCAACCTTTTTCTGGACTGCTTTGTGTTGATTTGGTGCAACACTTGTATCTTTCTGTTCTGTTATCACTCTATAAAGCAAAGTGAGTGGAAGAAAGCATGTGAGAAAATGAAATTTTTTCTCCACACATTTTACTTAGGAGTCCATAAAATACAGTTTTCTACGAGGTTTCACTTTCCATTAGCTATACATAAGTCTATTCATAGATATGCAATGTCTTCCTAAAAGAAACAAACAAAACCAAACCAAAACCCAACACACCAAACAGCAATAAAAAAATGAAAACCTTTTATATTCCCTTTCTATCAGACAACAATCTAGATGAAAGCCAAGCAGGCATATTGAAGCAGAAGGGAAATATTATAGCGCAGCTTGACTACCACTGTAGATGAGTGCAGGTGTACTTCGGAAATCAGGACAAAGAATTTTCTGCTGTGTGCTGCACATGTTAAAAGAAAAAAAAAAGTAATTTTGATCAGCACATTGTAAAAAATAATGTGCACATTGCCGTTATCCCAGGTAGTTAAAAATCTATTAAGGTGAATGCACGTTCTTATGGAACTTATAACCCTACCAGGGGTTCAACTTTGCATGCTTGAATTTGCACATCTGCATTCTCATGTATTAGAGTTTTGTAAACCATCGTTTGAGCATACAGCTGACAATTAACTTGTGAAAATTCATCTGCGCGGAAAAATGGTGTATAAGTACTTTTCATTGTGTTCCATCAAGATGCACACTTCTGTACATAAAACTACATTAACAAGCAGCTTGATGTCAGACATTACACTATTTGGGGACTGCAATGCAGTTATTAAAATGCTGATTATGAAGAAGACATTTTGTATTCTACGTACAGTACCAGTATTTTGCACTCCTGTTTGGGAAGGAATAGGGAATTTATTCCCAACAAAGTCCAAGTATTACAGCTTGACCCATTGTTAAAGCTTTTTCAGGTCCACCTTTAGAAGAGAAGTGGGATGGACCATTCCAGGTGTTGTTGACGCCTTTACTGCCATCAAGATTAACGAGCAACCTGCCTGGATTCACTGTTCAAGAGTGAAAAAACCACCAGATAAGAAACAGACGTCACAACCAGACCTACCGCTTCACATTTTCCTCAGCATTGATCTTAGTGACTCTAGAAGTATAACTGCAGTCACAAATGCTTTTATTCCTGACTAGCTGTTACATGAATCTTTAGTGAAAAGTGTTATAGCCCAAAATGAACTAAAAGAAATGTCTGCACAGGTCAAATCTGAAACTGAAAAATATCCCTTGTTGAATACACTGACATATTACATGAAGTCACAAAAATTGGTACACCTTATGACTCTAATTTTAATGCTAATAATTTTTACTTGCATTGTGCTACAATGTTCTATTTGGTACTGCTATTGGGTGACAGAGAATTATGCCGTACCACAACACAAGATGATAATATTTTGTAGATCTATATTGCAAAAGAATTTGCGAGTGTATTGGAAAGGGGGGAATTGAAGAGAAGCTGCCAAATTCATGTAACCAATTGACATGAGATAAATGCTTTCTAACCACCTGCAAAACAAGGGGATATTTTCCAAGTTTTAGATCCTTCTGTATGACAAGAGGGAGACAGAAGGTTAAGTGACACATTGTTTAGAAGCAGAGTGCTTAGTTTATATTTAACTAATATTTAATAGATGTATTGTAAGTAAGAAACTAAACAATTGTAACTAACATCATCAATTATTTTGTAGTATATATGTATCGTATGTCAAAATTTTCAAAAATTGTAATGCATATGTAATAATTATGTGAATATAAGCAATGCAAGAACATCCAGTCATGGGAGCACTGATGGAGGATGATCCTCAGAGGTCCCCAGCACTGATAAAATAGAGAATGCCGCTTAACAGTATAATTGACTCTGCTGTTATGTTTATTTTTTCGTTTCACATCCCAGAAACAGTCCCAGACTTTTTCTCTGATTCTCAGCCCAGCCATGGGTGTGAAGCGCATCTGGCTGGTCACCCTCTATCACTCATCAGTAATCTCCTTGTTTCAAGCTCCTCAGGGAGCATCCAGTCCTCTTGAGTGGAGAAACGGGACTATTGTTATTCAGAGTCTTCAAAAGGAAATAAAACGGAATGTTACGGATCACTAGGGCTCAGAGGATAACTCTTTTCTCTCCAGAAAAGAAAGCTCTCTGACACCTGCTATCTGGTTTTTGCCTCAAGGCGATAACGGGAAATGGATGTTTGCCGGTTCATCAACAGCAATGTTGGTATTTGTGTGCAGTATTAATACGTACAGTTAAAAGACATGATGATGCAAAGTGCTTTAAAGCAATCTCTAAGGGACTATACCCAATCGATAGTTTTAATGCACATTAAATAATGCCAGACATCATAAAATAGCTATTAAGCAACACAAAGAAGAAGCTCCATTTAAGAGGCAATTTATTCCATAAGTGTCTCTGCACGAATCCTGCAGCATCTCTGGGGCACTTGCAGGTGTAGGTGCAGGCTGCAGCCTCTGTCCAACCCCCCCGGACATCCCTGCATTCCCCAGGGGCTGCAGGTTTCCGTCCCTCAGTCTTACAGCCCTTGCAGTATCAAATTATAATGCATTTACCACTAGGTGAGCAGATTTGAAAACCATGAGGATTCTTTTAACCCCCCTTATTGGAATTTAAGGGACTGCAAATATTGCATGGGCGTATTTATTTTAACCCCTCTTATTGGAGTTTAAGGGACTGCAAATATCGCATAGATGCATTGTGCCAACAAAAACCACAGTGAAGAGAGGTTGCTAAATTAATGTATACTGTGATTAAGTTACAAAAGATGTACCCCTCATTAACCAATTGACATGATAAATGCTTTCTAACCACCTGCAAAACGAGGGGATATTTTTCAAGTTTTAGATCCTTCTGCAGGACAAGAGGGAGACAGAAGATTAAGTGATACATTGTTTAGAAGCAGAGTGCTTAGCTTATATTTGACTAGTAATTAATAGACGTATTTCAAGTAAGAAACTAATCAATTATAACTAACTTTATCAATTATTTCTTAGAATAGATTTATTGTATGTTAAAAATTTCCAAAAATTGTAATGAATATGCAATAATTGTGTGAATATAAATAACACAAGAGCATCCAGTCTTTGGAGCACTTATGGAGGATGATCCCCAGTGTTCCCCAGCGCTGATAAAATAAAGAACACCACTTAACAGCATAATTGATTCTGCTGTTAAGTTCATTTCTATGTTTCAACAGGTGCTGACAACCCTCTAAACCATAATGATGTGTTGGATTCTGATGGCACAGAAAAATAAAATGGGAGCATGTCAGCATAGCCAAGAAAGAGGAAAAATGTATAGAAAAAAATATTTAATGTCATCTCTCTCAAGTCGATTTTTCTATCTTTTGTAGGCAGTAGAATTCTGGATATGACCACAAAACTTCACAAACTGAAAGAAACACATACATCGTAACTGCAAATTTTTGCAGTGGTTAAAAGTGACAAGTTGACTCACTCACAGGCAGAATTACACTAATCACTGCCAGCTTCACATCTCAGGACTGAAAAAGTCAGGGGTACGGCATGATTCAGATCTCACCAAAGTCCAGGGGATTGTTTTAGTGCTCAGCATAGTCCCTGCTGAAGGTGGTGAGTTGCCTTGTCAACATCCCTGCAGTTTCCTGGAACCTGGCAGAACAGTTCTGGCGATGAGCCGTAGGCTGGACTTACACACGCGTTGCCACTCATGCCATGTAGTCCTGAAAGCAATTTACCAGAATCTGAATAGGAGTGTTGCCATATCTAGCTCACTGAGAGCATCTGATTTTAAATACTGTTTCTGCTATTGTAGCCCAAATACACAGAACTTTACAGTGATTTTCCCAGGGAGGACCATGACAACATTAAATGCTTTCTCTTAACGGTCAAAACCACACATTAATAAAAGCTTTATTTCTGAAAAGAGTGTAATGAATGTATTTACCTTCAGCTGTATTTGAAGACATTTCTCCTTCATTTTGAATGATTTAATTAATGTATACCAGGAGTGAAACAGCAAAAATAATTTCATCTCTGAGCGTTCAGAAACAAAGCTCTTCTCTTTTCCTGGAGATGCTTGAGGGGTTGTGTTTTCACATCATCTCTGCCGCAGAGGATTACTTCTAGGAAATGGGTGAGGGAGAAATATTTTGCTGGAAACTATAGACTAACTTAATTTTACATATCTGCTGGAGTTTATGACCTTTTGCAGAAAAGAGGAGGACTTGGGTCAGCTGGGTCAGCAGACTTCTGACAACACCAAAAACATACCTGCCGCTCACCTAAGCACCAAAACTGGTTTCAAACTTGCTGGACTGGTCCAGGGAGCATCCCCCATGGGTGGGATGCTGAGGAGTTTCCATGTGCCCCAGGGTCCTCCAGGCCGTGTTGAGCAGTGGGCTCATGGTGAGAGGTGGGGCTGGCAGCCGCTGTCCTGACCTGAGCCAGCTGTTTCACTGGGTGTCCAAATGCACCCACAGCTGCACTGCTGGCTACCATCCACACTGTTTTTTTCCCAGTTTAATTAGAATTTTTAAATTTTTAGTATTATTGTTTTCAATAATTCCTACTCCAGATTTGTGAAAAATGTTGCCAAAATTGCAAATTAAAAACAATGACAAAAATGATGCCTGTATTGGGTTTGCACATGGAAGAGTCTGTGCAAAGAGGGATGACTACAGGAAAATGTCTTTTTTCAAAGAGTATTTCCTTCAGTATTTGTTTGTCAGTTTGTCAATACTTCCAGCCTAAAAAGTGCTCAACAAACTCTTCGGGTGGTTAAATTGCGTCATTAAATTATGATTACTGAATCTGTAAAAACTGAAGTCAGACATTCATTCATTGGAAGGAGAGCCTAAATATTTCAAAGCTGTCTAGTATACTCTTAGAAAGCACCTCTGCGGAGCTACAGACCTGTCAGTCTGACCTCAGTGCCATGGAGGGTCATGGAGCAGATCATCCTGAATGTCATCATGCAGCACATACAGGACAAACAAGCGATCAGGCCCAGTCAACATGGGTTTATGAAAGGCAGATCCTGCTTGACCAACCTGATCTCCTTCTATGACAAGGTGACCCACCCAGTAGATGAGGGAAAGGCTGTGGATGCTGTGTACTTAGACTTCAGTAAGGCCTTTGACACCGTATCCCACAGCATCTCCTGGAGAAGCTGCAGTTCATCGCCTGGATGGTGTATCTGTGATGGATAAAGAACTGGCTGGAAGGCCAGGCCCAGATTTTTGTGGTGAACGGAGATGAATCCACTTGGTGGCTGCTCACGACTGGTGTCCCCAGGGCTCAGTATTGGGGCCAGTTCTGCTTAATCTCTTTATCAATGTTCTGGATGAGGGGATCGAGTGCACCCTCAGTAAGTTTGCAGATGACACCAGGTTGGGTGGGAGTGTTGATCTGCTGGAGAGTAAGAAGGATCTGGCCCGGCTGGATCGATGGGCTGAGGCCAGTTGTCTGAGGTTCAACAAGGGCAAGTGCGGGGTGCTGCACTTGGGTCACAACAACCCCATGAACGCTGCAGGCTTGGGGAAGAGCGGCTGGAAAAGGACCTGGAGGTGTTGGTGACAGCGGCTGAACATGAGCCAGCGTGTGCCCAGGTGGCCAAGAGGCCACCAGCATCCTGGCTGGTACCAGCACCGCTGTGGCCAGCAGGCCCAGGGCAGTGACCGTCCCTGTGCTGGGCACTGGGGAGGCCAAACCTCGAATCCTGTGTTCAGTTTTGCCCCTCACAACACGAAAGACCTTGAGGAGAGAGTGCAGAGGAGGGAACGGAGCTGGGGAAGGGGCTGGAGCACAAGTGTGATGGGAGCGGCTGAGGGACCTGGTCTTCCAGATAACTGCCAGATGTAGATGAAAGAGGTTTGCTCTCCTGGTCCCCTGCTACTCATACACGGTTTTTCTTCAGGGGCCATTACTGTGTTGCATAATGATTAATTTGCTAACAGAAAGGCAACAGAGGAGCAGTTATTTTAAAAAGGGGCTCTAAACCATAGGAAAATGTTTGCATGGACTAAAGCAAAGAGGGTGGCATGTGGACAATCAAACCACTGTTATAGAAAGAGGTATTTTGTTCATGTCACATAAAATGACAGAAATGCAGAGAAACCCTCCTGATGAGTACGTGGGTAAAGGGCTGCCAGTGGCATTATGTTTTAGAGGGTGGGTAATGGGTCTGGAGCTCTGCCTGCCCATATCCCCAGGTAAAAACTCTTCTACACCTGCCCGGCTGGGGAAAAGGTGTTTTGGCATCTAAGAAATAAGCTGGTGGCACTTGCCCCCTCTAAAGGAAAGATGTGTAGACACTTAAGAAAAAATGTTTAAATTGGGTGAGATGAAGGTCCCTTTCTCCTGCCTCTCCTCCCATCAGCTGTCCTTTACCCTCAAAGCCAGTGTTGGCATATTTGGCAGAGAAATGGGCTCATTTCCAGAAAAAAAGAGACATTGAAATCCTCCAAGCACCTAGCAGCAACAGCAACAGAATAAACAGCAGAACAATTTGTTTGAAAAATACAGACATTATGAAAGAATTCAAGTGAATAATCTGTTTTGAAAACTGGATGTTGGTAGAACAGGTTACTGGCACAGCGAGTTCCCATCATGTGCACACTCTTAATAACAACCTGGCCTCTTCTATCACATACTCGTATCTGCATGACATCAGATTTTTTTTTTTCCCAGAAGTTTTCTGTTTTCTAGACATTAAGTTCTGCATTTACTATTATGCAAATAAAATGTTGCGGCTGAGAAAGATCTCTTTAGGAATGCCTGTTTTTCAGACTAGAAAATGTTTTCTCTGATGTAAAATAAAATTGAAGTCCACATTTTAACAATACAAGATAAAAAATACATTTATCCTGTAATGCTACAAATTGTGGTCATTATGTCTAAGAAAACTACAAGCCGTTTGGTGATACGGATTTACTGGAGCAGTGTGAGTTCATTCTCAGTTGTCAATAACTGTGTGCAAGGGGCTCGTCTTAGACAGAGAGTGTAGAGTTAGGTTCTTGACACTTTGTGTTTACTAGTTTGGACAGTCTTCAGTATCAAGAGTATTCTCACCAGAATGTGGGACTGGGTCAATCACTTCCAGTTTGGGGACTGCTGAATCTTACACAACACTACTGTGCAATTTTGCATATTTAAGTTGCTAAATGGCATTTGTTATCTTCAAACTATTTTCTAACTCAATTTTCTTAGTCAACTTCCATGCATTTCTTAGAAATACCCAAATGTTTGTACAGGTTCCCAGGTAAAAAATCTCAAACCCACCTTTCTATCACTTTGCCTGACTTACAATTAAAGTGAAAATTATCTTAGACGTATGAGTACATACTTCAGGAGCTCTGCAAAATGTAGGTGTGATGGACATACTGGTGAGCGTACCAAAATCAACTGTAATGTTGTTGACAAAGGAAACAGCAATGAAAGCAGTGCAGAAATACCTTGTGTGCATGTCCCAGACAGACATGTTCCTTGTTGCTCCAGGTTGATGACAATGTTCCTCTTTATTTCACTGCTGGAATTTTATCACCATTTGCCATACAAACACAGCCTCAGATAGTACTGTAGATAAGGATGTTTCCTATGACACGTATCAAAGCAGTCCCATTAAAACATTACGGGAAACTTGGAAAGCATTCTGTAGGCCAAAGCTGGATCATCTTTCCACTTGTAGAAGCCTTCTCCATGCTGGATTTGTAGGTCTTGTTCTTTAGTAGACGTAAAGACAAAGAGATATCCTTCCACTTAAGAAGAAATGGAAAGCAAATCTTTGTCTGTCTAAAATACTGGCAGAGAAAACACATGGTTATTTCGACCTTGGCAAAGTTAATTTGAGTAGCTACCTAAGTGAGGTGTAAGAGGTTGCCAGTGGCACTGAGATGGAAGTCATTTCTGTCTTGCCAGCTTGAATATTTTATATCAATTTAATGTACAAATATACTTGCTCATAATCTCTTATTTCATTCTGAATCTTGCTAAGTCATTAGGAACCAAAACATTGTTTGTTTTAACCAACTTAAGTTCACTTTCAAGCCACATCCACTTTTATTATAACACATACGGTCTGTCTTTCTGGTGCTAGTCATTTCAAATCAGAGTGCCAAAGATATTTTTAAGGTATTCGATAGTGTGAGAAACACAGTACCCATGTCACAAACATTGAGTCTGTTACTGAATGATGTTTCTTTGTAGTCACATCAGGAGATCCTAGATCTCTGTGCTCTGTTTGGGGTGGGAGCATGTTCAGTTTCCTCGTATCAGTTTTGAGAACAGGGAATAACCAGGTGCCACGAAGACTTCCAAAAAGTGTGTCTCCTCTGACAAGGGAGCTAAGCATGTAACATCAAGTTCAGGCCTCTTCTACATGAAATGCTTCTGCTGGATGTCCACCTCTTCCCTAGTAGCTATGGACATTTAACTATACTGAAGTAGAGAGATATATCCAGTGACTTTTGGGACAAGCAGATGGAGCATGCAGCTCTCCTGCTAGCACCATGGAACACTGGCTTTCCTGGTGTGTCCACAATGGACTGAGAAGATGGGGCCAAGATGCCAGGGCCAGGTCCTTCACAGCACCAGGGACAACAAGACTTGGTTCTCCTCCATCTTCCAAATGAAAGGAGATTTCTCACAGAAGGGGAAAGCCCTGGCACAACCACACAAGTCAACCCAAGACAAGGGAATTGATCACCAGAAATGGTGCAGTTTACCGAAGATGATACTGGCCTTACAGGAACATATCTTGTTTTGGATAAAGGAATGTCCCTTCTGAAGCAAATTCAAGTCAATGAGACAAGAAGTATGTGGGAGAAGGTCATTTAGGTGCTGATGCAAGATGGTTTATGCCCAAAACCATTAAAACAAGCTTGCAGATTTTCTCCTGGGCAGAGGAGGTTTCATGGCGGGTTTAGGAGGACATAGCTGCATTTACTGATTTGTGCCTGCATTTCATCAAGTCTACGTACATCACAAGATGGGGTCACAACCAGCTACTACCCAAAATCCATATGGAAATTTCCAAGTTTCATTATGACAAACAAGCAGCTGAGCCCAATTCCAATTTTTTTTAGGTTCTTTTTTAAGTGAATTTAAATTGAGATGTTAATCATCAGATGTGCAGTGAGGAGAAGGTCTCCGATATTTTGCAGCTGAATGCAGAGACAAGTCTCAGGGTGAGTCATGCAGCAGGGCTGAGTATTTCCAGTGGCAAACCCCGAACGTCTGTAGAGCATCACTCCACTTGCCTGGTCGTGCTGTGGATGTGAGTCTGTCTCCAGGCTGCAGAGGAGCCAGTTTCATCAATACAGATGTCAGCGGGATATATTTGGAAACTCAAAATCTGTGCTGCTGATGGATCAGCTTTGGGCACAATTTGCTGCAGATTGGGCTTTCCAGGGTTGTGATGCAAGAAGGCAGAGTAATGACGAACGCAGGAGAGCAGGCACTTGACTTTTTAATGATGTTCCCTCTCTGCCAGATGTAGGTATAAGAGTGCAAAGTGTTTTCTGTTTGCTTTTCTTTTAATTTGAAAGAAGCGCAGATGAAAACCAGAGGCAAACAGATATAGTAGCATTAGTCATTATTTTTTTTTAACTTGAAGTCCTTCAGAAAAGTGTTGTGATTTCACTTCCTGCATTAATTGGTCATAGGACTTCATGAAATAATTTGGAGATAAAAAATTATATTTCTAGGTTACTGACAAGCTGCTATTTTAAGCATTTTCTGCTTCTTCAGTGTAGGCTATTGAATATACCCTGTTGCTTCTTCTCTCTTATTTAACAACTGACAGAGTTTAAGGAAGAAAATAGCAGCTATTTTCCCATCTGGATCAAAATGACTATTAATTCATACCATATATGTATATATACATATGTTTTAACCTCTTAGAATTTTACTTTACTTCCTTGAAAAACTTGAGAATTAAGGTAGTGAGGAATATTCCTTCCCATCAGGAAGTGCAGATTCTTTTTAAAAAATGCAGAAATAAAACAACTTCAGCAGGATTTGTTCTGTGAGACATTATTCGACACAAGTGAAACATTTGGGAAAGAGAGGGAGGGAGAAAGGACTCCCTGAAGTTACCACTGACTTCCCAGAAGGGTACCCATGTGTGCTGTGGGGGGACCAGGTCTGAGTGGCTGCTCTCCCTCATTAAAAGGAAATTTTCTTTGTGATTCCAGGTAAGACAGAGACACCAAACACTTTACGAGACATCATTAAGTGTGTGTTTGCCATCTTCAGGGTGCCCAAACTGAGATAAAGAGTAAGCATCTTTCTAAGGCTTCTGTGATATCCTCTGAAGGATCAACCTCCAACAACTCAAGCATGAGACAGAAGCCAAGTAAAAAAAAATACTGGAAAAACACACAATGAAAGATTGTATCATGACACAATGTCTTTTCCTCAGGCTTCTGAAAAGACTGAAAATAGGATTTGCCTGATTGCATAATAAAAATTAAGCAGCTTTCCCAGAAGAAAAGCACCTGACTGTGTGTGTAACACCACACGCATTGCTAACAGCACTAGAGGTACTTATTTTGCACAAATGTTTTATGATATCAGCCACATTCTGAACACTGGTGTTTTAAAATGAATTCTTAATATCATATCTATTCAGGTACATATCAGTATATCAAACCATATATGAAGTCGTATCTGCAAAAGCACGCATCATCTTTTGTTGCTTTCATAAAACTTTGTTGTCATTCATGAGGAGCATATATAACACAGAATGTATCTTTTACATGAGCACTAGGTATGTTTAACACATAAACCAAATTCTTGCTATTTAAGAGAAAACTGGGGGTTCTCACGAGGAAAAGTAGTTGCCACTGGAGTAAAGGGCACACTATTTAGAAACAAGCTCAAAGTCATAGAATCATAGAAGTAATTCGACTACAGAATTCCCCCAATATAGAACAATTTCAACAGAAAAAATGGGAATATTTTTCTACAGTTACAAACCAGGCAAACCAGAAATGCTACATATATAAAGGCCAATTAGTTTTCCTTTTGTTTTGCTTCTTTAGCTGAATATTATCTTTTTCAGAAACTACAATGTGTAATGCAGTCCCTATTTTAACACCATGTTCAGATTCAAAATGTAAAAAAAAAAAAAAGCTACAGAAGGGAGGGAAATTCAGACAGGAACTATATCTTAATAACTAACCCCACCCTGCTGCACTGTGCATGTGTAGAAGGTTACAAGTCAGAAGACAAGAGCTGAGGATCTCTCTTGCACCGAAACTATTTGCGCTGCATTTCAAGGGTGGTCCAGATTCTGCACCTGAATCCGTTGAATGTGGTGGTTTCAAGCTGAAAACATGGTCATTTGGGTTTTGTCCCTGACAGATTTTCATGCTTTCTGCAGGTGCCAAACAATAATTTAATTTCTCCCTCTCCTTGAAGATCTCTTCATCTTCCTCTGGAGAGCAGGAGATGCTCCTCCAAGGGAAGGTGTCGTGGTGGTCCCCATCAGTATGTCCCACCAGGCAACCAGGACTGTTCAGTACTGGTCTTCATCTGAACTGAACATCTGCTCCCTGGGTGTCTGTGAGAGGAGAGATTGGACCTGCTGACGTGGACTGCCCATTTGGTCTCTGTCCCTGTCACCAGCTGGGGATGCAGAAGGCTGTGTCACACCAAAGAACATGACCCAAGTTGACTTCACCATATTTTCACTGTTGCTTTCTGAAATAGCCAGAAAGCTTGACTGATTTTCCACCAGTCATAACACTTTTCTACTGTGAGCACAGATCACTGTTCTAATGGTTACCCAACAAAAACAGAGCTGTCATAGCAACTGAGCCATTTATTTCACTTGACCCGAGAAAAACTGTCCACTAGTTTGTTTATGTGTACCCTGGCTGTCCTGTCAACCTACCAAAGGATGTCCCACCTAGATGAGCAGAGGTACACCTTTTGATAGATGTGGAACAACAGCTGCCTTGGAGATGGATTAAAGGAAGGCAGAAGTAGACACAGAGTTAAAGACAATTGGGATGACATTGTGAGGCTGATCAATGGGCTTTTAACCTCTTTGCATCTCCTTTAAAGCAGCGTGAAAGTGTAAGATGATGGTGCACAAGTCTCTTGGCTCCCTGAGTGGCCAGGTGACATGATGAGAATCTGGAAAATGTATTCTCTGTGTTGTCCTTGTTCTGGCAGTGCTTTCCAAGATGCAGATGCTTTCTTTGCTTCTTAGCCTTCTGTTCTGGGCGCTGGCAAATCATTAGCTCTAATATTTGAGATAACAGGTCATAAATAGAAACTGATGTATCAAACAGTTCCACAAGTGATACAAGCTAAGGTATCTTCATTGAAGATTTTACCAGATCTTTCGTGTGAAAACCTTCAAGTGCTTTATAAATTTGAAATATGAAATAAAGCAGTCCTGAAGTATCAAAACTATGTAAAGATTAGCATATTTAGTCACAGAGAGATTAATATATCAGGCAAAACATCTTCAAACCACAGAGCTGTTCAGTTGTTGAAGGGTGAAAAAATTCATAGAGTGTTGTCGCTTGACTGTGGCAATCTCTACAGTTATGAAGTTGTGCAGTGAATGTTCTCCTTTATGTGGGTGGTCAAGGGTTTCTGTCAGCAGCTATACACTTCATCATAAAGATGGTATAAGATATTGGATTACAGCTTCCTACAGGACTCTTTCACTGCTCCTGAGCAACTTAATGATGATGAGTGAGTTATTATTGCCCCTTTTACACCGCATGTTGTTAACTTTTCCAAGAATGGTTGTAGGGACGACCATTGCATCCTTGGATGGAAACCAGGATGTAGTGCATCCTGCTGACTAAGAACTGGCATCAGGTTGTTCTTCTGTTTCTCATAATCTTATTTCATGTGGCAATTTTTGTCATCCTGGAGAAGTACACATGAAGTCTAGCGTTGCTTGTCTCTCCTGGTAGACTTTGTCTTGTGGGAAGGTAACTTACCTGCTTCCAGAAGACAAGAATACTTTCTAAAAAAGCTGGATTAGTAAAATTGCACCTCGGGTTGGACAGGTAGTACTCAGAGCAAGACATCAAATTGCAGACCCCAGGTGCTCTTGAGTAACATCACACTGTCTAAAAGAAGGGTTGGTTAGAGACACTCGGCAAGTCTCTATAAACCTATGTCTGTGTGTCCACCACTCTCTGTGAAGAGGAGATGATACCTACCTGCTCCCAAAGTGAGCTCTGGTGTTCAACCATCTGAGAAAAAAAATAACACACCTACTTACAGAAGCCAAATGAAGGGAATGGGGATGTTGGCAGCAACCAGCTGAGCACTGAACATTCCAGTCTAGTCCAGAGAGCTGGTGTGGTGGCCCTGCACGTCCTTCACATGGCCACTGAGTCCACAATGTGTGAATTTCTGATGCGCTGGCTCAACTGTTCTCAACTGTCTACTTGATTTGACTTATTCTGAGCCAGGGTAGAGATCCTCTAGAGAAGGGATAGGGGCATTGCTCTGCCACAAGGTTCCCCTCAATAAAGAAGCCCCAGAACACAGGTACTGTAAAAATATAGAGCGATCAGATGATAAACAGAGATGAGTGGCCATTTCACATGATGAACAGAGATGAGTGACTGTTGCCTCAACTGTCTACATGAGGTGTCTAAATTCGGAGGCTAGACTCATGTAGACCATGTAAAGGGATTAAAAATGGTTCAGGTGTAGAAGGCTGCCTTTCCTTGCTCACCAGCTACAGAGTAGACATCTCAAGCTGAAGCTAAATGTCTAAAATTAGGACATAGATGTCACAACTCTCCCAGTGTTCACATTGCTCATTCCTGTCTATACTGAGTGTGAGTTATGTTCACCATAGTGTTAGTCCATGTGACTCCTTCCAACCCAGTTCAAACATTGCCCCATTCTTGAAGAAAACGAGTTTGGACAAGGTGATGGACCTGGAGCTCCCTCAGGTTGATTGCCACGTGCCGTGTTGATCCATAATTTGCAGAAGTGTAAGGTGGAAGATGCTGGAAGGCAGGAAGGAATTTTTGCCTTTGTCCTTCTTTGCTCTTCTCTCCCAGCCTGAGCTGTGACTCAGAAGGTGAAACCAGAAGCTCTGCTGCTCCAGCCAGCTGAGTGATGATCTTCTCATCGCCCACCCCATGCATTCCCTGGGCTCATTCCTGTGGGTGCAGTCCTGACATGCAGCCCAAGTGACTCTGTCCTGACTCATCTGCTCCTGCATCCAGCCAGTGAATCAGACAGTGATTCCCTTTGCCGACGCTTGTGTGTCAATTACATCACTTGAAAAATGAAGAAGGAACCTGGGCTGATGTTTATGTGAAGGACAGAGAACAAAGAAATGTCCTTCTTTCACTCACGTACACAAATATTTTTCTTTAGGCATATTTCAAAGTGCCTGAGATGTGATTGTATCATCATTAAGCAAAGCATCTCTATAGGACATGTAATTTTGCTTGTATGTATGTATATGTGTGCAGGAAGACAGGAGGCACATTAATTAGTAAAGTTCACCTGTTGAGAAGGGCTCTATTGGTCTTTGGTCTTTTGTTTGCCTGATTTTATGCCTAGGGGCCAGAAAGTACCTTCCTCCTGTGAAATCTTGTCTTTGAGGAATTTTTCTGTCTGAAGTATGTCCCACTGACAATGTTGAAGCAAAATATTTTACATTGCTTGCATGTCATATAAAATAATTGTTGGTGACTAATGGGCAAACTGCATGTACAGCAAAATACCTGTGCGATATGCTGTGGTTTACTGACAGCTTTTGAATATTCCTTTGTGGGATGGTGTGCATTATACAAATCTGAGATAAATCGTAACTGATAAGGTGATATAATTCTACTGAAGCTACACTTGAAGTAAACTGCTGATACTTTCATCTGTCTGGAGGATCTTCCCAACATTAGTTCATTATGAAATTGCTTTGTCTTCCTAAACCCAAGACCTTCGGCAACGTCTGTTGGAAATTTACTCATTCTTTGCAATGCTGGGTAGGAATGAGAGGAAATAAAACTGAGACTGATTCTCTGCCAGGCTCTCCCAGGGCTGCCTGTCTTCTCTGGGTTTGCTTTTGGCACAGCGCTGTTCCCAGGAAGCGCACAGCTAAAAACACTAATAAACCTAATCATCAGCTGAGGGAAGCAAACAGCATTCCTCAAAAGCTGGGGGGGTTAAGGCCACCTACAATAACTGGGGCTCTGCTCCAAACGAAGTGTTATCACCCCCTTTATCTCCAAATAATAAAAAAAAATTGCTATGAAAACATCACCGTTTTGTGGACAACACAGAAACTAGTGCTTTTTATGTTAACAGTGGTGGCTTCCCATCATTCTAATCCTGTTTTAATATTGTTTTTTTTGCATACCCTGCATTGGTTTAAAAGACTATAATTAGCCTTACTACTAAGTATATTTTTATAAGATGGAGGAATTATGGGTTACTTACAGGATATTAGCAAAACCTGAATTTATGCATAATCTTGCTGAAAAAATTACATTGCTATTTTTCCAGGTGCAAGGTCACCTTAGTGCTGCCTTTCAATGCTTAAAAGGGGCCCATGAGAAAGATGGGGACAGACTTTTGAGCAGGGCCTGTTGTGACAGGACAAGGGGTGATGGTTTAAACTAAAGGAGGGAGATTCAGGCCGGACATGAGGGAGAAATTGTTGGCCCTGAGGGTGGTGAGAGCCTGTCCCAGGTTGGCCAGAGAGGTGGTGGATGAACCATCCCTGGAGACATCCCAGGCCAGGCTGGACGGGGCTCTGAGCAACCTGAGCTGGTGAAGATGTCCCTGCTCATGGCAGGGGTGGCACTGGGGGAGCTGGGGAGGGCCCTGCAACACAAGCTGTTCTGTGATTCTGTTTTATCAGCCTTAAATGCAAGGAGACACTTGCATGGGTTCAGCTCCAAGGTGTGAAACACACTGGTCCCCACCAGCTGCAAGGGAGGGACGGTTTGTATCCTCTCTCTTTCTCAAACAATGTTGGTTTAGTCCAATCACCACATATCTAACTTTTGCCTTCCTTTATCAGAACCCCCAAATGCTTCATCCCGCACCTCCTCTCCTCTGCAGTGATGCCCGGATTGGAGAAGAAATTTAATTCAATTTCTCCTGCCCTCTGTCTCCTCTGCACGCAGATTCACAGACCTCCACAAGCAACAAAGGTTATAAACTGTGGATCTGGAATATAATACGGTGCTAATGCAGAGTGAGAGCAAGGAGTTATTTTCCGAACGGGATGCCTCTTGCGTCAAGCAGTCAAGTGATTAATTAAGAATTGCTTTCTTTTTTCGGTTTTAGAGTAAGGTGGATATGCATTGTGCTGGAAATATTTGAGTTCCAAATGTGTACACTCAATCCTGTTTGCTTCCTTGCAGCTTCCATATCATAAATTTAAGAGACAGACTTCATTTCATGCTTGTGAGAATGATCTTGAGATCTTAAAATTAGGAACAGCAAAGACAATAGAAGACAAGTCAAAACCAGCCTCCAACACAGAATAGTGGAACAATTTGTGTTTCATGCACTCTTTAGTTATCATCTCAAATCAGTTCAAGAGAAAAAATTCTGTCCTTCAGGAGAAGTTTAGTGTCTTCTTCCAAAGAGTTTCAGATTCTGGTGTGATGCTTATTGATTTTATTTTAGGCATGTAAAGGAGAGCTTTTGTGTTTCAGAAATAACACAAAAATTAATACAGTTACATTTTTTAAATGGGCTTTCTTAATGCTTCTAGTTTAACTTTAGACTCTTATTGAAACTGAACAATGAAGCATCACAGCTTCTCTGATCCCTCAGTTTCCCTGCTGTCGTGTACTAAGGGTGAAATGTTGAATTTACCCATGTAAGCGACAGGAGATCATAGTTTGGTCCTACAACAGGATCCTCTCTCCAGCTCCTTTAGCACGTCTCATTTGGAGTACATTTACAGGATTTCAGATTCAAGCCACAATAAATGGAAGGATGCTGGGAGGTCAACTCTGAGCACAGGAATTAGGTTC
Source organism: Caloenas nicobarica (assembly GCF_036013445.1). Classification (NCBI taxonomy): domain Eukaryota; kingdom Metazoa; phylum Chordata; class Aves; order Columbiformes; family Columbidae; genus Caloenas; species Caloenas nicobarica. The sequence goes on along the minus strand of NC_088284.1, from coordinate 84,237,059 downwards.
AAGGCGGTTTTAATTAGTATTCCCTTAAATGTCGCTGTCAGGTAGCAAAATTATCTTTTCTTCTCACAAAAAGTCTTTGCTGAGTGCAGAAGGAAATGTTATTGCAATTCCAGTTCTCTGCATATAGGACAGCACAACGATAACAGAAAAATGAAAAACTGCCAGTACCGAATTTTATGAAACCAAACAGATGAAAAACTTCAGGGGATGGAAAAGATTTGCCAGACATATCTATCATAGGCCGTAGGGTGAAACAATAAGATTTCATTGCTGTAGTATGACAAATGCTTTTGTCTGAGGTTCTCTTCTTCTCATCTTCATACTTGCTGTTCAAGCACACGCAGATGTTCAGTTGGAGGCAGACAACAGACTGCTGTGAACAGAGAGTCAGTCCCTGCTGTGATATAGCCTGGCAAATATTTTCACTGAAACAGTAAAAATGCAAGCCATGGTTATTTAAAACATCGTTTAGCATCAAAAGGAGACACATAGACATTAAGGTATCACAGATTAAGGGATTTTCTGCTTTGCTTAACTGTTTTTGCGCTTGTTTACAACGGTGAAAAATCAGGACACCTACATTTAATGATGAGGAAGGGTCAATATTTAGTGGTTGCTCAGAAAGAAATCCATCCAGAACATCTTTAGGAAAAGCTGGAGCGTGCACCATGCTCCTCTCTGCCTTCCAGCTCAGCTGGCAGGTGGCACAGGGCAGAGCGGCCAAGAGGGGGAGCAACACAGGGCAGCACTCCATTCCTAAAAATGTCTGAGATCAGGATTTGCAGAGTGTAATCTGGGTGAGGAGTCTGTAGCGCATCCATGAAGCAACCTGCAGAACAGTGAAAAAAATAAAATAATGGCTATGAGGTACTATTTTTGAGTTTACGTTATTTCTCTTCGAATGCTGGGTGTATAACCACGTTTATTACTCCTGAAAGACTCACACATTCATACCAGCACAGTTACCCACTGCCTGGAAAGGGAGCAGATGTGATACACCATGTCCAGTTCCACATTCACAGCACCTTTCCAGTGCTGGCAAAAGTCCCCTTAGCTCAGTAGTTAAGTCCTTCTACTCCTTCCTCACTGCACGTTGTGAAAAATGGATGTCCTTGTACCTGCACTGTGCAGATGAAGAATAACAGCAGACCTAAAAGGGACTGTGGGGACAGCAGGGCATGGCATTCACAGCTGCATCATGGACATCTTGTCCAGGGCCGCACAGAGGTGTGATAAAACACTGTCCTGGGCAGGCAGCGTCCAGCACTCCATGAGGTACCTGCCAGATACACCCAGAACCTTATTTCACTGATTCATAGAATCACAAAGCGGTTTCTGCTGAAGGGCCCTCCCCAGCTCCCCCAGTGCCACCCCTGCCATGAGCAGGGACATCTTCACCAGCTCAGGTTGCTCAGAGCCCCGTCCAGCCTGGCCTGGGATGTCTCCAGGGATGCTTCATCCACCACCTCTCTGGCCAACCTGGGACAGGCCCTCACCACCCTCAGGGCCAACAATTTCTTCCTCATGTTCAGCCTGAATCTTCCTCCTTTAGTTTAAAACCATCACCCCTTGTCCTGTCACAACAGGCCCTGCTCAAAAGTCTGTCCCCATCTTTCTCATGGGCCCCTTTTAAGCACTGAAAGGCCACACTAAGGTCTCCCCAGAGCTTCTGTTCTCCAGCTGAACACCCCAGCTCTCTCAGCCTGTCCTCCCAGCAGAGCTGTTCCAGCCTCGGATCATTCCTGTGGCTCCTCTGGCCCCTCTCCAGCAGGTCCATGTGTGTCCTGTGCTGAGGACCCAGAGCTGGACCAGCACTGCAGGGGGGTCTCACCAGAGCGGAGCAGAGGGGCAGGATCCCCCCAGACCTGCTGCCCACGGGGCTGGGGGTGCAGCCCAGGGCACCATTGGCTTCTGGGCTGCGAGCGCACATGGCGGCTCAAGGCCAATCTCTCATGTACTTTTTACCCGTCTGCTCCCTGGGCAGGGACTCATCCACCTCAGGTGGTCACTCACTTGCTCCTCTGTGACTTGTTGGTTGAACAAGAGGGTCACTGTGGAGAACAGCTGGTGGGACACGCTGCACCCCAGAGCTGCTGCTCTTTTAGGCAGCGGAGAGGCTCAGCTGTGCTCAGAATATGCTTTATTTATCACTTAGGAGGCTGCTAGGATTACGAATGATGACTAATATGACTTGGATCGTTTACAGTCTTAGCAGCATCGTTTTATGAATGAGAATTAAAATTAGATACTTCGATATTTCTTCTGAATGATGACACTTATTTGTTTTTCATTAATCCTGCGGTTGGTTGTTTATTTTGTGTTGAGTGAGTCAGGCAACTCTGCTGCAGTGTCAGTATATTTGCAGGTGCTGGAGGTCAGTCTCACATCATCAGCTCCATTTCCAATCTTGAGGGCTTTTTTTTTCCTCCTCAGATGAAGTGCTGAGGAGGTGCATAACCAAGTGTTACCTGCACAATTTACCCTGAGAGATCTGTTCAAGTCACTTGAACACAAAAACTTGAACACATTTCTGCCTGAGAGGGAACGAATATCAAATAATTGCCAAGCCCTGCCTGTATTTCACTCAAACTGGCTACCACTCTGGCATAAAATTTATTCCATTGATTTCCCAGTTAAAACCGAGGGCAGCTTTACCTGTCTCCATCTCACACCTCTTTGAACGATCTCCCAGTTATTTCCACCTGCAATGTCAGCAGTGGTAAGGAGGAGCATAACATTAATTTCCATTAAAACATAATGTCTATAACACCAGCTAGGAGAATTCATGGGCAAAAATGCCATACACATACAGGTATCAGGGTTAAGAGGAAAGAATAAAGCCGTGTCTCCTTGCTGTTTCATTCTGAAACAAACACCAAGAACATTCTCTGCAGACTGGTGGTAACACAATGTCCTGTCTCTCTTCATGGCTGGAAATCTGCTGACCTATTTCGTTTTCACAATGAAAACTCAGCAGAGGTGCCACCTACTCAGCAGGTTCAAAGGTCCAGATCAGATAAATCTACCAACTCAGATGCTTATCAATAAAGTGTCCAAATTTAGCAACACCACTTAGATCAAAAAACCAGCCAGAACTCTTGTGAGAACAAGTTCTTCAAGAGATTTCCAGCAGCTGCCAGTTCCAGACAGGTCGAGATGCTCATGAAATAAAGTGTATTTTAGCAATGAGGTGACAGGGCCAGCACTGAAAGCTACTGCGCTAAAATCTGTCGCAGTGCTACTCACTCACTCGCAATGCATGGACTTGGGCAGAACCCGCCCTGCCCTCACATCTTCTGGTGTGTGGACTGAGGAACGTGAAGCAGATGCTGCTGGAGATGTGCAGGTCTGGCAGGTTTGGACCCCGAGACAGGGGCCATGGGATGCTCAGCCCTGCGCTGCCCATGCAAATCATCAGATTCCTGCATCCCCGCGGGTGTATGTGATTGTCGCGGTGCGCTGTTGGGGGAACTCCCCCAAAAATGTGTTCAGTTGTTTTTTCCAAACAGGTGAGCAAAATACAGGCATTACCTCGAGACATTGAATTCTCTGAAATAAGGAAGCTGAGAGAAAAAAAATTAAGCACTGGAGCAGCAACCATACCTACAAGTAGGGACCCTCTGTGGAGATGGGCTTGGATGGGATCAGGGTACCCTCTGATGAATCATAGAACAAAACCATAGTATCATTTTGGTTGGAAGAGACTCTCAAGATGATAGAGTCCAACCATTACCCCTGCCCTGTCACTGCCCCATGTCCCTGAGAACCTCATCTCCGCCTGTCCAACCCCTCCAGGGATGGTGGCTCCACCACTGCCCTGAGCAGCCTGTTCCAATGCCCGACAGCCCTTTGGGGAAGAAATTGTTCCCAAGATCCAACCTCAGCCTCCCCTGGCACAACTTGAGGCCGTTTCCTCTGGTCCTGGCGCTTGTTCCTTGGGAGCAGAGCCCGACCCCCCCTGGCTCCAAGCTCCTTTCAGGCAGTTCAGAGATCAGAAGGTCTCCCCTCAGCTCCTGTTCTCCAGGCTGAACCCCCCAGGTCCCTCAGCCGCTCCCATCACACTTGTGCTCCAGCCCCTCACCAGTTCAGTTGTATATGGAGATGAGGATTCTTGTTCAGGATGAAGGTTGGAGTTGAGTGTGGACCAGCATGCCAACCTGCTGCATCCGAAGCGCTGCTTGATCTACCATGACATGGCCCCATGCAAGGACAGGGGCACATCCAAGGACAGTGCAGGTGGCTGCAAAACTTCTGTTGGCTGATCGCAGCAGATCGCAGCCTTTAGAAATGCTGCTAAACACAAACTCTGAAGTTTGCATTGGAAAAAACACCAATTGCCCCTCTCTTCTGCTGGAAGCAAAGCATGCAGCCTTCCTGAAGCTGAGGTAGAGGCTGGTCCATGTACCAGGTACATCCCCAGGAGTCTTCCCCCCCTTTCCAGTGAGCTCATTGAGAGCTGGGTAGGCTAAAAGAGGAGCGGAAAGAGAAACATCTCATGTTTAAACTGTCTGAGAAAGAAGGTGGAAACATTTCTCAGCTCCTCTGTCTCTTCTTGGGAAACTTCTCAGCTCTGTTCTCTAACAGAAAAATAAGAAGTTAATGAAAGTTTTTGCCTGGCTTTCCAGCAAACCTGAGACCTCTGCCTGAAAATTCTGCATTTTCCTTCTGCCTCAGGTCCTCCCAACAGCCCAGACCAGTTCAGCCCAGCCCCAGCTCATAAGCAGGTCATCATCTCACACCTTACAACCCCTGCCAGGTGGTTTCTCACACCCTCCTGACACGATCCCACAGGAAACTGAATATAATAGATTATTGTTTTATCCATCCTGGCGGTTCCTCTGCTGTTCCGCAGACAGTTTGCAGACACGTCAAACGAAAATCAGCCTGTGCAGTTTGCTGCCAGTGTCCAGCCACACCAGGCAGTTCATTTACCAGCAGCACGAGCCCGACCACCACCCCCAACCCTGAAGGAATTTCAGCAGCCTCGCGGGTGCTGCCGCTGGGGAAGGACCTTTTGGCTCTCACTGGTACAAGAGATGCCTGGAGCATTCGGCTTCAACATCACCTGCCAGCATTTGTCAGTGAGAAGGCAGGAGAGAAAACAACCAGCAGGCACATCGCAGAGGAGATCAAATGAGACAGTGTGTATATATATATATATATGTATACATGTGTATACATATATATGTGTGTATATATATAAGTGTGCAGGTACTGCTCTGTAAACTAAGGGAGGAAGAAGAAGGAGGAGGAGGAGATGTCCTGCAGTTTCCTGTTAGGAGAACAAAACCCTGAAATGCTGCCGTGTGGTTACAAGAGTCCTGACCCAGAGATGCTGCTGCCCATCACCTCCCCCTGCCTCTGGTTATTTTCCATTTTATCACGCCTGCGACAATGCCAAGACACGACTGTCACACTGTGCGAGACGTCTTCTGATGAGCACAGAAATGAGTCCTTCATGCTCCTGTTAAACGTGGCCACGTCCCTCGTTCTTCTGCTATCAGCCTGTGCAGACACACAGGAGAAGATGGAGGAAGAAACTGGAAAGTGAATGAAAGGATTTTTATTTTAAGCATTGTAACACTTTCAGGACAGCAACTTGCATTAGCAGCCTCTTCAGACTTTCATCTCAGCTTAAAAAACTGGTGCTGTAGACAAGATGTTATGCCAGCCATACTAACACCAATGTGGTTTCAAAAAAACAGGTCATAGATTTAATTAAAAAATACTTTGAGCAGAATACTTACCCAAGAAAAGCAGGGGCAGACGGTGGTATCTGTCCTTTCTGGGAAGACTCACTGCCTGTGTTCATGTCACTGGATAAAAGGTGCTTTCAGGTTTTTGAGTCTAGCTGTGGAACTTGCCAGACACCAAGTCAATACTCTTGCAAGAGTTAGGAGAACACTATTTAAACCCTGGCTTAAGCTCTCTGATAATGGAAGAAATGTTATTATCAAAGAGTCACAGATCATTATTTCACAGCAACAAGAAATGCAGCAGTCAGCATAACCGTAGTGGTAAGCAAACAAAGGACAAAGCAGACTGGAGGGCAATTTCTAAACAGTTTGCCCTTGCCAGGTAAAAACGTGTGTGCAGCTCAGCCCATCTTCTTTAGTTTTATTTTTTAATCCGTGTATTTTCCTCAGCTTAGCCTGACGTTCTCTTTTCTGCGAGTGTTGTTGCTGCATACAGATGTACCACCAGCGAGGCAGTCCTTGCTCTCCTGATGGCTCTTTTGCACAAGACACCAAGAAAAATCACCAAGGAAAGCAAACACAGGGGTGCACAGACGTATTTCTTCCAGAAATGCTGCTTTTGGTGTAAGTCCATGTGCTTCCCAGAAAGCCACAGCAATAGCAGTATGTCTCCGGCAGCTGATGTAGGGCTGCAATTACAACAGCAGCACCTGCCTGTTCCTCTCATCTCCTGAGTGGTGGCTTTGTGGGAAGAGATGAAGGGCAGTGCTACATGGTGGAACGTGCCTGTTCGAGGCTGCAAATGGTCCTTCAGAATGAACAAGATGCACAGGACACGGCTCCTTGCAGGTTCTCCCGCCGCAGGCAACTCAAAACTAGGAGGGTTCAGAGGTGCCGTGCACCCCACCCTTCCCAAAGGGCTCCTAAAGCCACAGCATCATCAGTGATGCTGAACCCAGAGCACCCAGGACCCACAGACAGATGTTTGGTGCTCACACATCTGCACCTCAGGCCTGGCTCTTCCAAGCGGCCGTGGAACTGCAGAGCAGCTGGATTACCCAGCGTGTCACCTCCAGCCCATCAGCACTTCACGGCTGTCAAGTGGAGCATGAAGCTTGGCATCAAGAAGTTAGAAACATGGGGTTTTTTTCTTTTTTTTTTTCTTTATGCTTTGATGACCGCTCTTGCAGGAGTGGCTGCCATATGCTAATATTAACTTGCCGGAAACAATGGAGAGAATCACAGAATCACAGGATGTGAGGGATTGGAAGGAACCTCAAAAGCTCATCCAGTCCAATCCCCCCGCCGGAGCAGGAACACCCAGATGAGGTTACACAGGAAGGTGTCCAGGTGGGTTTGAATGTCTGCAGAGAAGGAGACTCCACAACATCCCTGGGCAGCCTGATCCAGGCTCTGGCACCCTCACCGGGAAGAAGTTTCTTCTTATATTTAAGTGTAACCTCCTGTGTTCCAGTTTGTACCCATTGCCCCTTGTCGTATCATTGGTTGTCACCCAGAAGAGCCTGGCTCCATCCTCGTGACACTCATCCTTTCCATATTGATAACCATGAATGAGGTCACCCCTCAGTCTCCTCTTCTCCAAGCTCAAGAGCCCCAGCTCCCTCAGCCTTTCAAGAAGATGGGACTTGTACCAAACACTATGTGGGTTTTTGTTCTGCTGCGTGTCCAGCTAAAACCCCACTCATGAGGACACCGAACAGGCTTTTCTGCTCTTGTTAAAGCTGTGCATCTGGGCTAAGTCGTCTCTGGCTCCTGCTCTTTGTGCATTTGTGATGTTTTACGGTATTTGGGGCAGGTGATCTCCCGGCTTCGCATTGGAGGGCACTGCAGGTTCTCACCCCACCCAAAGCTGTATGATCTTTAATCGACACAGCCAGAATCTGCAGTGGCAATGCCTCCCAGCAAGCGTCCTAAAGTGGGTACTCCTAGGAAGAGCCGCACAGAGATGATCAACTGTTCTTAAATCCCTTTGTATAAAGTTCCCAGAGATTTTATTTTGTTACCAACTAGACAGAGAAAACTAGCAGTGCTCTACAAGACAGAGACGGGGCCATTGCTCCTGCTCTAGGCTTTACCAGAATCAGTTATTAATAGCCCCAAATTAGGTGCGATTTAGACACTGGCTATATATTTACACCTACTATAATAACTAGAGAAACTGTCTTTGAAATTATGAGCATTGCTATCTCCTTGAAAGTCTTTAGTCTTTCAAACAAATTCATTTTTAAGGGAATTTTAAAAAAAACCAACCAAACAAACAAACAACAAAAAAAGAAAAATAACTGTGTTGAGGGAAACAACTCACCCAATGGCCAGTCTTTGTGGCATCTTCGAAGGCTGCAGGGAGCTGTTGGGAAGTACCTGCTTCTGAGCAGAACTCAAGGAGCACAGGTTGTCAAGGTCAGAGAAGCCACCACATATGTCAGGGAGTTCACCTCTTCCTTGGGTCCTGCACACACATAGAATCACAGATGGTTTGTGATGCAGGGCCCTCCCCAGCTCCCCCAGTGCCACCCCTGCCATGAGCAGGGACATCTTCACCAGCTCAGGTTGCTCAGAGCCCCGTCCAGCCTGGCCTGGGATGTCTCCAGGGATGGTTCATCCACCACCTCTCTGGCCAACCTGGGACAGGCTCTCACCACCCTCAGGGACAACAATTTCTCCCTCATGTCCAGCCTGAATCTCCCTCCTTTCGTTTAAAACAATCAACCCCTGGTCCTGTCACAACAGGCCCTGCTCAAAAGTCTGTCCCCATCTTTCTCATGGGCCTCTTTTCGGTACAGAAACATTGTCCTGCCCCAGCTTTGCCTCCAGAGCCTCTGTGAGCACATCCCCAAAGTGGTAACTGAGGTTCATCTCTCTTCTGTGGAGTTCACTGGACAGGTGACCCATCCTCCACCTTCTCCAGAAGCTCCAGAGCACCCAGGACATGCAGTTACTTCACTGGACCCAAGATGCACATCAGTTCATGCTCCAAGCACATGAGCAGGACCCAGCTGTCTGCAGCTTTCTGGAGGGCTCGTTTACCAACCAAAGTGCCCTAAATCAGGCACAGCCTTTCACAAGAAGTCAGGAATAAGGGATTTCCTACTGAAAATTCAACAAAAGGATGACATCTGGACACACACAGCTTCTCTCTGGCAGAGGGAAAACAATTTTTAAATGAGGGAAATGTCAAGAGCCACAAAATAATGCATCCTCTTAGAAAAAAGACTGGCAAACTGCCACAAAATTTGGGCTGTTCTCAGTAATGTTTTGTAGAGTCTGTGCCCATATTATTAATAAAAACAGGCTAAAAAATTAAGCTGACATGACAAAGAAATACCAGAGAAAGTGCTTATAATTGTTGACTGCTCTTACTAAATTTGACAGGTCGGCAGAGTAAGGGGTTTAATCTGGAGGATGTTTCTTTGCTGGATCCATTTGCTGTCCTGAGCAAGGACCAACAGGGGCGACGCATTCACAGTAAGTAAGTTTGGAATAATAATTTCTAAAGTGTTATTGTTTGGAGGGTAGGTATTTACATCAGCGACCTCTAGAAGCAAGTGAGCTTTTGTGGAGTGCTAATGATTATTTTGCATGCTTGTTTATTCTGCTCTGTGGCAGCCAGCCCAAAGCGGAGTTTTACTTTCATGGCACTAAATCACATAATCTGCCAGTTCGGGCTTTGGCAAGTGTTCATGGCCAGTTGCAAAATATTAAAACAGACACTGTCCTCTCTGCCACATTTTCTATATACATGTATTTTCCATCTTAATAGCATTTTTAGGGGATGTTTTTTATTATTATTTTTTTTAGAGATGAAAGGTGTCTGAGAGTAACAGGGGATAGACAAACAAATGATACAGGAATCTTCCAGAAAAAAAGTGCTCAGCATGGCACAGAGTCACTGTGGAGCTGAGTTACATTTTTGGAGAAAACCTTAAGCCAACAACTGAATTTCTGGAAGATGACAGAGAACAGACATACTGCTCAGATGGTCTCCTCATAATTCTTATGCTCAGTTAAAGGAAACTAAAGGAAATGAAAGTTTTTGTGAGGGCAGCCAGCAAGAACCACCATCTTTCTGTGCATGTACATTTTGAGGAAGAAACAGCTGTCCTATGAAATATTGCGTTTCTCCCATCAGGTATAGAGGAACAGAGAAGGAAATAGGTATTTCTTTTTAAACGACAGCAACTAGTGAGAAAAGAAGTATATCAATCTTTACACTTTCAAGAATTCAATTTTGGGTTTGACTTTACTCATGCAAGTCGTCTGTGGAACAAATCAACTATAGGATTTACATGTACTAAAGTCTACGGTTTAAGAGCAGTAATTTATCTGTGGACACTTAGAAGAGATTTTTATGGTATCTTCAGATATAGGATCTAAAATATGATGTGTTCCCCATCTCCTTGGGCAGACTGGAAAGCCTGCTGGACTATTTCAGAGGTCGCTCCCCCTTTACCCTGATATGCTGAGACACTGCGTAGGACAGACCTTCACACTTTCCAAGGATGCCGAGATCACTGCTTGCTGAGATCAAAGCTGGGTCTCGTCTCCACATTGGCCAAATGAGCAACTGGTGATCCTTATTCCAGGAAGGTTATAAAAGTATTCATAGCAGTTTGGAAAAACAAGAGGGTTTTTTTCCCACGTCACATAACCGTACACAAAATGTCCAAAAAGACCTGGTTCAAAGTTAAAGGTGGATGGAGCGAGTCTAAGGTAAGATGTCTATAGGATGTCTCTGTATCTAGATAGGAAATAGTTGTACCTACGTGATGTAGGGTGTTTACAGGCATGAGTCAAACTGTATGGTCAGTTGTAAAACTCCATTAACACTGTCCCAGGTTGGCCAGAGAGGTGGTGGATGAACCATCCCTGGAGACATCCCAGGCCAGGCTGGACGGGGCTCTGAGCAACCTGAGCTGGTGAAGATGTCCCTGCTCATGGCAGGGGTGGCACTGGGGGAGCTGGGGAGGGCCCTGCAACACAAACCATCCTGTGATTCTATGATTCTATGGCAGCCAGTAGTGTAGTTCACAGGGAGAACTTGGTGGGCCATCTCGTGTTTAACAGACAGAAGGTGACAGCCCCGATGGGACTGACTGGGGCACGGGAGCTGGTGCCAGCACCATGTTATCCCACTTGCATTCCAGTAGCCCGGCTGCACAAAAGCCCGTCTGTCTCCAGGATTACAGGTAATTAAAGGACGTAACGAGTGATGGTCAAACCTTCCACACTCTGCCTTGCACCCGGGGTTTGGCTGGTGTGAAGGTGCAGCTGGTGCTCCCACTACGGCGTATTTGCACGGGAAAACATTGGAGGTTGTAAGCAGTGTTTTGAGATAAGGAGAACATGTTATTATCATCAAGGTAGATCTATTGTGAACAGCAGTCCAGGAGAAACTGAAGGAGTGTGAGGAAAAAACTAATTAAACGGCAGGAGAAGACATTTCTACTCTCATAAAAGCTGCCCAAATAATTGCATGATTGATCTTGAAATGTGTACACCAGAAAAGGCCCACAGCTCCAGGTGAACAGGTAATACCTGATAGAGAATGCTCTGTCCTCCCTCCAAGACTGTTTAGCCACTTTTTTATTAGTTCTGCCCCAACTTTTTCTTCCTTTTTCTTCCTTCTTTAATTTTTCTTCCTTCTTGAGGCACAGATGTATTGAAACAGAATCCACTAGTTTAGCAGAAAGGGAGAACACGAGCCATTGTTTTCTGTTTTACTGCATCATGACTATCTGGGGAAGTCCTGCAAGCAAATTTGAATTGCACTTCTTTCTAAGATGCCTTAAAAAATACATTTTTTTAAATAAAATAAATTATGTAACAATAAAATCTAAAAATTATGAAGCTGTCATGCTGTGGTGGGAATGGGAGCAAAAGGGAGTAAGCAAGGGAAGAATGACTGTTCCTGAGTCCATCTGACAGTTTCACCCTCAGAGAACTTTAGGGTAATTTCCATTATAATCTTCATGAAAGATAAAGTGCTGAAAGCAGACCTGTGACCCCAAGAGGGCTCCTAAGTCAGCCAGGAATGGAGAAGACTTTTTGAGACATGCTTTCATACAAACTGCATAACTGAGCATAAAATCACACCTAAAAATGGGAATAAAAAATGAAGCGGCCGACTGACAATCTGCTTCAGCAAATAACCGTTGCTTTATGAAAAATAAGGTGCCCTCTCATGTTGAGATGCTTGCCTGCTTTTTCTATAGACCCAGCCTATTTCCACGGTCTTAAAACTAGCCCTTGAATTTATATTTGGGTTTATTTTTCTCTTTTTTCACTATCAGCAGCTTTCCAATGTCAAAATACGGTTTGGTGTATGCTAACGCCACTTCTATGCATTTCACCGCAAAGTTGCAGAATGGGGCTTACGGAGCAGGTTTATTGTCGGTGCCGTGACACATGTCACAGGGGTGAGGGCACAAAAGGACTCTGCTGTGGATTTGCATCTCTGAGCACTGCTGTGATGAAAGGACACCTCATCCTTTCCAGAAAAAGGATCTCCTGCAGCAAGAAAGAGATTTTTGCAGTTATGAATATGCAGCGTACACACTTCACTTCTCATTGCCAGTGAATGAGAGCTCCTGGAGGAGAGGGGTCATTTTCTGAGCACAATTTACCTCTCTGCAGCTGTATATATTCCTTTGGATTCTTGCTCTTGCTTCAGCTGCACGCCAGCTAACAAGCGGCGAAACCTCATCTGTAAATCTGCTGCATGCATGTGTGACACTAACAGCTCGCGGGCGTTTTTCACATAGTGAGGGTTTCAGCTGCACTGAGTCATGCCTCACGCAGCCCGGCATCCAAGACAAATAAATCTGAAATGCGCAGTCGCCCAGGTTCAACCACAAAAGAAAAAGGAAAAATAACAATAACAAGTCCAACCAAACAAATATACACCAAAAAAACCAAACCAAACCACAACAACGACAACAACAGAAACCCCTGAAATGGAGAAATAAACTTTACAGCAGAGTCAATTATATTGTTAAAGCGGCATTTTTTATTTTATCAGTGCTGAGGAGCTCTGGGGATCATCCTGCATCAGTGCTCCAATGACTCGATGCTCTTGCATTGCTTATATTCACATAATTATTACATATGGATTACAATTTTTGAAAATTTTGACATACAATACATCTATACTAAGAAATAATTGATGATGTTAGTTATACTTGTTTGGTTTCTTACCTATAATACATCTATTAATTATTAGTTAAATATAAACTAGGCACTCTGCTTCTAAACAATGTATTACTTAAACTTCTGTCTTCCTCTTGTCACGCAGAACGGTCTAAAACTTGGAAAATATCCCCTTGTTTTGCAGGTGGTCAGAAAGCATTTATCTCCTGTCAGTTGGTTACACGAGTTTGGCAGCTTCTCTTCAATTCCCCTCTTTTCAATACACTTGCAAATTCTTTTGCAATATAGATCTACAAAATATTATCATCTTGTTTTGTGGTACGGCATAATTCTCTGTTACCTGATAGCAGTACCAAATAGAACATTGTAGCATAATATTCCCTCAATTTGCAGGTGGTGAGAAAGCATTTACCATGTCAATTGGTTGATGATAGATATGTCTTTTATAACTTAATCACAGTATACATTAATTTGGCAGCTTCCCTTCACCCCACAACACTTGAAATAGTGTAATTGATGAATGCATCGGCAAGTTTTAAAGGATTTTTTAGAGGAAAGCATAACCTTACAAAGGCTGTGTCACCTGCATTAAAGCCAGCCAGCATCAGGGTTGTCCCTTGCAGGGTCGGTGGCCAGTGATGCTTTTGGGAAGGGGTGATTTTGGGGAGGTTTTGGGGTGATCAGGGGGGAACAAGGGCAGTGGATTGTTGTGGAGAGGCACTCATCTGTTCGGCAGCGGCTGAGGACCAGGGGCCGGTGTTTGCAGGGACCCGGCGTGCGACGAGCCGGTGACGGCTCCACCGGGCTGGTATCTGCCATCAGACGGTGGAGGAGACCAGCTGGGCACCACGATAACTCCTTATCTCGGATGGAGCCACCACGGCACAAAACCCTGGGCTGGGCGAGGAATCTCCATCAGACACCCCTGGGGCAGGCGGTTGCTTGGGGAGGTGTGAGGAGGGAACTGGGAAATGTCAGAGCTTCTCCCTTTACTTCTGTAGGTGGCTAGAAAGGATTTGCAATTTTTTAAAGGTATGTTTTTTTGAATCTTGCGTTGCACATGCAAAAAGACTCACCCACACGGCTCGCGTAGCAGCAAGCCTGCACAGCGGTGTGCTCCCCCCAGCCGCTTTTCCCTGTTTTTTTCTCCCATTTGTCCCTGCTGTTGTTAATTCCCAGTGATGCCCCAACTCCTCCTCTGCCTCTGGACTGGGCCAGCCCAGGTGCAAGGCCAGGAACACAAAACTCTGCCAGGAAAAAAATCTCTTTTACTGCTGCAGCAAAGGTAGCACAGCGGGACCACATTCCTCTGCGGGTCTTTTGAATCTGTTCTGGTAAGGGCTGGTACATATTCAATTTTAACAGCTGTGGTTTCATTTCCTTAAATAAGAGAAGCTTTTGCATACCCCACTTTTATTTAAAATTTATTTTTGCTTTTTTCTTCAGGAAAATCATTGTTACCAGCTTCTATCCTGCCTGAGAGTGTTTGTTGTTGGTAGCTCGAGTAGGCGTCGTGTGTTCCCAGCATTCTTTGGATTTTCAGCTTCCTTTTTCACCTATTTTTAAGCTGGCTGGCTTACAGTCAGGGGAAGAACTCAGGAGGAGTTTTAATAAACATTTATCAGCATTAAATACCTTTCTAATCTGCCTGCACACTGTTGCTGGGGTGTGCATGGCATTGTCGGTAGCTCGGACACACCACGGAGACCCTGGTCCTCTCCTGTTTTGTGCCTCCTGGGGATGCACTGATCAGGACAAACCAAGAGTGAAGTCTGACACTTCTCTTATGGAGCTGCCACCTCCTTATTCAGCCATTTGTTTGGCCACACAAGCAGCAGGTTCGGTATAAAAATAACTAACCACTGAACTGGGTCAATTACTTGACCTTTTCCAACCTGCAGCCCTTCAACAACTGTACCAGCAAAACTGAACCACAGACACAGGGCAGGAACAATCAAAACGCAAAAGATGAAGGAGGAGAGACTCTTTAATTCCATTTCAATGCAGAACGGAATGTTCACCCATGAACGGGCTGAGCGCAAAGCACAATTATTTTATGTGGTTATATTTGCCTTCCTTTTGGGCAGGTGTGAATGATGCTTCCACGTCTGCATTGCACTCTGGATCCGTAGTGTGCTCTTTCTAGCGAAAGTGGATCTGAGAGTGGAGAGGGTCCTGGTGCCGGTGTCACCAGGATTACCAGCACACCACAGGTTATCCCAGCTGAACAGGGGATGGATGCTCCGGACCAAATCTGCGCTGCTGCATCTTCCCCCGCAGCCACCCTTGTGTGACGCCCTCCCTGCCTGACAGAGGGACGAGCTGTCCCATGAATAACAACAGGAGAATGACATACACAATTTTTTGGAGCAGCTCATTTGCTAGACCCCAGCACGCTAAAGTTTGTCGTAGTAACCCATGCGTGTGCCAGAATCCTCACTGAGCAGCAGGCAGTGCAGCCTGCAGACATCGCTGCACATGAAAAGCTGTCTCGGGATATGGCAGTGTGTGGAAATAAAGCAGAACAGCTGCATCAAATTGATGCCTCAGGACTCTCTGGTCCCTGCAATGTGGCAACTGGTGCTGCTCACTGAAAAATTCATGAAGGCATTAATATCTAAACCCATAATTTTTCTGAACTGCTATGCAAAATCCTTTTTCTGTGTGTGAAATAAGCCAAGACTCAGGTGGTGCCACGGTTTCCAAACCGGTGAGTGCATTGCAATTCATCACTCAGAAAGTGGGCAGCAGAGAGAGGAATGGGATCCACCTTGGATATGTGAGGAAAGGGAAAATGAGGGAAAACGAGGGCTGATCCAGCCCCATAAAGCTGTGCTCTTCTCTGATTTTGCATCAGCTGATTGAACAAAGCAGTGAAGAAGTTAATTTGCTGCAGGGAGTTGGGGCAGACACCAGCCATAAACATATGGATGCAACAGGGGTTAGACTAGAAATTCAAGATGGTTTTCGTTTTGTCTGTTCATGACCACAGGTCTTGTCTCAACTTTATTTAAGGAGATTGCTAAACAAACACTCTCTCCATTTTAGCTACTTAAAATCAACAGCTTAATTGCTGCTCAGCCATATCTGCAAATTCCACTGAGAAGCAGTGCAAATTTTGTTCACAGCTACTGTTTACATTTCTTCCCAGTACAAAGTGGAAAAGACATTTTAATATCTAGACTGTGTGCTGATAAAGAGCAATTAGTCATCAAGAAGTCAGCGTTCAAAACACAAGTCTCACAATGATATAATAACAGATAAGAAACCTGCCGTTATAGAAAGGCAGCATTTTTAGCATAGCTTTTCCCTGCTAAGAACATCATGTCCTGTGCTGCTGTGCTTTCAATTTAAAAGGTGATGGGAATAGAGATCACTACAGTTATTTCACAGATATCTGGGGAACAGATTGTTAAATTTCTTAGATTCTTGGGCTAAAGAGTGTATCTTTCTACAAATTCCAATAGCAATTGCTTGAGACATGTCCCACATTGGAACAAATGTGTTAACAGATCCAAACAGCCCAAAAGTAAAAACTAATGTAAGGTGGGAGCAGATGCTGATGATACGTAACAAAATTCCTGTGGTCAGTTAATCTTTTTTCATGTAGAGACTCACTTTCACCAGAAAAAATACCTCCCTTAGGAGCTGGGAATTAATGCACTTTTGATTGAGAACCTGTAGTTCAGGGGAGAAATGGACAAGTTATTTCATCACTTCTTAGTTGATCTTGGCATAACTTTACTTGCTGAAGTTTATTCACAGCCTGTTAATTAGCAAAGTCCGTGATAGCTATCTGCCACTGTGACTTCAACAAGGGATTTAACTCGGACTGAGTCATGGCTTTGGACATTAATTAGCACCAAGTTCAAACAGCATCACACCTTATGGATTTGTGTAAATTGGGCAAACACCCACTGGAGTTCAAGGCACAGCACCTCAGGGCCCATATCGCCACCATCCTCATTGTAGCACATTCAAAACAGAAGGTGCACCCCGACCCTCAGTGATTTAATAGATGTAGAAAAGTGGTGATTAAGTTGCTGTCGGACTTACCGCTGGTTCCACAGCAGTGCCATGTGGATGTGGGTAGGTCACAGTTTCTGTGCACACACTCAGCTCAGGGCTGGACCCATAAGAAGAGGACAGGGTAGACTGATGGGGCAGCAGACTCTGAAATGCTGGTGCATGACAGTATACGGATGTGCATGAGGATGTGCATGGGGATGTACACGGGGATGCGCACTGGGATGCGCATGGGGATGCGCACAGGGGTGTGCACGGGGATGCACACGGGGATGTACATGGGCATGTGCACGGGGATGTGCATGGGGATGCATGTGGGGATGTGCACGGGATGTGCATGGGGATGCACACGGGGATGCGCACGCGGATGTACATGGGGATGTGCACGGAGATGCGCAAGGGGATGTACACGAGGATGCGCATGGGGATGCGCATGGGGATGTGCACGGGGATGAGCACAGCACAGGGATGCGCATGGGGATGCACACAGGGATGTGCATGGGGATGCGCACAGGGATGTGCACGAGGATGCACATAGGGATGTGCACGGGGATATGCACAGGGATGTACATGGGGATGCTCTGTGCTCTGCCAGAGATGCTGTGCATGTGAGTACCGCCAGCAAAGCTGTGGGGCAGGTAATTTTCATAGAATCACAGAATCCCAGGTTGGAAGGGACCTCAAGCATCACCTGGTCCAACCTTTCTTGGCACAAGCCTGGTCTAGACAAGCTGGCCCAGCACCTGCCCAGCTGAATCTTAAATGTGTCCAGTGTTGGGGAATCCACCATTGCCCTGGAGAGATTATTCCAATGGCTGGTTGTTCTCATCGGGAGAAATTTCCCCCTTGTGTCCAATTGGAATAACTTGTACCCATCGCCCCTCATCTTTTCCATGGGACTCCCTGTAAAAATGGAGCCTCCGTCTTCTTTGTAGTCACCCTTTAAATACTGGAAGAACAACAAAAAATCTTTCCTCCACCTCTGTAGCTGGACTCCTTTTCTTTTTTCTTTTCTTTTCTTTTCTTTTCTTTTCTTTTCTTTTCTTTTCTTTTCTTTTCTTTTCTTTTCTTTTCTTTTCTTTTCTTTTCTTTTCTTTTCTTTTCTTTTCTTTTCTTTCCTTTCCTTTCCTTTCCTTTCCTTTCCTTTCTTTTCCTTTCCTTTTCTTCTTTTCCTCTCTTCCTCTCCTCTCCTCTCCTCTCCTCTCCTCTCTTTTCCTAATTTAGCTGAATTTCACAAGAGTCTCAGTAGTTTTGCCATGGTCAACCAAGACATTTTCAGTAACTCAAAGGGGATAAACGGTCATAAAAAATCTCCACGTTAAAACACATTTTGAAGGATAGTTTACAATGCATAAATATACTACAGGCTGCCTAGTTAACATGCAAGCAATTTCTTTGCAACCCAAGCTTTCTATTTGTGAGCCCATAGCTAACATGTAGCCTCTGAGTGCATCCCCTCAGTTGTACAGCTTGGTACTGCTTGCCAGGTAGTAAAAAAACTGCAAAAGTGTTGTTGCCACAATTCTTGTTTAGTCCTGCAAAGCACCTTATCACAACGGCGTCTGATTTCTACCATATATCTGCTTGTGTCCTTGTGTCACGAAATACAATTCTGAGATGCTCTGGAGGAGGCGTTGAGAAGAAAAATGCGTGGCATTTCATAAATTGTTTCTGGAGGAGTCAAGATAAATCACTTGATGTTGACCGGGCCAGCTTTGGGAGTTATCTTGAACCAGCTGACCAAAAATCAGCACCACAAAATCAGAGGTACTATTAGTAGACTCATAAGAGCCTGAGTAACAAGCCATTGGCTTTGGAAACAAATACTTACTGACTGTAATTCTCTACCATGAAAGCGATTAATTGCGAAGATTTGTTCCTCATCACAACTGAGATTACCTGTTATTTTGTGCTCAGTCTTTGCTAATAATGGTCCCTCAGTAACATCTTTGTGGTGTCAGCAGGTTTGGTGCAGATCAGAGAGAGAAAAGGAGCAGCTTAAGGCTGGAATTTGCAAAGAGCCCTCAGTGAGCGCATGTAACAACACATGTTCATGTAGAAACACAATTATTTAGGACAATGGAAGGATTTTTTTTAAAATTGCAACACTTTTTTGGCATAGACTAATACCTGTATTCAAACCAGTGTATGTCTGTGCTCAGGGAAAAAGGCACATGAAAAAAGGACAGTTCCCACTTTCGAAAAACAATCCAATATTTAAAATCAGAGAATAATTAAGGTTGGAAGGAACCCTTTGAGGTCATATATCCCAACGTGCTGCTCCAAGCAGTCCAGGTAAACCAGGGACATTTACACCACACGGACAAAGTCCCACCATGTCCTCCTGAACTTCCAACAAGAGCCAACATGGCCCCATGTTCATCAGAGAGACTTTTAAAATCTTTCTTTATTTCAGCCAAGGCATGTTTCACAATTTCTACAAATGTAGCGACCAAAGACAAATATAAAAATTAACGTAGGCCTTGGTTTTAGTGGAGCACGTACAGCTTAAACCGGGGACTCTGCACTCCACTCCTGCAATTACTGGAGCTGCTTTAGGGAACTATAAGAGCAGTAAGAATACAACATGCTGCATGAACAGCTGAGCCCCACTTTATTTTTTAATATCCGAGACCACTAGAAAAACCTTTTCTCCATGTTTACTCTTCGAGCTGACCCAAAAGAAGACATAAAAGGGTTTTTCACTTCCTTGCTTTTTCCGGATGAAATTTATCACAGTTAAATCAAAGCCACTTGTTCTTTTGCCAACAATGTCCATTATCTTAAACAGCTCTTTTTCCTCCTGGACATTGACACTGATGAACTCACGGGGTTTATCCTTTTGTTGTGGGGAACCAGGTTTGTTTAGGGCTTTTTTCTGTGCCTGTTGCCCCAGTCCTAAACCCCATTCACTTAACTTGCATGATATTTACAGTAATGCTCTCCAAAAGCTTGCGATTTTGCAGTATCGCTATCACCCAATTTCATTATTTCGCTCTTAGCTTTTTATTAGATTTACTGAATGCACACAGCCAGTGGGAACTGAGCAGCCTGGGTGGTGTCTGACCCTGCTGAAGATGAGAAGAACTTTGTCATCAACACCAGTAAACATCATTGGAGACACCATCAAGACGGCCACATCACTTGGGCTTTCCCACAGCAACACAGGCATCCTCAGTCCTCTTCTTAATGTCACTTTTTGTGTGCAACAACGTCTTGTAAATGGTTTACTTAGGAGGAAGGCTTTGCACATTTAAAAACATAGATGAATACTGCAAGCCTAGAAGAAGATCCAGACAGAAATCTCTTATCTGACTGTTCCCAAACTTAGAATCATGTCAGGCTCAGACAATATTTTTCAAGGCTCCTTAAATTACCATGTAGAGCTGGGCAGTATACTTAGAAATTGTGTTTTCAAATGTAGGGTAAGATGATGATTATAGGCATGATGACAACCACCATGAAAGAACACTTAACACAGAGGCCAGCATTTAATGCGCCTACCAACATTGAGAAAAACTAAACAAAATCGGTCAATGGATCAGGTGTTCCTACAGTTCAACTCCTGACCTTAGGACGTGCTTGTGCAAGCCTGATCTCTTCAGCAGTATTTGTACAAATGCACCTGAGGCAAAAGAATCATTTGAAAATTAGGATGTTTTTCAGGGAACAGCTCTCCTTTGTGGTGAAAAACAAAATGTTTCCATTTGAAAAGAAATTTGCAAGTCCTTGTTTTGGTACATCAGGGCAGCTGGGTCCACCAAAAAACAGAGACATGACATTATGCAGTTGCATTTGCCAAATTAAAATACTTTGAGTGCTGTGTAGTCAGTGCTTTTTTCCAAACGTTGTAGAAAAAACAGTATTTCCCTTGGAGAAGACTGTTTCGATGGTAAACTTTCAGTCAGACTTCCTCTGAGGATGAAATTTCTCTTAGCACTTCTAATTCTAGATTCCAGCTAAAAATCTGACACTCCAGCTGAAGAAAATAGTTTCTACCACTGAAAAACCCTGTGGATGAGTATCAGCTTAGGCCCAACAGGTTCAGAGAAACTTTCCTGCCTCCTTCCCACCAAGGAAACATAAAATTACAGAAGACGATAATGCACAGGCACATGGGGTAATCCTGACCCTATCTGAGCTGATATTGTGCAAACAAATGTCAAGGAAAAACACATCTCCCAAGCGGGAGAAATACTGGTGATGGAACACATCTCCCAAGCACTAGAAAGTGGTGGCTTCCAAGAACTTCAGCTTTTATGGTCACATTTTTTTCTCCTCTAGCACATGTTCAAGATGCTCAAGGGTCCTTCCCCTTCCTCATAAGCAGAAACATCATTTGAAAACAGACTTGAAATTATTTTTAAATTTTCTATTTTCAGGCTTTTCTAGTGGTATGAGACCAAGAGCAGCTTGGTCCACAGAGGGTCCACAAGGAACCACATTCTCATCCCCTCATCACCTTCACTCCCAGAGGAAGATGGACAGGTCGAAGCATCAGCTTCAAGACTTTCACCAGTGTCTCACTTCACAGTAATGCACTTTAGGCTCTAAAGTTGCATAAAGAGATGCAAACCCACTTCCCAATTCTCTATTAAGTCAGTTAGGTGTGACAGTAAAATGCTAAGAAATAAAATGGAGAGGCGGGGGGGAGCAGGAGGTTCCTCAGAAAAAAACATAAGAGCATCCTGGGTCACAGATCTTTGAGTTTATTACACCAAAAAGAAATGAAACATATAACACAGCAAGCAATTAAAGAGTGTGTTAAAGCTTGATTTATCTCTCCACACCCGTACTAGGTGCTCTTCTTTCAGGAAAACAGCCTCAGTGAGTGCTTAATAAAGCATTGTATTAAAATTAATCCAGCTGTATCGTAGTAAGAACCCACCAATATTGTAAAATAACAGCCAAATACCAAATAATCCCCATCTGCACACAATATGTAACTTAGCCATAACAGAAGCACAAGGCAGGTAAGATTATAACCTGGCTGGACAGGATGACTTCACTTGTCCAGATCATTTTTCCCTATGCAGGGTGGGAAGTTTTGCCATAAATGAGAGCACTCTAAGTCAAAAATGTCTGGGTTTCTGACGCAGTGAAGGCAGAGGAACATCTGCCTCATTTTTGAGGAAGGAATTTGAGTAAGGCAGTAGACACCTCGTGCATTTAAAAAAAAAAAAGCATATTTTGGACCCTGCTTTGACTGTTGAAACTTAGAAACAAAAATCTGGGAGACAGAGCTGAGTGTGCAAGCACACGCTACCTCTACAGCTTTGGTGGTCACTTATTTTTTTGGGTGTATAAGCTGAGACCAAAAGATGTGCATACCATAGCCCGGGCTCTAAGCACGCTTGATAACCGGTAAAAAATGCGACTATGTAAAGCAACATTTCAGTTTTACAGTGTGGAAGGGCTAGTTGGGAAGAAAAAAAAAACAACTTTCAAAGGATGATAATCTTTTTCATCAAATTTAGAAACTCTGCTCACCAATTGTATACCTGCCAGTTGCCTTAGAAACAACAGGACAGGGCTGAACCAGCAGAACGTCCCCAGAGATGGTTCATAGAAGTTGGTTAGTTCTGAGAGAGACCTTCAGTTGCTGTTTTAAACTCACACTTTCTTTCTAACAGATATTCACATTTTCTTCCTAGTACATATTAAACCCCAGTGCATAATGAATTACTTGGAGAAACCTTTCTTCAGAGATTTTAGATGAAAATAAGCCTACAATTAAGTCTTTCAGAAATGTATGCAACACTAAAAAAAGGAGCATAAAGTCCTGTATATTTAACACTTTCACTCACAAACAGCCTTAGGAAGACAAAACTCTAGTTTGTAGAGCAGCGAAATGCCCAGAGAATGGAATTTTGGCAGACTGACCTTCTGGATCTGGTCCATACTGGGATAAAGCTGCAGAGTTGAACGTGCTGGCACACGCAACGTAGCACATCGGCATGAGCCATCCCAGGTCCCCAGAGGAAAAGGTGACAGTGAGGTGGCCCTCCCAGCATGGCAGGATTCAGCACTGAGAAAACGAGGTGTCACCATTCCCTCTCGTACCCCTGGGGCTCAGGACACCTCAACGTGCTTTTAAGCCGCATTCAGCCCAGCTGCAACAACATGAAGATACCTGGGCTTGGGTGCCTGTTGCCCAACCCAGAACACCCTGTACTACTCTGAGAATCACAGAATCATTTGGGTTGGAAAAGACCAATAAGATCATCGAGTTCAATCATTAACTCACTACCCATGTCCTGAGAACCTCATCTCCATCTGTCCAACCCCTCCAGGGATGGTGACTCCACCACTGCCCTGGGCAGCCTGTTCCAATGCCCGACAGCCCTTTGGGGAAGAAATTGTTCCCCAGATCCAACCTCAGCCTCCCCTGGTGCAACTTGAGGCCGTTTCCTCTGGTCCTGGCGCTTGTTCCTTGGGAGCAGAGCCCGACCCCCCTGGCTCCAAGCTCCTTTCAGGCAGTTCAGAGATCAGAAGGTCTCCCCTCAGCTCCTGTTCTCCAGGCTGAACCCCACAGGTCCCTCAGCCGCTCCCATCACACTTGTGCTCCACGATGATAATGATGATTTGAGTGTCCTAGACTAATAACAGCTAATAATACAATACCAGCATAATATTATCTTTTGAAAGACAGTCAGGGTGCTTAGGAATTTATTCCTATATGCTTATACTGATGGATACTGGTTTTTTTTTCTAGCATGAACAGCAGATTTTATTTCTTCTAATATGTAACAGTTTTGTTTTGTTGGTTAGATCACGAGGCTTCACAGTTTTGTTTTATTGGTTAGATCATGAGGCTTCACCTTTATGCATGTCCAAAACTACCCTCAGTCACACCGGTCTCTGTCATCTAGCACACGAAGACAGAGACATGAGATGGAGTGAAATTACACCCCTGGTCTGGATCCCACACCAGCATCGTGCATGAGAAAGCTGGTCTGAGCTGGGGGAAGTTGGATGGGGTAAAGGACTTGCTTATTTTCTAAGCAAAGGTGACTTCATGGGAGATGCAGCAGCACATTTGCAAAATAATCTACCATCCTTCCAATAAAAAAAAAATAACGGAAATTAAGGTATTGTATCTTGTATTTAGAGTGTAAAAACTGTGGGCTACGGTCCATCACCTGTTGGGACAGCGCTGGTTCAATAATCCCTCAGCCCAGAGCTGCTAACACAACAGCCCTCAGCAGCAAGCCATAAAAATTCTCACATACCTCAAACCAAGCCGTAATAATGTGACATGTTACTGGACCAGCTGCTGGGAAAATGGCCTTTGCCAGCTCCACCATGGATATTTGGGCAACGTTCCCCTGGAAGCCCTTGGCCTGCAGTGCCCGAGCCTGTCCCCGATGGCAATGCAGATTGAACCGCTGTTGTCTTTTCATCTGGCGACCCAGTGGGCTGAAACAACAGCAGCAAATTGTACGGATCTCTCCCATACGCGGGATTTAGGCTCTGAAGTCTAATTACAAATGTTTAATTGGCAATACCTTTAACCGTTTCACAGCTCGACTTTGTTCCAGAACCAGCAAGGGTTTGTCGGGGCTGGACAGACCTGGGTAAATCAAGATGCTCTTTTCATACAAGCAGATGTGACATTCCCCACAACACGTGCATAGTCAGAGGTGTCTCATCTATCAGCTCGTTACACTGTTCAATTCCATCCTTGTTAACTGATGTCTTATCTGAATTAATTTAAAACATCCAGAAATTACCGCCTTAACTTTCAACCTGCTAACTGGAACATCATTAACTGGTCTGCAATTTGCTGTCAAAGTAACCTGTAATCTAGAAGCCAAAAATAGAAGTAAGATTTTCTCTAACACTCAGATGTTTTCAGACTCAAACAAAGGATCAGCCTACAAATATTCATGAAGGAATTTCATTGTAATATAGCTACTGAAAGCTCTGCTGAGGAGCATCCTCAAAGCAGTGTGGAAGCTATTACAGATTTCCAAGGAACAGATATTTCGTCTTGACTCAGCTACAGTTACACACCAGATCCCAAAAGGAGGACTTCACAGTTGAAATGTTCCTAACTGTACTTAAATTATTTCCTGTATTTGCAAACAAGAGCGATCTTTTAAATTAAACCTATCTTTATATTTATTATTATCATGAGATCACAATGTGCTGAATGCTCTCTACTGCTAATGGAAGGAAGACTTTGTAACTCCAAAAAGGATTTAGTTTTTAAAAATACTAATAAATAGCTAGCAGTTTAGAGGATCTGAGCATCCAGGTGATTCCTGGGGTGGATTAGAAGGGGGTGGTCAGTAGGTCAGAGAGGTTCTCCTGCCCCTCTACTCTGCCCTGGGGAGATAACATCTGGAATATTGTGTCCAGTTCTGGGCCCCTCAGGAACTGCTGGAGAGAGTCCAGCGCAGAGCCACGAAGATGCTGAAGGGAGTGGAGCATCTCCCGTGTGAGGAAAGGCTGAGGGAGCTGGGGCTCTGGAGCTTGGAGAAGAGGAGACTGAGGGGTGACCTCATTCATGGTTGTCAATATATAAAGGGTGAGTGTCACGAGGATGGAGCCAGGCTCTTCTCGGTGACAACCGATGATAGGACAAGGGGCAATGGGTACAAACTGGAACACAGGAGGTTCCACTTAAATATGAGAAGAAACTTCTTCATGGTGAGGGTGACAGAGCCTGGAACAGGCTGCCCAGGGAGGTTGTGGAGTCTCCTTCTCTGCAGACATTCAAACCCACCTGGACACCTTCCTGTGTAACCTCATCTGGGTGTTCCTGCTGCGGCGGGGGGATTGGACTGGATGAGCTTTCGAGGTCCCTTCCAATCCCTGACATTGTCTGATTCTGTGATTGAATTTTCTAGAGAAATACTACTGTCCTCATTTAAAATATTGTAAGGTTTTGCTGAATCAGTCTAACACTTCATGTCAGCCGTCTCCTGAAAGAATTTCACTGTGATTAGTCTTACAAAGCCTAAGCCAAAAGAAAGACATTTCCTACAGCTGTGAAAACTACACCATATCAACAGAAACCATTGGAAACTATTGCAAGTGACCAAACATTGGTGGGATATCGAGAATCTGACTGTACTGTCACTGTAACTGCATTCAGGTTGCTGTTGTCTGGAAGAGGTGTAGATGTGTTTCCAGACGTTTGCCTAGAAACCCAGATACTGACCTAGAGACTGCTATAGTTTGGTGCACTGGCCGGTTCTTTAGCTTTATGGAGCTCATTAATACATCGGACTGGGTCATGCCAGGAGATCAGCAGGGACTGTGGGGTAAAGCACACCCCAACCATGGGTAGAAGCTCCTTTCATCCTCAAGGACCTACCCAGGAGACCCAGGTGCAAGCAGCACAGTCCCACCGCAGCATGGAGCTGGGGCTTATTTTGTCTCCTTCTTGTGGGCTGCTCCCAGAGCTCCCAGAGTGTTTCCTATGCACCTTGTGGTCTCAACCGTATGCAAAGACCTAAGGAAAACCTTAAGGATGCCATTCCGAAGCAAAGGTGGCTCTCTGGCTACAGCCAGTCATCTGCCAGAATATCTCATACAGCCTCTGTAACTGGTTGCACCAGATATTTTCCAGGGGATCTTGCAAAAGTGATCAGCTGAAAAGCTAACCAGTATCTCCCAGCTCTGAGTGAAATGCATGCTTCTGGGTACCAATACTAAAGTTTGGGAGGGTTTCTCCTATTAACCTAATCCCTGTTGATGCACTTGTCAGTGATTAACTGGATGCAAGCTTGCCAGAGGTTCAGAAAAGGCTTTGGCTCATGAGCTGCTCTGGTTTGGTGAGTGTATTGAACCCAGACTCAGGGCTCCACACAAGCAATGTATGACTTAGAATCATAAAATCATGGAACAGTTTGTGTTGAAGGGCCCTTCCCAGCTCCCCCAGGGCCACCCCTGCCATGAGCAGGGACATCTTCACCAGCTCAGGTTGCTCAGAGCCCCGTCCAGCCTGGCCTGGGATGTCTCCAGGGATGGTTCATCCACCACCTCTCTGGCCAACCTGGGACAGGCTCTCACCACCCTCAGGGCCGACAATGTCTCCCTCATGTCTGGCCTGAATCTCCCTCCTTTAGTTTAAAACCACCACCCCTTGTCCTGTCACAACAGGCCCCGCTCAAAAGTCTGTCCCCATCTTTCTTATCGGCCCCTTTTAAGCACTGAAAGGCCGCACTAAGGTCTCCCCGGAGCTTCTCTTCTCCAGCTGAACACCCCAGCTCTCTCAGCTTGTCCTCCCAGCAGAGCTGTTCCAGCCTCGGATCATTCCTGTGGCTCCTCTGGCCCCTCTCCAGCAGGTCCATGGGTGTCCTGTGCTGAGGGAACACTGTGTGCAGGTCTGGGCGCCACAAGATAAAAAGAACATAAAACTACTGGAGAGCATGCAGAAGAGGCCATGAAGTTGGTGAAGGATTTGGAGGGGAAGCCATATAAGCAGTGGCTGAAGTCCCTGGGTTTGTTCAGCCTGGAGAACAGGAGACTGAGGGCAGAGCTCATGGGGCTGCAGCTTCCTCAGCAGGGGAGCAGGAGGGGCAGGGCTGAGCCCTTCTCTCTGGTGACAGTGACAGAACCCAGGGAATGGCAGGAAGATGTGCCAGGGGAGGGTCAGCTGGACATGAGGAAAAGGTTCTTCACCCAGAGGGTGCTGGACACTGGAACAGGCTCCCCAGGGAGGTGTCCCGGCCCCAAGCCTGACAGTGTTCAAGAAGAGACTGGACAACGTCCTCAGACACACGGTGTGACCTGTGGGGTTGTCCTGTGCAGGGACAGGAGTTGGACTCCATGATCCTGTGGGTCCTTCCAGCTCGGGACATTTATGATTCTATGAGGGCTCCATCACTGGACACAGCACTGCACGAGGGGCCTCACACGTCGCTGTCTCTACCACTTCTCTTGCCGTGACTCTCTCATACATGTGTTGCTCCCTTCAGCAACTCTACTTGTCCAAAATCTGTTCACAATCATGTATATTTTAGGTTTATCATGCTCCTACAGACACTAAAGTTAGTTTTTTCATATACAAAGATTGAGACGGCTCTGCAAAAGCTCTTATGCTGCATTGTAAATGCACTAAACCTGGAAGGACAAGTTTGCGATATGCGACAAGACAGGGAAGAGAAAATGAATTGACACCACAGCAGAAAGTACAAATGCTCAATCTCATTTATTCAATACTGCTTTCATGTCAGGTGTTGTAGCTGTTGGTCCTACCTGCTTCTTTCTGTGACTGAGATTTGTCCATTACTTCAACCCAACCCAAACAAGGGCTTTTAGTAAAAGGGTTGGACACATTTTTCTACCCAGACTCCAGATGTAAATTCCACCCATTCTGCTTGCGATTGAATTAGCAATCATTCACCCTCACAGTCACCCCGCTCAGCTCCTGACCTAAGTGAAAACTAGCACTTTTGGAAAGGTAAGATTTCAGCAGGGTTGCTGATCTGATCTGGATGACTCCATAGTCACACCAGCGCTGAGGCAAAAGCCATGTGTCTGAGGGAGGGGAGGATCAATGTCTCTGTGGCCAAACCGACTAGGAGAACACGTGTTTGTATTTCCCTCAGAGGAATCAGCACAGGATGGTTTGTGCTGAAGGGCCCTCCCCAGCTCCCCCAGTGCCACCCCTGCCATGAGCAGGGACATCTTCACCAGCTCAGGTTGCTCAGAGCCCCGTCCAGCCTGGCCTGGGATGTCTCCAGGGGATGGTTCATCCACCAGCTCTCTGGCCAACCTGGGACAGGCCCTCACCACCCTCAGGGACAACAATTTCTTCCTTATATCTAATATAAATCTCCTATCTTGCAGTTTAAAACCTTGACCCCTTGTCCTTTCACTACTGGCCCTGGTAAAAAGTCTGTCTCCAACTTTCTCGTGGGTCCCCTTTAGGTACTGGAAGGCCACAGTAAGGTGTCCCCAGAGCCTTCTCTTCTCCAGGAAACAGATGTAAGCAGCTAGAGAACAGCTGCTGACTGATAATTCATGATTACACCATGTTTTTCAGGTAAAACTTAATTAGGTTTATGTATATGTATAAATCTGCTCTCATCATATACAGCATTAATAACATGAAGCTGTGCTTTGCAGGTTCACATGCTTCATTTAGCACTTAGTTAGCAAGAGGTGACTTTTCTCCAGCAATGTGGACGTCATTGAATCGTTTCAGGGCAGCCCGGGTCAGGACAAAGCCTGGTAGCTGTGCCCGCCCCGTGGCAGCCTTCCTAGGAGCAACTGAACAGTACCCAGATAAGAAACTTTACTATAGGGAGATTGTATGGTGCTAGGAGCAATATAATGCTACTCAGAGAGAAAAAAACAAAAACAAAAAACCCCAAACCAAAACACACAAAAATCTTGAAACTTAAAAAAAAAGAGCAGTTTCTGGCATTTGAGCCCCTGCCTCCTCTGAAGAATGGGCTGGAAGGAGATTCGTTGCACGTGTGCTTGCACAGGTGGGATGGTAGAGCAACCTGAAAATGGACTGGAGAGTTTGTTTCACATAGAAAAGCTTCAAATTGAGAAATCTGTCTGTGTGTGCCTGGCAGAGGCACCGAGAGCAGCAGGAGGATCCCCAGGAATAGGAGCTCCCTGCAAGGACAGCCAGCAGCCTTTGTGTCCCCTGCATGCCAGGTGTCCTCGAAAGGTGAGGACATTAATTTTATCTTGTCGGTGAGGTCTTTGGTCCAGAGAAAGGGCTACAGGGCTCCTCTGGTTAACACCAAGGAGCTAATTAGATTTGCTCCTGACTTAATGAAATCCTGAACAAAGTCATTAAGGGTTTTGATGACAATAAGTGATTGAGAAAGATGCTAATGAGATGCCAGAGGGAGCTACTATGCAACAAAAGCTGCAAGATTTATTCCATGTGTATCCTGGAAATTGAAAGTGTATGTGTATATATATATATATATATATATATATATATATATAGTGGCTCTTAAATGTGAGCCTGCAAGCATGACATTTCTATACATGGCCCATCCAAGGAAGTAGTCCAACATAGTTCTGGGGACTATGTCAGTCTGGCTGAGCATTTGTCTCCAGATACTAAAGAAGGTCTAGCAGATAGGATGACTCAGTGGCAGCCGCTTATTAATTTTTCTACTCTGTTCATTTTGGCAATTCCCCAAGAAGCTGCTTTTTATTTCCCACAGTGCCGCCACAACGACATCCAGAAGCGCAAGCGGCGGAGCGGCCTAAAAGGGATGTCTTGCATCCTAACAGAGAAGTGCTTGTGTATTTTCCTTTCTCGGAATTATTTGCAAATCAGCACCTCAGGGCACTTGTGAACGTACGGGTCCTTCCCTGTGAAACAGCTCTGCCCCAGCACACACACCGCCCAGGCAACACATGTCACTCAGGAATAAATTTGCCAGAAAATCCCTTCCTGAAGGCTGGTCATTTCTTCACCATCAACTCACATTATCTGGAGAGCTAATTACTAAACTCCTACCAGTGTGGACTGCACATTCGGTGGCTTTCCAGCAACAAAACTGCTCCCAGAAAAGATAAATCATAAGTGAAAAGGTTTTCAGGATTAAGGATAAATTAATTGTTTTAAGGCATAATAATAGAGCTAATCCCAACCTCTTGTTCTCCCATTTAGCTTCGTAGTGAGACAGACATTTTATAGTAATTGTACTTTTGCATTTACAGAATAACTTCCATTAGAGTGATTCAAGACACTGCAAAGGAAGGTAAATCAGTAATTCAGTGCCAAGAAATCGTGTTCCTTGCAAGTCACTGCTGGTGCAGGAACAAAGCCCCATTCTTTTCGCTATTATATACTTGTGTAATTCTCGTATCTACCATAAGCCAGTTTTCCTTCACACTAAGCATCACCAAAATGCTAGTCCCAAATTTGGGATTTTAATTTTCTTTGCTTTTGTCATGAAACTAAATTGCTTTTGCTTCTGCTTCAGCCAGAAAGCTTTTTTAATTTTTTTTTTGGTGGGCCAGGGGTGTGAGGAGAAAGCATTAGTGCGAAGAGAGCTGGTTTTACTTTATTTTGCCACGTCCTCATGGTCCCTAGGATGAAACCTGCCTTCCTCCGCAGTCAATGGCAGCTTTTCCAACAGTTGTAGTGGAATCACAATTTCAGCCCAACAGCAAGTGGGGAAAAAGCAGTTTTGGTATATGGCACCTTTCCCCTTCCTTTCTTGTTTTTGAGTTTTATTATTTATACAGTACAGCGTAATCAACTGTCTAATGCAGTGGATCATGCAGAGCACCTGATTTTTACACCAAAACTCATATCTTCATTTCAAATGCATGACAGAACTTGAAAGACTGGAAACTAATGTGGAAGGCAAACATTTCACATTGTGCCTAACCGTTTTGGATGAATAAATAAGCTTTACACAGAAAACGTAAACCAAAACCAAATAACCATAAATAAGCTGGTTTCAGCAGCCTATGTCTAAATTTAAACTTCCCTTCAACAAAGCAGAAAAATATTCAAAACTAACAATTAAAAAAAGACTAAAAAGAAAGGAAAAATAAAATCTACTCTAAAATACAAGAAAGAAAGAAAGAAAAAAAAGAAACATTTTAAACAGTGCAATGTTAAATAGGACGTGGTGAGTAGCTAACAATTACATGAGAGTATAAACAATAGCAAAGTGGGATGCACAATTCTAATTGTCAAAATTACAGTAACTGTGGTATTTTGACAGAGCTGAAGGCGTCTGAATGGTGACTGTGACTATTTCTAGCAAACAGGGTAAACAAATCTTATTACTACAGCAGTTAACACTGCTATTTTGTAAAGAAACTCAATCCTGCATGTCCCTATTTCAAGAGCTGTATCTAAACATCTGGGACAATTTTATTTTTAAGAAGGGTGCAGGGAAAGAGAAGGAAAAAACCCCAAATGTCTTGCTACATACTAAATTACATATAAATTACAGGTTGCAAGTCTCAAAGAAATTACAGTCAGGAAAAACATGCCTCTAATTGGTTTAATGATTCTCCAGCATGAGAGAGGCAAATAAGACATGTATTATATTGCAAAGAGGCCATATTTCTATTTATAGAATAAAATTACAATAAGGACTAAAGCTACAATAAGGACTGAAGCTACAATAAGGACTTAATCATATACTTTAACAAAGAGCAAGTTTAGCAGCTGAAATCTTCCATAAGAAAGCACATCAAAGCTGGTGTGTTTCAAACTATGCAAAAGCAGCACAGAGTGAAAAAACCTCCATATTCATCATTGTCTATATGAAAAAATCTGGAAATCAGGTGTTGATCTTGTAAGAAAAAAGTTTTTGCTTCTTGCAGTTCACTGTCACAGTCATATTTTCCCTGTTTGGGGAAAATTATGCAATTATAGTCTCTTTTCATCTCTAATGCCAAATGCAAGGAGAGAAAGCAAAAGTCATATTTACTTTCTTCTAATAACATTTGCCTTGTACTTGGCTATTTACAGAAAGTATCACACAGAGTTCATTCATGAGCAAAACCAAGAATATTACAGATTATTAATTCATATTTTTAAAGTGAATGGAAACCAAAGTCTAGGTCTGTCCCCTCTGCTACTTTTCGTGAAATAATGAGACTGCTTCTGATTTAATTTTATGCCTATTTTCAAGCCTGGAAATACTAGACAGGATCCAGAGACACTGAAAAGATGAGCAGAGGCGTTTGCGAGACTGAAGATGTGAAGAGGCCTTAAGTAAGGTGAGGTCTTCTCCAGTCGCTGGGAAAATCCACAGCAGGTAGTGTGGTGCGAGCCTCTGTCCTCACTCATGGCTGTGTTGATGCATTCATGAATAATCTGACCCAGGAATCTTGGTCTAGGCTAAGAATTATAATCAATAAAAACCAAAACCAGTATTTGCAGCACTCTGGTTGCTCAGCCTGTAGCAGCGCTATACCAGTACTATCCTTTCTGTCTAACATTAAGCAATAATTTAGACAAAAATCACCAGATAATTTCAGAGGACAGGGCAGTTTGTACTCAGCAATTTGTATTGTTCATTTTTCCCCGCTGCACAAGTGCTGGCACCACCGTGGGGACACACAGCCAGCAGACAGCGCACTGGGCTGGCTCTGAGCTGGCCATCCTGTGGAAAGAAAACACAATTTCCCTACACAGTTTCCAGTGTAAATTTCTCTCAAATCATCACAGTGGTTTTATGTTTAGTTTCAGTGCCTTTCACCAGGGAGGGAAAGTGTGTTTGACCCAGCACAAGGCTTCCTAGGATTGGACATAGCATTATACAGAGCTACAGGCTGAGGATGAATGCACCTGAACTGGTGCAAACTTCTAGCACCAGCACAAGCCAGTTTAAATTATATCTATTTTGACAGCAATTAATGTACTAAATGAGATGATTTTCCATTGCAAGCGCACAAGGTTTCTAAACCACGGGGTGTGGCATATGAGCTCTTCTTGCCATTGCAGCTGCACGGAGGGACAGCCACCTCCTAGATGATCATCTGCTCTGGAGTGATGCTCAAGTCCACTTCAATCAGCACTGTGCCCAGAAAGCCAGGAAGGACATGGAGGAGTGACCTCCCGCTCTCTGAGAAACAGGCAAAAATGACCCAGCACAGACACCCCTGTTTTCAAAACTGAATTTGGAGCAAAACTTGTGAATTCCAGAGAGGAACAGAAGGACAAAACACAACACTTTGCAAACTGTGTCCACCTCAGGACTGGGACCTGAAGTGGTCGGTCCCACGTGGAGTTCTGTGGCTGAAGCAGGGGGTCCCATGTGGGTTCCAGGACCTGAAGCTGGAGTTCCCATATGGGCTCCAGAGGCTGAAACTGGGGGTCCCACATGGGCTGCAGGGGCTGAAGTTAGGGGTCCCACATAGGCTCTGTGAGCTGATGCAGTAGCTCCTGTGTGGGGTCCAGATTGTGAGGCAGGGGTTCCCCTATGAAGTTTGGTGTCTGAAGTTGGGGGCTCTGAGAGCTGAAGCTGGAGGTCCCATGTGGGCTTGGCATGGGGACGAGACTCTCAGAGGACAGCTTGAAGAGCAGAGGGCTCCTGTGATGGTATCCAGACAATGTGCCATGGCTTTGGGCTATTTCTTTGACCCTAAAATTAAAAAATTAAAACACGGATATATCATTTTAGCCAGTAAAAACACATCACCCAGCCAGGGGAACAAACTCCATGCCTTGAAGACTGAGCAAGAAAGCAGATGAGTTTTGGAGAGAAACAGCATGTTAACATTATGAACACCAGACAAATTCAACATAAATCTCATTGCAGAGAGAAGTACTTCATAGAGCTTCTGCTTTAGACATGCTTGACTTTAGTTTATCTTTCATCCTACAAATACGTGCGCACTGAACTATGAGCAGAAATGGTCTTTTGGAATCATGGACTAAAGTGCACAAACATATAAAAGAGAGAAGTAACAACAACAAAAAATCTTACAGATCTTTCTGTGAACTACTCAGTCATTCTACTCACCTCTTTCAAAAACTAGTATTAACATAAAGTCAAATCATAGTTTCTTCCTGCCTCAGCTGTGTAGAGAGTAAATCACCCCAGTGTTATCCCTTTTATCTAATAATAAGTAATAATTTAGCTAAAAATCACTACATAATTTCAGAGAAGGGTACACATTCATCTTTTTGCATCTGAAGCTACTCCTTAACAAAAGTACAGTATTTGCCTCAGGAGTGTCAGACTGCCATGACATGATTACGTTTGCATATAATTGATTACAGAAGTGGATAATGTCCCTTGGCCAAATGAATTACTGATTGGTTCTACCACTTTATTATCCAAATCTCGGTTACCATAGCGACTTCATGTTATCCTGGGGAATTTAAAGCACATCACAGCCACACAACTTCTGCAAAAATGGGGTGGCATGCCATGTTGTATGCAGGGTGTGCTCTCCAGCAATTTCCACACCTGCACGGCACATTGCCTGTACACAGACAGTGTACATCCAGGTAATTCTTCACATACAATATTTTATTTCTTTAAGCAGGGTAAAGAATGATTGCATCTAATGGCAGAAACAATGTCAGGAGTCAAGAACAATAGCAGTGTGCATTGTGCAGGTATATTTCTGTTTCACAATTTGCTGAATTTCAGAGGAAAAAGTAACAGCGATGACTAGTAGATTAAGATAACTTTATCACAAAATGTTTTTCAGTTCTTGTATATTTTCAATAGCCTTTTGAAAACAGAAATTTTGCCTATGCTTTGATATGTACACCACAGAAGTAAATACCATAAATATATATACACACACAGAGGCATGAGCACAGCCTCAGGGCTGACGGAAAACAGACATTAGCTTAAAACTGTATAGATGTTAAATAAAATAAGTCTGCCTTCTAACTGCTGATGGATATTTCCTGTGCCTTGTATGGACCAATAGTACACGTAAATAACTTGTTCGGGCAACTTGAATATGATACACCTCTCTGTCGCACACAGCCAGTGAGTAGTAAAAATAATCTACAAACCAGAAATTACGCTAAACCCAACCTTGGCACTACGGAGGTGCAGAAGGCGGCTGTACGAAGGACTAGGACTGCACAGGAATTATGCATCTGGAGCCTATAGGGCACCTGTTGTCAGGTTCACAAGAATGGATGGAAGGGTTTCACTTTTTGCTGCAGGGATGAATGACCCCATGTAGAACAGGGACTAGGGATTACACTGATAGCTATAAAAACACAGACTGTATAAAGTGTCATTTGGCATAGTTTGTATGACAGGCAGTATTTCACTAACCACATAAGTGGCTAAGTAGGTTAAAAAGTCAGTTCTGCCCTGAATTTTAAAGCAACATTTTGACATTCTTATAACCAATTTACTATTTACCAAAAACTAAGTACAACCATTTCTTATGTACACTTACAGATTTTGTTTCCACTATCTGTGTGAGTATATTTTAGACATGTCTAACAAGGAAATGCAGATTTTTCTTGGCAGACCACAAAATATGCCCGTATCACTCACAACTCCTCCGGCAGCAGGAATTGCCACTGCAGGCTCCACTGCTCCATGAACTGCAAGGAGCTTCATTAAAGAAGGAACAAATAATGCAATTAGCTGCTTTGTAACACTAATTGGCCGTTTCTCCCCAAACCCTGGCTATTTTTTTGTTTGTTTGTTTAAAGCACGTTTTTTTAGAGGAAAGGCTAGCCATAAGAACTTGAGGGGTCCTATTTATCCAAGCTGGCCACATGTTTCAGCGGGTTCGATTCTGCAACATGAGTGTGCAGCACTGAAGCCATCTGAACTTTGGTTATAGTACCATCAATTATCAAGCATAAAAAAGAGAAAACACCAAATTCCCAGAAGCTGGGTCATGACAACCACCTGTGAGACCCGATCTTATTGAATAAGAGTGTGTGGATGCCCTGCGTGAGAGGAAGACCACACCAAAAACTTGTAGTTGTGAAAGTCCTTTGCAATTAGTCACCTTCCTTGGGCACCTTCCAGCCCTCGCCATGTCCCTGATGCTCTGCTCCCCTGCAGCAGCAGCATTTTGGGGGTGCTGAGCCACCGTCTGCTCACCAGTGCAGGGCTCTACAGGAACCCTGGGAGAAACCAAAGGTTTCAAAACCATCGCCACCTCCACCCACCCTTCCTAAACACAGAGCAAAGTGATGCTTATTTTTGGCAATGGTATCATAGGAACGACAGCCCAATTCCTATCACCTGTCAGCTAAACTGCATCCTGCAGTAGCGTGCACACTAACACGCCACATGCCTTAAAATCATTGCTGATGGTTGCTCTTTAATTTTGTGTGTGCATAAAAACACGCTACAGTACCAAAAAACAGCAAGGCATTTTTGTCCATTTCAGGATGGAATGAAATACAGAAAAAGCAGTAGCAGGAGTGAAAATTGTCTGCTTTTATCTGCCATTTCCTTTTGGTGGTTGTGTTTTCTACCGGCATAATTCTGCACCTCTGAATCACATCTCTTGGGTTTTTTCTCTCCATATGCACCCCCTACCTCCTTTCAGCACACTTGCTGCTCTGTTACACCTCAGCAGGCACAGGATGAATGATGCTGTTGCCTGGCTACCAAGCTTCTTATTTTACAGCTCCTTTCTCCAAGCAGCTCTTCTAGGGTAGACTGTGGAAGAGGAAAGTGTATAAAAAACTATCAGTACAGTCAGCACCTTTCCTTCATACACTCTCCTTTTCCACTTCAAACACCACCAAAAACTCCCCAAACTTTACATGCAGGTACTACCCCTTGCTTACAGGTAGTAACTATCAGAAAGAAGCAGTAGTTTAAGCTTTTAAAGGTGAAATTAGATTTCTCACTTTGATACTTGCAGACTGCTGCTTGAAAACACTGTCAGAAAATTTAGCAGCTCCTCAAATGTTTGCACTGAGTATTTTAAACAACTAGGGGGGAGGGGGCGGGGAGAAAAGCCTTCCTCTCTACCTACCTGCACAGGCAGAACAAATTATTTCACTTACCATTTGCAACTAAAGCAGTTTGTTTCAATATTTCTTAATTAACTGCTGCAAGATAAGCTTAAACAATTTACTGCAAGAGGCACCTCTGTCATTAGCCTACAGGTGTCCACTGACACAGCATGTAATCACACCTTTAATTAAAAAGGTGCAGCTTCATTCATTGGCAGGATCATAGCTTCTTCCCTGTATAGGTAAGCCCTAAAAACCCCAAAATATGCAGTGTGTCGAATGAAAGGGTGTTGACTCCTGCAGGGTTTTCTTCTAGGGACTGTTGTCAGGAACAGGAATTTCAAATTTTTCACTTTGTAAAACCAGATCATGAGCTGCAATACCATCATCATCCTGGTAAGCTGTCCATTATTTTTATGAGAGTATCATATTGTACCCTTATTCACTTCGATCCTGATAACAACAGGAGCTGGACCAGATCCTAATGTAACTGAATGACCAGAAATCTTTCATTTCCTACAAAAGATTATTTATTCTCTGTGTGTTCTCACATATGAAAACTAACAGCAGAAAGAAAATCTGCAAGTGGGTGAAATGAGCATAAATCAGTCTTTGCTTTGGCAATTGTTGAAGGTGTTTATTTTTTCACCATGGACCTTTGGCTTGTTTTACTCAAGCTTTGGGTTCTGTGTCTCACAGATGAGGTTCTCTCTGCTTTTCCTGGAGAGGATCTGCCACCTTCTTCCTGTGGTGATGTTTGGGAGCTCACTGAAGTGGAAACAGATGGAGAGGTCTCAAAGTCAGGAGCCAAAGCAGGCTGCTCTGTTATCAGCTCTTTGTTCACTCGATATCTGAGAATACAGAGAAAATTATTGTGTATGACCCCCTCGCCCCACAAAACCCAAACCAAAATGGAATGAAAGCAAAAAACTCCCTAAAGGGCTGAGCAATGGTGGAATGTGTGAAGGAAACAGAGCCCAGAGGAGGATGAAAGCACTGGCTTACTAAAAGCATTAACTCTTTAATGTGCTCATACAAATATTTCTTCTACTTTCTCGTCTTTATTTTTGTACAGACTCTGCATTACCACTTGCGGCATAGATTATGACCTGCTGAAAACATTGAGGCATTTTGAAGAAATCATTGACGTCTGCTCTCTGTGCCCTACTGGTCCCCGGGATGTTATTATTTATATAATAAAGTAGTCATGTTAAGAAAGATTCACATTCCAGAGAACCAGTCTTGCAAAGGAACATATACAGGCAACGCTGATTGCAACAGAACACTGCATAGACACACCTATGGGCATAACATTTATAGGACTTACTAAAGCCTTCCTTAAGTAAGAAATGACATGGTATAGACAGAATGACGCATTATATGGTCAATAAATTGGTGCCATTAGCTTTCTTATTATATATTTTATTTGCCTAGTTCGGCCAGCAAAAAATCTTCACAAAAAAGTGAAGCTAAGCAGGTACGTATTCAGAAGTGAGCTGAAGAAAGGGGGCTGCAAGAGGGTGTGTATATCTATCTATCTATAGGTATATATGAGGGTATGTATATATATATATAAAAAAGTGTGTGTGTATATACATCAGAAAGATATTTTGGTCTAGGGCAGTATAAGAGAAAGAGCAACTACTAGTGGAGGAAAAGAACAAAACTGGTGGAGGTGAAAACCGAAACTGTAAATTATAATCTGAGCTGGGCAGCCAGGAGACCAGACCAGGGCAGATATGGACATGGTCTTGAGCGCAAAGACAAGATTTTAATTTGTGACATGAAAAATGTGCTTTGGGAGATAATAGTCAACAGCCTTTAAATAGCACGCTTTAAAGCTTTAACCCTGTAAAGACTGGACGAGTGGTTTTTTTGGTGCCATCTGAGATGAATCGCAGAGCCGGAATAAGGTATGGGGAAAATGAAAGTAAAACTGTTTTAAGCTGCCTATAAAATATTTTCTGTGCATGTAAATCATTTAAATGGCAACCTGCAGTCAGCAGAACTATCAGCCTGTAATTTTGGTCAGTGCTAAAGTGATGGCTCTTTCATGGCAGCTCCTCCTCTGAGCACACGGAGCCTCTGGATGCTGTTGGCTTGCCCTGTTTTAGGAAACTATGGGGTGAGAAAAGACTTGGGAGGATTTTGTCAAATAGATGAAATTTGAATGATCATGTGCCTGCACAGAATGCATCACAGAGTGACTCACCTAAGTTAGGCCTGGCCTGTGCTAGAAAGGCTACATGTTGCTCTTCTTAGTGGCATTAAGCTGCTCTTTTACCTATGAGACAATAAAGCAGAGCAGTTTTCTACAGAAGCACTCAATTATCTTTGATTCACACCAGAACGCTGCTTCAACAATTCGAATGGTCTGTGTACTCCTTTTTATTAAAAAAAAAAAAAGCCACAATTAGTGACAGTGGTGCAGCAGCGCAACCCACCCTGAGGTACCAACTCACGTCATCACACGGCGCTGTATCAGAAATGTGCAGGGCAGTGTGTTTCCTCATGTTTGCACATAAAACAGCTAATTAGAGGTTCTGCTTCCCCTCTACTCTGCCCTGGTGAGACCTTATCTGGAATATTGTGTCCAGTTCTGGGCCCCTCAGTTCCAGAAGGACAAGAAACTGCTGGAGAGAGTCCAGCGCAGGGCAACAAGGATGATGAAGGGAGTGGAGCATCTCCCGTGTGAGGAAAGGCTGAGGGAGCTGGGGCTCTTGAGCTTGGAGAAGAGGAGACTGAGGGGTGACCTTATTCATGGTTATCAATATGGAAAGGGTGAGTGTCACGAGGATGGAGTCAGGCTCTTCTCGGTGACAACCAATGATAGGACAAGGGGCAATGGGTTCAAGCTGGAACACAAGAGGTTCCACTTAAATTTGAGAAGAAACTTCTTCTCAGTGAGGGTGACCGAACACTGGAACAGGCTGCCCAGGGAGGTTGTGGAGTCTCCTCCTCTGGAGACATTCAAAACCCACCTGGACACCTTCCTGTGTAACCTCACCTAGGTGTTCCTGCTCTGGCAGGGGGATTGGACTAGATGATCTTTTGAGGTCCCTTCCAATCCCTAACTTTCTGTGATTCTGTGATTCTGTAATTTTTTCGAGGCAGTGACAGAGCAGGCACTGCCTGTCCCAAACTCCCCGTTCTCCACCTCAGGGCCTGGGAGCAGGGCCGCTGGCCTGAGCGGGCAGCCAGCTGGGCCCTGGAGCTCCCCAGGGGACCCATTAGTGGAGCAGCACCCTCGTTACACCCAGTGCACTTTATTTCTACTAAAAACCTGCACCATGAGTTAGTGAAGGGTTTGGAGGGGAAGCCGTATGAGGAGCGGCTGAAGTCCCTGGGTTTGTTCAGCCTGGAGAAGAGGAGACTGAGGGCAGAGCTCATGGGGCTGCAGCTTCCTCAGCAGGGGAGCAGGAGGGGCAGG
Organism: Caloenas nicobarica; assembly: GCF_036013445.1. Classification (NCBI taxonomy): domain Eukaryota; kingdom Metazoa; phylum Chordata; class Aves; order Columbiformes; family Columbidae; genus Caloenas; species Caloenas nicobarica. The sequence continues at coordinate 84,196,369 of NC_088284.1, read as the reverse complement.
GCTGAGCTCTTCTCTCTGGTGACAGTGACAGAACCCAAGGGAATGGCAGGAAGATGTGCCGGGGAGGGTCAGTTGGACATGAGGAAAAGGTTCTTCACCCAGAGGGTGCTGGACACTGGAACAGGCTCCCCAGGGAGGTGTCCCGGCCCCAAGCCTGACAGTGTTCAAGAAGAGACTGGACAACGTCCTCAGACACACGGTGTGAACTGTGGGTTGTCCTGTGCAGGGACAGGAGTTGGACTCCGTGATCCATCCAGAGGGATCTGGACAAGCTCAAGAAGTGGATTCATGCAAACACCATGAGGTTCAACAAGGCCAAGTGCAAGGTCCTGCCCCTGGTGGGGGCAACCCCCGGGATGAGTCCAGGCTGGGATGCAGGGATGGAGAGCAGCCCCCAGGAGAAGGACTTGGGGGCACTGGGCTGAGAGATTGGCCATGAGCCGCCATGTGCGCTCGCAGCCCAGAAGCCAATGGTGCCCTGGGCTGCATCCCCAGCCCCGTGGGCAGCAGGTCTGGGGGGATCCTGCCCCTCTGCTCCGCTCTGGTGAGACCCCCCTGCAGTGCTGGTCCAGCTCTGGGTCCTCAGCACAGGACACACATGGACCTGCTGGAGAGGGGCCAGAGGAGCCACAGGAATGATCCGAGGCTGGAACAGCTCTGCTGGGAGGACAGGCTGAGAGAGCTGGGGTGTTCAGCTGGAGAACAGAAGCTCTGGGGAGACCTTAGTGCGGCCTTTCAGTGCTTAAAAGGGGCCCAGGAGAAAGATGGGGGCAGACTTTTGAGCGGGGCCTGTTGTGACAGGACAAGGGGTGATGGTTTTAAACTAAAGGAGGGAGATTCAGCCCAGACATGAGGGAGAAATTGTTGTCCCTGAGGGTGGTGAGAGCCTGTCCCAGGTTGGCCAGAGAGGTGGTGGATGAACCATCCCTGGAGACATCCCAGGCCAGGCTGGACGGGGCTCTGAGCAACCTGAGCTGGTGAAGATGTCCCTGCTCATGGCAGGGGTGGCACTGGGGGAGCTGGGGAGGGCACTGCCAACACAAACTTCCGCCGTTCCCGTGTGCCCCATCCAATCCCCTCTATCAATCTGTTACTCCCGGTGCTTCGGGCCGCGCTCCCCCCGCGCCGGCCCCACAGTGACGCCACAGCCCGGCCCGCCCCTGTGTGCTGGGCGTGGCGCGGCTGCGCGGCGCGGCCGGCGGGGCGGGATGGCCGGAGCGGCCGGTGGCCGTTGAGGGGCCGCGGAAGATGGCGGAGCTGCGGGAAGGGGAGCGGTACGGGGTGTCCTGCGAGGGCGGCGACCGCGGCGTCACCGTGATGCACGTCAAGCTGACCGAGACCGCCCTGCGGGTGCTGGAGAGCTACGAGAAGTGCAAGGTGAGGGGCGGGGGGCGCGGCGGGGCTCCGCACCGGGCGAGGGGGATCGCCGTGGTTTCCGTGTGTGCAGCCCCGGGCGGGTCTTCTTGGCAGGCTCGGGCCCCCCCTTCCCGTCTCCCGTGGGGTCCCTCCCGCAGCGCCCGCGGGGGTGTAGGTGCCGGGACACCCCCGGGTCCCCACTCGTGCTCCGTGGGCAGCACCGCGGGGACGGGTCCGAGGAGCCCGGTGGGACTTGGAGGTTGTTGCACGTTCTCCCCGCCGCTGTGACACTTCGCAGACTTCCAGCGTGCCTGCTGGCTGAAATTAATGGGTTTGTCATTATCCGGTGTTTACACGGGCTGTCCCGGCGCGGGGAGCGGCCCCGCGGGTGGGCAGGGCCGGCGTGTCCGTGGGGATGCAGAAGGGCTCGCAGCCAGCGAGCACCCGTCCTAAAAGTGACTCAGGTATTTGATATTTGCAGCCGCAGCCGCGGGATCCCTGCAGCTAATTTAAAGTCTTTAATGCAGGACAGACGGGTTCTGTCTTCCCGACGAAGGGTGAGGGATGGAGGGATGAGGGGTATGAGGGATGGAGGGATGAGGGGTATGAGGGATGAAGGATGAGGGGTATGAGGGATGAAGGATGAGGGGTATGAGGGATGAAGGATGAGGGGTATGAAAGATGAAGGATGAGGGATGTGAAGGATGAGGGTATGAGGGATGAGGGATGGAGGATGAAGGATGAGGGCTATGAGGGATGAGGGAGGTGACGGATGGAGGGATGAAGGATGAGGGATAAGGGATGAAGGATGCCGCTGACCCACCTGCACCACAACCAGTGCTTGGCCAGAGAAGAAATTTTTTCTTTGCATGGGATACCAAACAACAGTCATTTATCAAATTCAAGCTTCTCCACAACATGTACTACTGTTCTGCAACAGCTGATTTTTCACCCGTGTGATCATCAGGAAAACTTTGTGGATACGTCTAAACCACATTATTTGCAAGTTTGGGGATTTGGGTTCATGGCTGTGACTATCATTAACTTGGCATCACTTGTGGGATTGATTTTAACTCCCCTCTTGAAGAAGTCATATTCCCCCAAGGTTTTAACCTACTTTGTGGGCTTGGCCATTGTTACTCTCTTTTCTAATGCAATTTTCCAGCTCATTCCAGAGGCATTTGGGTTTGACCCCAAAGTAGATAACTATACTGAGAAAGCAGTTGCTGTGTTTGGTGGATTCTGTATTCTGTTCTTTGTGGAAAGAGTTCTTAAAGTGACGTTGAAGGATGAGGGACGAAGTATGACAGATGAAGGATGAGGGATGCTGTCCCGCAGCCCATGGGATGCAAGTGGGACACGCTGTTCTAATCACAGCGCTTCCCTTGTGATGGGAGCCGAGCACCAGGCAGCTCAAGCTCCTCGTTTAGGGTATTTTGTGCGGTAATCGGGGGCGGAGATCCCCAGAGGTTGTGCACGCCTTGTGGAAGTGCGATATGTGGTGTTGCGGTTTGAAATCGGATGCTTCTGTGTGTTCAGATACATGGCAAGTTGGAAATTGTGCTGATTGTAATAAAACTGCTTTCTTTACTGTAGGTAAATACATCTTGGGAGAAGTTTAATTATTTCTAATTGATGAAACAACTTGGGTAAATAATTTACCTATTTTTTTTCTAAATCAGTATCAATTTCTGAGTTAATGCGATTTTGCATGAAAAATGAGTAATACATGCTTAATCATCAGGATATCGCAAACTGAATAAAGAGTTATTTGTGGTCATTATGATCAAAAAAATAATTGAAATTCTTTTCCATATTTCACTGTTTCTTCGTCTTCCTAGCAGTAAATGAGTCTCTAACGCTTCCTGCAGGTCTGCTTTCCGTAATCTGCTCCTTCTTGAGTCTGAATGTGCCATTTGAGCAGTGGCAAGTGGAAGAATAATGGAACATAAAAACTTCTAGCTCTGTTATTCTAGCCTCTGGAATTTCTCGGTTTAAAAAGAGTAATATTTTAAACTATTAAACCAAATCACACGTTTCTGACTCTTGTACTGGCAGAAAAACCGTGGCGCTTCAGGAAGTCATTCTCAGAGTTATCTTACTGCAGATGCTTTTCGGTTTGTTTTATTAATATTTGACAAGAATACCGCCATCAGGGGATGCTGTCTCCATTCAAAACAGGTCAGGTTTCATTCTGCGAGCTCACACGTCTGTCTGGTGCCGGGGGAGGACAGGATTGATGGTCTGCAGCTGGTGGAACCTTCCTTCTCTATAGCTTAACGCACATCTATGTTGCTGACCTATTTCGGTTCTGACTGTGCAACTGAAAAACTTACAATGAAGGCTTAAAATCAGCATTGCTTAGAACTGGGGAATGTAGTAAAGGGGATGCAAGGAAGGTGACCTGCAGCTCTGCTGTTGCCTCCGTTCTGTGCTAGAGATCTTATCTGTGTAGCACAGGTAATATCTCAGAAAGTGTAGAGGTGAGAAATCAGGATAACCCTCTGACTTACTTATCCCGTCACCTGTGGAACCTGGCAGCTTGTAATCTGGCTCTGTGTTGTTGGTTGCTTACATACAAATTTAAACAGTCTGCATAAAGAATGAAGCACTCACAACCTCTGCTGAGGATTTTCTTAGCTGGCGTGACAGTTAAAGAAAACTTGAAAGACTCTTAAATTTTTACTTTAAAATCATCTAACTTCAACTCCACCTTCAGAAACATGGAGCGGAGGTTGTGTCTGTGCAGCAGCCTGGTGCTGGTGAGTACAAACCCTGGTTCTCTTTGCCTCGCATGCTCCATCACCATGTCCTGGCTTAGCCTGGGTTCAGGTGACGGAAGATATTCTTGCCTAGATTTCCTTTGGCAGTATTGAGCAGCATGCTTTAAAATCCTTGGGCATCATCTGTGGCAGTATTAATTAATTTAAAGCATGGATTTTTTTTTTAATTGAGTTCTGTTTAGTGGATAGTAATACTTTGCCTTCAGTTAAGTGTTGTCTGTTGCCCTCTGAGGCAAGCGATTCAGCTGCTCTGCAGAGCGAGCAGCAAGACGTGCAAGATGATTCTCCGGTGCATCTGTGTCCTGTGGACAGACAATGTCTGGGGTCCAGCTCCAAAATCAGAGCTGAGCATTCCCTGCCCGCGGGACCACGCTCAGCTGCTCTGGCATCTTGCTGCTGCCAGATGTGGTACATCGCCTCCCGCATCCCTCGTGTTGCTCCCTGGGACTTGGGTGAACCCATTTATTGAGTTGTGGAGTTCTTTTCACAGAATCACAGAATGTCAGGGATTGGAAGGGACCTCGAAAGCTCATCCAGTCCAATCCCCTCGCTGGAGCAGGAACACCCAGATGAGGTTACACAGGAAGGTGTCCAGGCGGGTTTGAATGTCTGCAGAGAAGGAGACTCCACAACCTCCTTGGGCAGCCTGTTCCAGGCTCTGTCACCCTCACTGAGAAGAAGTTTCTTCTCATATTTAAGTTTGCACCCATTGCCCCTTGTCCTATCTATCATTGGTTGTCACTGAGAAGAGCCTGGCTCCATCCTCGTGACACTCACCCTTTCCATATTGATAACCATGAATAAGGGCACCCCTCAGTCTCCTCTTCTCCAAGCTCAAGAGCCCCAGCTCCCTCAGCCTTTCCTCATATGGGAGATGCTCCACTCCCTTCATCATCTTTGTGGCCCTGCGCTGGACTCTCTCCAGCAGTTCCCTCTCCTTCTGGAACTGAGGGGCCCAGAACTGGGCAAAATATGCCAGATGTGGTCTCACCAGGGCAGAGTAGAGGGGCAGGAGAACGTCTCTGACCTACTGACCGCCCCCTTCTAATCCACCCCAGGTACCATTGGCCTTCCTGGCCACAAGGGCCCAGTGCTGGCTCATGGTCATCCTGCTGTCCCCCAGGACCCCCAGGTCCCTTTCCCTACACTGCACTCCAACAGGTCGTTCTCCAACCTATACTGGAACCTGGAGTTGTTCATGCCTGGATGTAAGGCTCTACACTTGCCCTTGTTTCTTTTTTCCACGCTGGTTTGGTGCTGGATGGAGGAGCACAGGAGGCGAGGCGATGGGAGGGCATGGAGCATGTGGCCAGGGTCAGTGGTGGGAGCAGAACTTCTCTTTTCCAGTGGCAGCTGATTAGATTAGCTCATGTTATAGCGCTGAACTCCACCCTCCGTGCAGAAATTTAGCCGAGCAACAAAAAAACTAACTCACCTTTTGCTGGCTTAGCTGTAAAGTTGGGTACTTATGATCCTCAGGAGCAGTATATAGAGAACAGGTTAAAGAGAAGTGCAGTTGTTTTACCTTGGTGAACACGGGGCCTCTCATCTGGCTTAGCTGCAACCTATAATTTCACTCTGGCTGGTGTGGCCATACCTAATCTGCTGACTGCTGTCAAGAGATCAGGGAATGCTGCATAGAGCGGTGTCTGCAGAGCCACGGGGACAGCGCTATCTTCCACTGACACAGCTTTTTGCAGGATTAATGTCCATCTACAGTCGTGTTTCAGCTGTGCTTCTCCAGGTAAAAGCAGCTAGAGGTGTGTATTTTTTTCTGCATGCTGTTAGAGCAAAGTTTTTGGCCTGTAAAATCTGAACTTTTCAAACTAAAGGATAGTTGTGACTCCTAGGAATCTGTCTTGCGTTTAAGTTTTTATTCTTCAAACAGTTTTTGGGGTTTTGCAGCTGCAGAACTGCTGAGTCAGTGAGCATATGAGAGGCAATGTTTGCGTGATGTTCCCCCAATCTGACCAATTGAAATGGAGTCATAGGGCTCTGCCATATTTCATTTACCAGGGTTGAAATTCCCCATGGCTCATATCTGCCCCAAACAGCTAGGATTTTGTCTGGTGCTTAGAAAACTAGTTTTTACTGCAAGGGTTTGCCTTTCAGGGAGCTCCGACTTCGTTCTGGGAATGAGGATGTGCTTCTGCTCACAGATGGGACAGAGGTTTTGCTTTTTTGTGTTTGAAGTCAGCTCAAAGGTGGACACCTTGTTAGTTAGTCTTTTCAGAACTGTAGCTGGCATGTGTCCACAGCTGTGCTGGATTTAGGTTAAGGTACATCAGGATGGGCTCTGGGACCTGCAGTGGGGCGATGCGACCCCAGAGGAGCAACTGGGGAGAGATCAAGGTGGGACTTGGCTGGAGGGGGAACTAAAGTTCATGACACAAGAAGACTGGGAAAATAATAAGCCCTAGGGAAAGAGAAAAGCAGACTGGTGTTAACTGAGGGTGTTGGAGAAGACCGGGAGCAAGAATTTTTAGGAACTCTGAGTGGGGAGCCGGGGGATGAAGTTGGCTGGTTATAGAATCACAGATTCTTAGAAACATGGAATAGTCTGAGTTGTCAGGGAACTTCAGATCTCCCCCAGTGCCACCCCTGCCATGAGCAGGGACATCTTCACAAGCTCAGGTTGCTCAGTGCCCCGTCCCGCCTGGCCTGGGATGTCTCCAGGGATGGTTCATCCACCACCTCTCTGGCCAACCTGGGACAGGCTCTCACCACCCTCAGGGCCAACAATTTCTTCCTCATGTCCAGCCTGAATCTCCCTCCTTTAGTTTAAAACCATCACCCCTTGTCCTGTCACAACAGGCCCTGCTCAAAAGTCTGTCCCCATCTTTCTCCTGGGCCCCTTTTAAGCACTGAAAGGCCGCACTAAGGTCTCCCCAGAGCTTCTGTTCTCCAGCTGAACACCCCAACTCTCTCAGCCTGTCCTCCCAGCAGAGCTGTTCCAGCCTCGGATCATTCCTGTGGCTCCTCTGGCCCCTCTCCAGCAGGTCCATGGGTGTCCTGTGCTGAGGACCCAGAGCTGGACCAGCACTGCAGGGGGGTCTCACCAGAGCGGAACAGAGGGGCAGGATCCCCCCAAACCTGCTGCCCACGGGGCTGGGGATGCAGCCCAGGGCACCATTGGCTTCTGGGCTGCGAGCGCACATGGCGGCTCATGGCCAATCTCTCAGCCCAGTGCCCCCAAGTCCTTCTCCTGGAGGCTGCTCTCCATCCTTGCATCCCAGCCTGGATTGATATGGGGGGTTGTCCCCACCAGGGGCAGGACCTTGCACTTGGCCTTGTTGAACCTCATGGTGTTTGCATGAATCTACTTGTTGAGCTTGTCCAGATCCCTCTGGATGGATCCTGTCCCTCAGGTGTGTCACCTGCACCACTCAGCTCGGTGTCATCCACAAACTTGCTGAGGGTGCCCTGGGTCCCACTGTTGATGTCATTGATGAAGATGTTAAACAGCACTGGTCCCCATATGGACCCCTGAGGGGCACCACTTGTCACCGGTGCCCATCCAGACATTGTGCCATTGACTACTACCCTCTGGGTATGACCATCCAGCCAATTCCTCATCCAGTGAACAGACCACCCATCAAATCCCTCTCTCACCAATTCAGAGAGAGGGATGTTGTGGGGAACCGTACCAGAGGCTTTACAGAAGTCCAGACAGACAACATCCGTAGCCCTTCCTTTGTCCACTGATGCAGTTTCTCCACTGTAGAAGGCTGGTGTTCACTTCTGTGCAAGCAAATGGACATGCCTGTGCAGCATCTCTATTTGTCTCCAAGTTGCCAGTCTAAATGTATTGATGGAGCATCAATAAGTTGTGTCTATTTTAGTTTGATTTCTTGAAATCTAAGATTGCATGTATCTGAACGTGTGATGTAACCGATAATGCAGAGTTAATCAATTCGAGCAATATGAATAGTCATTATAAGTGCATTTTCATCAGCGACTAGTTGATTGCAAGCTCTTTGGAACCTGTTTTCTTATGGCAGCAAGGCCTGGGTGGCTTCCCTCTGCGTTGCTTTTGTGTTGTCGCTAACTTTTGAGTCCGTTTTCAAAGAAATCTGTTAGTGGGGAAAAAAAAAATATCCTAATCCCTACGGTTTCTTTGGGGTAGCTGTGTGTTAGCTGTAGTTCTTCCAGGGGTATGGATGCGTTGCCTTCCCACACAATCCTCGTCCAGCACCCAAGGCTGTGCTCTGCATAAGTCAGAGGTCTGGTATGAAGTGACTAAGGCGCGTGTCCTGTTTCAGATGTCAGTACGTTGTGGCTGATGAGACACGGGACAGCAGGAATAGCTTAGGGCAGTGAAATGCTCTCCTAGCAAACGTGATGGCTCAGTCATGGTGCCTTGTGTGTACCCTGACTGGTGATCACTGGAGATACTGCTCAGCTGAATGTCCGCAGTGACTTTGTGAGATGGCTTGGACTGATTTCAGGTTTCATGGGCCCTGAAAGGGGAAAAGCTTGTTCCATTTCTTTCCCTTGCAGAAAATTACCCGTTCGGCTATTTTTTTGAATGTCTTCTTCTAGGTTAGCAAGTTAAATCACAGAATCCCAGAATGTCAGGGACTGGAAGAGACCTCAAAAGATCATCTAGTCCAATCCCCCTACCGGAACAGGAACACCCAGATGAGGAGGTTATGGAAGAGACCCACAAGTGCTGGAGGGAGCTGTGGGCTGTTGAGCAGCTTATGACCATGCAGCAAGAATACAACTTTCATTTTCCAATACAGCTAGGTAGATCTATTGGTCAGTTTCCCTCAGAAAGGCTGTCCTGCCTCCTGACCTAGCACCTCCACCACTTTCCCTCTCCCCAGGCTCCTCCTGTCTGGCCCCAGGGCTGCAGCATCAGTGCTGTGGCTCCAGGAGGTGGGACGAGCTGATGAGATGCACCAGGTTGGCCCGTTACCCCCTTTGCATCTGCTCACTGCTTTGTCTTAACTCCGTCCTGGTGCTGGCAGTCTGGTTTTGGCACTGGTTGGTCGCGTGTTCCCATTTTCAGCATCCCTGGTGTGCACTGCGACTGCTGCGAGCTGCTCATGGGGACAGTGGAGGGAACTGGGAGCCACCGGTGACTATGTCAAGTGCCAACAAGACTCACTGAAAATCAAAACGTGGATTTTTCACATCTGACACCCAAAACTACCAGGTAATACAGATCATAATTGTCTCTTTCTGTTACTGCTTGTAAAATGGTAGTAACGCCCGCTTATGGCGAACAGGAGGATAAATGCACCGGTGTTTGTGAAGTACTCTTGGTGTGATGATGAGTGCTGTCTCCAGGGTTTGTCTAGTAACCAGGCTGTGGAGCTGTGTGTTTTGGGTTTTCCTGGTTACTGGGTACTGTCTGGATTGTGTGAAGACATTGCATATTTAAAAAGCAAAAGCCCCAACAAAGCAGTGTAACTCCAAAACTAATCAGAGTATCTCCATATCCACGTATTGAAATGGCTCTGCCATCCCACAACAGGGTTATTTGACTGTATTCTGCGTTTGAGGTCAGAGCTGGTGATCTGAACTTCATTAAGCTTAGCCTGACTGGCTGCTTTGGTCCCTCGGTCCTTGCAGCTGTTGGGATGCGGCCGATGTGCTTGCTGGGGTGTGCACCTAAGGAGGAATCCTCTGCAGCAGCAATATGCTGTCTGCAGTAATTTATTGGACTTTATCAGTGCAGGTAGTCTTTCCTTACAAGTGCTTTTTCTTCTTGCAAGGAGACCTCTAATTCCTCAGCGTGAGTTGTGCTGATACAAGGCCATACCCTGAGGGACATAGTTTGGTGACAGAGTTGGGTTGACGGTTGGACTTGATGATGTTGAGATTCTCTTCCAATCTAAAGGATTCTGTGATTCGTTATTGACAACTTTTTTGGGCTCGGTGGGCAGCTGTAGGCCCTGAGACAGGGAAGAAAGCCTGATGGAAAGAGGAGAAGGTTATTGGGGAAATGGTTATGCTGGCATTGCTAAGGAACACTGGTATCTTGTCCTAGCCTCCTGCTACGTAATACATAGCTCTGTAAAAATCATCAAAGCATATGGAAAGTGTTACTATACGTCACAGTCTCTAATGTGCTGATACGAAGGCATCTTCTGCTCGCTCTGAGTCAGCGTGCCTGGAACATAGTAGATAATTAGCTTCATATACCAGGGTGGTGCCTCATAAATATCTGAGTTATTTGCAGCGTGCCATGTGTGTGCAGATCTTGAGTCTTGCAAGCAGACACAGTCCCTGCCCAAAGACTATTAAGCAAAACAGTGAACCAGGAGAAGACAAGCCAGCTAGTTCTTGAGGTTTTGTGCCCCGGATTAGAGCTTTAAGACCTGAATGTCACAGCTCCTCTAGCTAATTTTTTTTTTTAACCACTCCCGTGGAGAATTTATTCCTTATCTTAAGTAAAAGCTTCAGATACAAATAAAGAGTAATTACTTCAGTGCAGTGTACCTGAAGCTGTTTGTATCTTGGTTTCCAGCTGCCCTGATCCGTGATTATTCCTACTCTTTCGTGAGGCGATGTGCATGTTTCTCCAGCTGTTTCAGGCACTGACAGTTTTTTCCAGGATCGCTTCCTTGGATTAAGTAGGCAGGGCTCTGGAGTTTATACCCCGGTGTGGGATTGTGGGGTTTTTAAGTTTGTGCTGTTCCAGAAGTTTTGGGCTGAACTGGCCAAACTAGTGAGGGTGCATTGGGAGGAGGAATCAGCTGACGTGTTAGGTGGGAGGCGATGCTGGTTGGATTGACACAGGAGGAATGATGTGCAGAAGTGGGTCTGGCTTAGTTGTGGCTTTTCAGGAAGGCAGCGAGTCTGTCTGTGATTTCCCAGGTCTCAGTCCTGGGGCCACTTGCACTTAACATATTCAGCAATGGCCTGGAGAAGATATTGAGATCTCAAAGCTTGGAAGTGATACTTGTGTTTTTCAGGTGGTCCCTGGAGGTGTTTAAAAAGCATTTAGATGAGGTTCTTAGGGACATGGTTTAGTACTAGAGTTAGGTTATGGTTGGACTCGATGATCCTGAGGGTCTCTTCCAATTGAAATGATTCTATGATTCTGTGAAAGTGATGCTGAGGAGCTCTGGAAAGACCTTGCTCATCTGAATTGGTGTCAAAAAAGATGCAATATTGTTTTCACCACAGGTAAAGTAAACTGTAGGGGAAACCTAAGCTCTGCATGACATGAAACTTGGAACAGGCAGTTGTAGCTACAAGATGAGACATCCTGGAGTTGCAGTTTCCAGTCCTGAGAAAGCGTTAGTTCCATGACCATCTGGGAGGAGGGTGTTGAGGGTGATGGAGAAGGGTCCCTTTGGTGGTGTGTAAAGCTCTCGGGCACCTATGTTCCAAGTCCTCTGTGGACTCCTGGTTTGTGAGGGGTTGAGGGAGGAGAGCTGTGCTGTCCAGCTCCAGCAGCGGCCTTGCAAGGGGAGATGATGGGGGCTGGGACTTCCACTGCAGAGTGAGGGATGCGGGCCGGCGGCTCAGGGAATCATGGGTTATGTGACAGCAGAGCTGATACTGCCCGTGTCTTGCAATACTTGACTGAGAGGGCACTTTATGAAACCAGCAGGTAGAAGCAAAGCAGGTGAGTCTGTTCACCTGGTGGACTTGTGCACCTTGCTGACATAGGATACTTCATTCTATAGAATGTCCTGAGCTGGAAGGACCCACAGGATCACCGAGTCCAACTCCTGTCCCTGCACAGGACAACCCCACAGTTCACACCGTGTGTCTGAGGATGTTGTCCAATCTCTTCTTGAACACTGTCAGGCTTGGGGCCGTGACACCTCCCTGGGGAGCCTGTTCCAGTGTCAGCACCTCTGGGTGAAGAACCTTTTCCTCATGTCCAACTGACCCTCCCTTGGCACATCTTCCTGACATTCCCTGGGTTCTGTCACTGTCACCAGAGAGAAGAGCTCAGCCCTGCCCCTCCTGCTCCCCTGCTGAGGAAGCTGCAGCCCCATGAGCTCTGCCCTCAGTCTCCTCTTCTCCAGGCTGAACAAACCAGGGACTTCAGCCGCTCCTCATACGGCTTCCCCTCCAAACCCTTCACCAACTTCGTACCCTCCTCTGGACACTCTCCAGTAGCCCTGGGACAGGCAAGGTAAGCGGGTTCAGACAAGGACTGGACTAATCCGTGGACAAAAAGTGTGTGAATAGATGCAGAACAGGGCTAATGAGGGATGCAACCACTAACACCCCTAACGAGAGTGAGTGGTGGGGAAATATGAGGGGAATGGGCGTTGGTGGGACTCCTGGGCTCCCACAGCGAGCTGCTTCTCCAAAACTTCACGCACTTGGCTACGAGAAGAAAACGCAGGAAAACTGTGTGATCCTGAGGGAGCAGAGGGACGGGGTTTGGGGAAGCTGTAGGTCCATATGGGGGCTGTTCAAACTGTCAGGTTGTTGGACACTGTGGGGACGGGTTTGGTGGCAGGGCCAAGGTCCCCGCTTCAGCAGCCTGGTGCTGCAGACCACCTGTCAGCAAGTACGTGAAACCTTTCTGCTTGATGCCCTGCTAAATTTGTGTATTTTTTTTAACATCATTTCCTTGTGCTGCAGTACAGGAGGTGACTGGTGAAGCCAGGATGGTTTCTCCGGATCAAAAATCAGCTTGTGGCAAATTCTCTGGGCCACTGTAAGAAGGTGGTGGCTGCTGCGTGGTCCTGCACAACCATGGCATCACCTGTCTGGTTTGGTGTTTTGTGAAGTGCCTTCGTACATTAATTTCTGTGTGCAACACCAAACTTTATTCTGGAAAACCTCCGACAAAGGCTTGGGTTTATAACTGTGCGCTGGACTTTGCATTTTTTAAATGAGTTTACTTACATGTGGACAAGCAGGCAGGTATGTTAAGAATGTCAAACTCAGCTGACTTGTACAACTTTCTGGTTTTGAGTCGGAGGGTTTGTGGAGTAGACAAATTGTCAGCAAGCCATTTCGGGCCTTAAGGTTGTATGTGTTTTTGGCTGCTCTGTAACTTCAGACAGCATGTAGGCCTGCAGTTGTGGAAAACCAAGGATAGTTTTAAAAAAGTCCATAAACACTTGCTTTTCCTGGAATAAAGTCTGTATTGATTAGGATTTCATCCTTTGGTGCAACTTGTTGAGCATGTTTGCAGTGAGTTGGGAAATGCTCTGCAATGCCCTGTGGACACAGCCTGGCAAATCGGGCTTGTCAGCACAGCTGCCCTATGTTTTTGTGTCCAGCAGCGTAATTTCAGGATTCAGTAAAGCTGAGCAAAGTCAGCACTGCTGCTAAAACGGGATATTCTTATCAGCGGGCTCCTGCTGGCAGTGGTGGTGTTGCTGTTTGGGCTGTGCCGAGGAGCAGATCAGACCAGAAGCCAGCTTGCAACAGAGAAAATTAATTTCCCACGAGCAACCTCCTTGATTTTTAAATTTTTTTCCCTTTATATTTGCAAGTCTTCATGGACTGTGGTGTCAGCACAGAAGCAGAGCAGGACTCTTCTGTCCTCTCAGGTCAGGAACAGGCTGCATTTGGTGCCATGGAGTTATAGAGACAGGGTGCAGGTGACTTTTGTTATTTTTGGCCATATTGCGTTATTTCCCTTGGCAGATAGTTGGCTGAAGAAGCAAAGATTGTTTGGGGGGAGCTTGGAGGATTTTGGATCCAGATCGATGGTACTGAATCTCTTTTCGTCTTTGAGACACGTGCTAGCTGATGTTAATTAGCTTAATTTAAGAGCGAAAGAGCAGAAAAAGGGTGGTGCTCCTGCCTTCGTGGTGGTGGCCGAGCTGTCTACATTGCACGGAAGGTGCTGTTCTGGGAGGTTTGGTTTCCGGCATCACAATTTCAATCTATAAACCACCAGGACAGCAGGGCAGGGTTCGGGAGAGGGAGAGCAGGCTGTTTTGGGCTCCCACATTCCATGGTACTTTGAGGAGAGGTTGTTTCTCCTTTCTGTGCCAGCAAGTACCTTTTGTACAGCCTTCAGCACCATCTGTGACTCCCTGCGGTGCCCGAGTGTCCTTGCTGAGATGGACAAAGCTCCAGCTCTCGGGCTTCTCGGGACCGAGAAGGGAAAACCCTGAGGCTGCGAGAGCCTCGAAATAGCTTTTGCTGGGGTAAGGAGGTTTGTCATTTTGCTTACGTTCTACTTGTTTTCTTTCATAGGATCGTGTTTCTTCTCAACCTTCAATTCAGTTTCAAGGATCCCAAGGGGTGAGTATTTTGTCCTCTTATTATATTGGGAAATAAATGCAGTGTAGATTAACCGCTTTCACTTATTTTAAATAAAATGCATCCTACAAACATTCTTAAGACCTGCTTAATACCAGGTATGTTTCATTGTATATTTACTTGAAAATTGTAGCTGAAACTGGAAGAGAATCATACTGTAGGTATGCTTCTTTTAATCTTACTTTTGTCACCTTTTAGCCAAAATTTGAAAGCAATAGGAGTGACTCGTAAGGCGTCAACTGAGTAGTGCAGATTTAACGTTTTACAGTGGACTTTAAGTGGTTGGTTTCAGGGTGTGAAGCATAACTGCAGATTTGAGGGGTGGGGTTTTTTATACCACAGACTACTGATGCTTCTTGAACCTGTTCTGAAACTCTTATAAAATATTTCAAGCCTGTTGAAGGAAAATAGGAAGAATTGTGGCCTCCTAAAAGCTATAGATTGTGTTAAACAATCAATCAGTGGTACAAACTGGAGAACTAAAGCTGAAGGTAAAATTAAATGCAGACTGTGATCTCTAACAGGAATGATTTAAGATTTTAGGTTTAATATTTAAACTTTAAGGGATGGCCAAAGACTCATTTTTAAAGACTGAAGTAGGGATTGTGCCTTTTATGCTGCCAGCCTTAATTCAGATCCATTAACTGGTCCAGTTTTCCATATAACTGTGCAGTGCTGTGTAGAGAGAGCCAGGAAGGGATGAGGGAAGGATGGGTAAGGTTTTCATGCCAGTATGAGGACATATTCCTGCCCAAAGGTGTGAGATTTCAGTCCTGATCCAGCATGAACAGTATTCAGATGCTAGTAGAATTGTATCTATAACAAAGCTGCTTGTGCAAATCAAAGTCCTTTAATGCTGCACTTGTAAGAAAATCCTTTCTTGTTACAGCTGATTTGCAATTTAAACTAAACTGGCAAAATAATTTCCTTGCTGGAATTAATAACCACCTGAGTTAAGACAATCAGCCAAAACCGCTGTACCAGGGGAGAGTGGCTGGGAGCACAGATCAAGATCGTGCTGCCATCAGGAGGGAAGTTGGATTTGCTAATTGGGCTGGGAAATAATCCAGTAAAGCAGATCTCCTGGCACAGGTGTGCAAGTGCTGCGAGGGATGGCGCAGGAGCTGGCTTCAAAATGAGCTCTCGGAGTACAAATAATTAACCTGGCTGTTGGTGTGAAAAAATTACTAGCACGCTTCATCAATGCTGCACCCTCTCTTGCTCTGCAAAAGTTCACATGCTGCTTTAAAGCAGTAGTATGTGAGGTCTGAGATGTTACCAGGCTTGGTGAGAGTTTATTTCTCAGCTGTAAAAAAAGGAACAACCTGTAGTTGTTATCAAAAGCTGTCAAAATCTGAGAGTCACAAGACTTCTGAAGAGCCAAATGTTAATTTACAATGGTGTCACCTTTGTTTCTAATAGCAAGTTCATCCAGGTATGTGCTTTTTCATTATGAAACTCAACAGTAAGGTTTGCTGCCATGCTCAGTGAGATGGAATTTCTGCAGGCACTTTGCTGCTTGCTGCAGAAGCATTGATCTCTTATATTACTTTTCAGATCTGTCTGTAACTAAGGAAATGCAAACTATGGAGTTTATTGCAGGAGACTCCTAGATCCTAAGTCTCTGCAATGGGAACAGAAATTTAAGGCCATCAAGGCAGATGGTATATTAGAACAGGATATTTACTACCATACATACAACAGGAGGGAAATGGTTGCCTCCTTGTTTCTGTATGTTGTGCAGCCACGTTCCGAGTATTTCCAGCATACACAAATTGTGTGGCAGAGGACTGGCCTGGCCCTTTGCAAGGCTCCCATCCCATCCCATCCCATCCCATCCCATCCCATCCCATCCCATTCCTCCTCCAAACTGTTTTCCAGTTGGACATCCCGGAGTGCAGAGCTCTCAGGGTGTGTTTCCCAGTGCCGAGGGGTTGCAGGTTACCTACGACAGCCAGACATTTCCTTAAATATTGCTGAAAACAAGCAGTGATTTTATTTGTCTGCTGAGAGTGCTTCCTCTGCAATTCAGGCAACTGACTCCCAGTGGAGGATAAAATACTACTGCTAAAAATAAAAGGCTTTTTTGTTTTAATATTCCATCTCTACACGCATTCTAGTCCCAGTTCTCTATAGATGATGGGAAAGGCTGGAGTGGAGAAATAAAAGGGACTTTCTGACTTGGGGTGGTCAGAGTTGCATTAGATGTGGGAATTGGGAAGAGGAACTTTACACTAGAAGAGGTGAGAGAGGAGCTTTTATTTCATGTATATGTTTAACAAGAAGCTAAGATTGACGTCAAAGGGATTCTGCTGTCACTTTGCCAAAAAAAATAAAGGCAAGCTTTTTTTTTTCTGTTGTATAGAAAGGGATCCAAGAAGCGTTGAAAGTATATCGAGGGTCTCAGAAGATGCAGTAGCAAATGTAGTGATGCAGTAAGGTGATTTGCATTCTATATGATAATAAATCATCTGTGCGTGCTGCATAGTTAACCTCTAGATGCTCTTCAGCTCAAGAACCACTGGAACAGTCTGCACAAAACACAGCTACGAACTCTGTGATTTGTGAATTAATAAAATACTTGTGATTGTTAAACAAACTTTTGCACCAGAGCACACGTCAGCCCCTGGAAGGGAGAACTTTTCCTCCCCAAACATCTTAGTCCCAAACAGCTTGCACGATTATGTATGTTGGTGGCTGAGATAGCTGGATGACACTGAGAGAATGCGAGAAATGGATCATTATGGTGACACAGATTAATTTTTAAG
The DNA here is from genome assembly GCF_036013445.1 of Caloenas nicobarica. Lineage (NCBI taxonomy): Eukaryota > Metazoa > Chordata > Aves > Columbiformes > Columbidae > Caloenas > Caloenas nicobarica. The sequence goes on along the minus strand of NC_088284.1, from coordinate 84,179,259 downwards.
AAATACTTTGTGATTAAACATTTTGAAGTACACCTACAGCCTGGAGAATGTGGCAGCTCTGCTGCGCTAGATGAAATAGCACCAAGGAATGTGAATATTGGCAATTGACTGGTAACACAGCAGGGATATGTTTGGAGAAAAAAAAAAAAAGTCTGTTTTTCTGGATGAGTTTGGGGGAGCAAATACGAAGCTTCTAGAATAAAGGCCAGAGAGGAAAAAAAAAAGAATGAGAGAAAGTCTTCTCCCTTAAGGTTATCTGTTTGTCTACATAGTCAGCAATACCTATGTATTTCAGGTTGGTTTTGTGTAGTAAAATATTTAATTTTTTGTGCAAGGCAGCTGTATGTAATCACATTATTTCTGTAGAAAGGCATCTTAATTTCCTTTCTGAAAGGACATTGGCCACTTATGTTCTGTGATGTAGCTGTAATGAAGGAGGAGAAGGTTAAATACTTGGAGAAAATAGCATTTTAAAAGAAGACTGCTAGCGTTAAAATGAAAACAAAACAAATCAGCGCTGAGATTTTTCTCATGTTTAAGATCAGTTTTTTGAAGTTTCAAATCGGTCGAGGAGGTTTCTGGGCCACTTTTATCTCCTTGGAGGCACAGGCTGTATGTCTGCGTTAACACAGGTGAAGGAGCAAAGTTTTAAGCTTGGCAGCAAGCTTACCTGGGCAGAAGTCACTGTAGCCGAGATCTAAATGATGCTATGGCAAAAAATTGTCCCTCTTGGGATTTGTAGAAGTGGAAGTTACACGAAACAGGGTAGAATGTCCCTGCTGAGTAGGGCAGTGCCCTTCCCTACGAGCAGGTTTGCCTCTTGGCAGATAAAGCATTTCTCTAAAGAAGCTGTGAGTAAACTTCAGCTCAGAAAATGGGTTAATTGGAAATGTCTCCTGAAAAAATAGTAGGAGCCTGACTATGGGGGCCCTTCTAAGTGTTAATTTTTAAATCCATTAGTCCCGCTGTAGAGGCATGAACTGGGCGCTGGTGTGGATGCCCACATGGGGGAGGACACAGATACCAGCTCCGGCTTGTCAGCTACCAAATCTTATCCTCGAAAACCAGGCTTTTGGGGGAAAACCACGGGTGAGATGGTAAGGATGGAACGATTCTGAGAAGAGACAAAGGGGAGAGAGGACTTGAACACGTCTGCTGAGCAGAGGCAGCTAAAAATACCGTGCTCGTGTCAACCTGATGAGATGATGCTGCACAAGAGGAGGGGGTGGGTTTGTGTGTTCAGAATGGGAAAAGATTAAGTGACTCGGGCTTGGAGAGCAAAACAGGTCTGGCCTGAGCTGAGGGTGCTATAACAGCACGAATTATCAGCGGGAATGAGGGAAAAGAGGAGGAGGGAAGTGATGAGAAGCTATGAGCCAGAGGAAATGACAGAATGTGAGGGATTGGAAGGGACCTCGAAAGCTCATCCAGTCCAATCCCCCCGCCGGAGCAGGAACACCCAGATGAGGTTACACAGGAAGGTGTCCAGGTGGGTTTGAATGTCTGCAGAGAAGGAGACTCCACAACCTCCATGGGCAGCCTGTTCCAGGCTCTGGCACCCTCACCGGGAAGAAGTTTCTTCTCATATTTGAGTGGAACCTCCTGTGTTCCAGTTTGCACCCATTGCCCCTTGTCCTGTCATTGGTTGTCACCCAGAAGAGCCTGGCTCCATCCTCGTGACACTCACCCTTTCCATATTGATAACCATGAATGAGGTCACCCCTCAGTCTCCTCTTCTCCAAGCTCAAGAGCCCCAGCTCCCTCAGCCTTTCCTCACACGGGAGATGCTCCACTCCCTTCAGCATCTTCGTGGCTCTGTGCTGGACTCTCTCCAGCAGTTCCCTGTCCTTCTGGAACTGAGGGGCCCAGAACTAGATACAATATTCCAGATGTGATCTCCCCAGGGCAGAGTAGAGGGGCAGGAGAACCTCTCTGACCTACTGACCACTCCCTTCTAATCCACCCCAGGTACCACTGGTCTTCCTGGCCACAGGGGCCCAGTGCTGGCTTATGCTCATCCTGCTGGATGGAGTGAGTCTGCGTATAGGCTTCAGGAGAAAATTGTGAAAACTGCTGTTATGTTGGAGCCAACAAGGATGGTGTGTCAGATCTGGAAATCAGTTACCAAGGGGAAGGGATTGCAGTCAAGGATTGGAGTTGTTCTAGCAGATATTCCCTATTACTAAATCCATTAGATGGTAAGAAATCGCAAGCTGGTTTGAGGGTGTGGAATTTAAAGTGATGTGTTAAAGCAGGCTGAGGAGAGTCTTGACTTTTCTCCTGTCACTTAAATATGGAAGCTTATTTTCATTTGAGAAGACTTGAGAAGACACTGAAGTGACCTCTACATCCTTTTGTTTCCAAACAGCTTGCAGTAATAAAATTTTACAATTTTATCCTAAAGTCTCAAATTTCAAAAGCAGAAAAATATTAAAACTTCCTCTCCACAGAAGGTCTGTTCTTCCACTTTTGTTTTCTGTACCCTGTGCTAAGACCTTTTTCATTTTTTAAATTCAAGAGGAACCTGTACTAACTCAGTCCTTCCTCTTGGGATGTCCTTTAGCACATCCAAGCCAGCACCTTCCTAAGTTTCAGTGTCTATAGATAAACAGGTTTGATGTCCTTACTGTCCCGTATGCTGCTCTACAACACTTCTTTTTGCCCTGTGGAGCTAAACCTAACTGCAAAAAGCAGTTGTTGTTTTGTGTTTTAGCTGGCGATGCTCTAGGAAAGGAGAATTCTTCTGCAAATGCCATTGCTGTGTGTTTGCTGCAGTGACATTGCTCATGAAGGTGCCCTAGAAGAAAACTCTTTTCTATTCTCTTTGCTCTGCTCCCCTCTCCCCTCTCCTCTCTTCCGTCTCCCCTCCCTTCGCCTTCTCCCTTTCTTTTCTCTCTTTTGCCCATTCTGCCCCTTTCTACCCCATCTTCCCCTTTCTTCCCTTCTTCCTTTTTTTTTCTTTTTCCCTCTTGTTTTTTTCTGCAAAAGCTCTCCACATCCACATGGGACTGGCACAGTTGAGTGCCCTGGCTGACCCAGAGAAAGGGAGCGTGCTTGTTCAAACCTGGTGGGGGATACCGTTGAGTGTTTATCAGTCATGGGCTTAGCTAGAAGGTAGCAGCTGGGCCTGGTATTAAGACCTGGGCCTGGTGTTTGCTGCTGAGTGGCAGAGCAGCCATGGGAAGAGCAGCGAGGGCTGCATGTGTTGGTGGGGTTTATGGGACAGCTTAGCACAGGTGATGGTCTGGATGCCTCACCTTCTGGTGGTGGAGAGAGTATTTCGTGTGGTGGGCTTCTCTAATTATTGGGAAAGAAGTATGTGCAAGGATAAATGTGTTTGGGCGTGTGAGAAGAAAAATGGTGCCCTACCTTCCATACCTTGGAGGAACAACCCCCGGCACCAGCACAGGTTGGGGTTGAGCTGCTGGGAAGCAGCTCTGCAGAGAAGGACCTGGTTGTTCTGGGGACAACAGGGTGACCATGAACCAACAGTGTGCCCTGTGGCCAAGAGGCCAATGGGACCTGGGGTCTGTGAGGAAGAGTGTGGGCAGCAGGTCAGGGAGGTTGTTCCTCCCCCTCTGCTCTGCCCCGGTGAGGCCCCATCTGCGGAACTGGGTGCAGTTCTGGGCTCCCCAGTTCAAGAAGGACAAGGAATCACTGGAGAGAGTCCAAGGAGGGACACAGAGGTGCTGAGGGGTCTGGAGCATCTTTGTGATGAGGAGAGACTGAGAGAGCTGGGGCTGTTGAGCTGGGGAAGAGAAGCTGAGAGGGATCTGATCAATGGGATCAATATCTCAGGGTGGGTGTCAGAGGATGGACCAGACTCTGTTCAGTGGTGCCCAGCGCCAGGGTGAGGGGCAGCGGGCACAGACTGAAACACAGGAGGGTCCGTCTGAACGTGAGGAGAAACTTCTTTGCTGGGAGGTGCCAGAGCCTGGACCAGGCTGCCCAGAGCGGGTGTGGAGTCTCCTTCTCTGGAGACATTGAAACCCGCCTGGACCGACCTGTGTGATCTGCTCTGGTGACCCTGTGTTAGCAGGGCTGGGCTGGGGGATCTACAGAGGTCCTGCAGCCCAAACAGCCTGGGATGCTGGGATTCCCTTGATGATATGTATTCTGGGAAGTACACAGGCTGCAGGTGTGCCAGCTCAGACCAGTTAATTAACACATTTGGAGTTGGGCAATGTTAGGGGAAAGGTGCACGATCATCATATTAGGATGGTGCCTCAACCAGGGGGAGAGGTTGTTGTGAACTGTGTTCATATACACCTGCTTTCACAGTGGCCTCTTCCCTTGTCTGGACACAACTGGGGTGACTTTTTGAGTAAGGTGTGTGCATGTCCCGCTTCTCAGGGCTTTCCTGTCTTGGTTGGCTGCTGGTGAGGACAGAGTGCATCTAATGAGGGATTGTGGCAAGGACTAAACTGCTTCTGGAAGGAGAGTGTGGATCAGTTATAAGTAATAGTGGGTGTTTACTGTTTGGAAATCTCCCTGTTTGCTGTAACCGAATAGAGCAAGTTCCTTTTCAGTGTATTGCATGACATGGACCAGACAGATGTTCTTTATATGTGGAAGGTTGAATACAAATCAAAATCAGCTTCCCTGAAACAAAGGTCCTGACAACGGGCTTGCTGTGCTGCTTCGTGATGCAAATGAAAGTTTGTTTTCTATTATGGATTAATGTGGTTGCAATGTGTACTCTGTTAATAAGGGCTTCTTGGCCACCTTCTGCGTGTATCGCTCAAATAGGGAAAAGAAACTTTTTGCCACTATGCTTATCTCAAGTAATGAAGTATGTTAATTCTGATTAAGCCAAAAATCCTTGAACTGCCTATCGAACTCTTCAGAACCGTATAATAAAAATTTTCAAAACTGGAATTGTTTATTCAAAACAAAATGCTTATTTGCAGACGTTGCTGAGTCTATAAACTACTTCAAAGTGTTGTGTTGTCTGGCGGGATACAGAAAGGAATGACAAATATGTCAACAGCAGTAAAGCTTCATCTTAAGGGTTTAAGGTGACAGTTGTTTTTGCAAACCTGGTTGTTGTCAGCAAGTTTATCTGGTTCACGTATTGCTTTCTCTAAGTTGCTTTAAATGTGTTAATATCCTAGGAATGCTTTCTAGACTGCATATAACTTAAAATGTATCTTTTCCCTCAGAGCTTGTCCCAAGTTTATTAAATTGGGTTATCTGAATTATGACAAACTTCAAAAAATGTGCTCGTTCAAGGGACAAAGCTTTGGGCTGTGCAGATATTCTGAATGGGTCCAAAAAAAAGTTCACAAAAATGAAAGGTTTGTGTCTGCATTACAGATTAAATAATAAAACTTTGGAATTGTGGATGAAAGAGTTAATTTTTCATTCTCAGGTTAGTTGCACTGCCAGTTCTGAAATCTTCTAGCAGATAAATATTCCCACGCAGTTCTTGCATCCTCTTCATCCAATTTAGTGAATGCCTGAGGAATGGGCATTTAATTCTTGCAAAGTTTGTGAAAAACGTATCAGAAAAATTTGAGAATTAAATTAGTTTCTAGACCCTGTAATTACTCATTAGAAGAGACCTGTCTCAGTGGTTGCAGTAGCTGGTTCCCTCATCACTTTTGATATCTTTCTTACAGAGTTTGTGTTTGAGAGGGAGAAGCTTTGAAACATTCAGCGTTCCCATTTGAGTTTGCACCTCGTAAATCTGTCGGTGATAAGTTTCACAGGCATCTGCCTGTACCAAGGCAGACTTGTTGTTTTTCTGCATATCATATCAGTGTATGTCTTCAGTCTTTGGGAGAAATAAGACTTCACTGGAGGGAGTGGAACAGCAACAAAAATGTTTTTAAACGTGCTCTAAGACCAGCTCATGTCTTAACATTATTGCATCAAAACACACTGAGCCACTTTTATTGTTTAATACCCACAGCAATTCTTCTGGAATTTTAAATATAGATATTAGGGTACAGAAATTCCTAATGTTTAAGTACACGCATATATATTCTTTAGGCTGATGAACAGAAAGTAAAGATTTGCTCAAACTAAACTTTGAGAATGAAGTCCAAGCACACAAAGCAATGTCCACCTCCCTCCCGCTGCTTGGCTGCATTCCTGAGGGCCAGTCTTACATTTATCACAGTATATATTTCTTGGTTTTCCAAAAAGAGTATTAGGCTAGAAAACATTATGTCTTCTACAGTGGGTAGAATTCAAATTGTCAAATGAATACATTTACACCTGCTGAATGTAAAATCAGTATGCTGAAACGTTCAATCAGTTGTAGTTAATTTTATGGAATGTGGATGAATTTTAGTGTCGTTTGGGCCCCTAAGGTTTTCTTAGGTTGATATTTACTCTGTAGTAACCTTCATAATCAGTAAAAGGTAAAGATGCATATATAATCCAAGATCACACGTTCGGTAATTTACCCAATTTATTTCCATTCTTGTATAAAATGCACAGATTGCTCTTTTAAGCACACTACTACTTTAAGCTTAAGTAAATTAATATGATGTTTGTGTGACTTGTCTTTCTCCTTCATGTCCAGTCACTGTCCCAAGCTGTTGGTATACTCTGCCAGTACTGATGATTAAAATACTGATATAAATGGTAACTGAGCTGTTTTGTAGTAGCACTTTGTGTAAATGACATTTATGAAGACTAACCAATCTCACAAGCAAATATTGAGAGAAAGATTTCTAAAAGACTGTTGAATATTGCTTTTACTTATCTTTCTTTGTCAGTTGTGTTTAATACTCCATCAAGAATTCAAGCAAATTTCAAGAGAGTACCTTTTTCGATTTACTGCAAGCAAATTTTACCTTCAGAATAAAGTAGTTGGATGGCACTAGTATTTTGAGCTTCAGTATTGTTTTGCATAGCAGCACACTGAAAAATGTGCCTATGCCAATAAACATTTTAATGATTCCTCATATCTACATTTTTAAGCTGCAGCAGAATGCAGCACATTCTGTACTAGATCATTGGTTCAACCAAGGAAATCAAGTTTTGTTATATCTGAGTAAACTTAGAAAAACCTATTTATATTTCACATTTATGCAAATAATTGCATCTAGAGCTGAGTGAAAGAATAAGGCTTTTAGCACCAGTTGGAGCTGAAATTTATCTTTTATAGATTAGGAGTTTTACTCGTCATGTGGATGGTGTTGTTTATTTTCCTTCTTGGAGCTTCATTTTAACTGAACAAATCTCAAAGTCAGGGAAAATCTGTGCGAATTGCTCTCTTCTGTTTTGTTAGCTGAGCTTCAGCCTGTTTGATTAGACTCAGACGTTGACATTTAAAGTTAAGCACATGCATATTAATTGTAGTAAATGGGGAAGGATGACTTGTGACTTGGATGCTTTGCTGAATTAGAGGCTGCGACAAACACGTACTCAGCGCTGGTTTCGGAGGGAGAATTGTGCCAAAGCAGTTTCCTAGTGACATGACTGAAATAATGTCAAAACTCTTGAAATACATTTTCTCATTTAAAATTATGGTCCTGATTAATGGCAAGCAAAGGAGCGTAGACTGAAGTTTTTACATAAACTTTTTTCCTTCCTTCTAGCTTATTAAAATTCCCAGAGTTGATCTGCCAAATGAAGCACATACATTTAACTTCTACGTGTCAAATGTTGGCAAAGATAACCCTCAGGGCAGCTTTGACTGTGTCCAGCAAACGGACTCAAGGTAAGTTTTACTTAACGTTTTCTTTCATGGCAAATTTAAGTAGATTCTGTGGTTTTGAGCATATAGCGAAACCTTTAACAGAAGCATGCTCCTAGTGACGAGCTGCAGTAGAAAATTAATTCCTAGCAATAGCGTGATTTCTTGCTAATTATAAACACTTGCTTTTACATAAAATTCTTTCTGGTTTTGCTCCGATAAAAAGTAACCTTTTGAGTTCTTGCTGCTGTTTTTAAAAGCATTTGGAGTTCAGTATGGGCCAAGCTAGACCAGATCCATTCTGCAACCATATGTAAATATGATTATGGCTGGCAGCATGCTAGCATGCTGGCCATGATGGATAGTTTCTTATTTTAAGAACCACATAACTTTGTGACCTTATCCGTAATTCCATGACCATGGCATTTCAGAACCCAAACGTAATACAGCAGCACCTTGTCCTGGTCCATTCTGTCAAAGTGAACAGTGTTAACATCTACTGAAAAGGCAAGAAAATACTGTGCTTTTACACAACATTTGCTTCAGCTTCTAGAATTTTACATTCGGTGTAGGATTGATGTAGTCCAGTGGTGTTGAATAGCTGGTTGTCCCCTTCGATCGATGCTGACATCTCAGGTAGAGTTTGTGTTGATGTGGGAAGCCGATCGCAAACGGACACAGTGACGTGTCTCCAAAAGGTGCTGCTCGGGTTCTTGGACACAAGAGAGCTTTTGCCCTCAATGTCAAAACAGAGATTCTCAGAGAGCAGGTTGTGGGAGCAATAAGAAAATGAGCTCATTTAATAACTCTCTGCCTAATGGGAGATCTCTCGGCATCCTCATCCTTCTTTCTCCCCTTGCATTAGGTCTGTTCTGCTACAATACAGCCTTTCAGTGAACTCACTGAACTGGCGGGACTGGAAGAAGCTGAGTGGTTTACTGGGGGCGCCTGGGGGAGCGTGGGGCTTGTTTGTTTGTTTGTTTTTGATTAAACTCTTATCTGAGGTTGGCACAAAGCAGGTGGCAGGGGTGCATGTGAAGGGTCTTGCCTGCGGTCCTGCCTTGCCTCTGGCGAGCATCTCTGAGGGCACTTTCTTCTTGGGAAGGAGCACCTTCACTGGAATTAAACTCTATTTTTTAGTGTAAGATTACATTTCAGCTGCTTTAGCTCTGAATATTTCTGAATAGCGTGCCTAGGTAGTTTTAATGCGATTTTATTTTGCTAATCTACTTCAAAATCTAACTCAGACTAGCTTTTCCAAAGTCTTTTGTAGCCACCTCTCAGTTTGTGCAAAGTGCTTGCAAAGTTAATACAAAATTTGTGTAGTGTTACATTTGGAGTAATTTAAAACAATAAAACCAGAAGGGACTTCTGCAGGGTGTCTAGTCTAATTTTCTGCTCAAGTCAAGTCTCGCTTCAAAACAGGCTCGGATTTTGAAAATGCCCAGCCCGAGGAAGGGGATTACACAGTGTCTTAGTGCTTGGCTATTCCTGTGGTTAAAAAGCACGTAAAAGGCAGCAATATTGAAAGAAATGGGCAATGGGTAAAAGCTGTGCTTTAGATGGCAAGAAGGATCCTTTTTTCTGAGTAAATGTGCCAATTTTGGAGTGAGGAATCATTACATAGATCTAGGCTGTGGACTAAACTGTAGATTTGTCGTCTTGAAATATTTGTCGGTGGCTTGGTCCAGCTTTGCGAGGTTCAGAAACTATGTGGTAGGTTGAGACACGAGATTCTTGACCCTTCTTGGAGCCATGATGGGGAGTTTTAGGGTGGTTGAAATGTTTTGGGGTAGCTAAAGCCAGTGCCCTTTCTCTGGTCAGAGCCGTTGCCGTGACGGGTGCGGCACAGCGTACTCGTTAAGAGTGGTGCTAATCAGGCCAGTTTAAACGAAGCTGCTGTCAATTAGTCGAGGTGCCCTCCTTGCTGGGCACAAGGCAGTGCAGGAGCGCGTGTGGACTGACCGCAGAGGGCCGGGCCCCTCCAGAAACACCTCCTGATGCTATGGAGGAGACCTCACTGTCCTTCCCCTCGTGTGGGGTTTGCTCTAGGTGCCTCTCGTTGGACATGGATCCTCAGAGAAGCAGGCGGGCAGAGCACAAGCCCTCCTCAGCGCCAAGAAACGCATAGAGCGGGCGAGGAGGAGGGCGGACATCTTGGGAAGTGAGATGAGGAGACGTGGGGAGCGCAGGCTGTGCACAGGTCTTGAGGGAAGGACGGCTTGTCGTCCATGGGCCTGGGGCCACCATGGGCCAGCTCAGGCCACCTCAGGCAGAGTTGAGGAGGTGTGTGCCTCACAGGTGGTGGAAAACCTCTGGGACAGGAGCTGCCCACCATTAGGCTTCTGACGTGACTGCCCGATGAGTGACTGCCCGAGTCGCCCCGTCATTGTCATTGCAGCCGTTATCACTTCCACCGCCAACACTGCCCCGAGTCTGCCTCTCAGGTACAATTATGTGAGGAAATGTCATTACATCGACAGGTGAAACTGATACAATTTGGCTGCGCAGAGACAATTTTAAATAGATTTATGCCCTAGCTAGCGGTCAGAACTGGAAAACATATTTCTTCACCTGTTAAGACAGGTTTTAAAGTTCCTGATACAACCATACTTCTAAACCTGAACTAGTGCTTGGGCTCAACCTTTTTCAATGTTTTTATAGTTCTGGAGCCTCGCAACTCAGTTGCCTGGGATTTATACAGAATAAAATTACAGTATGTGCAACAAGCGATTCCTATCAGACGACCAGAGAGCGCATGACCCAGGCAGAAGAGGAGTCGCGCAATCGAAGTGCAAAGGTTATTAAACCTGGTGGACCATTTTTAGGTATGGTTGTATTTCATTTTCTAATAGCTGTCTGTAAGATTTCAAATTCGGTAATTCATCTTTTCAGTGTGGTGGTGTCCTCAGAGGTCTCGGGTGTAGGTAGCTTGCCCTCACTTGGCAGATTTGCTGTCTCCTGTTGCTGCATTCAGACATTAGCCTTTTTTTCCTTCCTTTTTCCCATATTGCTTGACTGGTTGAAAGTTTGACCATTGAGGTGAGGGTTTTTACCACCCCATGCACTTACATCCTCTGGTTTAGGAGCTAATGTTTTGCTTTTGTAACAGCACTTTTGAGTACTTAAATACTGTGCTAAACTATTAACCTCAATTTTTAATCTAAAAAAAATAAGGTTGCAGAAGTCTCATATACAAATTCATAAGCTTGATTTGGAAAGCTTGGCTTTTCACATTTCTTAATCCTGATTGAATTTTATTTATTTGATATCTTGGTCATCAGTAAGCAACTGTTACTACAAGACTGTTTTGTTGTTTGTTTTTTTTTTTTAAAGAAAAAAAAGGTTGTAGTAAGGTAATGTTGGCATCTCCCCATGGATTTTGTTGTTTCCCACAAAACAAAAAGCATTTGGGTGGTATCATTCGTTATTAGACTGTTCTGAGTACTGTTTCCCAGAGGAGCCTGGAGCTGCAGATCCAGGGTGAGCATCCACTTTGTAGGCACTTGGTGGTCGGGCAGCAGTGACCTGGAGCAGGTACATCAATCTTAGAATCACAGAATCATAGAATCGTTTGGGTTGCAAGAGACCCTCAGGATCATCAAGTCCAACCATACCCTAACTCTAGCACTAAACCGTGTCCCTAAGAACTTCACCTATACGTCTGTTCAACCCCTCCAGGGATGGTGACACCACCACTGCCCTGGGCAGCCTGTTCCAAGGCCCGACAGCCCTTTGGGGAAGAAATTGTTCCCAAGATCCAACCTCACCCTCCCCTGGTGCAACTTGAGGCCGTTTCCTCTGGTCCTGGCGCTTGTTCCTTGGGAGCAGAGCCCGACCCCCCCTGGCTCCAAGCTCCTTTCAGGCAGTTCAGAGATCAGAAGGTCTCCCCTCAGCTCCTGCTCTCCAGGCTGAACCCCCCAGGTCCCTCAGCCTCTCCCATCACACTTGTGCTCCAGACCCTCACCAGCTCCATTCCCTCCTCTGCACTCTCTCTAGTGCCTCAATGTCTTTCTGATGATGAGGGGCCCAGAACTGACCCCAGGATTCAAGGTTTGGCCTCACCAGTACCGAGTACAGTGGTACAATCACTTCTCTAGTCCTGCTGGTCACACTATTCCTGGTACCAGCCAGGATGCTGGTGGCCTCTTGGCCACCTGGGCACACTCTGGCTCATGTTCAGCTGCTGTCACCAACACCCCCAGGTCCTTTTCCAGCCGCTCTTCCCCGAGCCTGCAGCGTTCATGGGGTTGTTGTGACCCAAGTGCAGCACCCGGCACTTGGCCTTGTTGAACCTCAGACAACTGGCCTCAGCCCATTGACCCAGCCGGGCCAGATCCCTCTGTATGGCCATCCCACCCCCCAGCAGATCAACATTCCCACCCAACCTGGTGTCATCTCCAGACTTACTGAGGGTGCACTCGATTCCCTTGTCCAGATCATTGATAAAGAGATTAAGCAGAACTGGCTCCAATACTGAGCCCTGGGGACACCACTCGTGACCGGTTGTCAACTGGATTTGGCTCCATTCACCACAACTCTTTGGGCCCGGCTCTCCAGCCAGTTCTTTATCTTCATTGAGTAGAACAGGCTCTCACTTGGCTTTGGCTGCCGTCCTCCAGCACGGACATCCCTGGTAGTGATGGTCCATAGCTCACTCTGCCTCAACTTACTGCAGAGCATTTTGAGCCAGTGGAGTCGTGGGTTTTGGAGATACAGATGTAAGTGTGTATGGCCTTGACACTAAGGAAGCTGGGAATGGGTTAGTGCCAGGACATGAAGTTGTTCTGGTTTCCCCATAGTGTCCATGCTGCTCTTTAACAGCAGCGTGACCGGGCCGCTTTCATGTATTTCAAACCTTCTCATTTGGAGAAGTTCTATTTCACGTGTGGTTGATCAGCCTGATTTTTGTCGGTTTAAACAGATCTTAGGTGAATTTAACATTAAATAAATGGGGTCTCAAGACTGACAGTAAGACCATTATGGTGTTTGGGGATGTGTTGTTTCAGACTGGCATTGATGAGGCTCAGGTAGGACAGGTCTAGCTGCTGGTAGGCATGGGGTGACTTTGCAACATTCTTCATGCAGGACAAATTAGGAACTGGAGTTGTTGGTCATGTTAATGATTATGTTTTCAGATAATTTTGGGTTTTTAAGCGATTCAGAGACACGACTTCACGAGCTATTTTGTTTGAATGCTGCTTACACTATGGGCTGTGTGGTGGGTTTGTGTATCTCCATCAAATTTAACTCATCAAAGCGTTTGTAATGTGTTCAACAACCAACCAGCAAAGTTCATAAGGTTCTAAAAAAGTAACCCTGTGTGTGCACACTTAGGTTTGTTCTTGAAAACCAGAAGGGTAAAGTCCAGGTAATATGCAGGATGGAAAGGTTATAAAGATTTGGTCTCCACTACAAAATCGAAATAAATTTTGGCTGTTCCAAAAGTCTCAGAGTCTGTGTGTCTGTTAGAGGAGGCAGGCTCCAGATTTTGCCACCAATACTTATTAAAGTCTCCTTCATGTACCAAACATGAGTTGTTGGTTTCAGAAAAATGCCTAGGTTGGGTCACATCCTCTGTTAGATTGCAGACCATGTTGACTACAGTGATTTTCTGTAATATTTGATGAATCTTTTTTTTTCTGTCTGATAGCAAATGCTATTTAAAAACACAGACTATAGAAATGTGGGTCTTTTTCTGGAAAACTGACGTTCAAGTTGGGTGATGTTATTTCTCAGTTCTGGATGCATCGCTTGCAAACACTTGCATTGTTTGTTGAGTGAGAAACACGTATTTTTATAGGGTTTGATCCAAAATGCTGTGCAGGCCATGTTTTAGAAATTCTCTGGCCTTGGTCCCAAGAGCTGTTAAATCTTTGGTATATTGTTTCTGACAAACTTGGGCTTGTTTAGTAAACGGGAAAGATTTCAGTTTAAAATGTGGTGTAACTTACGGTAACTCAAGTGATTAACACCAAGTGCTTGTAGTTTCTTTAACTGGTGATGCAATTAATTGTATAGACTTGGTCTCGCTAGGCATTAATGAGGAGTCTTTTAATTACATGCAAGACCCTTGCATCACACTTTAGAGTACTCTCCTTAAAAAAAGAAGAGCCTGATTTTGGGTATTCAGTGCTTGAGCTTATAAACTGGAAAAAATAATAAAAGCACAATCTACATGAATAATTGGTAAAGTCTTCCTACCAGTATCACTCATTGACCAGCTTTTTTTTTTAATTGAATGTTTTTTCATTAATGCCTAGCTCGAGCCACCTTTACTACCTGCGTATTCTTATAGAACTTGAAATGCTAAATAAATACAGTTTTTAGAGTTTATCCAGCTTAGTACATTCTTGTAAATCAACTCTCTTGTTTTCTCTTGGCCTCCCACGTCAACTTTTTTTTTTTTCTTTTTCTTTTTTTTCACCTTTACTTTAGGAAAAAGAGTCCAGATCAGAAGACCACCACAAAGCACTCCAGATGCTGCTCCCAAGAGGAAGAGGTCGACACCCATGAACCCCGCAAATATGGTACGGAGGACTCACACACACGGTGCTGTTTCTCAGCGACCGTACAGGGACAGGGTAATTCACTTACTGGCACTGAAGAATTACAAGAAACCAGAGTTACTTGCTCGCTTGCAAAGAGATGGAGTCAACCAAAAGGACAAGAATTCCCTTGGGATTATCCTTCAGCAGGTGAGATAATGCAGTTTTATGCCAGCTTTTTTTTTTGAGGTGTGTTACTCTCGTGTTTAAATTAGAAAATGATAAACAACTTAAGTACTACTCCGTGTTTAAATTTTTCAGTCAGCTTTATACATATGCCCAAACTGTAAGTTAACATGAGAGAAAGGAAAGAAATACTTAAGAAATTTTGGGGAGTGTTTTTGTTTTGCTAGAATGGCAGGCAATAATTTACTTCTGGCTTTGTTGCTCTTAATGTGTTATTTTTTCCTCTTTTACTTGGGCTGCTTAACTGCTTGAGAGAAACTGGCTCTGTGTTCTCTCAATTGTGTGAAATAGTTTGTCATAGTACTTAATATTTCTTGTGATGAGTTTATGAGAAATTGGGTAATCACATAGGTCAGTATTTCATTTGAACATTGTCGGTGGCCTGGAATTGGTACTTGGCTTCTTGTAGGGTCTGTTGGGATTGCAAACCAGGGAAGAGTGTTACAGCCGAATTGTAAGTAAAAAAGGTGATGGTCCGATTTTGAGCATAATCTTTCTTTGCTGTCATGTGGATTGTGTCTTTATCTTACGTGAAACCTTTTTTTATTCAGTAGCTTTTCCAGTGCTCTTTTCAGTTAAGTTCCACTTGTATTTCTTTATCATATCCATTAAAATTATTGGCAAGACAATAATGTTACAGCTGAAACTTGTAAGCTCTTTGTTCAAGTTTGTCATGCGAGTTTTCTACTAAAACAGCTCAGAAGAGTCTTCAAAAAGTATTGTGAGATGCAGTGGCTCCTCCCTTTTTAATGTACCCATAGGCTGTGGCTGAATATGCATATATTAATATGTAAAGCAGGAATATTTCATATTTATCTAGGGAAAAAGCATTTTGGAACCTACTCAAGTGAGTAAAATTCAACATTTATATGACTTTGGCTGATCCTACATGGAATTTTAAAAGCTCATTCTTTGAATATGTTAAGCGTTGTTGCTTTGTTTGGCCAGTAAACAGTAGTTTTTTGACCCTGAAGACATATACAATTTAGTGAGAGCCATGTTCTTACATACAGAATGAAGTAGTTGATTTATACTTTTAAGTTGATTATAAAATTCTAAAACCTCTGCTCCCAAGAGGATAAAAGGTGCAAAAATTTTCTCCTGACCCATTATGCTTGACAATGTTTAAGCAGACTTACTTGGAGTCTGTCTTCTCTGTGTGATTTGAACCACCTCAAGGTATTGGTTTGCATTCAGGAATGGTCATGTTAGCAAAACTACAACCTGAAAAGCCTTGCTCACATATTTCTTAGCTTCATAATGGGTTTTTTTGGTACAAGTGTAGAATCAGCGGCCTGTACTTGATAAGATCTAATATGCACAGATTTGCTTGTCTTGGAACGCAACTTTAATTCTGTTTTTAAGAAGTGAATTACTGTTTCTGAGTATCTCTGTTACTCTTAATTTTTTTGAAGATGGGGACAGATAGACCTGCACACACACATGAATTAGCTTTTGGAGGAAAAATAGGCAAAGCTGCAAAAAGTAGTGGTGATATGGTGACGAGTTATTCAGCATTTCAGGCAAAATGATGGAGACTTTTTTTTCTTTGAGGGTTTCTCTGAAACTCTGAACCAATGTCAGGTGATGAAGTCTAAACCAGCACTTTATATGTCAGTGGTCTCAAGGGTTTTTAATGTTTTGAGCATACTTTGTATTTTTCTTAAGGAAGATATAAGCCCATTTTGTTTTCAGAGGTATACAGCAAGACACACACACGACCTTCTCATGACAGTGGTTTGCTGTAATGAACCTTGTCTGCACAATGGGGAGCGCATCTGGGCCCGTACACCTCTCCTTAACCGTTTTAGCACTAAATCTCGTTTTCAAAATATAACTTGTAAGATATGAGTACAGTTACTTTTTTCCCCTGAATCGGTAAAACTTCAATATGGCTTAAAACTAATGAGAGAGTTGAATAATGAATCTTTGCACTAATATAAGTTGTTCAGTGCCAGTTAGGTTGTCGCATACGACTGTTCTGTAGATAGCTATAGTTTGTTGTGACTCGGGAACCTAAGACAAGCAGTTCTGTTTGTCAAGAGAAATAACGAATGCTGAGGTTGTTATTGTGATGGTGGAAAACACTCGTTGTTCCAGGCACAGTCTGTGCTCTGCCATCGCTGTGCGGCTGCAGAAGACAAAAGAACAGCAGGTGTCCTCCTGAGGTTGAAAAACTCTGAGTTTGTGTGTGGAGATAGTGTTCTTTGGTTTTTAAAAATAAAGAAAAATAAATAAAAACTAGGCCTCTCGATATATCTCGTCTAGTGAAGATTTAAAGTGTTGGCGTAGTTTGCCTTGATTCTCAACGCTGTATTAAAGACAAAACACCAAGTACGTGGTGCAGAGAGAGGTTTTCATGGAGTATGTTTCATACATGCTTGCAGCAGTTTGGGATTTTCTTACGTCCCAGACTGACCACATTTTAAAAAATCTCTGCTCGTTACATGAGAGCTACTTTGATCTTCACATCTGAAAACCCTGGAAAACTGGTGTGTGATTTTGTTTTCAGCTTTGATTAAGCTTTGCAGTACCAATCTTTTTTTTCCTGTAGTTTGCATTTAGGTATAATGAACATTTATTCTCTTAAATGTCTGCCTGTAGGTAGCCAACCTGAATCCAAAGGATAATTCTTACACTCTGAAGGATTATATATTTAAAGATATTCAAAAAGATTGGCCTGGATACAGTGAAATAGATAAACAGTCATTGGAGTTAATACTTTCTAGGTAAGTTCAGTCTCTAGGGGAAGGAAAATAGCCATTTAAAAAACTTTTTCTGGGAAATGAATGCCTCTCTTCCCTCTAATGAAAGAACTATGACATAAACATTTTTGCCTTCTAACCTGAAATGTTGGGTCATCCTTACAGAAAGTTAAATTCATCTCAGAATGCCACCAGCACCAGCCATGTGGTATCTCCTGTAAATTCTAATAAAGATGCTTCATCAACACCTTCTCAGGTAATTTTAAGATTTATCACACTTTATATTGGGGTAAAAGCTGTGATGTGATGCACTGGTATTTTTGTCAACACATGGAAAACTGAAGCATTTATTTCTAGTTGGATTATTATATTTGTTTTAAAGACAATTGCACTGTCAAATACTGCAAAAAAATTATGGTCATGTAGCTTAAGGACTGCTATATTTAGTGTTCTGTGTTGCAGAATGTTTATTAAAATATTCAGAAAAATAAACAATTCCTGGCTACACAGTGTTTTGTAAATACACCCAGATCTCTGACAGAGACCACCCCATTGTTTTTGCACAGCCAACACATTGGCAAAAATCATAACTGTCCATCCACAGCATGTTGACCTTGCAGAAGCCTAAACTCACCTGCTGAGCTTCTTGGTTACCCATTATTGTTACACAACCTTGTACTTTCTGGTTAAATATTTAAAACGGTTTCATATTGCCACATAACTTGTTTATCTTGGTGTGTAGGAAGGTCTTCTAAAAACAAGATATGTATATGTTTTTGTTATGTGATGACACATGTTCAAGGTTCTTTGTGATATGATAGTTATAATAAAATACGCACAAACATCCTTGTGCTACTGTTTGAATATAAAGCTTGGGAAAGTTCAGAATAAGGACAAACCACAACAGTGGTCCACTTGGAGGAATATTTTTTTTCCTATAGGCATCATTTAAGCACCCATTTTTCACAGTTGGACTCGATGATCTTAAAGGCCTTTTCCAACCAAAATTATTCATATTCTATGATTTTGATTTAGGGCAGCCCAGGTGTGAGAAGGCAGACTTCGTATAAAAGGTATTTCTTTAAGGAAAAGTTTGATACTTTCTGTGACTAAAACTGCACTTCAATGCCTGCAGTGTACAGCGATAAGGTAGGAAGTACAGAAAGTCTTTCACCACTCAGCTATTTACATTTAATTAGAGAAGGGAGGTTACTCCTGTCTTTCCCTAACTTTATTCCAGTGAGGGCATGAAGTGGTGCAGGTGCCAGGGGCGCTTTACGCACAGGATCTGGATTTATCCCAGCAGGGTGGCGCAGAGCCATGCCTGGCATTCCTGGTCCAAGCTTGTACATCAACCTGAGCAGCGTGTTTTAGCTTCAGAAGAGGATGTGAACCAGCGCATCAGCTGAACAACAGCCAGAACGACAACTGTAGCGAAACGAGGGGTTTTAGCTGTTCTTGTCAGCTTTGCACTTCACATGCTCTGATAAGCATACTGCTGCGTGCTTCTTGGGCTGCTTCAGTAAACTGAGTGACTGTGTGACAGCAAAATCTGACTCTTAAGCTGGTCTGTCCGAACGGAAATCAGTACCTAAAGAACACCGACCTGACCTCATTTTGGTGAAACCTTTGATAGAGCTGCTGAACACGGCATCTTTGTTCCAAAGCCTTTTGTAGAATCATTTTGGTTGGAAAAAAACATCAAGATCATAAACTCTAAACGTAACCTAACTCTAGCCCTTTCTGGGAAGAAATTGTTCCTAATATCCGATCTAAACCTCCCCTGGCGCAACTTGAGGCTGTTTCCTCTTGTCACTTGTTCCTTGGCAACAGAGACCCACACCCTCTATGCTTTAGCTGTGGATTTGAAGAACACTTTGGTAAATCATAAGATTAGAAACTAAGAATGAAACAAACCATGTCTTTAGCTGCAGTGCTTCCTTCTTTGACAGCTGTTTATAGATGAGAAAGATGTATTTCCAACAATTGCCTGTTCAGAAATGTTTCTTTTTCAGAATGGGAGTAAAACTTATTTCTGCTGAGTTTGGTGTTTTGGTTTGGTTTGGTTTTTTTTGTTATTACTACAGAAACGGCCTTCGGATTCCAATTTTATCAATCCCATGATGAACAAGAAGCAGAGGATCTCTCACTTGACCAGTCGGTCCCAGTTCAGTGGCCTGTTGCCCCCCTACAGCGAGAAAGCTGCTGCCACTTCGCCGCCCCCCCGTCCTGCAGCCACCCCCGCGCCCCTGCCGCTGCTCCCCACGTCCAGCCTTCCCCAAACCTCCAGCTCCCCCTGCACCCCTGAGGGCCGCGGGACACAGGACCTGCCGGTCGACACCTCCAGTCAAAACCGCAGCGGCATCTACGAGGACCAGCAACAGAAATACACCTCTCAGACTCGTTTGGGAATCCCAGCCGCAGTGCAGGTGGAGCATCCTGAGACCGCAGTCAAGAAGCGTGTGATGTTGTACCAAAAGCCCAAGAAGGTAAAAAAGCGTGAGGACATGGACAAAACTGAAACTCAGGACTCTACGAGTGCGAGCGAGGAGGAGAAAGACCTTAGAAAAGAAGAAACTGCAAAGCCAAAAGAATCCTCCTGTTTGGATTCATGTGAAGGTATAAATACGCTGCTTTTCCTGACTATTATACGGCTAACACTGCTGAAAAGGGACCAGTAAAACCGGGCACTGGAAATGCAAATGGTGTATTTTTTCACTTGCTATACATTAAGTGCCTTTCCATTATCCCCACTTCATGGCATGAAAAGTCAATTTTTTTTCCTGCCATTGCACCACGTTGTAACTGTCAATTTAAAAACAAAACACAGAAGCTGGACTTGTTCTGCTGGAACCTTAGCTAAAATTAGGTTCATTTTGAAGAGTTCTCACTCTGTAGTACAAAAATCTTTAGAACAAAGAAATCTTAAATGGATTGCTGTTGGATGGAAACCAGTTAAAAGGAAGAGCTAGGAACTAGAAAATCACAAGTAATGCGTGGGTGATGTGGGCTTTTTTGTTTGTTTTTGGTTTGGTTTTTTTCTTGGTTTCCAGGAAATTGACAGTTTACTGAAACTTACTCCACTTTTTCCTTCAGCAAATTTCAAAGTCTATATGCTGAAAATAAAAACCTGTCACAAGTACTTATTGCATATTAGTTTACTGAAACACATGGATCAGATATTAAATGTATTTCATCTGTATTACAATGCAAGGTTCATGGAACTTGGCCTTGTCATGGAAAGCCTAAAATGTATGTAAACTGGCATGTGATCTACTAGAATGTTGGTTTGATGCATGCTGTAAGCTCCTCTCAATGCTAGCTGCAGAGCTCATGACTTCAAAAGATACAGAAATGTTACACACTTAAAATGGCATTGAAATGCTTAACAGAAATGCACAAAGAATTTCTTAACGCACACATACAATAGGGCAGAGTTCAGTTCCTTTGCTAAATCTTATGTATTGTTGAATTTCAGAGGTTTGACTCACAAATTAGAAGTCAGGTTTAGCCCTTTCCTCTGACAGCCCAGGGGCATCTCTAGGGTGTGCAGGGTGCCCCTTTGAAGCATTGTTCTGCTTGCAGATAACAGTGCTTTGAGCTTTTCTCATTTACCACACAGTGCACACGTGGCTTGGGATTGCTTTGAAAATGTTCGTGCTCAAATTTATAAACATATGAGCATCTTTTTCCAGAAGCCGGTAACAAAATTCTAAACAGCTAGGGAAGGAAAAACCTCTACTACGTTGCAGGTTGGTGCTTACACTGAAGCTTTCAAATGGACTGAGCCACGTCAACAAATGTACTTGAATTTTTGGAAATTAAATGCTCTCAGCAAAACTGTTCACAGAAGTTGTACTGTACATACTGTGACTATGAATATTACTGTTTGCATTTCTCTCAAATTTTCTTCTCACTTTTACACTTTTCATACTCCTGCCATACTGCATAAAAATTTTAAAAGCAAAAGCATTTAGTAAAACACCGCATGATAGCTCTTTTTTCTCCCCGTGACTTAGAGCTCGGATATCTCAGAGTTTGGCAAGAATGGCTAAACTGAGAAATACTGTGTTTAAACAGCAGCAGTGTAAGATAGTAATAAATATAAAGGATTGTGTCCTATTTAAGATTGCTGCAAAACCCCAAATGAAAAGCAGACATCAGTTACCAAGGTAGTGAGTGTTCCTTTGTGTTTTCCTTCCTTTTCCTTACAGCAGCTGTTTCTCTTATTCGTCAGAAAGACAGGGGGCTCTTGAAATACTCCTTTAAAGAGAGGGATTAGAGAGTAAGTGTATGGTACTTTCATAATGCCATTTAAAAGAGCAATTAACAAGGGCAAATAACTTTCAAACCCAGCATTGCGAGGTTAATGAGGAGCAAGCCTTTGTCACAGGGTACTGAAGCCTGAATGCCAGTAACCCACCCACAATGCTATTGACTTCCCTGCTTAGAGGAGTGCTGAAATTAAATCTAATTAAATCTAATATCCGTAACTGGCAGGGAAGGTGGGATAAAAACATGGCATGGAAAGAACTTCACCTTTCTACTCTCTTTCTTTCTGGAACCTGAATGTTTATGTGTATCTGTCTGTCTGTCTATCTATCTATCTATCTATCTATCTATATCTCAAGCTGTTGTCTTTTGTGCAGCTGCATTTGTTGCTGCATAACTGGAATTGCTATGCAGATGCCACATCATGTCTTCAAATACGAAAAGCTGACCTTAGGTTAGTACTGAGGCAGCACAGAACCTGTAGAATAAAGCAGCCGTGCCCTCTCTCTAAACCCTGGTACTGACTACTGTGGTGTGGGACGTGTGAGCCCTATTATTAACTTATAGAGCTTATCCCAAGTAATTTACTTTGAGAATAAAACTGTAAAGGATTTTTTCAGGCACTCCAGGTTGGTATTGTTTGGCTATATTAAAAATCCGTTTATTGCAAGTGTCAAAATTCTGCCTTTCTGTAGGAGCTGAAGAAACTCACGTTGCCTCCGTGGATTCCCCTTCATCAACAAGTGAACAACCGGACTACTTCATGTGAGTAAAATAAGAATTAAGTTTCTTGCCGCTCATTGAAGCATTTGAAAAATCACCTATAAAAACTCCAATTTTGCTACAAACCCAAAAATTTACCAAAATGTAATTATGGAATAATGACAAGTTCTTTTAAGTCACCCAGCTGCCTTATTCAAGTACCTACAAGTTTTAAATGTGGAGGTTATCCCTTAATTATTGTGGAGCAAAAGAAGCATTAAAAAGAATTTTTATTGTATTTTAGAAGAAGACTTAAAACACTCACTTTCGTTCTTCTTCAAGAACACAACAAAAAAGGAATACAAATGTGAGCTTTTTCTTTTTAGAGGTGAGGCAATACAGGAGGAAAGCTGAATGTAAAAATACCAAGTACGTAAACTTGAACATCTTTCCTGTGTTTTCACTGCTTAGTGTATCTAAGCTGAAAAGGTGGAGAGGGAAGGTAGCAGGCTTTATAGGAGTTAACCATCAATTATTTCTAAAGTTTTGATGTAAAATGGCCACGGACTCACTTGAAGCTACAGCAAAATATCCAATTTCACAATAGAATTGCAGACCAAAGAGCTAAAGGAAATAGAAGAGCCTCAATTCAAATTTTAAATTTCAGCTGCTTTATTTTGACAACAACAAAATAAAAATCATTACACTTGCATGTGAACTGTTACATATCTGCAATGACTAGATTATTGCAGTCTGTAAAACTCAAACCTACATTTCATTTCCAACCTCTGCTGGGTGTAAACAGGCAGATTCAGCTTTTCACTGTGTGCTCCTCAACGAGCTGAGAGCAGAGATACTGAGAAGTAAGGTATATGGTTATTTGATGTGATCTAATATTAAAGTTGGATGCCAATAGCCATTGCTAAAAGTTTAAAAAACCAAAAGCATTCATGCAAGATTTCATAAAACTGATTTAGTTCTGATTGAGAGTAAAAACTTAGATGAAGCATTCCCTGTGAAAGGAACAAACCCCTCGAACAATCTCACAGATAATCTAATGGCCACGATGTCCTGGAAAAAAATTAGGTTGTGCTGTTTGAGACACCTGCCTGATCATTACAGAAAGATTGAAACCTGAGAGCACCTGTAACTTGATGCAGTTTAAAGGACGTTGGTATTTTATTCCAGTTTCTCTTCCTGTCTCTAAGTGCTACATAATTCATGAGTATGATCACAACTTTAGCATAAGGATAGTTTCTGTCTTAATATAAAGATTATGACAGTAAAGGAAATCAAGCTTTTTAAGCAAAAGCGGGAAAACCAAAGCAGATTGACATTTTTGCCCACTTCCACTCCCATTTCTTCCCTCTCCATGCACATTGAGTGTGCTTTGCTGGGCACTTATCCTCTGCTGGGACGTGCTGTGGGATATACCTGCGTATTGTTCCACAGGTACCTCCCAAAATGTTGAAAGGCACCTTTAGTTTTCTTTTAAAAACTGCCTAATACTCTAATCAGATGCTTCTGACCCAGCATACATCACCAACAAAAGTTGTCATCCGTGTCGGTACAGACTTTCAACTTGTTAATTTTTTATGGCTTCTTTAAAATTAACCTCAGGGTGGTTTGGAGGATTCGTCCCCACATGGAGGTGTCTGTGTCATCTAAAGGGAACCAGGTAGTTCGGCTGGGAGGACCAGAATTATTGGTGTGACAGCAGTGGGAAATGGTGTCTGTTTGTCACATTGGCGCTTCATCTTGAATTTGTATAATGAGCTTGTTAAATCCGTTCGTGTTGATTTGAGGGAGAGGGGAATGAAGAAAGTTTCAATTGTATCAGTGCCTTTAAGCATTTATGGGTTTTGCCCTCCTGAGGAGCTGATGCGACGGGTAGTTTTGAGTTTCAGACTTCTCTGCAGTTTGTTTCTTTTGTGATTTTGGCAACTTTGTTGTTGAATGGACAACAATGGAACTGCTGTTCACTAGAATAATCAAATTTTGTCATTACCTGAGTTAGATAGGCACAAACGCAGCCAAAAACCTATCTGCATCCAACTCCATAAATGCAGTCCCTTCCAAAAATGTAAGGAAAATTAATTTTCAAAAGTAAATAGAACTTGATTAACCTGTCCCTTCATAGAAAGAGATTATGATTAGCAGTTTCTCGTCTCTTACTGAAGCTGATGTGTTTATTGGTCCTCCTATATTTGAATGATTGCTAATGTTTTCTAAGTATGCTACACTGCTTTTTGTGCAGCTTCTGAATAAAAACTCTAAAAACTAAAATATTAGCAAATAACAGTCACAAAAATATGGTAGATTTCTGTAATTACCTAAATGCATTATTTTGGAGCGCATGTGCTTACATGTAGAAACAAAGTCAGTCACATCGCGAACCAACTTAAAGCTTGGGTGTTTGTGCTTGATGTTCACTGTGAAATATCTGTTGTGTAAAATCACACGTATGCTTATTTTTCCTTTAGAAAATACATAGCTATAGTCTCATATGAGCAACGCCAGAGTTACAAGGATGACTTCAACGCAGAGTATGATGAATACAGGAACTTGCACGCTCGGATGGAAAGTATCAGCAGGAGGTTCATGGAGCTTGATGCACAGCGGAAGCTTCTTACTCCAGGGTCCAAAGAGTATCAGGTAAAGGAGGATAAAACAAGAGTATCAGGTAAAGGAGGATAAAACTGTGAAGATTGTGTTTCATCTCCCTCTTATCCCTTTCAAAAGTCCATGTTTTCAGCACAGGCAGACTCTTCAGTATATTTAGCTATTCAATTATATTGATATGGTTTTAAAAGACTTGCCAGGTGCAGTGTGTGAGGCTGAGTAATGAGTTGCCTAGCTGGAATGACCCAGCTGGGGCTTTGCTGACCCCTCAGTGTCCTGGCTGGTGAGCGAGTGCTCTGACACAGATGGAGGAGAAGATCAGAAATGTGTGGAAACCAGTGGCTGCAATCCGAAGGCCTTCCTGACCCTCTATTTCTTGTGATTCTATACATTGTCTAAACCTACAGTCACAACTTACTCCTTATCTTGCAGGTGGCTGATCCCAGCTACAATTTTAGCAGAAAAGGATGTTAAAAACCTAATATTCGATCTTTCCAGCCTGCAGTCTGATTTGGACATGCAAATTCCATATTTTCGATACCAGAATTCTCTAGTTCTGAGGAGTTCTGGTTGCTTTCATTTAGTTTATGACCAGATTGCAGATGTATTTGTGAGCGGAAGGAGTGTTTTAAAAATCCCTGGTACTGCTCAATCAGACAAAGCAAAACCTTGCAGAATTTGCATACATGCTCAGACCCTGCGTGGGCTAGCTCTGATTTTCGTAGCTTGACAAAACCCTGCAAAAAGGTGTTCAGCCCTCAAACCCCACCTGTTTGCACTGTCTGTGAACACACAGCAGCGTGAGCAACTTCTCAAAGGAAATCTTCAGACACGTGCTCCTTTTGTTGCCTCTTTACAGGTTTAATTGCAGATCCTGGGTGATACAGGGAGTTCGGGATTTATTTTGGCAATGCAGGAGAGTGGTGGCTCATGGATAAGAAAATACCTTGAGTAAAACTGAGCGTATTTTTAGTGTTTTACATAACTTCGCATTTTCTGGTAGTAGTGAAATGTTCTTCATACTGTCTTTGCTTTTTTTTTCTTGAAGATGCTTCATGAAGAAGTCTTAGAAGAGTATCGAAAGATAAAACAGGTAACGTGTAACACGAGATTTGTGGGAGGTAGTAATCATGAAGACTGGCTCAGGGCTATTGTTAAGCAAAAGACACGAAATCTTAAACTCCACAGAAAAATTTTCATGCCGTAATTTGCTTTTTATCCTTATCTTGACAGTCCAACCCCAACTACTATGAAGAGAAGTACAGATGCCTGTATCTGCACAACAAGCTGTCTCATATTAAGAGACTAATAGGGGAATTTGACCAGCGGCAAGCAGAGTCATGGCACTAGTCTTTGCTTCAACTGGGACATGTGAACGAACTGTAGCTTATTTATTTACAACTTAAGATTAGTTGCTCTAAGATTCTTTTGCATTATGGAAGTTTCAGTATTAGCAGACTTAAGTTAACTACTTTTGTTGTTGATGTTGCTTATATGCATATTCGAAGCTGCTTTTTCTGGTCCCTTTGTTTCTTCAAAACTTATGTTTGTCCATTGAAATAATTTCATCAGTAGATGCTGGGAGCCCAGTACCTCTACTACGAAATTGTGCACATTTTAACGAAATATTGTAGCAAATTGAAATGTCCTTGGATAAATATGTTTTCTGATCTTTCTTGTTAATACAAACTCTTTGCCTTAAATGGTAGAAGATTTAAAAATTTGCACAAAATAAAAAAAAAAAATGCCATTGCTTTGGAGGGTTAAAGAGGCACGTACATTTGCTGTATACAGCCCATTTTGTTACAGCAGAAACTTAACCTTTTAACTTAAACCCCCCATTGCAGTGGTTGCCTTAAGGTGTTTGCTTGTGTGTATTTTGTGTAAAGTTTTAGCTACGCCGGTTCCCACTTTGCTGCAGCAGCTGGGGAGCCCCACGTGGCCTATGGGTGTCTGGATGCGTGTGATTTAACGTGTGTGTGCACGAGTACATGATGGGGAATAAAAAATAAAGCTGCTACTCTAAGTAGGCCAAACGCTCAGGTTAAAACAACTGATGAGTGTTGCTGTAGGTTTTTCCTACAAAATTGCTGTTTCTATTGTGGAAGGTGAGAGCATTTCCATTTCAATAGTTTGTCAGCTTTAATAATACTGGGGAAATTGATACTTTATGAAAATGAAACAGATATATAGTTTTTGGGTGAGATTATAAAATCAAACATGTAGGTTACCTATTTATATACTGCTATAAAGTATTTTTTGAAGAGAGATATGCAAAGAATCTATTGCCTACATGAAATATATATTTAAAGAGTTTTGTCCTGGGTGCCAGGAATATAACAAAGAACAGATGTATTTAACTATAAAATACTGTGATCACCAAACAGCACAAAGTTTCATTTCATTCAGTTTTTTTGGTTTATTTTGATGTAAACCATTGCTTACTTTATGATGTGAAAACACAGGTTACTTGGTTGAAATTTAGCAAAATCTTTGTGTGTCTTACTGTGTTTGTCTTTTCAAAATGCTGCCAATTGAAAAGGGAAGCATTATGTTTACAAATCCGATTTTAGAATTTTTGCCAAAATGCTGGTAGTATTGCTAATAGACTTTATCTCCAGTGTCACAAAAAAACGATCGTGTATCACTGTAAACCAGAAAATGTTTGTCAGAAAATAAGCATTCAGGTAAACGGGAGCAATTGAATTTTTGCCTTAAATTTGTGGATTCAAAGCCGTTAGATTCACGAAGGTGGAACAGCAGACAAGGTGCATCCCTTTCTGCTGCATAACAGCAATATTTGTGTTACATACTGGAGACCAGACTGACATTTCAAATGGCAAAACGAGGGGATTTCTTGCTTCCCTTAAGAGCTGCGTTATCTGGGTTTAATGACCGAATTCGGTCCTGAGTGCACACGCGGTGATGCCCAGGTATAAACACGGGGGCTGTTAAATTCACTGCACTGGGTCGTTAGCTTTCAACCGAGAAGCAAAGTGGCTATTCGGATTAAAATGATGTGAATTCCTGGTACTGGGCCCCATTTTGGTGGTTCAGTGCTCTTGATCTAACCTGTGTGTGGGGATCTGACATTAACGCTGCCTGGGGGTGTTGATCACTGCATCACCGAGACACAGTGCAGCGAATTGATTTTCTCTCTTTCTTCTTCTCTCCTCCCCCTCTCTCTTCCTCCCTCCCTCCCTTTCTTCCTCTCTCTCCTCCCCTCTCTCCTCCCCTCTCTCCCTCCCCTCTCTCCCTCCCCTCTCTTCTCCCCTCTCTCCTCCCCTCTCTCTTCCTCCCTCTCTCTTCCCCCCTCTCTCTTCCCCCCTCTCTCTTCCCCCTCTCTCTTCCCCCCTCTCTCTTCCCCCCTCTCTCTTCCCCCCTCTCTCTTCCCCCCTCTCTCTTCCCCCCTCTCTCTTCCCCCCTCTCTCTTCCCCCCTCTCTCTTCCCCTCTCTCTTCCCCTCTCTCTTCCCCCTCTCTCTTCCCTCTCTCTTCCCCTCTCTCTTCCCCTCTCTCTTCCCCTCTCTCTTCCCCTCTCTCTTCCCCTCTCTCTTCCCCTCTCTCTTCCCCTCTCTCTTCCCCTCTCTCTTCCCCTCTCTCTTCCCCTCTCTCTTCCCCTCTCTCTTCCTCTCTCTCTTCCTCTCTCTTCCTCTCTCTCTTCCTCTCTCTCTTCCTCTCTCTCTTCCTCTCTCTCTTCCTCTCTCTCTTCCCCTCTCTCTTCCCCTCTCTCTTCCTCTCTCTTCCTCTCTCTCTTCCTCTCTCTCTTCCTCTCTCTCTTCCTCTCTCTCTTCCTCTCTCTCTTCCTCTCTCTCTTCCTCTCTCTCTTCCTCTCTCTCTTCCTCTCTCTCTTCCTCTCTCTCTTCCTCTCTCTCTTCCTCTCTCTCTTCCTCTCTCTTCCTCTCTCCTCCTCTCTCTTCCTCTCTCCTCCTCTCTCTCCTCCTCTCTCTCCTCCTCTCTCTCCTCCTCTCTCTCCTCCTCTCTCTCCTCCTCTCTCTCCTCCTCTCTCTCCTCCTCTCTCTCCTCCTCTCTCTCCTCCTCTCTCTCCTCCTCTCTCTCCTCCTCTCTCTCCTCCTCTCTCTCCTCCTCTCTCTCCTCCTCTCCCTTTCCCTCTCTCTCTTCCTCTCTCTCTCCTCTTCCTCTCTCCCTCTCTCTCTCTTTCCATGCCTCTTTCCTTGCCTTCCTCTCTCCTCCCTCTCTCCTCCCTCTCTCCTCCCTCTTTCTCTCTTTCGTTTACCATTGACCTGTATTTGCACACATCTTCTGGTTTACAGGCTGTGTATGTGTTTGTGCTACTTCAAAGGTCTGGTCCTCGCTATCATCACCAAACCTGACAAGCTACTGTAAAAGCCTTAATTGAAGGTTTTTCCCATTTGCATTGAGCATTTCTGACGCCTTGCAAGTACACCTTACAGGCTGTGTATTGCAAAATGGTGCTGTAGATCCACATATCCCTTGTTTCCCTGGAGTTGGTGTTCCTGTTCAGCAGATATTGCGATCCTCTGATGGAATTATTGCCTTTCCTGTAAAACTGGCTCGGAGGAACAGACATTGCCTGTGGTGGCATCTGGGCTGGGTTGCACTACTATGGATCTGAAGCGATTGATGTAGATAAAAGGGGTGACTGTGCACATCCCCTTCGTGGAAACTGTGAATCTCACTACAGTTTACAAAAAATAAATCGTCGAAAAGGGAGGCAGTAGCCCTCGCTAGTTGGCTGAAAAAAGCGTAGGTTAGGAGGATTGGTTTCCAGTCTTGCTGGAGTTTGAGGGAGAAAAACTGTGTCCAAAGTATTATTTTTTTAATTGTAGATGTGGTCACTAGAAGCAGCTCACGCGACTGCTCTTAAGTCTTCAGTTCACCTTGTCATTTATTAAAAGAAAGTAATAAATTCAAATCTTTTGGAAGTGTTTTGTAAAACATGTAGACAAATGTTGGAGGCAAGTTACTTCAGCAGGTTTTAAACAGAAATGGGGCTAAAATGCTGTTATAGTAACTTTGCTCATTTGTTTGCTTTTTAAAAACAGCAATGTTACAACCAGTCTTTCTGGATACGTAAGTGTTGATTCATGCAAAGACCTATGGCTACTTTGAAGTATAGTTATTTTCTTAAGTTTTCTGTCTTCTGTTTCTGCACGTGATGGGAGAGGGGTGTGGCCGGCAGTTCTATCACCTTCTTTTGGGATACAAAATTGATGAAGGGAGGACAATATTTGGGAACATGAAGGCTTAAAGCAGGGCTGTGCATCCCTCTTTCTGACCCTGAGAGTATTTTACAACTTTGTATTCCATTGTGTCCATACAAACTGTATTAAGACTCTGTACATGAAACATCCTGGGGGCATTTTGTGAATGGAACCTGGAGCCGTTGTTGCCTCTCTGTTCTACATCAATTTAAGTTCAATAAAATGTTATCTTTACAATCCTGAGACTTTGGTGTTTCCTTGTCTGGAGGCTCAGGGCTTCCGCTGTTGATTTATGAATACAAAGCATGCAAGAGAGATGCTGTCAAATGCAGAGAGAGGAATGAGGAAGATGTGCAATAAATGATAAATACTGGTGAACAGGAGGGGATTTGTTCTGGGCCGTTTGAGCGTGCTGCTCCAGTTAGAGCAGAAAGCAAACGTATGTAGGTGTTTTCCCTGCAGGTTGTCCTCTTTTTCTGACTACCCTCCCTCTTTTTACGTCAAGTTTAATATCCTACCTTGTTCACGTCCCTTTCTTAGCTGGCAGATGACCCATGCTCCTTCTGGTATGCAGTCTGATTCCTTACCTGTTGCTCACTAACTGTTGGTACAAGATGGTTTCATCACTCTCAGCAGTGAATTGTTGGTTATAAATACGGAGCCAATGGACAGATAACGTTTTTACAAGCAAATATTCTGGTTCACGTCTCACTGTGCCAATAAACTGCCTTAGTGTGTGCAACTTCCACATAATTAGCAGGCCACTCACTGTATCACTTCACATCTTAAAAAATAAACTTTGAGTAACAGAATCTGCTTTACATTTCTGCTGATGCCCTGCCCAACTAGCTCATACATTGGTGACCTGTCACTCAAAGCACACTTAAAGTAGATATTTTGGGTGTTTTTTGCTGGTTAGGTGTGTTTCCCCCTCTTTTTTTCTTTCCAACTTAGTCTCACTGGAAATGCACAAATTATGCTAACAACATTAAAAACAACACCGCCAACACCAGAAGCTTCATGTCCTTGCCTTTTGCAAATGTTTTATTCCAGGTGTTGCTAAGAGAAAAATAAGAGGACAAGACCCCTACAACCAGTACTGAAGTTTTATGTGGTTCAAAGAGGGTTTATATTGATCGCCCTTTTCTGCCACCTGCTGCAATTGTGCCTGGTCATTGATCTCTTTGTGACTACACTAATTTAGAGAATTAGCAGAGGGCTTGATTGAAAAGCTGTGGTTATGATGAAGCATGTGGAAACACATATGGCTTGAATTAAGGTATAGCTGGAACAATGATGTGATCGCACAGGGACTATGGTGAAGGCTGCTGAGAGCTGAACCCACCTGGGTCTGCTGCAAATAGCAGCTGGAAGTGGTGACTTAGGACTGGTCCTTGTGCTTTTAGGCTGGAGAGGGCTTCTTCACATATTCTATTATTATTATTATCATAATAATTATTATCATCATAATTATTATTATCATTATTATTATTTTATTATTATTATTACCACTCTCAGCAGGGTGTCAGGTTGCACCTGACACCCGGCATCTGTCTTGGTGATAAGGATGTTTTTCTAATCAAATGCAGACATCCGTTTTTTCTGTCTCCCTCATTAACTTGGCAGCTCAGGGAGGACTTGAGCAGGTTCTATTCACAGCTTTCCCAACAGTGCCCATTGCTGTGATTCCCTCCTGGTCTTGTACAGGGCATCGCTATGAGAAATAACCCCAAGAACTACTGCGGGAGTCACCGGTGTTTATACACGGTGGAAAGCAAGTGGGACAGCACGCAGTGGTAGAGCCAGGCCTGAGGAGGCAAATGATTTTATTTAAATTTAATTCCCCTCAAATCCCAACTAATTATGGAAAATCTGAAATTGTGTTTTCCTTCATTTCAGGGAAAACGAGGTGGGTTTGCTTCCTAAAAAGGACCTCTTCATATCTTTCAGGGTTTCTTTCTTATAGAACAAGAGGAAATGGCCTCAAGTTGCGCCAGGGGAGGTTTAGATTGGATATTAGGAAAAAATTCTTCCCAGAAAGGGCTGTCAGGCATTGGAACAGGCTGCCCAGGGCAGTGGGGGAGTCACCATCCCTGGAGGGGTTTAAAAGGCATTTAGACGAGGTTCTCAGAGACACGGTTTAGTACTAGAGTTAGGTTATGGTTGGACTCGATGATCCTGAGGGTCTCTTCCAACCAAAATGATTCTATGATTCTGTGACTTCTTGATTAATTTTGTCAATCCCCTCCGTAGTGCTAAGAGTGAAGATTTATCAATGAAATTTTAGGTGTTTTAGAGCAGGGATCTTGTGTGAGTATGTGAGCAAGGGAAGGAAGGGATCGCTTTGCAAAGGCAGAAAGTGGAAGCCTTTGATAAGCCCATATCTTCCCTTTCTCCTGCAATTTTTGAGGTGGGGAGAGGGACTCATAATCCAGAGATTTTACAAGCACCTTTGTGCCCAATGTCTCTTCCAGATCTCTTTTCTTCCCCTTGTTTCCAATCTGATGCTTTCTCTACAAGAGTGACTGATTATCCGGGGATACCCTCCCCCGTCGAAGGCGACTGTTTCAGACACTTTCTCCCTACAGATCCCCAGGACATTCACAGAACCCCCGTCATCCCTGTGCTGACTTTGGCAGGAGGCACTAGTGCCCCAATGCATTTCAGAGGGAAAAACTTGGTGAGGAGAAGCCCATATAATTCGTTTTACCCACAGGAAAAAAATTTAGTCAAAGATTTCATCCTCCTTAGATGCTCCGGTGATAACCAGCCGCAAGTGACAAATCAGTATGAAGTCAGATTTCGTTAATTCTAGTACCAACAAACCTGGCTTTTTTCAGCTCAGATTACCTCGTATGTCAGAAGTGGCTATCCTCCCCTCCCCTCTTGCCTCAGCTGTGAAAGACAAATAATAGCAATTAAAAAAAAAAAGTTGTGAGGAGGTACTTTTGGTTGAGCATCCAGGCATCCACATGCAGCATGCAGGAGGGTGCAGAGGAGACAACATCTACCAAGGGGCTCGTGTCTGTGCAAGGTCCCTTCTCCCCTGTAACACAAGCCCCCAGCTCATCATTGGTACCATGGTGTATTCAGTTAGATGTTGGATGCATCTCTTTGCTGCATGAGGCACTTGGAGAAGCACATGGCAAGAGAGAAAAATACCAGAGGGAAGAGGAAATAAGAGCAAAGACATTAAGACAGTCGCAAGAAGAGTTCAAGAAAGATGCACAGCAATAGTCACCCTGCTCCAGTGGGTGGCACTGGGTTATAGAGTCATAAAATCATAGAATCACAGAGTCATTTTGGTTGGAAAAGACCCTCAAGCTCATCGAGTCCAACCATTCCCCCACCCCTGTCACTGACCCATGTCCTGAGAACTTCATCTCCATCTGTTCCACCCCTCCAGGGATGGTGACTCCACCGCTGCCCTGGGCAGCCTGTTCCAATGCCCGACAGCCCTTTGGGGAAGAAATTGTTCCCAAGATCCAACCTCAGCCTCCCCTGGCGCAACTTGAGGCCACCTTGCCTTCCTGAACCACACATGCCATAACATATCATTGTTCTTCATCAGGAATTAATTGAGCACTGACTATTCGATTTTCCCCAGGTAACATAAAGTTTAGCCTGTTCCCATGCAAAGTTCTGCTGGTCTTCCCATCTGTGGGAAGACCTCGCAGGAGGTTCGGGCTGTGGCTGAGCCAGTAGTCTTACAAAACCAGCTTTGATCTCCGCTGGATCTCCAAAGCACCAAGGTGCATGAAAATATCTGCAACACCAGATTTAACACAATATCCGAAATCTTAAAAAAAACCAGCTCAGCACGTGGGGCAGCCGAGTCAGCACCCTCACACTTGCTCCCGTGTCTGGTGCGGTAACAACACACACATGTGCTGGGAGGGATGCTCGGTACCCTGCCCTTGTTTTCTGGATAATAATCTGGTCCTTTTGCCCCGAACCCTGATTGATTTGGGCAGAATGAGCAGGAGCCAACAGCTGTTTGCTGAGGCTGGGTTTGCCTGTTTCCCATAGCGGGCGTAAAGTTTCTCCAGTTCAAAACAGGGCATTGGACCACACTGGGATCTCAAATTTTCAGTAAAAGCAGTCTGACATCTTACATACAGAAAATTTCCTCTATGACCGATGATGTTTTGAGTCTTGCAAAAAAAAAAAAGACTGTCAGAGCTTTTCAAAATATAGAAAGAAAATAGGTCAGTCTCTCGTGGAAGCACAGTGTTTGTTGAGGTTGAGCTGCATCTCACTGTCTCTTCCTAAACTCTCTGTGCTCAGGTTTCAAAGCTGAGTGGCTGTTTGCACCCATCACACGTGGGTGTCCAGTTGCCATTGACCTCCAGCCTCACAACTACTGGGCTACATAAAAGCACTTTACATTGAAGGTTCTGCTGTATGTAAGTGCTGTCACTGGGTGTATAGAGAATTAAACTATTGTCTCCTCAAACAGCAAGTGTGACTTCACTGCATGTAAATCTTGGGCCTTAGAAAATCTTGGGAAAAAAAATATCTAAATGAGACACAAATTGTGGTGCACAACGTGGAGGGAGATGAGCGCATCACGTGGAGGTGGCTGGAGAGGAGCGGGTAGCGAAAGGAGCATTCCTGAGCCATTCAGCAAGGATGCTTTTCCATTATTATTGAAAATGGCTTGTCCTCATCAACAATTCCTACACTTAAAAGTCACACTGAAAAATATTCGCGTGCCTTGCCCTGCCTCAGCTACATCGTGACCTACAGCACTTTGTGACATGATGCAGCTCAGACAAAAGGGAAGAACTGAACCACCTAATTTACGAACTGTGCTTGCTTCTTCTGACAGAAAAACCTCTTCCTGTTTATGCACAGACTCATCAGACAGTGGTGCTGTCGGCGACACAAACAATTCTGGTTGCTGCAGCATCATCTAGTTGATTACCTAGTTGAAGATGTCCCTGCTCATGGCAGGGGCTTGGGCTAGATCACCTTTGAAGGTCCCTTCCAACCCAAAATATTCTGTGATTCTGTGGTTATGTGCCAGCATCACAGGGGGTGGTTCAGCCCCAACAACGGGGATTCAAACAACCACCCTCACCCTAATCTTGTGTTCCTCGTATACATACTGTTTGCCCATCTCTTGAGAAAAGATATCAAAAAACCCAAGAACACTGTAAACTCTGGAGGACATAGCTTCATCTTGTGTCATTATAATGAGCCTGTCAGAACTACAGTACCATTAAAAAATGAACAATTTTTACTTCTCAGCAACCTGGCTTGGCCTGACATGAGAGGCAAACTTTGATGGGTCCATTGCCTCTCATGGCATCCCGGGTACAAACCCAACAGAGCCACGGCGTTGGCTACTGTCAGAGCAGAACTTCAGAGGCACGAGGTTCTTCTTTCTGAGCCGCCTTAAGTTAATTCTGCATTTTGGTCATCTCTACCCTCACTCCAGTGTAAGTTTGCCTTTACAAAATATGTAGCACTCACCCCTCGGTGTCTCTCCAGCTCAAACTTCAGCCCCAGTCTTAGAATCACAGAACAATAGAATGTTCAAAGTTGGAAGGGACCCACAAGGATTGAGCCCAACCCCTGTCCCTGCACAGGACAATCCCAAAATTCACACCAAGTGTCCAATTGCTTCTTGAATCTATGTGTCCAGGAGAAATAGAACTTTTCTTGAGTGTATGTAGCACAGGAAGAATAATTTTAAAGATTCCTGCTGAATTTCTGTGGCAAGTTCAGGCAGAAATTTATTCTGAAAATGAGAAATAAGCAAAGGCTGGAATTTACAGCTTTTACCTCTCTCAAAGAGCAAAGCAGGATCTCTGAGCTATGCCTCATTTTTCCACCTTCCTAATACCCTAGAACTAGATCACAGTTTGCAGGATGACTCAAACGGAACTGTCAGCTCCTGAGTCACCGGTCCTGCCACGTCCTGAGGCACCGATGCTCACCACGAGGATTCGGCAGGGATGCTGTGCCGGCTGCACCAGCTCCTGCCCGGCGGGTCGTGTGTGGAACGGGGGGATGATGCTGATGCAGCGAGATGTGGGATGGCAGAGGACCAGGAACGGCTCTGCTGGGAGGACAGGCTGAGAGAGTTGGGGTGTTCAGCTGGAGAAGAGAAGCTCCGGGGAGACCTTAGTGCGGCCTTTCGGTGCTTAAAAGGGGCCTCTAAGAACCCAGGGAATGGCAGGGAGATGTGCCAGGGGAGGGTCAGCCGGACATGAGGAAAAGGTTCTTCACCCAGAGGTGCTGGACACTGGAACAGGCTCCCCAGGGAGGTGTCCCGGCCCCAAGCCTGACAGTGTTCAAGAAGAGACTGGACAACGTCCTCAGACACACGGTGTGACCTGTGGGGTTGTCCTGTGCAGGGACAGGAGTTGGACTCCATGATCCATCCAGAGGGATCTGGACAAGCTCAAGAAGTGGATTCATGCAAACACCATGAGGTTCAACAAGGCCAAGTGCAAGGTCCTGCCCCTGGTGGGGGCAACCCCTGGTATGAGTCCAGGCTGGGATGCAGGGATGGAGAGCAGCCCCCAGGAGAAGGACTTGGGGGCACTGGGCTGAGAGATTGGCCATGAGCCGCCATGTGCGCTCGCAGCCCAGAAGCCAATGGTGCCCTGGGCTGCATCCCCAGCCCCGTGGGCAGCAGGTCTGGGGGGATCCTGCCCCTCTGCTCCGCTCTGGTGAGACCCCCCTGCAGTGCTGGTCCAGCTCTGGGTCCTCAGCACAGGACACACATGGACCTGCTGGAGAGGGGCCAGAGGAGCCACAGGAATGATCCGAGGCTGGAACAGCTCTGCTGGGAGGACAGGCTGGGAGAGCTGGGGTGTTCAGCTGGAGAACAGAAGCTCTGGGGAGACCTTAGTGCGGCCTTTCAGTGCTTAAAAGGGTCCCATGAGAAAGATGGGGACAGACTTTTGAGCAGGGCCTGTTGTGACAGGACAAGGGGTGATGGTTTTAAACTAAAGGAGGAAGATTCAGGCCGGACATGAGGGAGAAATTGTTGGCCCTGAGGGTGGTGAGAGCCTGTCCCAGGCTGGCCAGAGAGGTGGTGGATGAACCATCCCTGGAGACATCCCAGGCCAGGCTGGACGGGGCTCTGAGCAACCTGAGCTGGTGAAGATGTCCCTGCTCATGGCAGGGGTGGCACTGGGGGAGCTGGGGAGGGCCCTTCAACACAAACCATCCTGTGATTCTACGATTCAATGAAAAGCAAGGATGCTGGTGGGATGTCTGCATCGCAGCTTCAGCAGGCACCATGGCTCCGCTTCCCAGCCAAAAGGAAACCTGAAATCATTGGAGTCATTTTACCACCTCTCGCGCCACAGCTTCGTTTCTTCACGTTTGAAGAATCCCAGTGGGAAGTGGGGGAGTAAACGTCAACACAAGCTGTGGCAGTTGCCAGCAGTGCCCAGCCCTGGGGCGTCTGCAAGCCAGGAAAATTCACAGACAGAGCAGGAAGGTTTGGAAAACCCATCGGTAATTAACCTCCCAGCTGTTGCACACAGCAGGTGCCCTGCTGTTCCAGGATTATTACAGATTAAGTTTGACTCCTAGGTCTCAGTGACCATTTACACAAACATCTGCTGTGAAAACAAAGTTGCGGCGAGGCTGATGTCCCCTGCACGGGCTGCTGGAGGGGAACTCTCTATCGTGACAGGTTGTGGAGACATGACATGATAGAGAAAACAATAATGTGGTTAAACTCCTCCAACCTTCACCACATACTACACCAAGCGTATTTTTCCACTGATTCCAGCTAATGGTGATAAGTAAACACAGCCACTGATTGTACCCCCTACTTATCTCCTCATCAATTGCACTTATATTGTGATGCTGACTGGCATCTCTCTCTGCAGCAACTCCAGCCTCCAAGCAACAGCACAATCTGAATTGCTTCTAATTTCTGTACGTACAAAATGCTTATCACCATGGTAAGGTACAAATCTCCTTTTCATTCAAAAATACTCAACATTAAGTAATTTTTTTTCTGTAACACTAAAATCATTGTAATACAATAAAAAAATTATGTGACACTAAAAAAAAGAAAGAAGCTGAAAGAAAATCTCACTGTGAACATCGTCTCTAGTAGATACAGCTTGTCTTCCTCTTCCCTTTTGATGATGCTTTAGCATTTTAAAATAGCCTACCAAGACACTCTGTACCTCCACTCCCTGATGGATTATTGCACCTAAAAGCAAAGAGCAAACCCTCACCTAGACCCTCCATGTTGCTCAGATGTCAAAAAAGCAGAATTGCATCTGACCTCAGCAGAAAACTTTTCCTATGTGTCACCTTGGGTAGACACAGCTTCTTCTCTGCAGCTGCTGCAACCTCAAAATGCAGGAATTTTGGAGGATTTTGCATCCATCACGTGCTGGGGCAGCGAAAGCTGGGAAGGACCGCATGGAGCTGGATGCATCCGAGATGGTGCTGTTGTCAGTAAAGTCGAACTCTAGATCGGCAGGAGGACAAAAGCAGCCTGGGTTCTGTGGTCTTTGGTCTTGTTCCACCTCTGAAGCCAGTTTGGGGAATTTTTGGGTTTGTTTCCGAGGGTTCAAACAAGGCTGGGCTCTGACTGGTGAGGGCTGCACAGCAGGAGCAGCTGGAAATCCTCCTTGCACAGTGACAGCTTGTGTCTCCATGGACAGCTTCCCCAAAACCTGGTTTGCTTCCTTCTCCACCCTGCTGATAATGTCCCAGGCACAGGTCCCTCCTGAAATTCAGATTAAATATCAAATTAAAAAAAAAAAAAAATCATACTCTTAATGTAAAGGCAAATCCCCTGTTTTACTCTCAAGTGAAGCACCAAGAACAGCGGGACATGTCCCTCTGCATCATCACCCTCTGCACTGATGCTTTAGCACCCTGGGCATGGGCCACCTTAAATCACTCTGCAGGTGCTTCAATAATTAAGGACCAGAAAAAAACAAAACAAAACAAAACAAATGAAACCAATAATAAAATACGCACAAAACCAAAACAATCACCAACAAATGCAGTAAGGAAAACGGCATTTCATATCCAATTTTTTTGCTGCTGGGGGTTTTTTCCACCCCCTTTTTCAGAAGGTTGATCAAACCATTGACAAAACCACGGTGGCAGCAAGAGCCTGAGGCTGGAAGGATTCCTGGCACACATTCAGCACTTGCTGGGATTCGTGGGTGTACCTGACAAGAGTGGAGCCTGCCTACAATTTCAACATGGGGGACAAAAAAACCCAAACAACTGCTTTCGTGTTTCTAAGGCTTTTAAACCATTTTGCAATTTCCTTGCATGTTCTGTGGGTGCCTACTCATTGCTGTTCTGCCGGTTACAGCAGCATCACCTTGACACCTGTCCAGGAAACGCGCATCCCACAGAACAAACCTCAGGCTCCATCATCTAATGGGAGACACTTAAGAGCAGCTGTGGGGCAGCTGGTCCTCACCCTCACCATGTCAGAGATGCTGAAACCTACAAGACTCATTCTTACCCATTTGTGTCCATTTTTTCTTTTTTTTTTTTTTTTTTTTTTCAGTTAAAATATAAGCGCGTATTTTGGGGTATTCTGATAGGATGCCCCAACATCAGGCCAATTTACAAACACTGAGGGTGATGTTGCAAACATTTAAAATCTGCTTCATGAGGATTTTCCAGTCTTCTCTATTTGGGTAACATAAGCAAGAACAGATTTGAAAGTGAGGATTATTTTTAGCTTTGATTTCCCAGCTCCAACTATACACTCATTTGCAAATATCTTTTCTATGCTCCAAAGCAAAGGAGGAGGAGACTGTGTCTTCTTGCTTATCCTCTAAACAAAGCCTGTCTTAACACCAGGGCACCACAGCTTCTCAAAACAAAACGGAACTAATCCAACTCAAACAATTCACGAGAATTTTCAGGAATGTACACTACATAACAGTATTATGTACAATTATGCTGCCCTCAGAAATAGTAATACACACAAATATAAAGATTTGTTGGCAAAGAAGTCAAAAGAAGTAGTAGTTCGATATATGTGTTTTCTATTTTTCTCACAACATTCTCCTTCCTCTTACTCTGCTCAGCTCAATTTACCTGTTACAAAACTTACATCCCCAGTTCTTTTTTTACGCTCGAGTAGACCAACTGACTTCACGGCCGATGTGTATCAACAAGAGGGAAAGGAAAAACTGTGGATGCAAAAAAGCCTGTGAGATAACACGGGGACCGAGGCTCGCACACGCTCCCAACACACTGTGGAGCAGCAGCGTTGTCACTAGGAAATCACTTTGACATTTCTATAGAATTACAAAAGCAAGAGGAAATATAATGAATTCCAGCCCTCCAGCCGTCCAGCATGATAAATGACTCTGAGCATTTCCCAGCTGAGATATTGTCCCATTAAACAAATATTCCATCACCCAGGGAACATTATGGCACTTAGAGAAACATAAAGACAGGAAATCTACTCCACAAGACAAACACCGATCAGAAACAAAGGACGGGAAATCACTAACCAGAGCCAGCCAAAGGGGGAGATGCCTGAACAAAATGATTCTCAAAATCATATGGAGAACAAAAATGATTTTGGGCTCCTGTCTTGACCGAACAAAAACACTGGCAGCTGCTCAGTGAGCAAACATGGACAAGAATAGGGGTTTTTTTCTTCTGTACGTAAAACAAACATAAGGATTATTTATTCTGTTGGACAAGCATAGAGCAGGCTTCCCACAAATTTTGAAATGAATCTGCACAAAAAACCCCAAAAGTTTAAGTGCACTGGAAGGAAGGCTTGAGGTCTGGTGCTAAAACAGTGTAAAGAGGAGACAGTCTGGGGATCTCCAGCTGATTTCTTGTGTCATCTGTAGTAAATCACCTTAACCTTGCTGCATCTCAGTCCAGGGTGTTCTGAGACAGCAGTAACCAAACGCTGCAAGTGCTGTAAAAGAAATCTGCATAAATGTGACACCCAGATGAGACCAATGCCGCAGCATTTCGTGATCGTAACTAAGAGAGTCAAGATTAGTGAATATACCGTTATTACTAAAAATACTTTATTTCTTTAAGAAGAAAAATCAAAGTTTTAACTACCCTATAGCAGGGTTTGTTGAATTCCTTCCAAGGGCAATTCTTCAAAGGGAGGGGATGAAGCCAGAACGTCTTTTGTCTCGCATACCAGCCGTGTTACTCAGCACTTAATAACTGCTGCATAGGAGAACAAGAACAGGTTGGGCTTGTGCCCTTTTTGCTCAGGTTTGTTGTTGTTGGGGTTTTTTGTTTGGTTGGTTTTTGTTTGTTTGTTTGTTTGTTGTTTTTTTCCCAGAGTTGTTTGTTTTCACCTAGTCCTTCAATTCCTGCTTCTTGTTTGACTGCTTCTTATCCTGCAGCAGACCCAGAGAAGAAAAGCAATGTTTTAGATTATATCAAAGCTATTAAACAAACAAACAAAAGCTCCCAAACAGTGCCAGAGCGTAAATTACGTTCTCAAAAAAATCAGGTCTTGCTTGTGTGGCATCTGCAAGGACCATTGGAGAGAACACTGTTTTTCAGATGGTGTGTCCTGTGCCGGTGTGAAACCTGTTCAAGTCATCCCATGAAATCACTTAATTCAAGGTGTGCTGGACAGGGAGAATTAAAGCAGAAAAGAGTTTTCAAGGATTTGGATTTTTTTTTCTTTTATTCTTTAGAAAAGTACAACACAGAATGCAAGCTCCTCTCAAGGCCACACACATTGAATTATGGCTGTAAACATTGGTTAGAAAAAGGCCAACTTGCAGCCAACCTGGCCAGGTGAATTCACCGCACACCATAAGATTTAGGCAAACCTCTGTCCCTGCCCATGCCCGCTGCCACAAAATGGTCGTTTTTCCCCCACTTGACGCAGATTCCAGTTTTTGCACCTGTTTTTTCAGCAGCCTTCTTTACCTTGATGATTCACATTTTGACCAGGCTACCCTGGCCTCCCACAAAACAACAAAAAAACTCAGCAGTTTCACCTTCCCTCCTCTCTGAAACAGTAATTTTCAAAAACTGAGCTTTCCACTGTCAGTGAGACTGGTGAAGAAAACGAAGTGATATTTTCCACATAGCGAAGGGCACAAGACACACAGAAATGCCCTCACAAAGCCACTCTGTGAGGGGGCACAAATCCCTGATGCTGGCAGTGATGTCCTGCATTGATGCTGAGTCGCACTCCAACACCAGCGATGTGCATTTTGGGAAACACCAGACTCTGCCCCCCATCCCCACTGGGGACAAATGGTCCTTTACAACCCAGAAACGGGACAGTGGGCAGTACCGGCCGCTGAAACCATTCGCCCCGTGGCAGCAGCAGCGGGGGATGCGCTGGGGATGCGCGGGAGACGAGCAGGTGGATGAGATGCTCGGGGGATGCGCGGGAGACGCGCAGGTGGATGAGATGCTCAAGGGATGCGCGGAGCAATGTGATGCGCGTGGGGGAAGGGATCATGGAGGGGTGGGGGAATGCGATGCGCGGAGTGCAGATTGCATGGGGGGGTGTGATAGACGGGAAGGGGGTGTGCAGGGGATGCGCGGAGCGATGCGATGCGTGGGGGAAGGATGCATGGGGGAAGAGGATGCGCGGAACGATGCTTGTGCAGCGGGATGCGATGCGCAGGGGGATGCGATGCTTGGGGGAGGGATGTGATGCGCTGGGGGGTGTGATGTGTGGGGGAGAGGATGTGCGGAGCGATGCTTGCTCGGGGAGATGTGATGCGTGGGGGCATGAGATGTGCGGGGTGTGTTATGAGTGGGGGTCGCGATGGGCCGGGTGTGCAATGCGCGGGGTATGTGATGCATGGGGGGATGCGATGCACGGGGGATGTGATGCACGGAGTGTGTGATGCGCGGGGGATGTGATGCACGGAGTGTGTGATGCACGGGGGATGTGATGCGCGGAGTGTGTGATGCGCGTGGGGATGTGATGCGCATGGGGATGTGATGCACAGGGTGTGCCATGCGCGGAGTGTGCAATGCACATGGGGTTGTGATGCGCATGGGGATGTGATGCACGGGGTGTGTGATGTGCGGGGATTGCGATGCGCGGCAGGTGCGATGCGCGGGGGTTGCAACGCGCTGGGGGTGCGATGCGCGGGGTGTGCCATGCGCGGGGGGTGCGACGCGCGGGATTGCGATGCGCGGGGATTGCGATGCGTGGGGGGTGCGATGCTCTGGGTGTGTGATGTGCGGGGTGTGTGATGCGTGGG
The DNA here is from genome assembly GCF_036013445.1 of Caloenas nicobarica. Lineage (NCBI taxonomy): Eukaryota > Metazoa > Chordata > Aves > Columbiformes > Columbidae > Caloenas > Caloenas nicobarica. The sequence continues at coordinate 84,136,199 of NC_088284.1, read as the reverse complement.
GATTGCGATGCGCGGGGATTGCGATGCGCGGGGGGTGCGATGCGCGGGGGTTGCAACGCGCTGGGGGTGCGATGCGCGGGGTGTGCCATGCGCGGGGGGTGCGACACGCGGGGATTGCGATGCGCGGGGGGTGCGATGCTCTGGGTGTGTGATGTGCGGGGTGTGTGATGCGTGGGGATTGCAATGCGCGGGGTGTGTGATGCGCAGGGATCGCGATGCGCGGGGGGGGTGATGCGCGGGGGTTGCAATGCGCGGGGGCTGCGATGCTCTGGGTGTGTGATGCGCGGGGTGTGTGATGCGCGGGGTGTGTGATGCGCGGGGATCGCGATGCGCGGGGGTTGCGATGCGCGGGGCGCTGCTGCCGCCCGGCGGAGGTTGCGCGTCTCGCAGGAGCCCAGAGGCGGCCACTCCCTGTCTCCCCCCGCCCTTTTCCCCCTCGAGCCGTTTTGGGGAGGAGGGCGGGGGTCGCGGCGTTTTGTTCAGGGGGCGCAGGGAGGGAGCAGGTGCTGCGGTACCGAGGTCAGCGTGTGGACGGCGGTTACAGAGAACGAAGATAACGAGGGAGGTATATATCAAAATTAAAAAAAAAAAAAAAAAAATCACACTTTTCACATTTTGCTGCTCATTTGACTATCAGGTGGCAGCTGGGGAGAGGAGGGGCTGCTGAAATATTCTGCCTGAGTGGTTTCCTTCGCTTCTCATGTGAAAAGCTGCTGAGAGTTAAGGAGCCTGAGCAGGACCGAGCAGGACACTCTGGGGAGCTCTGGCCATATAACCTGCATCCCAGAGATGGCTTTCTGTCTCCCGCCTCCCTTGCAATTGTGTCCTGCAGGATCTGGTTCTCCGTCGCTTGCCCCAGCCTAGAGCCACTCTCACATCCTCCATTGTGAGTAAAAACCACCATCCTGACCAGGTAACCACTAATATTCACCATGAACAGGTATAAAGAGCGTCACAAGATGTTCAACGGCTGCTGTAAGGGGCACATGGTGTCCCCAAGGTCTCTCGGTGCTTTTTCCCTTGGTCACCCCTGCCAGGGTGTCCTTACAGACCCCTGACCACACCAGGGAGTGGCAGAAGGCCTGCCTAATTCTGGTAGAAATACGGAATTTACTGGTTATTTCTCAAGTCTACGCAATTGTCACACTATATTTCTGGGAAAATAATATTTTTCAAAGTCAGGTTGTAACTGTGGGGTGAGAGAGAGCCTGAGAAGGGGGTGGTTAGTAGGTCAAGAGAGGTTCTCCTGCCACTCTAGTCTGCCCTGGTGAGACCTCATCTGGAATATTGTGTCCAGTTCTGGGCCCCTCAGTTCAAGGACAGGGAACTGCTGGAGAGAGTCCAGTGCAGGGCCGCAAAGATGATGAAGGGAGTGGAGCATCTCCCGTGTGAGGAAAGGCTGAGGGAGCTGGGGCTCTTGAGCTTGGAGAAGAGGAGACTGAGGGGTGACCTCATTCATGGTTATCAATATGGAAAGGGTGAGTGTCACGAGGATGGAGCCAGGCTCTTCTGGGTGACAACCAATGACAGGACAAGGGGCAATGGGTACAAACTGGAACACAGGAGGTTCCACTTAAATATGAGAAGAAACTTCTTCATGGTGAGGGTGCCAGAGCCTGGAACAGGCTGCCCATGGAGGCTGTGGAGTTCTCCTTCTCTGCAGACATTCCAACCTGCCTGGACACCTTCCTGTGTAACCTCATCTGGGTGTTCCTGCTCCGGCAGGGGGATTGGACTGGATGAGCTTTCGAGGTCCCTTCCAATCCCTCACATTCTGTGATTCTGAGAACATGGCTGTTTCCACACGATCTATGAGTGAACTGGCAGTAATTCCACATTCCTCGCTGAAAAGAATGTTCTTATTGATAACACACGGCTATTTACTCCTGCCATATCACTGGGATATCCAAATAGTGTTAAATTTCCTGCCAACTGCTTATTAAAGGAACGAGCTGGGGAGGGAAGGTGCAAAGCACAGACTTTGGCTTTGTAAATGCTTCACTTGACAAGGTATCTCAGGTGCTCGATACCCATTTACTGCCAATCACAACGAGCCACATCACACTCAGAATCCTGGGAAGCACAACTTTTTATTCTGAAAATAATATGATTCAGTGTAACAAGAGGAACTGCATCTTCTGCTAAGCTCATAGCTTCTGATTGCTGTGCATCATGATGATTAAGGGAGTGGAGCATCTCCCGTGTGAGGAAAGGCTGAGGGAGCTGGGGCTCTTGAGCTTGGAGGAGACTGAGGGGTGACCTCATTAATGGTTATAAATATATAAAGGGTGGGTGTCACGAGGATGGAGCCAGGCTCTTCTCGGTGACGACTAACAGTAAGACAAGGGGTAATGGGTTCAAGCTGGAACACAAGAGGTTCCACTTAAATTTGAGAAGAAACTTCTCAGTGAGGGTGACGGAACACTGGAACAGGCTGCCCAAGGGGATTGTGGAGTCTCCTTCTCTGGAGACATTCAAAACCCACCTGGACACCTTCCTGTGTAACCTCACCTAGGTGTTCCTGCTCTGGCAGGGGGATTGGACTAGATGATCTTTTGTGGTCCCTTCCAATCCCTAACTTTCTGTGATTCTGTGATTCTGTGATCATCCCTAAATAATTCCTACATGTAGTCGGCCCGTCTGTCCCTCCAAGGCCTGTTTCCAACCAGGAACCCACACATTCTCTCCCCCATGGTGCAGAAATATCTGCAAAACTGTGTCAGTATTACTGTTTTTTTTGACAGGATTTTCATTGAACCTTTATCAACTCTTACAAATGGCTTTCAGGTGTGCATGTGGCTATATCATCAGAATTTGCTGAGTTTGGTGCAATTAAAAAAAAAAAATTCCTCTGGGGTATTTCTCTGCTATTTTTGCCCCCCTATTCGGCTTCAAAAGATCCAGAATATCATCTGTTCATTGAAACCATCATCAAAAGAAGCTAAAGATTAAACAAGTGTGTACACACAGATGTGTACGGAGGTTTTTAAACAACCTGGTAGAAATACTTTGCTATTTGATTCACGTGTCTAAATTTAGCATGCAAACATGCAATTCAGATGTTCCAAATCTGCAGAAAACTTGCCCGTACTTTGTTTATAAAGTATTGGCAAAAAGGTTTACCTGACTCCAGAGGAAAAATTCATTTGACTATCAGCTCTTTCCCTGCTTATAATGTGGTGCTTTGCACCCATTTCAGTGCTCGTGGAAGTTTATCTCCTCTTCCATCCATTGTCACTGGGTTTTTGGTTGAGGTTTTCTGACTGATTAAGCTGATTTTTTAACTACTTCCCTCTGTTTCTAGCGATTGTGATGATTACTTCTGCTAGTCTCTCCACTGACCCACAACTCCTCTGTGAAATGCAATCCTTAGAGCTGGAAAAAATACGGAAATTCAGACTTTAGTATCCTTTTAGGAAAAAAATTGTTTTGGTGAAATTTCTAGGGCTGAAATCAGTAATTGAAAATAAAATATTTGAAAACCAGCTTGCAGTTGTTGTTTCATGAAGTGAGACGTTTGGATCACCCAGGATGCTTTTTGAAACTTCTGCAGGGATGAATCTCACCAGGACAGGGGGATGCAGATTGAATCTCTTAAACCTGCATTCTTCTGGCTTTTATGAGAGTGTTTAATCATTTTTTTTTACGGGTAGTGCTTTGGCTGCAAATATTGTTCCTTCACTAAGGAAGCAAATAATGTCATACACACTATTCAAGCTTGTGTAGGATCAAAATCTGTACACATATATGCCAAATACTATTAACATTTTTACACATATTTTTGCACAGAGTTAGCGTTACTTCTCCTTTCCTTTTTTCCTTACATTGATGATGAATTTTAACCCGTTCTCATAGCAGTGGTTTCCCCCAAAGGAAGTATACCTTCTCATTTTTGAAAGAGGTGTAGTGAACCCAGTGAATATCTAGAAGTAATAGTAGCCCTGGTAGGATTTCACGAAAGGTTAGTTCCTTCATGGCAAAAACACCGAGAAAAAGGAACTATTGTATAATTGGGTTGTCAGTGGAGAGGTGAAGGATCAGCCTTGTAGAACCCCATCAGTTGTAGACCCTTGAAATACATACAAAGTCCATCTTTATCACAGAACAAGTAGCTCCGGGACACCAGTCACCAAATAATCAAATATCCCTGCAAGCTCAGTAGGAATGCTTATCCCCACAGGATGGACTGCAGAATTTTAAACCAAAAGGCACAATTTTTTCTTGGTTGTGTATACAGCCGTGCCATGGCACGTGAGGAACGTGCACCCTGTTAGCGTCACAACCGCAGCCTCGTGCAGGGGAATGTCTCCTGTGCCCTGGTTTCCTGCTGCATCCACAGGCTCTAAATGTAAATATCTGGTGAGCAGCACCCCAAACCTCTCACCCTATGGTGTGTCAGGTCTTTTGCATGTTGACTAACAGCCCAGTCATGTTTTCTCCACCTCCACTCTGAGCTGGTGCTATCTGGTAGTCATCACAGCAGGCAGATGTCTGCAGGATGTTTCCTCAAGGGTGTTTTTTAACCCTGATGATGCCTGTCCTGATGCTGACCTGTCTCGTGTGACCAGCTATGAGCGAAGCCTTCCCAAGGCACTACGGAGATTATAATCTTTATTTTCTTGCTTTATGGCATGGCAGCATTTATACATGGATTCAAACAGGGGGTTAGAGCTCCAGTTAACTGCGCACCACAAGCTGATGCTACTGACCACGACATCTTGCTTCTTGAGTTTTAGCAGTATCTCTCTCGTTGTTCATTTAGTTTTCACCAAATATTGTCAAGCATCCAGCTAGGATCCATGTGCCTTTATCATGTATGAAAGTTAAGCAAACAAAACAATAAGAATATATTCAGTATTGAATCCCAACAAGAAAAATGAAACAGCAAATGTAAGTGGTGTGTCCATCATCTCTCGCTGCTACCCTGCTCCCTTTTTCTCCCAAAAAAAGAGGGTTTGGAGGTTACCTGTCAATAACCCACAACATTTCCAATTAATAAGAGCAGAAAAATTCATGGTTTGTCCTGGTAGCTCTTCTACACTCAAAGTTTCCAGGTTGGCCACCACGCTGACTGCAGTGACAGCAGCGTTGACTGAAAGGGGAGGAAATGCCTTGAAGGGAAAAAGCCCAGTCCAGGTGGAGGTGGATGTCCAACGGTGGCCTCTGGAGATGGTTTCAGCATCAGCCAGGGGATGCAGAAGGAAGGTTTTGCTCCAAAGGGCACCAGGAGTAATGGATATCACCAAACCTCCGGGTAGCCCAGCTGGGCCTTTAGCTTTTCCTGGCTTTCCTTATAGGATATTTTCAGAGGCTGATAAAAACAGAAGCTGACTTTTCTTCTTCAGGAAGATAAATGCTTGTACCCTAAACTGGACAAATTGCAGGTGTGTTGGCAGTTGCACTTTCCTCCCCCCCACGCCCTGAGCACTGGTGCGGCAGTTGCACTGGTAGCTGCCCATCCCCTCTCAGAACTGGGGCCTCCAATGGGGCAGCTGACGGCTCTTTGTGGAGGCCCAGAGTCGGTGGGCTGGGTCGTTAGCAGACGAGGGGCCCAGAGTGCCCACAGCCCGGAGAAGCCGAGAAGCTTCTGGAATGCCCACAGCCAGATCTGATCAGACTATAAGAGGGGTTCCCGCCAGAGACCCCCTTTGTGTGGTCTCGGAGCTGCGGGTCTGCCATGCTGCCGGAGTCCCTCCCCTTAGACGGAGAAGCCGTCTGAGGTAATCTCCCGGGATGGGGAGCGCCTCACATCCGCACGTGGGTGAGTGATAAATTACTGGATATATGCTTTAATAAGTCTTTGCCTGGTAGGCAAGCGTAAATTCCTCGTCTGGGACAGATGAGTGTAAGTCCTGGCCGCAGCAGGCTAGTGTTTATCTTTTATGGGCAAAACGGGGCAGAGAGGGCTCTGGTTTGTTTTCTTGTGAGTGCGTATATGCACGCTGTGGATCCTCGTTGTTATTTCGCTGCACCCCAAATAATTTCCTAACCTAATATCCGAACCTTTATCTTATGTTATCGGAGTGCTAGTCCGCCTAAACTTATATTTGGGAGGCCTCCATGACAGCAGGTAATACTACTTCAGTGTTCTTACCACTGCAGGTAGGATTACTTAGTTAGCTTCACCCACTGTACTTTCCCAAAATCAGTCACCTTCTAAATCAGTTAGTTTGATATACGTAGACTTCAAGGGCACACTTAGGTAGTGCCTAACCTTTACTGTAGTTCCAAGATGGGAAATCAGGTATTTAAACCAGATGACACCTACTCTGAAGGCTAATGCAGACCAGCTAAAACTGACTAGCAAATAAAATAACCTGGGAAGAGCATCTGGTCTCAGGACTCTTCTGTTTTCCTATAAATAAGAGAATGAAAAGTAATACTGAAAGTTGAAAGTGAGGAGAACTAATGCTGCCCAGGACTTTCTGTTGTGCACCAACACGTGGCCGGTGCCTGGCAGGCAGTGTGGCGTTGGTGGCACACAAAGACCTGACCAAACCCAGCTGCCTAAATTTTGCTTCCCGAGGACTGCGAAGGAATGGATTGAGATCAAAATGCACATTTTTCTGTGCACAAGAAAGTTTCCTTCCACAGTGCTGATGCTGCAGAAAACTAAGTGTGGGAAGGCCTGTTTGGGGTAGGGACAGAGCTCTTGTGCCTGTCGCATGCAACACTGGTGCTGGTTTTTCCCATCTAGACTAACGAAAATAAGTTGCTAAATTTCTTTATTCTCCTTCTCTATCAAGCCTTGTTATTTTAAATAGAGAAAATATGAACGGGTTGCTTATACTCGGTGAGCAGACTGTGATACCTGTGGGGATTTCTCATCTGTGTAGACCAGTCCTGGGTTCCCCAGTACGAGGGAGATGTGGACATACTGGAGTGGGGCCAACAAAGGGCCGTGCAGATGGTGAAGGGATCGGAGCATTTTTTATTTGAGGGGAGACTGAGAGCGCTGGGGCTGCACCTGGAAAAGATGATGCTCGGGGGGGTCTTGTCCACGTCCATGTCCATAATCATAAATACCTGATGGAGGAATGAAGATGATGGAGCCAGGCTCTTCACAGTGGTGCCCAGGGCCAGGACCAGAGGCACCAGTCACAAACTGAATTGCAGGAGGCTCCATCTGGACACAAGGAAAACATTTTGTTTGTTTTGGTTGCATAGGCTCTATCCTTGGGGATATCCAAACTCTGATGGGACACGGCCCTAGGCAACTGCCTTGAGGTGACGCTGCCCTGAGCAGGGGTGGGTGATGTCCAGATGTCTCTGTCATCCTGTGCAAATTAAACATGCGGAAAATGCTAGGGTCTTCCAAGCAATAAAAAAACTTAGTTGAAAAGAAAGTGGAGCACAGCTGAGTGGCTTAACAAAAGCAGAACTAAATATTAGACTGAGTTTAACTGTGTGATACATTGCATATGGTCATTTACCACCCCTGTACCAAAGCAGCTTTCTGCCAGTGAGGGAGCAGTATGAGATGGTGAAACGAAGAAATAAACTTAACAGCAGAGTCAACTGTACTGTTAAGCGGCATTCTTTATTTTATCAGCACTGGGGAACTCTGGGGATCATCCTCCATAAGTGCTCCAAAGACTGGATGTTCTTGTGTTGCTTATGTTCACACAATTATGACATATTCATTACAATTTTTGGAAATTTTTAACATACAATACATCTGTACTAACAAATAATTGATGAAGTTAGTTATAATTGATTAGTTTCTTACTTACAGTACATCTATTATTAGTTAAATATAAACTAAGCACTCTGCTTCTAAACAATGTATTACTCAATCCTCTGTCTCCCTCTTGTCATGCACAAAGATCTAAAGCTTGAAAAATATCCCCTTGTTTTGCAGGTGGTCAGAAAGCATTTATCATGTAAATTGGTTAATGAGGGGTACGCCTTTTGTAACTTAATTACAGTACACATTAATTTGGCAGCTTTTCTTCGATGGGGTCTGGCTGGAGCAGGGATGCTGCGGCACTGGAGATGGCCATGGTCCCACCGAGCTCCTCACCTGCGGGTGCAGTGTCACTGGCACAGCTCAGTGTCCAAAGTTTGGCCACAATTTAGCCCCATGGGGCTGGCTGCCCAACTGTAACTTGTCTGACTTCAAATCTGTGAAGGACTGAAGTCTTAAGATTTTTCTCTGTGCCAAATTTACGAACTTGTATTAGTTGCGTCATATAATATATGTATTGAATCCCTTTGATTCAATACATAAATACATCTAAATACATTCCCTAAATACATAGGCCTGCTAAGTAACATTTCTGGACTTTCTTCTATTATGGAGCTCATTCATTGAATACTTTTTGTTCTTAGTTCACATCTGTGTAAAGCACAGACCCTTTGGGAACTGAAGGAAGGCTGACAAGCCCTCTAGGCACTTTTTGAAACTGTAGGCTGGGAATCCCACCCATTATGGAAGGTTAGCAGGTCAATACATGTACACATAAACCAGTATTCTGTTTTTCACTCTGAGATGGGAAGCCTGTATGGTAGAAGGATGGATGCCAATTAACTGACCTGCAGGTTTCCTGATGTCTGCACTCTCACTCCAAGGTGGTTTTATCATCCTGCAGCTCATGCGCTGAGATAACACCAGACACCTAAGGGTCTTCCTGCTTTTGCATGGCTACTTTGTTGGGCAATTTGGATTTTCTATAAAATCAGATAGAAAGTAAAAGCGTTGCTGCTTTAAAACGTATGATCTGGCGAAGTGATTCCATCCTCCTGGGGAGCAGTCTTCAAGGAGGAAGGACTGGGCAGCTCATAAACCTCCAGGAGGGAGATTGCTGCTGTCCCTTGTGCGGGTGGGCTCGCTGGATTCGGGCAGCGCTTCTGCTCATCCCACAAGAGCAGCACGGCCGAGGCGTTTGTGGAGAGCAAACTGGGACATGGCAAATCACCCTGTTCGTCAGGAAAGGCTGCCTGTACAGCAGGAACACCAGGGAGATGCTCATGGGATACAACTTGGTGCCTGGAGGCCTGGAGGTGCCGGATATAACCAGGAGGGAGGATGTGCAGGATAAGTTGGGGAACGACCTATTAGCGAACATTGTAGGGGAAAGGGACCTGGAGGTCCTGGGGGACAGCAGGATGACCATGAGCCAGCACTGGGCCCTTGTGGCCAGGAAGGCCAATGGTACCTGGGGTGGATTAGAAGGGGGTGGTCAGTAGGTCAGAGAGGTTCTCCTGCCCCTCTATTCTGCCCTGGTGAGACCTCATCTGGAATATTGTGTCCAGTTCTGGGCCCCTCAGTTCCAGAAGGAGAGGGAACTGCTGGAGAGAGTCCAGTGCAGGGCAACAAAGATGATGAAGGGAGTGGAGCATCTCCCGTGTGAGGAAAGGCTGAGGGAGCTGGGGCTCTTGAGCTTGGAGAAGAGGAGACTGAGGGGTGACCTCATTCATGGTTATCAATATGGAAAGGGTGAGTGTCACGAGGATGGAGCCAGGCTCTTCTGGGTGACAACCAATGACAGGACAAGGGGCAATGGGTACAAACTGGAACACAGGAGGTTCCACTTAAATATGACAAGAAACTTTTTCCCAGTGAGGGTGCCAGAGCCTGGACCAGGCTGCCCAGGGAGGTTGTGGAGTCTCCTTCTCTGCAGACATTCCAACCCGCCTGGACACCTTCCTGTGTAACCTCATCTGGGTGTTCCTGCTCCAGCAGGGGGATTGGACTGTATGAGCTTTCGAGGTCCCTTCCAATCCCCTACATTCTGTGATTCTGTGAGACCATCCAACACCCAAGCGTCCTGAAGCTCAGTCCTCGGGCTGCTGGAGCACCCAGCACCCTTTTTGCACACCAATTTCCAATAATCACCTCCTGTGATTTCTCCCAGAGCTCCAGCCCTCTGTGTCACTGTACCTTTTAATAAAACTGCATGAATCCCTTTTTGTCTTCCCCGGCCCGCACCCACTGGGCCATTTCTGAGCTTTGCCATACACAGCCTTGTGCTGGTGGCCATCCCTGCAGAACCTTGGGACAACTCAGAGCCTTCAGCTGAGCATCCCCTGAACCACAGGAGCATGGGGAGCAGCGCTGGGAATGGCAAAATCCTGACAGCAGAAAGGAGAATTTGGAAGGGAGGGAGGGGATGGCCAGCTTTGTCAGAGAAGGAACACACTGAAAGCAGAAACTGATTTACCAGCAGGAAGGGGATTGATGATTATATATATATAAAAGCCACAGAAAGTGGAAGCAGATTTCCAGGCCGAAGAAGAATGATGGGGGCATTGTGAGTGAGAAAATCCCAGCATCCCAGTCTGTTTGGGCTGCAGGACCTCTGTAGATCCCCCAGCCCAGCCCTGCTAACGCAGGGTCACCAGAGCAGATCACACAGGTCGGTCCAGGCGGGTTTCAATGTCTCCAGAGAAGGAGACTCCACACCCGCTCTGGGCAGCCTGGTCCAGGCTCTGGCACCTCCCAGCAAAGAAGTTTCTCCTCACGTTCAGACGGACCCTCCTGTGTTCCAGTCTGTGTCCACTGGCTCTCACCCTGGCGCTGGGCACCACTGAACAGAGTCTGGTCCATCCTCTGACACCCACCCTGAGATATCGATCCCATTGATCAGATCCCTCTCAGCTTCTCTTCCCCAGCCCAACAGCCCCAGCTCTCTCAGTCTCTCCTCATCACAAAGATGCTCCAGACAAGAAAGCAGAAGGTAATTTCCAAACAGTGGAGGGATGGGGGAGAGGGACGGCAGCAGCAGTAGAGACAAAGGGGTGGCAAGGGGTAGGCAGGATGGAGTGTCAGAAGAAGGCTTGTCTTAGCTGCTGCTGGGGTTTTGGGGATTTGTAGTGATGGGAAAGCTTTGTTCACGAAGCTGGCAATGCTCTCTTCACACCTCTCTCCTCTCCCAGTCTCACCAGTAATACCTTACTTTCCTTGCCTGTCCCCACCAGAGGAACGCTTCTGACTTTTGCCAGAACTTGTGCCTCAAGAACCTTCTTCATGGGGACACCACCCATCCCAAGGCACCCACAGTGTGTCAGGCTCTGCTGCAGCCCCATCTTGCAGCAAGGTCTCCTCAGAACCAGAAACGCCATAACCTGGTCCTCCAAGCACTGGACATGGAGCATGGCTTGTCTGAACCCTTGGAGACAGATGCTGGGGAGAGGACATGTCTAGCCATTGCCCCGGCTCCAGGGCAGGCAATGGAGACCCTGTGGGTGGGACAAGTAGGGATGGCTCATGTGGGACATTCCCCCATCAGGTCATGCAAGGGGCCGGGAGAAGAGCTGGCTGAGATCAGGAAATCCAGGGTCAAGAGGGAAAGGGAAAGGGAGGATGAATCCAGATGCTTTGGGTAGCCAGGGCTCTGAGCAGGTGAAGATGTCCCTGCTCATGACAGGGATGGCACTGGGGGAGCTTTTAATGTCCTTCCAACTAAAAATATTATATGATTCCATGATTCTAATATGCTACAAAAATATTTCCAGTGTAAAACTCAAATCTCTAATGCACATGGGTAAATAATAACATGATACTGACTAGAGAGAATTTTTTATTTTGTAACAAAATTTTACATAGTCAATCTAGAACAAGTACTTTTAGTCAGAGTACGTAAAAAGCAAAACATACAGCCATTTCAGCACATGATTAATAAAATAGCTTTTCTTCCTTCTAACTTTTTTTTTTTTTCAGTCAAATACAGCAACACCTAAAGGACAATAGCAGAGGGTTTTTTACCTGACTTTGTTAGTCTCTGGAAAGCTTGGTGCTAGCTTGGGACAAGCACACACATATGTTGGTACAACAAGTATTATATGGTGCAATCTGTTATTCAAAAATTTGTGTTCTAGATGTGGACTTAGAGAGTTAGTTCTAATGATGGACTCGGGATTCGAAACTCCACTTAAATCTAAGTCTGAAACTGTAATCCCAACCCTCTAAGACCTGCCTAAGGGCAACCAGGTTGACCACTGACCTCTTTCTTTGACCTCTATGCTGCTCTCGAGTTTGGGATCTGTGGAAAACTTTCTCCTCAGACATTTAACTTTTTTCAAAATCACCTGCTTATATCACTTTTTTTTCCCCTCCAGCTGGTTCCTGATTTTTGTTTTATACCATAGTATGAAGGGTGGGTTTTTTATACCATCGCAATTCTTACTTTATACCACACAAAGTTATTCATAAATACCAAACTCAGTAGTGTCCTAATTCCTGACTCTCTGTGACATTGTCCTCATGCCTCCACTTAAAAAAAAATTGCTGATGACTCAGCCAGCATCATCATTTACTTTCAGTCACGTTTCTGAATGCTAAAGTATCAGTTTTTAGAATAGCTTTAAGATAAATGCATTAATACAGAAAATCGTCACACAGCCTAGAAATAAGAATTTATAATAAGAATTATTCTAAGAATTTAAATTTATCATATGGCCTGTGTCTGCAAGGACAACACATCTCCACCTGATACAGGCACCATGATGAGGATACTCAGTAAAAGGGAAAAGCTGTTTTAATGTCTGAGTAGTAGTATGTACTAATCTGTGAATAAATAACAAATATTTTTTACACTGCCTGGCTTCTCAGTATAAAACCTATGGTCACCACTGACTAAAACACACAATAGCAAAATATTTCTCTTAGTTGGTTATAAAGTGTTTGTATTTCCATTAAGCCTATATTTAAATGCTTATAAAACATTTACAGAAAGTTAAAAAAAATATTTTGTTACTTTTTATTTATTCTTAAATTATTGGCAACAGACTAACTGCTAGCAAAAAAACCTGGGAAAGCTTTCAAAACATTAAAAATTTCGGACCACGTGCAACACAGACAAACATTCACACAATTTTGTCTCAGTTTTGTACAAGAAGTCAGTATGAGGCGTATACTCTGTACTTTTGATAACTGATCTGCTGGTAGAAGCACGTGCTGTGACCGAGGATGCTCTCAGGTGTCCAGGCAACCTGTATTTCAGCTTTTTAAAAAATTTTTTGTTCACTACTGAATGTTTCAAAAACCCCTAAGCTTTATTTGTATCTATCCAGTTAACTTATGCCTAATTTTTTAAATTTTTACTAGGATGATAGGAAATAACATTTTTTCACATTTAATTTCAGTATGTATTACTTTCCTCTGCATATTTTTTCTTTAAAGTTTTCATTTCTCTTTGGTGACCTTGAAAATGCAATGTGATACTCTATATTTCAGACTTCCTGTATATGTGAGCTGTAGATAAGTATATCTCATATTTTAAAGAACTTTAGGGTGAAAAGTTAAAAATAAAAATTAATTCTCATTCTTACATAAAAATAACCTCAGAATTTTGAGCCTGCAGCAGCCAGTTGAGTCACAAGATTTTTTTTTTTTTCCATTCAAAAATAGGAAAGGAAGTGCCCTCTCAACCTCTGCAAAATATCACCAGAAAAAAAAAAAATCTCTATGACTCTAGCATGGAATCTGAAAAGAACAATTCACATATAAACCTGTATTGAAATATTTTTTAAAAAGTCTTTCGATAAAAAAAAAAATTCAGGTCCACAATTTGGTGTTCCATGTTCACCTCACAGCTGCAGTCTCCAGGTACTTTTTAAATGGCCTGTTGTGGACATTGAGGTAACACTAAATAACATTTTCAGTGTCTTTTCTTTGTCTTTCTAGGCTCAGACTACATAACTAAATTAAATGCAGCTGGCAAAGCATAATTAAAAGCACAACAAGACAAGAAGGGTTTAATTCTTTGATAAGATCTCTACAAACAGAAAAATATCTGTGCTTGGACAGATGCACTTATGCAAAGGTTGGGTTCATGTTGTCTTTAATATTACTACGTATACATAAGGTAGTGTCACAATGAATGATTCAGGTCAAGAAAACACTCAGTACTATCTGCAAGAGTCATCCTAGTCATAATATTTAGGATTTCTCTGTTGTATCTCAGAAAGGCTCTACACAGCAAGAAATAATCAGGTTTGTCTCTTGCGGTGTAGCTTATGGCACATGATGATAATTCAGTTTAAATTGAGTCCCCACTGGGGAGAGTCGAGCTCAAAGTTGGCGTTCCCTGTCCACCTTTCCTCAAAAAGTCACTAGTGTCAAAGAGTTTTGCCCCACAAAACCTACATAACGTTAATGACTCCTTCCCTCCCAGTACCGTACGGATATGCTCTGGGTGGACAGAGTTCTCTCTGACTTTTTTCCTCATGGGGACAAAATACAATATGACCACACTAGCAAGGTGTTCTACAAATTATTAAAACAGACTTTCTTCTCCTGTATAATGGGCGGAAAAATTATTTAATTTCTATATGTTTGGGAGGCACTAGGGAATATAGTGATGCATAGGCATCCTTCTGGAATTAAAACACCTGCTCACATGACTCTAACAGTTTTAACAAAAGGAACTAGAGACTTAACTTGAAGTAGAAAATGAACAGTTACTAAATGCTTATTAAGCCTATCCTTTATTTTGCAAACCAACAGATGCTGCAGTAAATTTTTGCATTCTGAAATATTTAAAGAACTTAAGAGTTGACTTCTCAGCCTTCCTGCACTGCCACAATGCTCCTACTGTACGCAGACTTACAAAAAACACTGTTTTCAACAGATGCTGTTTTGGCAGCCAGAAATAACCATCAAAAACAATGCAATAAGCAATAAAGAAATAAGAAGGCGGAACAGATGACAGTCATGACACTGTCCCATGCTACGTTAAATCCCCATCGGTGTGAAATCTTTGTGCTTGAAATAAATCTTCATGCTACATTTCTCAGTGCTTTAGGAAAAAAAAAACCAGAGTGGTTTATTATCAAAGGAAGGACCACTAGTAAGTGCACTACAGCAAGGCATACCGCATTGCAGGGAACATCAGTATCTGTTTTTGCTCTTGACGTGATTTTTATGCTCCGTATAATTCCCAGCCTGAGATTTCCCAGTGGAGATGCACTTTGCGTGTGTTCAGCCTTCTTACATCACTGCACAATGGCACTTCTGAGAGTGGATGTAGTTCCTGTACTCAGCAAGCTGCTTCAGGTACAAGTTGGAAGGCCACCTGTGCATCTCTACAAAATTGCGCTCCTCCACTAAACAGAGCAACAAAGGAATTAAATGTAGTATCCAAACATACAGCACAAGTGCACAGGCTGCAAAAAGTCTTTCAAAATAGGTTAAAAAAAGTTAGGGATATAAATACGACTAGAAAAGTAAAGATGAACACTCTCCATTTTGCCTAGAACTTGCCATAGTACAGACAGAAGAGTTACCACATGATGTTCCCTTGCTTTTAAGTTAGCAATAAAGAAGTTAATTAATAAAATAAATACAATAGTCATTACCAAGATCAGAGAGATTATCCTGAAGATGGATATTCTTCATCTGCAGAAAATAATTGTCCCCCTCTGCTCTGCCCTGGTGAGGCCCCATCTGCAGAACTGGGTCCAGTTCTGGGCTCCCCAGTTCAAGAAGGACAAGGAATCACTGGAGAGAGTCCAGGGAGGGACACAAAGATGCTGAGGGGTGTGGAGCATCTTTGTGATGAGGAGAGACTGAGAGAGCTGGGGCTGTTGGGCTGGAGAAGAGAAGCTGAGAGGGATCTGATCAATGGGATCGATATCTCAGGGTGGGTGTCAGAGGATGGACCAGACCCTGTTCAGTGGTGCCCAGCGCCAGGGTGAGGGGCAGCGGGCACAGACTGAAACATAGGAGGGTCCATCTGAACACGAGGAGAAACTTCTTTGCTGGGAGGTGCCAGAGCCTGGACCAGGCTGCCCAGAGCGGGTGTGGAGTCTCCTTCTCTGGAGACATTGAAACCCGCCTGGACCGACCTGTGTGATCTGCTCCGGTGACCCTGCGTTAGCAGGGCTGGGCTGGGGGATCTACAGAGGTCCTGCAGCCCAAACAGCCTGGGATGCTGGGATAACCAGGTGGGGTAATCAACTGTGAGCACTTTTCTATGCTGCAGCATATAAAGGAGGGTATTACAGTCCCTGTGCCAACAGTTTGTCGGAAGTTCATTGCAAAAAGAGAGGTAAGGAGAGCAATTAATAATTAAACAAGACTTTTGTCTTCTATTGCACATGTTTTTTCTCACTGATGAAACCAAGTAACAGAGTTTTTTGCTGTATCACTTAGAAGAAATCCCATTTGCCTTCGCAGAAATATGCATTTTCGTCACATTACCCCAGAATTTCCCAAGTCAGCCTGCAGCAGTGGTTGCCTGGTCCTTTCAGGGGCTCTGAACAAGCAGGACAGAGACCGAGGCAGAGCAGAGACCTGCAGCCTGGGGAGGCCTGAGGTCAGCGAAGTTGCAGGAACAAAGGGCAGCCGGCAGCACCTTCCCACTTGCCTTGTACAATAGGCAGGGCTGCTGCTGAAGATTTCAGCTGTCAGAAAGACACCGGAGAGGTGGTGCACCATGCTGAGTTGCTGTCCTGGATCCCTGAGGTGATCATAGCATCACAGAATCATTTCAGTTGGAAGAGATCCTCAGGATCATCGAGTCCAACCATAACCTGACCTAACACTAGCACTAACCCAGGTCCCTAAGAACCTTGTCTAAATGCCTTTTAAACCCCTCCAGGGATGGTGACTCCACCACTGCCCTGGGTAGCCTCTTCCAATGCCTAACAACCCTTTCTGGGAAGAAATTTTTCCTAATATCCAATCTAAACCTCCCCTGGCACAAGTGGGGCTATTTCTTCTTGTCCTGTCACTTGTTCCGTGGGAGCAGAGCCCGACCCCCCCTGGCTCCAAGCTCCTTTCAGGCAGTTCAGAGGTCAGAAGGTCTCCCCTCAGCTCCTGTTCTCCAGGCTGAACTCCCCAGGTCTCTCAGCCGCTCCCATCACACTTGTGCTCCAGACCCTCACCAGCTCCATTCTCTCCTCTGCACTCTCTCTAGTGCCTCAATGTCTTTCTGATGATGAGGGGCCCAGAACTGACCCCAGGATTCAAGGTTTGGCCTCACCAGTGCCGAGTACAGTGGTACAATCACTTCTCTAGTCCTGCTGGTCACACTATTCCTGGTACCAGCCAGGATGCTGGTGGCCTCTTGGCCACCTGGGCACACTCTGGCTCATGTTCAGCTGCTGTCACCAACACCCCCAGGTCCTTTTCCAGCCGCTCTTCCCCGAGCCTGCAGCGTTCATGGGGTTGTTGTGACCCAAGTGCAGCACCCGGCACTTGGCCTTGTTGAACCTCAGACAACTGGCCTCAGCCCATTGATCCAGCCAGGCCAGATCCCTCTGTATGGCCATCCCACCCCCCAGCAGATCAACACTCCCACCCAACCTGGTGTCATCTGCAGACTTACTGAGGGTGCACTCAATTCCCTCATCCAGATCATTGATAAAGAGATTAAGCAGAACTGGCCCCAATATTGAGCCCTGGGGACACCACTCGTGACCGGCTGTCAACTGGATTTGGTTCCATTCACCACAACTCTTTGGGCCTGACCCTCCATGTTGTGCCACGCAGTCTTGAGTAAGAAAGGCAGACTACCTGTAAATGGGTCTGGGAAGTATGATCCCATCATAATATGCCTGTGAGCATTTGTGCCCTGGCAAGCTGGATCAACATGGTTTCATCCCAACCATCTATATTTTCTTACACAGTTCTATTTCTTTCCTCTGTTTGTCTCAGTGCAACTGATGTAGCAGAGAATCTTGACCTCTCAGTGCAAGGGACTCAGAGGGAGGAGGAGGGCGAAGGGCAGGTTGCTGGCTGTGTGGACACCAAAACTCGAAGGATACCTATCCTCTAGTAGAGTGGTACCCTTGTCCTTTGAGTCAACATACAGGTGTTTACCAAAATGGCCAGCCTTGTATCAGCCACCCGCCAGAAACTTCAGAAATCTCACCTGACTGCTTTAGTACTGCCCTGCATCAGCCCTGGATGCTCCACGAATGGTGGAAGCATGGAAGGAAACTCCAGGTGATGACAGAGCAAAGGTCTGGGGTGGTCACACTGCAACAGTTCATCCCACAGCACCTGCTGATGAGTGCTGAGATATTATGCTTACCAGAAGCATCACTGCATAAGCTTCAAAACAGGCTCATATGCAGCCTGATAGCCATTGGGATAACTGTAGTGTGGAGACAGAAGTACCATTGCTATTACTTTCCACAGCAGTAAAAAACAACAACAAAAAGACAAATGCACCCCCTCATGCATTCAATAAGCTATATGGATAAACTGATATCCCACTGGGGAATGGAAAAATGGGTAAGTAGATCTGCCTAGATAAAGCCCTGCAGCAACCCTAAGCCAGAAGGGTCTCTGCGCTCTCCTGGCTCAACCAGGGGAAGCCAAAGGCAGCTTCTGTCTTCACGAAATGGAGAGAACAACCTGATTCCTGCAGCTTCAGGAGAACTACAGGGTGGTTGAGACCAAAGCCCTGTAGTGAGGGAGATCCCACAAAGTGTCACCCTGTCACCTGAACCAGCAGCAAGGCAAGCAAATCAAGTCCACTGTGGACCAGCACTGCTGATGAGTGACACAGGTGCCCTGTTCTCCCAAGTTTAATCCAGATCTGGCTATACAAAATGGACATTTCAGAAGATGTGCCGATGGGCAGCTGGAAGACAAATTTCAGGTCCAAACACAGCAGGGAGGACCTAGATCTCCTTCCTTTGCTCCTAACGATTACATAGTTGTCTGTCATCACACATATGTATACGAGCCTTGCAAATGTGGAAAGAAGACCTTTAATGTACTTTGGACCAAACAGAGCTTCGGATCACTGACAAGAAAAACCTCTTTCTGCAATACACTGGCCCCATACCAATGGTGTGAATATGAACCAAGGGTCGAAGTGATGCACATGTCAAGATCACCTTTGTCAGGGTGATGAAAATTCCAGGAAGCATTGAGCAAAAGTTTCTAGAGTTACATATCAGAAAACAAATATACAATTTGGGAAAGTAAATAGCAGCTCCCTCAGAGAACCTGGGTTTATCTATTTGAATGACATTAATTATTTGATTTTGTGAGATCTGCTGGAGAGTACTGTAAGAATCCTGTTTTCTTCAAAGAAAACCCCAGCCCTTAGGGAGAAGGTATTGGAAGTGACTCATTGATTCAAATGTACAAACTGAACAAAATTATATATATAAGGTGGAAGGGTCAGCGAGTGATGACCAAACTGCCCTAGTTGATTCAGTTATGGGAGGGAACCTGGTCATCAGCACAGGAACCAGAAAACAAGTGGATGCAGCTGCTGGTGATGCTGCTCCTGATGTGTCATGTGCTGGTCCCACACGAGGGTGGTCAACCATCCAGCTCAGACTCTGGGCTAGACTAGACTATATATCCTAAAGAAATCCCAATCATCTTCTCATGTAGAAGTAGTACTGTCCAGTACCTCGCTTCTGATCTAAGCAGAAAGTAAAAACATTTCTTGTTTTAAAAGTAATTGATAAATTACCTGAAAGATCTTGAAATTCAGGCTTTTGGCTGAAGATGAGGTAGTTAGTGGCAATAAAATGAAGAAGCCAAGTTGAAAGGCAATCAGAATTGTGAAACTGCAAGAAGAAAGGAGACACAAACACCACTTAATGCTGTCTTGTCTATAACACAACCACAGCTTGTATGTCAAAATATTTCAGATTTCCACTGTCAACATGGCAGTTTACTAAGTAAAGTTTTGACTATAGGAGATAATGAAGGAAAAGTTGTTGCTGGAAACATGTAAACAGATGGAGACCCAAGAATAAAAAGTAAAACTCCCTCTCCCAGAGGTGTGATCTAACCCCTGGGGCTTCTTTGGTCATGAATCTTCAAAATTTCTGTTTTCTGCAAGAAGCAGAGCTTCAGAAAAAAGAAGGCAAGGAGCGCAGCATGGTGGTTTTGTTGTCTCCTCTTTCTCCACAAAATGCTGTTCATTTAAGACAATATCCTGCCTGAGACTTGTAAACAGTTCAGTTTTTATTTTCCTCTTCTGTTTACACAGTATCTTTTTTTCAGCCTCTAATATTTTCTTTTCATGCTTTTTATGTATTTCACTTAATATTCTACCACGTTAGATCTCCTTTGCCACTTGCATATTGCATATTTTCTTTTTGACTAAAAGAGAAAGTAATGCCTCTTCATTTGCCTAAAACACACCTTTTCTAGCAAAAGCTGCAATTAAGCTGAATTACCGCAATATGTCCTTGATGAAGCCAATTACATAGATTATGGTATAAATGTAATAAAAGGCTGAAGAAGGCTTTAGTTTAGCCAGTCTTGTGCCATCAGATATCCCCAATCAGGATTGTATACCAATGCTTTGGAAGGGAAATTATTAAGATCTTAAAAATCTTAACAATTACATTTTAAGAACAAACAAATACCCCCACTAAAGTCAATATACATATTCTTGTTTGATGTGTTCAACACATACCTTAGCTTTTTTGAGCAAGCTGACAATACTGAGGCTTGTGGACGCCAGTTCCCTGCTCGGCATGCTCTGGAGCTGCGTGATGATGTAGAGCTCACAAATGTGCTGGAGTCTCATTACCTGGTACATCTCTGCACAGATCAAGAGAGACATGGCCTGGAGAATACTGGCTGAAAACCAAAAAAAGAATGTCACGTGTTTTACCTTTTTGACAAAATTATCAGAGCCACTTTTCACTGAGTTACCTTTTAAACGCCTAACATTGAACCCAAAATCAAACCACTGTTGATCATCTTCTTTTATTTTTCATTATTATAGTGATAAGTTTTCTACATCACTATCTTATTCCAGATAAACTATATAATTAACACAAAAAGAGCAGTTAGTACTTTTTAGAAGGTAAATGTAGTAAATTATTCTCAATATCCTGTATCTTAAAGATGCTAAGTCAAGTGCTGCTGGCCTATTTAAAGTGATGATTAATAAGAGGATTTAGCTTTCTAACTTCTCTTTCAAAAAAGAACCTCTGTGATACATGTACAAGAAAATATACAGGGTGTTTCAAAAAGATGGACCAAATTTCAAAGATACAGTGGGGATTTCAAATTGGGTCCATCTTCTTGAGACGCCCTATAGTAAAAAGGCCCAAAAGAAAATGGAGCTACCATATTAAAAAAAAAAAATGGTATGGCGGTTACATATTCAAACTGATAGACAAGGAAATGTTAGACTAAAAAGAGAAACAGATGGAAAACCAAAGAATAATGTAGAATTATTTGAAAATAAAACCAAAAGCAAAAATATTTATCACAACATCATTCATTACATCCCAGGAAAATTAGCTGTATTGAAATCCTATTTCTTATTTACTATGTAGATTTTCATTAAAAAAGACAAAGGTTAAGACACAAAGAATACTCTAGTTCATTTTTTATTGACAAGTACTCCATTTGACACACTTTCCCTGGTTTTACATAGAAATAAGATATCCATGAGTGTAAACAAGGTATTCTTCCAATTTAACCTTGTTTATGTTAAACTTATCAAAATATATGCTAAAAAAATGACATTTTAAAATAAGACCCAGAATTAAGATTAAAAAGCAGAATTATTGTGATGTAGAAAGAAAATTACAAATATTGTGATGGACCAGAAATAAAATTTCAAAGTTTGAGTCTTGCTCTGAAAGCACAAAACAAATACAGCGTTTTATTGGTGGCTTTTGTTCTGCCTGCAGTTGATTTTACTTCAATAAGGCTGATTTATTTTTTTATTGCGCAGTATGAACAAGTTGTCTCTCTTGAGATATTATACCTTAAAATATTGGCATTTTTCAATGAAATAAGTGCCACTACATTACTTTCTATTAATGACTCACTGCAGAAAAATAAGTGACAGATATACGTGTGTTTTTAAATTTTCTTACCTGGGCAGCAGGAGTCGGTATAAAGATACTCGAGAAAGGAGAGGAAAGTGTCTTTGGAAACACCATACACTGGAACCAGAATGCTGTTTGCTTCTAGATAATTTCCATTAAACATAGCAGCCATGACCTCGCAGCGAGCCACCAGAACTGCTCTGTGCGCTGGTACCGTGGCGCCTGCAGGGCACAAAATTTGTGATCATTTTATATGCACAGAAACATCTTGATTTTAAAGCTGGTATTTTCTTAGGAGGCCTTTGCTTCACTGAAGTCAATTAAAGTGTTTAAAATTAACAATATTGAGCAGATAACTAATAACACACTCAGTTTATACCAGTCAAGATATTTACATTTGCCTAGTAGCCACCAGCAAACAAAAAGAAATACCAAATTTATTATGACAACCTGCTCCCAACACCAGGTGCTCCAAATAGGGGAAAATTTTGTCAGTCAGAAAGTAGTCTTTCAACTAGTAAAAAATCTGACACCACTGTCATTACACCATTTTACATTAACTGAACCTCTGTCCCGCTGCATAAATATGCAGTGCTGTGAATTATTATTCAAATGAGTAATTTGTGTTCATCAGTAATCCCGTTGGTAATGAATGTGTGTTCCAGAAGTCAGACTTTCACAGAACTGCAAAAGCAGAGAAGGGCAAATTATCCCAGATGAAATTCCACTAAACCATTAAGTATGTATGAATTTAACCAGATTAAGTGTTCTGTCTAAATGAATTTCCTGATGGTTACCTTGCAAAAATAATGCTGATCAATCTTTCTATTATAATAAAAATTATAATAAACGGATCAACTGATATGCAAGATAAATATACTATAAATACTTATACAGAAGTTACTACCTTAATTTGCTCCTTAATGACAACCCTGCCACCTACCTAATTCCTAGAAGACATATGACACCTTTTCATTTTTGTTCTATTTCTGTTCACCTGTGTTTATACTTGCAAATTATCTAAGCTTCATACAAAATTGATGTATTTCTATATAGAGAGGACACAACAATAGTATTATATATTTACTCACATAACATGAGCAATAGACAGTGCAGATGCGATGTAAGGTGAAGGTGCAGTTTTACATGCAATTGAATATTTACCTACTAGTTAGGTCACATTATGAGTCTTTACACAGATATAATGGGCTCCCATTTTCAACATCTCCCAAGTGCTTTTGTGAGCTAGAAAGCTCAAAGCAACCCCCAATATTCAAGGAATTAGCTGAAGACTTAAAAACGTATTTGCCTGATCAAGATTAAAGCCTCCAGTGTCTCTCAGTAATGATTTAATTTTAATCCAATTATTGTGGCCAATGAATTTGAGAAAAAGGCTTGGAAGATTTATCAAGCACTAGGAAAACAAGCTCACATTTTAGTAGTGAATAAGCATACTTTAAAAAAAATACTTGTCAACCCATTCATTCAGCAGTAATTTTTTTTTCTGTAAAATATATAGTGGTGGTATGGTTTCATCAGCTTCCCACAAAGTCTCTCTGAGCAGTGGGACAGAGATGAATTGTTCATGTAATTAAACTCAGCATCAGTATTTTGTTCTCATTTTCAAATATCTTTTGGGGTTTTTTTCTGCATATTGAACAGAACACCTAGAAAGAATCTGCTTGTCTTCATGTACTTATGTTTGAGGGATTAATGCTTCATATTTGTCCCTGAGATTTAAAGCTGAAAATAATTGTCTAATCCTAAAAGACTATTGCTGCATGAAGTGTGGGCGTGAACAAAATGAGAAAATCGTAAGCATTTAAAAACCATCTCATACTTATTCTCACAAAAGCATGTGACACTTTTACTCCCCTGTATCTTTATTTTTAAGGGTGAGCACATTTAATTTCCAGAAAAACAAGACAAAACAAAATGGCTGTGACACTGCAGCATATTGCTGCACCCAAGCATATTCTTTGCAGACAAAAAGGGAACAAAAGATGGTTTCATTGCCTATGTCTCTGCTGAGGAGCACTTGGCATCTTTGTGAGCGGATCTTTGTAACGCCACCACCAACTTCTTAGAATCACAGGATTCTTTTGATTGGAAAAGACCTTTAAGATCATTGAGTCCAACTGTTAACCCAACACTGCCCAGTCCACCTCTACCCCACATCCCTGAGAACCTCATCTCCGCCTGTCCAACCCCTCCAGGGATGGTGACTCCACCACTGCCCTGGGCAGCCTGTTCCAATGCCCAACAGCCCTTTGGGGAAGAAATTGTTCCCCAGATCCAACCTCAACCTCCCCTGGCGCAACTTGAGGCCGTTTCCTCTGGTCCTGGCGCTTGTTCCTTGGGAGCAGAGCCCGACCCCCCTGGCTCCAAGCTCCTTTCAGGCAGTTCAGAGATCAGAAGGTCTCCCCTCAGCTCCTGTTCTCCAGGCTGAACCCCCCAGGTCCCTCAGCCGCTCCCATCACACTTGTGCTCCAGCCCCTTCCCCAGCTCCATTCCCTTCTCTCAACTCGCTCCAGCACCTCAAGGCCTTTCTTGGTGTGAGGGGCCCAAAACTGACCCCAGGATTCGAGGTTTGGCCTCCCCAGTGCCCAGTGCAGGGAGAATTTTAAACTTAACAGACTGTTCCAGGCAAGTCAGCATGGAAATCCATCCCCTGCTCCAACCCCATCTTTTTAGTCCTGGCCACAAAGAGGACTAGATGATAATTACCATCATCTCAACATTCTTTTAAAAATTGTTATTAACAACAAAAAAAGCCCGCCAATAACAAGTGTAGACGTGGCCACCAGAGTCCATGCATCTCCGAGGTTTGATAAAGCCCTTGGGTACATCCTGGTGTTTGTGCAGTTGGGAAGGTGAGGGAGATAAATAAGTTTTAAAATAAAATCACCATCCTCTGTGATGCAATCCCTGGTTTAGACTGTCTACCTTGGTGCTGTGCCATTGCAGGAGCCTTTCCTGCAGAACACCCCTCGTTCTGCTGAACCTGTGAGGGCTGCATGTGGATCAGAGAGGCACAAAGTCTACCCTGACAGGCAGAGGACATTCATATGGGCTCAGCCCTGATAAACTAGCTTGAGAGTGGACACCGCTGTAAAGCACCTGTAGGGACAAGCATTAGCTCTAGGCAAAAACTGCTTTTCACAATGATAGCTAAGTGTATACATGGCCTTAGTTTTGATGCAACAGAAAATATGGTCATCTCCATTTCCCCCTCTTCTGCAGACAGGACATAACCTGGAGGAGGAGTGGTGTCCACGTGAACAGGAGCAGCAGTACCATACCTTGTATTTTGAAGATGACGTCAGCTAGGACAGGTGTATTAAAGAACAGCCTCAGAGAAGTATTGTACAGCCGCTTTATCTGGTGAGATCTGCAGTCCTTTACAGTGTTCAGCTGCAAAACAAATTATTAATAAAACACTGCCATGGATAGTTGCCCACAGAAGATTACAAAACATCATTTATGTAGGGAAACTAAACAGCAGCCTTTCGCTCTCTGCTTTGTGTTCTTCTGCTAATGCTTCTCAGCCATGCCTCTTGTATGTGCAATACTGTGCAGTTATTTTTATCATTTATTTTGCTTTTTCTCACAGCACAGCAGCTCCAAGGCATCTTTGTCTCCTACACTCACATCCCAGCTCTCGCCTTGGTACCCTCTGGGCTGTGACAAAAATCCCCCACCCAGCATCTCTGGGCAGCTTTATCTGCATCACAAATTTTCTGGTCTCCAAGGTTTTTCATACCTGCTCTGTTTGCATCAAAAGCTGCAGAAATGCAAGGTCTGAGAGCTCTGTGGGGAAGACTGATGGGACGCAAGTCCATCCCCGGTACGATGCTGCACACTTATGCAAGGCAGGCAAAAGCTATGTATTTTTTTTGTATTGTCCTGACATTGCCTCCACAGAGGCAGTGGGAGCTCACAGGCTGAAACATAGAATTCTCTCCCAACAATCTGGGCGTGCTCATGTCAAGGCCCTGCAAACCCCAGGACTTCCAGTTAGTTTTTCAGCTTTGTTTTTCTTACTTTAAAAATGGAATCTAAACTACCAAAAGGAACACTGCCAGAATTATAGCGCTAAATTGCGATGAGTGAAATTCAGGTGAGATTGAATTGACGGTTAAAATTGTGTCTAATTTATATAATTAATTTTTATCAAGAAAAACACAATTTATATTTAGTCCCCATGTCTTCAAAGAAATACTTTTAAATATGAAATAAAAGTATCTCAAAGGCATAACAAAACTGCAGAAGAAACAACAGCTCATGCTTATTTTCTTAAAAGTTTTCAGGACTTTCCAAGTCCAACCCTATGAATGTTTTAGCTCTGGACACTTAGGACTAGCAAGCCTACAGCTGAGCAACCAGAAGCTTAAAACAGCTGAGAAACATTTTGATTTTCGTATTATCTCAAGACAGTCCAAGTTAATTTCTCATTTAAATTGACAGAAATACTTTTTGCAAGTTCTATAGTACCAGGGAATGTATGAGCTCTATCAGCAAATGGCTGTTAAAATTAATTCTGTATTGTAACTTTTTACTAAGGTAATAAAGTGACACAGATTACATTTTACTGTGAAGTCATCTGCTGAATTAAATACATCGAGCTATAGACAGATTTCCACACCACGGCACTTACAAGAGGAATCAACTCTCCTGAACTACTGCAGAAAAGTAACTTTTGGCACATACTCAGGAAAGCAAGGCTTTCCTGGGCAGCTTCTATGAGATGAGAATTAGGAGCACATAATCATGTTGTTAGACAATGTGTTAGACAAGTTGTGAATATGAGTAATACTTCTAGGACAACCACTTGCATGTTTGTTACCAAATGCATTAATTCTGCACATCAGATCAGCATCTCTGTGTTTCTATTTTTCTCTTGCCTGTGAACAACCCACTGTTAAAGTAACAAGAGCTGGGTAAACCAGAGTTTAAATCAGACTGACAAGGAAATCTTGTCTGCAAAACAATTTCCCAAAAACTGAAGTAACTAATACTAACAGTTACCCCAACAGAGTTAGATGTACCTTCCCTGGAGTTTTCAGGATGCATTTAACTTTCTCAAGCACTTGTTCAGTTTCTTCTGGATCCTTCAACTTCTTTTTTATATCCTCTTCCAGCTGTTCCCACTGGAAAGCACCTGTCACAAGATCAGGAAAAGCTGGGTTGCAAATCAACAAGGCACGGGTCTTAGCAGGCAGAGAAAAAAAAAATATATCGATGGAAAACAGATCCTGCAGAAACTATATTTTTTGCACATACTCAGACAGACCTTTTTGCTTAGGAAGGGCAAAATACAATTCTTGCACAATAAAACTTCACTGGTACTTTTACAAGGATCCAATCAAGTACAGAGAGATCAGAGCATCTCCCTTGCTTTCAAAACAGATTTCTGGATTTGTCCCAGTTCGATCACTACATATTGCAGGTACAGGTAGACGTTCAGAAAAAATTCCTGAATGTGTCAATATTTGTGGAAGTTATTCAGCTTCTGCTCATATTGCTGGTTGGATTGCTTTGCAGGTGTCTGAACCAGAAGAGCTTCATGCACAGTTAGAGTCTGAATGGTGGTATCCAAAAAAACCAGCAAGTTTGCAGTGCAATTTCTTTATTTCTTGTTTTTAGAGTCAAAACCATGATACACTTTTAGGACCCTCCCTAGCTTTCTTGGAACAACTGAAAGTGTTGGTTGACATTAAAATAAACATAATTTATCCTTATACATTTTGCTGGAGCAAGTCTCAAAGACACCATGGGGGCTTTTTTGTACCTTTCAGCTCTGATCCCCAGGGCTGTGCAGCAAGGAAGAGTCAGAGAGAGAAAAAGCTCAGGGTAAAACACAAGCCAGCCCAGTCCTGAAAGCTGCAGAAAAGACTAAAACGGCACATACAGCATTCGGCGTCTTTAGGGTTGTCAGCTCCTATGCGTACTATAGGGATGGTGTCTATAACCCCATGGACATAACGTCATGGTCCTGAAAGGCTGAAAAAGATGACACCGCCTTGTGACCTGATCTCTTCTCAGCCTGTGCATTAAACATCTTTGAAAGACATCACCACCTCTCAAAGGTGCCAAACAGTGCAATGACCTTCGCCAATGATGTTCGGGTCGGGAGCTGTGACATACAGCAGAGTTTCATCTACAACTATGCAAAGTTTCGCACCTCTTTGGTTGACATAAACAAAAGTAAAATTAATACAAAGAAGGCAGCAGACGCACTTATCTTTTACCTGCTGAAATTCCAGGTTTAATTCTCTATTCATGATGCAAATAAATTTTTAAAATATTAAAAAATCAACCCATTCACATTGAAAAACTTCTGCATCTGTTCTTTATATTTGACACTGGTTTGGAAAGAACTGAAAGGGAATTTTTCAATTACAAACTCCAATCGAAAGCTGAAAGAGTCTCCCTTCTGTCTTCATAAGTCAGTGTCCGCATCTCAGCTACTGAGGCAGGAATCAGTCTACAGAGATTGACTAAGCTTCTTTATGGATGCAGCTCTAACAATCTAATAATATAATTATTTGGACTTTAAAAAATTATAGTTAAAACCAGAATGCACCATTAAAAAACTGTCCGTTTCAATAAATATATGTATATATTCTCAGGTACTGACAGCTTGCAAAATATTTAATAATGAACAAGTGACCATCAGGTACTTCCAGAAAAAAAAAAATCCCTTTCACCTGAGGATTCCTAAGCAACATTTAGGTAGAAAAGCATCAGTGTCATTTTAACAGATAACTGGGATTAGGCAGGCGAGGTCACTGCCTGTACTGAATTGGCAGCAAAACACACGCAGTGTGTCAGAGCCCTCTGCAACCCAACCAGTTACCACTGTTTTCAGCAGAACCATACGCAGAAATCACTTCAGTTTTCTTAAGTAACCGTTCACTCTCATCAGTGTGTTTAGAACATACAACAATTTAAAATAATTTAAAAGCCCACGATCTGCAGCTGTCACAAATTCCAGATGTTTTTGGCAAAGCTTTCAAATAGTATTGATGTTTGCTTACGGGCTTAATTCAGTAAAATATTGCACTTAATTTATGTTAATTAGATCTGGAATGACAACTAATTTAATTTTTATTTAATCTACATGAAGGAATTTTTTCATATAGACATTGTTTACCCCTCTGCTCCGCTCTGGTGAGACCCCCCTGCAGTGCTGGTCCAGCTCTGGGTCCTCAGCACAGGACACACATGGACCTGCTGGAGAGGGGCCAGAGGAGCCACAGGAATGATCCGAGGCTGGAACAGCTCTGCTGGGAGGACAGCCTGAGAGAGCTGGGGTGTTCAGCTGGAGAAGAGAAGCCCCGGGGAGACCTTAGTGTGGCCTTTCAGTGCTTAAAAGGGGCCCATGAGAAAGATGGGGGCAGACTTTTGAGCAGGGCCTGTTGTGACAGGACAAGAGCGATGGTTTTAAACTAAAGGAGGGAGATTCAGGCTGAACATGAGGGAGAAATTGTTGTCCCTGAGGGTGGTGAGAGCCTGTCCCAGGTTGGCCAGAGAGGTGGTGGATGAACCATCCCTGGAGACATCCCAGGCCAGGCTGGACGGGGCTCTGAGCAACCTGAGCTGGTGAAGATGTCCCTGCTCATGGCAGGGGTGGCCCTGGGGGAGCTGGGGAGGGCCCTTCAGCACAAACTTCTGTGATTTTATGATCATAATCACAAGGTTAAAATAAATGTAGCAACATGTCAGAATATCATCTCCCAACAGCAAAGACGTGTTCTTTAGGTTGATGCGCATACTCCTCCATGAGGCATCAACTGTAGGAGAAACAAGCAGCTGGAACCATTCCTGGGCTTACCTGAGTAAATGAAGTGAAGGATGTCCGGCAGACAAGAGCAGAAGACAGAGTCCTTCACCACAACCCTCACCGGTGGGACACACGGTGGGACACCACGGGGGGACGGGGGGAAGGCGGCCCCAACGTCCACCGCGAAGAGGCTCCGCGCCGTCCGCACGATGGAGGCGTCAGGGATGTCAGCCGGGCTCTTCACCTCGAACAGCAGCATGAAGAGGGGGCTGACGGAGCAGAGGATGATCTTGTGAGCCTCCACCACCATGCTCAGGTCTTCGGAGTAGAACGCTACGTCCGCGCACTGGCAGCAGCAGAGCAGGTTGTGCAGGTCCGCGTCATAGTGCGAGGCTTCGCCCTTTAAGATTGGCATTTTTTCTGTGAAAGAGAACGAGTCAGGCTGTAGAGCTGAAGACAGTATTAACCAAAACACAACTCTGTTCCCAGAGACCTGATCAAGTGAAAAAGAATTTTCGAAAGAAGTGTTCAACAAGAAAATTTCTTGAATGACATTTGAATATGTTTAGTAAAATACTGTAAAAATGGAAATACTAAGTCTAGCAGTATAAGAAAAAAAAAGAAATACTCAGGTCAGTGAAAAATGTCCATCCTTTTATAAAACCTCTTCATGCATTTACGTTTGAAAGAAACCTTGCCTGTGAATCCCAAACCTAAGGGATCTGAATGAATTTATAGTATGTGTGAAAAGAGACAAATACATATTTAGAGGTAACTAATTGTCAGTAATTATTTCACTGAATGTATGTATCAGACACTCAGAAATCATATGCAGGAAATCAGATGCTGGGGCATACATCTCTCTCTTGTTTTATTTGCAGAAAGCAAAAATATTACTCGATGACATTGTAGAACAATAAAGCATGATGTAATGACTTATAATTTGTGTGCAAAGCTTTATGTTAATCCACCATTGCATCATTTCATCAAGCACATCAGAAAACCACTTCAAATATATTTGTCTAAAATAAATTACGAGTTACATATTGCTACACAATTCTCTCCAAATTAATTAAGCCATCACTAAAAGATGACATAACTAGAGCAATATAACCAGAATAGCTGATGACAGATAGCAGAGCTCATAGTAATGATTACAAAATGTTAATTGAGCAAAGAACACAACACACGTGACAAACGATACCAGAGACCAGACATCAGCGAGCACCTGGCTGTTCAAGCTGCGGTGGTTGAACTCGATGACACTTCTGCGTCTTTTTCCTTCTCTTCATTTTTTCAGATGACTTCTGGTTCAAACTTTGGATCATAAAATATTCCAGCTAAAACACGAAATGTATTTTTGAAAAATCCTGCTTATTTAAGAACAACCTAGACATCAGACTGAGGAGAACAAGTGGGTGCTGTACATGGGACTGAGGTTATTGCCTCTATGAACATCATCCAGGAGAGTCCCAGCACCTCTCCACCAGGAGCAGGTATCAAATGTAGTTGGAATTAGCACAATTTTAAAGGCTATTTTTTCCAGTGATGGTGGTTAATTGTATTTAATCTTCCCACAAATGACATGTACACAGATATTCAATTTACTGCCTTCCATAGATGCTAATTACAGAGAAGAATGAGACTTGATAGATAACGCTCAGGTGCAAGTGATGGAAGTGACAGAACCATATATGAGCTCTTCAGCTTGCAACAAACCACCAACATGCAAAGCTACTGTGTCCTCTGAAAAAATTCCATTACAGGGTGGTCTTTGTGGGCAAGGTTTGTTTCACAGTCTGCAAGTATCATCACCACAATAAAAAAGTACCTGAAGGGAAATGATCCCTTTTACAAGAATGAAGAGGCACAAAGGGCGGTTCAGTTCGAGTTAATGCGTGTCTTAAATGCTTTCAGCACCTTAGGTATTACTGTAGCACATATAGTGCTTTCTAAAAACTAGAAAAATACTCTGACTGGACCAGAGGTTGAGTGAATTCCTCAATTTTAATTGGGAATGAAAGGATCCAATAAAAACTAACTGCTGTGCCAGATATTCCAATTTACCATCAAATCCCATGGAAATAGACTGTACTTACACACCAGGGACAACAGCATAGACTATGTGAAATTACTGTGCTGAAATAACTGCATTTTTTTGTTCAAGCCCAAACGCCATTGTGAAAGAAACCAAAATGTCCAAAAAAAGGCCGGACTTAAAACACCTCACAACTGCAAATGAAATATCAGCGTGAAATTATTTTGTAGAGAAGATCAATCTGAAAATTTGTGTTCTGAAACTGCTCAGTGGGCTTCCCAGCCTTCAGGAGAGCAGAAAAACAACAAGTTTATTAGAGGTAGGACATTTTAACAAGCTTCTCAGCTTCTACCTTGTCCAGTGTTGCTGCAGCTGACCCTAGGATCTGCTCAGGATTGCAAAACTGTGTCAGGACTGCAAACTGAGCAACCACAAGGATATACTAAAAAAAAAAAATGCAATTCAGCAAATTTACCTGTCTTACTTTACAAGTAGAAAAGCTGTTAGAGTTTGAGCAGCTACAATTAAAAATGTCAGAACATTATGGAATAATTTGGCTTGGAAGGGACCTGTGGAGGTCACCCACCCAGGGCAGCTGCTCAAAACAAGATGCGTCTTCAAAGTGGGATGGTGTTGTCCAGAGCCTCATCCAGTTGAGTTTTGGTTATCCCATCCCAGCAAGATAAAAGGACAGGAATAGGGGCAGGAAATTCTTGCACTGTGTGCTGTGGCTTTTCTAAAACTTCCTAGAATGTAGTTAAAACCAGAGGAAGTTTGGTACTACATATTCAGCTGGAATCACAGGATGGTTTGTGTTGCAGGGCCCTCCCCAGCTCCCCCAGTGCCACCCCTGCCATGAGCAGGGACATCTTCACCAGCTCAGGTTGCTCAGAGCCCCGTCCAGCCTGGCCTGGGATGTCTCCAGGGATGGTTCGTCCACCACCTCTCTGGCCAACCTGGATCACTCTCATGGGGAAGAATTTCTGCCTAATATCTAAGCTAAACCTGGCACCAGTGGGAACTCACCCTCGGTGGGAAGGCTCATGATCTGCCTCTGCTCTCCAAAGCTTTGACATCAGTCATGCACCTCCCATGTGTCCCACCCTGCTCTCAACCCAGGGGTTTCTCACTCACCACTCCTCCAAAATACTTCTGTATGTAGAAGTCATTAAGTGTGTGCAGTTCGAGGTAAGTGGCTCCCAGTTCCTTGGCCAGCTGCACTCCCTCGGAGGTGGTGACACAGCTCCTCCTGTCTGAAGTGCACAGGGGGCAGGTGCAAGTCACTCCTGGGGCAAAAAGTGACACAAAAAAGCCATTTTTGTGAAATAATCCAGAACATTTGTCTTCCTAAATAACTATAAATACGTATTATTTAGGGGGAAAAAAAAAAAAAGAAGAACCAAAAAAACCCAAAAAACCCCCCAAAACCCCCAAACAAAAACAAAGAAAAAACCACCAAAAAACAAACAAAAAACCCCCTCCCAAAACAACAACAAAAACCCAAAAAACCCAAAACAACAACAAAGACCAAAACCAAAAACGACAACCAACCAACCAAAACAAAACAAAAAACCAAAACCAAACAAAAATGGAAATGGAAATGTATTTTTATAGTAAGAAATCTATAATTAATGCAAAAAACCCCCAAACTTATGTTTCATTAGCATTAATTTCCATTCAGTTTTGCTAAGGCAGAAAAGTCAAGCAGCACTTCCAGAAGCCAGGTTTGGCTTAGGGCCTGGGTATCCTTGTATGTACAGGTGTTGAACCAGTCTGCAGGTGTTATCATTCCTTAATGTTTCCCTTAAACTTGTTTAATTGTTGTGGCCTGTCCGTGCAGGAACCAAGCACAGCAATGGAAGGGAAAAATTTCCACTGCAGTCCTGGCTATTACCGGCATGTATGTACCGCAGAATATAATTTCATTATACATATTTAATATATATATAATTTTTAAAGCCAAAATAGGTGGTTTTGGAAATTATGCCAGTTAACTGATCAAAATCTGTCAGCCAGGCTCAAGTTTGCCTAAAGCCAGTAAGAACTAAAGCCAGGGATGAGCTTGCAAATGTGCTGCGCACGCTCTACATTAATCTTCTCTGCTCAGACCTATGGATAACATACAACAGCACACCTTTTTAAAAATCCTTTTCAGCAACACCACCTGCTACTACAGAAGATTTATATCTTAGTAACTTGTATGAGTAAACGGTTGTGTTCTCATGTGCCTCCTAGAAACAAAAGGGCTTTGTGTGTGCACAGCAGTCTGCTCCAGCGGGTCCCAAAGAGAAAATGCGACTGGAGAGCCTGAGTTATCCCACAGTCACATTATTTAGGGAGGAAGACAGGAAAAAAAAGAAGAAAAAAAAAAGTAAAATAAAAAAATTACAGTGGTCAAGTTGTCCATATTGGTGGTATTGTGTGCTAAAACAAAAAGTGCAAGAAAATGTGTTAAGAAACACAAGCATGAGTTCAGTGAGATCTTACCTTTAGAAAGGCAGATGTATTACCTTTGTATAAATTAGAGTACAAAAATGTTTTATCATCATCAGTGAATTAATAAAGGGAAGAAAAATAAATATTTAATTGTTACAGAGTTCTTTAACAGTCCTTTCTCAGTCCTTAAGCAAAAAGCTATATAAGTAGGCTCTGGCAAAACTGAGCATTACATCCACATAAGATACACTTCACATAACTTCATATTTCTTCATACATTATAAAATACATGTCTCCATCTACATCCACCATATCCCTTACTCATAGCAGGAGGGATGCTCAGAAACATTTGTTTTAGTCAAACTTGTAAAGTAAAAGACAGAACTGACAGGTGCAATTTTGCATTCATTGCTTTAGGAAAAAAAGGAAAAAAAAAAAATCAGACCCTACAACTAAAAAGACCATATGAAAATCAACAAAAACACAATGCAAAACGTTTGGAAATAGAGAATAAAGTTCATACGTTTGTTCTATTGGTATCTCTGGTGTTCTTTCTGAATGTTATTTGCCTGTTGTTAACAGACAGAAGTTACTGATGTCTAGCCAAGCCGTGTGTTCTCTCCAGCATGGACATCCTCAGCTGCTGGACACCATGCAAGTCCACATGGTCCTTCCACAGCCAAGTGGCTTTGATTTTCATACCGATTAGACAGCAACAACACAACTTTGTGCTAGCTAAATATTCTGCGTAAAATCAGTTTGCATCGATCTCATAGCAGACGACCGATCATCCTGGATGTGGTGATGTGCGAACACGTAGTCTATACCATAGCCATACCATATCTATACCACAGTGATGCTGCTGTGATGCGGCAGCACGTGGCACCTTGTAGTACCACCCTTGTAGTATGTCCATTAATCCAAGAATGTCCTACAGAATTTCAAGGCTTTTCCCATCCCCTCTCCAGTGGTTACAAGCTGATGGACCCAGTCTCATACACTGGAGATATTATATACCTGAGACACGACTAGAGAGAGTTTATAACCATAGGGTTCAACTCATAAACCCAAATGTGTACTGCTTAGTCCAAAGCATTAGATTTAATCCCAGCATGTGATGGCTTCAGTACTCAAAATGAGCCTATGAGAAGGATGGGAGCAGACTTTTTAGAGAGGCCTGTTGTGACAGGACAAGGGACAATGGTTTTAAATGAAAGGAGGGAGATTCAGGCCGGACATGAGGGAGAAATTGTTGGCCCTGAGGGTGGTGAGAGCCTGTCCCAGGTTGGCCAGAGAGGTGGTGGATGAACCATCCCTGGAGACATCCCAGGCCAGGCTGGAGCAACGTGAGCTGGTGAAGATGTCCCTGCTTGTGGCAGTTGGGTTGAAGGTCCCTTCCAACCCAAACTATTTTATGATTCTATGATTCATTCATCGCCAGGGTTAATTAAGCATAATGTTCTTGCCAATACACCAGTTTACAGAACCATAACACATACATGGATTACTGTCATCCTGGCAGACTGTTTCTGTCAACAACTTGGAAGAACAATCAGCTTCTATTGAAGTTGCATCTCTAACTTCCAATTGATATTTTAACTGTTACTGCAGGAGACTGGATACATACCATTTTTTCTGGCACCAATAGCAGAAATTATTACTGGGACTGAAGAGTGGTTTAATGCTTTTTTTATCATTGGGATATAACTCTCCTTGAGTTCTTGAAATGAAGTTTTGTCATTGACAGAGTATTTAATCACAATAATATCAGCTCCTCCAGTGAGACTGCGAGAGGTGTACCAGTCACTGTCAAATATATCCTAAACAGAAAAAACACAAATCAATAATTTCCTGCCTATAAAGGAAAAGGTGAACTATTCAACAGCCTTAATGCAAAACCTTACAGAAGTATTTTTAACTGATAGCTTAATCTCTTATTTGAAGACATGAAACAAAGACCAGAATTCATGCTTTGTAATTTCCTTGTTTGGAGAACAAATTGTCCATTATAATAAACAGTAAATCTCTTTTATGAGTTCAGGAATTCTTCAGGAAGAATAAAAAAAATAGGGTTTATCTAGGAATATACTTTGCAGGAAGAAACTTTACTGGTTTAATTACTTAACTTCCAAAAATTTGTTAAGGAAATAAAAGCAGCTTCAGTGGTAAGGATTTGCAGCGATTCATATAAGCCTACTATTTATCACAACATTTTAGCAAAGGGGTTACACAGAACTATGCCATGTACCTATGAACCTTTAAATCCAAGTTTCATCAGTTGGGTATGATTATTATCTGCTTCACAAGAGCTTCCACGTAGCTTTAACAAGTGTTAATGTCTTCAGGATAAAGACTTCAATCACATAACTAAACTTTCTTTTTTGACTTCATATTCAGTTTCTCATTGATCTGTGCTTTAAGTGTAATACACTGGAAAATTATCTTGTATCCTGTTAACTTACAACTGTGCTGCAACTACATTTAATATACAGTTATTACTTGTACTTTTGTCACGAGAACTGTAATTTTACAGTTTCTGCTTTACCTAAACACAGCTCATAACCACCAATGAAATCCATAGCTTTGCACATACTCTGCATTGGAAATTCATGATGGAAATCTGGAACTGGTCCAGAGAACTGAAAAATCAACTCAAGAATCTAAAATACCATGATGACCTCCTGGAACGGAGAGACCTTATTGTGGTCCTTCGATATTTAAAGAGGGCTTGTAAGAAAGATGCAGAGACACTTTTTAGGAGGGCAGTGACTGGAAGTGATAAAAAGGACCTGAAGTTTGGCTTGGAGATGGTCAATGTGATTTTTGAAGAACAGGTCGCAGAAATAAGAGCATTACAGATGGGAACCAGAGAAACATATAAAATATTATTAGTATCAAAAAGTGACTTGCATTGTCTATATAATTACTTTTGGTCACTTCAGAAGAGTAATTGTTTGAAATCTGTGGTGAACTAGCGACAATGTTCTTAAGTACAAGAGGTTGCATGAACTTGATGGAAATGCATCGGTTGGCAAATATTTGCGTAGACTGTCAGTGCACATAGTACCCAATTTAGGTCTTGTCTTTACAAAGAAATAATTCAGAAAATAAACCTGAAGTACAATATGTATTCCCATAAATTTCTTCAGTAGATGTTCTGTAATAGTAAACCCACGGAAAACTGTTACAACAAATTACCAAGAATAGCTATCCAGTGATTCGCCATGTTCACAAGAGCTTTAAGGGCACTGCCCTTGATATTTATTTTTTCAGTTGACTCAGTTAGAGACTACTATAATCCCAGGCTAAGGAAAATCTCCACCAGCATTTAACAGAATAATTTAAGATGTGTAAAGGATATAAAATTAAAATATAAACACAAGTTTAGCACCTATAGCAGTAAGACTACCAGCTACAGTGCTTTGCAACAGCCAGCTAGATGGGCATTTGCAGAACTTGATCACATATTCCAGCAAAAATTGAGAATTTTTGAGGGACAGCTTTAATATGTTTTAGCTGATGAAGATTGCAACAGAGATTTTTTTAACAGGGTTGTATACATTTAACATGACAGAGACTTAAGAGAAAAATACTATACAAACAAAAGAACAGTATAGAATATTTAGGCAGACAGAAAACATGCCTGTCCCTTTGCAATTCACTTCTAGCTGCCTGTCTTCAAGCCCAGACCTGGTTTGCACATGCTCATCTCTGTGAGCTCTGCAATAACCAGCAGAATTACCACTGAGGCTTAGAGCCCAGATGTATAAATACGCAAGAATTCTGGCATGAGTTTAAGTATTAATAATAAAAAAAATATTTATGGAAACTTCTTACAGAATGTGATATGTATTATTCACAGGTTGTGATGTGTTCGTGAATGGTTTGTAGCTCCCTCTATTTTACAGCAGAGCTAAATGTCTAGTGCATTATGACAGCATTTCATGTTACAAAACAGAAAGATTTTGGGAAAATTTTGGTGAATATGGACGCAGCCATGCCCAAGGAAAGAACCTTCTTGTTGATGGGAATCTCAACAGAGCATGTTGAAGTAGACTTGTGTTTGTGTGTGCATGCTCAGACATGTAACACAACAGCAGCTTAAGAGGTCAATATCACATAGCAAAAAAAAACCCACAGATTTTTTTTTTCTAGTGAAAACAATAGAATAAAAAAAGCAGTTGCATTTTGGAAAACAAAACAAAAAGAAAATATAGTAATTATCTTGTATGATTCCCTTACCCTTTTCGTACTTAACCCAACTCTCCGTGTTTCCATTTCTGCAGGTGGGGGAAAACCTAGCAAAACCTTTATGAAAACAGCCACACAGATATGCAAACATTTTTTTTTCCTCATTTTTTTGTTTAACTATAGGGGAAATGAATTTTATGGAGAGGTGGTGCCACTGTAAGAGCTTCTCAGGTGTGTGTGGCTGCAATTGCAGCAGCTTGTGGAGGTCTGTGTTTTCCACCACTGCCCTGTGCCACAACCGTGTGTCTCTGTTAATCATGTCACAAAGGATTTTACCAAAGTTTATGAAGTTCTGGTGTGGATGGACACCACTTTCCCCAGGCAAGAGCCAGCCAAGGGTAAATCAATAAGTGAAAAACACAGAATGCACCAACCAACATCTCACAACACACAATTTCTGTTACTGTTCTGCAGTTTCCTTGTGCCCTCACATATTAGATTTAAAACCCTCAAAAGCCCATTCTTGAAGGTGGATGTCACACTTTAAAACACAGAGGAGAAAGATGCATTTCCAGAGGTCTTGTTGCAATTACTTTCATTTTACACCAGCACAGTATAGCCTGTTCTGTGCTGGGAAAATCCTCCAGACCTCCCTGACTACAAAGGGTTATTTGCCCAAAGCATCACTGAGACAGAGCATCTGGACCTTCATCCAGGTTAAGCTAATTAAAACAATTATCCCTTTTAGGGAAACTTTCATGCAAAAATTGCAGAGAAAATTCTGCAGATGATGAACCACACCACAGTTCAGATTCAGGAATAACCTTAGTTCCAGGCTCCAACTATGAAATTTATGTAGTGGCTGTTCCTCATCATGCTTCCTGCTCTTGGCGCATTCCACTTCCCAAGACAGCTATTGACAAAAGGAAACAGTAACTGCATAGCTAAGGTTATTATAATATGGCCTTATTAATTGTAATTGTCCTCCTATCACTATTCCTCTCAGGACTTATTAGAAAAAGGCTTCATTCTTTCCTTGCACATCTCCCTTATACACATTTCATAATATATTCATGCCATTAGTAAAAGCTACTTCTCAAGCATGAACACTGAAAATAAAGCCCTCAGAGGCAACGAAGACATGATTTTCCTACACGATCACACGGCCCCTCAAGAGGACAATACTTGCTTTGTTAAAAATAATTTATGAATGCCTTTATGGAACGGCAGTGAAATCAGCTGTGCCTCTGCAATGCCCACACTCTTTCTAAAAGCCGCTGGTAAATGTCCCCATGTCCACCAAGCCCAGCACTTGGTCTGGGGCAGCAACAACAGCAAAGGTTCCTCTGAAGTTTACAATCACTCAGGTCCACAGCAGAACAGATTTTTCAGGTCTGCTCTGCATAAGCTACTGAACTTTGCATAGAAGGAAGCAGCTTCTTCAGAAATCGAGGGAATTCAGACCACAAGCCCAGACTGTCACTTTTGTTTTTCACTCGGGGCTTTCCAAAACAGCTTTAACTGGTTGAGCTGACCCAGAAACAAAATTCATGAAGGCTAGCATTGTCTGGTGTTGTCCTCTCATAAAGTAATTTAATAATGTTTGTAGAAAGCAAAAATAAGGAGCACAGTAGGGAAAATAATTTACCAGGATGTGATCACTTGTTTTAAATGGCCAATCTGAGACAGCCAAGCTTAAAAATGTGAAAGGGCGACATATTAAAAAAGTGAAAAGTTGCAAGCTATGGTTTTGTACAGAAGCAGTAATATGACCTGATTTCTACTAGTAAGAAGTAAAATTTAAAAGTGGATCAGATTCCTTTACCTTGAGACATGTGAATGGCTGGCCAGACTGGCCAGCAAAGGGAGCACGAGGATCCAGGTAACAACACCATGGGTAAGACCATGGAGACGAGAAAGCTCATGGGGTTCACAAAACTGCTACAGGTGGTGTAATAAAAAAAGCAGACAGAAAGACGTGAGAAGAGACAAGGAAAGAGATTGCTGAAAGAAAGAATGTAAAAAAAAAAAAATAAATAAAAAAATTGCAGTTAATATATTTGAGCACTATGGAGTCCCAGAGCAGGTACCAAGACGGCGCAGCATCCACCGCTCTGCAGGTGCCAAATCCAGCACTGGGCACTCTCCAAACCTCCTTCTGAAACTTTTATGCTGCTGGGAACAGAATGATGTCAGCGACTCTCTAGAAACTAGGCAGTTTTTGTAAACTATGAGGAAATTTTAAAAATTCTGGAAGTACTGTTCCCTTGGGAAAGAAAAACAAACAAACAAACAAAAAAACAACCAGTAGCTCACAGAAGAAAAAGTTTAAAAGGTCAGCAAGACACCCCAGCCCAGAATCAAAACACACTTGTATCCTTATAGCACAGCTCCAAGCAAGAGAGCAAAGCACAAGAGAGGTGATGTGGGTAGGGGACACTCACAGTGAGGTTTTCATTCTGCCATTTCTTTTCCAGCATCATAATGAAGTGAATTAAAATACACATTACAGCTCCGATGCTAGGTTTCATTCTGAAGTTGAGGAAGATTCACTTGTCATCAGATATTACAAGTTTTGCCCGCACTTTTTCCACAGTTTTTGCTTGTACATGTGCAGAAGCACAACAAAATTCAGTACAAAGTGGCTGAAGCTGCAAACTACAAGCAAGCCAATAAAACAGCAATTCAGTCCCGAAGACTGTCAAATCTTGTATGGAGTGCTAAATAATGCAAACTTTTCCAAAGCAAATCTTAAAATTCATCTTGCAAATTACTCCTCGTAAGTTACTAGCTCCCATACTGAAGCCTACCCTCCCAAATATTAGCAAAACTGAGCCATGTTAGTTCAACGTGCTTTATGAGAGCACAACCCAAGCATGCATTAGCAACTGATCAGCTATTAAAACCACAATATTCAGCATGGCTGTTAGCACACATGTAGGTTTTCCCTAGTTCTTTATGTCTCCTCTCATCCTGGGTCTGCATTTTTTGTCAAAACCTCTTGCAGCAACGTGAACCAAGGTGATGGGTCCACTTGTGTATCTGTCCCCTGCACATGGGAGGTATCACCACGCAGCTTTGCAGCTCAGGACACGGCGGGCCGTAGTGATACACCCAGTGATGGCCACACAGAGATCAACGTGGGTTTGGAAAGAGTGACATTTTGCCCACAGATTTTGAAAATTATGCTCTACCGCTATCTCTACAACCCCGTGTCATCTGCGTTAATGATAACATCCTCCTCAAACTCAGCAAGTCCATCCTGCACCCAGCCACTCCGTGGGAAAGAGCTTCTCACACCATGCTGCTCCAGTTTTACTTTTACCAAGAATCCTTGTGTGCTATCCCTGCAGCTTGGCAGCCACATTTGGTCACCCCAAATATGAAATACCACACTCCCGTGGCAGTGTTGTTTCACCAGCCACGTGCCCAGCGGGATGATGCCACCATGGTCCAGATCTTTCATGCTGCTCCAACCCATCAGTGCACAAGCACTTCGGCGGCTGCTGAAAAACCCCACTGCAGCCCTTTGAAAGAGGCATAGCACATCATAAGAGGCCAAATATCATAATATCATCCGGAAGAGTTCATCTCTAAGACACTCTTGCTGTTGACTCCTTCTGCAGGCTCAAAAAGTTCATCAGTGACCTGGGCTGACAAAGACACATGCAGCAGCAGACAGAAACATGAGCAAACTCACTCTGTTACCACAAAATATCTCATGAAAGGGTCCCCCCAGGCACTGAGGAGCTCTGCTTGTTAAAGTCACATCCACACTGCTTTTCCAGACTGATAGATGTAGAGGACAAAGAGCAGTTGGACATTCTTGAGTTTGGGGAGTCACAGCTTTGAGTCGCTGGGTTTATGTCTAAGACTAGCTTACCTTAATTGCATGGACTTAATCTAGAAGAGATAAAAATCTCAGGTAAAGTGCAAATCCGCCTTTACAGTATGCTCAGATGATAGAGGTGGAAATAACAAGAGGCCCACCATATCACCAGCTCCATGTCTGAGTAACGTGCAACAAGAACATTTTTCCATGAAGAGTATGACTTGAGGCAACATCAGTCAGCATTTAGAATTGTCCTATACCATCTCCCCCAACTACCAGAGGAACACTCCTGAAATGACCACCATGACGTGGCAAACCTCAAGCATCCAGACTTTGGAAAACAATCCTGTTCTGCCAAACCCTAGCAAGGAGAGAGCTTTACTCAGAGCAAATAATCTCTTGCAGAACCCAGTCCACCTACCTGAGGGGTCTTCTACTAAGAGAAAAATGCCAGTTGTTCTTCACCATTACCAGTAATAAATCTCTTGCCAGCTTTAGCTGAGAAAGGAAAATCAAGAGACCTCAGAAAGGTAACGCTCCAGATAATAAGCTAGCTTTTGAAGGGCAAAAATGATAAGTTCTGCAGAACTGAAGAGCCTTGTTTTGCAGAAGAGCAAATGCAAATAAAACAACATAAAAACACATGAACTGTGTCTCCAATCTAGGTCCTTTCTTCACCCTTCTCCAGCCATCCCTGCCTAAATTGTCACCTCCCTTACCAACCCCCAGTCCTCTGGGACGCCCTTTGAAGTCCTACATCCCCCATTTGTATTCATGAGCTTTTGCTCATTGCTGCACCAGTGACTCCAGCAAACCACACGTGCAGGTCTCATGTGGCTTCAAAGATTAAAACCAGGATCCCCCAGTCCATCTGAACCGGCATTCGCAAGCACAGTTAACGAAAAGGCTTGAGAAATAGAGAACAGGACCATTCACTTTTAATATGACAAACTCCTGATTACGTATTTCTGGAACTGCCAGGATTCCTGCGGATTCCAAAAAAAGGCTTTCCTTACAGGACTGCAAAAATCAGTCTAAGGATAGAATTATGGAGCTGAAACTGATTATTGTTTTAATTTCCAAAAGCTGCTAAGCTTAATTTTTTTAAGGCTGCTAAGTAGTCACTAAATATGTTTTAATTTAGATTACCAGTATCATTTCCTACCTAATCATTGATCTGCTCATACTCACAACTAAGTTATCTCACTTACTAACAAACCTGGCAACCTGGAAAAGTGCCAAAATCCCTTTTGTTTACCTTCAAATTAAGTAAATAATGTTAAGGTTTAAGTCTTCATTATTAAAAAAAAAAAGATTAAAATGACTTAATATACTATATTTTGCAAAATATCAGATTTTATAATCTGTTGTTTTTCAAAGCTGGAAAGTTTTTCATTTTTACAGAAAAAAAAAGGTTAAGCTTTGTTTTATTGTTGATAAATACTTGAAGAGAGTGCTTATGATGCAGTGTCACATAAAAGGAGTCCTTGTTTACCTCTGGATTATCTTCAGCGAAGTTTTCACTCAACAGCATAACTGAAAATATCACCTTCCTACAGGGGGGGTAAGCAGTGGCTTGTTAACGAGAAACTTTCTGCTGCACCTTCGAAACTTTGCAGTATTTGCCTTGCTTACATTTTATATGTTTTCACTATTTTCAACGATGGCAATATGAATAAAATCCCGCAAGAAGGAAAATAATTTAAAATTTAAATTTAAAATTTGCATTTGATGAGGACAGCTAACACTGTTAAGTCTGGTTAAAAAGACGGAGGCTGATCTCTTACCCAGACAGGACAGTCGCGCACCACCAGCCTGACATTTCCAAACACACAGGCTTGATACTCGGTAAAAACCGGGTTTCCGAGGTGACCGGCCGACAGGCTGCTGTCGATCTGGGAAATGAGGGCACTCCTCCTGAGATAGCTCCAGATCAGGCTCGGCTGCTGACTGTTCTCAGAAAACACGTCACTTTCATTCCCGAAGGCTACGATATTAACCGACCTAATTTAAAAAAAAAAAAAAAATAGTAAAAACGAAGCTGTGTTTACAAAGATGAAAGGCAGGGATAAGCGGAAAAAAAAATTAAAATCCCCTTAAATCAAAACTAACATATTAATGCTTCTGAATCCTCTTCCCCCTCTAAATTTTAACACTCCCCCCCACCCATAATCAACAGCAAAACACATACATGATCTCAAATCCAACAGCAGGGTGAGAGCAAAGTGGAAAAGAAACCTGGAAACGCCGCCTGCATTACAAACCCGCGGCCGGGCGGGCGGTCCGTCCGTCCGTCTGTCCGCGTCCGCGCTCAGCCCCGCTGGTCCCCGACACCCCCGGGCGTCTCGGCGCGTCCCCTCCCTGCGGAGAGTCGGGGTGACCCGGTGCCGGTACCAGTACCACCAGTCCCAGTGGCACCAGCTCCAGCAGCGATACCGGTACAGACAGTACCAGCGGTAGCAGTAGCAGCAGTTCCCGCAGTACCAGCGGTACCAGTAGACGCAGCACCAGAGGTACCAGTAGCAGCAGTTCCAGCAGTACCAGTGGTACCAGCAGCAGCAGTTCCAGCACCAGCAGCGGTTCCAGTAGCAGTGGTAGCAGCAGCAGCAATACCAGTACCAGCAGTAGCAGCAGGACCAGCAGCACCAGTAGGACCAGCAGCAGCAGCTGTACCAGTACCAGCAGTAGCAGCAGGACCAGCAGCACCAGTAGGACCAGCAGCAGCAGCTGTA
The DNA here is from genome assembly GCF_036013445.1 of Caloenas nicobarica. Lineage (NCBI taxonomy): Eukaryota > Metazoa > Chordata > Aves > Columbiformes > Columbidae > Caloenas > Caloenas nicobarica. The sequence goes on along the minus strand of NC_088284.1, from coordinate 84,091,467 downwards.
CCAGTACCAGCAGTAGCAGCAGGAGCAGTAGCAGTGGTAGCAGTGGTACCAGTACGAGAAGTAGCAGTGGTACCAATACTAGCAGGAGCAGCAGGAGCAGTGGTACCAGTACCAGCAATTCCAGCAGAAGCAGTACCAGCAGTAGCAGCAGTACCAGTACCAGCAATAGTAGCAGGAGCAGTGGTAGCAGTACCAGCAGCACCAGCAGTAGCAGTACCAGCAATTCCAGCAGCAGCAACACCAGTACCAGCAGCACCAGCAGCAGTACCAGGAATACCAGCAGCAGCAGGGGTACCAGAACCAGCAATTCCAGCAGCACCAGTACTAGCAATTCCAGCAGCAGCAGTGGTACCAGTACCAGCCCAGGCACTGGTGTCCACGTTACTCAGCAGCTGCTGGTGAACCGGAGGCACCCGGGGATGCAGCGGCTGCTCGGTCACAGCCATGGCATCCTGACGTCAGCCGGGGAGCGGAGCACAAGCCATGGGCAGAGCCACCGGCTGACGTGTCTGCGGAGCCAACGCGCTGCAGCCAGCTCAGCAAAGGAGACAAAGGCCTCCTGAAGCCTGCGGGAGCGTTCGCAGGGCATCCTGCGGAAAATAACACCAGCATCGCGGTGCCGGGGCGCTGCCAGCCCATCTGCACCAAGGGCTGTCACAGCTGGAGGAAAGCAGCACACCAAACCTCTGTTAAAGTTTTGGGGTTTTTTTTTTCTTTTTTAGGTAAATAGTATCTATTCTTTCAACATTAGGCTGACAATTTCTCAAATGCCTGTGTAGATTTTTTTAGCATTCATGTGCTGTTTAAAGCGTTGTTTTAAAAAAGGACTCTCTCTAATTGCAATAAAATAAACACAAATACCTGGAACTAAATCCATTCTAAAATGGCGTGTTATCTGTCAGGTACCACTACACGCATTAGAGGAAAAAGAGGGAAACAAACAAACCAACAAACAAACAAAAACCCCCAACAAACAAAAACCCCCAAACCAAACAAACAAACAAAAAAAACCCCAATCCACAAACACACAACACCAAACAAACACACACCACCGAGTAAAAATATTTTAGGCACATTTCATTATAAATAAACACCTTCTATTATGTGGACACATGCCACTGTTAATCCCATGGGCAAGAAATCATTCAGGACAGGTCTTGATGTGATTATCAACAGAATAATTAACAGACCTTTGCCTGCAATGTTCCACGCTCTGAGAAGAAGGTACCATTCCACCATTGGTGAATTTGGGAGATGACAACTGACATCACTGCCAAAGTTTTATACCAATTTTTTGCTGATTGGCCGGGACATTTTTAAAGGTCATAAGCATTACTGTCTGTTGTATGCTAATGAAGTCATGTATTAGTTTTTATATTTTTATTACGAAATCTATGAGCTTTATTAAAACCAAAACTAAACCAAAACAATAACCAACAAACAAAACACTGCACACATACAAAACCCAAGAAAAACACGAACAAAACCAAACATAAAACAAATAAAAAGAAAATTTACCAAACTTTTTGTTTGCCTGTGTTTTATCACATTCCCATTTCTTCTGCTTTTCAATCTCACTTTGCTTAGAAAGGTGAAAGACAAATGACAGATGGGAATTTTGGTTTTGTTTTCCCTCCAAAAAAGAAGGTTTGAATCCATGTTTCTCAGGTGAATTAAAAAAAAAAATAAATCAAAGGAAGATACTGTTTTTTCCCCCAGATTCTCCTCAGACCATGGTGTATCATGCCCCGCATCTCAATCTTCAGTAGCATCCAAACAGTCCCTATATGAAGTTCATTTTGTGAAAGCCAACATAGTCAGAGACATCACACTCTTTCCTCCACAACTATTACTATACTTTTTAAAGGGCACTGAATATCTCCCGGAATCCCTAAATTTGAACTTGTCATGGCCTAGATGTTGAAAATGAGAAAACATTTGAGAGAAATGTTCTGTACAACACTAGTGAACAAAACCTAGCATAGCTAAGTGCGTACACACACAAATATATATACATGCATATATTTAGACATATTTATACATCCATACCCACAGACACCTGCAAATAAGCACACACATAGAATTGTAATACCAGGAAAAAATGGACTGGTAAATAAGGCAGTCCTAGTGAGAAGTGACCCAATTAACACAAACAAACTCCAATTAGCACAGATTAGTCGTTGCTGCAGACCTAGCCCTGCCGAAGGGCACAAAGGGCAGAGGAACCAACAGAAGCGGAGTGTCAAAGAAAACACTTGTTCTCCTCTCACTCCTTTCAACCATCTGGGAGGCTAATTAGGACTGCACGTAGTTTTAATTCTGCAGAATTATGCAGATGGTGGATGTGGGATGCATCTCACCTGGTGAACAGCACTTAAAGCTTACAGACTCACATACCGTACTCTTTTAGTAAAACTTCAGCAATCAGAAGATGTAAAACAGCATTTAAAATGCAAGCATTAACATTGGATGGAAACGCTGCCTGTTGTTCTGTGAAAGTAGGTCCATTGCCCCATTTTTGCCTGCATTGCTGAGAGACTGCGGAATACTTTTCAAACAAATAAACAAACAAACAAAAAAAGCAAATCAGTTCACTTTTGCAGGGTAATAAATATCGTGAACTCAGAAGGTTCTTTCGTGCTGCTACTTCAGATGCATTTTGCAAGTTACATAGGCACTGCAAGGGAAAGCCATAAAAGATTGTTTAACAGAGAGAAGAGGATTATAGAGGATTGTTTGACTGTTCCCTGTTTGGCAATCTGGAAGCTGAATATCCTATGACCAGCAAACATTGCAGCCAGCAGGCATTTGCCATTGCTGCCCACATACAAAGACAAAACTGCAGAAAAAGAAGTCTTTGACAGGGCTCAGAAAACAATGGCTTGCTTGAGCTTGTGCATTTTACACTGGAACATTATTATTTTGTTTCAAATTATTTCTGTTGAAGCTTTCCAGCGAGTATCTCAGACAAAGCAATGAAAACAAATATGCAGTTTTTGCTGACAGCAGGGTAATAATATTTTCCACAGCGAGAAGATAACTGCAGCCAAGCCAAGGAGGAGGATTTTTTCCTTTCCAAGCTTTAGCCTTCCTCGCACTGATTCACACATGACTAACTGGCCCATATTTTCAGGACAGTGAGGGGGTTTAATGCACTTGGACTGAGAAGTTGTTGCCAAGCCCAGTTGTTAGCTGAGCCTGCACAGGGCTGCTGTTGATGTTCTGAGCAGCCTCAGGTACAAGAGAAACTGCATTATTCTAGGAGAGGCAAACTTTTTATTTCAAATATATGTTTTGGCAAATAGAGGCAATGTTGCAAAATATAACCTATGATAGGCTTGACTTTATTGGTGCTCATCCACGCTACAGAGATTGCTGCTGCAGGATCCACCAGCCAAGACCTCCTGCATGGACAAAGCCTGAGCAAACAGAAGGAGTTTTTCTGTTGTTATCGCCACATCCAAACCAACAAAAGCTGCCTGTGTGTGGGAAAGCAAGGAATGAATGGCCAGAGAGTGCTAAGGACCACTAATATTTTTCAGTACAACTATGCCAGAAAAAATGGTGTGGGGTTGGTCGGGCTTGGGAGCACGGGTTTGTTTATATTCCCCTGTGTGAATACTCAAGCGAACTTCAGAGATGGCCCAGGTGCTCCTGGCCAGAGGTCACTGTCCCTCCAGCCCAACAGATTTCACTGTTGACTGTTTTCCAGAGTTCACTGGTGGAGAAATCAAGGAATATCAGCACACATCCCAAAGATTTCGTACCAAGTTGTGGGATTGCATCCTTGGAGGCATTGAAGGTTTCACTGGAAGAGTCCTTGTGCAATCTGAGCTCATTAGACAGCCTTGGAGTAGAAGCTGGGTTAGATGTCCTCAAGAGGTCCCTTCCGACCTGAATTGTTCCTGGAGAGTGACCGCTAAGCCCTGTCCTTCACTTCCTCTTCTTACACCAGCTTTCAACCCAAAAAACAACCTCTCGTCCAACCTCAGTTTCTTTACAAAGTTTAATAAGCTTTGCAAAAAGCTTCTCAAAGGCTCTTTGAAAATGCAAGAGGATTATTATGCCCACACGACTGCCTTTATCGGCATACTTACCACCCTTCCTCCAAATGCCAGCAATGCCGGACTTCACTGGAGCCTCTCCAACGCCTTCCCAACAGACCGTGTTCACCCACGTGTCCCTCGGTCTCATTCTCCACCGCAGACTGTATCATCTCACCAGCAACTGCAGACGGGCCCGTTGCTCCAGCATTCCCCAGATCCCGATAAACCGTTTTTTGAATGTACTGGCAGCCTCTGATGGCACCTCCAACAACACACAGACCCCAGACCCAGTTTTGTGGTTTCTTACCTGAGTGCCTGAGGAACGCTCTCATAAATGTTGTCTACTCCTGGCCACTTATTAACATCTTCTTTAACTATTTTTTTCAGTGAAACAGAGCTGTGAAAGCAACTACTGAGTAGTGTAAAGCTGCTAACACGTGAGGCTGAGCTGCGGACTACCAGAATCCATCTCTGCTGCTGCAGGAGCCCAGTGGAAGGTCTCTCCTCCAAGCTTGCTGCCTTTGGTGGTGAGGGAACAAGCTCCCGAACTGCAGCCATGGGGCTCATCTGCTGCCTATGTGGTCCAACCTGCTGCAGAGATGTGTGCTGGTTTGACCGAAAATGGGTTAATTTTCTTCGTGCAGTTAGAAACCTTACCTTTTCATAGCTAGCATGCTCATTATTAGGACTTAGTTTGAGAACAAGAGATAACGCCCCAGCATAGAGTTAATGTTTTTAATTGCTCTGGTCTGAGAGCCAAGGACATGCTGAGCTCTGCCCGCAGGTGTGAGGCAGCGAGGAAGGGGGATGGATGGACAGAGCTGGACTGACATCCAGACCAATCAATAAGAGTATTCCAGCCCATTAGGATCATGCGAATTATTTAAGGAGAGTTGGAAGTTGATATCTGGTGCTACGTCTCTCCTTCTCTTCGCTCTTTTTGTCGGAGCCTGTGGAGTGCAGTGCGGGACATTTAGTTCGGGTTTTTTTGCCATTTTGCAGAGGCCTCTGGGCTTTTCTGCCTTTTTCCTCTCTTTTCTCTCTCTGGGATGGTGTGTTCGGACCAAGTGTGTCTTGCTGGGACTGGCTGCTCAATGTGGACAGAGTTCGTGAGGAATTGCCTTGAGTATCTTTTGTTTCTATTTATGTATATATATTTACTAGTAGTGTATTAGTATTTTGTTATTTTACTAAACTGTGTTTATCTCAATTCAAGTTTCTCCCTTCCCTTTTGATTCTCTCCCTGGTTGAGGGGGGAGTGGGGAAGGAGGTGGTCGAGCGGCTATTGTGGTTGTATTGCCAGCTCGAGTTAAACCATGACAAGACGAAAGGCTGAAACAACATGATGATCTGCAGAAGAAGACACCCCCTTCACGATGGGAAGAAACCCCAGATGTAGACGTACAGCTGCGCTGTACAATTCCCATGTCATTGTTTAACAAGTGCTATTAATTGCATTAGAATACAGGTCAAAGGATCAAAAAAAAAAAAAAAAAAAGTAGTTTATATGTTATTTCAGCTGTTTTGGAAAGAGAAACCATCACCCCGAGGTGGATGTGGACCACCATGTCATGCAGAGGAGCACCATTGCAACCCAGCCTGCCCTGGTTCTCCTGACCAAGGCTCGTTGGCGTGTCCTGGTGCCAAGGCCGGGCTGTGGGGAGAGCGGGGCATGGAACAAGCACCAAGGGGAATGGGGAAGGGGCGGGTGCTCCTCACCACAGAGGCGGGGAAGGTCTCTTTTGGGGTGGCCCAGCCAGATAAGCCACTCCATAGGTCTCTGCTCCCTGGGCGGCCCCTTCCACAAGGTCCTTGGAGGGGCGTGGGAGCACCTTGGCAGGAGATGATGCTGTAGTTCGGGGGCACAGATGAAACGGAGTATGCTCAGCGCGATTTGAAAGTTCTAGGCTATTTTAATATGATCACCTGGACAAGCGCTTAAGACCGAATGACCCAGCATGTGAATTCTACATGGAGGAGTGCCTCAAAACTACTTCACATGCTTCTGCAGAAGTTCTGCCCTTTGTCCACACACAGCTTTGTTCACTAATGTATAAAGTTTCTAGTTTTTATTATTAAAAATGCACTACATGGGTGCAGATAAGATTTACTGAATCAGGTAAAGCAGAATAGTCTAATAATGTCAGATAACCATCGAGTTAATGTGCATTTTAAGAAAAGAAACATTAAAGAAGAAAGTTTATACATAGATATACAAATATCCACCCTGTATATATGCCTAAACAGCACTAATTGTTCCACTGTCAACGTCGTAAGTTCTTAGTAAGTCATAAATTAAATTTCACCAGAAGTGAGTGTACTATTTAAAGTTACCTTCTAACTCTTTTTATACAACTGCACTTCTCCAGAATTAGAACACAGAGCACATTGTTAATTAGCTTTCCTTATACAGATGTTAAACATCTTCACAGATGTCACTGAATGGCCATTTCATGTTTAAAAAGTAATTTTTGTTTCCAAAAATCCAAAGATGAAGTTTAGAGCTAGGTTCTAAATTGTCTGCTTAGTAGTCCATTTATTTATCTTATTTCTGCTTTCTTATTTTCCCTTCTGTTACAATTTTATGGCTATTTAATATTCCTTCTACTTCGCACTACTTCTCAGCCTCCTCTGCTGTCCATATACCTCTGTCTACAGGAGCGTGTATCAGGGCAGCAAGGGAGAGAACGGTGTGTGTGTGAAAACTGAATGTTATTGCTTTCACTGTAATAAATAAAAATCACTTAATTTTCACCTCACAGCCTCTGGCATTCTTCTGCATTCCCAGATCACTTGTTCCAGAACAGCTGTCCACCCTCAGAGGTATTTGGCTGCTCAGGAGCCTTTGCTGGATGATAAACTACACGTGATGTGAGAAATGGGATGTGATAAAAGGACACAAATTGAAATGTGGAAATAAATGGATTATTTTTAAGAGCAGAAGCCAGTGAATTACTATTTTGCTGCCTCAGACACTGGTATATAATGTGTAGTCACAGAAGGGCTCCTGTTGTGGCTGTTGTCTCTATAATTCAGGTCTTGCTACTGAGCAGCCTATTTTTAGAAAACTAGTACGAATTTACTACGTTCAAGGCTTTTCCACCATCCGTCCACTGTAGGCAAAGTTTGCTACTAAGGGCTGGCAGATGGATGGTGTGGACAATGTGACTTTAAGTGTTTCTTTCTTCTGGAAAACAGGCTGAAAACAGCTCCCTCTGCAGAGGAGGGAGATGGAAATTCACAGCACTGTGCCATTTTCATTTTCACAATATTTTCTTGGAATTGGTGGTGGTGGTGGTGTTGTGGGATTTATAAGAGGGTTTTGATTTGGTTTGGGGTTTGTTTGATTTGTTTTGGGGGGCTTTTTGTGGGTTTTGGTTTGGCTTGTGGTTTTTTGTTGTTTTTGCTTTTAATTTGAAGTGCACATCTGAAGGACAAATTTGGTACGTTTCCACGTAAAAAGCTTTCAATAAAAGCTCACATTTCTGAATGCCAGCTCTCCAAACCAAAAATGTAGCCTTGATTTAATCCGTAAATCCGTATTTTTCTTTTATGCTTTACTTTCTCTAAGTTGACATAAATAAAAATAACCACAGACTACCTTGTATTTGTTGTTGGTCTAGAGTTGGCACAGATATAAACTGACTGATTAGAACTAGATATTTTGTGGTAACTAGCTTCAGTGTCTATTGCTTTATTAATAGTACTGTAGTTGCAAGAAAAATGAGGCAAAAAGGCCAGACTGATCACCCTGAGAGATGGTCTGCTCTGAAAAAATCAAAGCAGATTAGCATTAGGGGCCTAAATTTTTCATAGTGCAAAAAAAAAAAAAAAAAAAAGAGCAAGAAGAGGAATTTTCCTATGTTATAACAATATACTGTTCTTGATACTGCAGAAAAACTACAATAATTGCCAAAGTTTGAAAAAGGGGCTGACAAGCAACTTCAAAGAGAGCTGGTTGAGCTGCATGGAAAGAACACACGAGTTACTTATCTGGTTTGTTTTCCACTTAATGTCTACAAAGGTCTAGCAAACATTGAAATCAGTTACTTGTCTAAACTTCCTCTTTTACTTCTTGTATTTTCTTTTCCATGGCAGCTGTGGTGCTTTCCTGACGGCAGAATATGCATTATGAACTTCCACCTGCTTCTCTTCAGTTAACCTCGCAGTAAAATGTCATGCTTCGTTAATATAAAAGAATGAAATTTTCTTTGAATTTCATAAACCTTTTTTTCTCCTTTCTTAATGTTATTTTTTTTCTACTGAATCATAAGAAAGAAAAAAAATGGTACTGTTTTCAAAACTCATGTTCATAGCCTGCTAATGATGACATCTCACTTCCCAGTTTAAAATTGAAGACAGAATAGCATCAAATAGCATCAGTTTTGTTGTGGCAAAGGCACTATTTTTTGCCTTATTTTCACTTCAGAGGCACTGCAGAAACCTCCAAATAATTAAGATGCTCTGACATTCTTATAATGTAAGTATAAACAGTAAATGCTACTAAAAGGTAATTTTTCAGGCACACATTTGACATGTTTTTTTCTTCTCTGAAGACATTTACAAAAAAAATCAAGCTTTTTCTGCAAGGAAAGATTTGGCAGTTCTTAGTTGTTTGTGTTTTGCTTTTTTAAAAAAATTATTGAATCATCAGTAATCTTCAGATTTCTATAGTAGGGAGTCTTTAATTACTTTGTGATTTTCAGTTATGTATTTGGCAGCAATTTAAGCTATAGTCTTGCATGCAGATTTGTATCTCCAGAAATCTTATCAGGGTTACCTAACAATGCTTTTTCACCTAACAAAAATAGGAAATCAGGGGTATGATATTCAAAAAAGACCAAGCGAGGTAAAACATTTGGAAGCAAGGTAAAATGAAGTGCAGAACGAGCTATAAACAACAAAATCAATTTTGTTTTCTCTTTAATAGCAATAGTGGTTTTCTATAAGCTTCCAGGTTTATAGACTTTCCCGTGTGTTTTACAATAGCAGTTTGTTCAACAACATCCGTACAAGACAGTTTTATTCTCTTCTCTAGCTTACTTTTCACAAAAATGTGATCTGGTGGGACAAAACATCCTGGTTTTACACAGTTTCCCCCTGAGCCAATGCTCAGTAAAGTTTGTGTGCAATGATTTATGTAGCTTGTGCTTGTTAAAGAAAGTCTTTTCAAGTGAGTTCAAAACAAAATAACATGCAACATCATGACTAAAACAAAAATAACTCATGCTTTAATTCCAGGAGTGGAGTTAATGGCTTGATTTACTTCTTATTTCCTATTTGCTACATGAAAACATGGAAATTTAAAAGAAAAAATATAAATGGCACTTATTTGAAAGGCTGTGGTCTTTAGGAGTATTTACCATTCTCTATCAGTAAAAACATTTGTACCAATTTAAAACTGAGTTGTCATCAAAGTAATGAGATAGTATATAGAAATATTTTATGTGACATATTTCTACAGATTGCCAAATAGGATATAATAAACTGAATTTTAATCTGATTTTGGTACACCTATGGTTTAATATGTTTTTCTCCTCTAGGGAACCTGTCATTTTTAAATCCAGTCCTTTTACGAGTTTAATTCCTGCCCAAGAGAAACCTTCAACAACCAGTCAGTAAGAGCAACAAATCTGATAATATTATCAAAAAAATGCCTGAATTCTCTAAAAAATAATTTGTTCAAGCCAGATATATACTACAGAAACCTCAGATGGAGTAAGTGGGTTCTTAAAAATCTTACCCACCTTCTTCCAACCTCTGTGCCGTGGTGTGGGGCATATATGGTAAATGTCTATCCATTAGATACGTCACAGTATAAGCATCTCACAGAATCACAGAATCACAGAATGTTAGGGATTGGAAGGGACCTCGAAAGATCATCTAGTCCAATCCCCCTGCCAGAGCAGGAACCCCTAGGTGAGGTTACACAGAAGGCGTCCAGGCGGGTTTTGAATGTCTCCAGAGAAGGAGAATCCACAACCCCCCTGGGCAGCCTGTTCCAGTGTTCCGTCACCCTCACTGAGAAGAAGTTTCTTCTCACATTAAAGTGGAACCTCTTGTGTTCCAGCTTGAACCCATTACCCCTTGTCTTACTGTTGGTTGTCACCGAGAAGAGCCTGGCTCCATCCTCGTGACACCCACCCTTTATATATTTATAAACATTGATGAGGTCACCCCTCAGTCTCCTCTTCTCCAAGCTAAAGAGACCCAGCTCCCTCAGCCTTTCCTCATAAGGGAGATGCTCCACTCCCTTAATCATCTTCGTGGCCCTGCGCTGGACTCTCTCCAGCAGTTCCCTGTCCTTCTTGAACTGAGGGGCCCAGAACTGGACACAATATTCCAGATGCGGTCTCACCAGGGCAGAGTAGAGGGGAAGGAGAACCTCTCTCGACCTACTAACCACCCCCCTTCTAATACACCCCAGGTACCATTGGCCTTCTTGGCCACAAGGACACAGTGCTGGCTCATGGTCATCCTGCTGTCCACCAGGACCCCCAGGTCCCTTTCCCCTACACTGCTCTCTAATAGGTCATTCCCCAACCTGTACTGGAACCTGGGGTTGTTCCTGCCCAGATGCAAGACTCTACATTTCCCCTTGTTATATTTCATTAAATTTTTCCCCGCCCAACTCTCCAGCCTGTCCAGATCTCGCTGGATGGCAGCACAGCCTTCTGGCGTGTCAGCCACTCCTCCCAGCTTGGTGTCATCAGCAAACTTACTGATAGTACACTCAATTCCCTCATCCAAGTCATTGATAAATATATTGAACAGTATTGGTCCCAGAACTGACCCTTGAGGCACTCCACTAGATACAGGCCTCCAACCAGACTCCGCCCCATTGATCACAACTCTCTGGCTTCTCTCCTTCAGCCAGTTTGCAGTCCACCTCACTACCCGATCATCCAGTCCGCACTTCCTCAGTTTTGCCGTGAGGATGCTGTGGGAGACGGTGTCAAATGCTTTGCTGAAGTCAAGGTAGACCACATCCACTGCTCTGCCATCGTCAATCCACCTTGTTACGTCTTCATAAAAGGCTATGAGGTTGGTCAAACACGACTTCCCCTTGGTGAAGCCATGTTGACTGTCCCTGATGACCCTCTTATCCTTGATATGCCTTAAGATGGCACCAAGGATAAGGTGTTCCATCACTTTCCCAGGGATGGAGGTGAGGCTGACCGGTCTATAGTTGCCCGGGTCCTCCTTCTTGCCCTTTTTGAAGACCGGAGTGACGTTTGCTTTCCTCCAGTCCTCAGGTACCTCTCCCATTTCCCAAGACTTGGCAAAGATGATGGAGAGCGGTCCAGCAATGACTTCAGCCAGCTCCCTCAGCACCCACGGGTGCATCCCATCTGGACCCATGGATTTATGGATGTCCAGATTGCTTAATTGCTCCCTAACCCAGTCCTCATCAACTGAGGCAGACTCCTCCATTGCCCTGCCTTCCTCTGGGGCCTCAGGGGTATGGGGCTCCTTAGGACAGCCTCCGGCAGAGTAGACAGAGACAAAGAAGGCATTCAGTAATTCTGCCTTCTCTGTATCTTCTGTCACCAGGGCACCCACCCCATTCATCAGTGGGCCTACATTGCCTCTGGTGTTAGTTTTATCTGCCATGTATTTGAAGAAGCTCTTCCTGTTGTCCTTGACCCCTCTCGCCAGGTTTAACTCTAAGGAGGCCTTAGCTTTCCTAGTTGCCTCCCTACATCCTCTGACAACAGCCTTATATTCTTCCCAAGTGGCCAGCCCCTCCTTCCATGATTTGTAAACCCTCCTCTTCCACTTGAGTTTGCCCAGCAGTTCCCTGTTTAACCACGCAGGTCTCCTGGCTCCCTTCCTTGACTTCCTGCGCGTCGGGATGCACTGATCTTGAGCTTGGTAGAAGCAGTCCCTGAAAGTTAACCAACTATCTTGGGCGCCTTTACCTTCAAGCAGCCTTGCCCACGGGATTCCCTCCAGCAACTGTTTGAAAAGGCCAAAGTCGGCCCTGCTGAAGTCCAGGGTTGCAATTCTGCTCAGTATTCTGTTCCCACCACAGGAGATTCTGAACTCCACCATCTCCTCAGAAGCTACAGAATTTCTAAACAAGGATTAACTAACAAGTGCGTGATGAAGACGTTTTCTCGTGGGATAAATGAACTTTTTATGGTTTTCATGTTTTGAATTCTGCCAATAGTATTCTGCATCCATCTGAAACCATGGTTCACTTAATTTATTATTTTATATGAGGCAGTTTGTTGGCCTGAATTTGCAGTTTCATGCTTGACCGCTGAAGACAGGAATAGCTCAGCAGTGGTAAAAACCAACTTTTTGAAGAAGGTAATAAAGAAAACTTAAAAGAAAATTCATAGTGCAATATTTTACCTGTGACTAGCACAAAAAGGTAGGGATTTAAATCCAAAAACTTCTTAGTTATGTTGATCTCTAACCTGATATCAAGCAGACTTTGAAGGCTAATGAAGAAACCCTCTCATTCTTCATTGATTCTTTTGATTTTTTTTTGTCTTCTGTCTCATTTCAGTTGCCATATTACTCTGGTGGTAAGACCACAATTTTTGTTATCAAGGAAATAATTTCTCCCCACTAGCCTGCAGAATCTGGACCTATTTTTTAACCCTTTGAGACTCTTGAAATAGCTGAGAAATGGCATCAGTTTCTATATGGATCACCCTTTTAGGGTCTCTTTGTACAACATTCTACCGGAGTCAACTAAAGTACATTTGTCTGTTCTTCTTGTTGTCATCACTTAGTGCAGCCCGTGTCTCCATGAACGTGCACCTTCTACTTTATCCTCTTTTCTCTAGCGCTTTAAGTCTCTCTTTACATTCCAGATTACAAGAAAACAAGGAGGTAGGTTCTCAAATCCATTACCACGGTGATAGCACAGGGCTGGGAGAGCAACGATGACCATGATAGCATTAAAATACTCTTGTCTCAAAACTTTGCAGTACGCTGTCACTTGCAGCTTGAGTGAATGAGTTCATTCCAGGTGTGGAAAACTTCTAGTTACTCTTAAAGAATGTTTTCCTTGCTACAATTCTTAAATAAATTTAGGCAAGTCACTTGAAACAAATTTTAATGGGCAATGACTAACTATGCATTTGTCATTTTCTTGACACTTCATGCTATAATTCATTTAAGTGCAGAGTCCTTACCTGAAACCACCACCGAAGTAAGCCGTCTTTTCATATGGAAGTGCTGTATGTTATTTTGTACTCAGGAAAAACAAAGACAAAACCAGATTTTCAGCATCTCAGCTCAGACACGGGACTGGACCCAAAGTTAACAAGCACCATTTATGTTAATTTTTGCCTCATTTGCCAGGAATAGTGGGGATCATTATCCTTTCGTCTTGCTAGAAAGCTGTGGCAAGTTTTTCGATGGAAACTTGGACACTATAGTGGTACGGGTTGAGACATACACAGACCAGTTAAGGTAAAACAAAGCTCATCAGTCAGAGAATATTTAACATGTAAGAAGCAAACTACTGGACATTAGATCTTTAATTCTTCAAAACAGTATGTCTGCCTTTGTCTTTACTCAGCTAATGAGTTTTGCTAAACCTGCCTTTGCATCAGTGAGCACTAAGTAGGGAGCAGTGTGGGATTCCCAAATATTGGTGTATGGGGCTTTCTGTAAAAATCTCCTGGTCCTTTTGTCACTCTAGAAGTTTTCCCCATAACTTCAAGGCTGTCATGGTTTTACATTTGGAAAAAGGTGGTGTGAGACATGAATCCTGCATCACGCCAGGAGAGGATGAGAGGTGCGTGTTAATACCATGGGATGCTAACACAGCTCAGGTCGTGCCTCACAGCCAAATGAAGGCACCACTCCAAAAACTATTGCTAAGTCATGCCCTGATAAAAAAGCACCGCTTTTCAGCTGCTACAACACCGCTAAATTATAAGGGTGGAGTTTATGTACAAAACGTGGTTTCTCAAACTCTCGAAAGGATGAACATCTGAATGAAGAAATGACCTCACAGCCACCTCATTTGCCATTTGTCATGCGATATAGCCTAGCAGCTAGAGCTTTATTTACAGACAAAGTTTGTACAATATGCTTATATATGCATAACCATGCACCTTAGCTCCTCTCAATCCAAATTAAAAGAAACTTATGACCAGGCACCGTTCCCAGGTCCCACGTGCTGTGCCAAGATCCCATCTCAGCGAAGTGAGCATCATGTGCACCCCACGTTCCATGGGACAGGACGCGGCTGCAGCCAGTTCTCGGACGTGTGGGCTGTCAAGTGCCGCTGGGTTACAAAAGATCCTGCAAAGGATGAGGGCCGCTTGTTTTGGAAACTTAGTTCCTTCCCTTTGAAATAACCTCCTGAAGTTTGCTGGCAGCCAGGCATGTTGCCCTCCATTGTTCCATCTCCCTGGCTGCAAGAAAACTTGGAGACGGGTGACATGTGAAAGACCTTGACAGTGATTTTGTTAGTGGTATTCACTCTTTACTAATCGCAGAATTGCAGAATCATTGGTTGGGAGAGATCAAGATCATTGAGTCCAACCATTCCCCCACCCCTGTCACTGACCCATGTCCTGAGAACCTCATCTCCGTCTGTCCAACCCCTCCAGGGATGGTGACTCCACCACTGCCCTGGGCAGCCTGTTCCAAGGCCCGACAGCCCTTTGGGGAAGAAATTGTTCCCAAGATCCAACCTCAGCCTCCCCTGGTGCAACTTGAGGCTGTTTCCTCTGGTCCTGGCACTTGTTCCTTGGGAGCAGAGCCCGACCCCCCTGGCTCCAAGCTCCTTTCAGGCAGTTCAGAGATCAGAAGGTCTCCCCTCAGCTCCTGTTCTCCAGGCTGAACCCCCCAGGTCCCTCAGCCGCTCCCATCACACTTGTGCTCCAGCCCCTCACCAGCTCCGTTCCCTCCTCTGAACTCGCTCCAGCACCTCAAGGCCTTTCTTGGCGTGAGGGGCCCAAAACTGACCTCAGGATCCAATTTTATGTTTATATTCAATGTTCATGTATATATTGCTCCTGAGGTACAGAGATTACATTGCAGAAGCTTGTTTTATGTCAAACACCAGGAGTTTGTCATGGTTCCCAAGGTGAAGCGGCACTTTTCATTCCACTTGGCACAACTCTGGCCAAATAAACTGATATTCTTGCTGTCATTGTTCCCACCTATAGCTTATTTATGAAGGACTTGGAGGGGCCAGCAGCACCTAAGCCCACTTTGTAACTGACCTGGTCACCGATTCCCAGCTGGTCCGCAGCATTTCACAAGCATCGCCAGCACAGCACCCCAGGAATGGGCGCAGACCATCCACCTGCACTTCCAGCTTTTGTCGGCAGCCACACGAACCATCGCAGCTACAGCAGGAACCACCATTTCTCAAGCATGTATGGATTTAATTGGCATCCAGTGGTATAAGTTGGGGAACAAGCTATCGGAGAGCAGTGTAGGGGAAAGGGACCTGGAGGTCCTGGTGGACAGCAGGATGACCATGAGCCAGCACTGGGCCCCTGTGGCCAGGAAGGCCAATGGCATCCTGGGGTGTATTAGAAGGGGGTGGTCAGTAGGTCAGAGAGGTTCTCCTGCCCCTCTACTCTGCCCTGGTGAGACCTCATCTGGAATATTGTGTCCAGTTCTGGGCCCCTCAGTTCAAGGACAGGGAACTGCTGGAGAGAGTCCAGCACAGGGCCATGAAGATGCTGAAGGGAGTGGAGCATCTCCCGTGTGAGGAAAGGCTGAGGGAGCTGGGGCTCTTGAGCTTGGAGAAGAGGAGACTGAGGGGTGACCTCATTCATGGTTATCAATATGGAAAGGGTGAGTGTCATGAGGATGGAGCCACGCTCTTCTCAGTGACAACCAATGACAGGACAAGGGGCAATGGGTGCAAACTGGAACACAGGAGGTTCCACTTAAATATGAGAAGAAACTTCTTCATGGTGAGGGTGCCAGAGCCTGGACCAGGCTGCCCAGGGAGGTTGTGGAGTCTCCTTCTCTGCAGACATTCAAACCCGCCTGGACACCTTCCTGTGTAACCTCATCTGGGTGTTCCTGCTGCAGCGGGGGGATTGGACTGGATGAGCTTTCGAGGTCCCTTCCAGTCCCCGACATTCTGTGATTCTGTGATATTCTTGCACAGAAATAAACCATCCCTTGGGTCCCCACCAGAGGTGTGGGGGAGCTCTGCAGAGGCAGGCACAGCGAGGGTTCCAGTTTTCTGGCAAGCAGCCTCATACATGTAAGAAGTGGTTAAACACGTCATTGCTTAGGTAATGGAAAAGCTACTCATCACTGCTAAAGAGCAACACCGCTGCCCTTTGCAAGGGGCGGCAACCATGATCCGCCTTGCTTATCTGAAATCTCAGGAAGGGGATTAAGAACAGCTCTGGTTTTGTCTCTTTTGAACTTAAAACGGCAAGAAATAAGGTTTATTTTATTACTCCAAAGAAAGTTTTGGATTCCTTCTTGTTTTTGTTTTGCAAAGGGGAGATATGGAGAGAATGTTTGGGTAAATGCCATAAACATGCTTGTATTATTTTTGTTTCATTTTCACTACTTAAACTCTCTCTCTTTTTTTTTCTTTTCTTTTTTTTTCCCTAGAGGAATACTCATCTATACCAAAACTAGGGAACATTTCAAACATTAATTTCTGCTTTCATTTCACAGCTATGAAGTACAGATAATATTATTCACCAAGAAACTGACTGACAATATTTGAAAATGCAGGCTACATGAGGCAATGTTATTGACCTACTGTATTTTATTGCTATGAATGTTTTCAGAAAGGATTCTTCCATTCTGCATAGCAAAGGAAAAATTTTGTAAAAGATGTGCATAGAAATTAACAGATAATTATGATTAAAGCTTGCATCATCCAAATTATGAAAGCAAAACCCATTGGGATAAGAGATCAACACAGAAGGATAATAGCACGTATTTTTAAATGCCAGTATGTTTTGTCTATAATCAGTCATCAGTTATTAAAAAAGCAATGGAAAAAATAACCAGGAGTACAACATTATATAAAATCATAGAATCACAGAATGTTTTGGGTTGGAAGGGACATTTACAGACCGTCTAGTCCAACCCTCAAGCCTGGCCTTGGACACTTCCAGGGATGGTTCATCCACCACCTCTCTGGCCAACCTGGGACAGGCTCTCACCACCTTCAGGGCCAACAATTTCTCCCTCATGTCCAGCCTGAATCTTCCCCCTTTAGTTTAAAACTATCACCCCTTGTCCTATCGCAACAAGCCCTGCTCAAAAATCTGTGCCCATCTTTCCTATCAACCCCTTTTAAGCACTGAAAGGCCGCACTAAGGTCTCCCCAGAGCTTCTGTTCTCCAGCTGAACACCCCAGCTCTCTCAGCCTGTCCTCCCAGCAGAGCTGTTCCAGCCTCGGATCATTCCTGTGGCTCCTCTGGCCCCTCTCCAGCAGGTCCATGTGTGTCCTGTGCTGAGGACCCAGAGCTGGACCAGCACTGCAGGGGGGTCTCACCAGAGCGGAGCAGAGGGGCAGGATCCCCCCAGACCTGCTGCCCACGGGGCTGGGGATGCAGCCCAGGGCACCATTGGCTTCTGGGCTGCGAGCGCACATGGGGGCTCGTGGTCAATCTCTCAGCCCAGTGCCCCCAAGTCCTTCTCCTGGGGGCTGCTCTCCATCCCTGCATCCCAGCCTGGACTGATATCAGGGATTGTCCCCACCAGGGGCAGGACATTGCACTTGGCCTTGCACATTGATTTACTTAAAATCAAGACTCATTGCTGCTTTGCATACGCTCGAGTAGCCAAACTGATAATGAAAAAAACCACACCATGAGCACTGCAAGGTGACATGGCCTCCTGAGAGGTGATGTTCATCCTCAACACCTATTGCTTTTCAGATTCAGATGGTGGTGCTAGTTTCTCGGGTGCTGAGCCAGTACAACACCTCATGTCCATAGAACCCATACAGGGGTGGCCGCAACCACACTGCTCTTCCGTGCTTTCCTGGGCCAAACTGCATCTACAGAGGTTGCAACCTTCCTTGGAGCAATCTGCGCCGAGTGAGCGTGAAATTTTTTTAAGATAAAAAAGATGATACTTTTTACTTGAATGAGGATACAGCTATGTGTCTTGGATACCAACTGAAATCAAGGCAGGACATTTGCAAGCAGAGGTAATATCTCCTATTAAACAACTCATACACAAACATAAATAAATCAGAAATGCCCTAAGGTGCTACAGCCACACTTCAGTGTGCCTAAAAGCTTTAGCACTTTTTCTAGCTACAGTCTCTGGCTTAATAAAAAGATATTACCTATATCTGTAATCTCTATGTTGTCCCAAGTTAACCACAGCCTCAGCAAAATACCAAGAGCACATGGAAAGCCACAAACAAAATAATTTTCTTTGTTCATTGTAATCTGAAGAGTTAAATTAATTATATAGACATATATATAAATAAGATAACTTACATTTTACCACAATCTTCATAAAGGATAATTATTTCTGGAGCCGTCCTTCCTTCATAAGCCTTGGGTTTCTAACCACTACAGTTTGCAACAACAAACCACACTTCTCAAACATCTCTTTTAGCAAAACAACCCAACTGGTTAAGAATCACAGTCAGTGCTCGTCAGGGCACTCTTTTCATCTCAAAGAAGAGTCATTAATGAGCTAACCAGGATATTTGCATCGATTTCTCAGTTTGTGTACCTACAAGCAAAACTGGCATTTTCACTTTTAGCCTAGTTCAGTAATTTATACATGTCAAGTGTTGAGAACTGTCCTTACTCTTCATTCAAGTAAAAAATACCACTTAACAAAGTCAGCAGGTTTGCGTGAACAAATTCCACAAAAATAGCAGCTTGCTGGGTAGAGTCCAAAGGCCTGACCCAACCCATCACACGCCCTCAGGCTTCACCCCCTCCTCCTGCATCCCCACATGCTCAGCATGGTACCAGTTTAGTCACTGGCAGAGACGGATGAAATTAGGAACCATATAATGCTATTGTAAAGGGCTTAGACAGTGAAAGGTTGGTCGTAAAATTGTTTTCCTACAGACCAGACATTTTTCCCCACCTGGTGTGATCTCCTGTCCTGCAAAGACCCCTCTCGCCGCTGTGTGTGCTCTGTATGGGGTACGTTCATAAGCTTCTCAATCCCTGCTTTATAACACTTTTCACATTGAAGTTGTCCTTTATTTCATGTGCAGCACCAACAACACGACATTGCAGAACAATGCATGCAGAAGGAAAATGTACAGCATCCAGCCTGACAGCTAATATGGTCTAATTAAGGTTGACGGTGCAGCTACATCAGGTCAAGACTCAAGTTGCAGTTCAACATGCTACAGTCACAGTTTTCACCTGTCTTTCTCAAAAAGATGGTTCCCTGATAGGAAAAACCTGATTTGTTTATTCTGTTGAAGCATCTTACAGAGCCTGAACGCCTCGCAGAGTCTTCATTAAAAATTCTCAAGCCAAAGAACAAAATATATTTCTCTGTTCGTTGCCAGGCTGATTAATGATGGGAAAACAGATGGTGTTTGCTCATTTGTCAAATTAAACTAAAGCCCCGAAACTATCACCAACAAAACACTCCTCCTGAATGATCGGGAGGGTTGTCCTTAACATCCTGCTCATTAACACATCTCTCCAGGAAGCTCTAATTATCCAGCCAGTGACTTTTTGGTCTCTTGCCCACAATTACTCATTCCTGCTGTCTCTTTATTGTCCCTTAAATGCCATTCCAGACCTGCTGCCTTGACTTCACCACTCCTCATCTCCCTCCTTTTCCCCCCATTAGTCTCTGATTGCAAACAGCCTCATCCAAGCCATTCTCCACTCCACCAGCAGCTCCCTGGACCACTCTCCATCCCCTGCCCTGCTTCAGTCTCCTTGTGCCCAAAAGTGCCTTTCGGTGCCTTTTTTGCTTTTTCCCACTAAAGTTTCCTTCCCCTGTGAGGACCAAAACCTCCTCTTATCATCCAGCTCTGGTGTCTGCATCCCCACTCCCCATCACATCCAAGGTCTCCCCGTATTCCCTCTCCATCCTTCCCCACCAACCTCCTGATTCCTCCCTTTCAAGAAAACCCCACATTTTCCATATTTTCACACGATATGCCAGTATAACTAGAGACCTAGAAAAGGGCTGGTGGGACAAAAGACTCAGAAATGTCCAACCCCGGGACATTAAATGGTGACAGTATTTTCAAATCAGGTGCATATTCTAGCACTTCAAAGCTCAAACAAATAAAACGGAATAGGGAGTGTATATATTTTTTTAAAGGTAGCAACTTTAACATGCTGTAGGTTTTGTTCTTTGCATCAAAAAAGAAAAAAAAAAGGAAAAAAAAAAGCAATCCAACAGTCAGCCAACTCTCCCTCTTTTTTTTGCATCCATCTGAGTTAATAGTTTTCTGTTCCATGATCATCAACAAGAAAACAGAGGGGAAAGCAAACTGACTGACAAACTTTAGATATTAAATTAAGACAACCTTCCTGAGAATAAGAACATATTTAAATTAAAAGCAACAACACCTTAAAAGCTTGCAGCAATTATTATGCCTGACAAATACTGAAAAAAAAGGGACTTAGCTAAGCCTGGGCATGCAGTACCACTGATTTCATGTGATTAACAGTAAACATATGATTAAACACTTTGCTGGATTTTAGCCAGAAAATTCAGTTCCGCAAAAGCCTGAACACTCTTCCACTAACATGAACACATTCACGAAACTTTCAAGTAAAACTTCCTATTACTAACATTCTACTAAATGTCATACAGGAAACTGCATATTGCTCATAATTCTTACTTTCCTGAACTGCATCTCTATTAATTTAAATAGCCAGCTTTTATTAATGCAGTACTGTGAAAAAAAAAAAGCAATAAAAATACTATCTAAGCAACCACCTGAGTCAATGCAGCTGTATATGAAGACCTCACAATACTTTGATCTGTGTTTTTCAAGAAGAGGAAGGGGAAGGGGAAGGGGAAGGAGGAGGAGGAGGAGAAGGAGAAGGAGAAGGAGGAGGAGGAGGAGGAGGAGGAGGAAAAAAGTGCTTCTGTGCTGCAGTTCTTCTAAAATACAAAACTGAAACATGTCAGCTCAGGTGCCACTTCTCCCTGTCAACCACAAAAACAAGGTAAGGAGGCATGGTGAGAGGTGGACCTCTAAATCTAAATCTAAATGTGGTGAAATAAATTGATTGTGTGCTTTGCTTTTTTTCATTGTGATCAAACAGGCACAGGGGTTTTCCTCTGATACTTCCCTATACCTCACTACTGTTAAATACATTTATATGAACAATGATGTTGACACAGACCTACTTCTCCTTTATGTGCATGAAAAGGACAACAACCCACTGCACACACAAAACTTTCAGACCAGGCAATTTCAAACTGAACTTGATTATGACCAAATTTGTCATACAGCTGACAAATCACCCAAAAATGTGCCCCAACTTTTGGCTCTAAACTGAAAGCATATTTTTTCAAATGAATGTATAAAACCATATTTTAAATAAATAAAAACACAGAAACAAGAGGCACTACATTATGTATCAGGTTTTTATACCGAATAGCTTCTTTCTTGTCCAACAGGATCAGGAAGAACAAGCCATAAATGACAAATGCTTGTCACATTTATTTGGTGAACTACCAAAAGGAGTTCAATGGGGAGAAGGAAAATGAATACTTCTATGGAATCACAGTAGTAATAGACAAAGAGGCATAAAAAAGCTCATTAAATACACTCAAGTTTTGTACTTTTCTTTGTGACACTTATTAAACATCTTGAGATTGCTCAGGTATCTAAAAAGTTAAAAATTTCCATGTCATTTATTCCAAAGGCATCATAAGTATAAACTGTTAAGTATATAAACATAACCTTTACACCTGACTATTTAACTTAAACTATGTAATGTGTTTTTTAAGTAGTAATATACTATATCCCCTCTGAAAAATTAAAACAATACTATCAAAATAAGATTTCTAAAATGTCAATATTATGAAGCACTCTGCTGTAAATAATTCTTTTTGAAATGCAAGTGCAAAAAAAAATCATTGGCACAAGATCAGTCACATTTCTGACAATGCAGAGCTTCTTATCTTACCCAATTCTATGTGTTTCAGTGCTTTAACACAACATTAACAATAGAATTTAATCTGGAGACAATATTTATGGCCACAGCACGTTTTTTATTTCATGACGTTTCTTCTTTGGGGCATTCACCATCATTCTCCTTTCAGGCCACAATTTACTTGGCAGGTTTTGAGTTGCATAGTTTTTCCAAATCTAATTCATTTTTTCTGTACTTCTCAGCAAAATAATCGGAGTCAAATTTTACAGAGAAATCTGGAGGACTCACATAAACATTTCCACTGTCTATTGTGACTTTGTGAATCCTTTGTTTGACCCCTTTTGATCGCCACTGTGGTGTTGGTGATGGCTCCAAAGGATCTATTCCTTCATATAATCCTTCTCCTGTTTCCAAAGTAATTACGTACTTATGCCAAGGACAAACAATACATGCTTGACCATTGATATCCTGCAAAGAAGAAAAAAAAAAAAAAGCAAGTCATCGTCTTCTGATTCTTCTCCTGGAAGTATCTCTGGGACAAAAGCCATGTCTGGTGATTTGGCTGTATGGCTGTCTGCTATTTTACATATACATCCATTTCTTTCAACGTTATGTTCAGATTAAAATATTCCAAAAAATGTGTTAGAGATTTCACATGACTCTACACCCCTGCATTATTTTTATTTTATTTACATACCTCAATGTCTCCCAGACGTAAAGCGCCTCCTTCATCTGAAACAGGGTAGAACACAGTATTAATTTACATGGCAGATTTTATGTTTAATTGTTGCAACATTGAGATCATATGTGCAAATATCTTACGGTAGCAGCGAGAGTCCATGGCATGAAATTTCCCTTCATGGTAGAAAACAACAACTTCTCTGCCATCGACCTTGGCTGTTACTCTTTGGGACTTCTTTATGACATCTTCTTTGCCAATTAATATAAGACCATCTGGCCGCGTTTCAACTGTTCCTGTACTTGAACTGTGCAAATCCACATCCTTAAAAAAACAACAACAACAAAAAATAATCAAGAAGCCACTTGCAAAGCAGTTGACATTTGGATTTCTATGTGTAGAATGGATGTTTCAGTCCCAGAGAAAATCCTGACCCATTTCACATGTGAGGTGAAAGGAGCAGAAGTTTTAGTAAAAAACTATCAACGTGCACATGAAGAAAAGCACATGAGTTTGGTGATTGATAATGTTTGGTCAGTGTGCTCACTAACAGAACTAGGACTAGGAAAACCAGCTGCTGCAAACCTGATACCTGGGGCTGAGGCAAGATAAATTCTAAATCACTATTCCTTTACTCTGCACTTAAACCACCATATCCCTGGGAGGGATGTACACAAAAAAATACAAGGATGTTTCAGGTAAAATACTATACTGTTTAGCTATGCAATCAGTAATCAGCAGGATTTACATGTAAACCAAATACCCTTTACATAATATTATGGCTAGAAATGCAAACAGATGTAAGCTGATAAAAAACTGAAAATGTCATCTGCAAGAGGGAAAAAAAATTGTTTATTGAGAAGCTGGATTCAACCTGGGCTTTTCAGCAAATGTGTCTGCCTTTCCCTTCCTCCTCTTACATATTTCTAACGTCTAAAAGCCTCTCCCAGCAGACAACATAAGCAGTTTCATCACAAAACCTGCCTTCCTGTTAAATTTGCTTACAATGAGCTAAGCACTCCTGTTCCCTTTGAAGTCCCAGTACAAGGAAAAGTCCGATTTCTCATAAAAATAAGCCTGAGAAAGGCCTTTGCAGGTGCTGAGATGGGAGGGGAGCCCATGGCAGGGGGTGCACGGCCCAAGGACAGCCACCCCGTACCTCACGTCGGCGCCAGATCGCGAGGGAGATGAGGAAGCAGATGAAGAAGTGGAGGCTCAGGATCACGAGGTCCAGCATCGCCTCTCCTCGCCGTGCCCGCCACAGCTGTCCTGCCCCGCTCACATCTGTAACGGCGTGTCCAGGGCGCCAGGCTTTACGTGCAAACTCCAGCAGCGGGGCCGGCCCCTATAGCATGGGGGGGAGGACGTATAGAGGCTCAGCGTGGCGGGACACAGCTCTGTCAGGGCTGATAAGGAGCAGGGACATGCTGGGGCTGGGCTGATAACAGGAAGGGAGAGCTGTGGGTTCTTCCTTCCTCCCCACCAGCCCAGGCCAACACAACCTCCTCCACGTGGGACATGCCTGCTCAGAGCCACCATCATGTTATGTGTTTATTCCAGATCAGGAGCTGCATGGTTCCTAATAAACCCTTGCACCATGGTTCCTAATAAACCCTTGTTCCTAATAAACCCTTGCCACCACCACCTCCTCCACACGGGACCTCCCGAACCAAGACCCTGCTCAGAGCCACATGTCACATTACGTGTTTACTCCAGATCAGCAGCTGTGTGGTTCCTCATAAACCCTTGCACCATGGTTCCTAATAAACCCTTGCACCGGCTGTAAATAACAGCGTGGCGTTTTCGAGGGCAGTTGTTATCTGATTTGCACATGATCAACCATCAGGAGCCACTCTCTGCTTTCCAGTTCAGAGGAACTTCCACCTAGTCTTACCTAGAAAGTGAAACGTCACTGTCAGACTCACAGAACCTTCACATAAGGCATCTGTGCTTATCTCCTTTAGAAAATGGGCACAGGGTGTAGCAAACGAACCACAAGAACTGCAGCAGGAAATCCCCAACTTTACTATCACCTTTTGGCTGACTCTGCTTACAAACTTCCCAAACTGGCCATAATTTTAAAATGCAGAAGCCTGTACCTAGAAACACTCTTACGAAGACAAGTCTAAAAAGTTTTGTATCTATATACATACACATATAGAGATATAGACACACACACGTATATCTACATACATCAAAACAAACATGCACACATACATATGTATTTCCAGACCAGAGTTAAAAGAACACTTGGCACCAAATCTCCAGTTCATTTAATGATGACATTCCTACGGTCAGGCTGGATTTTGTACACATAATCATCCAGGGACCCCTGTCCGAAACCTGGCTCAGACCATCAGCATGTTGTGGACACTACAAGGCCCAACTGGCATAAGAAATCAACAGCCAATGGCTTCATTTTACAGTCAAGACATCCATGCTCATCTACAACCAACTGAAGATTAAGAACTGCCTTGACACATCAAGGGTCTGCCAGAAGAAAGCCATCAAGGCAATGTACACTTGTTAATACACTAATGAGTTTGTTAAATGCATTTAGGCTGGCGGCAAAAGATTTTATTCCTTTAGAAAAAGAGTGCAGCTAAGAACCCCTCATCACAAAAGACCTGTAACTAGATCCTCCTGCTGCAAGCCTACTGTTGGCAGCTTTCCCATCCATGAAAAGGACATGAATGTGCAAAGAACAGAAAATGAGAGATTTCATCCTAGAGCAGATGAGGAGGCAGAGAAAACGCCAAGGGAGGCAGCAGTTTCTTGCCTAGAGGGGTCCCCTGAGTCTGGGACAGGACTGTAAGGGAAGGGCAACAGACCTCTGAGGTGGTTTTCACCAAGTGTGACCTTCTCCTCTTCCATCTCAGCCCCCAGCTTCGTGCCACCCGGACAACGCTGCCCCCACAGCTGGAACCAGATGAACAAAGACCTGCTTTCTCCTCCCTTTCTTTAAATAGACATGGTGTTAAGCACAGACCAGGAGACAGCTGAGCTAGTGAGCATCACCTGCCCATCAAAAGTGCATTAAAATAGCAATTTGTCTGCCTGCCCTTTCACAGTCCCTTGGAAAGTGCAATCTCCAATACCTTCTAAGGTGAAAAAATAGGTGCTAAGGTGCTTGCTCCTGGTTTCCAGACTGATGACTGTCTGAACACCATCCATTCCAATGAGACACGGAGTACAACAGGCTAGATGTGCAAGGCCAAATACAAGGTTCTGTACCTGATGGGGACAACCCCCCATATCAGTCCAGGCTGGGATGCAGGGATGGAGAGCAGCCCCCAGGAGAAGGACTTGGGGGCACTGGGCTGAGAGATTGGCCATGAGCCGCCATGTGCGCTCGCAGCCCAGAAGCCAATGGTGCCCTGGGCTGCATCCCCAGCCCCGTGGGCAGCAGGTCTGGGGGGATCCTGCCCCTCTGCTCCGCTCTGGTGAGACCCCCCTGCAGTGCTGGTCCAGCTCTGGGTCCTCAGCACAGGACACACATGGACCTGCTGGAGAGGGGCCAGAGGAGCCACAGGAATGATCCGAGGCTGGAACAGCTCTGCTGGGAGGACAGGTTGAGAGAGCTGGGGTGTTCAGCTGGAGAACAGAAGCTCTGGGGAGACCTTAGTCACAAGGATGGAGCCAGGCTCTCCTCGGTGACAACCGATGATAGGACAAGGGGCAATGGATACAAACTGGAACACAGGAGGTTCCTCTTAAATATGAGAAGAAACTTCTTCTCAGTGAGGGTGACAGAGCCTGGACCAGGCTGCCCAGGGAGGTTGTGGAGTCTCCTTCTCTGCAGACATTCAAACCCGCCTGGACGCCTTCCTGTGTAACCTCATCTGGGTGTTCCTGCTCCAGTGAGGGGATTGGACTGGATGAGCTTTCAAGATCCCTTCCAATCCCCCACATTCTGTGATTCTGTGACATTCTTAGTGCGGCCTTTCCAGACTTAAAAGGGGCCCATGAGAAAGATGGGGACAGACTTTAAGCAGGGCCTGTTGTGACAGGACAAGGGGCGATGGTTTTAAACTAAAGGAGAGAGATTCAGGCTGGACATAAGGAAGAAATTGTTGGCCCTGAGGGTGGTGAGAGCCTGTCCCAGGTTGGCCAGAGAGGTGGTGGATGCCCCATCCCTGGAGACATCCCAGGCCAGGCTGGACGGGGCTCTGAGCAACCTGAGCTGGTGAAGATGTCCCTGCTCATGGCAGGGGTGGCACTGGGGGAGCTGGGAAGGTCCATGCCAACACAAACCATTCCATGATTCTATGATACGACAGCCCACACAACCCACTTGGGTCCCACAACAGAATTCTGAGCTACCAACAAGCAACCAGAGTGGCACCTATGAATGGAAGTAAAAACGTTTCAATCAACAAGAAAAGAAGTTATTCCCACACAAACACATTTTCAGTTGATTTTCTACTAGATTTTTCCTAACGGTTTCTTAACAGTTTGGCTGCTTTGATGTTTTCTGAGTCACTGCACATGGAGCTGAATGGAGGCGTCCCTGCAGCCAAGTGCCATCTGCTGGGAACAACAGTCAAAGAAACGGGTTTGGGAGCAGCAAAAGGATTTGTTTTCCAGCAAGAAATATAGCTGGGTTTATGAGTTGTAGTAACTCCTTGCTGTTCCCTGCTCTAAGTCCTCTTTCTCTTTTGGGGAAAGGGGAAAAAAATCACTGCCAGGGGGACGTGGGCCTGATGAGCTCCACAGACATGGGTGCTGGGGCGGGCAGCTGTTGGGGGTCACAGAATGACAGGGACTGGAAGGGACCTCGAAAGCTCATCCAGTCCAATCCCCCCGCCGCAGCAGGAACACCCAGATGAGGTTACAGAGGAAGGTGTCCAGGCGGGTTTGAATGTCTCCAGAGAAGGAGACTCCACAACCTCCCTGGGCAGCCTGGTCCAGGCTCTGGCACCCTCACCATGAAGAAGTTTCTTCTCATATTTAAGTGGAACCTCCTGTGTTCCAGTTTGTACCCATTGTCCCTTGTCCTATCATTGGTTGTCACCCAGAAGAGCCTGGCTCCATCCTCGTGACACTCACCCTTTCCATATTGATAACCATGAATGAGGTCACCCCTCAGTCACCTCTTCTCCAAACTAAAGAGCCCCAGCTCCCTCAGCCTTTATTCACACGGGAGACGCTCCACTCCATCATCCCAACCAGAACAAAAGGCCATGCGACCCCCAGCTCCCCACTCTTCGCCGCCGCTCGCCCCGGCTGCCCTCCGGGGGATGCTCGGAAGGGCCTCGCTCCGCCGGGGGTGCTGCCGGCAGCGGCGGGGAGGAGGTTACTGAGCCATCGAGGGAAGACGACGGGCGAGGCAGGACGAGCGGACTGACGGGGGAAGACGCCCGCCGGTGCCGGGCGGTGCAGGGGGAGCGGACCGCCGCGGGATGATGCTCGCCGGTGCCGGGGGCGGGGGGCGTGCGATCCACCGTGCGCGCAGCCCACTCCCGGTGCTGGATGACGGCGAGCCCCTATATAAACCGCGGGGAGCGCCGCACCGCCGCCGGAGGAAGCTCGGGCGCCCGAGCGACGGCTGCCCCGATGGAGCAGGACCCCTTGCCCCCCGGCCTCAACCTCTCGGCCCCCGGCGCCCCCTCGCCCCTCCCCGGCTCGCGGGCGGCCTGGGCGGGCTCCGTGCTGCTGCTGGCGCTGGTGGGCAACGGGCTGGTGCTGCGGCGGCTGTGCGGGGGTCGGCCGCGCCGGCGGCGGGACCTGCTGGTGGGGCACCTGGCGCTGGCCGACCTGGCGGGCTGCGGGCTGGCGCTGCTGCCGCGGCTGGCGGCCGAGCTCCGCGGCTCCGCCGGGCCCCCGGGAGCCGCCGCCTGCCGCCTCCTGCCGCTGCTGCAGCGCTGCGGGCCGCTGGCCTCGGCCCACGGGCTGGTGCTGCTGGCGCTGGAGCGGCACCGCCCGGCGCTGCCCGCGGGCGCTCTGGCCGCGCTGGGCTGGCTGCTGGCGCCGCTGCTCGCCCTGCCCCACGCCTTCGCCTTCCGCCCGGCCCCGCGCCCCGGCGGGTCCCGCTGCCGCAGCGTCTTCGAAGAGCTGCCGCGCTGGCACGGCCTCGCCTTCGCCGTCTACGGGGCGGCCACCGGCTTCCTGGCGCCCGCCGCGCTCCTCTGCTGGGCCTGCGCCCGCAGCTTGGCCGCCCGACGGCAGCGGATGCCCGGGGCGGGGAGCGGCCTCTCCCGCGGGCGGGCGCGGGCGCTGCGGCTGCCGTTGGTGCTGGCGGGTCTGTTCGCTCTCTGCCGCCTGCCCCGCTGCGCCGCGGAGCTCGGCCTGGCCTCGGCGCCCGGCGAGGGGCGGCGGGAGCTGCTGGCGGCGCTGGGCGTCGTGGCGGCGGCCAACAGCGCCCTCAACCCCTTCGCCTGCCTGCTGCTCCACAGCCGCCGGCCCGGGCCGCGCCGCCTCCGCCGGGCCCTCCCCAGGACCGGAACGGCGGCCGCCGCCGCCTGCTGCTGCTGCCCCGGCCTCGACGGCCAAGGGCGACGCGGGGCAACGCTCCGCCGGCCGCTCCGCCGCCGCGCCGGCACCCCCGGCATCCCGGGAACCCGCGGCATCTCCATCCCCGGCGCCCCCGCGGCCGCAGCGCGCACGCCCAGCGCGGCCCCGCGGTGTTAGCGCGGGTGGGCAGGACTCGTCACGGAACAGCTGTTGTGTCGAGAACGGGACGCAGCTGCCAAGCGTTTGTGCAGCCGCACACCGGGGCCCGTGGTCTTTCACCTTAGCGCTCGTCGATCTTGGGGATATATATTCTTTTTTTTTCTTTTATTTTTTTCCCTGTGTTTC
Source organism: Caloenas nicobarica (assembly GCF_036013445.1). Classification (NCBI taxonomy): domain Eukaryota; kingdom Metazoa; phylum Chordata; class Aves; order Columbiformes; family Columbidae; genus Caloenas; species Caloenas nicobarica. The sequence continues at coordinate 84,061,912 of NC_088284.1, read as the reverse complement.
AGTCTCAAACACGCTTACGGAAGAGTGGAAAATCAGCAGGATGGCTGTTGCTATGCAAACTGCCCGAACGTTGTTCCCAGTCAGAGCTCGACTTACTTGTCGTCCTTACAAAGCCTTACAAATACTTCGTTAGTGCCGTGTGGATTTTGTGATACCTCATTCAGAAATAAAGTCGGTCAGTCCAAGAAATTACTCTTGTTGTTGTTTGAACAGAGTAGCAAAGTGCGGATGTGACCTTCTCATCTCAAGCGGGCTGGTGTAATTCTTGCATTAATTAACCAATTAGCTGTACACACTGAGCAGAGGGCTGTAACAGGCACACTGCAATGGGATGTATTTGTGTAAAATATGACAAAAGTCTTCTAAAACTTTGTGTTTATTCCTGCTTAGCATGTTCTAAGGCAGAGCAATGAAGGAATACTGCACTGAGATTATATCCTCCTCATTTAGCTCTGGTTTTATTGGTAAGATTTCCATTACACCCACTTCACCAGCTGAATATTTTTTGTTGACGCTACCAACAATAAAGCCAAACCTCCACTTTTCTGAGGTGCAAGAGCTCTGTTTCTGTAGGACTGGGCATGAATGATGTGCAGTGTTTACAGCTGGTAGCATATGTGCTATCAATACCCTCAATATGTTGATGATAGCTCACATGTATGAAAATAATTGATAAACCAGAGCCGTGTTAGGTGCTCTCACCAGACCCAGGAGGGACCTGCCGATGCCTGGTGGAGCCCGAGACGCTGAACACAACCCAAAATGTGCCCAAGCTGTGGCTGCGTGAAGCTGTTTCTCCACCAAAGACCCGTCTGTAGTTCCTGTGCGTGGGGAACAGCACAGCCGGCTCTGCGGGTTTCAGTGGCCACGCAGCATTTCTGATGGCAACATCTGTTTTCAGGGGAAGCTGCCAAGTGGGGCTTTTTGGTTCTTACATTCTGCAGCGGCGTGCATGCGTTTGGGCTCTCACTAATGCTGCTCACGTGGGGAACGAGGAAGGTCAGCTCGGCACAGGGCTCATGCTTGTGCAGGGTCTCACTGGCTCTCCAGCAGGGCTTTTTCTTGCTTATTCTGTATAAAAAAATCAGCACTAATTCAGTGACACAGGACCTGAAGCTAGTTACATCCGTGCTCTCTATCTGGCTCTCACTAACCTATCCGATAATCTCTTCTCTACACTTTTTTTTCTATGAATATATGCTGTGTATCACATCTTGTATCAAAACTGTCTCCTGATGGGTGCTCTTGTTGTACCGGGGTTACCCGTGAAGGTACCAGGTGCTGTCTGACAGCAGCTGCAGCATCTCAATCTCAATGAGCTTCCTCTGAGGAAGCCTGGCTTAAGGTGACTGTTCTCAGAAGACACCATCACTCTGGAAACAGTGACCTTGTGGTGTTCTAGCAGAATCTCATTGCAATAATTCATGTCTGCTCATAATTACTGCTACTGATAAGGGGTGATTACCACAGAATCACAGAATGTTAGGGATTGGAAAGGACCTCAAAAGATCATCCAGTCCAATCCCCTGGCTGGAGCAGGAACACCCAGATGAGGTTACACAGGATTATCAAGGTGGGTAAACCTGAAACTGCGCTGTGTAAACCTGAAACTGCGCTGTGTAAATGGGGCTGAATTTTGTTTAGTGAGAAATAAATAGTGGAGGAGCCTAAATCCCCACCCCATGTGCAGAACAGGGCTGCAAACAGCATCCTGGGGTTCAGATCCCTGATCCTGTGCAGGATCACACATACCTTGACCATCCCTGACAAATATTCTCAATTTATTTTTAATAAATTCCAGTGACAGAGTTTAGATAGCTTCTCTTGATGGGCTGTTTTAAAGTTTAACCATTTACAATTCCTTTTTTTCTCTCCAAATAGCTCATCAGAACAGCTCTACCTGAAAAACAAAGACATTTCTTTGTCTGCTCTCAGTGGCAGTGTTTGCTGTGCTCATAGTTAAGGACTTGAAAAGTTTTCTCTGACAGCTGAAATAAACCTAATATGATCTACAAGTCCATTACTTATATTATTTTCCTCTGAATCCTCTCTTCTATGTCTTTCTTGAAACACAAAAGCCACAAAGTGGAGACAATACCATGAGGATTCACTAGTGCTAAGAATAAAATAATTTCCCCTTGTGTCTTACATACTACACTCCTTTAATCAACCTGGAACGTCACTTGTTTCCTCCGTCACCACATAACACTGCTGGTTCATACTCTGCTTCTGTTTTTGCCAGGCGTGCAGGACTTTTTTTTTTTCCTGCAAAACTGCAGCCTTGAGAATTTTTGTTCACTGTTTTTCCCCTTTTTATTTTGACCTTTAACTAATCCATGATTAATTTTGTCAGGTTAATTTCAGATAATTTTTCCAGCTAATCAAGACTACTTTGAATTTTAGCCTATCCTCAGAACTGCTGATAGCTCTCCCAGGGCGCATTTTTGTCATGTTTCATGAGAAACAAGTGCCTACTCCTGCACTCAAATTACTAAATATATCTGGTTTGGACTTAATTTGGCTTGGTTCTGCATCAACACAGGAAGATTGTTTCCTGCAGACAGAGGAAGGAAGGCATTAGAGGGCTTTTGCCCTCTCTCTCTAGCTCTTCCAAAAAAAAGTTCACACCCAAATAATAAATAACTCACAGAAGTCAAAGTTTTGCTTTTAACATCCAATCTTTTCTTTTTAAATAGGCATTTTAAGAAGACCAGATACAAAAAGAAGCACCAGAGCAGACGTACGGATGTATGTGTGGTAAGTTGTTTATGAAATGCATGTGATCATCAGAAAATACATGTATTTTTCATGTTTACTTTTACTAGCTTACTGCTACTTTCATTACAGATTCCAGAAAGCATTTAGGTATGCTGAACTGCTACTATAGCAGCAACAACTGTGATCAAGAATAAGCACACATAACTGCTGCTACAATTACGTTTTCCCTAAAGCAGAAGAGTTACTAGCTAAATCTTACCTTCTTCCAAAACTGCTTTGTTTTGCTGTCACACCCCTGCAAAAAATGTCAGATAGTATTTTTATGTTAACTTTCCCTGCAAGCTCCAATTGCATGTCCCCTGTGTACGTTTCAGGTTCCAGTTCTCCACTCCTTGATGCACATTAAAACATTTCCCTTCAAAATCTGACTACATAATGGAGATTTATTCAAGCGGTTTTCATTTTACCCTCTGCAAATCACAATACCACTTTTCAGAGGACTGCTCTGCTCACACGTATGACCAGAGGGGTTTTGTTGTTTTTGTTTGTCTGCTTTTGATTTCCAACAGTGACCAGAGACCAGACTTCCCTTCACTTGCACATATTCAATTAGTAGCCTATACATATCATGAAATTTTAAACAGCATCAGATCCAAAAGCAAGACATTAGAAGGCAGAGCTTGAAAGATGAAGAATCAATCATGTATAAAACAGGAATGCTGACATAGTACTTGAACCAACTGCATCTACATTCCATTCAGACTGATACTAGTTAACCTTTTTATTTTATTTTAATCTCTATAGCTTCTCTAAGGTGGATGAATGTGTATGCATTGTGGATTTAAAATCTGTCTGATAGCAAATGGGCTCCAGCACATTCCACTGATGACTGGTATCTCACTACACTAAATTTTATAATCCTTGCTTTAGTGTGTCCTTAGAAATGAAAATTCCTGTTGAGTTATAATGCTTAATACTCTGCATATTTGCAACCAGCTAAGTATTCTGTATACACAATTAGGACTTATGTGCTTTCCTTCCTATGTATATGTAAGTATTAAAGAATTATAACATGTGAAAACCTAGATTTGTTGTGCTGGCTTGTTACATATAATGCTTTTGGCTTTCTAACACAAAGCAGTAATTGTTTGGGCATCTTTGCTTTCAATAGTTTATACATGACAATAATTCTAATACTTGAATACAGCAAAACATTACAAATGCAGAATGTTTTCATACCTCAGTCATATAAAATCTAGGTTATTTTTATTTACTTACTTCGACTAAGCCACTTGTCAATTGCATTCTCATATTTTTTTGGTTCCTTTAACCAGTCTTGATGCCACCTAAGGTTGGCAATAACATTTGAGTAATTCTGACCCAAACTTTGTTTCCAACCGATAAACTGTCTTTTGTTGTACTCCTGAACAGAAGAAGAAACCTTTGGGTAATTTACTATAGAGCGGAGCTTTCTGTCCAAGGAACGTACAATTACTGGGAATTTTATGGCAACATTTGTTAGCTCATCTGGATCAGCAGAAAGGTCTGGAACAAACAAAAAGTCAGTTAAAAGCCAAGTTGCATTTAAGTAAACTAATCAGTCAATTAGGACATAAAAGTTGTGACGTACCAAACAGTTGTGGAAGCACTGAACGCCCATCTGAGTACGTGATATATTTCCACTTGCCAGTTCGAAGCATGTATGTGGAAGAATTCACATTGCATCCGTGGAACTCGCTCAACACCCACGAGGGCCGAGGACCTCTGGGTGACACTTCGTTTTCAGCCTTTCCACGTAGCAATGGTATGAGAGAATATCCACTGAGATTCTGCGGGACAGGGATTCTTGCTATATCTAAGCAAAGGGATACAAAGTCAAAATGCTACTGCAGTCATCATGATTAAAAAAAGCCTAATATAATGCTACAGGTGTCTGAACTTAAATTCCATTCCAGTACTAAAACATGCATTCCTAAATATTCTCCTTGTAGAACACAAAACCCACAAATTATAAGAAAAAACCTTAAGGAACTTTCCAAGGACAGCTGCCCACCATGTTGATCAAAAGTAGGATCAGCTATGTCTTGGTCAATCTTTAATAGATGTTTGCTAAAACCATTTGTGATAGCCTCCAGTGATAGGTGGTGTTTTTTTGTAATCATGGTTTTTGTACCCTTCCCTTCTGCTCTCACCACATCAGGCAGGAGAAAGAGATTGTCACAGCATGAAAGGACTCTAAAAGCTCCATATTCAACATGGCCTAAACATTCATTTCTTTGATAATAACAATGCTAAGCTCCTGTCTAGCATTCTTCATCAGTGAATTACAAAACACTTCATGAAAGGTGGTCATTACGGTCATTATCCCCTATAACTGGTGGGGAAACCGGGGAACAGAGCCACTTGTTTCTCTGGTAGGGCTGGAGACAGATGGTATCAGAGGTGGTATCAACACAGTGCACATATGCAGAACACTGGCTGACTCCACAGCCTACTAGGTGGCCACCAGAAGATGCCATAGATTGAATAAACTCCTCAGTATCATTAGATGACAAGTGTCTCTAGCTCCCAAAGATCAGGTCAACATTAAGAGACTACTAAGATACCTCAGAGACATTCTGAAAAACATAGTTGAGAATCCCAAGGATGTTACATCCCGAACTCAACACTTTCCATTTCATAGAGCACTGTGGTAGTATTTTATCTTCTATTCTATGCTGAGTGGTGACACTCAGTGCCTATAGATTGCCCACAGGTGACTTTTTCCATCATCAGCATGTACCTTCCTTTTTCGCCTCTGCTTCTACAGCACCTTAATATATACCTGTTATCAATCCATAGCTCCTCCTCTAGTAAACAAAAAGCCCAGCATTTGATTAGGAAAACCTGTTACATGTAAACCCAGTAGCTTCCAGTGTGTGGGCTAAAAACTTGAGCAAGGCACAAAGAAGAAAAAAAGGGATTTGTAACTCTTTACGTATGATACCACAATTTATGTAAGGACCATATCTAATACAGATTACTTCATATATAAAAAATATTTGATACTGGAATTTGGAAGGGAGAGCTACACAGCTTACATCTTCTTTTCAACTGGTTAACTGCTTCAGAAGTTTTGAGAAGAGACAGGCAGATACCTTTTGTTCTGTTTTTAGAAAATCAACTTAAAACAAGATGCAAAATGATTTTTCACTGGCTTTTACTGCTTCTAGTACCGTTTTATCAACTGCACCATGTCCTCTCAGGTGATTGCAGTCTACTTGTAACAGTTCTTAAAGAGCGAGCTTTGCAGACTGCCTTCAAAAGGACATTTGTCTGATCAGTAGCCTAAAAGATCCCAGATAAAGTGACTTCACCTAATGTTTAGTTCCAATGAGATTCAGTTCTTGCATGATTTATCACAGGCAACTGTTCAAAAATTCACTCTTGAAAGTGATTTCCATCATGATTCTTCCATGTGACTCTTCAGAAAGGACATTCCTTTGACAAGCTAATGAAGCTGCCATTCCTTTAAGGTTTAACCTCATCTCTGGATGCATTTACACTGTAATTTCTGTAGTAAACTGTTAGGTATGAAGGCCAGCAAGGCTTATTCATATCTAAAAAGCATCTGATTGGGTTTTATCAATTTTTTTAAAAAAATAATCCCATATATAATCATTCACTGTAATTGTGTTGATCACAGTAATTAGGAACATCAACAGCTCCTTTATTTAATTTGTACAGCCACTTTTTTGCATTTTATATTAATTCTGTATGTATGTTCCACAGATAAACTGTCCTGTTGTGTTACTACATTGCCTCACAAAGTTGAGACGTAATTCTGATTATATTATAAATGCATAATAATAAAAGTAACTGGAAAAAAAAATAATTCATTTGAAATGACTTAACTCACCAAGCATAGTGGGGTATATATCCACAAGAGATACAACATTTGGTACTTGCTGCTGTTTTTCTACACCTGGCCCCATAATTAAAAGAGGAACATGGGAACTTCCTTCGTACATACTCATTTTATAGAACTGCCGGTGTTCCATAGCAAGTTCCCCATGGTCTGCAGTGAATATAACAATTGTTTTTTTCAGAAGGCCAGTATCTCTCAGAGCTGAAATTATCTCACCTGCAACAAGAAGATGACATTGAAAAGGATATTTTCAAAATATTCCTTCCAACCTCTGCAAAGCAGCACACAGACACAAATAAATCCTAGCTGGAGGGCTGGAAACTCATCTCTCTGCCACAGAAGGCAGAGCCCAAAGCACTCAGCCCAGAGTAACATGCAGTCAGCGGTGAGTTGCACGTGTGGCTCCCAGTGAAGCGTGGAGGGCACTGAACAACTACCATAAAAATTTCCAGAGACAAGGACACACCACAGGACAAGTTGCATCTTTTCTATTGTCATTTTGTTTAATTTCTAGCATAACTAATAATACTTATCTCAACAGCAGTAGAACAGGTCAGCAGAAGCCCTGAAACTACATTTAGGGTCAAGAGCTCTTGACAGTGTCCACCTTACACATATTTATGGAAGTTTCTCCTTCCTATGCCTACATCCCCACAGGAGCCCCTTGCACATATTTCCGTGCAATGAAGACAGAGCCAAGATCAATGAAGTCAGTAATTAAGCAAAGCACTTACACATCTTTAATGTTAAAACACTAAGATGATTTTTGCTTAGACTAGTCAAAACTTAAAATATGTTACCAAATTAAACGCCAGTGCAGATACTTTGCAGCACCTTCATTCCCCAAAACTGTAAGGTTCCCGTTGATCTCTTATTTAAAAAATATGGAAGAGCAATTCTGTGCCTTTTAAATTACTATATAATTCTAACATTGCTAAAAAGATTAGGTTATTTATTCATGGATTTCATATTAGAATGCAAGATGCAAATTCTTGCTCTTTCAGGGTCACTTTTCAAATTAAGAAAAATTACTGTAAATGAAGACCAATTTGCATTATAATTTTTATGTGTGTAGACATTACTGCAAACTAGGAAGAATTCTGAATACCTAGTTAATATTTTTTTTTTCTTAACTTTAAGTAACATCTTGCTAAGCGAGACTTCAAAAGTAACCTTACTGTTTAGTCTATGTGTAACAGCTGTCATCCATTCTATGCATTTGAAATCAATCTCTAAGGAAACTGCTTAAGCCCTAAAATTTATCTTCCCTTCCAGCTTTGCTTTGCCCATCAGTCCCATTCACAATTGTTTCCATTGTTTCAGTTAGCACTTAATCAAAGGGTATTTAGTTCCTCTTGTACATGGATCAAGCAATGTTTTGCTGCAGTCACTGGGCTTTTACATGGTCTCTGACTGGTGGTTGTGATTACCTTTCAGAGTGTTCTGAATTAATTTTGTAATAGCCTTAAAAGCTATCCAGTTATTTATCATATAGATTCATTAAGCAAGAACCATGTGACTTACTCCCAGATGTGAACAGTGATTGTGTTGTTGTGGTTGTTTGGGTTTTTTTGTTTGGTTGGTTGGGTTTTTTTTCTTTCTTTCTTTTTTTTTTTTTTTCTTTTCCCCTCCAGAAGACCAGTGCTATCAGCATTTTCTAAAAAAAAAAAAATCAACAAGAAAACTGACTGTATAATGAAACACCACCTACCTAGCATGGCGTCTGTCTCTGCACACATAGCATAATAAAATGCTCTAATATTTCTCACTTCTTGCTTTGTAAACTCTCCTGTGCAATTCTTGGTGTATGATGAGTAATAGTCTACTGGATGCATCTCTGAAAGAGAAGACCACTTGGGAATTTTAATTGCTTCATAAGCAACCTAAAAATAAGAGGAAATTAACATTACTTTAGCAACTGAATTAGACAGATTTTTAAAAAACAGATTTAATATAACACTTTTTAGCATAAATTCACAGTTCTCCATTTGTGGTCCAGGGAATGCCAGCTGCTTATCTGTTACATAGTGCTGCTGCCTCCTCCATACTTTTCCTCTGCTTCCACAGGTATCAAGTAATTTTAAAAGACAACTGTAAAAATCACCTAGAAACTCAGGCTAGGAGCCCGAAAAATGTGCTTTACCAGCTGATATCTTTTTTTAAGAGAGATACCGCAGAATGAGCTTCTAGAACTGTACTCTAGATTAAGTACAGAAGTATTGGCACAGTGTCTCATTAACTACAGGATAACTAAAAACCATATATATCAAAAAGACTGGGAGTTATGTGAGCCTACAGAACAACACAGAAATTTACTTAGTCTGCTAATGTCTCCAGGACAGTGGATGACAAATCTTGACATCTTGATAAGAAGAATTAACTACATTAGTCCAATTTACTAATACTTCTCAGTTTTTTTTCTAGAGATGTCAATCCATTTAGTTATAAAGAAGTGTTAAGATCAGTTTCAAACTAAAAAGTAGGAGCGAATCAATTACAAATAATGCTGGATTTTTATATTCAGACTAGGCATGCTCACAGATATTGTGTGATGCAGTACCAGCTTTAGAGCCTCAAAGTTTGACATACACATTTAGCCTAGGCAGTCACACTTGTAAGTATTGCCTTAAGTGCGTGTTGCATTTAATAGAGTTAACTACTTCTACATTGCAGACTTAAACCACAAATTACCACGAAGCAGAGATGATGTAATCTCAGTATGGAAAACTTAAGCTTACTAAATAAAACCACACCTGTTGCTCTCTTTTACCTCTGAAAACCTGCCTTTGTAATAGTCAGACATGGCAAACTTAAGTCTCCCTAAGCTCTATGGAAAATAGGCTGCAAGAAGATAAAATAATAGCGGACAACTGCTTCAGTCAGCTTCCTATTGCTGAAGGTCCTTGGCTACATAAAGTCACATTTTAAACCCCTAAAGTGGTATTTATTAGTTGCTCAAGATACAATGGGAGCAAAAAGTGTCCCTCTGCATTCACGAGTTGTCAGAAGACTGAACGCTTTTCTATAGGACTACAACCTACTTTTAAGGATTCACAGTCATAATCCCTTTGTCTGTCTGTTGTAATTCATAGATAGGAAAGAAGTCACATGCCCTGAAACTGTCAGCTTGTGCAAAATACAGGGGACCATCTGCTTAGCAACACAGGGTTTCATAAACAGACCATGTAAATACTCCATTCTGTGTTAGATCCCTAGTAAACATATTTAATTCAAGTTCTTCATCTGTGCAATCAAACTTCTTCATGAGACTGATCTCTAACATTTTCAAAGACTGCTTCTTTCATGGCCAAAACAGACACATTCCGGAAGAATTAGCCAATAGTCAATAAATGGTATATTGCACAATGGTATACCTGCACAAGTCCAGGTAACATGTGGTTCACAAAACTGAGTATGTATATGCAGTGTTGGAAAAGATCTCAGCAAACTATGGAGTTTAAGTACTCTAACTGGATTAAGGATGACAAAATATCTGTCGGAGATGTTATAACTCCATCTGTGACTTGAAAACAGGTACTCCCACTTCCCAAGACATGTCTAACCTAGCAATTAGAACCTAGGAAGTTTTCCTTAATATCCAAGCTAGATCTTGCATCTTGGAAATGAAGAGTTTTTTCCTCATGCTCTTCCTCTCCCCAAACTACTCATCATTCCGAGAAGAACCCACAGCCCTCACAATTACAAAGAAACTCACATCTCTCAACCTTCGTTTGTATATTGTTTTTTCTAGGTTTTTGTATTTTTGTTTCACCTAGATAGAGACTTTGGAATTCCCCAATATGGGTTTTTTTGAAGTAAACATAAAGTCTATTCAAACCTACTTCTCAGTTCTTCAGCTGCAGAGAATCTTAATGCCTTTATGTAGTGAAAGCTGTTGTAACCCATTTATATTTTTTAAGACAGATAAAGGCACCTGGAGACCACAAAAGACAAAAAAAAATTACTTCTTTGGCATGGAGTGCTGTTCCACATATGAACATAATGGAAATTTTCTGCACTGTAAAATATTGAAAAGCAACAGTAGCATGGAAAGAAGTTAATAGAAAAGACAGACTTCTGCTGTGTCTTGCTAATTCACGTTCTAGCTTCATACAGGAAAGTCAATCTCTCACTATAAAACTCAGAATGATTACATATAGTGTCATTTATAACAAGCACAATACAGAATGTTATAAACCATGAACTTCAGACCATTACTGAAAAAAAATACACCTAAGTAAGGCAACAATTTCATTCTTTGTTTAATGTGTTTCTAGTCATTGAATGCCAAATTTCTTTATTGATTCGGTGGCTACTGCTAACAACCACTTTGCTACAACCGAGATAAATTCTTCACTTCTATTTGCTTTGCCTTAAATAAGAAATTATAGAATCATAGAATCCTAGAATGGTTCGGTTTGGAAGGGACCTTCAAGACCACCTAGTTCCAAGCCCCTGCCATGAGCAGGGACATCTTCACCAGCTCAGGTTACTCAGAGCCCCATCCAGCCTGGCCTGGGATGTCTCCAGGGATGGGGCATCTACCACCTCTCTGGGCAACCTGGGCCAGGCTCTCAGCACCCTCAGCACAAACAAGTTCTGCCTCTGTCTAATCTAAATCTCCCCCCTCAGCAGTTTAAAGCCATCACCCCTTGTTCTGTCACTACCTGCCCTTGTAAAAAGTCTCTCTCCAGCTTTTTTGTGGGTACCAAATGCTGCTGTAAGGTCTCCCCAGAGCCTTCTCTTCTCCAGCTGAATACCCCAACTCTCTCAGCTTGTCCTCCCAGCAGAGTCTCAGATCACCTTTGTGGCCTCCTCTGGACTTGCTCCAACAGGTCCATGTCATTCTTATGTTGGGGTCCCCAGAGCTGGACCAGTACTGCAGGGGGTTCTCACCAGAGAGGAGTAGAGGGGGAGAATCACCTCCCTCCACCTGCAGGTAATGCTTCTTGTGATGCACCCCGGGGCACCATTGACTTCTGGGCTGCGAGTGCACATTGTTGGGTCATGTTGAGCTTCTCATCAACCAACACCCCCAAGTCCTTGTCCTGTGGGCTGCTCTCCATCCCTGCATCCCAGCCTGGACTGATATCAGGGGTTGCCCCCAGCAGGTGCAGGACCTTGCACTTGGCCTTGTTGAACCTCAGCAGGCTGGCAGGGTCCCACCTCTGCAGCCTGTACAGGTCCCTCTGGATGGATCCCTTCCCTCCAGTGCGCCAACCACACCACTGGGCTCAGTGTCCTCACCAAACATGCTGAGGGTGCACTCGAACCCACTGTCCGTATCGCTGACAAAGATCTGAAACAGCACTGGCCCCAATACCGACTGCTGAGGAACACCACGTGTCACTGGTCTCCACTTGGACATCGAGCCATTGACCACAACACTTTAAGTCCGACCATCCAGCCAATTGCTTATTTACTGAGCGGTCCATCCATCAAATCCATGTCTCTCCAATTTAGAGGCAAGGGTGTTGTGTAGACAGTGTCAACTGCCTTGCACAAGTCCAGGTATCTAACATCTTATTCAAGTACTTTCTTAGTGTGTACTGAAATATCAAAACTGTGTCTGATTTCAAAAATCACATGAGAATAAAATACTGTTCATAAAAAGTATAGTTATAAATAAATTTATATTTAAATTTCATCCTCACATACCTTTTCAAGCCAATAGGGAGATGTTAAAAAAGTAGAAGATCCAAAATTTTCTCCCATGTAGGGTGATGGATATGGGTGTGGTAAATTTAGTCCCAAGTAAAGAACAAACGGTTGAGTAAGGTTAATAGCTTCCTCCTTTATCCAATGTACTGCTTTATCGGTATTCCGCCAATCTGCTTCCATCACTCTCACATGCTTCCTGTCACCAGTAAGATTTACCATGGGTCTCCCTTCTTGTCGGAGTAGAAAGTCAACATCCCGAGTCCAGGCTTCCACACGGTTACTGAAAATATATAGACAAGACACATACTCAGTGGAAAATGTTTTCTTCCAAGTAAAAAGAGTCAAGAATTCCAGAAGAACCTCCCCTATATCTGTAGCTGCAATCTATTTGTAATCGCTACATAAAGGAGTATTGTTATTCAATTGATCAATAGCTATTGTGCATCTAATCTTATATTCAAAGCTTTAAACATTTTTTTCTTCTTCTGAATCTTCCTTCTTATTTATTATAACTTCATGTCAGAATGGTTCTTCTCACATCTGAAAAGCAGTATTTAGAAATACCATCTCCTTCTTATTGACCATACTCCTCATTCTGGTACGGATTCACATACTATTTATCTGGTTAAGTGGGTCTTAGATTTTTGTAATTTGAAAAACTGCTGTGGGAAATAACTTGCCTGGAGAGGCTGCCTTTAGGAGCAACACTCTGGTTTTGAATTGTCATATTACAGCATTTTTAAACACTATCACAACAAAAAACTGTAAGAATCATTTATCTTGTACAATAGGTTTTGATGTAGTTCATAAATGCTATCGAGAAAAGGGAATACCAGAGGAGAAAGGCATAGAGAAAGTAAGAAAGGGAAAAAATAGACAACACCTTAATGAGAAAATATTATTGGAACTGATTTTCTAATATAATGACAATTGTTGCCTCCCTAAAACACAGAAAAAAATTTGAGCTGCAGATGTCCTTGTTTCTTTGCCAGAGTGAATAACACCACAACTTCCATAAACAAAGGTTGGGAGGAAACAGCCCATTTAAGACCTTGACTAATCAATTTTGTTCAAGGCCATTTAAACATCACCAAAAAAATGATAAAAGAAAATATGTAACTGCTCAAGGTTTGATCATGTATTTTCATTGTTTGAAAAGCATCTAACCAGTTTTGTCCCACAGGAATTTTACCAGTGCACTTTTAACCTCTAGACTATTCAGAATTACCCGTAACAACAATTTTAAAAATGGTTTTAACTCCTTGTTTAGGATCACACTTTCAAGGTAAACAGAGTTAAACAAATTACTTGGAACAAATTAAGGTAGCTAGCTAGTCTATAAAGAAATCACATTTCATAAACATTAAACCGAAATGATCCTAAACGGGGGTGTATGTGTGGCTCTGCGTCAAATTGCATCTGATGTCATAATGCTGACTTATGCAGAAAAATTTACTATGTAGGCCATAAACCTGCCTGACTATAAAATCAGATTCAGGTTAGGATCAAGTTAAAAACCAAAACCCTCAAATCTCAAAGGAAGTAACAAAAAATTCCCACTTCAGACCCTTTCCACATTCTGGAGCAAAAAAGGAGATGTTTTGACACACCTAAGAGGAAAACTGATTCTCAGGCAGAAGAGGAGAAAAAGATAAGCCAAAATAAGAATTTTCAAAAAGCCAGGTAGAGAGTTGAAAAAGGGAGCAATACTAATTTCAATCCTTCAATTTAAAGCGAAAGAGCAAGGACTTGACAGATAATTATTTAAAAGCTTCAGACATTAATTCCAATTTTTATCACTTTCAATGGGAATGAAGGGGGATCATATCTCCTTTGCTAGGAGATAGTACTCCAGCGATTGTAAAAAACACACAATGGAAAAAAAGCCAATAAATAACGGATGGGAATACAACAATGCAAAATTGTAGATAAACCTTAATGAACTACCATCATTATTAACCTAAGTGAAAGTAATTACCTCACAGTCAGTAACTGCACCTGTTTTTAAATTTAAGTGAAGATGGCCACCAGCATTTGAAAGGACACGGAGTCTTTTTGACAGGAAGCAGAAGCTTCATGTATTCAACAGCCCAAAGGATGAAGATTCAGCTCTATGTTAGTGTATATTTCTTTGTACCCACTTCCTAGAAGGCCTCTTCCTCAAATCTCATTAATTCACAGCTAGGAATAATTATCTTATGAGTAAGTCTCATTCAAATGGCTACTTAGTATGTTTCACTGTGTATTTGTATTTTTAAGATATGTAAACTTCTGTAGTTACAGAAATGATTTGGGTTAGCAATGCATTATTTGCAATAGTTTAGGACAAAGCAGAATCAATTTACGTCACACAACTTAAATATTGCAGCACGAAAGTTAACAATTCTTTTTTACTAGGTAAATATGGGATCAGGGAGCAGTGGTGGTTTTGTTGTTTAAAGAAACAACATATGTGCTTAAGAAAAGTTTCTAAAGAGACAAGACTGCCCACTGAATCTTGTGCTAGCTGAACTGTTCTTTATCCCTTTGTTAGTCCCATTTCTCACATGAAATTAAAACAGCAGGACATTTTAATTATCCCCACAATGAACAGTAATGTTTGTTATAACTCTTCTATACTATCTGTAGGTTACTTAATTGGATACTTGCGGTTCTCAGATGTCTACACAGATGCCATGCTAGGAATGAGATGTACATTTTTCTCTAACCAAGGAATTGTATTCACAGTTTTCATTTTTTTAGTTAAAAACTGTGTAAACCACCATTTTCCAGTTCCTCTTGTGTAGGCATAGAAAGCCTGTGTGTTTATTTTCGTTTATTCTCAACCCCTAGCTGCACTTATTCAAATATAACAATAAGGCCCTAATCTTGTTAAGTACAGATCTCAAACTCTCACTGAAAGGAAAGTTAGAAAAAAAGTTTCAAAAATTTGCACCAGGTGAAAATGTAGGATAAAGGCCTAGGACGAAGATAATGAAAATCTGCAACACTGCAGACTTCACAGTATTTTTCTGTTATCTTTGAAGTGCCCAAGAATTCAGCCTTACGGGATGAAGAGCTATGCATATATGATGTGATATATGGTTACATCATAATTTCTGTTTGTGAGACTCAAACCCTATTACTGAAGTAGATGAATCTATACATGGCAGAATGAGAAAAATCACAGCACACAACTGTAACTCCACTGATACTGGTGCTGCTACAGTTTCCATACCTCTGAATTGTCTTAATTTATTTCTCATCTGTGGAGATTAATAACAAAGGTATTTAGAATGGTATCAACAGAACCATTCAAATGTCAGAGTACCAGACAAAGTATGTACGAGAGCAAAGCTAAAGCAATGGTGTGCATCAATAGCCAAGAACATGAATGACACTGGCAAAACAGGTCAGTCCTGAAGAAGGGGCTGTCAGTGTTAGGATGACTGTACAGATGACTTGCCAGCAATATCCTGAAAACAGGATGGCAACCAGGTCATTGTGTACTCCGTGTGCCATTCCTCTCCTGTTATTCCAACAGAAAACCAGACTACAATAACATAGCTACAACAAGGAAACAGAAAGGCTATTTGCCTAGTGTTCCTGAAGACTGAAGTAAGCAAAATTGCAAGGCAAAATATCACACCATAGCAACTTTCACTTCCAAGAGTGTAAAACACCTGTGCAAAAAGCCATTTCACCATTGCCAGTCAACAGGAAAAAAGACCTCATCAGGTTAAATCCTTGCGCTGACACATGCCAGAAATCCTGTTCAGACTACTTGAACAGTGATCTTAGTATTAGTGAGTATGAGGTTGTGAGTTGGCAGAGTTTACTAACTTAGAAACTTAAGCAACATAAAAATTATGTTCCTCTTAAATATGGTCTCACATTAAAGGGGCTTTTTTTTTTTTTTGCATTAATTCCGACACAATTAAATTAATTTGAGAACTCGGGACTATCTGTTGAGCTTTGCACTCCCCATGTGATGGCCTTTGTATTGAAGCCAGAATCCACCTACAGTCTTCAGCTCAGGCAAATGAAAGCAAGACTTCTGGAATCCAGACATTTATATGCAACCAACCTTTTTTCAGTGCCACCTTTTTGTTCCAGTTATCATATGAACAGCCAGGAACTTCTGGAATTACTTAGAGCTGCTCTTCTTTAAACCTGGAGTGACTTTAGATTAGAGATAAACAGGTTTAAATGTTATAAGACATTTCTTCTATCTTAGTGAAGGGCAGGGTGAGTGCATATTATATACTATTTAGACAATATAGAATTTTCTCTGCACAAAGAAGGATTCAGAAGAAAAATATAAGGGTCTGTGTAATACTGCAGATACTTTTCATTTTTCAGAATAATTTTAATGTACTGAAAATCTATTCTAGAAATGCGTATGAGTGATGCACCCACAAAATCATTTCTGTGTTGCTTCACTATACAGAAGAAAACCTGACCCTTTGCTTTCTCAAAGAATGGTCTGTTACTGGCACTTTGGAGTCTGCTGTTAAGACTACGCTCTTCTGAAAAGCATGACTGTCTGAGGCAGTCACAACAAATCATCTGTACACTACAATAATACAAACATCTGTAAGCATTCATCTTAATGTTCAGTCGTTTCTTGCCAGAGAGGAAATTTTTCCCAACATTCATAAAAGCAAGCACAAAAAATCATAATACTACTACTTTCTAGCATGTCGTAGAAGTAATTGTTTCTTACTGGGGAAGAAAAAAGAGTTTTAAGAATGAAGCAGAATAGCAGTCTTCAGAAAAAAAAGTCTAAGCAAAAGACTAGAAGTTGAACACCCATCTGTCCATATTTAGATGCTAAGTTACTAAGAAGAGCTGCAGACATACACCAGATGGAAGCATCAGTAGTACACAAATATGTACAATGTTTGGTAAAGTAAGTAAACATGAAAATTTTGCTGTAAGTCTGTATTTGAATAATGTTTTATTTCCAGTGTAGAAGAGGAATACGGAAAAAGGGGAAAAAGCTGTCTTATCCTTTTTGATAGTCTTAAACTGGGGAGGTAATTATTATTTTGGCCAGACACAGAAGTGGATACTATTTATAAAGTGTTTTGTAGACAAAAAGCAGTGTGGAAGTGCAACATACTATTAACTACTAATGTGACCTTTCAACTTCTGATTGCTCGTGTGACATAAGTGAGGAAATTTTAAGTAACTCTAACCTGTTTAACATGAAAGAAAAAGCTACTCGTTGTTATTATTATTTCAATAATGGACATCATTATGAATAAGAGAGATAGTGCATCTTCATAAAAACTACACAGAAGGAAGACAATATATTTTGTCCCAACTGTCCAGGCACTTCATGTTAATTGTGTTTTTTCACATAACACAGTTAAGTCTCTACGTGTTAAAAGTATTTTTCACAAATTGCTGTAATTCTAGTCACATTTTTAAAAATAAAGCTTTACAGCATAGAAGTACAGCATAAGTATGTGAAAACACATGGCCTTCAAAATAAAAAATAAAAAAAACCCTCAAGTTTTGTGATGCTAGATTTAATATTAGAGTACTATCAAATATGTTTATGCTTTTCCTACACTTCTAGTATAATCAAGCCAGGCAGAAAAATGGTTTATGAATTTCATTTAGGGAGCAATACCAATGATCAATTATAACCTTCATTCATGCTGGGCAAAACCACATTCATCTTCCAGCTACAGGTAAAATCCAAGGTGCATCTGCAAGGGATATGCTTGCTTCTGCATAAAGTTGCAAGACAGACCCCTGCTAGGTTCCTAACACCGTTTCTTTTAAATTAAAGCTACTACGATTTCAATCAGAGACAGAAACCACTTGACAGACCATTCCATGATTCATTCACTCCTCTCCACAGAAAGTGAATCCATCTGTTTACCTCACTGAATGATGTCCAGAAGTATAGTCCAATTTCCCATACTTCTGTGTGCGGTAGCCATATTTCTCCATGAGATCCATCCACGTGATATAATTTGGATCTAGACCTTTGAAGTTATTCCAAGATTCTGTCAAATGAGTGAAAAGACCACTCCACATAGCTGGAGGAAAAAAAAAAAAGTTTTTTTTAACAAGTAAGCGGTACTTCCTATCTAAATGTGAGTTGAACATACTTGAGAAGAGATCAATCTTATTATTTTAGAGGTAAAAAGGTCACATTGTCATCCAACAAAGTCGGGAATACAAAGTATTACTCTTCCAAATTTTACTTCCATCATTAATACGAATAGCAATGTTTACTAAAATAATCTCCAGAATAGCAGAACAAGGTGCCATCTTTCCAGGAACTATGAAATTGTTAAATTAAGCTTTTCTGTAGATCAGGAAATATTCTTATTGATTGCAGAAAGAAACAGCCTGGTAGTACAGATCCTGATGAAACAGTCATATATTTGCTTGTGTTCCAGAGCATAACCTCCCATCACTTTAGTTAGATTTTAATGTGAATTTAAAGTCAAGTATGTTTGTGGAGGGAATTAGAGTATATTATTTTAATATACTTTTTAATATTCTTTTTAGGTCATTTACTTTACTACCAGCTGTAGAAACAAAGCAAGATTATTAAAGAGGAGGCCAAGAAGAAATGAAACCAACAGAACTGTTGCCAAGAAACTATAAGAAAAGTTTTTATTAGTGAATTCTGGTGCTTCTTTGCAGCTTGTTGAGAATTGTTCACTCTTCCCAACACTAATTTAGAGTCAAAAGGAGTCCTAAAACAAAACTAAGCTGTTCTATAAGTGACGGAAATATCCTGTAAGCACTGTGTCAGCCTCAACCCCATACCATAGCATTACTTCTACTTTCCCACCTCAGAGTCCCCCTTCCCACCATCTTTTATAGCATCATCCCCGACACCTCCACAATAGATGCACCCTCAATTCCTTGCAAGTAAAGGGCGGGTCTCACTTTGAGCTATAGATGAAATTTCATTTACATCACCTCTGGAGGGTCTTTGCAATAATGAAAAAGATGAGAAATGTTTCAAGATGTAACGTTTGATTCAAGAATATAGTCTCCTTCTAACTTTGCAGCAAATTCTGCAAAATTCTGCAATCGTGAAATTGCACACAGGACAATGATTGCAGCAAGTAGAGAAAAATAAGTAAGTATTCCATTAAAACTACATTATGGATATATTATGTATTTAATAGGATGTTTGGAACAAATGTCATTGCAAGGCAGTGCTAACAGCCACCAATTTATGCAGCTGTTTTTATTTAATACTTTTTCCTGACAATGGGAAAGAGATTCATTAATTTGTATTGGGAAGGGAGAATAGTTCTGAATGCAGCTTCAGCACTGCAGCAGACAAACTGAAGATTTCTCTACAAATCCTGAAGACTTTTAAAAAACATTGAAGCTTCAGTTAAGTCTGCAAAAAGATTTGAGAGCTCACACATAGCTGGAAAAAAGAACAACAAAAAAAAAAAAAAAAGGAAGAAGCATGAGAAACAGAAGAGAGAAACAGATCATATATGACAATACTGTATAAATTCAAACACAAACTAGAATAAAAAAAAGAGTCTTATTGAAAAATAAAACAAATACCCCAAAATTCAATGCTTTGAAATTTCCCATCATTACCACATGTATTTATCTGATGTTTTGCTTGATCCTACCTGCGCGGGAAGGGCAACAAATTGGAGAATTGGTATAGGCATTGAGAAAGACAGTGCCATGTCTTTTCATAAAATTTATGAAGTGCAAATCCACAGTCTGATTTCCTGGATAAAATGTCAAGCGCCCATCCTGCAATCAAAGACAGAAAAACAGTGTGTAAACAGCATTATCCCAAACTATTGTCTGCATTAATTCTTAGATTTGTTACCTTGAACTTGTACTACTCAAATGTTACCAATTCTACTCAGGTATGGAAAATAAAGTGTTAGAGAAGTTTTAACTAAATCAATATAAAACGGATTACTTAAGAAAAAGTATAATGTAAAAGATAACTGGACTTCTTGATAGTAAAATTACTTCCTTTCTACTGCCATAGATATTCTAAGCTCCAGTTCTTGCAGAAGGAGGGTCCTACAATGACACATTCAACAGAGATAGGTATGGTGAGAATTGAAAAGGAGTCAGTCCTGATGCAGTTGTGTGCACTGGTACATTGTTGCTCTCTTCCCCCAAGTAGCAAGTGATGGGACAAGAGGAAACAGCCTCAAGTTGTGCCAGGGGAGGTTGAGGTTGGATCTTGGGAACAATTTCTTCTCCAAAGGGCTGTCGGGCATTGGAACAGGCTGCCCAGGGCAGTGGTGGAGTCACCATCCCTGGAGGGATTGAACAGAGAGAGATGAGGTTCTCAGGGACATGGGGTTGTGCTCGAGTTAGGTTATGATATGACTTGATGATCTTGAGGGTCTCTTCCAACCAGAGTGGTTCTATGACTCTATATTTCTGTGAAACCAGAACTGATCCCTCATCCTTTTCCTCTTTTTAAAGATGTAATGACGCCACATCTCTGTGAACTTTATTTTAAACTATCGACTAGAAACGAGATCAGCAAGCTGAAGGAAGCCTATTGCCCCCTGAAATTCTATTTGCATAGTTCCCTTTTGATACTTTATTGATCCTTCATGTTACCTCTTTCTTTAGGTAGAATTTCTAACCAATAACTTTAAACAAAGACAAAAATCCTGAATTGGTACTTCTACTGTACAAAATTACGAAGATGTAAAACCAGATTTCATGTAAACTATCCTGTTTCAGGTCACTGTCTTATATGTCTTTCCTTGATTTGGTAAGATGGCACAACTCAGCCCCAGCCTCACTGGTCAGCTCTTTGGTGAAGGAACAGCTGACAGTGGATCTGCACAGTTTTAACAGATCTTTCAATCAGAGTCATTACTCAGATGCAGGCACCTGAGTAACGCTCCTCTAGATTTGAGAGAGAAGCACAAACACCTTAAAGCATGAGTATCTTAGAAGCTGAGTTTTGCAGAGCATTTAGTTCACAAGAGCATGTAAGCAGGCAGACACGAAAGTCAGGAGAGTGCAGCAAACTCGAGTCACAAATTCACCAGCTACCAGCTCATTTGTTCCAAAGACCATGTACAAATTACCACATCAGCCTCTGCAAAATAAATGCCACCATGCAAATTCCTAACTCTAATCTATATATAAGCAATGGACCATCTTACCAAGTTACTTTAAATGATTTTTATTAAGTGAGAATAGTTATTGTACGAGAAGTCATAGCAAAACAGCTGGTATGTGATTGCTTGTAACCCTGCAGTAACCACTTTGCATCACACACAGCCTACCAGCACCAGCAGCCTACAAAAAAATGCTTTCCATGCCATACATCGGGCAAGCCTCATTTGGCACAATGGGTTCTTGGTGTCTGCCAGCAGTCATCATTACATGACATTAAGTACAAAATTCCACTGTGGCTTTTACTGTAATATTTTGTTAGGTGAGGAATCTTGAAATAAAATATTTAATCAGATTTTATCTCTTCAACAGAAAATATTCAACTGAATGACCACTTTGCTCCTGCTGAATCAGAACCAAAAATGAACAGATATGACCAGCAGTGAATCATGGCAGTTGTTTCCTCTTAAGACTGAATACTTACTTTTATTCAACTGATAAAAACTCCATGACTGCTTCAGATGGAGACCTTTGATTATCTACTTCAAACTATAAAGAATGTGTACAGTTTCAAGGGATGCAGGACCAAGGCTTTCTCTGAAATTTCACCTTTAAATAATGGTACATATGAAACAGGTAAAAACACTTCTCAGGCATCTGAGTAACAGTAAAAACTCCAAAGGGTAATAGAAAATTCTATTAGCTTAGAACATAACAGGTAGGTGGATGCAAGGGTTCTGAGAACTGCTAGCCTTTACAGTTTTTAATGAAACAATACATTTTTTTGAAAGTGTATTTGATTTGAAAGTAACTGTTCAAAACAAACATTGTATTTAACATAATATTCTCCTATATGAACCATTAGCCAAGATTACATGGAAAGAATAGCTTATTTCTGTCTTCTGCATTTAAGGACACAGATCAGACAATGTAAGACTTCCTATCAATTTCATTCTATGCTGTTTCTGAATATTAGCAGATGTGTTTCTGAATTTTCACTCCAGTTTAACTAGCTTAATTTTCTGTAATAATTTGAGAGAGGACTAAAAAAAAAAAAATTAAGAACTTAAAGAGTCCATGCTACTACTGCTTCTATTACCCACAATTCTCTATGGTAGGCACTAATCATCCAAATGAAAATTTACAAAGAATACCACATATAATCAGAGTTTGCAACATTTCAGAAAGAATCCAGAAAAGAGGGTTAAGCACAGCCGAACTGCTCTCCACAGTAGGAAATAATTCTTATAAATTACTGAAATGTTTTAAGATTATAATTATTCTGTCATTGTTTAAAATATTTTAACCTTACAGCATGATCACTTAATTTCCTCACTAGCCACCCAGTCATTGTTCATATATTAAGTCCAGACTCAGAGACTAGCGTCATTTTCTTCATTATTTAGAGTTCAACACAGGGACTGCGTGCAGGAGAAAACAATTTTCCAGCAGAAAAACTGTTACTTTCAACTACACCCAGCTCCACCTGTTCTCTACTAAGGATGTGATCAAAATGGTTAACCTGTTTCTGCCTTCAAATCCATCTCATAAAAAAATCTATGCAACACAATGATTCTTCAGTATATTCTTCTTTGTATGCACTACGTAAGTACCTATTGCAATATAGATGCCTTTCAGAAGCAGCACCTTCTTCTTAATCATTTTTGTGAAGCACATCACAAACATCTGGGGTTTGGCTTTCATTTCTGTAAGGGTTACCTCACTAATCCCTGTAAGACAGTCATGAGAATCTTCCTGTTTACAGGACAACATACAGAAGCCTTACTAAGATTTGCCTGCAGTGTCTCACACTATCTAGAGACATGGGTGCCTCATGAGCTGACTGAAAAGCAAAAAAAAATAATCGTTTCGAAGTGTCGTCTTCTTTTATTCTAAGCAACAGCAACCCATTTCTTGATCAGATTGTGACATGCAACAAAAAGTGGATTTTATACAACAATCAGCAATGACCAGCTCAGTCGCCGGACTGAGAAAAACCTCCAAAGCACTTCCCAAAGCCAAACTTGCACCCAAAAAGTCATGGTCACTGTTTGGTGCTCTGCTGCCGGTCTGATCCACTTTCTGAATCCCGGAGAAACCATTACACCTAACAAATCTGCTCAGCAAATTGATGAGATGCACTGAAAACTGCAACACCTGCAGCCGGCATCGGTCAACAGAAAGGGCCCAATTCTCCTCCATGATAATGCCCGACTGCACAACCAATGCTGCAAAAGTTGAACAAATTGGGCTATGAAGTTTTGCCTCATTTGCCACAATCACCTGACCTCTTGCCAACCGACCGTCACTTCTTCAAGCATCTCAACAACTTTTTGCAGAGAAAACGTTTCCACAAACAGCAGGATGCAGAAAATACATTCCAAGAGTTTGTCGAATACCAAAGCACGGAGTTTTAAGCTACAGGAATAAACAAACTCATTTCTCATTAGCAAAAATATGTTGATTGTAACGGTTGCCATTTTGACTAATAAAGATGTGTTTGAGCCTAGTTAGAATGATTTAAAATTCACAGTCCAAAACCACAATTACCTTTGCACCAACATAATAACACACTCCTGGAAAGAATGATGCATTTTGTTTAGATAACAAGAGTTACCTTGAGTGTCTCAGGGACAGGAGAGGCCTGCCCTCACCATTCAAAGCAAGACCTTCACCCTGTGGACATGGTGGAGAATAAAAAACAGCCGTGTTTTCTCAGGCCTGCGGTTGTAGCCCAGGCAAAGCTGAAAGTCCTCGCTGCCACATCTGCTGAGGCCAACTGTCTGAGGTTCAACAAGGCCAAGTGCCTGGTCCTGCACTTGGGTCACAACAACCCCATGAACGCTGCAGGCTCGGGGAAGAGCGGCTGGAAAAGGACCTGGGGGAGTTAGTGACAGTGGCTGAACATGAGCCAGAGTGTGCCCAGGTGGCCGAGAGGCCACCAGCATCCTGGCTGGTACCAGGAATGGTGTGACCAGCAGGACTAGAGAAGTGATTGTGCCACTGTATTCGGCACTTGGCCAAACCTTGAATCCTGTGTTCAGTTTTGGGCCTCTCATCATATGAAGGACATTGAGGTGCTAGAGAGAGTGCAGAGGAGGGAACGGAGCTGGCGAGGGGCTGGAGCACAAGTGTGATGGGAGAGGCTGAGGGACCTGGGGGGTTCAGCCTGGAGAACAGGAGCTGAGGGGAGACCTTCTGATCTCTGAACTGCCTGAAAGGAGCTTGGAGCCAGGGGGGGTCGGGCTCTACTCCCAAGGAACAAGCGCCAGGACCAGAGGAAACAGCCTCAAGTTGCACCACGGGAGGTTGAGGATGGATCTTGGGAACAATTTCTTCCCCAAAGGGCTGTCGGGCATTGGAACAGGCTGCCCAGGGCAGCGGTGGAGTCACCATCCCTGGAGGGGTTGAACAGACGTATAGGTGAGGTTCTTAGGGACATGGTTTAGTGCTAGAGTTAGGGCACCGTTGGACTCGATGATCCTGAGGGTCTCTTGCAACCCAAACGATTCTGTGATTCTAAGGTAGATGTACCTGCTCCAGGTTACTGCTGCAGGCAGGACCAGCACTGCCCGACCATCAAGTGCCTACAAGGTGGATGCTCACTCTGGATCTGCAGCTCCAGGCTCCTCTGGGAAACAGTACTCAGAACAGTCTAATAACGAAAGATGCCACCTAAATGCTTTTTGTTTTGTGGGAAACGACAAAATCCATGGGGAGATGCCAACATTACCTTACTGTAACCTTTTTTTTCTTTAAAAAAACCCAAACCACAAAACAGTCTTGTAGTAACAGTTGCTTACTGATGACCAAGATATCAAACAAAATTCAGTCAGGATTAACAAACGTGAAAAGCCAAATTTTCCAAATCAGTCTTATGAATTTGTATATGAGACTTCCGCAGCGTTATTTTTTTCAGATTAAAAAATTGAGGTTAATAGTTTAGCGCAGTATTTAGGCACTCAAAAGTGCTGTTACAAAAGCAAAACGTTAGCTAATAAACCAGAGGATGGTTCAGCGGTGGATTTAGGTTATGGTTGGACTCGATGATCCTGAGGGTCTCTTCCAACCGAAACGATCCTACGATTCTACTCTCTGAGGGCCCCGCCCGCCGCAGCCCCCGCCGCTGTCCCGCTCTCCCGGGCACCCCCCGGCCCGGGCACTCACCAAGGAGTCGCAGGTCACCAGCACCACGCTGGGCCGAGGCTGCTCCGCGGGGGCAGCGGCGGCCATGAAGAACAGCGCCAGCCCGGCCCGCCCCAGCGGCCCGCCGCCCCGCATCGCCCCGCCGCCGGGAAACCCCCTTCTCCCGGAAAGAGAGAGAGAGAGAGAGAGAGAGACAAGCGGCAGCCCCGACAGCCGATCCTCGCCTCGGAGAACTACAGCTCCCGGGAGGCGGGAACTACATCTCCCACAGCGCCCGGAGCAAGATGGCGGCCGGCGGGGCGGGGCGGGGCGGGGCGGGGCGGCCGGGGGCGGGAAGGGCGCGTGCGCGGCCGGTGGCGGCGGCGGGTGAAGGGAAGCGGCCGGGGGAGGACGGCGGTGGTGGATGGAATCCGATCGGATCGGATCGGATCGGATCGGTCTGTCGTGTCCTTCCCCCGCTCTGTCCGTCCCCGCGGGGATGGCTGCCGCGCCCTCAGGCGCGCCGCGGGCGCCCCTCGCTCCGGGGCCGAGCTCCTGCGGGCCGCCCGGTTATGCGCTGACGTGGTGTCTTCGTTTCTCTGTAGGTGAAAATGGAGCGCAGGCTCCGAAGTGTCAGCGAAACGGGGTGTTTGTGGTGATCGAGGAGTCTTTGCCCTCTTAGGAAGAGAATTTATCTCCAGGAGCTGTTGAGCAATGTAAGTTTGACAGATTTCTTCATTTTTCTTTCGGTCTCTGAGGGAATCTCTGAAATACACCCTCTTCCTTTGTCCTTTCATTTCTAATTTCTCCCTAGGCCCTTCATCCCCTCTTCATCTTTTGCTCTTCAACTGCTAAAAGGTTTTTTTTGTTCTTAAGTTTCTCACTTTTTCAGCCTTTTTCAGTGCCTGGACCATCAGTGTTGTTTCTCAACCTTAGTTTTGACTGTGGTGTTTCTAAAGTGGATTTGAGGCAAAAAATTTACCGTATGCATCAAAATACTGCATGATTATGGCAGATTTCAGAAGCATGAATACCTCTGTGATGTGTCCTTTGATGCTTATTCCTTTTGCCTGTATGGACGCAGTGTCTGCAGTAGGTGTTGAGAAGGGTGAGGAGCATCGTGGTCCATGAACATGAGTGACAAGCTGGCCATGGCCATGGTCCTGCTGCAGAGCCCACACCAGAAAATCCTAGTCCTTAGAAACCACCTGAGCACATGTCCAGGGCCATATGCCTCTTAGGCACAGTTTGCTGCTTAGTAATTCCTCTTTTAAAAGAAAATATAGGCAGGGTGCCTTCCTAGCAATCACCAACTGCATGAAGTTCAACAAGACAAAGTGCCGTATTTTGCACCTGAGACACAGCAACCCTGGCTGTACAGACAAACTGGAGGACGAGGTGCTGGAGAGCAGCTCTGCGGAGAAGGATGTGGGCGTTCTGGTTGATGGCAAGTTGAACATGAGCCAACAGTGTCCCTGGAGCCAAGAGGGACCCGTGTCCTGGTGCATCCAGCACAGCACGGTCAGCCAGGCAGGGAGGGGATTGTCCCGCTCTGCTCTGCGCTGGGGCAGCCTCACCTGGAGCATTCACTGCGTGCAGGGCTGGGGACACAGGATAAAAAGGAGATAAAGCTACTGGAGAGTGTCCAGAAGAGGCTACGAAGTTGGTGAAGGGTTTGGAGGGGAAGCCGTGTGAGGAGCGGCTGAAGTCCCTGGGTTTGTTCAGCCTGGAGAAGAGGAGACTGAGGGCAGAGCTCATGGGGCTGCAGCTTCCTCAGCAGGGGAGCAGGAGGGGCAGGGCTGAGCCCTTCTCTCTGGTGACAGTGACAGAACCCCAGGGAATGGCAGGAAGATGTGCTGGGGAGGGTCAGTTGGACATGAGGAAAAGGTTCTTCACCCAGAGGGTGCTGGACACTGGAACAGGCTCCCCAGGGAGGTGTCCTGGCCCCAAGCCTGACAGTGTTCAAGAAGAGACTGGACAACGTCCTCAGACACACGGTGTGACCTGTGGGGTTGTCCTGTGCAGGGATAGGAGTTGGACTCGGTGATCCTGTGGGTCCCTTCCAACTCGGGACATTTATGATTCTAGGAGTCTAACTAAGGTGGCTGCCATGTAACACCTCTCCTCCTGTTTAAATTTATCTTAAACCTTAACTAAAATTTCATTCTGGGGTAGATACTTTGTGTCATTTAACTGTTTGGAATATTGACTTAATCCTGCGTTGAAGCTAAGCATAAATTACTAATTTTAACCATATTGTTTGTTTCAGCAATTTTTAGTGCTGTATGCATTTTGGTGTGTTGCACTATATTTCTGTGTTTAAAATGCTCTCTCTGCAGGTACAGTAGGATATTAACAATGTTTTGAGTTCAATATATCCTTTTATAAGAACTGACGCTATGTCCTTTTTAGTTAATAGCCACAATGTCAAATAAGGAGGTGAAGGCAGTATTAAAGAGTGCCAGAGAAGCAATACGAAATAAAGAATATAAGGAAGCCTTAAAACATTGCAAGGTAATTAATTTTTTACTTGGAAGGTAATATTTTTTTGCACATTTTGTTTGCTGTGCCTACACCCCTACAGCTGTATGGTAATGCGGAGTGTGGAGTACCTTATTGTCCTAAGAGCTGAGATTGATTTTTCAAATTTAACTTCATTGATCGTTCACGTTAGTTGCCCACACATTAACTTTTATTCCCATTCCTTTTGGGTTTGCTTATATGTGACAATAAGAATATTAAGTCTAGAATGATAGAGATAAAAATCCTTGACAAGAGGTCTTTAATTGCTGAGCTGCAGATATGGTTACTGGCAGAAGAGTTCGGATATGGAGCATTTTCTGGTATGAAAAGCTGAAGTTATTAATCTTAGCCTTTTCCTAAAAATTTAACTTCTCAACTTCTAATGTTACCATACGGAATAACCCACCAAACTGTAAGGATAAAATCAATGCATTTCATTCATCAGTTTCACTTAAAATTGTGTATTTCTAGGCAGTCTTGAAGCAAGAAAAAAATAACTACAATGCCTGGGTATTTATTGGCCTGGCAGCTGCTGAGTTAGACCAGCCTGATCAGGCCAAAGGAGCATATAAAAAGGCTATTGAACTTGAACCAAACCAGTTACTGGCATGGCAGGTATGTGAATGTCAAGATTCACTTTTTCTTTCCCTGAAAAGTGTCACTATGGAGTTAAATATGGGAACAAAGCAGCACTGGGATTTGCATCATGTTTTCTTGAGGCCGTTAGTTCTACTGAAGTTTTGGAGTGGCTGAGGTTCAAATTATTTGTGGGTCCAAAGCGAAGCTGTGGGTGGCTGTGTGTGTACAGCAGGGTGAACTTTAGTTTCAGTATATTTAATTTTGTGTTTCTTGTGCAGACCAGATAGCAGTGAAATATGCGAGGGGTAACATGAATACAGTAAATTCATCCATGCTTAGGGATTTCCATGCTTGTAGCTCAAGAAACATTTGATAATGCTTCTCTCATAGGAGAAAAAATGTTTTACCTAGTAACTTCTTTTTCCAGCACTGAGGGGCTTGTTACTGAATTATGTTGTTGTTACTTAAAAACAACAGTATACATTAAAAATAGCTGTGTGCTGGGTGGTGTGCGCATGACAACCTGTAACAGTATTTATTTACAATATGTGGTTGTGTTATTTGGAGACTTCTGAAGCATAAGATTGCATGTTAAATCTGTCTCCAGTACCATCAATTGATATTTTTCCAATTTAGTAAAGTTCTTAGTATTTTCAATACAAATACATTTTAAAGTATAACTGTTGGTGTCTGATTTCAAGGTATATTGAAATTTCCTCAGTTTTGCAATCATATTCTGGATTTCTGTTACTGTACAAGACAGTATGATACTTGGGTACAGATCTTTTATCATATGACTTTGTGTGATTTGTATACTGTCTATTATGCAAACAAGATTTTGTAATATATACAAGTTTCAAATACTTGTTGGTGTTAGTTAAGAAAGTGAGGAAAGCTTTTAATTTAAAATAAGTAGATTTACAAGGCTGTACAGAAGTATCAATGTAGATACTGCTCAGAGATTTCTTCATGACATCACTGAAGGCAATAGAATAATTTTTATAGGCAGAACTTGCACTGTTTGCATAACATCTAACTGCTGACATCAAATCTTACTTATTTTTAATATTTTTTTTTTCAAAAGGGATTAGCAAATTTATATGAGAAACCCAACCAAACAGATGTCAAAGGAGACTTAGCAGATGTTTACCGAAAGCTCTTAGAACTCTATGAAAGGTAAAGGAAATTCAATTCCATAATTCAGTCTTAAGATTTCTAACTCCATGAATGCCATTGCTGATACAGAGGATAGGATTTTTTTTTTTTAAAGCCTTGTCACAACAGTGGGTTGTGACACAGCTTTAACAGCAGTTGTTACTCACATTTTCTGTGCCTGTATAAGGTTTCTTGATCCTGTCTCTTTTGATAGCAGAAACACTCTTGTAATAATTGTACTTGAGGTTAGTAGTTTAGAGAATTCTGTGTTGTCCTGTGTCCTCTGTCTAAACTCACTGCCTTTAAGCATTTAACTCTGATAGTTCACTGTCTGCATTCATAAGTAGATTTATTTTTATCTGCTTTAAGATCACAGGTTATATGTCATCCGATTCTTCTAGGTACCGTTCTAAACAAATCTGACTCTCAGCTGTTACTGTAACTGACTGGAGTGTTCAACTTGTTTCCTTAATCTGAAAATTGTTCAAAAAGAAAAGTACAGTGGCTTGAAGTATTTTTAATTTTTTTTTTTTACTCAGAGCAGCAACGAGTAAAACTTTTAGGGCGATCTGTAGTATTTATTCTAAATATTTGTTTGGCAACTGAACCTACTAAAATTATTTGTCAGAACTTGAAAAACATTATACTATTTTATAGAAAACTTAGCTTGTTTGTGTCAGATTTTCTTCCTTCCTCCCTTCTAGTGGTGACAAGCAAAAATGGTATGATGTGTGTAACAAGCTTGTGGACCTGTATCATCAAGAGAAGAAATATTTAAAGGTAGGTTGACTACTTTCTCTCTTCTAAGAAATTTCCCTTTGATCAAAAGTAACTACTCTTCATCAAGGAATCCCCAATTTTTTGGGCTGCAGACTAGTCGGGGTCCCTTTGTGGACAACTGCTAGCAATAAATTATTGTAACTATATTCCTTTTTTTTCCATTGTGTAACAGACTTGGATGCAATCCGTTAAACTGCCAAAACTTGGCAAAGGATGTTAGTATACAGGCTGAAAGAGTGGAACATCATTTTTCTGTTTTATTTCCAGAAGTCAAGCATGATCCCAAATGCACATTTACTTGTACGTGCGAGTCAGGTGTCCTTTGCCTGGCTTGGCGAGCTCTAGGTGTCTGATTAGCCCTTCACTGGTGTGGTGATCCCTTCCTAGACTGTCCTCATATTTCATGCCAGGGGGAGGGTGGAATTTGTAAATAACCTGAACTCGATTGCCTGTGGCTGATTGCCCTTGTACACGACAGACAGGGACCTGCTGGAGAGGGGCCAGAGGAGCCACAGAAATGATCTGAGGCTGGAAGAGCTCTGCTGGAAGGACAGGCTGAGAGAGTTAGGGTGTTCAGCTGGAGAAGAGAAGCTCCAGGGAGACCTTAGTGTGGCCTCTCAGTGCTTAAAAGGGGCCGATCAGAAAGATGGGGACAGAGTTTTGAGCAGGGCCTGTTGTGACAGGGCAAGGGGTTGATCGTTTTAAACTAAAGGAGGGAGATTCAGGCTGGACGTGAGGAAGAAGTTGTTGGCCCTGAGGGTGGTGAGAGCCTGTCCCAGGTTGGCCAGAGAGGTGGTGGATGAACCATCCCTGGAGACATCCCAGGCCAGGCTGGACGGGGCTCTGAGCAACCTGAGCTGGTGAAGATGTCCCTGCTCATGGCAGGGGTGGCACTGGGGGAGCTGGGAGGGCCCATGCCAACCCAAACATTTTGTGAGTCTGTGATTCTGTGTTTTGCATTCCATGCACTATGATAAGGACCTGTAAAGCTGCTTCAGGGCAACCCAAGCTTCAGCCCAGCGAGCACTCCCAGAGTCCCTGTCAGCGTCATCACTGCGAAGTAGTTGTGGCTCTTGTTGCTTACCACGAGGTGGAGCTGTTAAATGCTGGAAGGATTTGACAGAAACATTGCTTATAGTCTCTTTATTAATGTTAAAGGATGCATATTTTTGTAGTTAAGCTGTTTACTCTTCCTTTGAAAGGGTTTCTTTCTTACAACATGGTGGATGGTCTTACTCATGACATCTTCTCCCCGTTCCTCCAACAATGGAAAATGAAAAATTTTACATATCGCTTAGCATCAGGCTCACAACTATTAATTAGCTCCAAAGCATCTTTGTATACCCATTTCTGAAACTAAATTCAATGTTAATAGTTCAGCATATGAAAGCCGACTTGCTCTATATGTAACAGGAAACTGCAAGTTAGGCTGCGGGGTCCTGTTTTCTCTTTTTCAGTTTTGTTGATTTTTCCACTCTGGAATGTCAACATGTACTGCTGCTGTTCTTGTGTTTCTGTTCAAAATGCTGTAGATCCAACCAGATTTCCCTTTTTTCTTCAGAGCTTATCAGAGGACTGTTTAGGTCTATTTTTACTGTTGATTTCCTCCAGGAGCCAGAGTCAGAATTCACACTCTTGGTGTTGCCTCCTTTATTTACTGTGCCTTGTAAGGTAGACAGGTCCCTGTCAATGCTTTGGGATTTTTGTTTGCTTTAATCAGAAAGCAGGTAAATCTGGGTCATTACTTTAACAGTTACTTTGTTGTCTCCCCTAATGTGGTGGAGTTGCCAGTAATTGGAAAGCTTGTATCCAGTTCTTTAAAAAGTGGCAACATGTTTTGTTTGTTTCCTCTTGACAGGTGGCTGAAACATGGCAGAAACTAATCCAAATGAAACAGGAGGAAGGTGCAGAAAAAGCAGAGCTTCATCAGCTTTGGAAGAAGATGATCCAGTTACTGAAAGACAGTACACAGACCCAGGATAATAAGACTGAGCAGTCGGTAATGTTTATCCCTCCTCATCTAGATACATACATATGCACAGTGCAGCCAGACTTGAAATGAAGCCTTAAAACCCCTACAAATCTTGCAACTTCATGTCTCGTTAATCTTCAGCAGTACTAAACTTCTCAGGAAAAGGTGGGTGATTTTAACTTCTGACAGAAACGGTGAGGCTGCAGCTGCCTGAGGTGGGCCTTATGTGGAATAAGCACCTAAATCCAAGCATTCTTCCTGGAACTCCCTCATTAACTTTCTCCTAAATTCTGCAGGAGTCCCAGTTTGCACTGTAGCACAGTTCTACCTCTGCATGTTATGAGAAGCATCACTCATAGGCTTTCACAGAGTCTAGAATGTAGGCATTATTCAAAACAAGAAACTTCCCGAAAGGGTGAGAGAAATGTTAGCACTGTTTTCCTTTTGTACATAGTGCTTATCCTAGATATCATTGTTTGGATTCAAATTTTCCTTTCTCCTGTAGATTTTAAGCTCTCACTTTTTGGGAGAATGTCAAAACTAATTGGAGCAAACAGAAAGATAATGAATTACACTAGTCCTGTGTTCTCTATGGCCAGAGTTAATTTTGTTTTGTGTGGCTTGTCTGATCTTGCAAGATGAACCACCTTCAGCGTGAAGGATGGAAATCACCGATCTGGTTGATAGCAGTGCTCCAGAAAGGTAGAAAATAGAAACTGAAATAATTTCAGACGGCAGAAAATTGTATCTGGATCTCTACTTTTTGAGAAGGCAAATGCCTTATGTTAAGAGCTGTTATAGAAAAGAGGTGCTGTAGGCCATACTACTTGCCTTTTTGGGGACAAGAAGTTTCAAAAAGAAAAAAGTTACAAAAATATCAGGAATAGGTTTCACATGCAAATCTACAGTTCAGTTTACTGCAGTTTTGAGTACAGCAGCTGAACCTAGAAGGATGTGGCATTGAAGGCACCCTCCTATTTAGTGTTTTGCTTGTGACAAGCTGTGGGCAACTTTTTGTTTAGCATGCTTATTGGTGGTGCAGACTCTGTGGTACCTGTGTTCTCCAATGTATAAGGAGTCAAGAAATAGAGGACTAGATTTCTATACGAGAGCAAAGGGGAAGGCTGACAGCTAATCCTAGAGGGCAGTAACCTAGATTTTGTGCTACCAAGTCCTTCTTTGAATTTGGATCAGGTTTGAAGAAGAGTCTGTGTTCTTACAAATTTCACCTTCCTTGTACCCATCTTATGTTACGAAACAGTGTATTACTGCTTCATCTTGTAGCAGACAGTTAATGTGCTTTGGATTCTATTTTAGTACTGCTTTGTTATAAGGGACTTTGTGACTTTCTCTGTTCACAGTACTAGTGTAAATTTAATCGGTAGGATCCAGATAATAAGATGTAAATATCCACTTAACTATGGAAGGGCTGGAAGGCAGGTGCTGTGAGCAGCAGCTGAGGCCTCTGGGTTTGTCTAGTTTGGAGCAAAAGAGGCTGAGGGGCGACCTCACGGCTCTCTGCAGCTTCCTGAGGAGGGGACATGGAGAGGGAGGTGCCGAGCTCTTTTCCCTGGGACCCAGTGGCAGGACATGTGGGAATGGCTCAAAGCTGCAACAGGGGAGGTTCACACTGGGCACGAGGAAGTGTTTCTTTACTGAGAGGGTGGCCAAACCCTGGAACGGACTTCCTGGAGAGGTGGTTGATGGCCCAAGCCTGCCAGTGGTTGAGAGACATTTGGTCAGTGTCCCTAAAAACATGATTTAACTTTCGGTCAGCCTTGGGGTGGTCAGGCAGGTGAACTAGATGGTTGTTGTAGGTCCCTTCTAATTATTTCTTATTTCAGCTTTTGACTGCATTTGAACATGCGGTGAACTCTGCTGACCCTGTTCCTGGTGAAGACCACCAGAATCTTTACAAGGACTTTATTCAGTGCTTGTCAAAAGTAAGGTTATGTTAACCTATCTGCTTCAGTGAAGAGATGTAATATTCCTTATCTAATAATTCACACAAATAACTTTTTTTTTTTCCTTTCAAGTTTCCTCACGAATCAGCTAGATTGGAAAAGGCCTGTAATGATATGATGGCTTTGTATCCTTCTGCGAGTTATCCTTTAGAAGTACTTTGCTTGCACTTTGTTCAGTCAGGTGAGTAGGATGGATTTAGGTATTTTTGGGGCTAAAGTTATTTGTTCCATAGTTAGTTTTGTTACAATCTTTTTACAAGTTTTTACCCTTCATAACCCAATACAAGTGCACTGTTCACTTTTATGCTATATTTGTGCCTGTCCAGAAACACAGTGTTTGGTCCTATGATTTGCCGTTTCTTAGCTCTGTAACTGAGTGGTGACTGTAAATTGGCAAAAAATGTCTCCATGTTAGGTCCAACTCTGTCAATGTGCAAAGTTGCAAAAAAAAAAAGGCCTTAAAAACTCGGAAGCAGCCTCTCTGCGTAAATGAAGTTTACCTTCTTAAGCTTGGGAGAGAGAGTGGAGAATGTTAACCAGTGCTCTACGGCTGAGGGTGGGCTACACTTAAGTTATTATTGACATAGAAAATCTCTTTTGGCAAAAAGACCCAAACATTTGTGATACTTTCTTCAAAAGAATGCATGGTGAATAGGGAATAAACAGATCTGTTTAGATATATGCTCTAAGTAGAAAACGAGAATCAGCGAGGGGAACAAAAATACCATGGTATGTTCAATAGTGCAAGGATCTGAAAGTATACAATTGGTATTTTTGGTAGTTCATGAAAAACATTACAATAGTGTTGGGCGTTTTCTCAGCATTATCAAAGATAACTACTAAATTTTGATCTTTCATTTTATTGTTTAATGCGTCAGAAGTTGATTTTATTTATTTTTGAAACAAGGAAAGAAAATCGGGGAAAAAACCCCAGTCTGATTTATATAAAGAGAAATAACTTTCAGCTTAAATAGAAGAATGCCTTTTCCAGTTTTGACAGTAGGCTTCATGTAACAGTGTATCGACATAAAACAGGAGAGAATTTTTCACTTTGATTGAAAAAGGATGAAGATAAATGAGGCCTAGACTCTTATTTCCACAGGAGGATGCTTTACAGTTGAAACATGCAGAAACTAATTTTCAAAGGAAAAGGAGCATCCGGTTGGCACAGTTCTTATATACCAATGCTCTGACAACATCTCACCATCCCACAGCCATCTTGGGGTGGGGAGGATGGTGCTTCAGTTTTACTGAGGCTGTTTGTTTTTATCTGAGCCATTCCAACCGTGTCATAGTCCTTCATGCCCCAAACTTGTGGGCTTGTAACTCAGATGCACTATTAGTCACCTTTACCACATGCAAATCATAGGCAACCCTTATGTCAAAGGAGTCCTTATTTTTTTAAAGAAAATATTTGTTCCAAGACTGTTGCTGCAGGTCACAACAGTTGCTTTAAGCAAGAACTGCCAAGTCTACAATCACTGCTAAACACAATCATAAAGAGCTAGTGGCATCAGTTAAAATTAAGCTAAGATAGTAAATTATGTGGTTTCAAAGCAAGACTGTTTCAGCAGGCCTATCCCAGCAAATTCATAGGTACACAAGACCTACTGTGGAAGGAAATGGTTTTGTGGCAGATTTTGACATGTTGACATTTAGCTGGGCTTACATGAAAGCCCATGAAGGAATTAGTTTCTATTCATAAGGAAATATACCTGTAGTAGTTTAACACAAGTGGTTAAAAATTCAGGTTTCAGACTGACAGTTTATTTTCTTTGGTGGTAACTGGGTACCTAGATTACTGTGTGTTTTTCAAGTTTTGGGGGTGGAGGGTTTTGGGGATGGAGGGTGGTAAGTATGTAGTACCTTTAGAAAAAAGTTAAGTAAATTAATTTGTTACTTTGAGCTCAAAGGGTGAGGCTCATATTTATGTATATAAGATGTGCTGTTACATTTTTTTAAAATCCAAATCTCTATAAAATGGTTTGTTTGTGTTTTTTTTTTTTCTTTTTTCTGAAAGCAGGTACTTTGTCAGAAGAGGCCCTGCAGTATATTTCTAAGCTTTTGGAGATGGACGCAAGTAGTGGTCCAGGCATCATTGGTTTTGGTGTAAAATGCCTCCAAGAAAAGAAATACAAGGAGGCTATTAATAGTCTTACTGAAGGTAAATGTGTAATATGAGCTGTAAATAGTCTATAACTTGAATACCAACTGGTTTATGCTGAACATTTTTGAAATCTTATACTTGCATAGTAGTTTGCCCATTCTAAGACCATCTGGATTTTAAAAGACTACTCAACAATTTATCTGATTGGGCATTGAAATGCTTCAACATATAGCTTTAAGTATAACATCTCTGAAGTCTGGTCATTGCTGCCATAGTCAGCTCTGTAGGATTTTATTGTGATCAACTTCAGACTTTTAAAATCTGAGTGTTATTGGGGAAATACCTAGATGAAGCAGTAGTTACAGCAATACCAATTAATGAAGGAATGTGGAATTTATAAAGTAATATATAATGCAGCTTCTTTAATCTAGTCACTGCATTTCTATATCTGAACACAGGTGACTTCCCTTTAAAGTTATGTCATTTTATGGCCTCTTTAACACTTACATTGGGTGAACATTTATATTGGGTCTATAAAGGGAAATATCAGTGGATTTTTTTTTTTTTTACAGTAGCCAGATTTGCTGAAGAGTTGGCTTACTAATCTGTAATTATCTTGCTTGTATTGAAATGGCAAAGCTCTTCAAAAATTATTCATAAGTATACTAGTGGGAAGATAGGACTCTTCTAATCGCATGGTGTTGGGTGTGGAAAATTCAAAGCAACTTACTAACAAAGCTGGGTAAATAAACATTTGGGTTCTATACGCAATCATGAGTGTCAGCCTATGCTGTGATACCCTGCATCCTTTCTCCCAGGTTTAGAATAAGATTGTTTCTGAAATTGTATTTCAAGATATTCTACAATATTCTGCGGTAGCTTATCCACAGTGGAAAAACATGTCTTGCCTAAAATCCAAAATAAACATTTCAGGTGCTTAAGAGGAAAAAGTCTTCCGTGGAAAGTGAATTCTTCTAGCTCAAATGGTCATTGGATGTTTTGACAACACATACATCCTGGTTTTGGCAAAAGAGACATCTCTCAAATTATTTTATTTATTTATTTTCACTTTTACATGCAATACTCAGCTCATGAAGGGGAGAACACAAAGGATAAGGCAGTTGGTATCGCTAGAAATTTATAAAGCTTGGAAATAATGTCTCCTCCAGTAAGCCAAATGTTTGCATCTTAGGCATTGAAGCTTCAAGGCATTATTTAGTAGTTTTATATATATACATATATATAATCTCAGAAGAATCAAATTCATTTTTATTACTGAATCTCTACTTAAGGCAAGTTTATCAGGAAGTTTCAGTGAAACACTCTTGCCATCATTTTTTTACTGTCTTGAAGTTCTATTGGCTTTTTTCTGATTTCTAAGGGAAACTTTATAAAGCAATCTACAGGCTGCTGATGTTAATGTCTGGTCAAAGTGAAGGGCTTTTTTCTTTTAGAAACCAAAATGCACCTTAAACTAGTGTTGTATATTTCCTCACTTCTTTTTCCCCTTTTTATTTTCTGTATATGTAATCTTATACGCAAAATTAAGCCTAACGGAAGCTTACCTACCTCTTAGTCTTTGCCTTACTGCATGAAGGCCCGTATGTCTAAAACAGCTTAAAATAAGACTCAAAGAAAAAAATAACTGCAAGTCTTATTATCTGATTGATAATGTGTTTGGCATTATATGGCAGTACAGCATCTGCCAGCTACAGTGTCTTTGCAGCCTTTTTTTATTGCTTTTTTTAAACTCTTACTAGGTTTGCAGAAGACTAGCCAGTGTCCAGCAGCATGGCATTATCTGGCAGAGGCACAGATGAAAATTCACAAACACAGGGATGCTGTCCAGTCCTGCAATCAAGGTAACTGTCTGCTAATTGTAAAAGCAACTTCAGGGCTTCACTGCTTTATGTAATTCAGC
Organism: Caloenas nicobarica; assembly: GCF_036013445.1. Classification (NCBI taxonomy): domain Eukaryota; kingdom Metazoa; phylum Chordata; class Aves; order Columbiformes; family Columbidae; genus Caloenas; species Caloenas nicobarica. Next base: position 84,023,410 of record NC_088284.1, on the reverse strand, counting down.
CAGTGTACCCTTTGCGTGGTAGGTCTGAGTTAGCAGCAGTCAGTCCTTTGATTTTTGCAGTCTCACAGGTTGTGCTGGTGTCCCCTGCTTCTCTTGGTTTATGACAGCTGAAAAGCACCTTGTGCTGCTTAGTCTCAGGAAAAGAGAAATTATTTGGCTGATTAGAACCAGAAAGCTGTCTGATGGTTAATATTTAAAAGATTTGCATGTTCTGATGTGCTTCTTCAGCTGCTGGTTGACCAACTCTGCCAAACAGCAGAGAATTGCCTGAAACCACAACAGCAGGTGTCACAAATTTTCAGTATCATAGACTTCATATTTAGACTTAAAAGATAAGATTTTAGTCAAGTTAACATAAAACGCAGAAATGTTGCATAGTACAAGTACATCTTAAGAAACCTCAGTGTAAATCTTCATCCATGCAAGCTGGGAATGAGGGCAGTTCCTATGATCTAGTGATGCGTATCAAATAGAGCCATTATCTGATGGGTATAATTGAAGGGACCAGCCAAAGTGGACTTTTTTCTGACAGGGACAAATGCAATGAAAAACTTCTCAATAAAGACTTGAAGAGGTAAAAGTATGCAGACCTGGCTAAATAGTCATGGGAAATTATTAAAAGCAAGAGGAAGTACTTGCCAGCGAAGGAGATTCAAAAGGCCTATAAGCTTTGGTGGAGGAAATGTGAAAACAGAACAAAGTAGGTAAAAAGAAATGTGTTGCAGAAAGAATGAAAATGACATGTTGTTTTCCCATCTGTGTTCAGTGTGGAAGAGCTCAAGGTGACTTCTACACCATGTACACCATGACCCTTTTCAGGGAATTCATCAAACAACTTGTCTGGTTACAGAATTAATAGAAGTTGCTACAAAACAAGACAAGTAAAACTAATATCAAGGAACTATGAGATATTGACCTAGAAGGTGACTAAGAAACATAAAGATGAAATTGCTGAAGTACTGAGTGGTTTATGTAACTGCTTGCTTAAACTGTCTTGGCACCCAAATGCTTGAAGGTAGATACTGTGACCCTGACCTTTAAAAAGGGTTTTAGGAAAGATCAAGCAAACCACCAACAAGTCTGATATGTGTAGTGGTTAGATTAGTTGACGCTGAAAGAACAGAATTAGGAAATTTATGTAGAAATGTTATTCTGGAGGATAGCCAGCATGGCTTTTGTGAAGTAAAGTTGGTTTTTTAGAACTTCTTGAAGGAGTTTATGAGCACATGGGTGAAGGAGTTGTGATATAGTCTACTCTGATTTCCAGATTGTAACTGATGTCTTACAAGACTGTTAAAGAAACTGAGCAGCCTTGGTTTAATAAGTAGTGTTGTAGCATTGAGTGGTTTTGTCAGTTTTAAATAAGTTAAAAGCTAGGGCACAGTATAGTAATGATGGTTATTTTCAGTCTGGAATGTCTCCCTGACACTTTCACTGGTACCTGTGTTGTTCATCCTCTTTTCTAGTCCTTTATGAATATTGAGTAATAAGGTTATAATGTTTGCTGCCATTCAAAGTAGGCTGAAAAACTCTAAAATGAGATTACCAGAGTGGGTAACTAGGTGTTAAAATAATTAATAAAATTCCATAGTCGTAAGTGAAAAATCATGCAGTTGTGGGAAGAAATGTTCTCATGAAGCTATCCTCCAGTCTTGTTGAAGTAGATACCAAAAAATTCTTCATTTTTTTTCTTTCCTCTTCCGTTCTTTACAAGCAGGTCAAATATTAGGAATTATGGGGAAAGGGACAGTTAGTGAAACAGGGCACCCACATCTATTTGCTTTAAGAACTTTAGCGGCATGGTGAATTTTGTGTGCAGTTTTGATACCCATCTGCTCCTTCTCAAAATAATAGTAGAAGTTAATAGACTACTAAAAAGGATGATAAAATATATGGACAATGCAGCATATCAGAACAAGTAAATAGTCTGTAAAGTCCTTTTCCAACCTGGAGAAGAGATGATTTTGAAATCTGTGAATGAAGATCAAGGGATTTGTTTTCCTATGCAAGGTCTGTTTAGTACCAAATGCAACTAAAAGCTGGTAGGCTCAGAACAAACAAAATGAGGGTTTTTTTTTTTTCTCAATGTTAGGCGTAAATTAAGCCTTGCAGGAACTTTCCCTGAGTCCAAAGAAAGTGTGAAGTCTGAGAGAATTTTGGAGAAGGATTGCTTTATGCTTGGCCTGTTTTACTGACTGTATCAAGTCAGAAAAAAGTTCATTGTATGTGAACATAAAGATAGCTAATTGAGTTATTCAGAAAGTTCCTGGCTTTGGAGAATGCTGAAGCTCAACAGAGATGCCCTCATTCTCTGGGGCGAGATTATACTGTATATTGGAGAAGTAATCAATACTGCCTAAAAAAGTACAAAGTTACCTTTGCACAGGCACAGAGTTAAATCCCGCATTTCACTAATATTTTTTTCTCTAAACACTGAAGTGTAAAGCAACTGTTTTATTGAAAGGTCACTGTTTCTTCAGAACATAGACCGGAAAAATGTAGCATTCCAATTATAAGGCCAGCAGCTAGAAAGCAATCAGTCTTGCCACATGTCTGAAAGGACCTTTCTTAGATTGATTTAACTTTTAAACGTGAATGGATAGAAATTTTACAGACCAATTCCTTCAGCATGGGGGAGAGCAGTCAAAAAAATGTTCCATTAAGTGGTGTTCTATTAGACTGAAAAATTGTAATTAACAAGATTTTAAAAATATCAGGAACAGTGGTGCTCTTTGTTGTTCCTTTTTCTACTTTTGCTTGACAAAACTTTTCTCTTGTCAACAGCTCTTGAGGCTCTTGGAACTCCTGAGGGTCCCAGTCTTCAGTGGAAGAACCTTATCCTTCGGTTGAAAGCAGAGGCTTTGATTAAAATAGCTGATGCTGATGCTGCAGAAGAAGCCATTAAAGCACTTGAGCAGGTATTTTCATTGACTAACATGTATATTTTTTCTTATTTTATTTTTAAAAGTGCTCTCATCTTTCTGTACTAAAAGCTCAAGCTGTATGTTTGTACCTTTGCCTCCTTTTTACATTCTGTGTGGTTTAGATAACACTTGCCAATTACAGTGTAACACACTGTTCTTCTCTGTTTTTCAGCTTTTGCTACAACTCTTTTTCACTCAAAATTCTAATCTTAGAAGCCATCACTTTTGACCTAGTCTGGTCTTGCTCAGTGCTGCTGCATTCTTGCTAGTTCTATGGCTGTTGTTCATCTTAATTTGGATTATTATTCTAATCCTACTCCCCCTGTCCTTCATTCACTTGTTATTAGTCGTGAACAAGGGCATATTGCTTTACGATTGAATGGTTAAACTTTAAGCAGAATTTGCTTCCCTTGTTTTTTGTCTCACAGTTTCATTCTTCACTGTTTAGACTTCTGTACCTTTGTTCTTAAGTTCTGTGATCTCCTACCTTCGTCAAAATTATTCTGAAGCTTCCCAAGGGTATTCTGTCTAAATGTTTTCTTGTCTTTATGCAGTCTGCCTGATTTTGACACTCTTGTTTTCTTCATCTGGGGAGAGAATAACCTGGTCATGCCCGTTATTTGTTTTTCTAGATCGTGGATGCAAGCAGTGATCCGGTAGTTTTAGCTGTCAGAGGTCAGGCTTATCTAAACAAAGGTTTATTGGATCAAGCTTCCAAGGTTAGTGCTGTATTTTCATTCCTGTAAGCTAAGTGGAATTCTTGGTTTCATAGACAAAATAACTAGGGAAAAATTGCATCCTTTTGCAGATCTCACAAGAGCTTCTGTTGTCCCACCCTGATCTCGCCGAGTCCCATGCTCTAGAGGGTTTCATCCATTACTCCCAGAAGAACTATGAACAGGCAGAAAGAAGGTAGATTTATTTTTTTCTTTCCTCTAACAGGGAAAGGTCAGGGAGAATAGAATATACTGTTCTGCAGATCTTGAGAGTTTGTCTGATCTGAGCTCTGTTCCTTTTATTTAGTTTCTTAAATGCTATTGAAAGAAAGGCTGAAACTGCAGAGTATCATCAGTACCTGGGACTCACATACTGGTTCATGAGTGATGAGACAAAGAAAGACAAAGGAAAAGCACTCACTCAGTTCTTGAAGGTAAAGGCTGCTTTAAGTATTCATGTAGAATTAGTGTGAGAAACCAAATACAGAAAATAACACTGACTGAAATGGCAGACTTGAATACTCTGCTTGTTACCATTCACAACTCTTCAGACCCTGTAAATTGTGCAAAAAGGCATTGCAGGGAGCTGTGCAGTTACCTGGAATCTCCCTGCTTTTGTTTTCCTCTTCTCACCTAATTCTTGAGGCCTTTGATTTAGCTGAATGTAGTGGTGATTCTCATGATCTTTTCCCCTTGAGGGCTATGAAGTCAATGTCTCTGGATGACCAGTGTAGATACTTGAAAACATTTTGAAATCGAGAGGGCAAAATTCAAATTGGAAAAAAAAGTGAGGAAGGAAAAAATATGAGAATGGCGTTAGAGTTTCAATGTCTGTCCAGGGAAGTAAGTCCGCAAAGCTCCACAATTAATATACTTTCCCTGACCTTTGGGGTTTGGTGGTTCTGGCTTTTTCTCTGAACATACTTAAGAATGTGAATCCAAAGATATAGTCTGACATCTGTATTGGGAACATGGAAATATACAAAATAAGACTCTGGACATTGTAAACTCACAATATAACTTTATGATAGGCGTTGGCAACTCAAATAATTGCCTACTGTTTTCACTTCAATAACAGCAGAATGTACTGGAGAATGTAGTTGAAGTGAACAATACTTTTGGTTCTAAACCATTTTATGTGAGCTTTTGTTTTTATTGTTATCAAAGCTGTTTTCTGCTGCTTGGGGGTTGTGGGTGTCCTAAGTATAAACAAATCTGCCAAGTGTATCTAAAAAGAAACTTAAACTTCAGAAAAGACTGAAGTTAATTGTGGTGTAATAAGGTAAGAGTGTGAGCATAAGGATTGAAATAGAGTAGGATATTAAAATGATGGGATGCAGCAAGGAATTGTTTTCTCCTAGCACAAGTAACTTGTTGGTACTTCATGTGCAAAATGCTTTGTTTCACAAGGTTTGTAGCAGTTTCTGCAAATATTTAAAGGTCATGTAATCTCTGAAATCTTAAAATATGTTTGACTACTCAGATATGTTGCAGAAGGAGCTTAAATAAGTTGATAAGCAGAGATTGAACAAGTAGTTTTCACTGGACCTGTCCATCAGTATAATCCTTCAAAATGCTGTCTTATATTGTGTTCATATTTCCTTATAGGCTGCAAAATTGGACAGCTACTTGGGAAGTGTCTTTTGTTATTTAGGTAACTACTACAGAGATGTTGCTGGCGACAAAAGTAGAGCTCGTGGTTGCTATAAAAAGGCTTTTGAGCTGGATGGAACTGATGAAGAATCTGGAACAGCAGCTGTAGACTTAAGTGTGGAACTTGGAGACATGGTATTGTACATTCAGGATTTTGGATTACTGCTCTTTTGTTCTTCTGTTAATACTGCTCTTTGAGGGATCACTTCAGATTTTCTCTATGTTTGAGAATAAGATCTGAAAACAGATGTTCTGTCTTTGCCTAGCAGCTTTCATAGTTGGACCTGCTTCAATTTCATGCTTCAATTCCAAATTACATCTATCTGGGGAGAAGCATAGGAGAACTAAGCATAGTCATCGCATATGTGATTTAGATTAAGGATTTTTTCAGTAGGAAACATGAAAAGGAAGTTAGTTTTGGTTTTATATTTACCTTTGCCACTTCTTTTCTCCATCCTCCGCCTTGCTGCTTTCAGGAAAAGCATACAAAGTCATCAGAACATTTTAAAAATATTTCTTATATTGCACTGTATAAAAAGTTCTTAGCCTATGATACTATAGAGCAAGAAAGCAACCCATACTTTGACAGACTCCATTGGAACACCTGGAAAGTCAGTCTAAGTATCTGACTTGCTGCAAATACTTGTATCATTCTGTAGTTTAAAAAAATAAATTTAAAAAGTCTACAAAACTGTAGGAAGTTACTGTCTATTTGCAAAGACAGGTACATAAAAAATAATCATCTCTTTCAATGTGTTAGTTTCCTCCTCTAATCTGCCACTCAACCTGCCAGCTTTAAAAGCCCCTGTAACATTTCTTCATTACAGTAATTAAGAGATTAGACAGTTTAATGGTTTGCTGGATTAGTCGTATTCTTCTTTAACAAGAACCTTGTTCTTTACACAAATATATGTTTACTAACCTGTCATTTTTGATGCTTTGTTAGGACACTGCTCTGTCCATCCTGAATGAGGTAACTCAAAAAGCGAGTCCTGGTACAGCAAAATGGGCCTGGCTTCATCGTGGACTTTACTACCTGAGAACTGATCAGCCATCAAAAGCAGTGGCTGAGTAAGAGAACTAGTGGTCGGTTTCTGTAAATCCCAATAAAATGGTTTTTTATCTTAGCAAGTTTTGAAAATAAGTTAGCTGATTATAGAATGGCTTGTAAACAATAGGAAATGGGTCTGAGCAAGCTGTCTCTATCTTTGGTTCCAGAATTAGCGCAGTGTAGTCTTTTCTGCATAGCAGGTTCTGTACTAACAAGCCTGGTGACAGGCTTGTCATAGACAAGCACAGTATAGAACTGAATAATGAGCCAAGATTAGGTATAACAGCTAACCTTGTATGATGTACTCTGAAGATGGAAACACTACTGTGTTATGCTTAAAAGTTCTCTATAATTATGTGTTTGTGTCCTGAGAATATATAATGCAAGGAAATAATTTGTTTATATTAACTTATATCACCTTTTATTTAAATAAATTTATATCTTGATATCTTCAGTTTGCAGGCAGCTCTCAGGGCTGATCCAAAGGATTCCAACTGCTGGGAGTCTCTGGGGGAGGCTTACTTGAGCAGAGGTAGCTATGCAACAGCTCTAAAATCTTTCAGAAGAGCAAGTGAGCTGAACCCAGGCCTTGTGTACAGCATTTACAGAGCTGCAGCAATTGAGCAGATTCTAGGCAAATACGAAAATGCTATAGCTACCTATAAGGAAATCTTGAAGAAGACAGAAGACTATGTGCCTGCACTGAAAGGTAATATGTCTGAATTTGAAAGCGTTAACCCTTTCTCCCTCTGCACACTGTAGGACTTCAGTCTTGTGGAGAGGTTCTTGGTGTATCGAGGTTGTCCTGCAGGGAAGGGTAGAGTTGGGTTTTGGGTGTGTTGAGCACTGTGGTCACCTGCATGAAAGCGAGTGTGTAGTAGGCTGCAAATATCGGAAGAGCTCTTAAATCATGATGTAGGAGAGTGATTATTTCTCTTTCAAGTAAGTATGAAAGCTAATTATTCCTGTGTAGCTACCAGGCCAAATGGGTAGAAGAATGGAGTATAAATAGGGGAAGCCAGCTAGCGGTGCTGTCGCATCACCTGAGCAGTGAAACACTGGCTCAACAGGCAATGGAGTCAGGCTGACATTTCAAAGAGCTGGGGTATACTAATCTTCTTCTGCTCCTGACCATGAGTTCCTCACTTTTTGTGTTAGCCCTGGTGATTCAGAACCCTCTGAGCTTCTTCAAGTGATGAAAAATACCAGTAAAGTATCCCAGGAGGTCTCACAAGTGTTAGAGGTGGCAACAGATAGAAGCCTTGAGTATATAGCTGGGAGCAGAGATAAGTGGGGAAACTGGAACTCCTTTCTGGTGATAGAACTGTGGTTCTCAGGACATATAATATTGGGAACGTATAACATTTTGATAGCCAATGAATAACTGTTTGATTCACATTCTCCCTGCCACTTAGTCTTCAGTCGTTCTCACCTGTACATCCATCTGAAATAGATGCTATTTGCTGCTTGGTACTGGTATGAATTTTTAAGTTATACAGTGTTCTTTTGTTGTATGTAAGGCCTTTTGATTTTTGAGTGAACATAACCTGATTCTTGTAAGTCAGAACTGTTGGGTTACTATTCAACAGGAAGTTTTTCATCTGAAAGGGTGACAGGGTGGTTGTCCCTCTACCTCCTTCTGTATAATTTTGTTGCTTGGAGTTTGCCAGACTAAAGTGACATGGCAAAAGCTCCATGATGGAGTTGGTGAGTATTGCAGACAGGCAGTTTTACTCGTTGGACAGGAGGGCAACAGCTAACTGCAGCAGCAGTTTGCAAAGGTGTTGTATAGAAATGTGCATGTGTTTATGGCTTTTTTTAGTGTCTGGAGGTGACAGTTGACAGCATTACCTGGAATAAGATGCATAGAGAGGAAATAAGCACGCAGTATCAAGGTTTGCCCCCCTCTTCGGTTGCCTCTATACTTAGTATTTTCTTAAATCTCCCAAGTCGTCTCTTATTATCCCTCTCATTCTAATCTCTGAGTTGTTAACTCTAGTTCCTACTTTAAGTCTCAAAACAGTCTTTACATTCTTAGAGACTGTTTAGTGTTTCGTCTGGTAACGCTATCTTTTGTGACCTTTCTTAAAACTCTCTGAAACATAGATCAGTGTACTTTTGGTATTGTTCTGGTCGGTTCCTGAATTGAGTTGTTGGAAGCATAGTCTCCTAGTAGGCGAAAGGAAACTATACCAGTGTCACTTGAATGCATCTTCTAGATATATTTTATTTTTGTGTTATTGCATTATCTGTTTATTCTGCCTCTGCTCTAGTATATCATTTGATGAATAACTTTGGAGAACAGAATCAGTTTTGGTTTTAGATTACAGAGCTTCTTGATATCTGAGAGTCTCATGATCTTGGGACTTCTATGTGGTCAAGACAAATACCTAATGGGGAAAGATAAAGATGCTTGCAAAACATGACTACTCTGATTAGTGGTTTAGTATAGGTACGGGGTACGATAGCGTGAGGAATGTAGCTTCAGAACTGTGAAAATAATTCTGAGAATGAATGGTTGTCATAGCCAAGGACCTGCTGCCAGACAGAATCACTGCTGGTGCCAGCAAAAGTATAAACCAAGCAGTTACCTTGTTAGTTCCAAAATGCTAGAAGTTGTGGCATTAGATGCAGTTCCTGTTTAACAGTTGGATTTATTTCCACCTGAAGTATATTCTTACATAAACGGGACTCAATAATGTTGGTTTTAAGTTGTCTTCAAAGAAGACTCCCCCATTTGCCTGCCTTGACATTCTTTCTTCTTTTTGTGTTTTGGCAGTGATTTTTGACCATTGTGAACTGAAAGAACAAACTCAAAGCTTAAACGTTTTGGGTTTTATAATTAATTAGGTTTATTTTAATATTCAATATTCCACGGTTCACACTTGACAGGATTGATTAAAAGAAGAGCAGAAAAGCCACTGTGTATTTTAGCGTAACATGTCCAGGGTATAAATCTTTATATCAAGCAGAACACTGAGCAGGCTTCCACGTTCCCACCCCACCTCCTTTATCAAGCAGATCATAAAGCCATCTGCCTTCACAGAGGATATTTTCTTTTCAGGACTTGGTGAGTGCTATCTCATGCTGTCAAGAGCAGCCCTTGATGACTATCTTGATAGGAAGGCAGTGGATTACATAGAACTGGCTCTTGAATTTTTTACAAGGTTAGTACTAAATATTTGTTTAATTTACATTGGGATTGTGGGTTGACAGGCAGAAGAGTAAGAGTTAAGTGTTTGAGGATTTCAGTTAAACTGAACCAAATGGATCAGGCTTCTGATCTAGAAGAATGTACGTGTTGAAAGTGGTTTGAATAATATATTCTGGATTTAGGCTGCTTGAATGAATTGTAATCAGAGAGTTTTGTTTTTTCTGTTTAAAGAGTAACTCGATTATAACACAAGTGTGAAATGACACACAGTTCTCTCCAGCAGTCCTCTTGTATATATGGGACTGGGAGGAGGGGATTTCTACCAAAAATGGTGAATGAGAGGAAATTGTTCCTTCCCTCCCTCAATCTTTTTTTTTTGCATTTCATACAAAATGCTTTAGTGTCCTAAATTAAACCTAGGTATAGCTGCTGTTACGGGAGAAGGTCCATCAGGTTTCTGCAGAGGAGTCATGTCTAGTAATATAACATGACAGTGCTCTGAAATGCAATAGTGGGTGTAGTCAGCTGACATGTTGATAAGGAATGGCTAATTTTCAGAACTGACTCTTGGTCCCAACAAAGTAGGGGCACATTGGCATTTCATAGTTTCTCTTTTTTTGACTATTTTTGAGCTTTTAAACCTTTACCTTTAATAGGAAGCAGCTCTTTGGTAAATTAAATTTGAGTTTGTGCCACTCTTCAAAGTGGTGAATTTTCTTTCCGAAAAGAATATTGAAGTGTCTGAATGGGTGTTGTGTGGGTTTTCTGTATCATTGATTACAGGGCAACAAAGCACCGTCCTGATGTATCTTGCCTCTGGAAACTGCTGGGAGATACCTGTACTAGCGTGCATGTTATTTCACCAACCAAAGTGAATGTTCAAGTTCAAGGATCCCTTCTGGGTAAAAATGCAGACAAACAGATGCTGGAGAAAAGTGAGCTGCTCATACTGGGAGGAAGGTAACAATTTTTTATTACCAAGAGCTTCTATGCAGCCTGAGACTCTCAAGTATTCTAGACCATTTCTAGAAAATGAAAGACATGCTGATCTGTCAACACCTGCATATTGAGCAAAGATAAATGAGGTGATAAATAGAGTGTTGTGCTTCTTCCAAACCGCACTGCTCATTTCAGAGTACGTTTCCTTGATTGCCAGAGTGGCTGTCAACACTTCATGGAGCAGCTGCTCTTCTCCTTGTTTCTGTCTCCAGAGCATGGCTACATCCTGACTGTCATTCAACAAATTGCACCTCTTTAAATACAATTTTCCCAGGACTACTGAAGTCCAGGATAATACTTTAAGCTTTATGTCTGTACTTCTTTCTTATAAAAGTCTCATGAATTCTTGCTCTAAGTATGGGGTCTCGAGTACACTAGAAGAAGGAATTCTTTGTTTCTGGGCCTGGAAGCTCATGATGTAGAAAATATATGTAGTATTTCTATAGCCTCTTCTGTGACTCGTTCTGAGCTTTGTGCATTTGGCCCTGTAAGGCAGGGAATGCAGCTGCTTAATAAATCTCAGTGACGATATATGAAGTCAGATATTTCCTAGGGGAAGTCCAATTAACTGTAAAAATGATTGATGCTTGTTGTAAGTAAAAACATGCATATTGCAACTGACCTAACTCTGATTTAATGCACATCTGTGGCTTCACAAGTGGTGGGCACTACAGACTGCCTTTAGACCAGGGTAGATTCTGTGACGATAACTGTCTGAATGAAAATCAGTTAGTTGTTGTTTGCTTTCCACTCTTGTCTGGTTTTGTTTGTATTTATGCATGTTTGCTTGGTTTAGGTTTTTAAGCGCTCTTTTGAATGTTTTTTTCAGCTTTTTGCTCATCTTGTAGGGAGCCTTGGAATAATGCTTCTGTGATTCATGTTTCTGTAGGTGTTATGGCAGAGCTTTAAAATTGATGGCTCTGCCTAGCATATGGTGTGATCTTGGAATAAATTATTATCGACAAGCAGAGCACCTCACAGCAGTGGGCACTGACACAAATGAGATCAGTGAACTGCTAGAGAAGTCTTTACAGGTATTGCCTGTTTTTCCTGTTACATTCTTTAAAATTTAAATTGGTATTTATGCTTGTCTGCATACCATCTCTGTCCTCAATAAAACTTACATCTCTGATTAAGTAAGTGAATAAAGTCTTAGTTTTTGCTCTTCTGGTGATATTCCACATTTCATTTTCCAGTGTATCAAAAAAGCTGTGAGGCTTGACAGCAAAAATCATCTTTATTGGAATGCACTTGGTGTAGTCGCTTCCTGTAGTGGTAAGTCTTCATCAAAACCCCTAGCTCCATAATATCCTAAACTGAAGGCAACTTGACTAATGATGTTTATGAAATTCAGTTAGATTCTAGGTCTCCTTTTTTTCTTTTTTTTTTTTTCCCCTCCAGCTATTGGGAATTATGCTCTTGCTCAACATTCGTTCATCAAATCTGTTCAAGCTGAGCAAATTGTAAGTGCTGTAGGCAGCTGCCATCTGTTTCAAGTGGGCATTTAAAACTTTTTCTCCTGATGCACTGTTATTTTTGAATATAGCAATAATACATTGGTTTTAACTTTATTTGTTCTGTCTAGAATGTTGTTGCCTGGACTAACTTGGGGGTTTTGTATCTGGTAACTGGAAACATTGAGGTAACTCTCTTTCCCATCCTCAGATACTGTTTCCCTCTAATTTTTTTTTTAAGGGCGTGTATGGGGGTGGGAGCATGGGCAAACAGTGAAGAGCATCGCTCTCAGATTCAAGAAATGCATTTCCTTTGACTGATACAGAATTGACATCTGTACCTTACTTGAGGCACACAAATGCCAAATATTTATTCTGGTGGGGATAAGTGAACTACTTCTGAATTGGTGAGGTTGCTGTCCAAGTAACTGTAGGGAATTAAAAGTATTTGGAACGACTGAGAAGTAGATAAGCAAACCAATGCACACCAGGTTTAACCAATAAATCTTTTAACTAAGTCACAAACTAAACTTTGAGTTTCCCATAGGTAGCTAATTTCTGCTCATCAGTATGTCATATGATTTACTGTAATTCTGTGTAACCTTCAGAGTTTCTCTGGGGAAAAATTAGAGTATGTCTTAACTCCAGAGTTCTCATGCAGCTAAAACTACATTCTGTCCTATTTGCTGGTCAGAATTACAGAAATTTTGTTTCATTGGAAATGTGATTGTCAGAATTATTTTTAATAAAAATAACTTGATACTGCAGACTGCTTACTGCTAAAACTAGTAATGCCAAGATTTTTTTCACCTCATGCCATGTTGAGGGAGGAACTCTAAATATAAGCAATCCATAGGGAAAAGATAATTTATGGGTAGTAATCAGTTTTACCATTTCTAGAATGTGTTTAACTTGTTTGCATGGAGGAAAAGCAAATTTCCCAAACTGGATCCTCCAAGAGTCAGATGTTAAACTAATAATTATTCCAAGAGGTAATCTAGCTGATGAACTGTTTTAAGAAGGAAATTTATTTGGAAGGGAGGGGAACTTCGATCTTGTAAAGACTTTTTTTTTTTTAATAAGACTAAACTGGTTTATTTCTCTGGGCAATGCATTGTTCTGTATGGGACAGCATTGTTTTTAGTAGTGACCTGATTTTGCCTGTGAAATCTCTTCCAATACTACTGCATGTTGATACCTGTGAGTACTCAAAAGTGCTCTGTTACCATGCCAGAAAATACAATAGACTGTTGTCTTTGGTTCTACAGCAAGCTCATGAAGCCTTCAAGATAGCCCAGTCTCTGGACCCTTCTTACTTACTGTGTTGGATTGGACAGGTAAGATGATGAAACATCATAGTACTCTCCACCAAAACCAGTTTTTAGTCAGAGAGAGGGCTTGGTTTCCATCCTAATAGTTGACATTTAAGCATGGTCCTGAAAACTGAATGTTTTAAGTAAAGGGAGCTTCTGTTTCCCTGAGGGTGGGTGGGACACTTTGTTTCCATAGTGGTAACACGACGGAAGCTACATTCATCAAATATCTTTATGTGATGTTTTTCTGTCTGATCTTGTGAGTTCTCTAAGAAAGTAGCTGTTAATAAACAATCACTGTTTGTGCTCTGAAGCTTTTTATTGGGCATTGTCAACAAAGAACCATCTTCATATGGTGCTAGTTATTTCAGCTTTGTCTGCACCTCTAGCTCATTATATGGCAATACTTAACTCTCTTCTCAGCCCCTGCTTCTAACATCAGCATTAAAAAGAGCATGTCTCTCATATACCTGGGACAAAAGCAGTTCTTATTTCCTGGGAGGTCTCTTCATCTCCCTGCCACTGAGGGCTGGATGTGCTCCCACTGGTATCTAAGCTGTCCGTGAACAGTAGAAATACTTGTGACTCATACTTTTATGATCATTAAATGTCCTTTTCATAATCCCATGCTGCTGACCTGCTAATGGTATCTATTGAAACTGGATTCTAGGGGAGAACTAGCACCATCACATGTTGAAATCCACCTCCTGTCAGATACTGGTTTAAGTTGTGCTAACACACACAACATCTGAAGAATGTAAAGCAGCAGAAGCAGACCGTAAGCTTTATGCAGTAGAAACTGCTTCTGCTCCCTTTAGTTGTGTTAACTTTGTCATTGAAACTGATGTTTCTTGGGGAGTATGAGGAAAAGAAAGTGTCTTCATGCTAAATGCCTAAGATGTGCCTGAAGGAACGTGTGCTGAATTTCTTGTCAGTGTCATTATTGTTAAAGTACTTGACCGCAGCAACTCTTGCTTCTCTGTAGGCTTTTGTTGCAGAAAAGGTAGGCAGCTATGATACTATGGATCTCTTCAGGCACACAACTGAACTCGGTATGCATGTAAGTATAACAGTTATATTCTGCTGAAGTTTCTGCATATCTAGTCTCTCTACTTAGGTGATGTAATTTTTTTAAAAATAAGCATGTGTTGAATGATGGAACAGCTATTTTCATCATGTTCCAGATGAGATTGACTGACTTCCGTGTTGTTGTTCCTGGCCTGTGCTGGCACTGAACAGCAGGCAGTTGTTTTATTAAATGCTTTAGTCCCAGTGGTCCAAGAAATCAGTGCCATAAGTTGTGAAAAAACATTCTTGATGTTCCACATAATCAGACAGAGATCAAGGGCATAAACTGTTCCAGGAGAGAGCAAGGATGTTGCCAGTACACTGTGTTCTAAGAAAGTGGAGCACTTTACATTCTCTTACAGCTTTTGTCATCTGTCATCCCACCAGTGGTGCAGCAAGTGATATGTTAAAGTAGGAATTCTCTTTGTCTAAAGGACAGATTAAAACTGTGTGTGGAGCAATTCAGTTTGGTATTTTCTTCTCCTGCTTAACACTGATGCAAATTTTTAGCTCAGACTCTGCCTTAAAACACAGAATTGTTATTATAATCTTTAATTATTTTGCTGCTGCTTGAGCGGATTTAATGACTCCTATTTGGGCTTTTTGTTTGTTTGTTTCTTGAGACCGAGGGAGCAAAAGGCTACGCCCACTGGGTATGTTCAACACTGCAGGATAAAAGCAACAGAAACACTGAACTATATCGGTACAACATTGTTGAAATGAATGCTATTCCAGCAGCCCAGGTGGTCTTGACCAAATATACAGGTAGGTAATTTAAAAGCCTTACCAACCTGTCAAGTCTAACAGATGCATTCAGAATAAACGGGTAATACACCTGTACTAGTTCTAGCAAAGGATGACCTAGCTGGGCTGGGGAGAGGCTTTGGAACTATAAAGTAACCAAAACAGGGTAACTGGGCCACTGATGCTTATTATCACACAAAGGTGAAACAGATGTGAGTTCTGTCTTCCTACTCGCTCCAGCAGATTTTGTTTCAAAGACCGATCAAAATTAGGACCAGAGCCTTGTCACGCTGCTGTCAGACTTCCTTTGGGTCTGTCTGTGTGCAGAGGTGCAGATTGGTGCCAGCTCCTCCACCTTGTGCTGCAGGGTTTGGCAGAACTCGGTCCTGGATGCGGTGTCACTCCATCACCTCAAGCACAAGGCTGTGTTAACCTGCAGCAGGAGACAGACCATGTTCTCAGGCACGGTTCCACATCAGTGTGGCCTCTCTGTTGGGACACTTGTGTATGTCTAGTCGGGAAGGTTGATAGGGCAAATGTGTTTTTTCTTTGTATCTACTCCTGTAAATTAATCCTTTGATGACTAAACTGTTGCTGATTTTTGAGAGCTACAAAATACAGCGCAAGCGCTTAAAATGAGATAAATGAAAGACTGTATTTCTTGGTGAAAACCCTGTTCTTAAATGGACTGCCAGATGGGCCTACGGGATCCTTCCTAGTCTGGGAGAAAAGGTTAGAATTCTGAAGTGAGGTGACATCTGACAAATCTGTCCTTAGCTGCTAATAAGTATTTCTAAGTTGTAGCATTAAACCATAAGATTCTTCTAGTATTTTCCTAGAGTCAGTACAAGCTGAATAGTTTCCTATTGTGTTACTAAAAAAACCCAACAAACCACCACAGGCTCAAAAATTTAAAATGTACTGAGCATATCAATCTTATGTCATAAAATTTTGAATGTTTTTGAGCTAACCTGATGTCATGTTGTGGATCTTATTATCTCTTCTTTATTTGCCTGCAGCCTGTCAAAATGATTCCAGTCAGCAACTGACAGAAGCACTTGGCAAAGTGTTTTGTATATATGCAGACACTGCAGCATCAATGTAGCAATGTTTTTGTAATGCTTTTTCACAGCTCCTTCTGATCGTGTTCTCCTATATTGTCAATTCTGATTTTTCTAGAAAGAAATCCAGACGATGCATCTGCTTTCACAATGCTTGGTTATTTGAGTGAGTATCTGCATCTAAAAAGACAGGCAGCAGATGCCTATGAGAGGTAAGCTATACACCCTGAAAAGTTTACCAATAGAAGCTCCTTGACCTCTTTCCATGTACCAGCTGAAAAACTTAGGGGTTTTTCTTTTCCTTTAATAAACCTTACTTGCTCAATTCAACAGAACATTCCAGCTAAGTGTATGGGAAGGTGTGGGGATGTTCTTATATCTAATTTGGAAATGCATAACACAGCTGCAGAAGTAAAGGCATTCCAAGGCTTCAGTGTCTTATCAGGACATTTAACTAATTCACTGTATGGGATTTAGGTGAAATTTTGGGTTTAATAAGCTTGGTTTTACTTTTGGTCTCTACCCCATTCTAATTAATGGAGGTGGTTGGGTTTTGTTCTGTTTTGGTTTTTTTCTATTTTCAAATGGTAGGGAGAGGTGGTGAAGGAAACCATGTTTGGTGAACATGTCTGGTGATGCATTAAAGTGGTAAAATGGGCTCTGTGCTTAATTAGCTAAAAAAAGCTTCTCCATAAAACATTTGTCCATTCTGCTCTGAGAAATATTGTTGAAATATGCGTGTCATAGTCAGATGGTAATTATTCTTAATTGCTGTTATTTTCAGGGCAGCTGCATTACTGAAAGACTCTGAGGATACTGAGAAGTATTATACAGCAATGCAAAACTATGGCAGGTCACTCTGGTAAGTGTTTGTTGGCATATTTTCCCAGCTCCTAACTTCAGCTTTGGATATAGTGAATGCACTGACACAAAACATGGGTGAGGCTGAAAGGTGGAAGGTGGTTGCTAGGAATAATTTATTAAACATAATTCTTAACTGCAGACAAGTTTGACTGAACTTTGTATGTGTTCCAGAAATGGGTAGTGTTATAAAAAAAATAAAATAATCAAATTGCAAGGAATTGCTCTGCATCTTGATAGTTTATAACATATCAGTGATTCCTTTATCTTAGCTTGACTCTTAAGTGCTTTAACATGGTCTACACAATGTAGCTGTTGTATGGTCTCCAGAATAAATTGGCTTTTTTTTACTATCTCCACACTTGAGATATGTAGTAGGCTTAGTCTGAATAAAAGAGCTGCTTCAAGGTTTGTTTGAAATTCCTTCTACCTGCCCTTTGAATTTTTATTTACTTGAATAACCTGAACTATGTGGGGCTGGGGTGTTGTATACATGTGTGTGATCTTTCTGCTGATAACCCTCTCTGCTGCAGTCCTACTCACAATTCTGAGTTCCCTTCACATTTCCTTTCTGGTTCTGAGGGAATGCAGGACACAATTCCTAACAGATAAAGACTTTCAAACTTCTCTTTGATATGAGATAGCTCAGGCTCTGCTAATTAGATTTCTGTCAGCTCTCTAGGGAAACTTCATTAGTCTTAAGTTTCTGTAGAGGACACTGGGTCTTCTAGACTGTGATAATGCAATAAGTCATTATTTAGCTTCAGGGAAGATTTTAGAAGCAACTCTTCAGTTTCCCGTACTCTCACATCCAAGCTGTATGCATGGGGCAACTTATGCAAGAGCAAATCTCTCATATCTGGTAACTAGTTCTGATAAACACAATCCTGTATAATTTCTTCCATGGTGGTTTTAGAACAAGAATGCTGCAACTGTGTGTGTGCAGTTTCCTGTCTGTGTGCATGGATACTTTGATTTGCTCCTTGCATGTTTCTCCTTTGTTGTTTTCTCCCACTCTGTTGTGTGGACCATTAAGTGACACCCTTACATATAGCTGTCATGCACATGGGGAGGACTTTTCGTATCAATTATTCTTCATGCCACAGATAGTTGGAGAAAGTAGCTGCTGTAACAGAAGGAGGGTGGGGTATATATTAATCTTGCTCTTTTCCAGATGTCTGCTTATGACTGCTGTAGAAAAGAGGATACTGGTCTGCAAGGACAGCTTGTCTAAATCATAGCAGCTCTTGCTACATCCTCCATACTAGTGACTGTTTTTGTTTTTACAGTGCCCTTGGTCAGTGTGATAAGGCCATTGAGGTTTACACATCAACACCCTTGACCGAGTTTGATGGCATTGTGGGGAAAGCATTAGCCTACTTCAAGAAAGGGCTCTTACAAGAAAGTACAAAAGGTAAGCTTGATTCAAATTCAGGTGCCTAATCCAAAGCATTACAGGCCATTTCTCTCAAGATGAAGCTTAGGAAAATTTGTTAGTCTGACCAACCCAGCTGTCATTCAGTTTATTTCAGTCTTTCAGTCCTAATGCTTAAGTACAAATTCCACAGCTGTTTTAATCATTAGGCCGTTCAGCAGGGTACTAGAACTATCCAAATGTACAAAGGGAAGCTACATTTCTTTGAGTGTGTAATTCTTGTCCATTAAGCTGATGTGCTCTCAGCTTCTGTTATTCTCAGATGAAATTACTTCCCTGAAAAATCAGTTCTGGGTAGGAGATTAAACTGTTGTTCAAAGCACTTTACCTTTAGTGCTAAATGTAAGTGCTGTATTGTTATGTTCTGCACTGCTAAGATGTGAGACGTACAAAAAGCTATACTGAATTGCCAGTGTAGAAGTGTAAGCACTCACAGAGGAGCAGCCAGCTCAGCATTTAAAATAACTCTTTAGTTTTTAATCAGAGTGATGTGTGCCCATCTGAAGTACCATTTCATAAATACGCTATGACAAGGGATTATTTAAACCATGTTCTTTCGGGCTTTTTCTGCGTATCCCAATATTGCTTTTCAGTTCTGTTTCTACTTGCTACATGCTAAACAACTCCCAGGCTCTAAACAGCCTTGAACATCTAGCATTTCCTGACTTACAGTTACTTCCAAAGTCTTTGTCAACTTTTTTTTGTCTTCTGCTTACTATTTGAGGTATGAAAATATAGTGTACCTGAAACAAAGTGCCCCTGTTTGTGTGTTCTAATATCAAGCCTTTATAGAGGCTTTATGAACATTGTATTTTTTTCTCCTACTTAAATTCTGAGTCTTGAATTTCTACCAGCCTATGAAAAAGCCTTGTCTGTTGCTGAGTCTGAACAAGATAAGGCACATATCCTGACTGCCTTGGCAATAATAGAGTATAAACAGAACAAAGTGGATGCTGCAAAGACACTGCTGTTTAAATGGTGAGTGGAGAGAATAATAATCAGTATATGATATTTTATTGTATTGCTGAATCCTCAAATTTACTTTTTGGGAGATCTCAGGTGGATATTTTCTTTTTGTGTTGCAGAGTAAAAGTAGGAGTGGAGGCAGTGTTCTTTTAAGCTTATTCATGTGATAGATTTGTTTTGGTTTATGGTCTGTGTCTTCATCCATATTCTTAAAGCAGTATGGAGTGGAAGGGTTAGTGGGCTGGGTGGTTTGATATCTAATATGCTTGAATGGTAGTTTTAATAGGTTTATCTTTTAAGATAATATTAATCTGTAGCTGTCCCTGTAGCTGTGAGAAATTCAGATGACTAATGAAAACAATTTCTGTTTAAATAGTCCGAAATCTCCAGAACAATTGTGTTCCAAGCATCATAGACATGAACAGTCTTGTAGCTTCCCCATGGAAAGAAACAGATCTGTATCAGTTGTTCACTTAAGTCACAAATACCTTTTTTTTTTCAGAGCTGTGGAGGCTAAAAGCCCCTGCATCATTGTTAGTCTCCTGTTAGCTATGGATTAAGAGCTAACATCTCAGCCTCTCAGCATCAACTCTTTGTCAGCAGAGAACTCCAGTGGTAACTGTATAGTCTCATGTTGCCAGCAGACTCCGGAAATTACTGAAATAGTGAAGGTCCATGAACTAGGACACTCTAAATCCTGAGTAACTGATGATTAACTAGCTAGGAACCTGGTATTTCCTACATCCTATTAATCAAACTTTATTTTTGTCATAAACATCAACAATGAGAGTTTTCTAGATGAAGTTAGTTTTTTGTGTTTGAAGAAAAAGGAAGTAGTGAATGGTTTAGGAAAGTAACACTGCAGTGGTTATGTCTAGATCTGAATTGGAAGCACTGTGCTGCAAAGGTACACAGTAGATTTTAGTAATAAGGTGCAGTCTATCTAATAGACAGATGTCTTTATTGATGAGAATTCATGCTAGAGCAGGACCTTGAACAAGAAGCTGCCTTTCTTCTTATCTCATGGGCAACTTGGCACAGAGATTTTTAGCGATGAGTATGTGTCTATCGCTAATATGATAGAATCCCAATTGTCAAAGGACAGCACCTTTGCACCAGATGATGTAGTGCTGGCTGTTCAAGTTTATGTTTAACAGCTCCTTGAAATTTTTCTTGCTAGGGAATGAAAACAAAGCATAGAATCAGAAGTTTACATTCTTGTCTTTTTTTTTTTTTTAAGGCAAAAGTAATCATTAGAAGCTTGATTAGGACCCAGTAGTCACCTGATAAGTGAAAGTAAGCAGCACTTCATCTTGTAGTTAAGTTTAGGATGTGACAGTGAAGTAACTGCAAATTAGTGTTGCCATGCTCTGTTTTGCTGTTTGCCTCCATTCAGTTTGTGTTGCAGTAAGAACACCTTCACCTAGTACATCAGTCAAGGTCTTTGATTTTGGTTGTGTATACTGAGCTCGCTGTTTTACCAGAGCTGAAGATCAGGGGATTAACTTAAGAGTTCTCCACCTATACTAGAAAAACTTGCTGGAAAAAGTCAGTAACTGCATCTAGTAGGTGTGCAATAAAGCTGGGAATAGAATCATAGAAACATTTCTGTTGGAAGAGACCCTCAGGATCATCGGGTCCAACCATAACCTAACTCTAGTACTAAACCATGTCCCTGAGAACCTCGTCTATACACCGTCTATACTATTGATGTGAGGTTAAACTGCCTCTCATAATGAAATGAATAGAACAGTGCAACTGATAATGGTACTAAAACTAATAGATGGTAGAAAGCATGCTGAAACTACCTTACATAGGAGCAAATTTGATGTAAACAAGGCATAATTTCTCAGAACATCCCTGTTCTCAGAAAGAGCAGTTCTGTGCAGCAGGCTTGTTTCTGGCTTTTTCCTTCCTGGATTTCTGTTGCAAACTGCAAGCAGGCGTGGTAAACTTGGGTTTGATAGTAGTTAGATGTACAAATGCCTTCAAGAAAAGAAAATAGTTGTCAGTGTTACACATTGTCTCTTAGCATCCATTTCATGGCTGCTGCTGAAGGACAATTAATGTGTCAGAGTCTTACCAAGCAGTTATACTTTATAGCTTGAGTGCTGAGATGGCACATAACCACCACTGGTTTCCATATCTTGAGATCTCAAGGATGCTGATCTAGCTTGATCCATGATCCCACCATGAAAGGCTGTTAATTCTGTAAACTTTACGTGATACACATAAGCAAGAGAACTCAAAAGTAATGCGTACTCTAATGTTAACCGTAAGTTTAGTTCGTGCTCCAAAATAGTCTCTCCTTCCCTCTCTCTTATTCAACAGCTCGTTAAAGGAACCTAGTACGGAAAGTCTGAAGGCTTTGTGCACACTGGGACTGGTAAAGCAGGATGCTACGCTTGCAACAGCAGCCCTAAAAGAATTGCTGAAGCATGAAAAAGGGGATGATGGAATTTACGAGAGGTGCCTTATTGCATCTGCTGTTTATGCTTTGCAAGGTAAAAATGTGGCAGTCCAGAGAGAAATCTCCAGAGTAATACACAGGTATGTATTTTTCCTTACATTGCCTTGTAAATGTGTTGCTTTGATTACATTTACTAGTAAGCAGACCTCTATTCACCTGCAGCGTTCTTTTGAAGAAAAAGTTATTTTTCAAAAGTCCTCAGTTAAGGTTGTAGCAGCAGCTGACAGAAGCTTGCTTTCTGATTTATGGGGTCAAAAGGCAGAAGCTTCACGGCTTGTTTGGGGTTTTCTAGTTTTGTTTTGGTGGCTTCTTTGGAAGCTAGATCAGTTCACTGTGCTCTAAGAGCATTTTTCATCATATGTAGCAGAATTTTCAACGTAGAAAAGTCTTTAGGGCTTTTATTTAATATTTAACAATCTGAAGCTGTTTGTTCCATTAGCTAAATGTCTGTGTTTAAATGCGTTTTGATTAGCCTTGGCCATATAGAACGGGGGAATTTTAATGAATGCCTTTAAGCAAGCCCCACCTCATACTCTCCGTGAGTGTTTTCAGAAACTATTCTTTATGCAAATTGCTTTTCTCCAGCTGTAATTAAACTTCCTTGTTCTTCAGACTATGAGGACGTGACCTGTGGTCCTAGAGTTTGTTTTCTTCCCATGAATATTGATATGCATATTGTACATTTTATTTCTTTAGCCAGCAATACAACTTCAATGTTGCGCTGATTGAGATTACTACCCATGTCTGTTTTGAACACACTGGCTTGTTTTCTAAATAGAAAAAGATGCATTTGGGATTTATAGCAACTGCCCACTGAGTCATGAAAGACCAGGTTCACCTCTAAACCAGAAAGTCTAATATCCTTGTTCTTTTCCTAGGAACCCTGATAATCCTGCCCTCTGGTCTCTCCTGTCTCGACTAGTTCCACTGTATGCATCACGAAAAGCAAAAGTAAGTGCATGGCTGTAATACGTGTGTGCTGCTTACATCCTGAGTAGTCTGTTTTATCTTAACTAGTTTTCTTTACTACTTAATATGAAAACTTAAGGCTTACATACACAAGCACATACAGAGCAATGCACAGGTACCTACTGAAGTTACACATCCAGTTACTTGCATCTTTCATGGGGTCATGATTCCTTATCTTCTCGAAATAAACTTACAGGAAAAAATATAATTATTCCAACAAGAAAAGGCTGTAATGTGTAATTTTTTTTAGTTTTTTATATATGTATGTGTGTATATACATATATATTAGGTATGTTGAATTTGGTTAATCTAGTCAATTTCATTTTTTGCATCAGCCAGTATTTCTTTGCTACTTTTTTGCTTATTATTAGTTCTTCTCCAGATATATACTCTTTGTCTTAATTTATGTCAATTATGTAAACAGAAATAGTACCTGAAAACAAACCCCTTTCTACGTGGTGCTAAAATTAGAAACACAACGAATGGATAAGCTCTAATCTTGAATGTTTCTTCCTAATTCTTTATAAAGAGATTGTTCTCTAGGCAAGAAAAATATCTCTTTGTGAAAACTTTGTATTTCTGATTAACAAAGATTAAAAGATCTTGGCTTTACATTTTGTAAAAAAATCTCTTAATTAATCAGTCATAAAACCAAATCATTTGTTTTTTTAATCTTATAGGGAGGAGCTAGGGCAGGAAACATCACACATGTACTTGATCTAAACCATGGAAAGGTATGGCTTTCTTAAAATGCAGACTTTATAATTCCATAAACAATCCTAAAATTAATTCCATATGATCACTTACAGTGTTAAGTCACTTTTATGTTCTGTTTTATAGGAAGCCCTGCTGAATATTGCAGTTAATCAGTTGGCAGCAGGATGTCACATGTTAGAAGATAAGAAAAACAATCCTCTGAAAAATATTCAGAAGGCAATCCACCTCTGTCCAGGTGACTCTTGTTCTCAAACACAGCAGTGATATTTTTACTCATCAGAAACAAAATTCTCGTGCTAGGAAAAAGACCTACTTTTCTTGGGTTTTCTTCTTGTTTTGGGTTGTCCATGTATATTCTTGACACAGTCTCCCACAGCATCCTCACAGCTAAACTGAGGAAATGTGGTCTGGACGATCGGGTAGTGAGGTGGACTGTGAACTGGCTGAAGGAAAGAAGCCAGAGAGTCGTGGTCAATGGGGCAGAGTCCAGTTGGAGGCCTGTATCTAGTGGAGTGCCTCAAGGGTCGGTACTGGGGCCAGTATTATTCAATATATTCATCAATGACTTGGATGAGGGAATAGAGTGACCATCAGCAAGTTTGCTGATGACACCAAACTGAGAGGAGTGGCTGGCACGCCAGAGGCTGTGCTGCCATCCAGAGACCTGGACAGGCTGGAGAGCTGGGTGGGGAAAAGTTTAATGAAATATAACAAGGGCAAATGTAGAGTCTTACATCTGGGCAGAAACAACCCCAGGTTCCAGTATAAGTTAGGGAATGACCTATTAGAGAGCAGTGTAGGAGAAAGGGACCTGGGGGTCCTGGTGGACAGCAGGATGACCATGAGCCAGCACTGGGCCCTTGTGGCCAGGAAGGCCAATGGCATCCTGGGGTGGATTAGAAGCGGGGTGGTCAGTAGGTCAGAGAAGTTCTCCTGCACATCTAGTCTGTCCTGGTGAGACCTCATCTGGAATATTGTGTCCAGTTCTGGGCTCCTCAGTTCCAGAAGGACAGAGAACTGCTGGAGAGAGTCCAGCGCAGAGCCACGAAGATGATGAAGGGAGTGGAGCATCTCCCATGTGAGGAAAGGCTGAGGGAGCTGGGTCTCTTGAGCTTGGAGAAGAGAAGACTGAGGGGTGACCTCATTCATGGTTATCAATATATAATGGGTGAGTGTCACAAGGATGGAGCCAGGCTCATCTTGGTGGCAACCAATGATAAGACAAGGGGTAGTGGATTCAAACTGGAACACAAGAGGTTCCACTTAAATATAAGAAGAAACTTCTTCATGGTGAGGGTGCCAGAGCCTGGAACAGGCTGCCCAGGGAGGTTGTGGAGTCTCCTTCTCTGCAGACATTCAAACCCACCTGGACACCTTCCTGTGTAACCTCATCTGGGTGTTCCTGCTGTGGCGGGGGGATTGGACTGGGTGAGATTGCGAGGTCCCTTCCAATCCCTGACATTCTGAGAGTCTGTGATTCTGTGATTTTTGCGTAAAATTTGAGTCAAAATTTTAACTGCCATTCCAAGTTTAGACTTGAGAAATTAAACCAGACAAGAAGAACAAAATGGCTGAGTTTTAAGGCTATTTCTGAAAACATGGACAATTTGTTAATTCCTCAGCAGGAGAAGAGATAAATATCATTTAGTACATTAGACAAAAAAGAAAAACACATGTTCCCTCAGAGTCAGTGTGCTACACCAAGCAGGAGAGATGTATTCATCTAGCTTGAGAATTTGTATTGGAAATGTTCTGTTAAAGTGTGCTGGTTATGAACTACAGGCAACTGTTTACCTGTTACTAAATGGTGATCTTCAGTAAATGGAAAATGCAAATCTGGTGGGGTTTTCACATGCCAATTGCACATGTTAGTGAAATACCAATATGTTGTTTCTTCTGCAGTAATTGATGCATTAGTGTGGCTCCAACTTAAAAATTTCAATTACTTTCCTACAGGTACACACAAGACTATACTATTCAAAAGCAGTATATTTTATATTTTACTTCATTAGATCTCCAAACTTTGTTTCATTTTTACTGGCAAAATTAATTGTCTTCGGGATGAAAATTTACATGGGTGAAATCTTTAACTGAGCACTGTCCAGTTCAGGAAAGCTCTGGATCACATCTTGGGGTTTTCACTACTACTGTTACTTGGCACGAAATGATCGTCACGTTTAATCTGTCTAGTCGGAAGTAAACTGGCACCTTCAGGTCAGCAGAGCAGTGGATACGTGGAAAATGTATTTGTTTGCTTTAGAAACATCATCTTTGTCTTCTAATTTGAAGAATGTTGCTAGTTAGAGGTAAATAATAATCAGCTGCCTTGGGCCGACCTGATGGGAGGTTTTGATTGAATTACGTGCCTTGTTCTTGCCATCTCTTATTTACAGTGTGTGGTTCCATTGATGACTAGGTTTTTATGCTTAATCTGGTAAAGACCATTCTAAATGAACTACCACCATATGTAGAATGGGTTAAACACCTTTAACCATTCTTTTCTAGATAATCCTGCTGCCTGGGCAGTGCTAATGGCAGCCTGTCATGCTGAAAACACCATCGTCTGCCTAAACAACACTCAGCCAAAGCAAACAGATCTAGAGATGACACTTGTATCTACAATTTCAGCCAAAAGTAAGCTATACAATTTTCTAGTTAAAACAATAATAAAATAAAATAGAAAATCTCTAAGCTTGCAGTACTCTTCTGAATTTCAGAAACTTGCATATAAGCTGAGAATTGCTCTGTAGTGGTTTGAGCTGTAACTGTATTTTATCCCATAAAAATGTTAAATCCTAATGCAGACCTGGATTTAATTACTTAAATGCAGCTTGCTTTCCCCTGCAAAGCTTCAAGTGCTCTTTTAAAATAGTGTTTCTGAACTCTGATGTCTAAAAGGATGGATGGATGTATTACAGCACAGGAACACTGCTTACAAGGAAAGGCTAAAGTACTCTTAAGTTCTGCAGCTTTTCCAGTAGAGGAATAACGTCAGCCTCAGTCCATGTTTGATTGATTATTCTCAAACCATTAACTCAAATGGTGTAGTTTTTTCCTCTCCTTCTTTTTCCTACTGATGAAGGAAGCCATGCCAGTTTAATACTCCTAAAAATTCTTCTGTACCATATCTAGAGCATGTGACATGATGTGACACTATAGCATATAGAAGAATCTGTTTAAGTGTTTTATCTGTTTTTTGCAGCTGGAGAAAGTAACCTTCCACGTAATTATATCCAGACTCTTGAGGACTGGTGTCTATGTCAGGCTATTACCAGTCTAGAGGAGGCTGGTAAACTCTCCGAGGCTGAAGCTCTTTGTACCAAGGTATAGTAGCATCATACTGGCAGATTGTCATAGAATTGTACAGATCTGTGTGCATTTTACAAGAAGGTAATCTTTGAATTAGCAACTGTCCGTTCCATCAGAGCTATAAGATACAATATTTGTTGGTACTTTCTCCCTCTCCAAGATACTTACTCTGGTTGCAACACCAAAACCATGTTAAAAGTTGAAACGAGCAGTGTATGCCATGACAAAGCTAAGTCTGCCCTTTCTGCCTTTATTCATTAACCTAGTATTAAACAAAACATTACAGAAATTCAAGGCAAGAATTCCAGGCAGGAGACTTGCAGGAGATTTAAAGGCCTTCTGCTCTTTTGCGTTGGTACTCCACTTCAGAGCCACAAGTGGATGCTGCAAGTTTAATTATTAAAAAGAAAATTCCTAAAGCAACACAGCTGGGGAAGGGGCTGAGGTGTTAATGAGCCTCAAGTGTGTGTTTCATGTGTCCATGAACATAAGACTTGGCAAAAGACAGGCAAAACCACAACTGGACTCAGCAGCTCACATCCCCGACTTTCATTAAGGAAAACAGCTAATCTCTTACAACTGTGCTTCTTCTTTACAGCATTTCTGTATTAACAGAGAAGGGAGTTTAATAAAAAAAAAAAAAAAAGAAAAAGACAACAAAAAGATTCCATAAATATGCTGGTTTTCTAAGGGTTAGTACTTTCTCGTCTCTTTATTTGGTGGTAAGGAGGTGATATCATTTTCTGGACAGCATGTCTACTGACCTGTCTTAGGTTAAAAAAGATCATAGATTTCTAGACATATAAGGTGGTATCTGGTCATAAGAGAAGGTTATGGTGGGTTTTGGTTGTTTTTTGTTAGTTAAATAGCTAGTGGGGAGGACAGTCAGTGCCTGCAATTTGTGAAGAAAAAGAGTAACATTTTGGTACCATTTGATACCATAACATTTTGACAGCTTTAGACCCCAGGATTCTCAGAAAGCAATATAACTGGGGATGATGAGTCAGGCACTGCCATTGTTCCATTTGAGACAGGCAACGTGATTCCATATTTATTAATGGAGTAAAATTACAGCAAATACTAGCAGCTTCTGTTGTGTTTCGTAAAGTATCTACATGTCCGTGCATTCTTCACAAAGCAGCAGATTGTTACAGGCTCACAACGTATTTTGATTTTTAAAAAAATGAGTGAAAAGTGCAAGTATTGTTTTTTAGAACAGATCTAGTTTGAGTTTTAATTCTTGAAAGTATTGTGATTTGAACAAGTAAAATAATGCGTAAGGTGACTTGCAGAAGCTTCACATGCTTCACCTAAGAAGGGTAAAGAATAGACGGCTAGTTTTCTGTCTTTGCTTTTTTGTATGAGTTGGTTCCGAGAATTACTCTGTAAGTATCTGCTGTTATTGAACAGGAAATGTTTAGTAAAGTGCTTCTATTTCAGCAAAAATAAAGCACCTTAGCTGGGAGAACTGAAATTGCTTGGAACATACTCAAGGTCACTTTGAGCCACTGAACTCATTTTATCCTGCATTAGCCCAAAGCTCATAATGATTGTGAAGTCAAAGAAGAACTAGAGGTCTGCCATTTACCTGTTTGTCTTTCAGAAACCTCTAAGAGTAGGACAGGTACAAAATTTAGGTTAGACTTGAAATGTATTTTGAGGACAGAAAATATGTTATCTATTTTCATCTGTCAATTCCTGGAACTCTTCTTTGTGCAGAGTAGGAAAAAACCACCATGTTGCAAGCATCCTGAGAATGCTTTCAATGCTCTTTTCTGTAAAGACTGAAATGGAAAAATCAAAGGGTCTCGTGATGTTTGGAAATAGTTCTTGTGTCATGTTGAGCCTTGGTTTTGTTTTAGGGTTTAAAAAGCTACCCTGACCACCCAGCTCTGTTTTTGCTTCTGAGACAAGTTCAGTGTCAGCAGCTGCTGCAGTCTCACAAAGAACTTCCAGACAACGTCCTGGAGGAGCTTCGCAAGACGGTCATGGCCAGTTCCACTTCAGTGGCAGCCTGGCAAGTAAGTGTGGATTCTCTCCCTGACTCAGTCTGCCACTCTCAGCAGAGTCCGCAATATTAGTGGATTAGAGCTTGTTTTGCTGTTTGCTTTTATTTGTCTGCTGACAGCCAGTGACAGAAAAAACAGCTCATATTCGGTTGTAACATTTTGTTAACTGTCTTTAATAGTTGATGTAATAAGGACTGTTAGTAAGAGCAAGCAGACATGGAAACAGGAGAATTACGAACTTGAGATAAACCTCTGGCAGCTGTGTCTTTAGGGACCTGCGACTTGGCACATGAGCAGAAACCAGGGAAATATTTCATAACGTGTAAGAATAGATGGAAGTAAATGGTTTCCTAGTGTAGTGCTATACAACTCCTTATTCAGGGTCTGAAAACCTGAACAACTCTCTTTTCTCTGAAATCTCCTGATGTCAGGTGTCACTGTTCCTTTGAGGAGGTTGAATCTGCAGGGAAGATAAATCACTCCTAGTAAGAGTGTTCACTCACTCCCTTCCATGGCATCACAAGAGATCATTTTTAGTTAATATGAAGGTGTTAAAACTCGCTTTATGTGCTGCTTCTGTGAGACAATCTGAGAAGTCTGTCTCACACATACCAAAAGATCTTTCTGGTGATGCAGCGTATTTATTTATTTCTTTCCTAGCCGTTGCTGTTAGTTACAGTTACTGTCTTCCTTTACCAATGTTAGCCGCATGTTGTTTAGAAAAATTCCGTGAACTTTTAAAGTACAGTTGCAGGATTCATGATGCTCCCTCTGCATGTTAAACAAATAAAACCCTGTTTGTGGTATGATTTACTAAAGCTGATTTCTGTCTTAGAAGATCAGGTCAAGGCTGCTGCAGAGATCATTATCTTGCTTGTTATAAGGCTGTAGATGCTCTTCCCTCCTCTAACATATGACCACCATTTGTGGAAAAATGCTTTTTTGATGCTTTTTTTTTGGTTTGTTAGACTCCATCTTTCTGAACTGCAGAACTCATTCAGATTTGATTTGCAAAATATGAGGCCATGATTGTATCCTCTATTTTAGTAATATATTTTGAAAATTGAGTTGGGGCTTTTATACATTCTGCAAGCATCCCTTGCATAGCCAAGTGTCATCTTGCTTACAAGCAGGGAGAATAAATGAACTGAAAGTGCATGTGATTTGGGGGAAGGGAAAGATTGTTTTGTTTTTCTTAATCCAGGCCACAGATAAGATACCTCTGAGGAAGATCTTTTCAGTCTTCAATTAAAGAAGGTATCTAAGGGCTTGGATAGCATTCTGAAAAAGTCTGGCTGCTACATCTGTCCCTAATGGATAGATCTATGCTTTTATGTTTTCTGGCTCCAGACTTCCCAACAGTTTGATAAATGTTTTGGCTTACTTAGAAGTATTTGTCATGATGCCTTACAATTTTACTAAGTTAGAGGGGCCATTGACTTTGCTTTTTGCTGAAGTTTTTGGCTTTTGTCTAAATGGCTGCTTTGCAGGATTTAGAAGGGCTGCTCTCCTGATAGCTTTTCTACTTTTTGTGCTGTGTCTCACCAGAAAAGTAGAGAAAAGCTGATCTGTCAGAGCCGCCATTGTGCCTTTGCATGAGGGTTCCCTTCTCCTTCACATTTTGAGTGCTAGATACTTCCAACTGCAAAGAGCTGACGTCAAGGAAAGCCTTTTTTTCCCCTGCACATGAATGGATGTTTTACTTTACAAAGCAGTCCAGCAGCTTGATGTCAAGGATGCACAATCTCACTAGTGCTAATAAATACTTCCTAGTTTGTCTCTTCTTGACAAATAACTTCTATGCATTGGAAAGGGTTAAGAATTTTGCCCCTTCTAACACCAGGCTCTCTTCAGCTAGCAAAAGTCTAAGGACCTTTGCTTAAAAGCAGGGGAATTGTTTTTTTAATAAGAAATTGCTTTGTTTGCTTGGTGATCCAGCAAAGAATATTTCTAAATGCGACTCGTACATCTTGCTGTGTATTGTGTACACGTCAGGGATTCGCAGACTTGTGGCTGTATCCACTTTAAAAAATGTGACATGACTAGAGAATTAAAGAGGGAGGAGTTAGAATCCTTTTCTTTCTCTTCATGAGCAAATCCAGGACATGTTGTTCTGGTGGAGCAAGCAGCAGGAGCATGAAACTCCGCACAGATCCCAGTGTCTGCTTCCTTTGCCCCATCTGACTCCTCCAGCATGACCCTGCTGGATCAGAAACTGTTTAACCCAAGTCTACACCCATCATGTGAGCCCAGGTTCACATTGTCGTATCTTTCATGTTCCTGGCATTACTCAGATGGGCTGGGAGAACCTTCGTTCCAAAGGGAAAATTATCTTTTCATCTCTACAAAACTTTTAGAGAAAAACGAGGCAACACACAATGCTCTTCTAGTCTGAAGGGTGACTTTCACAAAGCCAGTCGAGTCATTTGTTCACCTGTGAGCAACCTCCAGATTAAGAGAACTGTCAAACAGTTGTCCGTGGGTGGTCTAGGGAACTCCAAAATAAGTCACTGTAGTGAGGTGTACTGCCAGCTCTGCAGCAGACGACATTTTCCTGCAGGGTGTTGTTGGAATGAATGAGGGCTGGGTGGGTGGTGGTGTTTTAGCTAATAGTACACTGTGGTACTCTCACAAATTGAACTAAATTATATTACTTAATGGATGTGTATTTTGGTGGCTCCATAACTGGTTTCGTTGGATGTTTGTTTTCAGTGGCTGGCAAAAGTGTATCAGTCTCAGAGGATGATGGTTGGAGCAGAGATGTGTTACAGGAAGAGTCTGCAGTTGGCGTCACAGCAGGGCAGCTGGCATGGGAAGTTATCCAGTCTGCTCAGGCTAGCTATGCTAGCACTGGAAGTCTGCATGGTAGGATAATCAAAATTACATAAATCTGTGATTTAACAGGAGTTCATGGGATGTAAGCCCTCTGCAGTCTTTAAATGAAGCCACTTGTTTAAATGACTTTGCATTGTATGAATGAAAACTAAAAATAAAATGAGACTGCAAACGGCAGTGAACTGTTTTTAGAATGTCTCTTTGTAAGAGAGGTTTCTGTGAAATAATCACATAGAACCACTGTCTACATTTTTCAACAAGGCTTATTTCTCTAATAACAGATTCAATTTGATAATCCAAATTGACGTACCCTTCAAGTCTCTGTCCTCCTGTTCAGAGAGCTGCCTTAATAAACATTTTTCCTGGAGACTTCAGTCAAGTTTCAAGTGACTTTATGCTGTATGGTCATTTCTAGATACGATGCCTTGCCTTGAAGTATAAAGACAATCTCAGGGAAGTGTACCTCGTGGTATAAAGAAAATTATTCTGCTTCTTGCACTGAGGGGCCAGGTGAACATAAATTGTTGGCAAGTGTCTGTTCTCTTTAAGCATTGTCACTCTAGAAACTTGAAGTGCACTACCAGACTTCTTTAAAGCCAGGTGTGAAAGGTAGATACTGCTGTGATCTTGGCTAACTCTTTTTCATGTATTTTAACAGATAATCGACCTAACGGCCATTATCAAAATCAGGCAAAGGAACCCCATATACCCTGAGTGCTTTAATAAGAAAAGGCAGTCAGTTTTATGGAGGATAAAGCAAAGCTGTTGCTTCTGGTGGGAAAAGAGAATTCCCCTCAGTGTAGGGAAGTTTCTTTCTTACAAGCTATATGCTTCAAATGGCAAGAATTTGTCAAGTGACAGGATTTTTCCTCCCATGATTCTTTTGTCCATTTTCTAGTGTTCTGCTGCATTTACCGTAGCTCCTAAATGTCTCCACAGGTTGCAAAGTACCCTCTAAATTAATTAGTACTCCTTTGTCAAATTCTGGCCTGAATAGCCCAACAACATATAACACTTTGTTTAAAAATGTAATTAGTACGAAGTTGATTACTTCTGGTTTTTGTACGAGCAGTGCAGCTATCAGTGGATTTCTGTTTGGCCTCTCTGATCTGCACTGGCTTAATGAAATGTGCAAAAGCCTAGTGAAAACCTTGCTCATATCCAAGAAAGTTCTGTTTGAAAATGGCTTGTCTCCCAGTTATCTGTCCAAATGAAAATTTGGACACCGCTTCAAGTACAGTGCTTAGAATACTATACAGACACAATGGGCATAAGATTTTTCTCAAGCCAAAACATACAGGCATTTACTCAATAATTGCTCTATTAGGTAATTACCATCTTGGAGTTGGTTTTTATTTCTGGTAAAATATGCTGTCACTTCTGGGGATAAATTCTACATTCTAGAATAGTCTTGTACACAGGATTAAAATCTACAAGGTGAAGAGCAAACAAGGGTTTGTGATTAAAACAAGCATTACTAAAACATGTGTGGAAAAAAATAAAAAAGTTCTTTGCATAAACCAGCAAGTAGAATGCTGGCAAGGCTGCTCCTAGAATATTTAACATGACTTTTCCAGGCTCTTCTAACCACTGTTTGTTAGGTTGGTTTTGTTTTGTGTTTTAAAGAAATGTCTTTCTAACCTGCCAAATATTTTATATAACTCGGAACAGTTTCAATTAAACCTACTTTATAGTGAGCTGCAAACAAAAACTGTTTTACAGTACAAACTACAACAAAGCCCTTCTTTTCTCCTTTTTCTTTTTTCCTTTTTCCTTTTTCTTTTTCCCTTTTTCTCTTTTCTTTCTTCTTTCTTCTTTTTTCTTTCTTCTTTTTGTTTTTTGTTTTTTCTTTTTTCTTTTTTATTTTTTCTTCTTTTTTCTTTTTTCTTTTTTCTTTCCCCTTTTTTCTTTCTCCTTTTTTATTTCTTCTTCTTTCTTCTTTCCTTTTTTCCTTTTTTCCTTTTTTCCTTTTTTCCTTTTTTCCTTTTTTCCTTTTTTCCTTTTTTCCTTTTTTCCTTTTTTCCTTTTTTCCTTTTTTCCTTTTTTCCTTTTTTCCTTTTTTCCTTTTTTCCTTTTTTCCTTTTTTCCTTTTTTCCTTTTTTCCTTTTTTCCTTTTTTTTCTCCTTTTTGTCTTTTTTCTTCTTTCTTGTTAATTCTTTTTCTTTCTTTTTTTCTTTCCTTTTTCTTCTTTTTCCTTTTCTCCCCTTTCATTTTTTCCTTTTTTCCTTTTTTCCCTTTTTTTCTTTTTTCTTTTTTTCCTTTTTTTCATTTTTCATTTCCGCACCTTTCCTTTCATTTCCGCACCTTTCCTTTCATTTCCGCACCTTTCCTTTCATTTCCGCACCTTTCCTTCCCTTGCCTTCCCTTGCCTTCCCTTTCCTTGCCTTGCCTTTCCTTGCCTTGCCTTGCCTTTCCTTTCCGCGCCGCGCCTTTCCGCGCCTTTCCGCGCCTTTCCTTTCCGCGCCTTTCCGCACCTTTCCTTTCCGCACCTTTCCTTTCCGCGCCTTTCCGCACCTTTCCTTTCCGCACCTTTCCTTTCCGCACCTTTCCTTTCCGCACCTTTCCTTTCCGCACCTTTCCGCGCCTTTCCTTTCCGCACCTTTCCGCGCCTTTCCTTTCTGCGCCTTTCGTTTTCTATTTTCTTTTTTCTTTCATCTTTCATCTTTCATCTGTCATCTTTTGTCTTTTATCTTTTATCTTAGGCTAATGTCTCCAATGACCACTGGCCATCTTTGGTTCATGAGGCAACAACTGAAGCCTTGAAACTCACTCCTTGTCCGCTGGCAACTCTCCTACAAGCACTTCTACAGTATAATCGCAAAATGGGAGCAAGGTATGGATGACCTGTTAAGTCTGAATGGAGCAAACTGTACAAGTGGTCATTATCCCCAGATCTAACTCGAAGAGCTAAAAGAAAATTGGAAACAGGAATTAATTCTTGAAGTAGTATGGCAGTTACAAGGGAGAGTGGGGAAGGGATTAGTAGTGTGGGGAGCAGGAAGCAGCAGAATCTTCCTCCGTTTCTCAAAAAAAAGGCTTATGACCTTCATACTGTGAGGAAAAACAGCTGTAAGACAACTTTTATTTTGATAGCATGTTACCTACATTAATCAGGAAGACTATACATTTCTCAAAGATGTTGTGGAAACAGGTATCACTACCCTGTCTAACGCTGGGATTCATTTTGATCCTAAATTGGGCTCACAGTCAAAGTTCGTGTTCGTTCCCAAACAGCCACGTGCTTATTGTGGCTTTTTGAGGAAGGGGAGGAAGATCTAGGGGAGAGTGCTTGGAAGCACCTTTGTGAGTTCAGTTATTAAGTCTGGTTTGTCTTTTACAGTATTTTTCCTTAAGCTATGGAAAATTGGAATATTCTTGATAGTTTTGTTCAATAATTTCACCTGGTTTTACTGGTATTTCTAACAAACTGGCTTACTTTTTAGGCTTTTGAGAAGGTGACAGGCAGCCGAATGTGATTGTGATGGTTGTCAATGACAACAAAATTGGGCTGAAAACTTATTTAATCAGTTAATATCAGTTGTATTGCAATTTCAGATATTAACTTACATAAGCAGTAAGGTATATCCCAAGATCTAATCGATCTGCCTAGGTGCTTCAAAATCCTGAAACAATAAATTAATCTTAATTACAAACAGCAAACAAAAACCAGATATAACTCTTAACAGCCTGTTAAATCACAATGTGCTGGAAAATCACATTGGTTATAAAGGACAGAGCCAAGGCTGATAGAGCACCAGTGAATAAATATGACATCCCTAAACTTGCCAGTTTTTACCAGATTTGTAATGGCATGGTGAATTTGAAAATGTCTTGGTTAGGTATAAGCTAGTGGTGTTAGAAGGTAGTATTAGCCAAATAGAATTTTAGACTTTGCATAGTATTCTATTCCAATTTCCTTCTCTTCTGCAATTTCACATCTTGCCTCTGTGTTTGCAAGGGCTGCAGTACCTTTTTTGAGTGCCAGGATTAAATATCAATATATTTGTGGATCATATTAAATTCTATTGGAATTGTTAAGATGTATTGTAGTACCAACTTCTCTCAAGTGCAGTGTTTTCCAAAAGATGTGTTTCATCGCTCTTAAACAGAATACCTGCTGTACTTATTTAGCAGATCACATGCTGAAATCAGAGGTTGCGCTGAGTTCACAGGCAGCACAATGTTTGTCGTGTTATTGTAGGAGTTATAAAATCTGCTATGTCAATCTGTTTTGGGTTGTTTGCTAATTAAAACACTAATTTGAGTGCAATATATTAAGCATAACAACGGTGACAGTTGCATTCTAGATGCAACTACGTAGGAAACAAAGGGATGTACAACTCTGCATCCTCACTTTCTTGGGTGGTATGGAAATAAGGACATTACCTCACTACTCCTGATCACTCCTGCTTGCTCTGGGATGCTGGTATCTTACATTTGTATTTAATTTGGATTACATATTGGTTTTGCTTCTAGGGAGACTCGTCGAATGTTGGAGAGAGTGGTATATCAACCAGGAAATCCAGAAACCATAGTGTCAGTGGCACGCTGGTACCTCTTGCGACACCTGCATGCCAAAGATGATTATGAACTAATAGATGTAAGACAATCTATTTTATACAGAAATTCAATCTGTTTATGTTGAATATTGTGCTTGCAACTTAAAGTGGGGTATAGGGAGGCTCGGGAGGTGCTGGCTTGCCTGCTCTAGAGGTTGCAGTGTTTAAGGATTCTACACTGACAAAATGTACCTCGATTTTCAAAATTGCATCCAGTTTGTTTGAAAACCTTCCATTTCTCCATGCAATACTACTGAAAAACAAGCAGTAAAATCTCTCTCTAATCCAAACTGGCAAGAATTCTACTAGTGACTCTTCAGTAAACACAAGGACTGTTTTAGTAGAATTTTACCAGAACTTATTAATGCACTAAAAATGTTAATTCCCTCTAGCCTAGCTGGAACAGTGTGGTATCCCTGACCCAAAATATCTGAACAGTAGAGTGCTGTACATCCTGTACATGACTTTTTTTATAGCTGTAACGGTACATCATTTTCAGTACATAGTAAATGATACATTAGTTTCTGTTGGTAGTACTTCACAAATGGATTTGATGAAACTCACAAATGCACACAGCTCTTTCATGTGATGCAAAGGGGGGTGGTTCATTTGGGCTTGTAGTTTGAGTCACTTTGATTACATTCTGCTAATACTCTCCTCTCTGCTGCCACTGGCACAGTGAGCTCTTTTGCCCAGTTTAACTGCAGTTCACTGGTGGAACATTCAGTCTGTAACAGAGTACGTTTGGAGGTGCAACACATCAAGCAGGCTCAGTGTTGATAAAAATCCATACGCAGACACACAGGTTCATAAAAAAAAAACTAGAATTAATGAATTCAGATGATCCTGATATGATCTCATTGCATTTCTGCAAAGTCATCTGTGCTCCCTGCCGATGAGTACAGTAACAGTAATGGTTAAAGATTTGCTTGATCCCACTTAATGGTTTTCCTTTTTAATATGTATCATGAGATTAGATTACAAGAGAGGTGCCAGAAGCTCACA
This sequence comes from Caloenas nicobarica, assembly GCF_036013445.1. Taxonomy (NCBI): domain Eukaryota; kingdom Metazoa; phylum Chordata; class Aves; order Columbiformes; family Columbidae; genus Caloenas; species Caloenas nicobarica. The sequence continues at coordinate 83,986,138 of NC_088284.1, read as the reverse complement.
AACATCTGTGAACATTAGGCTTTCATGGGAGCTTTTTAACTAATAGAAAAGCTGCAGATAGGAGGTACAGAAGATAAATCAAGGGTAAATTTAAATAGGGAAGACAAAAGGATATCTTGGCAGTTTTGTTTAGGTAGCTGCAGAGGATGCTCCTGTTGGCCAAATTTAGGTTTATATAAATGCACTAGCAGGAGGCAAGAGTGTGTCGGCATGGAGATAAGTCTCACCCAGCTCTGCTTCTTTCATTGCCAGGAGGTAACTTAATTGTCAAGCTTTGTGTCAGCTTCAGGTAACAAATGATGCTTTAGTCATGAATTGCAAGTGACCACAGGTTTAGCAAGTCCCTACAAGGCAGGGGTTTTAAGTGTCTGATGTTTTAAGCTGGTGTGTAACCTTGAGTATTTTCTATCTGAGCTTATGGGTTGCTTAAACCTTTAGGGATATTGCATAGCAGAAAGTAACATGCATTTGAGATTGCCAGTAAAAAACTAACAGTAAAATTATGAAAATCCTAATTTTTCATTGTTTGTTTTTCTCTGCAGGTACTTATAGAAAATGCCAAAGCTAATGGGGATGTTAGAGTTCTGGAACTAAATGAGAAATTGTCATCAAGTGCCTAGTATGAACTGTCTCAAGTGAAAAATCTTCAGTTCACGCAACTTAATCAGTCTGTCTTCCAGGACCATATGTGGTTTGGGCTTTTTTAATTATTTGTGTCTAGTGTTATTTTTTTGTTACATCAACTGCAGTTTTGTGTTTAGTTTTACTTTTTCTTAAACAAAAGTGGGTTATTTTCTTGTTGACAGCAGTTCCAGCATAAAAATACTCTTGATTTGAAAGGAAAACTCTCAATGTTGCTTTTGTTTTCTTCCTCACTGAAACTTCGGCGCTATTTCCAATGAAAAGTACTTGTCTTTATTTCCCTCTTGGCCACATAGAGAAGTACAATATTAACTGCGTTGGGGGTGAGGCAAGGTTGAAAAGGCTTCTACTTTTTCTTGGCACAGAATCTTACTTAGCTAAGTAGCAGCAAACTTTTCTTGTCTCTCAGATCAGAGAATCACAGAATCACAGAATGTTAGGGATTGGAAGGGACCTCAAAAGCTCATCCAGTCCAATCCCCCTGCCAGAGCAGGAACACCCAGAGGAGATTACACAGGAAGGCATCCAGGCGGGTTTTGAATATCTCCAGAGAAGGAGACTCCACAACATCCCTGGGCAGCCTGTTCCAGTGCTCCATCACCCTCACTGAGAAGAAGTTTCTTCTCAAATTTAAGTGGAACCTCTTGTGTTCCAGCTTGAATCCACTACCCCTTGTCTTACTGTTGGTTGTCATTGAGAAGAGCCTGGCTCCATCCTCGTGACACCCACGCTTTATATATTGATAACCATGAATGAGGTCACCCCTCAGTCTTCTCTTCTCCAAGCTCAAGAGACCCAGCTCCCTCAGCCTTTCCTCACACGGGAGATGCTCCACTCCCTTCAGCATCTTCGTGGCTCTGCGCTGGACTCTCTCCAGCAGTTCCCTGTCCTTCTGGAACTGAGGGGCCCAGAACTGGAGACAATATTCCAGATGTGGTCTCGCCAGGGCAGAGTAGATGTGCAGGAGAACCTCTCTGACCTACTGACCACCCCCCTTCTCATCCACCCCAGGATGCCATTGGCCTTCTTGGCCACAAGGGCCCAGTGCTGGCTCACGGTCATCCTGCTGTCCACCAGGACCCCCAGGTCCCTTTCCCCTACACTGCTCTCTAACAGGTCATTCCCCAATTTATACTGGAACCTGGGGTTGTTCCTGCCCAGACGTAAGACTCTACATTTTCCCTTGTTATATTTCATTAAATTTTTCCCTGCCCAGCTCTCCAGCTTGTCCAGGTCTCTGGAGGGCAGCACAGCCTCTGGTGTGTCAGCCACTCCTCCCAGTTTGGTGTCATCAGCAAACTTGCTGACAGTACACTCGATTCCCTCATCCAAGTCATTGATGAATATATTGAATAATACTGGTCCCAGAACTGACCCTTGAGGCAGTCCACTAGATACAGGCCTCCAACCAGACTCCACCCCATTGACAATGACTCTCTGGCTTCTTTCCTTCAGCCAGTTTGCGGTCCACCTCACTACCCGATCGTCCAGTCCACACTTCCTCAGTTTATCAGCAAGGGTGCTGTGGGAGACAGTGTCAAATGCTTTACCGAAGTCAAGGTAGACTACATCCACCGCTCTGCCATCATCAATCCACCTTGTTATGTCTTCATAAAAGGCTATGTGGTTGGTCAAGCACAACTTCCCCTTGGTGAGGCCATGTTGACTGTCCCTGATGACCCTCTTATCCTTGATATGCCTTAAGATGGCACCAAGGATAAGGTGTTCCATCACTTTCCCAGGGATGGAGGTGAGGCTGACCGGTCTATAGTTGCCCGGGTCCTCCTTCTTGCCCTTTTTGAAGACCGGAGTGACGTTTGCTTTCCTCCAGTCCTCAGGTACCTCTCCTGTTTCCCAAGACTTGGCAAAGATGATGGAGAGTGGTTCAGCAATGACTTCAGCCAGCTCCCTCAGCACCTACGGGTGCATCTCATCTGGACCCATGGATTTATGGATGTCCAGATTGCTTAATTGCTCCCTAACCCAGTCCTCATCAACCAAGGCAAACTCCTCCATTGCCCTGCCTTCCTCTGGGGCCTCAGGGGTACGGGGGTCCTCAGGACGGCCTCCGGCAGAGTAGACAGAGACAAAGAAGGCATTCAGTAATTCTGCCTTCTCTGTATCTTCTGTCACCAGGGCACCCACCCCATTCATCAGTGGGCCTACATTGCCTCTGGTGTTAGTTTTATCCGCTATGTATTTGAAGAAGCTCTTTCTGTTGTCCTTGACCCCTCTTGCCAGGTTTAACTCTAAGGAGGCCTTAGCTTTCCTAGTTGCCTCCCTACATCCTTTAACAACAGCCTTATATTCTTCCCAAGTGGCCAGCCCCTCCTTCCATGATTTGTAAACCCTCCTCTTCCACTTGAGCTTACCCAGCAGTTCCCTGTTTAACCATGCAGGTCTCCTGGCTCCCTTCCTTGAATTCCTACGTGTCAGGATGCTCTGATCTTGAGCTTGGTAGAAGCAGTCCCTGAATGTTAACCAACTATCTTGGGCCCCTTTACCTTCAAGCAGCCTTGCCCACGGGATTTCCCCCAGCAATTGTCTGAAAAGGCCAAAGTTGGCCCTGCTGAAGTCCAGGTTTGCAATTCTGCTCGGTATTCTGCTCCCACCACACGAGATCCTGAACTCCACCATTTCATGGTCGCTGCAACCAATGCAGCCCTCAACCTTTACTGCTTCAACCAGACCCTCCTTGTTAGTGAGGATGAGATCCAGCAGTGCATCTCTCCTAGTTGGCTCCTCCACCATTTGCATCAGAAAGTTGTCATCAATGCACTGGAGGAACCTCCTAGACTGAGGCTGGCTGGCTGAGTAGTCCTTCCAGCAAACATCAGGGAAGTTAAAATCCCCCACAACAACCAGAGCCTGCGACTGTGAGGCCGCTCTCAGCTGCCTGTAGAAGGCCTCATCAACATCCTCACTCTCATCTGGTGGCCTGTAATAGACTCCCACAACAGTATCAGCCCTGCCAGCCTGCCCCTTAATTCTCACCCACAGACTCTCAACTTGCACCTGGACAGTACTCAGTACGTTGTAGTTGCTCTCTCATGTAAAGAGCAACTCCACCACTGCGCCTGGCTGGCCTGTCTTTCCTGAGAAGGACATAGCCATCCATGACCACATTCCAGTTATGTGAACTGTCCCACCATGTCTCTGTTAATGCCACCAGACCATAATCTCCTGACTGAACACAGGTTTCTAACTCCTCCTGCTTATTCCTCATGCTGCGCACATTGCTGTACAGGCATTTCGGGGAGTGAGCTGAGTACACTGATTTCACCTTCGGGTGCAGGGGCCTCCCGGTCTTTATCAATTCCAGCGTGCTGCCCCACTGATGCAAGCCCAGCTACAACCCCATCCCCCTTCAAATCTAGTTTAAAGCTCTCCAAATGAGCCCTGCTAATTCCTGTCCCAGCATCCTTTTACCCCTGTGGGATAAACCTTTCCCACGTATCACTGTCTGGACTGGTGTCTTATAAAACCAGCTGTTATCAAAGAACCCAAAGCCCTGCCTATAGCACCAGTTTTGAAGCCAATCATTTACAGACTTAATGTTGTAAAACATTCAGATATTTATAATGCCTGTATTCCTCTGATATACTTTGTTTTGCAGTTGAGACCCAAATCCACTTGGAATATCATGTGTGGTATCAGTTTATATATTTTTTTTTTTTTTTAGCTAATCTTAATTGGAGCAGTGTATCCTCTTGAGTGCAGGCTTCAGTAAACATTCCCATCAAGAAAAGCTTGTGATCATCAGGGACAGGGTCATGTTTATAAATGTGTATAACAGGCTCTATTTATGTCTTGGTAATTCTGCTGCTGACTGCCTAATTGGATGAATCATGACAGTGGTTCTTAAGACATGATGTTATTTTGCCTTTCTGTACATGAGAATAAAAAAAAATAAAGCAATGATTCTGATCTGTTAGTGTTACCATTAGGGATTTTCAAGCTGTGGACAAGAGCCACAATAACTGCCCATTTCCTGGTTTAGAGTTTCTTAGAGTTGCTGTTAGAGAAGTTACTTTTCCTTAGGTTTCCCGCAGCAGAGACTCAGGCATGGATTCCAGGAATTCTTCTAAAATAAACAATTTATTTGCAAGGTGCAGCATAGAGCAGCTTGAGCTGGTGCCTCCTGAAGAGGGACCCCAGCAGAAAAACCTTGGACAATTCAACCCCCCAATCCCAGCCGGCACCCCCTTGCATCACTCTGGACCAAGTGCAAAATTGGAGTCTGGGGTCTCCCATTCTTCACTCATCTCTTCATTTTCATCAGGCGGGCTGTCAATTAATGTTCTGGCCTTCAGTGGCTATTTTGTACCTGCAGCTGGAGAAAATAAGTTCTTGGTAACAGCCAAAACGTTCTTCTGTCAGACACTGTTCTGTTCTTATCCCCAGGGACGCTGCTCCCCTTGTCTCCTCTCTTGAAGACTCTGAGGCCTTTTTTACTTAACGAAGCAGAAAGTTCAAAGGTTCACAGTTTGCAGAAGTTATGCTGAGCAAACTCACTTATGCTGAGTGAATTCTATATAAGCAGTTTCTAACCAAGTTCTGTAGGAAGCAGTGTAGCCAATAATTCAATAAGCTCAAGCAGTCTGTGCCCGAACAACAACTCTCTGTCCACCAAGGTCATATAATGGCTCGTACGATCCCGTGTTGCAGAGCAGGGGCACTTCAAGGGAACCAGCTCTGTTGTGGTTAAAGAAAGCCGGACGCCGAGCGGAGGGGTGTGGAACGTGCATCTCCACGACCAGCTGTGCTCGGTGATCCCTGGAGAGCAGGCAAGGGCCACCAGCATCCCCTCGTCACCTCAAAGAGGAGAACAGAGCTCAGTAGACTGGGGTTCTGACTCTGCGGAGGTGAGTAGAAACCTCTCTGAATGGCAAGAATCCCTTCTTGTCTCCCACACTTTCCTTCTCCCACCCATCTCAATGCAAAATACCTTCCTTAAAAAGATTTTTTCAGGGTAAATTTAGATCCATTGTGGTTCCCTTCACAGCCTGCTGTCACATAGTCTTGAACTATCAGTAACTGCAAACGTTAAAAGGCAATATTGCAAAAGCCAGACTCGTGACTCTCAAGACAGGCTGTAACTTTTTTTAGCTTGCTGCTATTAAAAGCCTGGAAAAAAGTTCTTGCAGCCTATGGTTCGTATCCTTGGCATGTGGTCTTGATATTTGTGCCTCCTACTCTGGTGGTGGGAGAGGCAGCATCGTGTCTGACGGCAGCTCAGGAAGCAGCTGCCTGTCTCATTAATGTGTTAGGCAGAAATCCTTCTACGTAAGTGTTAGCCTATAGTTGGTTCCACACTAAACCTTAAATACTAACACCTAGGAGAAAAGTTACGGCAGGTGAGAGGAACCAGGTAGGTAACTATCAACTGTGAACACTCTGTGTCTTGAAAAAAAAAAAACCAGTATAGTGTTTTTTCTCTTCAGAAGACTGTGAAGTTACTTTTAGTGTGATCAGTGATGAACTCCTTGAACAAGATAATTATACAGCCCAAAGTTGTATTACATACCCTGTAGAAAAAAAAAAAATACATTTTGCTACCACCTACTCAGTGAAAAGTGCTCAGAGAACATGAGTTTAAATTTAAGCATCTGCAGAATCCAACGGTATGAGGTAAAAATCTTGCTCTCCTCATTTTTTAACAATGCATATCCTCTACAAAATCAGCACTTGTGGAAGGTCTGCTGTAACGCTGAAAAAAAATAGAAAATTCACGCCGGTTGAGACAGCCCTGTATTTTACACCAGTGTAGAGCTCAGCTTTAGAATGCAAAGTGCTGTACAGAGGCACATAAGCATCATTGCATGGGGGAACCGAGAGCTGGTATGGATTTTGCTGCTTGGGAACTCATACGTTCAGCTGCTATTGCTGTGAAGGGGAAAAAGCAAACATCCCCCGCTGTAATTTGTTTTATTACGTTGGTTTGTGCCAAAGGCAGAATGGAATGAGCGCTAATGAATTTCAAGGTAGAACTTTTTTACTACTTCAGATATGAAGTATTTTATATGCTTCTTGCATTTTCTTTTATATACGCATGAGACAATGGCTTGCCTCTGAGAATTTTATTTATTTGGGTCATGCCTGTTCATCTCATTCTCTGTATTTCCTAAGAATTACTGGATTGCATTCCTACTCAACTTTTGAGCTTCTCTCAAAATGGTATTACAAAGTGCAGTGGGAAATTGCATTAATTTAGATAATCTTCCTAACCTTAGAATTCAACAAAAACACAGATGTGTACTTCTCTCTTCCCAATAATTGTTTGATACCTTTTGTATGTAAAAACAAACAAGCAAAAAAACACACAAAACCCAAACAAAAAACCAAACAAAACAACAACAAAACCAAAATAAACAAACAACAACAACAACAACCAAAACAAACAAAAACCATAACATAGATATAACCCCCCTCATAATGGTTTTAATGCTGCACGAATGCACCTTTGCAAGGAAAAGCACATCCCTAATCCTGCAGCTCAGTTGAATATCGTCCTGGATGCCTAGAGTTTAGTTTTCCTTCTCTCCCAGTTTATTTGCTTTCTACTCATTTAATTGAACTGCTGACAGTTAAATAACTTTTAAATTTAGTGTGTCCTCGAGGGAGAGAAGGATCATTTTGATTTTGGTTGCAGTGTGGAGTGATAAATACTGAGATAACTCCTTTATGCACTGAGGTCACCGAAACAGCAGCAACATTCCAAATATACATTCACATGTGACCTGAATTTATAATTAGGCTCTCAAATCCTTCTGGTATAATTATACCAATCAGTGCGTAGATAAAGCAGCATTTGATTGTGCCATACTGCCATGTGAAAGGATGAATGGATGGATGGATGTGTAGATGGATGGATGGATGTGTGGATGGATGGATGGATGGATGGATGGATGGATGGATGGATGGATGGATGGAAGGATGTGTAGATGGATGGATGTGTAGATGGATGGATGGATGTGTAGATGGAGGGGTAGACGGTTGGATGGATGGGTGGATGGATGGATGTGTAGATGGATGGATGGATGGATGTGTAGAGGGAGGGGGAGATGGATTGATGGATGGATGAGTGGATAGATACATGCATAAGTAGATAGACAGGAAATGTGCAGCAATACGTCTGTCCTTTCTCTGTTCAGAGTTGGACTCTGACGGTTTTCCTGGGTTGTTTTCTTATTTTTTTGACACCATGTGCTTTCAGAAAATCATCAATAGCCTTTTTATTTCACCTTTTTGCTGTCACTCAGTACAGTGAGAACCACAGTATCCAGGGTGTGGAGGCAGATCCACAAGCTGTACTACCTGCTGCTCCACAGGCGGCCACGGATATGGGCAAGAAATGGCACGAGTGCCCAGAAGGAGCCAGAGAGACAGTTTGTGAGGCTGCCCTCAACCCCAAATGTGTCGCTGTGACTGCGCTAATCGGCTGCCCAGGGCAGTGGTGGAGTCACCATCCCTGGAGGGGTTGAACAGATGGAGATGAGGTTCTCAGGGACATGGGTCAGTGCCAGGGGTGGAGTTAAGGTTGGACTTGATGATCTTAAAAGTCTTTTCCAACCAAAACAGTTCTATGATCCTATGATTTTAAGTCTACAGTGAAGGCAGAGCCCCCTGTAATGGACAGAACACACAGTGAGACCGAAATACAGATCCAGAGTAGCTCAGAAACTGCTGCACCTTATTGGAAATTCGGTGTTGCTGATTTCCAGCTGCTCATAGGGAATGTGGCAAACACGGACCTGACCCGAAACGGATGTGAGGCCAGGAGCCCTTCCCAAGGAGCTTGGCTCTGAAGAGCCTGGCCATGAACAAATCACAGAAAGGTTGTCTGCGACTTCGGTGGCTGTTCTTCATCTTTTACAAGGCATGAGTAACTTCTAGAGCTTTTTTACTCACTGGAGAACATTTAAACCTGCCCAAGTTTCTGCCTGCAGGAGCGAGGTGATTAATTGCTGCAGCAGCATTCCCTGCTGACCCGATTGACTCGGTTTCACACTGCTTGGGTCCAGTTCTCAGAAAAGCCTCCTGCAATCCATGGCTTGGGAAACCTGCTTTTCTGAAGAGCAAGAAGCACAACAGATTGAGATATGAATTATCGGAGGAGGATTCTCTGAGCCCTCTTAAATTTGGACTTTCTGAAAAACAAATGTACTGTAAAAATTCAGGTTTCTGTGGCAATTGCATTGTCACCTCCTTTTTCGACCTCCCTGCTAAAGGACTTATATTAGTTTCTGTTGGGGAAACTGCGTGAGTCTATTGCCCTACCCCCAGGGTTTTCCTCCTTATTTCTAGATTGGTCTTCTTGTTTGCTGAAGCAAAACAAAACCCACAATGTCAGATACATTATTTAGTGTTCTAATGCAAATCAACACTTTTATTTGGTCAAACAGAGAAGATGAGAAGTAAACCTTCTTAGTAATGCATCTGCTAATAGTTAACTAGCTTTTTGTCACCTGTACCAAATTTGTTAGCTACTTCTAATGATCCAGTGACTTACAATAGGTCCAAATCATGCATCAGTAGATATTTTATACCATTTTTCATAATACTATTATGACGTACACCGCATGTGCAGCTGCAAGAATTTACTAGACCTGATTTCAACAGTTACACCAATCTAAAACCAGTGTAGCTTATGGCAGGACTGGGCTAACCACACTCAACAACTAAGTACTGATTTTCCTAAAGTCCTTAAAATAATATGAATACTTTTGTATTAAATCACTTGTAGATTTTGAAGTCAGTCCTTTAACTTTTGTAGTGAAGTATTCTGTAGTAAAATCAGTGTGAAAAATGACTGTTGGTGTTAACAGAGCTGTTATTTTTGTGGCTGCACAGTATCATAAATAGCAATAACATACTTCAGGGACAGGGAAGAACAAAATAATGTGTGTTTAAAGACTCCTTTCTTTAATCCGATGCTGCTTCTCACTGGAGAGCACCTGCAAGAGCTGACAAGGCCTGTTCTTGGTGTTCACTCTTCTGGGAGGTCACTTTCATTGTATCTTTTTCATGTCTCTCTGAATCTTCTTTTTTTCAAGTTTCAGCTTTGTGTTTTGTATTTGTTTAAGCAGCTCCAGAGACTCCTGAAGGGATTGGAATCCTGGTAGAAAATAGGAACAATTAATTAAGTAGTGGTTGTTTTCAATACATTAAAAGACCCTTCTTTTTCTTTGCAGAGGTTTCTGACCCATGATAAATACAGAGCACGTTAAATATACTTTTTTTCATCATTTTACTGAATACCATAGACATATATTAGCAGCTTGGGTTGCAAGCTCCTTGCTATAGGAATCCTGTCTTCCAATACATTAGACAATATATAACGCATAATTACGCATAGCAGTAAACTGCAGTTGACACCAAATTTGTGGTGTGGAGTAAAGAAAATACTGTCTGTCTTTAAAACCAAAGCTATTGCTAGCTTTAAATGATTTTGTTCTCCCGTTGAGCACTGGGTTTTTTTGTTTGGTTTGGAGGTTTTTTTAAGTCCACTGTCCTTATTTTGAATCAAAGACTCCGTGTTCCCATCGGATGCTGACACTTGCTCTGCAGTTTGCCCACCCGAGAGCAAGGTTAGTGCCACGGATCTCCAGAGTTATATCAAATGTACACAGGAATTACACTTCATCTGAGATGGATGTTGGTTTGTCCTGCACTTCTGTGAGAATGGGAGCTCAGCTTCACCAGCTGTTTGTGTTTGTAGGTGTACAAAAAGAAGGAAATGGGAGCTTGCAGAAAGACTTTTTTCCAAAATGGAGCTACAGACTGCCTGATGCACATTTTTTAAACCAGTGTACAGTCAAATATTGTCAATAAAGACTGGGAAAGTAGAATTGTGAGCTGCTGTTACCTAGCTGTTACAGTAGCTCTTCACAATTGTCCAGCACGTCACATAGATGTTAACTTATTAGCAAGTAATCAGCCTAACAGTAGATTAATTAAATCATTCTTTTATTCTATTTTTTCTTTTTTTTCCTTTTTTTTTCTTTTTTTTTTTTTTTCCTTCTGAAAGTGCTTATTGTAACATGGCAGCTGATGACGTGTTTTTTCTTTTTGGAATGGTCGTTTAATATAGATTAATTTTGTCACTGCTTCACTTAATGTTCAACCAAAACACTGCATAGTGCTTAGAATTTTGTGAGTTCCAGGCACGTCTCAGATTTCCAAGACGCCGATCTGTGCTGAAACACAAGTGGTCCAGAGGCTGCCCCTGTGCCCTTCGTGCTGCTCTGCACCACTGCAGTGGCCCCTTTCCCCCTTTTTGGGGACAGCCCCTACCAGGGGACTGCGACAGCAAAGAGAAATCCTTGGACTTGGGTTTGAACATGTGCATGGCCAAAGTTTGTCATAAACGGATCTCTTTTGTTTCCTATTTCCGCAAGCAGGAATTTGGAGCTAAGAACTCTCTCAGCATCGGAATCTTTAATTCTGATTTTTCTTAGCTGCAGCTTTCCCTGAGATGCTCTCTTGTGCTCACTCAGATGGTCTTGGAGACAGCCAAGAATTCCCCTGTCAAGCTGCACAAAGACCTGAGCTATTTAGAGCTTGGTTTGCCAGAACCTTGAAGCAGGGCTTGTAGGTGGGCTGCAGATAATGAAGGAATTGGAGCTGAAGTAAAGAACTGGGGTCCTCGATCACAGACGGCTTGGAAGATGAGAACCAGATGCTTGAGTTTCAAGTGAGAACATGTAAGATGTGAATCCCTTGGGTAACAACTTTCAGCCATCTGTTCCCTTGGAGAGAGGGCCAAGTGATTTTTTTGTTCGTAACCTGATGTGTCCATTACCAGCTGCAAGTGGAGGCTGTTATGACAAATTAGGTTTGAGTGACGAAGGGTGGATTACAGTGGGCAAAATCTTCCTTGTGCTCGGTGCCAGGTGAAAGCCCTTCTAATAGCTGCTGAAAATCAGGTCATCCCAAATTGGTAATGTAATGTAGTGCATGCTCTGTGAGCTACATCGATGTGACTGTCTCCATAAGAAGCATCTGCCGTGTGTTCAGCGATGTTATCCGACTGCTTCCCAGCTCACTTGCACCATGTGCAGCGTGTGCTGGGCAGCTGTAACTTATCCAGATGCCTCTTTCTGCAGCTACTGCTGGTCGAGAATGGGGAATAAAGGATAGAAATGACACAAAACCATCAAGCACGATCTCAGCAGCAGGATCTGTGCCGAACAGAATGACCTGTGCCTCCCAGCGAAGGTTAGTGACCTTGCTAACAGGAGAAATAGGTACTATAAATCATCCGTAAAACGCGTTCTGAAATTGCCTTTTAAATGATCCTACCTTGAGATTCTTAGGAAGAAAAAGCAACCTGCGTGAAAATGTCATGCAGGCTGTTTGCAAATACAAGCGGGCTAACCCTTACACATCTGCAAATGGAATTTGGGAGAGAGAAATAGTCATTTTAATGTCTTTCTGTCTTTACTGGAAAGTATTTTCTGGAGCAGTAAGTTGCGGTATAAATTTATTTTAAAAAATAAATTGTCTGAAAGCCCCTCCTCACCTGATCTGTATTCATTTTGGATTTCCTCAAGCTCCTTCCAGATCTGTCTTTCAAATCTGGTGATTCTTGCCTGCAGGTTTTTTCCATCACTTTTCATATGGTTCTTCTGCTTTTCACATTTCTGTGGTTTATCCATTTGTTCTAGCTTTAGTGACAGAAGTAGGAGCTTTTCTTCTACTCTTTTTTCTGTTCTTTCCTTTAAGTACATAACACAGGGACATTTTACATGTGCTCACGTTAAACTGCCTTCTGTCAATCTTGTGTTTGATCAGTCTTGATTCCTAATCTCATGAATAAATGCAGGGGAGGTCTGGTACCCCAGGGGATGTGTCTGTCGCCCCTTCCACAACCAACCAAATAAACCAGGAAATTAGGCCTGGGATGGGACAAAGGTACTTTAAAAATTTTTGTTATTTTATTTGTTAATTCCTTTAAATCCAGTGATTCGTCATCACATTTTGCAATGCGAGACTGAGAACTCGGACAACCCGTTTCAGGTTGCCTTTGCTTGCCCATCTTAAGCCCAAGCTTCCCGATCTAAGTGGTGCAATGCGGTGGTGTAAACCCAGCTTAGCTGCTGGCATCGGGGAGGCTGAGCCTGTAAGAGCTGCCCTAATTGAGGGGTGGCCAACAGTGCTCTCCCTCTTCTGAGCTCAGCACAGCTCTTGGAGGCAACTACTCCTGCTCAGACCTGAGCTGAGCACCTGCTCACTCCTTCCTTGGTTTTCAGGTTCCACTGAGTCCTCTGGTCAACTCATTATTTGACCATCAGTCTGGTCAAATCTGATCAATATGGTCAAAATTGGGGTTGTTCAGACTGGAGAAGAGAAGCTCCGGGGAGAACATATTGTGGCCTTTCAGCACTTAAAAGGGGCCGATCAGAAAGATGGGGACAGAGTTTTGAGCAGGGCCTGTTGTGACAGGGCAAGGGGTTGATCGTTTTAAACTAAAGGAGGGAGATTCAGGCTGGACGTGAGGAAGAAGTTGTTGGCCCTGAGGGTGGTGAGAGCCTGTCCCAGGTTGGCCAGAGAGGTGGTGGATGAACCATCCCTGGAGACATCCCAGGCCAGGCTGGACGGGGCTCTGAGCAACCTGAGCTGGTGAAGATGTCCCTGCTCATGGCAGGGGTGGCACTGGGGGAGCTGGGAAGGTCCCTTCAACACAAACTATTCCGTGATTCTGTGAAAATCATCCAACATTCTTTAGCCCTTGCAGCCCAAGGGAGACCTGTGGGCCCCAGGCAGTGGCTCTGCTTCCCAAGGAAGGTGTTTGCAAACCCAGCAGAGCTGTCTGAACCTAAACAGAGTTTAACGAGGTGGTGGAACATGCTCTGACTTTACAAATGTTGCTGTGTAGTGCAGGTGGCTGGACAAGTGCACTCCTGGTACAGATTTAAGCTCATCTTCGACTGCTTTTCTCCAGCATTCATGCTGAGGTTTCCTTCAGCACCCGGGTGCTGAGCTGAGCTTTCACCAAGATGACATCCAGAGGACCGCCATGCACGCTCTGTGTACACGTATGCGTACATAGAAAAACAAATGCACACCTTATTCAACCTATTTAAGAAGGCTTTGAAATCTTTAGCTCCTGTTAATACTGCATTTTTTGGCACACCAGTCTCCCCTGGGGGAGAGTAGCTGCATATATCGGTGTGTTTTCTGCAAAATAATCACAAAAACTGTTAGTGGAGGAAAGGAATTCGGGCAGCAGCTTTGAGATAGCTGCTGATGGTTTTGGTATCTTCTTGGCTGCACTACATGTTGGTTGATTGAGTACAAGAGGTCATAGTCAGGCTGGATAAATGGAGATTAAAGCTCAAGAGCATTTAAGTTCCAAACATCTGGTCTTTGATCAGCAGCACTAAGACAAGGTGATGGTGTTTCAATCACTTTTGAAGACTGAAGTGGAATGAGCTGCACACAGCAAAGCAGGAAAAACTTTAAAAGCTGTGAAGGAATTAATTAGAAGGTATTGGTCCTGTGCCAAGCACTAAATGCTGCTGTGGAACTGAAACAACATGTTTTAATGCACTGACCACAGGATGGTGAGGGTTGGTCTGTGTTTAAAACCAGGCAGAATTTGCACAGATGGTCCCTTTGTTTTCTGAGCTTGTCAATGGATGAAACTGGGTGGTGCTCAGTGGTGGCACCAGTGAGCACTTTGGGACAAGACAATGTCACTGTTGGGTACATCAGGGTTACACAGATGTGTATTGGTGCCATAATCAGGGAAGATTTTATTTCCCAGTATGCCCAGAGTGTTGTGAGATCTCCATCCACAGAAACAAAAATCACTCGGGTGAGACCAAAGCCCCGACTTTGCTGTTGCCCCTGGTTGAGCGAGGGCTTGAACCCTTCCAAAATATATTAATCTATGATTATACAATTTCCATAACTCATCATTTAGCTGGCTGGCACCTGGTTTTGTGTTAGATCTTGGGTTTTGTGTACATGATTTGGTACCTGCTAGGATGGAGGTGATGGGAACGGAGCTGAGAGGGCTGGAGGCCACCCCAGTGCCCTGGTCTGGTGTCCTGGAAGGTCTTACCAGTCGCTCCTTCACCAAGTTCAGCAGCTGATGCCTGTGCTGGGCTTGATCTTCTTCAGACCGCGTCAACTGCGCTTCTGTCCACTTCCGATTAGTCTGTATCTGATCCCTGAAGTCACTTAGAATACTTGTCAACCTAAAATTAACATGATTTTTTTTAGTAAAAAGACCAAGGCTTAGTCAGTGTTATGAAGGAGTCCTGAGTCACTTGAATAAAATGCTTAAATTACTCCAAATTTCCTGAACAGCTTCCTAACAAGCCCTAAGCTCAATTATTTTACTAATCCTTACTTTGAAGGTAGTACCTACGTGCCAAAATGTCATTTCTGTAGTGTGGTCTACTCTAAGAAAATATATGAGGCCTGAAAAGTGTTAATTTCCTATTTGAATTAACTCTGTTTGAAGTAGATTAAAAAAGCACAATATCCCATTGAATATTGACTGTGCTGCTGGACATCAGGGAGAGCAGCAAAATCACTTGTAGTTTTATCTGTAAGGATGAAAAAATAGTTTATAACTAAAAGATTACAAACAAAAGGAGAATGCACAGTTGCCTCTGAGGCATCAGTTGGATGGAAATGTGAAAGCCAAGCCAAAGAGAACAGATCAACAGCACCCAGAGGAGATGGGGAACCGCAGGCAAGGGCAGTGAACAAACGCTGCTTGGCTCAAATCTGCAGAACATCGAGTTAAAGGGAACTACGTGGTTTGGGTTTTGCTTTTCTTATGCTGCAACAGGTAATTTATCACCTGAACCATGACAAGATGCGAACAGAGGTCCAAGCCGCAGTCATATATGTAAATATTCATGCTTATAGATGACCTGACTGTAAGAGTGTTATGAAAAATATTGATGTAATTGTATTAATTTCTAACATGTGCTTTCATTAAAACAATTATTACTTTAAATTTGTTTGGGCCTCAGGGTAGAAAGCAACAGGTAAAGAGCAAGATTTTAAAACTGGACTTAATGCTTGCAGCGCTTCCAATATTTAATATCACTTTCCTAAAGGGTGTTGGAGTGAAGGCATGTTTTATACCCAGTGATTAATGACAGCCTTGTGTCAGTCTAATGAAGAGATAATTTCCAGCAGCAGTTGCTGTAAATGTGGTAAAAAAAAAATAATTATAACAAAATCTCTCTAAGTGCTAAGTTGTTGCAGTTGGCTGTAGAGAGTGTCTTTTCAAGATCTTCTATACAAGTAGCCTATCAAGTCGGCTTATTGCTCTTACTCATTTTAGTTCAAAACCAAACCTCGTGTAGCTGGCAGCTGGCATTTGACTTTGCTCCGATTTTTCCAAAGTTGGAAAAGGGGGAAATACTTAAACCTAAAAATAAATTGCGTGAGACTATATTTGGGCAACTTAGAAAAGGCCTGGCAACCAGTCAAAGTCTGGCTTGGGATGAATGGGAAGAACTACAGAAATAATTAGCACAACATTTAAAAAGGTTATTTAGTGAATACTGCTAATGGTTGTGATGAGCCACACCAGCAGTTATGTGGGGTTACACAGCTTGCGTGGTTTGGACAAAATTATGACAATTGCATATTCAGGGTGAAAAACCCACAAACTGAGGCCAGTGTGTAACGGTGGCTGGGACACAACTCCGGAGGGCCACACCTGATAGTGGCAGGATGATTTTTAATAATACAATCATTATTATCAATATTAATAATACATCATAATAGTTATAATTACACTATAATTTTTTATTGATAACAAAACAGTTCCGTGTTTTACTCTGCTTGAAACTTCCTTTGAGGCAGATGATTTGCCATGGTCTTTAGTCCAGCAAAGCCCTGAAATATTAATAAGGGGACAGTCATGGATGTTTAACAAAAGCAAACTCAGGTAGTGCTACAATAAATTTTCACATGTGAAAATAGACCGATTGGCAACTGAATTGGCTTTGTGCAGTTGCATACAACTATTCCACTCTTGCCAACCTGAGGGACAAGCATCCACCCCTCTGCGAAGGGCAAAATTTCTGAGCAAGGCACAATTCCCATTAAATCCTGAAATATGTCTAAAATCCATCTAGTTTTCAGTAACAATGTCAGTTTGTACATTTACAAGTTCCAGAGTACAGTCAGAAATGACTGGGACCCAGACAGCTGCGTGTTAACTGAAAAGTTAACTCAGGGCTTTAAAGCCGATTTAAATGTGTCAAGTTTTATGTGGAAGCCCTAGTCTGTTCCACAAGTTAAATTTTACTTCAAGTCTATGAAAGGAATACATAAACCTGGTAGACTTTTAAAGGAGCAATATAAAAGGAGACAGACATTCCCCAAAGGGCGTGCTATTTTCATTAAATTTTATATTAACAGGAATAAAATGTGAACATTTAGTAAATAAGAATTTTGCATGTTATGTTGAATTGACAATGGCAGCATATCTCAGCATCTTGACAGCCACCTCTTCTCAGGCTTCCTATTTCTGATGGCAATTCCAGTCAGGTCTCATTAACTTTTGAGAAACTCAGCATTTACTTTAATTCAGTTTTCAATTTTCTTTCTTTTCTGGCATTGTTCCATCTTCCCTCTCCTCTTGTTTTGGTTTCGCTTCTTGTGCCTTTTGTGTCATCTTGATCTCCACTGCTCACTGCTCTCTGTCTCCCTGTTCTCCTTCTTTTTTTCGAGTTTTAGTTCATTGCCCACTTTAGCTGTTATTTCCCCATTCACCCCATTTCGTTTCCTGTTCTCTTGATGACAACTTTCAGCTGTTTAAAGTTCTAGCCTATTTTTACCTCTGAATACAATTCAGATAAAATCTTTATTAAAATAAATCTTTATTCAACTACTTCACCATTTTAAAGAGGGGAACTGTTGCCTTTGAAATATTGTTATTGCAGGATTATTATAATTAGATTTTAAATTATTTGTTCTGCCTCTGCTATTCAATGCCAGGCTGTTTTGCATTGTTCTGAATATGGATGCCAGATACTTTTGTTCGTTTCATCCTTCCCTCTCTAAAACTCGTCAAAATTAAAATGGCACCCTGAAAGTACTTCTGCAGCTAGAACAGGAAAATTATATTGCAAAAATAAGAAACTAATCATGAATCTATGGGCACATGAGGCTCTGCAGCTACTTGCCCAAGTTTCCTCATCACCAGCACCCTGATGGTCTCAGAAATGGAAAGAGTGCAAGTGCATAAAGAAAATGTCTTGTTCTGCATATTAGGCAAGTCACAAATTAGTCCCAATTATAATGGTAAATAGCTTTTTGTATTTCATGCCTTTCTTTTAAGTATAAAAAGTTAATTGGTATCATACCTTTCTTCTCACAGAGTGGCATTTAGCGCCTCATTTTAACAATTAGTTTGCAAGACAATATACTTTCATTATGTATTTTCATTATTTTATGGCATAGATTTTCATTAACCTTCTCTTAGCGTTTTGAATGGATGCTAATTATCGGGTTTGTTTTCCTGTTTCATGGCAACTTGTTCATCACACTAAAGCATTCAGGGTGAATTATCATAATGAAAAACCCTCCATCACCTACTTGAAATCCAGAAGCTGCAATTCGTGATGTTGATCTCCCTGGACTGTCTTTAAAGTCAAGTTTTGATCAGAGTTGGAAGCCTCTATCTTGCCTAATAGCTGCATTACCTAATGAGAATTCAACAGAGAATGCCTTTATGAGCCACACTGTGAGCACTTACATTTAAATACACATTATGATTCCAAGCATGGGAAAAAAACCAAAACAAACAACAACAAAAACCAGCTATCAAGGTACAGCTACACAAAAATGAAATTTTCTCAAATAATTTCATGCAGTAAAACTGAAGATTGAGCTCAGAGTCACCGAGGCTGTAAGACCTGCTGGACTCGAAGGCTTTATTGATGCAGGCTTTGCTCTTACATGCACAGGCAAGGAATGATCTTTTTAATTGAACAAGACACTGGGCACCACTCAAACCTTGCCAGTGGTGGCCAGAACCACAGGATGAATCCCTGAAAGCACAGACAAGTTGCAAAATGGTTGACTGTTCAACACCTAGTGGGATCCCAAGAAGTGTGAAGAGAATTGCAGAATCATGGAACAATTTGTGTTGAAGGGCCCTCCCCAGCTCCCCCGGTGCCACCCCTGCCATGAGCAGGGACATCTTCACCAGCTCAGGTTGCTCAGAGCCCCGTCCAGCCTGGCCTGGGATGTCTCCAGGGATGGTTCATCCACCACCTCTCTGGCCAACCTGGGACAGGCTCTCACCACCCTCGGGGGCAACAATTTCTTCCTCATGTCCGGCCTGAATCTCCCTCCTTTAGTTTAAAACCATCACCCCTGGTCCTGTCACAACAGGCCCCACTGAAAAGTCTGTCTCCATCTTTCTCATGGGCCCTTTTTAAGTCCAGAAAGGCGGCACTAAGGTCTCCTCGGAGCTTCTGTTCTCCAGCTGAGCTGGAGAACTCTCAGCCTGTCCTCCCAGCAGAGCTGTTCCAGCCTCGGATCATTCCTGTGGCTCCTCTGGCCCCTCTCCAGCAGGTCCATGTGTGTCCTGTGCTGAGGACCCAGAGCTGGACCAGCACTGCAGGGGGGTCTCACCAGAGCAGAGCAGAGGGGCAGGATCCCCCCAGACCTGCTGCCCACGGGGCTGGGGATGCAGCCCAGGGCACCATTGGCTTCTGGGCTGCAAGCGCACATGGGGGCTTCGTGGCCAACCTCTCATCAAATGCTTCAGTGGCTGCAGCGCCAAGATGTCACCTGGTGAACCTGTTCAAAGCTCCCACCTCCCATGCCATGTCCAGGCTGGGAGGTGCATCCCTGGCTCTGCACAGGCCCTCAATCTCTGGGCTGTGGGGTGTCCCAGGTACCTGGTGCTCTCCCACACTTCTTTGGCTGGAGATGCCCTCTCCAGGGGAACATTCATTGCTGGGGTGAGGGGAAGAGAAGATGCTCATGGCAGGGGTTAGACTAGATGGGCTTTGAAGGTGCCTTCCAGCCCAAACTATTCTGTGATCCTATGATTCAGCAACCTGACCTGTGGGCTGAGTGCCCTCAGACGGGATTCAGAGAACAAGGCAGACCCATGTAGTGAAGCCAAGAATGCCACGTCCTGCAGGGATGGACACATGTCTGTGCTCCCCCTTGGCCATGGTGGCCTGACTGCACCAGTCCATGTAGGCAGGAAGAACTGGGAAACATCCCGTCTAAGAGCTGTGATTTCTGCCATCAGAAGGCCTGGCAAACCAGGGCCCTGAGCTGCTGGTCCATCATCTGCAAATATCTGACTTTGCACATCACAACTGGTGTGGAGGCACAAAGCTGAGGTCTCCCGATGCATCAGAGATGCAGCTTGGAAACACTGCAGATGCTCCAGCAACAGCATCTGCTATTTCAAGTTGGACGTCCACCTGCCTCTGGAACATGGCATGTAAGCAACTCAGGAGACTGGAAGCCACCAGAAACCTAATTCTCAGACAACCTCACCCTCCAGGAGTTTTCTCTGGGCTGTGTAACCTGCCACTGCAAGTAGACACTTGATCTTCAAGGGCAGTCTGATACAAGTCATGAAGGATTCAGCCTGCCTACCCCCTGTTAATTAGTAATTGAAGAGGATGTCAAAACCCAGCAATCTTCTTCAGAGATTTTACACCAAGCAAACACAAAAAATCATGTCTGTTTGGTAGCTGTGGCACGTCAATATCAAAAAGGTGGCAATGAAGACTCTTACACTGACTTGGTACCTTCTTCCTTCACAGGAACATCTGGCTCCTTTTCAGAAATCCTTTCCTTTCTTCTTTCCTACAACCATGTGAGGATTAATTTTCCCTTTTCAGCTGAGGAAGTTGCTTCTCTGCCTGGTTCAATGTCTACCCTATTTTTACAAGATTTTGAGTACTGTTTTGTGTGACCGACACACGCATCTGCTCCATTCCCCATTTCCAGGTGAAGAAGAACATTTTTCACAGGTATTCAAGGAGACAGATGCCCAAGCAGTGTCTTTTAACAGAATTCCAGGTACAATATCTTTGTTCAAGTTCTGTCATGCATAATTTTTCCGTGGAGAAGAGGACCTTGGCTAGGCAAGGTACGTGACGACTGGCACTGTGCCTTGTGCAGCAGGGTTGCAGTCAAAATGCGGTAATGAAATTGTATTTAATACCAGAGTATAATATAAATAAAGGAAACCCAGAAGATTTAGATGGCCTTCTTTAGCTCCAAAATGCCTGCAACTGCAGCTTTTTTTCTGCCAAGAAAGATTGGACCAGATGATCCTTGTTGTCCCTTCTGACCTGGTGTTCTATGATTCTGTGAACTGAATATCCAGATGCGCCTGAACCAGAGTCATGATCTTATGAGTTCAAGGGACCCATAAATGATATTGGGAAAGTGTAACCAGCCATTTACGATATGAGGATCTCCAAACCCTGGAATATTTTTCTTATCTGTTATTACCTTACATCTATTATAAATGCCACTACCATTCCATGATATGTTTTTTATTACATGTCATGATGTATTGTTAAATACCATATCAGTCTTTAAAATTGTTCAGCAATTAGGAAAGGAAGATAGATAGGTGGATGGATAGATAGATAGACAGATAGATAGATAGACAGATAGATAGACAGATGCATAGTCACCACTCACCAGGTATTTTACTGTAGGCTTCTCTACTCACCTTCTTCTCAAAATCACTAACACAATTTTTGAGGGCAGAGTGAAGGCCATAAATCTCTTTCTCAGTCTTCTGGGCCTCATGCCTGATAATACTGATGTCTCCCGACAGCTTCGCAATGCTTGCCTCGCATCTGCAGCCAAACCAGAGACAGGAGAGGCCCTGAAGGGGATGCTGGAGGGTGGCTGAGGACAGATGCTGGTCTCCATGTGCTGCTGTTGGGCCAAATCCAGACCCCCAGGACCATCCTGGGGAGTAGCAAATAGGCAGAGACAACCACCCTGATCCCCAATCTGCTTCCAGATGTTACTGCCCATTAAAATGTTTCTGGAAGTGATGAGGAAGGAGGATCAGCCAGAGGCAATGTTCTCCACTGCAGCAGTGATGCCTGTGGGCTCCTCGTGCTGCAAACCTCCTCGTGGTGCCCACAGCTCACCCTACCTGACTGAGTCCCCCTGATTTCCCACTAGCCAATCTCAATAAAATAAATTAAATTAAATCTGAAGTGTAAATCAAGAGTGTGATCTTCACTCCCAGCACTCCCAGATTTTGGATGCTGATCTGGAGAGACACAACCACCCCAGTCTTCAGCCCCTGTGGGCTGGACGCAGATGTTGGAGGAGATCCCTTTCAGACCCAAAAAATGTGGCGTTTTGTAAGGAGCATTTGCCATTTGCTATTTAGACTCTTTCAGTTGCATTCACCAAAATATCTCGTCACATTTAAAATCGACAAATGAATGATGCAAGAGTGGTGGTATTAACTGAGTAGCTCAGGGACTGAGTAGCGTACAATCAGCCACCCTTTCCAAGTAGAATAAATGACTGTTTCAACCCCTGTCTTTCATGTGTAGATACACACACACACACACACACATATTTTGTATGTATAGTATACATGTATACATGTCCATATATTAAAAAATATATATTTTTTAACATAAGCAAGAATATTTTCTTCAGTGTATATGTAAATAGACATATAATATTATACACATACTTATCATAAGCAAGGAGACACAGATTTTCCTCTTGCACCCCTCCTTCAGGCTGTTACCCAGGACTAACTCCCTGCCCCAGTGCCAGTAATACTTAAAACTAGAGTGTGGAAAAAAAAATACCTGAAGGCCACAAAATAGTGAACAATTTAATAAGAGTAACAGAATAGAAGTTGAGCGAGGAAAACAGTAAAGTTTTAAAATGCCAGAGAAATTATCCTCTAAAGCACGACCATCGAATAAACCTGGTGTTGTTGACAGATAAAAGATCTGAAGAGAAATTGTGACAGTTTAAATAGACCAGCTTTTTGTCATCTCTTGATGATGCTTAGATATTGTGATACACCTACGGAGCGTGTAGATCAAGGAAAAAAAAAAAATTAAAAGTTACTGCAGATAACAGAGGCTTTGTACAAAGGCCAGAACTTTGATCAAAAGAAACAACTACAAAATAGCTGAGAAGGTGAACATGGATGTGGAGAGGGAGGGGAATGCTCCAGAGCTGGCTGCAAACCTGGAAAACAAACCAGGAGCTGGTGAGGGGAAGGTGTGGGGGGACCGCGGTTCTGGGGGACAGAAGATCCCAGGAGACAGGAACACAACAGGGGTGTTGGGGGCTTCTCGAAGCTGGATGGCTGGTGGGGATGTTGAGGTAGATGTGCACAAACGAAACGGGGCTTCAGTGGAGATGCTGGGGAGATGGCTGCACCCACACACAGGCCAGGTCTTCCCACAGAGACCAGGGGATGGGGGCTCAGGGCTCCCTTAGGAAAATCCCACTGCAAGGCAGAAATTACAAGGCTCTACGAGGTGTGCACGGTGTGAGAACAGCTCTGCTGGGAGGACAGGCTGGGAGAGCTGGGGTGTTCAGCTGGAGAACAGAAGCCCCGGGGAGACCTTAGTGCGGCCTTTCAGTGCTTAAAAGGGGCCCATGAGGAAGATGGGGACAGACTTTCAGCAGGGCCTGTTGTGACAGGACAAAGGGTGATGGTTTTAACTAAAGGAGGGAGATTCTGGCTGGACATGAGGAAGAAATTGTTGGCCCTGAGGGTGGTGAGAGCCTGTCCCAGGTTGGCCAGAGAGGTGGTGGATGAACCATCCCTGGAGACATCCCAGGCCAGGCTGGACGGGGCTCTGAGCAACCTGAGCTGGTGAAGATGTCCCTGCTCATGGCAGGGGTGGCACTGGGGGAGCTGGGGAGGGCCCTTCAACACAAACCATTCCGTGATTCTTTGAGAATGAGAATTAATGCACCTCTAGCAGTAAGAAGGCATAACTTCAGTTACAAGAGAAAGAAACCTGAATATTTTCTACAGAGAATACTTAGAAATAGAGGATTTGATGATAGGATCTAAAAAGCCCAAGAACTAGGCTTGCAGCGTGGGGTTAATGCATCTGCATGTCTGTAGCCTGGTGGTCCAGAGCTGAGACTGGGACCTGCAGACGTGGCGAGCTTTGCAAAGACCCTCGGCACTGCTGATGCACCTTCAGCCTCTGGGCCTGCTCAGATCTCACTTTCCCTACACATAACATCACTATTATGTGCAAAACAGTTAAACGTATTATTGCTGTTTGGCAGATTGAAGACAGTGGGGATACTTGATTAAATCTTGCTCTAATTTGATATTTCATGTAGGAGACATTCACCAGCTTCTGGTGAAATCGTGGATTTGTTTTCCAGTCATACAAATCAGAGGCTGGAGTGAGCAAGCAGCAGTGCAGATGGACTGGGAATAGTACAGAAAGCATATTCCTATGAGATTTGCATATAAATTAAAAATATATAAAGCAATAAAACCCTCTGAAAGTTAAATCAAAGCATTTAATTAGAAACAGGGACATAGCTACCTGTTATATGTTCAAGGAGCTCTATCCTTGTCATGCAAGGAACAGCGTATATTGGGCTACTATACTTGCCAAAGTATTGCATTTTCTGCGTGGTCAAGGAACTTCATGGGTACACACAAGTGTTGGACTTTTTCTCTGAGCAACAAAAGTGCTCACTAGAAAATTAAGTAAAATGTAACCGTATATGTAAAGTGCATTGTTTATTCTTTTGTGCATTTATTTATTCTTTTGTAGGTGAGGCTGCAGAGAATGAATTCATATTTATCAGAAGTATGGCTTTTTTGACAGCTGATTACCTATTTCTTATTACTGTGATACATATTCCCAAGCCCCCCCCAAAACCTTATTAACAGTTAGAATACAAATAAAATGTATTGTTTATTCAATGGGAACAATATTATAGCTGAGATGCTGAAGGCTGCTTTTTTTTTAATTGTTATTTGGCATATAAATGTTTACATGGCATAGAAATGTAGTCAGAAGGTCCAAGAATTAATGGACAACCACCTCAGTAGTTGGCGAGAGGTCTCTGTCTATTTTACAGAGAAAGACAGAGTAAGAGAATAGACATGAATTACAAGAACTAATCCACATTAATCCTTTACACATGGCAGACTGAAGATGAATCATCTCCTGTGAGAAAGAGCAGTGGCTCCATTTAAGATTCATTTCACCCCAGATAGACTTGGATTAAGGTTAGGCTACAAGTCAAGAGGAAAACTGCCATCACAAGTTTGTATTTGGAAGATTTCTATTAATTCAATAAATGAGCATGCACATTTGTCTCCAGCCACTCTGGGATCTCTTTAATACACATAAATATTTTAAATCCTAAAACTCAAGATGAAAGAAATGTGAAAAATCAAAATATTGAACGCCACTATAATGGTGGTCCTCTGTCTGTCTGTCTGTCTTTCTGTCTGTCACTCCTGGCTCACTCCTCAGCCGCGACGCCGGGGGCAGATTCGCGGTTAAGGCTTAGCATTTCCCAAGGGGAATGTCAGCAGCAAGAAAAACAAAAAAGTTCTGATGATTCATGAACCACATAAAACTATACCATGCTTTAGCTTAATGGCAACCATTCGCATAAAACTGCATTACGTCATTGCTGCTGAAATGCTGCTAAAATGCCAGCTCTGGCTCTACACTACCAGGATGTTTGGCAAAGCCATTTCCTTCTTTCTCTCCTTAAAAACAAATGGGGTCCAAGGAATTAGTTACCAGCATCATAAGATGATGGCTTTGGTGTCCTTACAATAGCTTTTTGTGTGCAGTTTTGTGTGTTTTGGGATCCTCCATTCTACCTGTAGGAAAGGCCAACCAGAGCACCCGAAAAATGGGCAAGGAAGGAAGAGGAATTCGGATCCCACAAAAAGTGTCGTGGAGCTCCATGAGTGCTCAAACTCTTATTTCTTCTGGTTGTAATTTTCTTTACATGAGTAGAACTGGGCTGGTCATTATTTTCCCCCACAATTATCCCATTTTCCTGTTTTTCCCAAGAGCTTTTTCATTCCTCTGCTCCAGGGAAATGCTCAAGCACAGAAGATGGCAGCAAGTCCCGGTGCAGCTGATGAAGGGAAGCATCACGCCTAGGAAAATACCGGGAAAAGAGGAGCGAAACACTTCACCCATCGAATGTTATGGTTTTGCCTAAATCATATAATCTCAAAAGTCTGCCAACCCAAATTCGAAAACATCAGGAAGCTCTCGTGGGATCACCTCCTACCTTGTACCAGTGCTAATCAGCCACAAGATTAAAAAAACCCATCTTTTTCCTGCCAGCTTTGAATGTGTTGACTTCAGCTTCTCACTTTGGATTCTTGGGTCTCTCTGCAGAAGTCTGGAGTCCCTTGGTACCTTATGACTTTTTTTTTCCTTTCTCTACTGGTAGTTATACAAGGAAATGAAGATATCTCTGGATTTTTTTTTTTCCATAAACTATACATAGAGGTATACTTGCCTCAGACAGAAATGTTCCTCATCCCACCATCACATTCCTGGCTGTTTTTTACACCGTATCAAGTTTTTAATTTCAGGAAGAGGACTCTGGGCTCGGTAGAGTATTCTGGTATCAGTCTCTGTGCCATACATGGAGCTAAAATAACCGGCTGAGTTTCTGGTCCTCTGCCTCTCTTGTTCAAGTCCATACTTCTGGCATTCCTGATGCTCTGTTATTGTAAGAGCTCACGGTAAGTTATTTACCTGCTATATTCCCCAAACTTTTTGGGGGCACTCAGTGCTGAAACAGTTTCTTGTTGTGTTTAAAAACTATATTTTTTTTTCTCAACCAACCCCCATTGCCAATATTCCTGGTTATTTTTTATGACCACCTTGTCCTCACTTAACCAATTTTTGTGTTATCCACAAGTGTCAATAGCAATGTTTTTTACAAAAAGCATATGACTGGTCTCTGGAGGAAAAAATAAAAATTAGAAACCTACAAGTTCAGGGAGATTTCTTCCTTAACGTTTACTTTTTCTGCTGTTTCTGTTCAGACAGTTCTTAATCCATGTTCTCTGTTGATATTACATGGCAGAGTTTTACTTTGTCTTTGAATTGTAATATTTAGTGTTAGAAGATGCCCCATGGAAGTCTACCTATGTTATGTACGTGTAACTATTTGTACTAATGAAAATTTACAATCTCACCAAAGGAAGAAATCAAGTTTGCTCAAAAAGACCTTATTTCCAAGAGGGTAAGTAAAGATTTTGTTGAAAAAACAGTAGAGTTTCAGTAGGAGAAAATAACAACTTCAGTTGAAGTCTAGACAGACTGGAGAAGAAAAAATTTCCCAAAATATTAGGTGGATGATAAAGAATTAGACAGGAAAATACAGTTATTTTTTCCTAGCTTGATCATTTTTCTAACATGGAGAGTGTGACAGCACAGATTTGGCACTAAAATGGTGTCATAAAATGAGTGTGAAGTACATTTATGCCCACTCTGAATCTGCTCTGCAGAAATCGAGTAGCGGAGATGAAAATGAGGGTGCGATGCCTCCCTTACCTTGCCACTCTTCCACGCAGGTCTCCAAGACCATGGATGTATTTATGGTCCAGACTTCGAACTGCAAAATTAGTTTCTACTGCAGCACCATCCCTTGCTCTTATTTGCCTCTCCAAAACCTGTAAACACAAGACTATTAATGCACTTCTGTTTTTTCTGCTTTGTGTTTTGTTTGTTTGTGTTTGGTTTTGGTTTTGGTTTGGTTTGGTTTTTTTTTACATTTTGAGATAAGGTTCAAAGCACCATGTGTGGCAGCAGGTCTAAAAGCCTGATTTTCTTTCTTGGAGAAAGTAACTGTATATTTTTCTCAAAAATCTATATCTGCATAAATAATATGTCAATTTTTTCCCCTTTAAATATGTGCTTTATATTAAGAAGTCTAGCACACAAAAACTTCAGAAATGTAAAAACTAGTTAATTAATTTCATTCTCTCCCTCAAACATCTGCAGTAGAATGCGGCCCATAATAAATAACACAGTTTTTTTTGAATCAGTATTAAAAGTCTGATCTAAAGATGGGAGGACTAACTGCCCTGCAGGCTCCTCTGAAGTGGCTCATCCTGATGGTATCTGAATGTGTCACAAGCATTAACTTTAGGAAGCCCTTGTGCAGCCACCGTGACCTTTTACAGATGTGGAGCGGAAGCGGGGAGCAATTTCTAAAAATCTCTTGATTTTGCTTCTCAAGTTGAAACGAGAGGTCTGGGACTGATATTTCAGTGTAATTCGGCACTACACAGCCCTTCACCTGGTCAAAACTTGTACCCCTTTTTATGCAGATACTGGTTTTGTACAAAAATACAGTGGCTTCTATTGACTTTTTTTGAAATGTTCCCCATTGAGTGAATTTTTAGAAATTAAAAAAAAAATACAGAAAAGGACAAATATCAGGGAATTTTTTTGTCCCTGCAAACAGAGTCAGAACAAACATTTCCCATTGGCCACAAGCATGGAAGGTGCGGTGGCACATGCAAAAACCCTGAGCACCAAAGGAGACACTTCGGCATCCATCAAAAGTGGGGTACAGGTGTGTGGAGAAAGCGGTAATAACTCTGGAGTAAAATTCAAATCTGTAATTTATGCAGTTATTCAATAATCTTGCCCCTCACAAACACAGTGTTAATAACTGAAATATTGAGTATAGCAGGCATTTCTATTTTTGTTCTGCATCAGAAAATAATACTCTCAAAGAGTTGAATGTAGTGCGGAACTGGAGTGTATTTTTGGCAGTTTATTTGGCAATGCAAGCCTGGTGCCACAGGCACAGAATGGGACCACCAAGACGTGATCATCCCATGGATGTTGTTAGAGGTGACGCCAGGCAATTCTCTTCTCTGCCCTTAGGTTTTTAGTATTGATGCTTTTCCTCTTGCAATTTCCAATCCACTTCTGGGATTGCGAATGATATCTTAGTCAAGGGTCTGGTCATTTTCCACCTGGCACATATTGCTTTTCATCGGCCAGGCATTTTTCTGGTTCTAGCAGAGGGGTCAGCTTCATTCCCGGTGGCAAAGGCATCCCAGCATCTTCCCCAAAGCAGGCTTTTTTGAAGGATTTTCTTCCTGCTTTGAGGAAGATTTGGAGTATGTGAGTCACATTTCCTGACAGATCCTTTTTCACATCCTTTTTTTGTTGTTGTTTTTTTGTTGTTTTTTTTTTTTTTTAATTTGGTTTTGGTTTTTGTTTTTTGTTTTAATGCCTGAGAAATGGACTTTGCTCAACCATTCTCATTTGCTGTATGCCAGGAGCAATTCTCCAAACCTCCACTAATTCTTCTATGGCTTTGACTGGCAGGTCTCTTTTTCTATGCTGTTGGTGCTCTACCCTTACCAAATCTTCACAAACAAAATACACAAAGAAAACACGCACCTGAGATTTGGACCTAAGGAAGATTAATTTTCTGCCAAGGGAAAAGATTAGATTTAGAGGCTGCTAGATATTTTTCTAGCAAAACCACCCTGTACACACTTGATCTGGGTAGGGTTAGAGGAACTGGATGGCCTAAAATAAGTAAATAATTTTATAACATTTCTTATCACCATAGAATCAAAATCTTGAAAATAAAATCAGTATGAAACCAATAGACAACCTAGTTTTCATTCAGATTGATTTCAGGTGTGCCATGATTGCATACTTCTTAAGATAAATGCACAGAAGATCTAGTATTTCTCCAAGTACATGAAAAACAAAATGTGTTGTGATTTTAGTGACATTTGTAAGACATTTAACACTTCCAATGACAAAACAAATCTCTGGACAAGTCTGTTTCATTACATTTTTCTACTTTACGTCTTTGTCCAAAAAGAAAAGCCACACAGTGCTGGTAAATTCCACATAGAATTTTGACAAATAACAGCAAGTAATTGAAGGTCTTTAGCCAGAAAAAGAGCATCCTGTGGATTTCCAGCACAGAATCATCAGTCAGTTTAAGTAAAACTTGAACCTGAACCTCCATTCCGGTCTGCAGTGAGCTTTTTGAAGAGTTTCAGCAATATTTGATCATGTTTACATACAGAAATTACATAAAATAGTAGAATATATGCATCAGGAAAACTAAGAAGTTAATCCAAACCTGAGTTTTTACTTTGGATGAAAATACAGCTTACTCCACCCATATTTTCCCTAAACTCTTATCTCCTGTGCTCAAACAAAATGGAAAGCAAATGGAATCTGAACCTTTAAATTAAAACACCACCGAAACTCATTAATCTGATTTTTATTTCATTTTACTTTCCTTTTTTTACTTTACTTTCCCTAGTCCCTTCCATTCTGTTTTCACAAGGAACTGCAAATGCCTCTATACAAGAAAAATCAGAATTTAACTAAAACATGGCAGTCATGCTGAGTACTTTTTTTCTTCTGAAGCCAGCATTAGTACTGAATGGACCATGGGCTAGAGCTGCACCACCAAGGTAGGGAACCGCTCCTCAGCATGTGTTACCGCAATGTCCTGGCTGAGCTTTTTGACGATGCTTGTGATGGTCTGGATGTGGTTTTCCAGCAGCTGCTGGGC
Organism: Caloenas nicobarica; assembly: GCF_036013445.1. Classification (NCBI taxonomy): domain Eukaryota; kingdom Metazoa; phylum Chordata; class Aves; order Columbiformes; family Columbidae; genus Caloenas; species Caloenas nicobarica. The sequence goes on along the minus strand of NC_088284.1, from coordinate 83,955,931 downwards.
AGTGGTCTTCCCATGCGGATAACCTTTGGTTCCCTGGAGGAAGGAGACGATGTCGTCTTTGAATCGGAATGCCTGATGGAGTAGAAAAGCCGTGGTCCTCTCCTGGCTGGACAACCGCTCTTCCAGCAGGTGAGCCCTGTCTCCAGGCCGAGGGGAGAGGTCTCTCCTGTGAACACCAAAACACTCGGTGTCACACCAGTCATGGTGGTCTAGCCAAGTGTTGATGGTGTCCTGTCCCCGCTGAGGCCAGTCTCAGCCATGGCCATCCAGACCGTTCACTGTACCAGGAGTTTTGGAGTTTCCATGCATTGCATCCCTGACATGCCACAAGAAGTGACAACCTCTACACTCAGGGCTAACAGGCACCCCAGACATCCTGGGGTGTGTGAGGAAGAGTGTGGGCAGCAGGTCAGGGAGGTTGTTCCTCCCCCTCTGCTCTGCCCCAGTGAGGCCCCATCTGCAGAACTGGGTGCAGTTCTGGGCTCCCCAGTTCAAGAAGGACAAGGAATCACTGGAGAGAGTCCAGGGAGGGACACAAAGATGCTGAGGGGTCTGGAGCATCTTTGTGATGAGGAGAGACTGAGAGAGCTGGGGCTGTTGAGCTGGGGAAGAGAAGCTGAGAGGGATCTGATCAATGGGATCAATATCTCAGGGCGGGTGTCAGAGGATGGACCAGACTCTGTTCAGTGGTGCCCAGCGCCAGGGTGAGGGGCAGCGGGCACAGACTGAAACACAGGAGGGTCCGTCTGAACGTGAGGAGAAACTTCTTTGCTGGGAGGTGCCAGAGCCTGGACCAGGCTGCCCAGAGCGGGTGTGGAGTCTCCTTCTCTGGAGACATTGAAACCCGCCTGGACCGACCTGTGTGATCTGCTCCGGTGACCCTGCGTTAGCAGGGCTGGGCTGGGGGATCTACAGAGGTCCTGCAGCCCAAACAGCCTGTGATTTTGTGATTTGGTATTGGTCCCCTTAATGGCATTGGTGACATAAATGGCACTTTTGCAACTATTAGGGAAAACTCATACATCTTGAGGCCCTGGGCTTATTCTTGAGGCTTTATTGTACTTCCATAATATTTCATCATTGAAATCCTCATTTCAAGCTCTTCCTATTTCACTTTAAATAAAGGCAAAAATGGACACATCCAGTGACCACCCTTCAAAAACAGCTCAGTGGAGGCAGTGATGTTTGTGCAGAGCATCCACAGGAACATGCACCAGCTGAGAACAGCAGCAGAAGAGATTGTGCCAAGTACAGCAAGGCTTGTGTTTGGTTTCCCTTTGTATTATTTTATACCTACCCAGTGGAAAGAAGTCTGAAATCCTAATGGTTTTCTTACAGCTACCACCTCCCCATCTGCCTGCTGAAACCCAGAGAAATGAGCCAGGGGCTCAGATACGCTCAGTGAAACTGCATGTAAATGTAGAAGAGAGGAAGGATGTTGTGAGGATGTGAAACTGGCAGGTACAGAATGAAGCTCGATTTAGACAGGCACAACATGGAGTTTGAGGGAAAGGAGAGTAACCATTTAGTTTTTTGTAAAAAGCCAGAGAGAGATTTAATTACTGCAGAACTTCAGGATTGCTTATTATCCAGAAAATGAATCTTGTTTTATGCCTTAGTTTAACCTGAATGGCATTTTACACTCTCAATGTTATATGAGGAACCCTTTCATCACACAGTTTAGCTAAATTCTGTAGCTCAATGATGAAGAAAAACATCCAGTTAGTCATTTGAGAAAGAAGTCATACATATTTTCTCTTGATCTCTGCTTTTAGACTGCTATAAATAAAAGTTCTGATGTAAAAATAATTTTCTAAAAAGAAAGGAGAAGAGAGTTTAGCTACCCTACTCAATCAATACACAAAATGCAAAGATGACAGTTTAATGGCTGAAGTGCGCCTGAGGATACTCTGCAACAAATTTTACAGCCATATGGGCTGCAATGATGTTCTGCAGCTGGCTTATGTCTATCTGTACCAGGGGCTACTTTACATTTGTCTGCACAATTAAGATTTTAAAATAAACATAACTTTTGGCAGCCATGAAGTACCAACAAGATCTGAACACTTAATTTCAATTTCTTGGTAAGAGCTCTAAATATCATGGGTGGTGAGAGCCTGTCCCAGGTTGGCCAGAGAGGTGGTGGATGAACCATCCCTGGAGACATCCCAGGCCAGGCTGGACGGGGCTCTGAGCAACCTGAGCTGGTGAAGATGTCCCTGCTCATGGCAGGGGTGGCACTGGGGGAGCTGGGGAGGGCCCTTCAACACAAACCATTCTGTGATTATATGACTCTCTGACTATATGAAAATCTGAAAACCAGTGGTGATTCATCAGGCTAACAAGAAGTTTTGCTGTCATGATGACTGTCTCGAGCACCTTGTGAAGGGCTGGAGCCTATATACTTATCTTCCTCGTCGTTATGAGGCTGGGACTATCATCGCCCTCTACCCTTTGTCGCCTCGTGTCACTTTGAAGGCTCATATACATTACCAGGATGATAAAACACTCTTGATCCTCTGTCAGCACTGGGAGATCTACCAAAGATTTAGACCCATCATTTACAGAAATTAACTTCTGCTACAAACCTCCTTGGCCTTCTAATTTAATGACAATTTTAGGTCTGATTTTGTTTGGCCGTAATAGAACTAGCATGTGTTTAGGGGTCCAAGACAGACTGATTTTTTAATAACCTTCTTCAGAAGACCTGAGTGTGTGCAATAAAAAAACCCTGCAATCTACTGCTATGAACTCAACAATTATTATCAGTCATAATTAACTGCTGAGCAGTGAAGCCAAGAAGGTTTTAAGATTCCAAGAGCTTCATACCCCAGAAGTACTCAACACCAGTTGCTCCTCCCATGTCAGGACGCTTTCTGCAGGCAGAGCCATCTCCTGTGACTAGGGGCCAATGTAAGTGAGATGCTCTATTCTCCAGCTGAAATGATGAAGCACACATGCTAATGACCTTAAATATCCAGGTGTTGCCAGCAGGCATGCTGCTAGGAAATTAAGGAAGCTGATTGAATAAGAGCTCCCTGGATAAGCTGCAGTAGCTGCTCCCATGAGAGTGAAGTCTAGAGAGCCAGGAGTAATTGGCAAGAAGACATCCCAAACTCTGAGCTCAGGTGCCAATAAGGTGTTTAAGAGAAAGCATGTCAAGCACTTGAGAGAAGAAAATGACTGGAGAAGAGGGATCAGCTGGATCAGATCTACACTCTGGGTCTGAAGACTGAGGGTAGCAGAGATGATGGGAGCTGGATGCAGGTGGGAAGAGGAGAGCTGGGAGGGATGAAGGTAATCAGGGTCATCTCTCAGAGTGCACTCTCAGCAAGTTTACTGATGACACCAAACTGGGAGGAGTGGCTGACACGCCAGAGGCTGTGCTGCCATCCAGAGACCTGGACAGGCTGGAGAGTTGGGTGGGGAAAAATTTAAGGAAATACAACAAGGGCAAGTGTAGAGTCTTGCATCTGGGCAGGAACAACCCCAGGTTCCAGTATAGGTTGGGGAACAACCTGTTGGAGAGCATTGTAGCGGAAAGGGACCTGGGGGTCCTGGTGACAGCAGGATGACCATGAGCCAGCACTGGGCCCTTGTGGCCAGGAAGGCCAATGGTACCTGGGGTGGATTAGAAGGGGGTGGTCAGTAGGTCAGAGAGGTTCTGCTTCCCCTCTACTCTGCCCTGGTGAGACCTCATCTGGAATATTGTGTCCAGTTCTGGGCCCCTCAGTTCCAGAAGGACAGGGAACTGCTGAAAAGAGTCCAGCGCAGCCACAAAGATGATGAGGGGAGTGGAGCATCTCCCGTGTGAGGAAAGGCTGAGGGAGCTGGGGCTCTTGAGCTTGGAGAAGAGGAGACTGAGGGGTGACCTCATTCATGGTTATCAATATGGAAAGGGTGAGTGTCACGAGGATGGAGCCAGGCTCTTCTCGGTGACAACCAATGTTAAGACAAGGGGCAATGGGTGCAAACTGGAACACAGGAGGTTCCACTTAAATTTGAGAAGAAACTTCTTAGTGAGGGTAACAGAGCCTGGACCAGGCTGCCCAGGGAGGTTGTGGAGTCTCCTTCTCTGCAGACATTCAAACCCGCCTGGACACCTTCCTGTGTAACTTCATCTGGGTGTTCCTGCTCCGGCGTGGGGATTGGACTGGATGAGCTTTCGAGGTGCCTTCCAATCCCTGACATTCTGTGATTCTTTGATTCTGTGATTTTTATCAAGTAGGAGAACAATGAAGGTGCCTCTGTCTGACAGCCTCAGGCTCTCTCCCAGCCTTGACAAGTGTCATCAAAGAGGCACAGAGGTTTCTGCAGGTCCCAGTGCAGCTGACTGGCATGTTCACACCCCTCTTTAGGAAATCTATTCAGGAGAGGCAAAACCAGCGCTTGCCGCAGGCCGTCGTGGACCATGCTGTAACCTCTTGTATTCAACAGATCCACATTAAAACAATCTGTGAACTGACTGTGGTTCCCCAAATCTGCAGTTTTATAGCCCCTTGCTAAAATCATCCCTGTTCCTGTTTCCTGTGACCTTCTCCATCCCTCCAGCCCAATGTCTTTGGTTCCTTGTGGTGCCCTTGAGACCTTCCCTCCCTCCCAGCAATGCAGATCTGCTCCACCAGCCCAGAGACAGCCCCGGTTAACTGCAAACTGTGCCCATGCTTCTGTGTGCTGCTGGTCAGAAGACAAAGTAGAATAGAATAGAATAAGAATAAGAATAGAATAAGAGTAGAATAAGAATAAGAATAGAATAGAATAGAATAAAAACAGAATAGAATGAGAATAGAATAAGAATAAGAACAGAATTAGAATAGAATAGAATAAGAATAGAATAAGAATAGGATAGAATAGAAATAGACTAGACTAGAATAATGGAATGGAAAAATAAAATAAAATAATAAAATAAAATAAATAAATGACCTGCACTTCACACTGAAGGTCAGCAGTGACACTGCAGCTCTACATGGGTAGTGTTTATCTCAAAACTTGCAGGAAATCCAAAACTTTGAGCACTGAGATTCCACCAAATCTGTTTGAAATGCCCAAGGAACTGAAAAATTGGCAAAAGCAGAATGACTTCACTTCCCTCGAAAAGCAGACTAACAACAATGCAGGGATATTTGCAGGGAACTTTTGCACAAAGAGAGAAAAATTATTCAAATGTGTCAAATACTTATGGATACTATATTTCCTGGATTCTCTTTGTTTATTTTTATTACTACCGAAAGTTCTTAGTTTAAAAAAAGGGTGAGGGAGGGGCCACATCTTGCTTCTAGGAAATAACTTCATTATTCTGCCAGTGAGACCTGACCATTTACTAACAGACTTTTCTGGAGTCACAGCTGCTGTTTCAACTTTAGGAAACCAAAAGTGGCCTGTAGGGTTAAAGAAACACTAAGAAATTATCAAGAAAATTCAGAGAAGGATCATTTATTAATGTGACATCAAGGGCAGCTGACCAATTTGCCATTACTTTAAGTGGTCTCCTCAATCCTATGAAAAAAAAGGGTAACCTCCTGTGATGGCACTTCACAGTCGTGAGTGATCAACAAGCGCCTTCAACTCGCATGAACCTTGAATGTTCTCGACAGATGCAAATCCATCCTCATTTCTCTGCTTATTCAGCAGAGAGAAAATACATCTAAGACCTGAACACAGAATTTATTAATACTTTTTGTGCATCACTCCAGGATAATGCTGATTGAAGGACGGGGTTGAGAAAGCAGAGTTGTTCCTCAGAGCTGAAAACCAGCCCCTGTCCAACTTGAGCTATTGCACCATGGAGTTAATTCATATATTGCATAAATCATTCATTTTTGTTTGGCTTTTGGAAATGCATATCCAAGTAAGAATTTTTATAACCACTGACGGGCAGTTTGCCAGCGACCACGTGTCCTGACAATTTCCACCTCTGCCCTTCCCGCAGAGTCACGGTCACTCCGTCCTCCTCATTATAAACCAGCTGCAGATTTTTTCCACCTCCCCTGAGCACCAGGAACTGAACCTGATGTGCAGAACCTCTGTTAAAAAATACCAACGCCATTTTCAAGGACTGTCTGAAACACACAGTAAATCTGGCCACACAGAACCTTTTCACTGGAGTTATTTTAACACAGATCTTGAAAAAAATCTTCCAAAACTTGCAGAATTTTACTGCATAACAGTATAAATTACATGCAGCTGCTGTTGCAATACAGTGATCACTATTTACCTCCTAGCAAAATTATAAACATTTCCTATACTTCAGCATGGTAAAAAAATGTCTCTACAAAAAAAATCTCACAGTTGGCCCTGTATCTCTTTTTCCCTACTTGTACAAATTATCCACAGCACATTCTGTGCTTGCAGCAGTTCCAGACACAGTCCAGAGGGAAGGAGACCAGTGAACTGTGAGACTCAGCTGCTCTGAGACAGGTGACCTTGAAGAGTCATTGAAGCTAAGAGCTTAAAATGTCACATTTTGGCCAATAAAATGAACAAACAGAAGTGTCAAAATTTTAAGAAGAGTTCTTATTAGAATCATAGAATTACAGAATGGTTTGGGTTGGCAGGGATATTTAAAGCTCCCCCAGTGCCACCCCTGCCATGAGCAGGGACATCTTCACCAGCTCAGGTTGCTCAGAGCCCCGTCCCGCCTGGCCTGGGGTGTCTCCAGGGATGGGACACGTCCCACAGCTCTCCAAGCATTACAGGAAGCCAATTCTAACCCAGAGGCACAGCTCATGGAAATGACAGAGATATTATTTCAGAAAAATGTCTCTGACTGATTCCAGCAGTGAGCAAACCCAGCCTGGGACATGCTAGGATGGGATCTTCGGAAATGGCAGTACAGGTATCAGTTCACCGCGGGTACCAAAACCAGTGTTATGGGGTGAGGAACCACAACAGTTCAGGACAGCTGCTGCCGTGTGAACTACCACGTGGAGCCCCAGGAGAGCCCCAGAGCTCCTCAGAGCCTGCAGAGGTTCCTAATACTTCAGCATGAACCTCTCACCCCTTAATAACATCTTCCTCCCTGTTGTAGGGAGGATGCCACAGAAACCAGCTCACTGGCATAAATGCTCTTCCACCTGGAGTAGCACATTTCATAACCGCGGTGTGATAACTGAGGTCACTCTGAGAAGGACTGTGGCTTAGGAATCAATGAATACCATGAGCTGGTGAATTGAATTTATTTATGTTGTGGATTGAATTTATTTATGTTGTTCTCAGAGTAACCTGCTGAACAAAATGATTGGTCATGTGACTCATTTCTTGGTATCTAAAGAAATACGGATGTAAATAGTGATGTACATCCAACAATACTGAGCATAAGGTCCCTTTTCTAAAATTATTATCCCCTGTAGCTATGAACAAGCCAAGGAAAAAATTGTCCAGTACTTTATTTTTAGTTTAGTATATTCAATATTAAGGCGTATTTAATATTTTTTATTTATATATATATATAAAAATGCCATTAATTATTAGCTGATTTTTATTTTATGTATTACAGTGCACTAACCTAATTTCTAATGCAAATGAAATAAATCATCATGAAGGCTTTTGCATGAAGAAACACTATAAAACAGGCACAAAATTGCACAGCTGTTGAATAGACACTCTCTTAAATAACCAACACATAACAAAGATGCATACAATTCCTCCTAAAAAAAAATGTATAGTAAAGTAACATGAAATGCGGCACTGAAAGTGCAGAACGCAGCTACAATTTCAGCAGTGTGCCCAGCTGTACCTATGTCTCTTTATCTCATGGGGCTGTAATGCTGAGAGATGGGCTGGACCGGCCACAGAACGAAGGTTTGAGATCCTTCATGCCACCCCAAAAATGCTCCTGGGGGCTTCTGGGCATCCTGGAATAACAATGATGAGGATTTGGGGGTTATTCAGTTGGTTTTCCATGTGGGGTTTTTTGTTTGTTTTGTTTTGGTGGGGTTTTTGTTTGTTTGTTTCATTTTGTTTTGTTTTATTTTGTTCTGATTTGTTTTGTTTTGTTTTGTTTTCTCAGAAAGCAGCAGAGCACAGTTTAGAACACGGCAGAAAAGCCCATGGGTGAAGGGTGGGCAACCTGGAATGGAGGTGAGCAGGAAGTATAATATCTGATGAGTTTAACCCCTGGCATGTTCCTTGACAAAACCAATAACAAGTGATTTGCAGTGTATCCACAATAATGATTTGTCAGTGTTGCCTAATTGCTTCTGTCGTGAATTAAATAATCCGGGTGCTCCTGTTAGCAATTCCTTGATAACATCTGTTCAACAGGAGGTTTCTAAGCAATGACAATGATCTAAGGAGATCTGTGCTCAGATCTGTCTCCTGAATTTTTATTTAAAATGGGCTTAAACATAAGCTATCTTTCCACATACTGAATAAAACCGAGACAAGCTGGGATGGCTTGCAGAGCTGGGTTTAGAGCTGTTGAGTATAATGAGTGTACCAAGTACACTGCTTATTCTTAAGTATACCAGTTAACAGCAGGAAAAACTAGCATCAGGGAGTACTTTTTTTGGGAAAATCTCTCAGACTGGGAGACCACCAGTGATATATATTGATATGACAAGGGGTGATGGTTTTAAACTAAAGGAGGGAGATTCAGGCTGGACATGAGGAAGAAATTGTTGCCCCTGAGGGTGGTGAGAGCCTGTCCCAGGGTGCCCAGAGAGATGATGGACAGTGGTAGAGATATCAAACGCATGCAGAACATTTTAAAATAGAAAGTCCTTAAAGAAATATCAGTCTGCAATCTTGTGCAGGATATGGATTCAACTAGTACAAAATTGTGTAATTGTAAATACTTTCTCCTTTTTCTTGGCCAGTTTCACTCTCTGTCTACAAAAGCAAAGGTAGAAAAATAATTAATACTTGCAATCAACTTAACTAACTGGCTCTGCTAGTCTGAGTTTGTATGGCTGTGCCTGCACTTGAGGAGAATGCTTTCTGCAGATGTTTTAACTCATCTGTTCTAAGAAAGCCAACTGCAGGCCATATTTGCTCTGTCACTTAATTGCATTTGCAGAACATCACCCCATCACCTACACGTGATTTTTTTGGTGCTGAAAGAAAACCACCTGCAAAAACATTTGTCTTCAGCCCTCCACCCTGGCATCTTCCAGGGGCTTCCTCTTTTTTTAAGGAGCATCCTCTGAGATGTCACAGAATCACAGAATGTCAGGGATTGGAAGGCACCTCGAAAGCTCATCCAGTCCAATCCCCCCGCCGGAGCAGGAACACCCAGATGAGGTTACACAGGAAGGTGTCCAGGTGGGTTTGAATGTCTGCAGAGAAGGAGACTCCACAACCTCCCTGGGCAGCCTGTTCCAGGCTCTGTCACCCTCACCATGAAGAAGTTTCTTCTCAAATTTAAGTGGAACCTCTTGTGTTCCAGCTTGAACCTCATTACCCCTTGTCTTACTGTTGGTTGTCACCAAGAAGAGCCTGGCTCCATCCTCGTGACACCCATCCTTTATATATTTATAAACACTAATGAGGTCACCCCTCAGTCTCCTCTTCTCTAAGCTCAAGAGCCCCAGCTCCTCAGCCTTTCCTCACACGGGAGATGCTCCACTCCCTTCATCATCTTCGTGGCCCTGCGCTGGACTCTCTCCAGCAGTTCCCTGTCCTTCTGGAACTGAGGAGCCCAGAACTGGACACAATATTCCAGATGAGGTCTCACCAGGGCAGAGTAGAGGGGAAGCAGAACCTCTCTTGACCTACTAACCACCCCTCTTCTAATACACCCCAGGTACCATTGGCCTTCTTGGCCACAAGGGCCCAGTGCTGGCTCACGGTCATCCTGCTGTCCACCAGGACCCCCAGGTCCCTTTCCCCTACACTGCTCTCTAATAGGTCATTCCCCACCCTACACTGGAACCTGGGGTTTTTCCTGCCCAGATGCAAGACTCTACATTTTCCCTTATTATATTTCATTAAATTTTTCCCCACCCAACTCTCCAGCCTGTCCAGGTCTCGCTGGATGGCAGCACAGCCTTCTGGCATGTCAGCCACTCCTCCCAGCTTGGTGTCGTCAGCAAACTTGCTGATAGTACACTCAATTCCCTCATCCAAGTCGTTGATGAATATATTGAATAATACTGGTCCCAGTACCGACCCTTGAGGCACTCCACTAGATACAGACCTCCAACCAGACTCCGCCCCACTGACCACAACTCTCTGGCTTCTTTCCTTCAACCAGTTTGTGGTCCACCTCACTACCCGATCGTCCAGCCCACGCTTCTTCAGTTTAGCCATGAGGATGCTGTGGGAGGCTGTGTCTTCCTTATGTCGGCCACAGGCACGCTCAGAAGATATAGATGTGCCCAGAGGAGTCATCAGACCTTTGAAAGCCTCTCAAAATGAGCCCAGGAAAAGGCTTGGGAAAGAAAAAGCTCAGAGGCGCCAAGCTATTTTGTGTTTTTACTGTCTGGATGTGGTCGCACACATGCACAAAGCACCAGGAGATGTTCATGCCATGGACCTGTGGTACCAGCTCCTCTGTACCTCTGCTCACGGCTGCCTGGAGAGCAAAGCTCATCATTAGCCCCAAAGTGCAGAGCACTGGGACTCAAGAGTTTCAAATGGGGTTTCGGAGCAACTGCAAGATGTTCTAGACATTTCTGAGACCAGGACACCGTCTGTGTTGAGCTGCAAATGCTCAGAGAATCACATTTGACAGTCTTCTCCATATCAGTGAAATCTTCTGGTGTTTTGCTTGTGTTATGCAGTGTGGATGTGCAGGGGACAACACAAAGCTGATCATGTCAAGATGTAAAATGCAAAATGACAGTCCCTTCCTTTTTGTTGATACTTCTGCAAATCCAGAACAACTGTGATTTTCTAAAAACATATGTCAAAAGCAAGAGCTGCATATGTAAGCACATGAACAGCTCCAGACCCAATAGGTTCGAGGCTGATTTCCTATGGAAAATTCTGATTTCAGATCCAGGAAGAATGACATTTGCTTTTGTCTGGTTGAATCCTCTCCCCATGAAGGATGCCAATGGAGACGGCCACATGGTGAGGAAGAGGAGCAGCTTTCCAGGCTGCACCTGTCGTGCAAAGAAGTGGGGAAGCCACTGGTTCCCAAGGCTGACAACCCGGCAGAAATGTTCATTTTCAAGGAACAGCAGTGAAAGTTTTTATTAGATAGTGTAAACACTGCGAAACGTGTTGGCCGGCATCAGACAAGGCACATCAAGGAGAATATCCATACTGGTAAAGCTGGCAAATAACCATCGTTTAAAATCACACACACCAGGCAGAAATTCTGTTTTCAGTGATCCAGAAACAACTTTCTCAAAACCCTCATGTTTGTATCAGTGTTGTCAAAAACAACACTTTCGGCCCATAAATGTCTCCAGTGACTTCAGTACTGTAAAAACTTATATAGAAATTTAAAAAGAGTTAGACTGGATAATAAACAGTTTCCTAACATTGCTAATGAGAAATACAAGTAAATAACCTAACATACTTCTGTCTGTCTGTACAGTATTGGTTGCACTGCGTTGTGAATGACAAATACAGAAATCAAGCTTGATAATACACACAGTCATGATTCTGTAAGAAAAGCAATGGCAAGAAGTTTATGGAATTCAAATGTCTGAGCTGGTGCTATATATGTGATACTGACTTAAGCAACGGCAGTTTAGTATATAAGCTTCTTAATTTAAAAAAAAAAAGAAATTAAAAGTATAGAGAATAACAGAGCTGCAGACTGGGGCTTCTTGTACAAACGCCACTCCAGTGCCACAGCAGCACTGAACTGTCCCCTTGGAGCAGCTGAAAAGCCTCAGGAAAGCCATAGGTTCACTGCTGTACCCTGAAACTGATGGTTTCTTCTCCCTTTGTCTTTTGAAACTTCAGATTTGGTCTCACTAATCTTAATCCCAGACAGCCAGAGCTCCAGAAGCAATTGCCATGGAAACAAGGGTCAAACCCAGAGCTCCAGGCTCCAACTCCCCCTGCAGACTGCAGACGCTTTGCAGGTCACACAAGCAAACTGTGGACACGCTGCTGCTAACCTCCCCAAAGTCCCGTCCCCTGGGAGCAGGCAAAATACTTCAAATTAAAATAAGATGTGAAAGGTGCACAAAACTTGCCTCCTCAGCATGTCGCAGCAGAAACAGCCAGGCAGAGGGGCCGTCACGTCCCTGGTCGATGGGGATGGCTGCTGCCAAGAGGTTTGTGTTTGCTCTTGTTTCCTGGAAACCCTGGTGCCTGCTCCAAGGAGGAAGTGTGCTGAGGATTAGCAGCTGTGATTCTCTCACATGTGCCGTCTAAATTGCCGTGCCTGAGTCAGGATCTCAGAATCACAGAATTCCAGAATGTGAGGGGTTGGAAGGGACCTCGAAAGCTCATCCAGTCCAATCCCCCTGCCGGAGCAGGAACACCCAGATGAGGTTACACAGGAAGGTGTCCAGGTGGGTTTGAATGTCTGCAGAGAAGGAGACTCCACAACCCCCCTGGGCAGCCTGTTCCAGGCTCTGGCACCCTCACCATGAAGAAGTTTCTTCTCATGTTTAAGTGGAACCTCCTGTGTTCCAGTTTGCACCCATTGCTCATTGTCCTATCATCGGTTGTCACCGAGAAGAGCCTGGCTCCATCCTCGTGACACTCACCCTTTCCGTATTGATAACCATGAATGAGGTCACCCCTCAGTCTCCTCTTCTCCAAGCTCAAGAGCCCCAGCTCCCTCAGCCTTTCCTCATAAGGGAGATGCTCCACTCCCTTCAGCATCTTTGTGGCCCTGTGCTGGACTCTCTCCAGCAGTTCCCTGTCCTTCTGGAACTGAGGGGCCCAGAACTGGACACAATATTCCAGATGAGGTCTCACCAGGGCAGAGTAGAGGGGCAGGAGAACCTCTCTCATCCCCATCCAGGAAAGGGTGGTGGGGCTGAGGAGCTGCTGCTCTCCCAGCCTGGCTGGAGAGGAGGGTATGGGGGTGAGGGACCCTTCCCAACAGCACTGGTTGCTCCATGGTGAGGGCTTGGACTCACCTCTGAAGGCATATGGGTCTCTTCAAATCCAGCTGAGAATACCCCTTCAACTTCATGTCCAACATCTGCCCAGGAAGACTGGCACAGTGGGTCATTCTTAAAGTGAAATACATGAGGTAAATTACAAGTGGTTCAGGGAGCATGTTGGCACTTTTGGAGATCATTTCTCCAAGCCAAGCTGCACAAGACCTTGCAGGAACCTTTTCTGAATAATGTCATCATTCCTGTTCACCTGGTAGCTGCAGTGTCAAAGCAGTGTCGAAGGGCTTGCACAGTCAGGAAGACCCCATTTGGCAGAAATACCCAACAGTGTTTTTCATTTCCAGATGGGCTGGAGAAATGTGAAGCCATAGCCAGCAAAAGTGAGGTGGATGTCCAAGAAATGGTAAATGCTGCTGTCTCCATGTGAGGTCCTACATCCAGTGCAGCCAGTGGGCAAATACGAGGTGCATATGTGGTGCACACCATCATCAGCATCTGGAGGTAAAGAAAGGGAGCATGCACAAACAGATCTCAGTGTAAATGCTCAGAGCATCGCATTTGACAGCCCTCTCTATATCAGTGGAGTCTTCTAGTGTTTTGCTTGTGTTATGCAGCGCGGATGTGCAGAGGACAGCACAGAGCTGATCATGTCAAGATGCAAAATGCAAAATGACAGTCCCTTCCTTTTTGTTGATACTTCTGCAAATCCAGAACGACTGTGATTTTCTAAAAACATATGTCGAAAGCAAGAGCTGCACATGTAAGCAAAATAAAAAACCCTTAAGGAAATACCTCTGAACACAGACAATATTTTAGCTTGAGAAAACAGCCTACAAATCAGTTTAAATCCTTCTGTGGCACTGTAGAGATAAACCATCATATGCTGACAGCTGGATGGCTCCACTTGGGCAGCCAAAGCATCCACAACCAAACATCTGGACACCAGGGGAGGTCCAGGTTGGACATGAGGAAAAGGTTCTTCACCCAGAGGGTGCTGGACACTGGAACAGGCTCCCCAGGGAGGTGTCCTGGCCCCAAGCCTGACAGTGTTCAAGAAGAGACTGGACAACACCCTCAGACACACAGTGTGAACTGTGGGGTTGTCCTGTGCAGGGACAAGAGCTGGACTCCATGATCCTGTGGGTCCCTTCCAACTCAAGACATTCTGTGGCCCCTTCTCAGCTCTGCTCTGGTGCAAACAACCTGTGAAACCATCCTAAGGTGGCTTTGGGAAGTTCACCAATACTGAATTTTAGAAGAGGCGAGTCCTGTTTCCTAGCATCTATTTTGGGAAAGGCAGCATGAAAATCAGCCTCTTTGCTGAAACACATCTGCTTTGTGGCTCCTCTGGGGGTGACATGACCTTGGGCAATACCACGGCACTTGTGTCTGCTCAGAGAACAGGTACCATTTTGCCATTGATTTGGACAGAGGGGAACCAAGTCCAAAATCCACCAAACCCAATTGCTTCAAATTTATTTCTGTGCCCTATCTGTTACCCAAGGATCTGCTCTCCTCCCTCCAAAATGCAACCTTCTAGGATGACCAGAAGAGGAACTCCATATACACTTTAACAGTTGGTGATGGAAGGGAGCATCCTAGAAGTAAGGATATTGCCTGAGTTTCCGACTAAACTGAAGGCTGACTATGATTAGAAACTTTGATAAATTCAGTAGCAAAGCTTGCAAAGAATGTTTGTGAATAGAAATGATAACCTGACTCAATCACCTGTATTTAAAAAGTAAAAATAATAATAATAAATGCATTACATATGGAGTTAAAATTATTAATGTACATTTTCCAAGACTTACTGCAAGAGTCTCTGCACCAAACAGGAGGTTTAACCTACTTCTTGGAAGGTAGATGTAGGGGGTTATATATGCTCCTTTTATGTATAAATATTCCTTTATGCTCCTTTTATATATATATATATATATATATATATGTTCCTGCAGAGGCATAAGAAGTAGTGATCAGTAGTGGAATGATAAGATTGAGACAAGGAAGGCCCTGAGAGCAATCATCTTAAAAATGAAGAGTCAGAGCAGATATTATTCTTGGGGAGTCAGATACCAACACTTAATTTCTTTTTTTTCTGCCTCTTGGAAAAGGAGGAAGTGTTTAGTGTTTTTTTGGTTTGGTGTTTGGTTTGGTTTGATTTGGGTTTTCTTTGGTTGGTTGGTGTTTGGTTTGGTTTGGTTTGATTTCAGTTTGAGGTTTTTTTGTTGCTGTTTCTCTACCCATGGAATAAACCTGAGCTGTATTCCCAACCCCAAAGAATTGTATTTTGATGTTAAACAGAACTGAACAAAAAGTGCTGAACTGAGAACCTGAAAACTACTCAAAAGCCATTATTTTTTTTTCTTGAGAGGAATCCATAGGGAATACAGTCTAACAGAAAATTGTTATAAAGTATGGCAATAGCTATTGTATTCTGAATTTTTATGAGGGAATGACCTTGGGAAGTACTAGGTGAACCACACACATCTGAGCTTTCTGGAATACATCCTCACCTTGTTGCTTTCTTCATGGATCCCACTGGCTTTGGACAACATTTGCAACAAAACAGAGAGGAGTAATGAGCAGGAAATCCTGACTGACTGAGCATAAGAAAAGCTCGAAGTAAATAATTGCAATGATAAATTATCTTATTTACAGAGCTTGGCTCTCTTTCATGCCCAGAATCATTTTTCCAAACAGAAGAATTAAGAAAAATTAGTCACAAACACTTAGATATTAAACTGAAAAGCCTTAAGTTACATTGGAAAACCTATATTTTCCAATACAAAGGATTATCTTGCTTAGGTTACTTCTGAGCAACTGTAATAAGAATTTAAAGATATCATTTTTGTTACTTATTAAAATACAGCATTATTGATACACCATTTTTAAAAAAGAGGAAAAATCCAGACTTCTACAGCATTAAGTGGATTATTTTTATTTTATAGCCCCTCCCAAGCCAAGAAGGAATGTACTCTTAAAAAATATTGCTATGAACTTACTTTAAAGTCATTTTCACCAGAAAATATTTCAATGCCATAGCATCATCTGTCCACATATTACAGTAAATATTATTGAAATAAGATAGAACAGTCTATCCCAAAGCAGGTAGGACAGAAGACAAGGGGGTAGAGTTGTTATCTTAAGTTAACGAGTGAAACATCTGGTTTTTAGGCATCTGGCTGGGTGGGCAGGTCTTGTGCTCCCTGCAGACCAGCCACTGGCTGTGATCTTGAAAACACATCACAAGAGGTCCCTTCTTGCCCAGCAAGTGCCAGGGCCTCCAGGGCTGGTACAATAGAGTGTCCTCTGTTACAGTCCTACACCAGCACCTTCTAAGTCTCCTAAAGGTCATAGAACAGTTTGTGTTGAAGGGCCCTCCCCAGCTCCCCCAGTGCCACGCCTGCCATGGGCAGGGACATCTTCACCAGCTCATGTTGCTCAGAGCCCCGTCCAGCCTGGCCTGGGATGTCTCCAGGGCTGGGGCATCCACCACCTCTTACCCCAACAGTTTGTTGCATCTCGAGCCATTTCTCCTCAACTTTTTGGCTGGTGGGATGGAGCAGAAGGGCACAAAGAAATACACTACCGCTAGTTTCAGCAGTGTTACACTAGACTGAAGCCAGAGGATGGGTTTGTAAGGGTCTTCAATCCCAGGTTCCAGTGTAGGTTGGGGAATGACCTATTAGAGAGCAGTGCAGGAGAAAGGGACCTGGGGGTCCTGGGGACAGCAGGATGACCATGCACCCAGCCAGCACTGAGCCCTTGTGGCCAAGAGGGTCAATGGCATCCTGGGGTGGATTAGAAGGGGGGTGGTTAGTAGGTCAAGAGAGGTTCTCCTGCCCCTCTAATCTGCCCTGGTGAGACCTCATCTGGAATATTGTGTCCAGTTCTGGGCCCCTCAGTTCCAGAAGGACAGGGAACTGCTGGAGACAGTCGAGCGTAGGGCAACGAAGATGCTGAAGGGAATGGAGCATCTCCCGTGTGAGGAAAGGCTGAGGGAGCTGGGGCTCTTGAGCTTGGAGAAGAGGGGACTGAGGGGTGACCTCATTCATGGTTATCAATATGGAAAGGATGAGTGTCACTAGGATGGAGCCAGGCTTTTCTTAGTGACAACCAATAGTAAGACAAGGGGTGATGGATTCAAGCTGGAGCACAAGAGGTTCCACTTAAATTTCAGAAGAAACTTCTTCATGGTGAGGGTGACAGAGCCTGGACCAGGCTGCCCAGGGAGGTTGTGGAGTCTCCTTCTCTGGAGACGTTCAAAACCCGCCTGGACGCCTTCCTGTGTAACCTCATCTGGGTGTTCCTGCTCCAGCGAGGGGATTGGACTGGATGAGCTTTTGAGGTCCCTTCCAATCCCTAACATTCTGTGATTCTGTGATACTGTGGGTTTGGGTTTGGGTTTGCCCCAGGGAGACCACAAGCTTTATGCTCTTGGCATCCCACGCTGCCCAATGTGACCCTCTGCTGCATTTTCCCCAAATGACAGTAAAGTGAGGAATGGTGTTCACGGAGCCAGTGACAGAATCACACAGAATCGCAGAATCACAGAATGTTAGGGATTGGAAGGGACCTCGAAAGCTCATCCAGTCCAATCCCCCCGCCAGAGCAGGAACACCCAGATGAGGTTACACAGGAAGGTGTCCAGGCGGGTTGGAATGTCTGCAGAGAAGGAGACTCCACAACCTCCCTGAGCAGCCTGTTCCAGGCTCTGGCACCCTCACTGGGAAGAGGTTTCTTCTCGTGTTTAAGTGGAACCTCCAGTGTTCCAGCTTGTACCCATTGCCCCTTGTCTTATCATTGGTTGTCATTGAGAAGAGCCTGGCTCCATCCTAGTGACACTCATCCTTTCCGTATTGATAACCATGAATGAGGTCACCCCTCAGCCTCCTCTTCTCCAAGCTCAAGAGCCCCAGCTCCGTTAGCCTTTCCTCACACGGGGGATGCTCCATTCCCCTCATCATCTTCATGGCTCTGCGCTGGACTCTCTCCAGCAGTTCCCTGTCCTTCTGGAACTGAGGGGCCCAGAACTGGACACAACATTCCAGATGTGGTCTCACCAGGGCAGAGTAGAGGGAAAGCAGAACCTCTCTGACCTACTGACCACTTTCCTTCTAGTCCACCCCAGGTATCATTGGCCTTCCTGGCCACAAGGGCCCAGTGCTGGCTCATGGTCATCCTGCTGTCACCAGGACCCCCAGGTCCCTTTCCCCATCACTGCTCTCTAATAGGTCATTCCCCAATTTATACTGGAACCTGGGGTTGTTCCTGCCCAGATGTAAGACTCCACACTTGCCCTTGTTGTATTTCATTAAATTAAATACAAATTGTATTTTCAGACAAATGGGCTCCCACAAATCTCATACCTCCGAAAATTCTCTGGGGACCTGGCAGAGCTGCCGGGTAACCATGTGTTTCTGAAGGCAGCCCCTGCACAGCAGGCTCCGCGCTCTATCTTTAGCGTTGCGAAGAACAGACGGGCTGTTCGCACGGTGGCTGTGCGGACTGGATTCCCTCAGTTTGAAAATAAGGCATGTCTCTTCTCAACGGAGTTTAAATGTAGACAGGGAGGATTCTTGTGGAAGAGCTGCCTGGCTTTTCCCATGAAGGGTTTTCGTTGATGGTGCACTGCTAGCAGGAATGTAGGCTGCTCCATAATCAGGTTTCCTCCAAGTTGTCCATTTACTGCAACTCTTCTCAATTGTATCACCATGTTCCGCACAGACAGTACTGTCTACTTCTGCTTGGACTCCTGAACTTGTGACTTTGTTTCTATTCTTTCCAATTACTGGGACTTCATTTGGTATTTTAGTTTTTGGTCATTTTGTCAATGCAGGTTAGAATCATAGAATCGTTTTGACTGGAAAAGACCTTCAAGTTCATAGAGTCCAACCATTGACCGTGTACTGCCAAGTTCTCCTCTAACCTATGTCCCTAAGAACCTCATCTCCATGTCTGTTCAACCCCTCCAAGGATCGTGACTCTACCACTGCCCTGGGCTGCCTGTTCCAATGCTCAACAATCCTTTCTAGGAACAATTTTTTCCTAATATCCAATCTAATTCTAAGGGTTAGTACAATTCTTTCACTGTAGATAGTTCAATAAGCCACAAAGTCAGTAAAGGCAAAAATAAAAATACAAATTTTTAATAGTCACTTCAGTGGTGACCCACATAAATTTATCAGCTGAATACTTCCCATGTTGTTTTAAGACAGCTTTTATTTATGACGTTGGAAGATTTGATAAGCAAAATGAGGAGCAGGCCCCCATTCACGTAAAAGAAATCCAAAGTTCAGAAAAGCACGCTGTGATTAAAACACATAAATACAGCACGGCTAGCTCAGAGGTAGAGTACAGTTTCCTGCAAACAGTGATGTAAAACAGAGAACACCATGCAAGGGAAAAAACCCACAAAAGATAATGATGGCTTGATCTTAAAGCTGATGTCTCGTTCCATTTCGTGACTTTTTTAGCACCGCCATGCACAGATGGAGGTGGCAGGAGCAGAGCGAGAGGGGCTGTGGTGGGAACCGTGGGGTGGCTGCTCCCTGGTGTAAGGACCACCAGCTCCTTAAGCCCTAAGGTCCCCAGACCCAGCAGGAGCCACCAACACCTCCAGGCTCAGGACAGGGACCCTGGAGAAGCCCTCAGGAGGACAGATCAGAGAGAATCACTCGTTCTGGAATCAGCAAGGTGCAGTCTGTAATCACTCAAGAGACTGGGGTGGGAGCTAAAATACTTACTGATACTTTTTTTATTCTTTTGTTTTTGGAATCAAATGGATCACTTGGATCCAAATAGCACCAGGCTTTCAAATACTCCAAAGGAAAACGTTCTATTTAGCTTCAACTGGGAGGAGCCCATTAGTGCAAACCTGCTCTGTGAACCCAGACTTGATTTTTTTTTTTTTCAAATTCCAAATGCAATTAAAATTATTGCTGATTTTATTTCAGTGTGAAGTCTGGCAATTCTTGCTTTTGTGAACAAGAATCATGACATTCTCTCATAATTGTACATGCTGAGCTAAAAAGATGTATGTAGCAAGAATACAAAGGGTGTCAGTGGAAGCAAAGTCGATACCACAGCAGATTGTATATGTGTATATACACATTCAAACAGTGTAAGGTGCAAAATTTTGGAGCATTAAGCACTTGACAATCCAGGTCACTTTATGTTAAAAGCTTTGGAAGGCAAAGGCAGCATGATATTACTGCGATTCTCATGCACCAGACCACTAGTTCTAGTGCAATGTGCTGTTTTACTGGGTTTTATGTACTGAATGACCAGACTGTTACTCTAGTTAGATTTTATGGCTTTCTATCCAAAGCATATTAGCTCCATATAAGTAGGAAATGTTTCAGTTATCTTAGGTGGACATATGGTCATATTATTTTTCAATGATGAGCACTACAGAAATATTTATTAAATTCTGTGAATCAAATCAAATACACTGGCATACCTAACATGACACAATAATTAAATAAATACCATTATAAAAGAATCTTGCAAAAATGTAAATGTTTTATCTCATGATTAAATTGAGACTTATACTGCAGTAAAGCCCAAGTCTGGCTATACACAGAATATCATAATGAGCAATTCAAATTTTGCTATAGCTTTTTTTTATTTGGTAGGAATAAGATACACTTTATAAACAAATGAAGGAACTTGACTTCATATCTTCTTTTTATTGTCACCTGACTTTGCTGAAGGGTATACTTTGCCTGAGATCAATTACATGCTATTGTGACTGAGAAAAATTGTTATATATTTACATTAACACAAAGATACACCTGCACAGCACAGATTTTCGCTGGAACTGTGGTCTTTAGCAGACATCACTAACGCAGTCTACTCTGTTGTCTATGAATTTTTATTCTCCTCTTAACTTTCTATCAGAATGAAGGTCTTGTAAATTCTCCTTCAAAAAAAGAAACATGTGCAAGACATTTCTTGATAGAACAAAGAAAGAAACATGGAAATTGCTAAGTAATTAAGCCTCTATTTTTCACATTTTTATCCTAATGATAGTATATTTATTAAAATACATAATCTTGAGTAATAAACATAACAATTTTAGGTATTAATTGAGAAAAATATCAAGCATATTTAGGGGCATGCGTCAAGATGCTAGAGTACCCACAGGCTTTCATCACCTCTGATCAACAGTGTCGAGTCTGCAGTAGATGGGCAGGAAAATATCTTCTACTCTATATGCTCTCAGAAGTAAAATCTCCTCTGAGCATCACTCAAAACAAAAAGATTGAGGAAAAAAAAAATATTTTGTGGAAAGAAAAATAAATGTGGTCCCAATTATTATTTCTTGTTTCTCTTCAATTTGGATTCTTTCTAGGCATGGTCTTCCTGCAGCAGACTGCTGCTCCTGCTTTTATTACAGAAATGAGTGCACTTTCCTACCTTCATGTAGCTCTCAAAAAACCCCCAAAACTTCAACAACAACAACAAGAAGATGATGAAAGCTGCTTAATATTACAAGCTCTAATGCTGATGAAATACAAAACATGTGGCTGGTGACCTCAGCTAATCCTAAAAGGAGGAATGCCAATGAAGCTCTTACTGGGATTACATACGTGTGCAGGGAAGTGATGTTTGGTACAATTCTGTAGAAGACCTCACAACAGACTAATCCCTATGTTATAAGCAGAAGTTATAAGCTCTGCATGTAAGATGTAAAAAAGATGTAATTTTGCATTAGTGACATAGTAATGTTGTTAAACAGACTGTTTTAAATATAAAAAAGTACTTGAATACACTGTTTCATATTTGCTAGTCTTGTGTGATTAACCCCATGGTATGTTTTTATCAATTATTTATGATAGAATCACAGATGGTTTGTGTTGCAGGGCC
Organism: Caloenas nicobarica; assembly: GCF_036013445.1. Taxonomy (NCBI): domain Eukaryota; kingdom Metazoa; phylum Chordata; class Aves; order Columbiformes; family Columbidae; genus Caloenas; species Caloenas nicobarica. The sequence goes on along the minus strand of NC_088284.1, from coordinate 83,934,086 downwards.
CTCCCCAGCTCCCCCAGTGCCACCCCTGCCATGAGCAGGGACATCTTCACCAGCTCAGGTTGCTCAGAGCCCCGTCCAGCCTGGCCTGGGATGTCTCCAGCGATGGTTCATCCACCACCTCTCTGGCCAACCTGGGACAGGCTCTCACCAACCTCAGGGGCAACAATTTCTTCCTCAACCTCTCTTTGTGTGATATCAACCCAAAACTTTAAAGTTTGGCCAAGTAACTAAGACATGTACCAGGAATGGCCAGGCAGCAATAAAACAGACCACCCTTCCCTTCCCTTCCCCACTTCTCGTTCAAAATAATTTGTTGTTCCAGTTGATGCTTAGGACTGGAAAACACTTTCTGTAACAAAGCTCAGTGCAGTGAGTTTAACTTATTTATCCCCTGCCTGACCCTTGCTGCTCCTCACAGCCAACAGCTGCAGGAGAGAGTAGGACCAGACCATTGGGTCGTCACCTGCCACCAACTGACCTCAAGACCTGCTTGCGTGTGCATGAGGACACGTACCCATTCAGAGGCTGTGCGCTTTAACTTGAACATTATGCTGCTTACTTGGGCAACTGATTGTTTTTATCACTAGTATTTACTGTAAGAGTGGTGACATGATAGTTTCAGAAATTGCAGTGCTTGCGGTGGCGGAGGCAGGGTCAGTTTTAGCACGTTCCCCTCTTTGGTCAACACTTAACTTGTATTTCAGGGCCAGGCTGGACGGGGCTCTGAGCAACCTGAGCTGGTGAAGATGTCCCTGCTCATGGCAGGGGTGGCACTGGGGGAGCTGGGAAAGTCCCTCCAACCCAAACCATCCTGTGATTCAGTATTATTTATTTGAGAGATCTAGTGAAAGCATAGAATCATGGAATCATTTCAGCTGGAAGAGACCCTCAGGATCACCGAGTCCAACCATAACTCGCCTGAGGCAGTCTACATAAACTCAAATGTAGAATGACTCTCTTGATAGTAATGAGGAAGGAAAATTAACGCAGTTTAAAGCTTGGAGGAATAAAAGCATGAAATAATCTCCACAGGGAGAGTGGACATGTAGTCACATTCCTCTGAAGTGTCTTGAGAGTCACAAAAAATTTCAACATGAAAAGAGCCCTTTTTGGTCACTGGAGAAACAGCAGGAGTTGGCTCAGAGAAATGTATCTTGTGGTATAATTGAAGGAAGCAATTTGGCTTAGAGCTGATGGCAGAAATTAAATATATTTGGTTCGAATATTTTTCAGTCAAAAGACAAAAAGTATTTTATTGCCAATAGAGTAAACCAAATTTGATGAAAACTGGCAGAATCCAGGATGAAAAAAAGTGCAAAGATGAACACAGGGAAGCCCAGGAGCCTTTCCTAGACACCACCAACATGAAAATACTGAAAACTGCCAGAGAAAAGGGGAGCTTGCCCATTGCCATCATGCTGGATGGAAACAGAAGAACGAACTCTCAAATCCCGTTCCCATTCTAGAAAATAAAGTACCAGAGTCAGATATCTGTATCAAAAATACCAGCCTTCCTCACCACTCTAATATGACTGAGTCTCTTAGGAGACACCTCTGAGTGTATTGATTTCATGTTGTTCTGCCATTTATAGCTCATTTTTTTGGCTGAACACAGTGGTGCCTAACAAGAATTATGTAGTATTGTCCAAAGGAAGAAACAGATGCTGTGAAAATCATATAAAGTTTTGCTGGACTTACAGATACTGCTTCAGAAGGGGTTTTTTAATTGCTTTTTGTTGAAGTTGATGAAACATGCTATAACTATAAATCAATATTTTTATTGTACAAAAAGGTATACTGAAGTATATATAGTACACAGCATAATGAAACAATGGTATTTAGCTCTTCTAATGACATGACATTTCTATTACTCTGCATTGAACATTTAAGCCCCTGTCAACAACAGATCATTGGCTTATGAAGATCAGAAGGATGTAGGTATTGTGCAGTCAATTCACATTCAGGTATCTATGACTAATCGCCCCGATGTTTTTCTAAGCATTACTAAGTAAACATCTCCAACACATTTTCCCTAAAATCTACAATATTTAATCTACTTGCCACTTGCCAAACAACTTTTCAGTGAGACTATCATTCTGAAATAAATGGAAGGGTAAATCCTCCAGACTCGTGAAGGCCACTGATCTCATGTCCCTTTCCATCTGTTTCTTTCAGGAGATCACACCAGATGTAACCAAAAGCACTCAGGAGCGTCCTCTGCCATTCAGGAAGAGTGTACATATCCCCATCCCAGACCTTCTGACCTGGTCTTTCACCTAAACCGTGCTGGGACAGCTGGAGCAACCTTAATTCCTCATGCAAAGTACAACTGAAGAAGGCTTTACTTTATTTTTCACCACCTGTCAGTGACTTTCCAAAGCTACCATGATGATAAATGTGGAGAACTACTTTAAAAAAAAAAAATCGAACATTGATGTATTCCAGGCACAAAAAGACTCATAAATGCTTTTACTGTTTTAACACTTCTTTGTCACTTGATAAATATTCTATATAGGAAATTTGAAAAAATACTAGATTTGTCTTTTTTATGGTCTCTTCATGCTATTCCGAATGACTTGGTGCCAGGTAGTGATGCACACATTTATACAGACACTGGATATGGTTATCTTCCTATACATAACAAGACAGGGAGCACCATTGTGCATATTCATTAAGGAAAACAGGTCCCGCATTAAAATGTCATTTATCATATTATTAATTCAGATGAACGCTTGAAGATTTCTAAGAAGGTTTCACCATCTGCAACGAAAGAGGAGGCATGGAAAAACTCAGTAGAAATTCCTGCAGAATATTGCTGCTTTTATGGTCCTCCGGCTTGGTGCAACCCTGGAGTGCAGGCTGACCTGAATTCAGCGAGGAGAAATGTCATTTTGACTTAGACTGAACAGGCATCACCCTGCCCACCGATCGCGGTGGATGGCAGACGATGCCGGTCCCTGTGAGGAAATCGCTCTTGTAAACAATCCCCTGCGAGTTCTAATTACGGGAGCTGCAAAGCGCTGGTGGTGATGGATGGGGACCGCAGGCGTTCTCAGCGGGTGACCATCCACTTTTGTTAAATAAGCAAAACCTGCAGCCTTGTCCGCACGTATCACTGCTGGTCTCAGCCAAGTGTCGCAGGGCTGTTTCAAGTGGGAAAGATGTGGATGTGGGTCCCTCTTGCAGAATTACTTTTGTAGCAGTGAATTTACTGTTATATGGAATAGTCCTCTCCTATGGTATCACGTACTCACACAATCTTACTCATAAAATGTAGTCCTTTTCCCAAAAGACACAGCCATCAAGTTTTGGACATAATAATTGTTGGCAGTATTGAGTGATTACTCATTGTTTTCCACCTGACTGTGGAAGACTGAATTAATTAAGCTTCTCAATGTCCCTGTGAAGTAAATGTTACATTAATTAAAACATGCATGGCCCCAAAAAACCTACTGCACATGTAAGAACTCACATTTTAACAGAAGAAAATACAGGTCAGCTTTCTGGTACAGTAACAAAACCAAATGAGAAATGGATCTGCACACCAGCTTATTAAAACACTCGAAGTGAAAAGCAGATAAATGGTTTTTATGGGTTTTATTTTGCACCATTCTTTTCCATTGGAAATCCATACCAATTACAAGACACTAGAAAGAGAAAGCCAGGAAGCCTGCTCTAAACCTCAGAACAAAAGAGATAAATGTGGACTTTTATATCCATCTAGAGCTTTTTCTGTAAAATTTGTTGGTCCATCTTAATTTAAAAATAAAAATGATGCGTGTCACAGGGAGCATGAATTTTCCAAGATGTAATTTGATTCTTTGTGTTTAAAATCATGAGGGAATGATTGTGTCAGAATCAGTTGGATTAATTAGCTTTGGAGGCTAGCAGATGAGGGTCATGACCAACTAGGCGTACTTCAGCATCTCACTCCTTGTGATCAGTGATAAAGAACGTAATCTCTATTTATTCATATTGCATCTTTTCCTAAAGTTTTCAGGCCAGCTGAACAGCCTGCCAAGGGATTTTTTCAGAGAGAAAAGACACTCCATCTCAGATGTTTTGGGTCAATACTTTTACCTTCAGGTAGTATTACCGCTAACCCAAAATATCGGAGCTGGAAGATGTTATATTCTAAAAGACAGTAAGAAAAACAAAACAAAACAAAACAAAACAAAACAAAACAAAACAAAACAAATCCCAGAATGTTTCTGTGTCCTGTAGTTATTTTGAAGCTTACTGAAGACACTGTGATTGCTCAATAGACAAGGTATTTGGGGGCATCTGCACAACATTTTAATAACAAACACCAAATTTAGAAGCATAATTGCTCTTACATGCAAGCTGACACAGGAGGTGATGTCCTGTACAGCAGCGTACTGTATCACAAGCCTGCACAAGACCTCTGGAAAGAGGAACACTTTTCAAGCTTTTCTAAAGTTCTTCTGGATGAGTTTTCTGCACGTGTCAATGTATAGTTAAATGCCTCAATGTCAAATAATCAAGCACTCATATCATGGTACAGTTCTGCACATCACCATGTAAATAGTGCATACCAACCACCCTTTGACAGTGCAAAGTCTACAAAAATGAACACTGCAGTAGTTGCCTGTGATCCTCACTTGTAGTTATTTGTACATGTATTTTAAATACAACTGAATAATTTTTGTTTCACAGACTGTAGCCTTCATTTCAGGGATGCATTATGCAACAATTTCCAGCAATACTCAGTCATCCACTAGCCCTTTTGATCTGTTTGAAAATGTTCACATTAATTTCATTAGACAAAAATTACTTTTTCTATGCATAATTAACTTTTTGACCAGCTGTTGGCACTGCTTCTTTCAGAAAAACGCATAAATATAGCTCATTACAAAAGAGAAATCATTAAACCTAATTCCTAATTTCCCGCCAATGACTAGGTTTCCCGTAAATACTTTCAAGACAGAAGAAGAAATAACCAAGGAAAAAAGCACATCCGTCACAAGTAAGAAACACATGAAATACCTTTTGAAAAAATATCTTTAAATACCTATGTAGTGTAAGCAAGCAGGGAAATGTGCAAGTGTTTTTCAGATGGATTTTAATTCTTTACTTTTTATCATAATATTCCCTAAAGTGTTCTGACACTTTGAACTTCTTAAATCTGCCGCTCAGAGTTAGAATGTGGCGTGACAGACAGTAGGGCTGGATCCGACAGAACTTCACTTGAAAGGAGAGGGCAAAGACAACTCTGAAGAAGCAAACAAGTCAAAATAAGAGTGAATGAGAGAGACGAAATAACACGCAGAAAGGAATAAAGAGAAAAAAGGCAGAGAGTAATCACAGTGCTTGAGAAGTTAGTGAGAGTGAGATGATGGAAAAGGTACATGGGCAGCGGGAGCACTCATGATGTGGGTAAGAATGTATCATCACAAGAGGAATCTGGGTACCAGCTCCCATATTTTGAGATGCTGCTGGAAGAGCACGTTGTGCTGTAAAATAGAGCTATAGCTCAGCACGGATATGTACCCTCGAATGCTCATTATGTCCCACATCTGCCCAGGGTGGCCTGAAGGAAGCAAAACACATGCTGACCGCGCTGCTCCACGGGGACCAGTAGGAGGAACAAACCCCTCGGGGGAAGTTTGTCATCCTGCAGCTATGCAACCGATAAAAGCACATGGGCAGCACCGTGTTAACCTTGAAAGACAAAATTCTTCCTGTCCAAACCATGAGGTGTAGAAAATCTTTCAAGCAAATCAGTAGTTGCTTGTTCCCTTACAATGTCCATAAAAGAATGGGTGCTAAGGAATCCTCTTGTAGAGCAACAAATTGGGTTGGTCCTACCCTGTTTTCCTGAAAATAAGACAGGGTCTTATATTAACTTTTGCTCCAAAACTTATTACTTTTTTACCTGTATAGCTGACGGGACACTACTCAATTTGGCTTTTTTAATGAACTGTAACTAGGGCTTATTTTTGGAGTAGGGCTTATATTTCAGGCATCCTCAACAATCCTGAAAAATCATGCTAGGGCTTATTTTCAGGGTAGGTCTTATTTTGGGGAAAACATGGTAGAACAGAGGATTAATTTTTTTTTGTTTGTTTTTTTTCCAAATGCTAGTTACTTTGGCCTTTTACATAATTACAAAGTCCTGCCATAAGTAGCCTGTGCAGGGCCATCAGACAACAGTTCCACTTCCCACTTCTCCTCAAAACTGGTCCTTTTTCAGCAGAAAACATGGCACAAAGTGTGGGGAACACAGTCAAAAAGTTCTGAGCTCTGAGTTCTCTCTGAATATGTATCAATGTACACACATATGTGTGTATAATTCCACACATTCAGTGAGTAAAAAATGTGCCTTTATATAAACAATAGACAAACAGAATGCTGTAATATTCTTGAGGTAGGTCTCTGCTTCAAAATAAAGGTTAATTTTTTTCTCTTGAGAATATTCCTGTTACAGATTACATCAATTCAGACTACGACACTGAGCAGATCATCTTGCACAGACATACTTTTCTCTTTCTACATCCTTGTTTTCAGCTACTCTACTTTTTTTAAATTTCTGCTTTTCCAACTGAAGTTCTCTGATCATAACTTTCTAGGCAAAGTGGATTTCTTAAATTATTTGATAAAAATAAGAATATTGTTCTGCAAAGTAGCAGACAAGGGCTGGGAATACTTACTCTGCTGCTGAAAAACTGGTAAATTTTTAATAGCTTTGCAAGCAAAATGACTTTTATTTTCTGCAGAAAATTAGTTTACCTGAACTGAATTATGAGGCCTCTCCTCTTCTTTTACTACCCCCACTTCTTCAGTGTTCTCTCCCAGAACTTGTGAAATAAGCTAAATGTTCTGGCCTTCCTTTATGACCTTCTAGTAAACACATTATAAACCTGAAAATCAAATAATTGCTCATTTGCAGTACTGTCTGGCTGCATTTCATGCAGCAGAAACCAAAGCAGTATGAGAATCTTCTTTGCATCTTTGCTACTTTTGCTCAAGACCGATTTTAACAACATATAGGGAAAAATCAGATGTACTTAATGTTTTTATTTGCAATGCATCAGCTACACAGAGATTTTTCACCACTTTGGCTTGCAAAGATAGTATAAATTCTGAAATGCTGAAGTTTTGAAGTAGTAAATAGCTTTGTATTCATGTGTGCTCTTGTTTAAATACTTAAAATCGATAAGGAAATTGACAGACAGAGCTACCTCTATTAATTCCATCACCTTATAAAGATATATCACTTTCAATAAGTAACCACAAGTAGTTCTGAGTTACTACAACCATGACATGCCCCAGTACCCACGATGCATCAGCCCGGCCCCGAGATGCTTCATGGTTCATTCCCTGTGAATGGGACAGAAACTTTCCGCGACGTTTGAGTTTTCTGAGGCTTTATATCATTCCTTGGCACACAAATTGTTCGGTCACAAGTTAAAAGCTTCTTCAGCTTCATTTTTAGAAAGAGTCTATTTCACATCTATTCACAGATGTAAAAATACTGCTCTCTTAATTGCATATGTGACAAACCTGTAGTAATTACAGCAGTTGCTTAAAAATAGACAAGTACTTTGTTTTTGTCTTTTTTTGGTGCCTTCCGGTACAAGACAAATGAGCCCTATCTGACAACCAGCCATCTGTGATGAGTAATGAGTATGAAGAAGTGTAACCTGTAGTTCTAATAACACACCAAGTAAAACAGGTGCTGAATATTAGTAGGTAAACCTTTTCTTGGTTGTGCAAGACAAAATTCTGGGTTAACAACCACGTGCTGGAAAGGACCTGCACATTATGAAACAAGAACGTACATACCCAGGACTCAACTTGCAAAATTAAGTGTACATTGTGCACATGAGACCACTTGGATTTCAGAAAGGTGAGATCCCAGTCTCTTATGGGTCACTTCCACGGCACGGGTCAGCTCCCTGAAAAACTGTACTTGGTGGGAAAATCCCAAGAGTCATGACAAATCTCAGAGGGCAGGTAATGAGAGTTTGAGAGTAATTCATTATATACATTCATTAAATATATCCAGATTACCATTTCTTATATGAGCATGGGAAATCAATTTCTTTGTAGTATGAGACTGCTACAGTTTGAAAGGACTAGTGTTGATTTTACTTTGCTGAAAAAAGGATCTTTCCTGTCATAAGGACACTCATTCCTTCAAATGTATACACTGTAGAAAAGATACTAAGTGGAAAATCATTAGAGAAAACATTCAGATGTATTAAATACTTACACGACAAATTTTGGATGAACTGTATACATAATCTCCAGTTGATAAACAGGTGGTTAGTGCGATTAATGATGGGCTACGAAGTCTCCAGTTTCCTATATGAAGTCCTCCTAAAATGGATGTGAGCTCAAAAAAGGTTATATTCCCATTGCCCAAATCCTAGCAGTTCTGTTGCTCAACAGCAGCTTCAATTTTCAGAGCCCTTAAACTTGCACTTTTGGGGTTCAGTTCTCAATGTGGCCTGCAGTCTGGGCATTCGCACTTGCCAATAATTGCACATGCACTTAAAGTGTGTGCAAATACTAGTTGGTAGATGTCCAAGAAAATAATAAAAAAAATGTAGGTTTTACCTCATATTCCAGAAAAACTTTTTATGGAAACTGTTGTTTTGTTGTGTGTGCTGGTTTTGTGTTTTGGTTTTGTCTGTGTTTGTTTCTTTTTTGTTTGGTTGATTTGGTTTTGTGTGTGTGTTGTGGGGTTTTTGTTTGTTTGTTTCGGTTTTTTTAATTAAACATCAGCAGTTTTAGGAAAGTTTATCTAACTATCCTACATATATATGTAAAATGCTGAAATACATATTTCTTGTGCAAATTGCTAAATAGTGGAAAGGTACTTTTATCGCAATGAAGCGACCTTTTTTCCAGAACATAAGTGTGTGGTTGGGTTTCTTTTAAGCACCAGTAATACTTTCAAAACTAAGTTATTGTTACTGGTAATGTCTCCTAATTTGAATAAGGATTTATAATCTGCCCTTAAAATATACAGCAGAATAAAATCTCATAGACAAAGTTGAATATCATAAGGGAACTACTTTCATGTTACTACATTATGAAAAATAAGTGGTTCTTATTTGTCAAAATCTGGATGTTAAATACTGACGTTTAAGTATGAGATAAATTCCCAAAGCCAGAGAGGTGAAAATCTTGAACAAGAAACTGGTTTAATTTTTTTTCACAAAAACAAATGGTCTTACTCCAGCTTCATGTTTCATTTTTTTTCCCCAAGAACTATAATGAATAATTAAAATAAGACTTGCATATGTTTGAATTAATCTGGAATTAATATGAGCTTTTCAATGCTCAGTTCAAAATATAAAACATAATAAAACATGCATGTTCCATACATTTCTTCAGAAGTTTGCGTGTGCAGGGGAGTAATTAGATAAGTTACTACCGCTTGTATCTGTCATTTCGAAAGTCCAAAAGCAAAAGAGTACCAGGAAATATGACATTCCACACATAGCTATGGAAATCTACCTGTCGATGAACAGTAAATTCACCATCTGTCTTCTGTACTGAGATGCTTTTGCAAACCTTCAAAAATCAGTTTTGTTTCGGCTTCTACAGAATCCTGTGCACCAGATGGCTCTTATATTGAACTTGGCTCTCAAGTAGCTGGCCACACATTACTATGTGTTTTATCAATGTTGTAAAAATGTTTGTCATTGAAGGTAACTCTGTCTTACCTTTAAAGTTTGTTACTCACTCTTGATATGCAGAAGTTCCAATCTCTCTCTCAGGCAACTTGATTAAATGTGTTTATGAACTTTGAAAAAGTTGACATCAGAAAATATATGGTAAAAGCAACTGGTAAAATAAAGGCCATAAACATTGTATTTTTCATGAGTTTCATATTTAAGCTATTAAAGAAAAAATGAAAACAAGGTCAAAACAGTATTAGATAAAACTATGTATGAGGAAAATACCTGTTATTTTTTGTCTTTATCCACTGGAAGTATAATGAAAACATAGTGAGGGGTTTTTTTAAGTATTTCGCCTAAATTAGAGAGGCGATGCAGACCTCACCTGAAGGAAAAATCTAGCAATGTAGTTGGAAAATGAAGTTGGTCCAGCAGGACCATGAAGTCTTTGCTTTCCAGGAGTCTAGGTAACCACTGGGAACCATTGCCATGTTATTGTGTCTAATTGCAGTTTCTCTTTATCAGAAACAACACTGACATTTCACATCGACAATTTTACAAATTTACATTTACATTTACATCTGTAATGCAGGCACTAGTAGTTAGGTATTTAATTACCTATCTGCACATGTGCATTCTGTCAAGATAATATCAATAAAATCAGACTTAATTTAGGATTATACATAGTGTTTCAGGAAGATGGACCTAATTTGAAATCACTTTACCTTTGAAATTGGGTACATCTTTTTTGAAGCACCCTGCATTTTTAATACTGTCCCCACTTCACTTACATCTACATCAGAAGTTTTATTTTTGTCTGCTGCTGTATTTTTTATGTCTCCAATGAGTACTGTGGATACAGGTTCAAGAAAATCACATTAATTTTATCAGACTAAGTATCTATTGTTCAGGAATGGGAAAGCCTGTGGAATATTATAGATCCAGAAACACATTTCACATATGTGACAGAAATTAAGGCTTTTGCATCCTCTTCCTTATAGATATGAACAACAGCTTTTTAAAGAGTAACTGATATGAGGCTCAAAGCAAGCCCCCTGCTTTTTACAATAAATACCACAACTCTAGTCTATGAAGCTATGGATCCAATGCGTATATCTGTATTTCCCAAGGTGTAACACAGCCTGTGTGTGAAAGGTGTACTCGTTTCTATCCCCCCACCCAAATGTAAGTGGGAATTATCAGTCAGAAGTTGCTCCAGCCACCTCCAGGGCTGTTCCCAGAGATGTTGTGGCATGCTGGAGGAAAGCAAGGACAACGTTAGTAATCTGTGACTGCAGTTATTCTTCCTATAGAAGATTTAGTGTTTTACACAGATCCTAATCTTATACTTACCTTTTCCCAGAAATTTACCCCACAAATTATCCAATATCTTCCTTCTTTCCCTGTCCTTTTTAACTTCTTATTAACATGCCACGGATTCTTCATGTGACTTTCTAGTATTCTTACTCTGGGCTTTGTTTTTTGTTGGATTCTGCCTCATCAACACTGAATTTTCTGTTTCTTGTTTAATCTTGTCTTCTTCGTCTGGAATCATGGAAGACTAAAGGCATGTGAATCTGTGTGATGCTTTTGAATCCCACTTGACTGAACCTCAAATTTAGGCAAAATACAATTTCCTAATTTGCCTGAATGACGTAGAAGGATTTTATTGGAAGACCTTTTATTACAAAAACAAGCAAACCAAACCAAACCAACAACCACAACAAGAAAACACACACACACAAACAAACCAAACCAAAACAAAAACAAAAAAAACCCCACCAAAACCAAAACAAAACACCAAAACCAAACCAACCAAACAACCAAACCCAAACCAAAGCAAACCCAACAACCAAACACACAAAACCCCAAAAACTACTTCCTGAGAAGATGATCTGTCACCCTCACGCTAATTCAGAAAGTGTGTTCTTGGCTTTTTTTTCATCTTTAAAATGCTCCTGAGAGGACAATGTCCAAAGGCATTTTGGAGGAACAGACAATGCTGAAAAAAGTCACTTGTTTTGGTCGTTCTTGTGGTGAAGACTGGGCCATCTCTGACATTGTTTCAAATAGCAATGAAACAGTCTTTAGATGATAATGGTTCTTTTATCACTAATTTGTGTAGGCTACCTTTGAAATGCCAAAAATCATCAAGTTCTGTATTACACCCATAATCCCACAATAATCAAGTTAATCAAGTTGTTTCTTTCAGAAAGCTGTAATCCTCACCTAAGCGCACAGTATAGGTGTGGAGGTGACTGTCTACATTGCCCTGAATGTTGTGTTCATCTTTGCAATCGCTGGTAAATCCCAAATGGGGCTACATCAGATTTCTGTGGGAAGTGTGTTAACGAAATAACTTATAAGTGAAATATCTGTGTTTATCTCTTATCTAATCTTAATAAAAAAGTATTTTTCTTCTACTCTGTTAAGAGCAGCACAAAGTTGTAATGTTTCAGATAAGTAAATAAGGCTCCTTTTTAAGCTTTATATATGTTAGTAGTGTATTAGAACAAAAAATAGTTGTGGCTTACACAAGAATGCATCAAGGAAACACGATGAAAACCTTCTTCATTTCCAACCTCAGTCATTTAATGACTAACTAAATGTTCTCCTTTCTCAGATCAAATGCCATCCACATGGAGACAGAGAAACATAAATTATAGGAAAAGCTCAGAATAAGATCTAACATTAAAAAGCTCACCCAAATGCCAGAAGACAAAGGGAAAATATCCAAAATACGAACAGAATGATCAAGGCCCACAGTGGACAAACAGTTAAAAAATAGTCAATTTAAAGCTACCAAAATCATAAAGCAGTTGTGTATAAATTACTTCTCATGAAAAAAAAAATGAATTGTTAGCACTTAAAAGTACTCGTTATGATCTGAAAACCAGCAATGAAGTTTTACTAAACACATGAGCTTCCCTGGGAATACATTGAATATGTATTCACATTTAATCGCAGTTCTGTTACTAAAAGAAAAGCAGGCATCTTGCGAATGCTTATTCACAATGTTATTTCAGATTTACCTTCTCCCAACTACAACTGCAAGAACCACTGAAGAGTAATGAATAATTACTGGATTCCCAGAAGGAAACAACACCGAACGTGTTGGAGTGTGTGCAGACAATGCACAGAGGTGTGATCTGACCAGACAGGAGAAGAAGCAGTATCTTTTTTTACCACCAAATTCTGCTGGAGGTTTGTCAATCTGCCACTTGGTGCTGTCTGAATTTCTGAAGAGTGCCTCTTGCTCAGATATATTCTGCACCGAATTGACCTCTAAATGTCCTGTGGCAGCTGAGGAAGCAGTTTTATCAGCTTCCAAATCTGCTTCGCATCTCGGCATGTTCCTAGCGAAGACCTTGCTAGGTCTGAGGGACCCAACGATGAGGGATCATGGCAAGAGGTGGTGCTGGAAGTGCTCTGAAATTCCCTACCTCGACCTGCAAATTGTGTTCATCAGGACGCGTTGGGTTAGATAACCTTTGAAAGTCCCATCCGACCTAAACTATTTTATGATTCTAGGAAGCAATAAAGAGGCTGAACTCCCTCAGTACTGGAGTATGCAAGGAGAAAAGAGAGCTGCTTCTCTTCCACCAGCCTCCAACCCCCTCCCTAGTGCAGGAAGGACAAGATGATAACATGGCTGTAGAAGACAAGGTCTCCCTGGAGCCATGACCAAGAGGCTTATTCTGTGCTTGTACATATTATAGAATCGTTGAATCATATAATTGTTTTGGTTGGAAAAGACCTTCCAGACCATCAAGTCCAACCATTACCCACTCCTGGCACTGCCCCGTGTCCCTGAGAACCTCATCTCCATCTGTCCAACCCCTCCAGGGATGGTGACTCCACCACTGCCCTGGGCAGCCTGTTCCAATGCCCGACAGCCCTTTGGGGAAGAAATTGTTCCCCAGATCCAACCTCAACCTCCCCTGGCGCAACTTGAGGCCGTTTCCTCTGGTCCTGGCGCTTGTTCCTTGGGAACAGAGCCCGACCCCCCTGGCTCCAAGCTCCTTTCAGGCAGTTCAGAGATCAGAAGGTCTCCCCTCAGCTCCTGTTCTCCAGGCTGAACCCCCCAGGTCCCTCAGCCGCTCCCATCACACTTGTGCTCCAGCCCCTCACCAGCTCCGTTCCCTCCTCTGAACTCGCTCCAGCAACTCAAGACCTTTCTTGGCCTGAGGGGCCCAGAACCGAACAGTAGTCAAGGTGTGGCCTAGTGAAGAGAATCTCCTCTGCTCTCTGGGGGAAAAAGATAAGCTCACAGCCATTTCTCCCTTTACCCTCCCAAATTCACCATTTTTGTGGTAACCACTACGGTCACAGGGCATCAGTGAATGTGATGGTCATAGACTTAGTCGGTAGAAATGGTTCTTTCCTTCCTGCTCCCTTTCCCAAATGTGCTCTAAGTTTGGATTAATGCAGTCACAAGGGGGCTGGGTAATGGCTGCAGACCAAAGAGGAGGAGCAGCAGATGGCCTTGTCGTTGATCCAGCATGCAGATGATCAGCAGCTCTGAAAGATGCAATGAACGGGAAGAGCAGAAAAGCAACGAGGTAAACTCAGGAAACCGCCTGAGCAGAGGCTTTGTAGCTGTGGGGATGGCAATACGAGAGTGGCATCAGGAACTTCTGACAAGGTGGTAGTTATTTAGGGAGCCAGAACAAAATAAAAATGAAATATTATATATATATATATATTTTTTTTTTTTTTTAATGAAAGAAAAAAAGCTCACAGTAGTGAATAGTCAGTTGAATAACCTAGTAATGACAGCTACAAAGATGGGTCCTAGTACTGAGGAAGGATTTGAGGATAAAAGAGTGTCAGAGACAAATAGTGGAAATTCATGGCTGTGATGGAAATATTATTACTCTAGGAGTGCTACAAGGGCCCAAGAGCAAATTGTCTACACTGTGTCTTGAAACATGGGTTTTCAAAGCCTGGAAGATGGCAGTCAAATAAAATTGCAGTTGAGAGGATACATCGGAACAAAAACTTCATTAGAGTACATTCAATTAGAGCACAGTTGTACAGTTACAGAAATCTCTTCTGATTCTCAGTGCTGCCAGAATGTTAAAAATAATACCAACAAAACATGGAGACAATCAAACTGAAAAAGATAAACACAGAGACAGCCAAGCATTTTTTTATTTGGGTAGCCTGACAGGCAGTTCTAAGAAAAAGGTCGAATTTACAGACGACCAAGGCACTAAAACTCTCAGTCAAAATTAAGAAACAAGGCATTTTTTAACTTCACACCAGATAGCTTTTTATGTCTTTAGGCTTGAAAATAGTTTAAAAAATATGACCCAGAGGAAAAATCAGGCAGCTATAAACAACCAGATTTATAGTTTGCACAAGCAGTGTAACATGGCTACTAAATTCACTTCTCACCCAAGAAATTCAAAACGTGAAAACAGCAGTAGAAATGCAGGCAACAGTTTTCCTAAAACAAAAGTTTTGCAAAAGAGGGGGGAAAAAGTTATGCAGAATACTAATGACTGTGTTGGGAAATCCTGGGTAGCGTCAAGGAAATAGTAAAGTGGTTTAGGAAAAAAGCAGCAATTAAGTGTTTTGGGAAATGCAGAGCAGATGGATAAATAAACAGGGAAGGTCCAGAGCTAATATACTGTTGGATCATAATATGTTAATTCTGAAATGCAGTAAAGAGAGATATTTGAGGTCAAACAACAGGGACAAACAGACACAGTACTGAACTCAGTAAAATAAAATAACAAGGCTAGACAAGATGTGGGTTGAGGATTGATGCAATTGTATCTCAAACTGATAGTTCAGAAGTCCAGCAGTCAAAAAGTATTTCTTTTTACATAAAATGCAGTACTCGACTGGTCTTACATAAGGCGTAACGTAAGACTAAACAAAAAGCTCAAAGACTGAAAAATGAAGAATTTACATTCTGTGCCTGAAATCACTATGGTCTATGGAGGAATTTATCTGGGAAAAGACAGTCTGTACAATAAGTAGATGTAAGTCATATGTTCAAAACTAGAAAGAGTGATAATATGAGTTTATGTAGATTGTTTCCTTTATTATTAATACTTCCAGAATAGAAAAGAACCAAAGAAACTATTTGTATGAGAAATTGTAAGTAAAGGAACTTGACATTTTGGTGATTGAAGTAACAGAAAAAGGCAGTATGATTCAGATTTTATATATATATATATATATATATATATATGTACACTTCAAATGATTCTCCAATCAGCTTTTTCCTTCCCCACTCATCCTGAGGCCGGTACTAGGATGGAGGAGGAAATGGAGGAGACCATATGAGTCCTCCACAATCTCTCCTTTCAACTGGAACTGAAATTGCTCATTGTGTTGCAGGACCCCGCTGTCATTTGAGGAATCAGGAGACAGTTCTAAATGTGAGTAGTGTTAACATGCAAAAAAATCATAAAGCTTATATCCTCTTGGAATATTGAGACCTTACAGAACAAGAAGGATGTTGAGACATGATTTTAAAGCTGGGACGACATGCAAAAAGTTTAAGAGAGAAAAAAAAATCATTAATCTCTCTAGATGTATTATGTGCTGGTTGAGATAGGTTAAACGTATGGACTGTAAAGATCAATAAATGTTCTGGGTATTGCAGTATTTGGAACTCTATTTTACAATGAATGTAGTCAGCTCACCATATAGTTATAGAGGGTCAACAGGAGACACCTGAAAAACACAAGCAGGAATAGAAAAAAGGGCTCACTGCTGGTGATGCTTCAACAGATGCGAAAGCGCTCAAGGATTACTGCCAGAAAGATTCACTCAATGTCTGAGATGCTTAACATCCAGATGAACCTGCAGAGATGCTTTTTTGACCAGAGGGTAAAAATATAGGACAGCAACAAAGAGTAAAACTGTTATAAGAACATTTAAGAGTCTCTGTGTTAAGGCGGCTAAGGAACCAGGCAGGATCTAAAGAATGAGATGCTTAGCAACAGAAGATGCTATAATAAGATGAATACAGAGAGTATCTGTAGTTTTAAAACATTTTTTTTCATAATCCTAAAATAAATGATGTTCTGGTTCTAAGACTCTCACCTCTGTGGCTACTCTGTGTGCGAAGGAAGGAAATAAAGAAGCCTGAACTTCATACTTGGAGTGACATAGGAATTATGGAGACACAGGTCCCAGCCTAAGAGAGAATCATGAAATTCACCTGAAATCTGGGCAGAGGCCTAAAAGAAATTCCCTTAGAAAGAGGGGCTGAAAGGGGAGGGAGCTAGAGCTGGCCCAGTAACCCTGGCGGAATCTGAAGGGAAGACCAAAAACTCTCCTAAGGAAAATGTTGAGGAGCAGTGGAAGAATTTCAAGGTTTTCCCATTGATCTAACAGATTATGAACTTGGAATTTTGTAATATAAAACCACTTGGGTCAATAAGCAAAGACAACTGTAAAAGTCAACTTGACTATCAGTTGTGAATCATGAGCACTGATGGGTTTTACCATACAGGAATGAAAAAAACAAGGCTGAAGTTGAGATGAATCATGGAACAGAAAATAACTATTGATGGATATATTTTGTTGTGCAGAAATACTGGTCGTGCTAGCAAATAAAGATTAAACTAGGAGAGGAGGCCAAATACTTAATACTACCAATTTCTCAAGATCCTACAAGAATATAAGGATAAAAAAAAAATTTATTAATATTTGTTCATATTATAAAATCAGCACAGATAAAATACAAAATAGGCAGAGGGTACTTTGAAATGTTATATCACATGTAGACTTGCTTGTTAATGTTTATACACATTAACTACAGAAATCCTGAGGATGTCAGATAAATTTAGATAAAACTGAGGCTTTAAAAAATATTTTCTAAATTTAAAATTCTAAATTAAAATTACCACAAAATTTTCCTTCCCTTTATTCCCAGAAGCTGCGTTAGACCTTCCCGCACATGTTGTTGTAGCAGCTGTGTCAGGCACCAACACCAATGATTAAACAAATAGCTAAGGAAACTTGGCAGAAAGCTGAAACTTTAGAGACAAAAGATGTAAACAAAATGAAGGGAAATCAATCTCCAGTAAATTGACTCAAGTTCTCGTAACAGTGCATCCTATAAATTTCATGGTGCTTTGCTAATATAGAAAGGGAGTTATTTTACTTCAGGAAAACATTTTGAAACCTGTGCTATCCTGGATTAATGGCTGAATCTGTAGTATCGTCGCTAAACCAAAAAACTCAGTAGCTGGTTAAAAATATTCAAAACTGCAGCAAGACGACAAAGCATTTTGCAGAGCTAAGTTGCGATCGGCTTTGTGAGATGCTGTGTTTTGTTAAATTAGAAGAGCCATATGTGGTAAGGGCATAATTATCTGTATAAAATCCAAGAAGAAATGTACTCATTACTGTGTGCTGGTGGGTGAAGACAGGACTTGTAGTACTGCCTATAGCTAAGGTTGCCTGAAGCTTCGAACCATATGACATGGTTTCAATACTTTTTAAATTTCAAAGCTCTTAGCTACTCTGGCTACAATGCTCTGTACCAGATTTCTGTCTCATGCTGAATCCCAATCAGAAAGTTTCTGGTAAAAATACTTCAGGTGTGGACAAGAATAGTTAAAGGACAAGTGGTTGTCTGCATAATACAAAATTTCTCACAAGCTGGGGAGAAGTTGCCTGAGATATCGTTTATCATGCCAAGACCTGAAATTCATTTGTGGGTTGCCTGTGTCCCATCATTACTGTGGGGGAGAAGAGCAAAAAACAGCATTCAAGGCTGTACTTAAAAACTGCATTATAGACATGAAATCTCCCATTTGAAATATAACTTCGATGGGAAAAGGAGAGATAAATTCACAATAATTCAGAATGAAGAGACATTGAGAAAGAAAAAGACAAAATGACAGCAGGGAACATGTGCAAACGGTGTTAAAATATGGTTCCAGGCTGAGAAGACCTAAATCATGTTCAGCCTTTGGGTCTAAGGCCATTCTCCAGTCAAATATCGCTCCGTAATCATCCGGTATGTATTTCAAAATGCTACCATCTTTGCTATATTTTAGATTCTGAAAGGGAGGATGTTTCAACAGGAGGACTTAACTAAGAATTTAAGTATATTTCCAAATATAAACACACATAGGTAATGACCTAAATATCAGAAGCTACAAAGTTGTTCTGGGGGGGTTTTTGTTTGTTTGTTTGGTTTGGTTTGGTTTGGTTTTAAAATTATTATTATTATTTGGGTTTTTTTGTTTGGTTGGTTGTTTTTTTTCCCCGGAAATAACCAAAACCAAACTGAGAGATATTTATTTGAACTAAATCACTGGAGAAATTTGGGGCTTTGGGTCAATCTGCAAGAATGTTAGAAAATAAACCCTATAAAAAAGCAGAGCGCTTAGCACTGAGTGTTACATTTGTTTCATTAGTTTCAATTAGACTAATTAGTGTAATGACATCTATAGATAGATCAAGTACAGTTCTGAGGATATTGATAGTTGCTTTCCTCAGAAAATGTTCTTCTTTTTTGACATGTACAATTGATATGTTGGAAATTTAAAAAAAAAAAATTCCCTACTATGAATCTCCATGGTTTCATATCTGAAACATAGATTCATTCTTGGTGGTTTTTTTTTTTTAGTTCTGTTTTAGCTTACAAAACACTGATGCAATAGGCCATAAAGAAATGTTTTCAGATATCCTTCTTTTATTTCTAAGGCTAATAAAGGTTTATTTGTACACCTTGAAAAGTGTCATTCCCATCTGCACAGGTGTTACATCCATATTATTTTTAAATGTTGAGATTTCCATCTGAATGTTGCTTGAAGTCTGCTGTGATCTTTCTGCCACGTTCAGCTTCAGATTTAATAAATTAATATACTCAGAGAGTTCAATGTGCAGAATGACTAATTTTGTTATAAAACTGTTTAAGGTGAATTGATTTGACATAATGCTAGAATAATCCCAGCCTGCCTGCTACAGTGTGGCCATATCCTGCCTTCTGGTCCAGATCCACTTCACCCCCCGGGACAATGAGTGTTTTGGCAGCTAAACAGCCTGAGCTACTTTGACCTTTTTCATTTATAAGCAACCCTACTTTCTGGTTAGATAAAAATACATTAATTAGATGTATTTGGAAATGATGATACAATGACACAATTTTAATGTGAGGAAAACTCATGCTGGCTTTTGGGGAAAAATAACCAGGAGGCCTGCCAACATGTTATTTGGGATCACTCAACACAGGGGTCACAAAAATGCAGCAAAAGCCGGACTCAAAACACAATTCTGCAGTTCTGCGGCTTGTGTCCACTCCACCTAGACGACGAGCTTCCTTGTAGTGTTATTGCATTTATGAGACTAGTTGTTGTAATGAATGTATCTGTACAGACAACAGATTTCTGGTCTTTTAAAATTTGTTAATTTTTTTTTTTAATAGGAAAGCGTAATCACTGCTGAAAATAACTGTCATTTAAAGACATGAGAGTAGTTCAGTATTTTGTTGAATAAGCAGTTCTGCATACAATGTTGTACCCTTACTATACCTATCGACAACTTTAATAGAAATTAATCTTTATCTGAAAAGCTGCTTATTTTAAAGCTATTTCAACACTAATGTGAAAATAAAAAGAGTAAAACACAAGGCGGAAACAGGTATTATGATCCTCAAGGTCCATTCCAACCCAAACTATATTATAATTCAATGCTATATTGAAATGCTTCTTTAGATAGCCTTTGTCACTCTCCCCAGTATAGACAAAGCAAAAAATTAACTTTTTCTTTTACTCTTTTGATTCCTGCTTATTGAGTAAATCCATTATTTACAAGAAAGTAAACCTTTTAAAGATCTTCCATTTCAGCACATTTCTTCTTTGATGTAAAGATGTCATCTCAGAAATTGAGACTCAAAGCTTCCTCCAGGCCTTGATCCATTTGAGATTTGCAACCTATCTGATGCTTTTCCTTTCAGGTGGTTAGAAGCTGGTTATTTGTATTCACTTCCAGGGATCAAAGCAGGTTGACCTATCTGTGATTTTTCATCTTCAGGTTTTTTTTTGGACTACGACTATGTTTGGCTTTTTCCAGTCTTGAAATGTCACTTGTCTGACGAGGCTTCTCAAAAATAATCTCCAGTGGTTCAGAGGTTGTTTGGGCTATTTTCTCAAATATTGTAGACTGAGCTCCCAAGACCCTGGTGAATTGAAAACATCCATTTTATCTCAGTACTTGTAATTTGTATTCTTCCTGCTCTGTTCAGCAAAAGTCATATTCTCAAATGCCTGGTTGCACACTTCTTTTGGGAAAGCTCATCAGAATACAGATGGATGAATCCTTGATGGTGTAAAGAAGGAACTTCTGAAAATAAACCCTCAAGTACACTGGATAAAGGCATGGCTCAGTGTACACAAGAAAGATTTATTTTGCTTCAGTTTGTTTCATGAAATATATAAACCTGTTCTGAAATAATTGAATCACAGAAGAGTTTGGGTTGGAAAGGGGCATTCAAGGCTCACCCAGTCCCACCCCTGCCATGGCAGGAACATCTTCACCCAGAGCAGGTTGCTATCATTATTTCAATTAAAAAAAGAAACTTTAGACAGTTTTAAGCATTCCAAGATGCAGTGACGGGGCCACTAGTACAGCATACTATGGTGATAAAACAATGTAATTATTTACAATTGTATATATACATATATATAATTTTTTAGAAAAAATATGAACGTGACAGATTATCTGAGGAAAAACTACCCTGCACATGTCCATGAACCTGCTGTCCAGGCTGTGCATTTTGCATCCAAAGGGCAGAGTTGCCCACGGATACCTTCGGTACCGAGGCCAGTGCCTCCTGAGCCACCCGAACCTTCCCCCCACAAGGTCACCGCGGGCCGGGGCCGATGCTGGAGCCCCGCTGGAAGCCGCCTCACGTCCCCACCTTCACTCGAAGGTCTGGGGGTCCCCCGGCTCCAGGGACCCCGCAGCATCGCCGCGCTGCCCGGACGGAGCTGGGCTGCAGCGCCGGGTGCCCCCTCCCTCCTGCGGCGTGCGGCTGCCACCAACGCAAAATACAGGTGGGGAGGGGGGCAGGATAAGCCCACTCCCGCTATATCCTTGCATTGCCGCACGTATATATATAGGCGAGCCTCCGGCGGCCGCTCCGTTAACTTTTCCGCCGGGCTCCGCGCCCCTGCGCAGCCCAGCTCCGCGCAGCCCGCCCCCGCGGCGGCCACCGGGGGACCGCCCGGGGGGGGCTCACGGCGGCAAACTTTCCATCTGGTGGGGCTGGGGAGGAAGAGATTCGTCCTTCCTTTAACTTCTCCGGCGCGGCTCCAGCGCCAGCCCTGGGTCGTGCGGCGCTGAGCGGGGGGCGGCGCGGCTGAGACCGAAACGGAGCCCAAGCCCCGCGGTCGTTCCCGGCGGCGGACGCCGCTCCAGCCCGCCCCGCACGGGAGTGAAGGCGCCGGGCTCCGCCGGGCTCTGCTGCTGTTGCTCCCGCAGCCGCCGCCGCAGCAGCAGGAGGGGGACGATGGAGGCGGGCAAGGAGACCCGGGCGGCCGCGGGGGAGAAGCCCGGCGAGCCCGAGCCCACGGTGTCCTTCCAGGCCCGGCTGTGGAAGAACCTGCAGCTCGGGGGCAAGGGCCGGAGCGGCAGCGGGCGGGCGGCAGCCGAGCGCCGCACTGCGGAGCCCCCTGCCCCGCCGCCGGCCAGCGGCAAGGGGGACCTGCCGCCCGCCGCCAAGTGGAGCGGCTTCAAGCGGCGGAGGCAAGTGCTGGACCGCGTCTTCTCGTCCTCCCAGCCCAACCTCTGCTGCTCGGCCGCCGAGCCGCTGGAGCCGGGCGGCGAGTCCGGCTCCGCCCTGCGCCGCTTGCGGGAGCACCTGCTCCCCCAGGGCAAGGGGCCGCCGACCGGCCACCGGGACGACCCCGCCGCCGGGGATGAGGGGCCCGAGGGCGGGAAGGAAGGGCGCCGGCCCGGGGCGCACCTGTCCCACCAGAAGAGCTCCTCGCTGCCTAGCACCGCCTGCCTGGAGCAGCTGCTGCAGGGCTCGCCAACCGCCGGCAGGAGGAAGGAGCAGCGGGCGGAGGAGGGCGACGGCAGCGGGGTGAGTGTCGGCCCCCGCGGGGCTGCGTCGGCAGCTCTGGGCGGGGGGGCGAGGCGGAAGGTGGTCCCCGGGGAGGGGCTGCTGCCCGCTGGTGCGGGGCGCCCTTCGCCTCAGGGGGAGAGAGAACCGCTGCAGAGGAGAACCGTCTCGAGGGGGGACCGGCCCGCGCCCCGCGGGGCTGCCCTGGCCGCCTTCCCCCGCCGCGGGGCTCGGCTGCCTCCTCCTCCGCACCCCCCGCATCGTGACGGGCAGCGTGGCGGGGCCGTGTCCGCCGTGCGTGACAGGGCTGCTCGCACTCGGGAGCGACCTCCCGCAGACCTTCCATGTGTAAACCACACGGGGAAAAGGTGCCCCGCAGGATGAAGTTGGGGGTTCATCCCCGCAGCGCGGGGTCCCTCGCGGTCGCACCTGTCCCTAGAGCCACCTCATGTCTTTGTGACAGCCCCTCGCTGCTGGTTTCTGTCCTTGACGCTCCCAGCACGGCTTTTGCTCGGGTAACCTCCACTTTTACCTTGCATGTTTATCCAGGTTTGGATTGTTTAATTTCTGCAGGACACCCGAACAACAACCACTAGTACGAATGTAATAGACAGCAGGTAATTAATTGGCAGAACGTACCAGGCATCGTCACATGCAGCCGTCGGTTCAGGCTGATGAAATAGTTGTTCTTCTCCTGTTGGTGGGGGCAGGTAGTGTACAAAGCCATAGCTCTTCCGACTGTCAGATCTGAAATTAAGTGTCGAAGCTAGTGTTGATAGGGGCTGCTGAATCCTGGAATAAATTTACTGCGAGAAAAGTGCAAAACACATGAGTCATTCCAGAGTTTGTGTAATTCTAAGCAGTCATCCACTTTTTGCCAGAATAGTTGACTAACACATATTATTATATATTGTCTTCTGTCTTAATTAGGGAGAAACGAGTAACTGAAGTAAAAGGCACGCTACGTGTGTTTGGTGTCAAAAAGAAGCTGTATGAATATATTTGGCTTCTGTCACGGCTACAGACCCTGTGGTCCTGGTCTGGTGAAGGGCAGTGGTGGTTCTGCAATGACTTCTGAGTCAGCCCTCAGCTTTGCAAACACAGGACCCAGGCCTAACTTTATGTCTGAGTACCATGGGTTGTTTTGGGGATAAGCCCTGTGCTGACTCAAAATTACTGTGGTTATCCCTTGTATAAATCATGTTTGTAAATGTTTTAGGCTGTTGCTTCTTGACCTGGGATTATTTTGATCTGTGTTTATGAAGTGGATGTTTCCCTGCAGTCGTCAGTCCCTTTTCCCCCCGACTCAAGCTCACAAAAATGCATCGCAGGTTTTAAGTATTATTGTTCAGGACTACAGGATATTCTTCTGTTTTAAAGACTGCTACATCTAGCAAGTAATAGGTATGAAAAGGTGTGGGGTTTTTTCAGTGCTCTTCTGCTGTTTAGCAAAGAAACAGAACATTTATTTACAAAATATGTCAATTATTTAGTTGTGTGGGTATTACTCTTGAACAAGGTACAGTCATAACATTTGGAAAGAATACTGCTAATGAAAACGAAGTGGTACCTAAGCTTTCTAACACTTGTCTTTAATTAGCACAATTATGGCCAATTCCTCCAAGCAGGTTCCAGTATTAACTTGGGCTGTACCTACATACCAAAATTGCTATATTTAGTACTAAATAAAGCTTGTTATGTCCCTCGTGTGTTGGTGGAGCTTGCGGAGCTGCTGATCATGATGTTTGTTTTGATGGGATGATTTGAAACAGCTGTTCTGCTATTCCATAGTCAGCACATCCTCTGCACTTCTCATCTCTAGAGGTATAACCTCGCTTAGATTATTAAACCTTATTTAATTCACCAGCTTCGTTGAGCTATGGGATAGCTGGGGAAATGAGAGCCAGGCTATAAAGCACAGTTGGACTATCTTAATTTGTCTGGTGCTCTTCAGTGGTCTGTTATAGAGCAAGTACCTTCCACTGCGACCAGCAGGAGTTTCCAATATATTTCAAGAGTCAAGTCTTGCACACTTACGTGCTGCACCCCCAGGGCAGTAAGGTCCCTGCATAACTTCAGTCATGGCATTTACAACCCTCTAAGGATTTGGGACTAGAAGTCTGGTAACCTGAGTTAGGAATAATGTATATTTTTCAAATCCAAGTTTTACTTTAGCACAGAATTTCAGAGGTGTCCAGATTTTTATTGCCCAGCAACCTTACATGTCCAAAGGTCAAAAAGAATTCTAGTAACTAACAGAATCACAAAAATAAGAATAAATTATCTAAAAGCAAAACAATACTGTAATTACAGGCTGCTTTAAAGTGTATTTAAAATGTGATTGAAATACAGGGGCAAGCATATGCTACATCCTCTTGGGTCAAGGATCCAGACTGTTGAAGTTTTCAGCAAATATGTACACAAAAAGACCTACTAGGTTTCTAAAGGGAGATGGTGAGGAAAAATAAAATCCCGAAGGACGGTCGGGCATTGGAACAGGCTGTCCAGGGCAGTGGTGGAGTCACCATCCCTGGAGGGGTTGAACAGACGTGGAGATGAGGTTCTCAGGACATGGGGTAGTGCCAGGGCTGGCGGAACGGTTGGACTCGGTGATCTTAAAGGTCTTTTCCAACCACAACAATTCTATGATTCTTAAATTCTGATCTAGTTCTACTCTGAAGACTGATTACTACTCAAAGCTGTCATTCAATAGTTTTTGAGAGAGAAAGGCATCATAACTACTGTATTTGTTGGCAAGAAATTTATATTCCTTTTAAAGAGTAGCAACAGTAGTAAATATGGCTTATTAGGCCAAAGAAATAAACATGTGATAAATTAAACATCGTCCTTCTTCCAGCTTCCAAAGGCCATGTGGCAGGTTTCCAGGGCCAAACCTTTCCTAACCCTAGATGTGGCAATCCAGTCGCCTCCACACAGCTGAGAGCTGCAGGACTTGTCTTGCACCCTTGAGCAAGCAACCTGAGGGCAATGGAAAGCTCCTGGAGTGTTTCATGGGCAGGAGATGACAACACCCCTCCAGGGGTACTGCTGCTCCCCTTACAATTTGCATCTCCTTGCCAGCTGGAGCTTGGTTGATTCATTAAACTGAGTGAGTGGGCAGGTTCTTAACCACACCCCTCCCTGTCTGTCTCCAGTTCTGTGGTTATGGGAGTAAACAGGAGATGCAGGAGGGCTCTAGGCTTATTGCAGAGGGGGAAGGCTAGGGCTGCTGCTCAACCTCTGGAGGCATAGCCATAGGAAATGAAGCTTCATTAGTTTTGCTGCACACAGAACTATTTGCTTAATTAAAAAGGTATCCTTCAGACTTCTGTTTGTGGGTCGATAAGATAACAGTGGTCCCGGTTACACAACACGACATGATGCAAGAGAAAGGTGAGACAAGAAAAACTGGAGATACGTATCCAGATCACAGAATCGCAGAATAGTGGCAGGGCCCTTCCCAGCTCCTCGTGTCCCACCCCTGCCATGAGCAGGGACATCTTCACCAGCTCAGGTTGCTCAGAGCCCCGTCCAGCCTGGCCTGGGATGTCTCCAGGGCTGGGGCATCCACCACCTCTCTGGCCAACCTGTTTTACCATCCTCATTGTAAAAGATTTCTTCCTTGTGTGTAGTCTGAATCTCTCCTCCTTTAGTTTAAACCATTACTGCTTGTGCTATCTTAGCAGGCCCTGCTAAGATGTCTGCCCTCATCCTTCTTTTCAGCCCCTTTTAAGCACTGAAAGGCCGCACTAAGGTCTCCCCAGAGCTTCTGTTCTCCAGCTGAACACCCCAACTCTCTCAGCCTGTCCTCCCAGCAGAGCTGTTCCAGCCTCGGATCATTCCTGTGGCTCCTCTGGCCCCTCTCCAGCAGGTCCATGTGTGTCCTGTGCTGAGGACCCAGAGCTGGACCAGCACTGCAGGGGGGTCTCACCAGAGCGGAGGGGCAGATACAGGGTCTCTCCCATTCTCTCAATAATGTACGAGCGAGCTGTGGGGCACATGTGAGGGATCTGCAGATAAAGGGGCGCTTTGTGAGCTGGGTTGCACCTTCAGGGCAAGGAGCGTGGTGTTGTACTGACATGTCTTAGAAGGAGAAAGGGAAGAGTAGTGATGGAATAGGAGGCACAGGAAGCCTGAAGAGAGGAGAATTTTGCATTTGGTGTGGAGAGGCAGAGTCGACGAAAACCTGACTGGCATACCATTCACATTTTTCTGCCTATACCAGAATGAATGTATATCTGGCTTGGAGCCACTGGAGTTGAAGTTACACAAGGGAAAAATTTGGTTTGTTTGTTCTAATTGGTGTATGTCACAGGTCACGTTTCAGGAATTGATCCAGCCAATGAAGGCAAAAGAACATAATAAAGACAAAAGAGGTAAAAAATGTCAGTGAAAAGCTACACAGATAATGTCACCCAAGAGAATCTTAATTGCTACTTCGGATTTCTAAGAAACTGCACTGGGAAAGGTGAAGGTGGTGAGGAAAATTGAACACTTTTGTCTGTCAAGGATTACCTTTTCCTGAGATAATGCCAATACAAACCAAGAAGAGTTGGAGAAAGCTAATTTGCACAGGTATTTGGAGCATGATATGAGGGCAGTAGCGTTATGAGAATAAGAGGGTGAAATTTTAGAAAACAGGAGAAAGGTTGCTTTTGGGGATCTGGTCTCTGATATGGAGGTAACAAGTAAATAAGCAAATGTTTAAGCTGGGTCAAAAGAGTGTGGATGCTTGTCAAGAGAAATTACATAGAAATAGAAAGCGGTAGTAAAAAGATGTTGGTAAAATTCGTTCCTTTTCAAGAAAGCTCTTGCAGTCTCTCAAGGCTGTTTGTTTATCCAAGAGTTTAATTACACATCTGATTTTTATGCAGGGATGTTCTGCATTGCCCTGTTTTGTCATTGTATTAATTTCTGATAAAAAGGTTAATCTTTCAGCAGCTTGAGATGCATTAATCTGTTTCTTACACTGTCAGCCTCTGACCAGTCCGTCAGCTTACAGTGTTTTAATACTGTGTGTGTTACTGACATGAAAATCAAGAGATGG
Source organism: Caloenas nicobarica (assembly GCF_036013445.1). Classification (NCBI taxonomy): domain Eukaryota; kingdom Metazoa; phylum Chordata; class Aves; order Columbiformes; family Columbidae; genus Caloenas; species Caloenas nicobarica. The sequence goes on along the minus strand of NC_088284.1, from coordinate 83,906,341 downwards.
CAGAACAGAATTGTATTTAATTGTATCTTGAATAACCTCTGCTTAATTAACTAAAGGTTCTCTTCAGAGTTTTTGGTGTGAGGTGCATAATTTTTCAGAATTGGCCAGTTTGCATTTATCCTTGTATGAAACACTTAGATATTTTGAAGTGAACTAATAGAAGCTGTTGATTTACTGTTTATCCATGTCCTCATTCAAGCTTTACTTTCTCTTTTTCCCCCCACCTTTCCTGATCATAGGGGTTTATAGTAAAATAATTGTGTTGAAAATAACAGGTGGTTGGTGGATAGGAATTGCAACAATCCTTTCACTGAAGGAACGAGAACCCACCTATTTTCTACCAAGTGACTCTGCTGTGGAGTGATTAATTTTCAGTGTAGGGATTCTAGCTGGATTTCAAGTGACTGTGTCAAAACTCTGTTACTTCAGTGTACTTCATGTGTGTGTATTTCATAACATACTGAATTGTGTTGCATTTTTTAAATGTAAAAAGGCAAACACCTAAACATGGTTATAGCATTAAACTTTTTTTTCCGAGAAATGCTGAAAAATGTTGTTTCCCTCTTGTTGAAGTGTTGGATGCAGAATTTTGTCAGGCATAACAATGAGACTTATCAGTTACCGTATTGGTGCAAAGAGAAGAGCTTTATGACCAAAGCAGTTTTAAAACTTCCAGCGTGTCATTCAGCACCCTGCTCTGTAGGTAGTTCTAATTTAACTCTTTTGTCTTGTGTTGTGGTGCTAACATATTAATACACTCCAGTGTTATCTTTTTTTTTTTTTTTTTCCTTCTTGAATGAATTGCTGGTCTTTGCCAAGACAACTGGGAACTCTGCATTGATCTGAAGGCTGAATTTGGCTTAGCCTCTCTAATCTTACTTTCGATCTCAGATATTGTAAGTGCTATCTTCTAGTAAGTTTTAAAAGGTAACTATAATGTAAGACCTGAACCTGTTAAGTTTAAAAAAGAAATGTTGTCCTCTTCCCTTGTAGAATAAGGCAGAATTTCCCTAACCTTTTTCTGTGGTAGGCTTAATTTATCAAAACTACAAATTAGATCACTCTTAGATCAGTGTGGAGTTTTATGTGATGTAGACTTTGTGTTCTGCTCAGAAAAACAGCAGTGTACATGCTATGTATTTCTGTAATGGTGAACCAACGACAAACCATAGCAAGCACATAATAAAATGATCCCTCTGGACTTTAGTATTGAAGTCTGGTGGGGCAGCTGATCCACACCTTGCCACCAAGCCAGAGGTTTCCTGCTTCAAAGACTTAGAGTTGTGATAGATCATTACTGTAAAAAAAAAATATAGTTTTGAAAATTTCAAACTCTGCATTTGAGAAGTGGGACCTGGGTCTAAAACTATTGCAGTACTGGGATATTTGTCAGTGAAGCCACCTGGTTACTTATGTTCCATCTGAGTGACTCATGAAGCGGAAGAGTGTTTCAGCAAATCAAGTCATTAATAAGGATGGTGAGCAGTATTCACGTCTTCATGCTCTGCTTGTATGTTGCTGACATGCTTTCCTTTCAGATTATTGACCAAATAAAATTCGTAGTTTCAAATTCTTAAAAGATCCCAAGTGCTTAATTTCTTCTCTAAAGAGAATTCCTTCTCTAAAGGAATTAACTATGTAAGTGACTAGATGGCGATAAGTATATATGAAAGCCCTAAAATAGATTCCTTTGCTTGTTCCAAAGAGAACTGTTAACAGTGATTAACATGGAACGGTGCAATGTAGGATAAAGGTTTTCTGGAAGGGTAGAATTTAACACCATGCTGAAATATGTATAGCAAAGTAGCACTGAAAGGACTTGTCTTTTTGTTATTATTTTTTGTATTATTTCCTTCCTGTATTATTTCCTTTCCTTGTTTTGTAGGCTATACCTACCACTGCAGGTTAACTGTGCTGTGAGGTAAATAGATCATTTTTGTCTCTATACTAATACATCCAGCTCCGCCTTGTTTGTGCTTTTCTGTAGCCAGTGGAGCTGACATAATTTTGCATTTGTCTGAGAAGAGATTCAGCAGTAAGTCATTAACAGAGCATATGATATGCCCCCTCCAAAAAAATTACTTGATTTTTCAGGTGCGTAAGTCCAGTAAATTGACTTGTATTAAGAATTTGGCCATGGCCCATCATGAGCATGTCATGGGGGGGGCTATGAGATACTTGTGGCCTTGGTCCAAGTGGTTAGGTTTAGTTTTGTATGTTTGAGAAAATGGGAGAGATAGTAGCATGGTATACACCATAACATGTTTGGCCTTTGCATCAATACTTTCAGAGTATCATTCATTAAATCCTATTTCTTCTAGAGAAATGTAATTTTTCCACTTGTTTTTAAAGAAAAGACCAAATAAATGTACTGTTTGTGGTAAAGTTTCTCTAAGGGAGTAATGATTTTTGTGGTCTATTTGTGCTGCTCTGTCATCAAATTTATCTGTGGATGGTCATACCAGTTTCCAGTCATTAGCACTGATAGCATCTGGTAATTGCTTGGCCTTTTATACATACAAACGGGGGTTATATTTAGAGCACACTTTTTTCACTTTAAACGTGGTTCTTGCTCTGATGCATTTGAGACTTAGCTTCACTGATGCTTAAAATAGAACTTCTGGCTGTTGTTGGATACGATCTGGTGTTCATGTTTTATATGTTCCCACTTCAGCAGGGAAAGCCTTGAACTGCTAAGTTGGGTAGCAGGTGGTATAGCTAGATACCAAGCAATGGCTGCTGAATTCTTCATCTATTAATGAATTTTTGCCTGTGTACCCATGTCTTGTACCCCAGAATACATGGGCTACCACTACAGGGAAGCTGGAGATGATGATCAAATGCTACCACAGAAAGAACCTTTTCCAGCGTTTGATGTTTCTAGTGGAGTTCTCATGACCTGAAGACGAGGGTTAAAAAAGCACATTGGCAGGTTGTTTTCTCTGGGAACTCTAAACGCAACTGAAGTCCAGTCAGGAATGGTGTGGTCACAAGATGGGGGGTAGAAGATGGAATTCTTCACTTTATTAGGCTCTGGGATTATGTAACTGCAAAGCTGAATGTTTTTTGTTTCCCACTAAGGGGAGAAATTCTAGAATTGATGACTGGTGTTGTAACCACCTCTTGTTAAAGCGATTTTGATCAATTTACCCTTCTTCTGCCACTTCCTCTAACTCCTGCGTTACTGAGACAAATGTTATTTTATTTCTAACTTTATGTAGAAAAAATAGTTTGTATCTCCAGGACTGTTGCTTTTATTTTTTTTTTCCTCTCCCCCGCTTCCAGAAATGTAGCAGAACAAAATTCTGAGTTGAATTACAGACATGCTATTCTGATGATGTTTTTTCACAGGTGAAATGTATGCCATGAATGTTGGACAATGTCAAGGCCAGGTAATGGCACAGCAGAAACACATCTAGAGCTCTTGCGGTCAGTAGGAGGGGAACTTCAGCTGCTGGGACAGATTTTGTTGAGCTGTCAAAATTTTGAAGTATCTGCAACACTTTCTCTGAACTGTCTCTTCATATTGACATTGGGAAGTGTGAACCTCTGTGAGCAGGATTTATTTCTTCCCTCAGTCTGTATTCTCTGTCATTCTTGACTGTTTATTCTGTTAGATCTTTGTAAAATTATTTTTCAGTTTAAACCCTTCCTATTTTTCCCACTTCTGCATTACAACCTTCATACTAAGATCTCAAGTTCCTGCAAAAAATCCAGAGGCAAGAACAGTGTGTACTTCTGAATGAAATACTGTATTTCAAACTTTGCTCAAATATGTGTAAGTCTAATTCTTTATAGCCTTGTAATTTTCCTCTGTCTTCCCTCTTCTCTTTCCTCTATCTTCCCTCTTTGAAAGGGGAGAGAGGAAGTAAATTTCCTTCCAGAAGAATAAAGCCAATTTAGTCAATTATTTAATTACTCTTGTAACTACTAGCACTGTTAAGATGCTCTATAAAACTCAGTATCAAAACAGTTTTTAAAATGCTGCATGTTCAAACTTTAGCTCTCCTCCTTCCTTCCCTCCTCCTATTCTTGGGAAGTTCTGCAACTGTTTCTCAAGCAAATAATATTTAGAAGTGAGTCATGAAATGTGGTATTAGATGGATTAGATGTTTTTTTGGAGAAAGCCTGAGTGCTGTCTCCATGAGGAAGCTTGCTTTAGTCTGCTATGGGTAGGACGATGTTGAGTTTTGATGTATTTATTCACCTGGAGTCATTCAGTTTGCCATCTCTGCTGTGTTTCTGATCAGGTGATCATGTTAAACAAAGATGAATAATCCTTTGAACTCTTGCAAACATTTGATGAACAAGATGAAATTGATGTTCCTCACAGATTCTTTGTACAATATATGCAATTAAGCCATCAGTAGCTTGCAATTAATGAATAATATCTGTATTGGTTTCTCACCTTGTGCAGGCTGTTCTGTTTCATGCCTTTCATGTGTGCTGGTGAGACACTTTTTCACTCTTCTGATGGGAGTTGTTAGGTCCGCAGCTAGAGTGCCCTGTAGCTAATGGTAAATATTTTATGGAGTTGAGTTTTAGACATATACCAAAATCTGTGTAGTGCCAGAGGGGTGAGAACCGGGACACTTTTCTGTTGCCTGTGTTTTGTTACGGTGGCTTGTGATGCTGCTCATGTAATTACAAGGGAAGAAGAACTATAGCTAATGCTTTTGTTGGTAGCTGCGAGTGAATTTCTCTTTCCATGCCTTTTCCACCCAGTTCTGGAGCCCAGAACAAAGCACACAGCAGAGGTCACCAGCTGAAATAAGTTTCAGTCTGTGCTGGCAGACCCAATTTGTGGGAAAGGAGTTGAGGGCTTTTCCAGAAACTAATTCTTGCCTGGTTTGGACAGAATTTCATTTTCAGCTGCGGCGAAGCTTCTGTGCTCTGTCCAGAAAACATCAAGGAACTCTTGGATTCTTTCTCTTGTTCATAAATTTAGGAAATTCTACCTGTTCATTTAAGTGTTGTCTCAAGAAAATCCAACTGACGCTATCTGGCAAATGGCTCTAAATTCTTGGAGAGAGGGGACAAAACTCTCTGCAGCAGGAAAAAGCAAACACTGGCTTCCTATCGTTGTATTTCCTGGGTGGGGAATGGTTATCAAATGAAACTTTGTACACAGCAGAGAGAAAGCCCGAATTCTAGGAGCCTTGATGAAAAGTAGAAAGAATTGTCGAACCCTGTTACTTGAAGGTGAGAAATGGAGCTTCTACTTTTCATTTTAAGGACATCCTTATTCTTACAATTAAAGGTTTGTTTCCCTCTTTGGCAGATAGTTTTTATATTCTGTTACAGTTTTAATAACTCATTTTTTTAATTTTGAAAGTTATTGACATTAGATGGTTGTTTTAATGTTCTGCATTACTGTATTTAGTATAGAATTCATATGAGAACTATTTTGTGCCACAAGAACTGGCTTTTGCAATTTGGTTTTCTTCTATATTCTAATGAAAATAACAGTCACACCATGTAGGAGTCAGCTGGAGTCCAGGAAATGTGAAGGAATAAATTCATATTCATAATGTAACTCTTGTGTGATGCTTAAAAATCTCTTTCTGAGTTATAAGAATTGGGAATTTTAATCTTTGTAAGATTTGTATCTAAGATTCAGCTAAAAATATGGTTCAATATGCAGGGTAACAGTTAAACTTCTCATGCAATTTACGTGCTAATTTTTATGCTACAATGTTTTCTGTGAGTTAGTGCAGAATAACAGTAGAAATAGTGTCATCATCTTGATGTGTTGGAGATCTGCATTTCTGAAATGATCTACAGAATTAAGGGATTTTCCTTTCAAAGTTTTATCTACACAGCACTTGGAGAGTGTGGTGTGGGTGTTTTTGTTTGTTTGTGGTTTTTGTTTTGTTTTTTTCTTACCCTTGTTACAGCAGTCAGATGCTTTGATTGCCTGGCTTTTGGAATAGAAACATGGTGGGTGACTACATGGTTCCGTGTGGGGAAGACACACTGGGTGTGAGACTTTTGCAGTATTTGGGCGTATAGCATGTTGTATATAGGATTCCAGATCATATGTTAAGTGTAAGTGACTTTAAAAGGTTAGTTTTGGTAGTTCCTCAGCTTTAGGGAGTGTATCAGTCATCTAATTTGGAATTTCTGTATTTCATGTTTCTCTTACAGAGGTAGTGTTTCTTAGTCACCTAACGCAGAGGAACTGAGCAACTTCCCTGTTTACAGATACCTCCTTATGTTAATCGAGACTAGAGAAATGAAATAGGAATTGTCCTAAAAATTCTGATGTGATAGAAAAAGGCATGTCCGTAGCATCACGAATTATACCTCTCTCTGCTTTTCCCAGTAGACCCTACTTAGCGCTATGTCAACACACAAAGTGCTGCCTTACTTTGGTTCCAAATTCTTGCTTCTTTTGCTTTCTAATTTTCCTTAAAATTTGGGAGTTTTAAGAAAATTCTATTCATTTCCTGCGAGTGTAAAGTGCTAGGAAAAATTGTCTCTAAAATAATAAATGCACACAAACAGAACTTTTTTAGGACATTGAAGGTTCACCTGTCCCCCCACCAAAGATGATATATTGAAGGACAGCATGTACCTCAAGCCTTGTTAAATAATTTCAGATGCTTAGAAGCCAAATATTAACCACAGCTGTACAGTTTCCTGCTCTTTCTGCTGGTGTTTGGTCATGCTTTTCCTCCACACAAACGTAAACTTCAGGCCTATTTGTAGCAACATCTTGAATAATACAAGCTGTAGTTAGTCATGTATTGCCAGAAGCCTCTGTCAGTTGCAGAACTGCAGGATAATAATGAATTTACTTGATCTTACTAGCTAGAGTTTTAAATATGCATATTGTAGCATTGAAGACTTGCCATGCTCTAGATAAACCATTTACTACCATAACAAAACCAAAATAAAAGCATAAAAAAATAATGCTTTGAGATTGTTTCTTCTTGTTTCTGCTTATGCTTTTGTTTTGCGTCAGTGATGACCACAAATGACAAAACTCAGGTGGTGGTACGTTTTATTATTTAGAAAATAACACCAGCACTGCCACTTAAGGGTTTATTGGCCAGTCAACGTGTTGCATATCTCAAATACAAACTTTTGTCAAAATCCTGGTGTCAGTTGATTTGGTTATAGAAGGAGAAGCAGCTGCTTATAGCACGTAAGAATTTTCCAATTTTTCCAAATGATTTACAATATCCAGATGAAAAGGAAGAACCTTCATTTGTCCTTACATGGGGCAGTGCAGGGATGGGAGCAGGCAAGATGCTGTGCACAGTGTTGTGTTTTGTTCACTTTTGGTGTAGCAAGTGATGGAAAAGCAGAAAAGATGTTGACGTCACTTAACTGCAAGTAAGTATGGGCTGTTGTCTTTCTAAGCACAGAGATCGTGACATATTTATTTCCTTGAAAAATACACTGGAGAATCCATACCAAAGTTTTGAGAGTTACTACTTGGAGAGCTCGTGATGCGCGGGAGAAATGGGTCCTAGATGATGCACAAAAGCATTTTGGGATTAATTACTTATGCAAGACAAAGCTACTCAAAATCTTTGTAAGTCCCTTTCTAAGGAAAAGGTTATCAGTCAGTTGCTTGCTCTGTCACTCCTGGCTTTTTAGCAAAGAAGAATGACTTCATTCTGTTGATTTATTCTGATATAATTGATCTAATGTGTGTTACTTTTATTGCTGTTGAGATAGCTGATGAAAGCCATGGAGGGAAAGAGAGATGGGGTGGTAAAAGTGGGGTTATAAGTACCATTCTTGGGATGCAAGGAGAGATGGTGAGGCATGGACAGGTGCTTTGGTCTGTAAGGCTGCTCCCGCTGTTACTGGAACTTTTTTTTAGCAAAACAGGTTTCATTTGTTTTCAGAGTTAGGTGAAAACGATGTGTGTGTGTGTGTGCATGCATGAAAGGGAGACGGAAGTAGGTGAAGTGGAGGGGAGGACACAGGGAAGATGAGCAGAAACTTTTGTATTGGACAGAAGTCCCTTCTGCTCCATTCTCTCATTGCCAAGTGTCTTTATTAGTGCAATAATTTCTGTACTAATGGCTCATGTGCTAAAAGAAGAGGCACAACAAAATCCCAAGTTTTACCTAGTGAATTGCAGCAGCTCTTCTGGTAACTTGTTTCCTGGTCTCTTAATTCAAATTTCTGCATGGAATGGGAGTTCTTTGCTGCCCCAGCTGTTACTGTCATTGGTGTTTAATCCTGCTTTATAATGGACCCATTCTGGACCATTTATTTCAAATTTTGTCATCATCACAATACTATTTCAATGATAATTCGGTACTTTAAAGCATCAATACCTCTTCAGTCCCTCTGTCTTACATATGTAACATTTATGGTTAGTGTTAAGATTACGGGTTTCCATACATGCCCTGTGGTTCGGTTGCTTGGTGAGGCAGATCTGTGGGTCTTGCTCATCAGAAGAGCACAGACTTCTGCTGCACACAGGTGTGTTGAGCAGTGGTAAAGTGATGCCAGACTGCAGAGGGGTTGCACCAGTGTGTCACTGTCACGTTGCTTGGGTACAGCCTTCAGAAGCTCCTGGTCTGTTCCCTGTCACTGCCCAGAACCTGCAGGCATGTTGTCCTTCAGAAAACTCTTGGGGAAAGGAGACAGGAGAGGTTTTCTGTCATTGCAGCTTCCCAGGGCATCCTGGCTGAGATAGTCATCATTTGGTTTTTATGAATTCATCAGGGAATGGAGTGGTTTTCAGCTATATATAGTGCATAATGAAGTCAACATTTCAGCACTTTGAGGTTTGGCAGAAAGAAGGATTGACATATTTTATTGATCAAATTTGTTAGGAGCAGGGCAGAACTACAACCCATAGATCATTTTTTAAAATATGGAAAGGTTTATTACCATGTTGCTGAAATCTTTGTTGTTGGGCATAAGATTGAGGTATTAGAGACTTAGAGAGCGAAAGTGTTTGATGTTATCCTTGTTCTCAGTACTAAAATGAAGACTGAGATTTGAAAAGTTTGTACCAGTACATACAAAAATTTGAAGTTTTAAATATTGTCTTCTATCTGAAATATTTGGCATTTAGGGAAAAGGTTACCTATCTTGTGAAAAGTGTGCAAATTACTTAATTTGACCTATGCTGTATATGCTTATATCATTTACACTCTCTGTCACTTCGTGATGTTTCTGTTTATAAGCAGCAGGGCTAGCATATGAATTTTCACAAAATCCAAGATTGCTACTTAATTCTCATTAGCCAGGTACGCTTATTCTGGTCACTGTGGTGCTCATTGTCCAGGTTATTGCATGTGAATTATTTGCTACATTGTATAATTTAGTGAAAATTGTTCCTGTCTTCATTCACTGCATAGATGGGTTGTTTAGATGTTTTTAAACAGGACAAAAAAATCACAAAAGCACTGATGACAATAACAAGCAAAATAGCTCTGTTCTAGTTGTTCAGCAAGATTAGGGGCTTTTGGTGTTCACTGTATTTGTTCATCAGAAAAAGAAGCATTTTAATAAGGTTCTCCTCTTAGTCTGTCAGAGGACTTGAGTTCCTAAATAGAGCTAAATGTCAACTGAGTTGTGATTCTCAATCCATTGTTGTAGTTTGCTTAGACAAACAGGAAACAAATGACATTTCTCCTGGTTGTGAACCTACTGCTGTAACCCATGGGAGAAGAATGAACTGGCATTATTTATTTATCTATTGTGTATCAGAATGGGCCAACCTGCTGTAAGTAACACATTTTATTTGTGCTGCTGCTTGATTGCCTTTAATGGAAAAAATGCCTTGAGGCCTAAAATACCTTTAAATGTGTTTGGTTAGTGCTTTTTTTTTTTTCCTCCCCAAAATGACACTGTGGCTTCCAAAAAATAATTGAACGAAGTTACACGCTTCAGTTATTTTTCCCCAGGTAGAAGTCATGCATCAGTTCATGAGCAGTGTCAGCGTTTAGATGAAATGACTACAAAATGTGAAAGACAAGATGATTACTGGTCTAGCCATTATCACAATAAACAGGAAGAGTAATGTTTTGTTTCTTTCTGGCAGATGTCTAGTATTGTTTTCTGCAGTGCAGCTGTGGTTACTGTAAAGGGTTTTCGTTAGACTACTCCTCTAATAACTCAGAAGTAGATTCTGCATCAAGTCAGTCATCAGTGCCCAGATATGTCTGTTTATAATTGGTAAATCTTAAAAAAACAGAAAATCAGCCCTATCTCTCTTCCTGCCCCTGCTTAGTCCCAACAGCTTTCCCTGTTTCTGCAGGTTTGACTTTTATAGTACTTTATACCAACAGGGGGCAAGAATTATTTTGTGATCCAGAATGATTGTATTATGATTCATCTGTTCTGCTTGTCTTTATATGTAAAATATTTCTGTTCTAGAGGTTGGCTTCTCTTCACAAGCCTCTTATCTTTATCTTGGTTGTATTGACATCAGTTTAAAAATAGACATGCAGGTTAATCTGTGGTGATATAGTAGTATTTTTCTTAAGTGTCTGTACTTTTCTGTGACATCTTCTGGGAGTCCTCCATCACCTTACAGTGCCAAGAGAAAAAATTAGGCATGTAATAAAGTGGCCTAGGAATAATCCGCTCTCCAAGTCCAGCAGCTTTCCAGCCCACGGAGGAGCTTTCCAGTACAATTATTTTCAAAACATGAAATGTACTTGCTGAATGACCTAGTACTGGCAGCATGAGATTAATGTGCTCTGCTTGCAAATATGACGTTGAGCTGCCGTTCGGGAAAAGTCTTTGTGCTTCCTCATGTACATGATTTTAATGATGATAATGCACGTGTTTTGTCAAGAATAAGTAGTCATGGATTGTCTTACTGGTTCATTTAGGGGAGGGAATTTTTCTGATAATTGGTTGTCTTAGTTTCTTAGCAGATTAATAAATCCAATTAAAAAGCTTTTGTCAGAAGTGCACCCGTTTTTTATTTTAAACTTAAAACTGAAATAATATTTTTTGGGTTATTATCTAAGGATGCTAAGACACAAACATACAGGGAAATGAAAGTTTTGTTCACAGAAGTTGAGATGTAATCTCATAAAATGTGATAGCAGTCAAAAGCAAACAGCAGAGAAGGGCAGTGAGACAGTTAAAAGTAGAATAAACAACCATCAGCTACTCTGTTCAGTAACTGCTGTTTCTAAGGAAGCTACTTAGAAACTGACATATGTGGTATCTTATGTAAAACTGTGATTAATTTGTTTCCTTGCCTGTCAGTGGAATATGATATGTGGAAAATATGCCAGGCTTTTCCATCAGGATGGGGAAGATGTTGCTAAGATAATGATGAACTTCTTGATAAAGCAAGGAAAATTGTATTTTAATTCAAATGAAAGCTGGCTTTTCTCCCAAGGTGTTTGTTTTTCAAAACTGGACCATATAAAAGGGAGCTTCAGCCAGCATAGTGCTGGATCCATCACCAGGTTCAGAATACACCACTCGTGACTCCTTCCCACCTGCCTGCAGGTCCTGGTTGCCTCCTGTAGGATCCGTTTTGGGCCATCAGGGTGAACTAATTGACTTCAGCTGCTTGAAAAACGAATACATTTCACTTAGTGGTCACAAAATTCCTTGATCTAATGCTTGGGAAGAAAACCCCACTTGGGAAGGATTGGGAGGGATCCCAGATGATCGCAGTCTCATGGTTGGCGCATTTAGGTGGGTGTCAGCTGGCGTTATTAAATTCCAGCTCCAAATGAAGCAGAACAAGACGCGTTTGAAGTTGCCTCAGCCACATTGTAAGATCATTCTACAGTGGGGTAGTGTGTTTAAAGTGAATGTGTTACCTCTTTCTGTTCGTTTTCTCTAATGTCCTGGAGGGTGGGCATAGAGTCATACACCAAACATTCCTGCCTTGCAGCTTGGCCCAGGGTGGCCAGGTGAGAAGATGCTTTCTGTGAAAGTGATGAGTGTTCAGACAAGGGAAGGGGTTCAGAACAGCTCTGTGGCATCCAGTATCTGTAACCTTAATAGCTGGAAGGCTTTGCTGGTGGAAATCAAAATGCAGACTTCACGTGCACCTACAGTTAGGTGGCACTTGACCAGGGATGCTGTGGGCCTGGGTGTCAGTGGTGGATACAAGTTCCTCCAGGTTCAGCTGTGTAAGTATCTCATGAAATTCCTTCAGCGGTAAGTCTGAAGACACGACTTTGAGCCAAAAAGCTGTCCAAAATGTTATGTGATAAATAGGAGAATTTTTTTTTGTTTGTTTGTTTTGGTTGAGAATATTGCATAAGGACTTGTGACATAAAGAGAAAAAAAAAGGTATGAACATAAGTCCCAGAATCTCTAGCACTTCAGTATAACAAAAGCATAAGTGCCTGCAGACACGTATGAGGTTCACAGATCACACGTGGTTTATGCTGCTTCCCTCACCCAGCGATTTTGCTCAGGCAATGTCATCTTTACTTCATGTCAGGAATTGGAAATTACCCTGTCCTACAAAAGACTTTAGAAAATTTGGTATCTGCAATCTTTCATCAAACATTTATCACCTGTTCTGGCCTACTGCAGACTCAGAGAAAAAAAAAAAAGGCATCACATTTCTGACTCAATCCTGACAGGATCTGTTTTTGTACTCTGTAGTATTACCTGCACTGTATTTAATATCATATAACTTCTGAATAAATGTAGTCTTTGGTTTTTTTTGCTGGTACTGTAATATCTGACATTGGCTGCACAAACAATAATATTAACAATATATTAACATATATATGATATATTAACAATATATATATTAACAATAATATTAATAATAATATTAACAATGTTCTGCTAAAACAAAGCAGCTGATGTAGTTAATCATGTGTGGTTTTGGTCAAAGGAGAACTTGGGAGGTTGGAAATGGAACATTCAATATTTTTGTGCATAAAATGCTACAAATTATTTGTAAAAATGAAACATGGCCTTTCTCTCCCCTGTAATCTAACAGCAGCTTGACAGTACATGTGTGCAGGTAATACACAGAATTTATTCCAGAGCCTTTCCACCCAAGAGCTTGTGTGTCTGTGATAACCCGGGAACCCTCTTGCCCTTGAGCTCTAATATTCTGTTATTCAGTCCCAGTGATTCTCTTTCCTTGCCACTCCTGCCTGCCCATACATCTTAAGTTTTATTTGCATCGTGTGGGATTCATCTTCATTTGCTTTACTTTCTGAGTTTCATTACTTCAGGTGTGAGTTATCTGAATGAAAATATGGTGAGTGGTTTAAATGTATGCTTATTTTTAAGGTGATACTTGCTTAATATACATATTTCTACCATTACCCCCACCTCATTTTTTCCCCAGTAGAAGTGAAAAGTTGCATTGACAGTGAAACGTTCAGCTTCTTATGGTCCTAGACTGTGAGACTTGGAAATTGTGGTCTTGCTATTTCAGAATGGTCCTGTGCTGTGATGCTGCTGTGCACTTGGAGGTGTCCTGCAGGTAACCTCCTCCTACTCTGCAGCTGCAGTCACTCTTGATTTACACCGAGTTCTGTGTACGCTTTTCTCTTTTTTTTTCCTTCCTCATGTACTTGATCTTGGCAGAGAAGAAACACAGATGAAATTGAGCAATATTATTTTAGGAGGCAATTGAAGAAAAGCTAATTAGCGTTTTAATTGTCTTGAATTTTAAGTGGCTTCTGCTTATTCACTATGGGTTGAAGAACTCCCTTCTATGCCTGACCTGATTACATTAATTACTATTCTTAGTGTAGACTGCTTCTATTACTTGGAATTAATTTTACTATAAGGTTAGATCCTCAGCCGGTGTTAACGGGTGTACCTCTGTGATACAGGATTAGTTTATACCTGCTCAGGGTTTGGCATAATTAAGCCATGCTCTAGGGATACAGGAACCCTGAGCAAGCATGAGACATTTGGTTCTGCTGGTCAGGAACTGTGATTTGAGGAGCCCATTCATAATGGGCATTCAAAAGTGTTAAATGTAACTCTCTTTGACTTCAGAGCTCTCCAGAGGCAGGTGAGTCTGTTGGTGCTTGTCTGTGAGTGCTGCAGCTGGAACAGCCTAAAAAAAACCCACAAACCCCCCTGGATCTGTATCTAAGTGCCCTGGAGACCTTGTTTTGATAAACTGCTAGGCACCGCCCAGCAGTGAGATTGGGATCCCTATCAAAAATCCGGAGAAGCTGCCTTTTACATCATGTGATGGAAAAGGATGTGGTTGTGTCTGCCTCCTAGCCCATCATGGTGTAAGGGGTAAAACCTGCCATCTGGGAGTTTGGAGACCCTGGTTCAGTGCCTTCCTACACAGAAAATGTGGAACTTCTCATCCCCTGACTCCTGTCAAGCTATATTTTCTAGATTATTGTTAAAGGTGTGCTACTGTAAAGGAAAACATTAAGGCTGCAGTGGTTGTAGAAGACACAATGTGAATCTATCACCTAGGAATTAAGAATGCAGATGCTAATACTTGTTTGTTTCTGCATTTTTGGGGGCAAGGTTGTTGTTCTGGGCTTTGTTTGTGGTGGTGGTGTTGCATAAAACTTCCTTGAAGTTTTTTTTTCCAAGAATCAGCTTAGGGAAGAAATCTTAGTTCACATTTTGGTGCAAGATGATACTGAAATTTTTAGTAGCCAGCAGGAAAGAAAATAGAGACTGTGCTGAAGGAAAAGCTTGGTTGCAGGAAAAAGCTGTCTTACCATTTCGGTACTAGTTTACAAGACAGGTGAAATAATCCTTGTTTCTTTTGTATATTACATTCTATGTGTTAAAAATGTATTTTTTTAAAAAATTTAATTTATGACATCACTGAAGTACTGTTAGGAACTGGTGTGTACATCTGACATCAGATGCATGTGTAGCTAATTAATAGTCAAAGCTATCACCATGTGTGTTTATTCCTGTGTTAGTGCTGCAGACTTGCCCACCTCATTTACTCAAAATATCCTCAATCAGAGAAATAAGAATGCATACTGACATCCAACTTTCAATGTTGTAATTCCTTTTATAACAAAGTAATGAAAAGTGAGGACTAATTTACCTATTTGCCACGTAAATGTAGGTAATTCTTGATAACTGTTCTTGCATAGTTGTTTGGGATGTGATACCTGTAGTGGTTGACTATTTTTCCCTGTGTGTGCATGTTATCTAAAAGTAGACAATTTAAATAACAAACCCTGTTCAATTTAATAATCTTTGCCATCACATGAAGCTTGTCCTGTCATGGATGAATAGTTTTCTTTTTGAAAGTATTTTGCTGAAGGCAGCCTGTTTAAATTGTCACTTTAATGTGTTTCAGCTTGGTGTTTGTAAAAGGTGGATGTCTGCAATAAACCTTCTTTTAATTTTTTTTTCCTCCACTTCTATGTGGAGAGCTACCCATTTGGATGAGACTTTTTTTTTTACTGTTTAGTATCTAGCTTCTCAAATTTTCATGTATTTTCGTATTGTGTTTTATCGGAGAGAACATATTGCTGTCTGCTTGTTTAGAATATCAGATTGCCTTTCCTACCTGCACCATGATTAACAGCCTTATGGCAATTTTAGTTGCTTGCATATATAAGACAGTATTTGTAACATTTGTATTTATCTCTGTTTTAATATGATTTAGCAGTGGAAAATATGCGAATACAAGAAAAAAAACCCAAAAATGCTTTCCCCCCCACCCAGTGCTATGTGACAAGCCAGCTGCTGACTGACAAACTGTAAAACTTCTGAATTGCCTTGGAGTTATTTTTGAAGTCCATTTAAAGTCCATCTCTTGCTCCTCCTGGAGAAACTTGGCAAGAGTCACCTTCCTTTTCATCTGTGGGACCATGTGCTATTCCTGGCCTTTCCTGACCCTCTTATATCCTGATAAAGTGCCTGCCAGGTGATGGAGGCAGTCCAGATACAGGTTCTTGCGGTGTTTTTGCTGCTTTGCACCATTCTGAAAAT
This sequence comes from Caloenas nicobarica, assembly GCF_036013445.1. Taxonomy (NCBI): domain Eukaryota; kingdom Metazoa; phylum Chordata; class Aves; order Columbiformes; family Columbidae; genus Caloenas; species Caloenas nicobarica. The sequence goes on along the minus strand of NC_088284.1, from coordinate 83,890,474 downwards.
GCTGGAGCAGCACTGAGGAGCTCAACATGCCTCTTGTCTGAGGTGGCACGTTCAGCTACCTTCTACCTGCCCCAAAAACTGCTCTTTGTGTAGCTGCGTCAGGTGTTCCGGGCACCCCTACTTTCCAATATAATGAGCAAATATTGAGTTCCGATTAAAGAAAAAAAAATAAAAAACAATAACACTGTAGAATATCTGAGTAAATCTGCCTTTGCACCGTTGTAACAACTGAGACAAGCAGGTGGACTTTGGGGCCTGGTGGCTGCTGCCACGAGTGTTCAAACTGATCTGTGATTTTCATTGTCTACTTTTGCTTCAGACACTGCAGCAAATTCCTTTCTCTGGTGTTACTGGCTTAGAAGTGCACGTGCTGAGGCTCAGACAAACACAGCTCCTTTTTCTGCAACTGTTTTTTCCCCATGTGAGTGCAGGAACCCCTCTGGTGGACCTTCATCCTTGCCTGTGAATCTATGCCTCCAGTGCTTGAGGTCCCGTTTCAGGATGTCTAATGGTGGGCTTGTCTGGGGAGACAAAGCTGGAGCAGAAATTCCACTCAAGGAGATCTCCACCTGCCTGCAGTGCTCTCTACTGGCAGTCCTTGGCACTCAAAGTTTGCCTTGAAGAAGTGCCACTTATCTTGGCTGTTACTATTCAATTTTAGTGGGGGGCAGGGGGGGTGGAAAGATCCTTCTGTTCTTGGTAACAGTTTTTCTTGCTGGCAATAATGCAGCAGACAGAGCCAAACTTAATTTTGGTCTGAAGGTTTTCATAGGATTGAAGGGAAATTGCAAGCATTTGGTATGGAAAACACTGAAAAACAATAAATAGTTCCATGATGCAATTTTTATAGAAAAGGTACCTAACTTAATTTTTAAGAGGAGATTCACTTGGAAATATGACAGTATTTAGCCTTGGAAATTTGGAATAAAGCTACACTTTTTGGTTTTGACTTGGAGTGCCTTTAAATGAGAATTTAAAAAATATGGACGAGTGATAAATAGGAACAGGCCACAGCTACTATGTATTGAAAACCAGAAGGTAAATAGATTAAGACTTTTTTTAATCCAGTGACCTATGAGGATTTGTTCTGGAGGTTGTACATTTCATCTCAATAAATTCAAAATCGTTGCATTTTTAGGTCAGAGCTGAACTGCAGAGTTAGATTAATCTCCCTAATATATTCCTTTGTGAATGTTCATTACAGAGCTTTAGGAAAAAGGCTTTGGCTTGTAAGGAAGAGCTGAACTAAAAATATCAGAGAAACAGTTCTATCTCTTGTAGATAACTTGCACTAGATAGGAGTCATCTATTTTTTTTTTTTTTTTTTTGTTCCCCAATTTCGTAGTTATTTAACTGAATGTCATGTGGCTTTATTGTACTGCTACTTATGATGGTTTTTTATTCCTCAGAATTTCAGAATCTTGGATTTTGAAGGAACTCTGCTTTCACTTGCGTAAAAGTTTTTCCACCCAAATGTGCATGGATTCTTTAGCTAGTTTTTATTGTGTCATCGCTGTTGCTGAAGTGGCATGTTGTGGTGGATGATTTCTTCTGTCTTCCCTGTTTTATTTACGACTAAAGCAGTTGATTTAAAAGAAAAAAACCAAAACAAAACAAACCCCCCCCCCAAACCCCCAAACAAACAAAACCAAAAAACCCCACACCAAAACTCAAAAGAAACAACCCAAACAAACAAAACCCATCAAAAAAAACCCTAAAAAAACCCCCAAACAAACAACAAAAAAAAAAACCAAAAACCAAACCCACCATTTTTTTTTTTTAAGTTCAAATGTCATCTAATAAATTATGAAAATTTAATCGCAAATGGAAGGGGGGTAAGTTGTGTGCTGGAATTGCTGAGGTACCGGAGGTTTTCTTTACCTAGTTGTGTTGTTTTCTGTTTGTATCCAGTGGTTAACTACCCAAGTAAGCACAGTAACCACATAAATATTTTTGATACATTTTCTTGTTTTCACTCTGTAATTACTAACAAATGTTGTAATAAAATATCAGAACATAGAGTCTGGGGGTAACAGTTTTGTTTTATTTTGAGTGGTCAGATACTTAAGAGTATGAGTGTTTCAAATAATAAATACTAAGTATCAGAGTTTTTACACATTCTTTTAAGATAACTTTGCATGGCAAATGCAGTGGCAGCAGACAAAATGAAAAATAATAAAAACATTTTTTTGAGTAGTTTTATTTTTATATAGTTTTATTTCTTCAGGAAAGTATTTTCAGACTACCTGCCCTGCTCACTCTCAAATACATTGGCTCTTTTTCGGTACTGTGAAGCCAATAACTCCTTTTATCTTGGAGCAAAGAAAATTGATTTTTTTAATGTATTACACCAAGAACATGCATCCAATATTCACTAAACTTCAGTATGTTTGATGCTGAATTTAAAAAAAAAGTTGTCGCAGTGTATCTGAACTCTCTTTATTCCCAGTGAGACTGTGACACCTGTTTAGACGTGAAACACTTTTTAAATAGGGGTGTTTTATTTAAGTTCTTATGTCCATGTTTCAGTAGGAAACCTGATTCTGAGGAGTGTTTGGCCACTCGTGCTGCAAATGGAGGTGATGAGGGCTCTGAACATCAAAAATAAAGCTGCTTATTTAAGCTCTGAAATACAGACATCTCTGCCTTCTACATTCATTTGAAAGACACTGGATCTTCTGTAAAATTTGTAGTCATTGTTACGCAGTACTTCTGCTTAAAATGAAATGTATTAGTATAAAATTCTGTAGCTGTTCCAAATGCTGATTTTTCCTGCCTTGGAACCTTAACCTGGAAGGTAAATTGGCAGCCCTTGGTTCTAGCAGGGGTTGCACAGAGACTTTGGTTGTTTTTTTTTTTTTTCCTTTTAATGCAACTAACTGTTTCATGAAAAGGCAAAGCACTAATGGGTAGAAAACCAAGGAGTTATCTTAGTAGTTTGGTTCATATTCTTCACATAATCATAAGCTTTAATCAGTTACTAGCAATACTTGCGTCTTCTATTTGAAGGAAGGTTCTGTTATGAGGAAAATTAGCATTTCAGCAGCTGCTCCAGTTAAAGTATTACAATTTCAGTGCAGAATAAGAAGGCAAAAGCTCATGGCAGGACGGTGACATCCAGAATATAATGGTTTCCAGTGCCACATCCATGACATCGTTTTGCACCTGGAGCTGTTGGTTTATTATGACCCAGGTAAGAATGGCACTCAAAGTATCACTGAAAATGCCCTTTATTAGAGCCAACACTCATAAGAAAAAGGGAAGTATAAGTAATTTTGCATCATTTCAGGTGCTGAGAACCCTGACTTGTGTGGCAATGAACAGGCCTGCTGTCAAAGTGGGATCCTGTCTGTGGAAAAATGATGTGATATTTTGGTCTTTTTGAGTCCTTCAATAATTTTCATTAAAAAAACCCAAAACAAAACAAACAACTCTGCTCACCGTTTGCATTGTCAAACAAAAAGGATGTTGCTGTGAGAAGCCGTTGCTGTGCCGTGACAAAAAGCTGAGGCCAAGCAGGAGGTGTGATGGGGAGTGCAGGGTGGGAGCTGCCCCTGTGTCGTGGTTTAACTCCAGCTGGCAATAGAACCAGGATAGCTCCCCAATAGGGGAGAGAATTGAAAGAGAAGGGAGAAACTTGGATTGAGATAAACATAGTTTAATAAAATAACAAAATACCAATACACTACTAGTACATATATATGTAAAATCAAAGATACTCAAGGCAATTCATCACAAACTTTGTCCACAACTGAGCAGCCAGTCCCAGGCAGCAGCACCTTGGTCCCAACAGCTGATCCCAAAGAGAGAAAAAAGAGGGAAAAGGCAGAAAATCTCAGAGGCCTCTGCAAAATGGCAAAAGGTTGAACTAAATGTTCTGAACTGAACTCCCCCGGCTCTGATAAAAAAACTAAGAAAGAATGCACAAGAGAAAAAAAAACGCTGAAGAGCAAGAACACCCAAGAGAGAGACTGGAAGATCCCCTCTCCTTAAATAATTAGCATGATGCTAATGGAATGGAACAGTCTCATTGATCAGTCTGGATGTCAGTCCAGCTCTGTCCATCCATCCCTCCTTCCTCGCTGCCTCACACCTGTGGGCAGAGCTCAGAGTGTCCTTGACTCTCAGACCAGAGCAATTAAAAACATAACTCTGTGCTGGTGTGTTATTTCTTGTTCTTAAAGTCCAAATAATGACCATACTAGCTATGAGAAAGAAAGGTTTCTAACTGCATAAATAAAATTAACTCATTTTCAGTCAAACCAGCACACCCCGTCAGCTCCTGGGGATACCGTGGTGTCTTGGAGGGGGCCACCATATGCATGAAGGGCCATGCATGGAGGTGATGGATCATTCATGAACCACCCCCTTGATAGTGCCTTGGGACGGTCACACCAGCCTAAAAGCAGTTGGTGGCAGAGGGTAGGTACTTCTGGAGATGGTCAGCTTTCTTTTTCACTTCAGTAGGTAATTTCACTGCTGCAGTGGTACTGGCTTTCACTTTCTCTTTATTTGTTTTTGTAACATTAAACTTCAGCAGCTGAAAGCAGCACTGGGGTTGTTTAGTGCCTGAGCAGCCAGGGGAAGGCTGGAGCTGGGTCTCTCTTTTCCCCAGAGATTGCCTCGTGAGCTGTTTCCTCCCCTCGCTGCAGCTTCATTTGAGATTGATCTGGTAGGGGTCTCTGTGTTCCTCTATGTGAGCTACCACCAGGATCCAGCCTTGGGGAGATGGGTGTGAGAAAAATCCATCTGGCCTTTCCTCTGTCTCTCCTGTGCTCGGTTCCTTTTAGAATCATAGAATCATAGCATCATTTTGTTTGGAAAAAACCTCTAAGATCATCAAGTCCAACCATTAACCAAACCCTGGCACTAACCCATGGCCCTGAGAACCTTGTCTGTGCGCCTGTTCAGCCCCTCCAGGGATGGTGACTCCACCACTGCCTTGGGCTCAGGTGAGACCTTCTTGATCTCCGCAACTGCCTGAAAGGAGCTTGGAGCCAGGGGGGTCGGGCTCTGCTCCCAAGGAACAAGCGCCAGGACCAGAGGAAGTGGCCTCAAGTTGTGCCAGGAGAGGTTGAGGTTGAATCTTGGGAACAATTTCTTCCCCAAAGGGCTGTCGGGCATTGGAACAGGCTGCCCAGGGCAGTGGTGGTGTCACCATCCCTGGAGGGGTTGGACAGGCGGAGATGAGGTTCTCAGGGACATAGGGTTAATGGTTGGACTCAATGGTCTTAAGGGTCTTTTCCAACCAAAATGATTCTGCAGTTCTAATGTTTCACAACAAGCTTTGAAAAAGTCCCTGGGGGTAAGTAAAGGGGTCTGTGTGTAGAGGAGGAAAGGACAGAAGAAGAAAGAGCCAAAAGGAATTATTTGCATGTTTTTCCCTCTAGACTTCTAGATATACCCTTAGCTATTCTCCGCTTCCCTGGGATGCCTACCTGCAACAGAGCTTCTCAGTATGTAATAAGAAACAGATTTTTAGTATAGATGAGTTGGTACAGGCCTTCCTGTAGGAGAGCAAGATAAATTTTTACTTGACTCTAGTAGCATACTCTAAATAAGTAAGAACAGAAACAAAAGGTTGTGGAATCCTACTTATTACACTTCTAAATGCTTATGTGCTCATTATCTCATTTTTGAGGAATCCATATCCTTAATTTAAAGAAGTGCCTCTTTTAATCCAGACTTCCGGCAGTTACTTAAAGTCTTTAAAATTCAAGTCCTGCTGCTTTACATTACTGTAACGGGACCAAGCTGCTGGGATGATTCGTGCTGTCCCTGGTGAATTCCTTGCACGTGAGGAATTCCTGAGTGCTGGAGGCCCGAGGCACCCTCAGTTACTAAGTCTATAGCAGAAGAGGTGTTTGCAGACAAACAAAATTGCGTAGGCAGCTGTGTGTGCTGGCAGCCCCTGCGTTCCTGGATGCTCTTGTTCTCCCAGAATCAAGGCTGCAGCTTCGTTTGGAGCAGCGGTGCGGCAGTTCCAGAGCCAGAGAGGGATGAATTTGTCCATCTGCCTGCCCTTCATCTGACAGGTCCTGTAGCACATTCAGCTTACCAGTCGGGAGAATCTGCTCTTAAATTTGTTTTATATTTAAAAGTTGTTTGTGCACCCACAGAAAACATAAACTATTTATGTGGAGGTTACCAGGCCATGGACTAGCTGCTTTCTATAATACGTGTGTGCAAAATAATTGTTAAAGGTGTACTGTGGAGCACACCTTCACTGTGTCAGTGGTGCTGAGAACTGTCAGGTTTCTGACTGGTACAAAAATGGAGAATTCCTCTTAAAAGTTTGTCAGATGTTTGTAACTGAGAAGACCAAACAGCTCGCTGTGAAGAGTTAGGTGTCAAGACAATTAAGTGGAAACATGGAGCAAAAGTGCTACCCCGTTAGCGTGTAATTTAGACTTACAGTAACCACCGCAGGCACCACATGTGCTCTAACAACTAATTGGGGGGCGAAGTAATAAGGCATTGATTTTTCAGTGCAGTGTTGTACTGAGTGTTCAAGAACGACTCCTGCTTCTCGGAATTATGAGCCTAGAAACTGTGAGAGCGAAAGTAATGTTTTATATTGGATGCATGCTGAGGCTTCCTTTTGACTTTCAGGAAACATTCATTTTTCCTGAATCTTCAGACTCAAGAACACAATGGTTATTAAAAAAAAAAAAAAAAAAAAGAAAAAGAAAAATATGTTGTTTTGTTTTTGTTTTGACTTAAGTTTTAATGTTTCACTGTGATGTATTGATTGTAAGAGCTCTGAAGAAAACCTCAAAATATCATAGGATAAAACCTCAAAATATCATAGTGATAAAAAACGAGACACCTTTAACACTGGACATGTGGTGCTTATGATCCCTTGTGGTACAATAGAAGAAATTCCACAATAAGGCCTGTAAGTAAATGTGAGTAGACAGACTGAAGGTATTTCAGTACCTTCTCCAAAGATTCTCATGAAAATCTTATGAATGAGGTGAAGCTAGTCTGCAAGTAGAAAGCATTTAGTGGAATAAAACCAAAATACAGTTTGAGATGAACTTTCTGATGCATTTTTAATCTTTTCATTCTAAGACTCTCTTTCTTGCTTGGTATAGCCCTTAAAGTGGAGCTCTCTCAGCTGTGTCCGTGTTCACGAAAATAATAATGATATCCTAAGGATCTCTGGTAGGAACCCTCTTTATAGGAAATCTCAAAAGTATTTGTCAGTAGTTTCCAAATTTCCCCTTTGCACAGTGGCCTTACGTGCACATGAGCACTTTAGAACGTTTACCCGTTAAAGTGCTGGCTGAAGTTCACATAATTCTTCAAACTCATGGTGTCAATATGTCCAAGGTCAAAGCTCAACAGCCCCTTTTTTTTGTCTCTTAGGTGATTTCTGAACACAAAGCTACAGATGTTGCAAATAACTGCTTAAGTTAAATATTTGTAATCATTAACAAGACGAACATCGATGAATGATTAGATTGTACAGTAGTATTAAACTATTGCATGTGATCATGTTAAAAATACCTGAGAAAAGCCAGTTAGGTTCTGATTTTTTTTAAGTTTTTGAGGTTTTTGGTTTATTGTGTTGGGGTTTTTTTCTCAAAGAGATGTTAGCTGTTTGTGGATTTATCTTAAAGCATGAAATGACTTTGTTAAGAAGCAGACAGGAAAGAAACTGAACTGGAACTATTCAGGTTTAAGTGATTTATCAAAACATTTATGGGGAAAAATGAAACAAATGTTCAATAAAACTTTTAAATAGTGCAAATATCACAGTGCAGCCATACGTTACATAATGTCAGCTGCAAGAAGTCACGAAACCATAAAGGGATAAATCTATATATGCAAGCACAGCATTGAAAAAAAATTACAGTTCTGTTTGTCACATGGCCTGTATTTTATCCATGTGCTTGCTGAGTTCCCTGCATACTTACAGAGCTGTGCAATTAATTCAAGTGAATATGTAGGTATGTATACATGTCATGTATGATACTTCATGGCATTACATAATTTGTATAGAGACTACACATACACTGTAAATGGAAGATGTGTAGTTAGTGGGCCCTGCTGAGCCAGAATAGTCAGCATCACAGAAACAACAGAGTACAAATCTCTGGTCTAAGCCTGTTTCAGCTTAAAAAAAAAAAAAAAAAAGGCAAAACCAGAACCAAACGAAACCTGATATAATGCAAATTCTGCCCTTTGTTAGACCTGAATGCTTGGAGCCTTGTGGGATGTTAGGAGGAAAACTTGTATCTCTTAAATACAATCCTGTTAATTGATAAAGAATGTAAAACAGTCCCTTCTGCCCCTCCTTTTGCTGGACAAAATAAGAACAACAACAGAAAAAGACAATCTCCTCAGTCATATCATAATTTCAGGCTAGCCTTGCTCAGTTTTACTCTTCCCAAATCTTTATTGGCTGTCACCTTGGCTTTCTGTTTCTATGGCTGCTTCTGCCATACACATATACAAATTATGTGTTTGTATTCAGCCTAGTCATGCGGCATTTGTCAGGGGTCCCTAGGGTTGTATTTTTCACAGTTTTGGCTAATAAACATCAAACTTCCCTTTCATTTATCTACACTGAATGTTGCTATTGCATTTTCAGCTTTGCCAAGGCTTGTGGCTGCCTGTGAATCGCAAGCCTAGTTGAGGCCTTGCAACCATCAGCATGATCTTGCCATACACTTGCAAGTGCAGGGAACACTCAACAAAGCCAGTACCCCAAAGAAAAAAAGCCTACCTCCAGATTCAGAAAAATCACCCTTATGTTGTTACAAAACTGGAGAACAAGTACAGGCAGCTTCAGCCAGTGAGGTTGCTAGAGCATATTTTATTTTACATTTGCAATGGGCTGAGGATCTTTTCATGGGTCAATTAATATAGGTCAGCTGACAGCCACTTATAGAAGCACAAGTCGAGAATATTTAAGTGACTTGCACTTACATGTGTGAGAAGACAGAGAAGGAAGAGCTGCTGGGCAAGGCAGTTTGTGACTAGAGAAGTGATTGTGCCACTGTACTTGGCACTGGTGAGGCCAAACCTTGAATCCTGTGTTCAGTTTTGGGCCCCTCATCATAAGAAGGACATTGAGGCACTAGAGAGAGTGCAGAGGAGGGAACGGAGCTGGTGAGGGGCTGGAGCACAAGTGTGATGGGAGCGGCTGAGGGACCTGGGGGGCTCAGCCTGGAGAGCAGGAGCTGAGGGGAGACCTTCTGATCTCTGAACTGCCTGAAAGGAGCTTGGAGCCAGGGGGGTCGGGCTCTGCTCCCAAGGAACAAGCGCCAGGACCAGAGGAAACGGCCTCAAGTTGCACCAGGGGAGGTTGAGGTTGGATCTGGGGAACTATTTCTTCCCCAAAGGGCTGTCGGGCATTGGAACAGGCTGCCCAGGGCAGTGGTGGAGTCACCATCCATGGAGGAGTTTAAAAGGCATTTAGACGAGGTTCCTAGGGACACGATTTAGTGCTAGAGTTGGGTTATGGTTGGACTCGATGATCCTGAGGGTCTCTTCCAACCACAACGATTCTATGAGGCAATGGAAATCATGGACTAGGAGAAGGACCAGCAGCTCTGGCGTACACCCGCTTCCTCTTGGTTTGTGCTTTTGGTGGATTTGGCAGAATGTGTTCTGCTGCCCTTTCCTGGTGGTCGGGAATGGTGGGAACAATAGACTCTACATCTCAAAAAACATCTAAGCGAAATGCTGCTTCTGCTCATTTGTTGTTACCGATGTCGGTATGAACACCACATTTGCAGAGACGAATGTGAAGGAACTAGAAAGGCCAGAGATTAACTCATTTTCACAGAGAAATGGAACTCTGAGAACAAGTCAGGCATGAGGGAAAGGGAGCTGCTTGGGTTAGCAGCTGATACAAATTCATTTTCAATGTCCCCTTAACCTTGTTCTTTTCTTCCTTCTTACTCCTGACCATTGCTCATAAACTTCATACAGTGAAAAATAACAGAATATTTTAAATTTTTAAGAAATTTTCCAAATCACTCCATAGATTAAGGTGTACATTTAGGCTAAGGACGAAATGAAGGAAGTTTTCTTGGTTGCATTGATTAGCTGTGGAGTTTAAGATTTTCAGGGTAGATTTTCAGGCTAGATATCTTAAGGCTTTGGGGTGGTAAGTTTGTTATTTTTGTGAGCTGTAGCCAATGTCAAAAAACCCCTATAATTTGATTTTAAGATACCAAGAGCCTTCATTTACTTTTTGTTAGATTCATCTTTACTTCTTGCTGAATATCAGAAGAGTTCCAACAAGATTTGAGTGCATTGCATAGACACTGAAATCAAAGCAGTAGAACAAAAACCTCAACTTTATCTACTTCTTGTGGTCTCTTTTCCCTAACTTTTGAAGATGTGTCTTTTGATTCTTTAGAGGCATATTTCACCCTGCATGTTACAGAGTGGTCTGAGGAAAGGATCTATGGTTTAATCTTCTACTAGTCTCCCTTGTGCCTGTGATACAAGGTTGTTCTGCTATTCTTTGTGCAGACTAATTTTGAACCACAAAGAGGCTGCAGGCAAGGAATGTTATTTTTTAAAAATAAACTTTAAACTTTTCACAGACTCACAGAACGTTAGGGATTGGAAGGTACCTTGAAAGATCACCCAGTCCAATTCCTCTGCTGGACAGACATAACAATGTAAAATTACTGTAACTATCTCTAGCACCAGATACTGGACCTCCTTTATCTAGTGAGTCATGTTTGTGTTATTTTGTTCCATTCAAGGTTAAGTTGGTTTGCATGTCTTCAGACATTAACAGATTTTTCACATGGTAGAAAAGGAAAATAAGGCCATTTCTTATTTTAGTTGATACCAGCTGGTCGTGAGCAATTTTTTGTGTGTATTGTAATTGAAAGAAGCAAAATAGATATCTTAATGAGCCAGGTCAGCTGGAGGAGCTGATGAGGTCATTCTGCTCTTTCTGGATTTGAGCTGTTTGTTCAGCAAAACATGGCTGTGTTTTTCCCAGGGGTTTTGAGCAACAGTATCTGATTTATAAATTCTGAGGTATTTTCACTTCAGGGTCGCTATTTACACATTAAGGGGATATTTTTTCCAGTTACTTTACAGGGTGCATATTTGGTTTTTTTACGTATACCTTGCTTATATCTGCAGAGTAACACACATTGGCATAGGACCGGCTGTAGTTAGTTGCTTTCTATAAATGCTGCTGCACTATTTCCAGCACTAAAAAATAATTGTGATGCTTTACAAGGTGACAGTTGACTCTGGCTGCTGTACACTAATGTGGAGAGCATGGAAGACATCAGTATTGTATCCAAGGATATGACTCATTTTTCTAAATATTCTTATGTCATGGGTGGTATAAATTCAAGGGGTTAACTCTTGCTTCAATCTGTCCATCTAGGAAAAAGAGCAGTGAGGTTACTTCTTGTGTCTTGCACTTCTCCTTAACCACAGGCACAATAAGGTAGTAATTGGTCAAAATATATTTTCTGTCTTAAAACCAAAGCTGGATATTTGAAGCAGCCAAGCATGAAATTTTGAGGTTTGGTTCTGTTGAAAATTACTCATATAGATATGTATCATGAAGCTTTTGCAGATAAAACCTGGAGGCTGCAGTGGCATGGTATAATAAGTAGGGGCATCATGTTTTCCTGTACAATGGGGCAGAGGACAGAGCTGCTATTACAGAGTGGACAAATCCACTTACGCTGGTACTGTTTAGCACATGCTCATGTTTGGGGGAAAAACAAACAAACAAACAAAAAAACCAAACCACCAAAAAAAAGGTCCTGCCTTGAAAAGGACCAGTGAACTTGTTCATGGCAATCTCTGGGCATCGCAATACTGTCTCCTATTCTGGAGCTGCTGTAGTCCTGCCAGAGTTGTTCAGATCTCTACACTCGGCTCTGCACATCCTGAGGAAGGTGTGGGCACGTCCTAAGAAAGGAGAAACTGGCAGATAGCTTAAGTCATGAGCGCAGACCTTCTTCATCACTTCAATCAGAACCTTTCAAGGTCTGCGTTTCTTTGGATTAAGAAGAAATGGAGAGATTGGGCTTTATCTGTGCGAGTGGAGGAAAGGGTTTGGTTGGGTACTAACAGTACGGATCCTTCTGAGCAGGCAGGGGTGACATTTAGAGATCGGCTCCATGGGTAAGAAGGTGTAGGATGGTTGATGAGGCTCTGAGGAGGAACCAGATAAAAGAAATGGGGTATGTGCTGCAGTCTGGCTGCTGCACATCTTTGAAAAGTTAGCTTTTAAACTACCTTCACAGAATGAGATGTAACTCAGTCTTTTAACTCGTGAAAAAAGGCTTATTTGTTTGTTTCCAATACTAGTTTTGTAGTTCCTCAGTGTCCTGCTGTGTTTTCCAAATGAAGTGTGTTGTTGGGTGGCAGTTGAGAGCGGCAAAGCACAGAATTCGCCTCTACCCTCCGTTTGGGCTACTCGCTGAAGAGGAGGATTTCTGGGCTAGTGGAGCTCTCTGCTTTATGCTACTTTGGCCTGCCTGCCCAGTAGAGAGGAAGCAAAGTGTAACATACGAGAAACATGCTCAGAATTTATTGTAAAAGTGAGCACAGTCACTGAACAGTATAAACCGCTTGTCACTAGTCAACACTTCTAAGGTGTGTTAGATATGTTAGCTGACTATCAAGCAAAAAAGTGTTTGCATTTGCTAATGTAAGTTACTGTGCATTTTTTAATGCAACGTATTACTAATAGGCATTGCATTACGAATAATTCTTACAAATAAGCAGCTTAACTTTGATGGCAAGCTGTGATAGTGACGTTGGCTTTGTTTACCCTTGGAAAAAGGTGGATACATTTGTCAAACACGGGCAGCATACCATGGCCAAGTGAGTGGGAGCTGAAGTCGAGGACAAATAGTTTTTCAGCATGGACTTGCAGCAAAGCACCCTTTTTCTGATAACTGTGTACATTTATTTAAATTTGAATTTTCTCTCAGTCTGCACCAGACTTGTTAAGTTCTGGGCTTCACAAAATGCAGGTGACATTTGTAGTTTATTCTCCTCACCCGTCTAGACTGGAAAACTTTCTAGAGAGAGCTTAAAACAAACAGAAGATATCATTATGAACCTCTCTGGCTATCACAAATTGCAGTTTGAAATTATCCCTCGTGATTCTACTAGGCATAGCATGGCAAACCTATATTGTCTGGAATTTTGTGTCATTCAAGTGTTTCTGCTGTAGATGAATTCTTCCTGTTCTTTTTGTTACACCACTTACAAAGTAATGACAACTCTGTTTTTAGGTACCTACATATTAACCAAAAGAGATGACAAAGGTAGTGATTTTTTTTTTTTTAAATGTTTTTTAAAAAACTGACTGAGGCCATCAAGAAAAGTAGCAAATAGTTGTTCCTGGCACAAACCAGAAAGAAGCAACTTCCTCTATCACAAAATTGAAAAATGTGCTGCCAGTGTAAGAATGATTCAGCATAAGTAAGCTCCAGATACCACTTAAATCATGGCAGAAAGGCACCTACAAAGCAAAAAACAATTTTTGCCTGTCTGTGTCCCCAGCAGACTAAAGACAGGAGCACAGATGGATCCGTCCTTTGGTGGCTTCTTGACTTCTGTGATCTGTCTTCATACCTTGTGGGTCGCACAGAGGTGTGGGGTGCTGTGACTAAGGACAGACGAGCAAGATGGACAGTGTGGAAGGACCTTGCTTTTTTCTTTTGCTGAACATGAGCCAGTGTGTCCAGGTGACCAAAAAGGCCACCAGCATCCTGGCTGGTACCAGCACTGGTGTGGCCAGCAGGCCCAGGGCAGTGACCATCCCTGTGCTGGGCACTGGGGAGGCCAAACCTCGAATCCTGGGGGCAGTTCTGGGCCCCTCATGCCAAGAAAGGCCTCGAGGTGCTGGAGTGAGTTGAGAGAAGAGAACAGAGCTGGGGAAGGGGCTGGAGCACAAGTGTGATGGGAGCGGCTGAGGGACCTGGGGGGTTCAGCCTGGAGAACAGGAGCTGAGGGGAGACCTTCTGATCTCTGAACTGCCTGAAAGGAGCTTGGAGCCAGGGGGGGTCGGGCTCTGCTCCCAAGGAACAAGCGCCAGGACCAGAGGAAACGGCCTCAAGTTGCACCAGGGGAGGGTGAGGTTGGATCTTGGGAACAATTTCTTCCCCAAAGGGCTGTTGGGCATTGGAACAGGCTGCCCAGGGCAGTGGTGGAGTCACCATCCCTGGAGGGGTTGGACAGATGGAGATGAGGTTCTCAGGGACATGGGCCAGTGCCAGGGGTGGGGGAACAGGTGGACTTGATGATCTTGAGGGGCTTTTCCAACCAAAATGATTCTTAGATACTGTCATTTTCCTTTCAGAAAATCAAGCTGTGTTTAATAAAATATTTGCTTATTATCCATTAAAAGATGCTACTTGACAAATGCTGTGCAGGACAGGACTCTTGGCTTGATGCTGTGATGGAATATGACTTCCTAAACTTGGCTTTGTTATTTATGTGGGGCAAGGTATGTGCACTAGACACTCAGGTTCTCGTGTTCTCTCAGGTCTCCCTACCTTCCGTCTCATAAAATATACGATAAAGATTGACAAACTGTATCAAGGCATTATTAAAGGACAGGCAGCTTAATCAATGTTGTAAACTAGAAGTTTGTGGAAGGATTATGCCAAAATGACATGACAGAAGAAAAGAAGCCGTGTACCAGATTCTGATGATTATATTTTAAAATTCCACATAAAGCTTTTGAGAGGCTGAGATTTATAATAATTCCAAACTTTATCTTTTAAAGGTCTTATTTAAGCATTAACCAAGATTTTAGTGGACCACAAGTTAACGTTTGGTGAATTCCATGAATATCTATCCTAGATATCAGTTTCTTTGTGTTTTCTTAAAAACTTTGAAGACCAAATTGTCCTAAATTGATGTTTACAGGTTCTGGGATGTTTCCACATACTTTTTGTTTAACGAAGATACCTCTAGTAGCAAAGAAATGGAAAAAGAATAGGAAAAAGGTGAAGAGGCAGAGCAATCTGATAGAGTGAAGCACCAAAAAGGAATAGAGAGTAGGAGTGGAAAGTATTCCCTTTTCTGTTTGCCAAGTAATACAATCTTTCCAGGTGATTGTCAGCATGCCAGAGAGAGTGCTGTGTTCCTGATTGTTATATGGTCTCCTGTTTTTTTAGCCTCAGCCCCTCCTTCTTTCTTTTTTTTTTTTTTTTGGCCCTCAAGGTTGAACCCCATAATCACAGGGTGGGGTGCTGGCTTCAGCTGCTTGTTTTTATCACCTCGCCATTCTTCCGGCAAAAGAACCTGAACTCCTGTGCAAGATTTGGGCTCGTGGGGAGGTATGCAGAGAGGGGGAATCTTACCGCAACACATGGTGACCTTTTCAAAACAAGCCAATATTTATTAGTCACCTTGAATGCAGCACGTTCTGTTCTTGGGCTGCAGTGTTGAAGAACTTTTGTCTGTGCTGGCAGCATTACCTGCTTCTCCATCAGACACAGCCGGGGTTTTGTCAGCCTCAGTATATGTGGAGCAGCTGAATTGTCAGCCAGATATGTGTTTCATGTCTTAAATCTGTTCACATGTACTTACAGATGATGAAAAGTAATGCTTAGACAGCTATGTGCTGTGATGATTAGTTTAGAAAACTAGTTAGTGTCAGCCAGGACTTGATCTGCTGGGTGTTACCTATTGCTTTTTTGGTCCTCTCTCCTAGGGAAAGGATTTTAACCCTTCTGTCACAGAGTGTATCAGTGGGGATGAACTGAGTGATAGATACGTGTCATAAGTGTAATTTAGAAATTTCCACATTCAGCATGGGTACGTGTCAGTGTTTGCCTACCGTTGAGCCCCACCTGGACACTGAAGACTCTGCGTTTACTATTAGTTACATTTATTTATGTATGGAAACTTGTTAAGTAGTATGATTTAGCTCAATAACTCAGTTGATGGTCTTAGCTGCAGAGGAACTCAAGGCTGATTTTGCAGTCTGACTTTGGAATTAATTTGGTGTGCTGCTGTGCTCCCAGGAGATATTACTGCTTTGGAAGAATATTTCCTCCCCCATTTCCTAAAGAAGACAGAGTGGGGATCATGTTTGTGTGCTGGTAGGTGCTGTGGTGGTCACCCATAGATGCAGCTCCTCTGAGGTGCAGAATCCTGGCCAAGAGCTGCAGTTACCACTGGAAAAAGTTTTTTGAGAGCTGGACTCGGAGGGGTCCAAGGAGGGAGCTCATGAGGTCCGGGAGCAAAACAAGGAGGGGTTTGTGTAGCTATGTCTCTTCTGAATTGGGGGTAAGAGAGCAGAATTTCAGTTTCTGACATATAAAAGAAAAAATATCTCTGCCAAAAGTGGGTTAAAATCTCATTTGTCAGTCAGGATATGAATTATTTCGTTGTCATGAATATGGGAGTCTCCATGTTCAGCTATGGAAGTGCTGAGCACTGGGTGAATTGCAAGGGTTGCTGTTGGTTACTCTTCTGGAGAGAGAAGTTATAACATTTCAGTGTTGAAGAATAAACCCCATAATTTGCAGAATGACATTAATTCCCTGCCCCTGCCCCCTCCCCCCTCCCGCCTCAGGTTTCTTGTGCAAATTCTATGTACTGGTTTGAACTGCAAATGATTTGAAGTGGCATAAAATCAAAATGTGGTAAAAATAGTAACTGAATGCAAGGTTTCAGAAAAATAGTGATTAAAATCTTGATGCTTAATTGTTTAAGTACCATTCATGTAAACTCACATATGGGTTTATATATAAACCCATATATATGCGAGAAATTTGGTGTGTAGGACACATCATGATGACAATGTACAAACTGTATTAGACTGAGTAAAGTAAGAACTACTGGGGCAGTTCAGTCTGAAGGTTCATCTAAAATCATGCTAGCAAGGGTTTTAGTTCTGTTAACATGCATGAAATATTTGGCTTTTGAAATGCAAGGGCAAAATGAGTTTTAGTGACTTAGAATCTGATGAATGTGAGATACTCTCCTATGGACAATTCAACATGAAGGGATTTTTTTATAATTAGGATAATAAATCTTGTGATATATTAATATAGCACGATGAGGATGTATCAAGTAAAATGAAAAAAAAATTGACAGTTATAATCAAATTTGGGAATAACTATTTTGATAAAATATTTGGCACGTATGTTCAAATTAAGTAAAGATAATACTGGAACTCAGTTTTCATGTCAGCATTAGATTAAAGTAATAGACTGTTGTATCCTGGATTTACTGTGGGTCATATATACCACGTGTGACCAATCAATGAACAGAGGAATAAGCTAGCTGCCGCAGGGAGGTGCTGCAGTGGTTCTTGGAGGCTGTTCTTACAGGTGTTCTCTTGGTACCCGTTTTTGTCCTTCATTTAGGCAATGAATTCAGGTAATTCTTTTGGTTTTTATGGTAAAAACTAAACTCCATGTAATATTTTCATGTGATCATTTAGCAAGATGAAGCCAACAAAAATTAAGAACTTTGATCTTGAATAAATAATTTATTCTCGTTTTCCTACCAGTCTCCACTAATCTTGCACTCAGAAATTTCTGAACTACAGAAGGATTGTACTCAAACTGATTTGTCTTTTTTTTTTTTTTTTTTATGTGCTGTGGCAACACTATGAGTTATTTTTGTCTTTGAAAGTTTTCTGTATGAAAGATTTAGTAAGCGACAACAACAGACTACAGAAGAACTCCTGGCAATGAGTGAGGCTGAGATTTCTGGCAGAAAAAGTGCAAAGAAAGGGGAGCAAGGAAGGCAGAAGTGGTGTTGATAAAAAAATTGGTACTATTGAGGCAGAAACTGGTGCATGTTGCTTTGGGAGAGCTCCTGCTGGTTGTCCTGAAGGATTTAAAGGAGAACACTAAAAAGGAAGAAAAATTCCAAATAAAAGCAAAAAGCATTGAAATAGCTTTGCATTCATCTGCACTGTGCTTGAGTGAGAAGCAGAAATCCACAGTGAATGGGATTTTCTGTGGTGTAGGGTCCCTGTGTGAAAATAGAAGATTGACTTCCCATGTACTGCAGTGTATCAAAATCCAGAGGCATGAAATAAATGAAGGAATCCATACAAAACCGAAAGAACGGTTGCCTTTTATTGACAGGACAACAGAAAGAGTCTCTCTTTTAATAGCAAGTAGTGTCCTTCAGTTCTGGAAAACTGGTAAAACTGAAGATCAGAAAATAAATTAAATATCTGGAATAAACATAAAAAAGGAGAACTCATATACTTGAAGATCAATGCCTAAAAATTAGTATTTGGTATGCCAATTTCTTGTGAGCCCAAGAAGAAAAAATATTTTAAAAAGCATAGAGAGTGGGTTTTTTTCTTCAAGCATTTCATCAAATGTTAGGAAGTTTTTACCACTTCATCTTCCTTAATTATTTAGATTTCAAAACAGAGACAAACACGTTTATTCTTAGAATGTAAATTGTATGGCTATTATGAAGTACTAAATAAGAACTGCAATTAAAAAAAAATAGATTGGAACACATTTAAACCAATAATCCAGATATGATAGATGCAGGGAAAAAACCTGTGCGCCCTAAACATCAGTGAGGTCTTTTGAAAAGTAACATTTCTGAACATGACCCCTCCCACCTTCAGTTCATAAAATCTGATATTGACAAAACATAAAACACGTTAGAAGAGATGAGAGATATTTTGCATATTTTTGTGCAGATACACAAGGGCAAAGGATTCCAAACATGACTGGGTTTTGTTTTTTAAAAAGTAGTAATAAACTTTATAATATTTTAGAATTTTGATATGCAAAATAATATTTTGAGGCTGCTAACTAATTTCCTGTTTGCTAATGACCCTTCACTGCAAGGGTGATCTCAAACAACTTGCATGTTTTTTTAATTTTGTTGCTATGGTTTGGTTTTTAAAGTCAACATGTAGAAAAACAACTAAAAGGAAAGAAACCAAATTTTAAAACAAATGGAAGGAGATTTTCTCTGAATTCTTCCATTAATGCTTAAAAAAGAATCCACCCAAAGAAACAAACAAGAAAAGCAGGGATTCAAGCCATCCCCTGATACTTTGTCTTTTATAAGGCATATGGCACTCTGAAGACTGACATAAACAGATTAACCTGACATTCTCCAAATTGGGAGTACTTTTTAAATTATATTGGGCAGAATTTATTATTGCCTGCATCTTTGTGTTTGAATGAACTGTTCTAGAAATAAAAAAAAAGTGCATCAGCTGAGCACTGCAGTTATGATTTTGCTTTATTTTTTGCCAGCTGGAAGATGTAGAAATACAACCTGATGACCTTGTGTGCTTGTCGATGAAGAACTTTTTCAGGGGCTTAATTTCTGTGTTAGTATTTTAAAAAATATTTTTAATAAAGTATTTTTCAGCACAAAAAAAAAAAAAAGCAGTTGAAGGCCAGCAGTTGTGTGGGGAGTTTTTCACTCATGGTGTGACCGGCCCACACTGTGTCCAGACTCCATCTCCCAGGTGGGCTTTTTTGCTTACTTGCCAAGTTTTGCTTATTTCGAGGTCACAGCTGCTGTTGAGCGGCCAGAACTTAACAAGAAGTCAGATTGCTGCACGAATGGCAGAGCTTTGCTCTCAAGGCAAACACTGCTCAAAGAGTGCTGGGAGTATATTTCTAATTTTAATTCCACAGGCTCAAGCTTATCTTAGGGTTGTGGGTTTGGTTTTTTTTGCCTACAAGATAAGTGAAAGTATTTACCCCCTCTGCAGAGCTGCGGGAGGAAGGAAACGGCACATGAAGGGAGCAGCCGTGTTATGAACGTGTGCGAGT
This sequence comes from Caloenas nicobarica, assembly GCF_036013445.1. Classification (NCBI taxonomy): domain Eukaryota; kingdom Metazoa; phylum Chordata; class Aves; order Columbiformes; family Columbidae; genus Caloenas; species Caloenas nicobarica. The sequence goes on along the minus strand of NC_088284.1, from coordinate 83,870,723 downwards.
ACATGTGAGCTTCCAGAGCCGTTCTCAGGGCTTTACAGGCACATATGAAGAAAACAGTCTTGACAAGAAGAGTAAGTGTTTTGAATGGGTAAACCGAAATAATTGCATGATCGGCTTGTGATGAGAGCCTGTGTGAGCTATTCTGTCAGTTCATATATTCACAGGAACTAATTTAATAATTGCTTCTCTGTTCAGTGTTTAGGGATTTTTTTTTTTTTTTAACAAATCTTTTTCTTCTTCCCTTTACCTGTGCAGTGATAAACCTGTTGTATTTGTGTAGATTCCAGTAGCTTTAAGGCTCTTCTGGTAACAGGTAACGTGTTTCTGTGGGAAGGGTGCTGATCCCAGGACACTTGGACGCTGCCGCTCACCCCCCAAAATCTTTTCACCAAGTCCTGTCTTTCTGTTTCTGTGATAATCAATGTCATAGCGGCAAAGATGACTTAATTACTAACCACTGATATCTCTGTCAAGCGTTGTAGCTGCAGCAGGAAGGGTCTCAGCTTGGGCTGACCAGCACAACTGTTGCTGCCGGTTCTGGCGCTGGTTTGTTCAGTTTAGGCTCAGTTTAGGCTCTGCGGTTGATCTGTCCTGAGTTAAACCCCAGGCAGCTGCGGCCGCTCCAAGGTGCATCACGCCCAAAACTGGCGGTGTTTCGGCCAAGATTAGGAGACTTGATTCTGCTTCTTGGAAAACTGCGTAGCTTATTGCTTAAATAATATTAAACGCCGAACTTTGCAGTGTACTGTTGTGCAAAATGAAGTGCCACACAAATCTACTTCATTAGGTGTCTGGAGTGGAATACAGTCTCAGAATAATCATCTTTACTTAAATGAGGCAAGTCCTGTGCTGTAGAAGGTTAATTTATGACTTTGACCTCAGTCTGGTAAAATACTTTAGCATGCACATCACTTTAAGCTTATAAGGGAAGGGTTCCATGGCCTTGTGTTCTGGTGCCAAACAACTGCGGGCCCTTGTTGTCCCAGAAGTATAATATTTTTGATCCTGCTGAACTTTTTTACTCAAACCCAGCAGGTATATTATGAATCACTGTTGAACAGATATATAATGAAAATAGTGAATCTCTCTGAGTTAAAATAGTTCTTTCATGGTCATTCCCTGAAAGGAAAGATTTTTGTGCCTATGCCATTTCAGATAAATTTTCCTTCCGTGCTGTTAAAGTTATTTAAATGTAGTTTATATTAAACATAATGTCTAGTTAGTAGCCTTCAACAAGTACACATTGCTTTTCAAACACTGCATGTGTTGAAATGCGTAACATGTATTTTCCATTTATGTGTAACAACAGAGACATTTCCAGCTTTATGTGTAACAGCTAGAACATTTTTATTTCTTTTAACCATAATGCGGTGGGAGATGAAAGCCTTTGAAATAATTCTTCAACAGAAGCTATCTATGAAAGGAATTCCCCAACAGAAATGCTAATATTGAGTTCCAGGAAGGAAGAGGTATATTATCTTTTACAATGCAAAAGTATCACAAAAAATGTATATATGCATGTTTGTGTTACTGATTTCTGAATAATCTGACAAATCACACAATTGGTTTCTGAAAGCAGATCTATTCCGGATCCTGGTTGTTAATTTATGTTTATGTTGTTGTTCTTGTAGTATGCAAAAAGTATAGTCAAGACGTTATTTCACTTTTGAAGTATATTCTTTATCCAAGATGATAGAGTATATGCTATATTAGTTATTTCATCTGACCATGTTTACGCTACCTTTTAAAATCTCGATGTTTCTGTCAATTAGTTGGGAATCAGTAGAGCAAACATTTGTCTGAGTTCTAAGAATAAGGCAAAGAAGTCTGTCTGTTAGAAAAGGAATGTTCTTTGCTAACAGTGATCCTCGAGTTTCTGAATGGTTAAACCTTAGAGGCTTTTTTGACAAGTTACAGCTTATTGATATCTCTAAATAAAGCACCTATCTGTCTTCCATCCCCAATACTTTTGTGACTGGTGACAGTGGGTGGTTGCTTGCAGGGAGGTGCTCCAGTGCCATTAGTTTCTGTTAGGGTTAGTTAATTAAGAACGGTTCATTAGATCTTTGTTGCAGTGAAGGAGGCAATAATGTGTTCACCCACGGGTATGCATTGGGGGGATTGTCTCCTGTGATACAACACATCTGCAGAGATCAGTGTGCAAAAGGAATACAGCTTTTTTTTTAACTATTGAGCTCTCAGAAAGCAATAGAAATATCTGTGCATGGAGCCCTTCCTGAAGGAGTGCTTTTATACTGGATAAAATTGGCAGCCAGGTAACTTAATGTGCTTAGGTTCAAATTTATTCCACTCAGAGATTTCTGGCCCTTCCAGATGTGTTTTTCTTCAAAATAATTACACCAGTATGCATGTACATTTGTGTGTTTACATGCAGGGCTATGCATATGCATAAAGTGTATCTTCATTTGTGTACATCAGCTCTAGAACAGAATAAACTTGAGGTTTCACTGCTCTCTGGTTACATGGCATTATGAAGAGCCTGCTCTAAACTGCCTCTCCTCAGTGGTGATTTCATGCTTTTACCAGTTATTTTCTGTGCCACTGTCAAACTCTGAATTTCTTTTGTGCAATCAGCAACGGAAACTGTTTTTCGCAGAACTGAGGAGGAAGAGCATTTGTCATGTGTGACACCAGAAGCGTGCTGAGACATCCCACCCTTCTCTTCTACCTTACCCAAAGCAGTTGGCTGATGCTGCTGTGTAATTCAGATGTCTGTGTTTCATGAGTGTCCTGTTTATTTAGCCCTGGTCCCGTTAGGGGATTACCTTAAAAGAACCGGGACAGACTTCTGGCAAATCCTTCTTGGGTTGAAGTGAAGTTCACCAGTAACATTTTAATAGGTCCCAAGTGTAGTGGAGGAGATACCAGCAGTCCATTGTCCTAAAATATAAATTAAAACATTAAATATACACAGTTGGGCTGCATTTTAGTGGTAAAGCAGTGCCTCATCATGCAAATGGAGAAACTGGTTCACATGCTGCCTTTCCGAATGAGGGAGAAGTGACGTGACTGTAAGATTTCCTAGATCTGGAGGCTCTGTGGACAAAGACGCTCCTGATCCCGCAGGTCACTGCATGTGGAAGTAGAAGGTGACTTTTCCAAGTACCGCTGAGCAGCTGGTCCTGCACATGAAGGCAAAAGACTCCAGCAGCAGCCTCCTTAAATTAAACAAGGGACGGGGAGAAGAGCTCGGCTTGCTGCCTCTCAGAAACTGGATCTGATGGGGAGAAACTACATCTAGTAGATTGCTTTTAAACCAGGGCTTTATTTGTAGCCAAAAATCAAAGCTCTTTAAACATCTCTAGTCTAGTAAGGAAACCTGTGAGATAGGTGCTGTGAATTTTCTCAGTTAGCAAGTATCTCACTTCTGCAAGCAAGATGCAATAGTGATAGAGAGTTTTTCAGCCACTGCTTCGCCTTCCTCTCTTTTAGGACGTAAAGCAAATTTGAGGGAGATGGGGAATAAACTGCCATTGTTTCAGTTTTATTTAACTGTATCATTATATAATTGTTCTGAAAGAAACTCTAATGTGTTCTGTAAGTTATGCTCCTTCATCCTAATTGTGTTTAATTAAACTTACTAAAGGTCTTTGAGATAAAATATTTCTCTGAGAGTGATTACAAATAGCTATTTTATATAGTGCCTGTCACTTGAATTTTAGCATTAGTAAAATGAAGCTCTGTATTATAGCCATATTTCTATAAAGCCATATTCCTATAAAATATTTTGAACCACAGAAGCATAAACCAGCAGACTATTCCTTATGACTGATGAGGAGCACAATAGTAATATTGCTCACTAAATCACTGCTCTTAATCCTTCAGAAGAGTATGCTGCTGACACTGGAATATTAGTCTAACCTCTCTTCTGTTATTTCCGTCCTCTGTTTCTAGCAAATGAATGACTGGGGGTTTTTTGTTGTTGTTTTGTTGGTTTTGGTGTGTTATTGTTGTTTTTTAAAATTATATTTACGGTGGTTACAGTGGCAATTTATAAGTGAACCAAATGCTTTTACTGGTGATGTTTGCAGAATTGTTGTACTGTAGCAGTACTTTAATAAGCATCAGTAATTAATTCTTGCTGTTGTAAACATCTGCGTCTTTCAGTGCCAAAGATGACTGAAATTGTTCCCCAAGTGCCCACTGAAATCTTCAGTGACTGCAAGGCTGTGCCTTATCCAGTGCCAGCTAGCCAGATGTGTTGTAATACCATGGTCACAGGACTTCAAGTTCCGCTGCTATAATTGCTGACTTTTTCTTCGTTGTTGCTTAATTCTTTTTGAAAATGGAAATGATTATAAGAATATCTGAAATAAGATAGAAACTCATCTGCAAAGTGATTCTTGAAGTATTAAGTCTGATTAGAGTACTAGATAAATTCATACTACTAATGAAAATGTAGAAAAAGGTCTTGCGAGACATTTAAAAGTACACAAGGGTTGAAAATAATTTTTTTATGCTTATTCATCCTTTGCATGCTTTCTAACAGAACTAGCAACTTTTTTTCACTGTATATTTTGCTGGCAAGCACAATTAAGCAACTACTTGAAGCACGAACTGACATTTTAGATTCATATAGGTCCTGTGCTTTGCCCTACATTTGTAGAGGAAACTCATCCTAGCCATAATTACTAGGTAGTGAATGGGAACTCATCTAAACACTTACTGCATGTTTCATCGCTGCAGATACTCCCTCTGATGGTTTTGGTAATTTCTTTCAGTCTTTGAATTCCTTTTCTGGTTGTATTATGTTCAGTGTTTTACTGCCATGTCCGTGGTCTTGTGTGGGTAACCCTGTGATAGGTACCATATTTTCTGAGCAAGATTTGTACTGGCAACATCCAGTTGCAGCTTCTTGTTAGATGAAAGGACTCTCAATCTCACATTCTCTCTCATTTTCGTTCATGACCCTTTATTTTCTTTCGGCCATGGAGTTTTGCCATGCTGCCCTGTACCCTGATACCAGTTTTCCAATGTGCAGTTTTCCGTTTATGCTGGAATTATTGGGCTTTATTTAATGTCTTTGAAGATGGTGTGGCTGGAGCCAAGGTGAAACAGTGTTAATCTCAGAAACTGTCAGTTTTGACAACTGCAGATTTTCACAAGGTGTTCTCCAGGTGAACGTTCATTTAGATTTGACCTCATCATCCAGTGGGAGGCTGAGATTTGTCAGCCTTCCAATCTTAGTGTAGTATTCCTGGATCCCTTTTTTTTTTCTTTCTTCTTCAGGTTATTTTCAGGGGAGGGGGCATTTTATGCATGTCTAGGAAATCCAGATCCAAATCCATGCATGTGATATTTCATACAGAGTAGATGCTGCCCCTTGGGCAGCTGTGGGCTGGTCGTGCTCTCCTTTGCTTCTGTAGAGGGAGCTACAGCTGAATCATTCAGTCAGCAGATTGACTGGCAGGTGTTGGTAAGTCTTTGCTTTAATCACTGATGAATTATGAATTATTATTATGAATTATGGTTGGACTCGATGATCCTGAGGGTCTCTTCCAACTGAAATGATACTATGAAAAAAAAAAATCCTTTGACAGGGCAATTGTCTGTAAAGAATTGCAATAGGTTTGTCTTTGAATGCGTCAAAACGTGCTCCACATGTAATGCTGGAGTTCATAATTTGATACCGATGGCCTGTAACATTTTCCGGTGTGACTATGAGAATGTTTTCTCATTAAAGAACATAACTAATGTAAGATTTAGAAGGTAATGTAGCTTATTACAGTTTTAATTTTGTCCAGGAGCAGAAACTGGTCTTAATTACGTATGTTTGAAGTGACTGAAGAAACACTTAAAAATATGAAATGTTAAAGAATAATCTATGTGAGGAATATGTTGAAAAAGGCCAAATGTTGACTTGCAGTTCTCTTGGTGCATGTAATTCAAATAAGAATGAAAGAAATATAGTGGGTTCATGTTATAAATCTGGTATATTTAAATACAGCAGGTGATCGCAGACTGAAGAAAAGTCTGTAACTGATGCTTCTGTTGGTGAATATCTAGTAATAATTCTGAAGCATGTCAGGAAAGGGATTGCTGATGCTTATGCAAGGGACATCTACCAAAAATGCCTTAGAAACCTGTGATTTTTAAAATGCAAGATGCAGCTGTCTCCCTGTACACTCGAGCTGCCAGGTTGCATCTTGCAGTGCCACCAGCTGCAGGCAGGACATGGAAGCTGCTGTGAACCAGCTGCTGGGGGAGATTTGAGGAATAAACTCAGCCTTTGCCTTTCACACCCGTGACAGCATTACAGGGAGCTGATCCAATGCTGCACAATTATATCTAAAAATTTTTGCTGCGTGGTGTCACTAAAACTCACGTTAAAAATAGTCACGCACAAAAATATAGTAGTTTTCTAGCATCATTGAACAAAAATATTTCTGCTGAGGTTTTTCAGAGCATTCCATCCAATGCTTTCCCACACTTTATTTAATGATCTAGAAGTAAATACATTTTCTGTTAATAAAATTGGCAGGCAACGTGTTGCAGAAAGGCATAGATGACAGCTTGAGTGACTTTATGAAGTAGCCTCATTTGAACAAAGAACAGTTTTTAAATACAGTGAAAACTGGTATTTGCCTATGCACTGAGAGATGGGAAATGCAGATCTCATGTCTCTAAGAGGAGAACAGTATCCTGGAAAGGAGAAATTATAGAAGGGGTCTAGGAGTCACAGTTAGCAAGCAATTCAGAGAGAGAATCTAGTGAAACATTGCAGCAAAACATTCTATAATGACCTTGAGATGTATGGAACTGAAAATCCTGGCTGCAAGGAGAGTTGGTTTCACCTGTGAGTAAAGAACATCTGAGAAGGATGTTAGAATATTGCACTTGGTGTGTGCATTTTTAGGAAGGTGTTGAAAAACAGTCTTGGGTTGTCACAAAAACAATTTGCAGGCTGAAGAAAATACCAAACAGAGAAAATCTTAAGAGTTCAATATGCTCATCTTACCTAAAAGGATGTGGAGGATGATGATAATAATCCAGGAGTCCCTCAGCAGGGCAAGAAGGGTCTCTTTGGTAGTTTTTTTTTCCTGCAAGATTGGTAGCGGTGAGAGTAGGGGAAAGGGAGATGGTCTCTTGCTTCTGCAATGTTACATAAATATAGGCACGTCAGCTGGGGAAGGAGCTCCCTGCCTTTGGTTCTTGTCATGTAAAAAGGCATATCTAACTTATTTTTATTAGGGTAGTTAGCTTTGAGAGCAACCCGTCAAGGTGTGTAGCAGATTTTCTGTCTCTTTGCACCTCGGGAGGTTCTGCTTTGTCAAAGCAACGTGATGGACATGGTGTATTTCAGCATGATGCAGAGCAGGCAGTGTGTGTGATTTCGTAGTCCTGTGGAGTCTTAAGCCCTGAAACTGGTGAAATTCTGAATTTGTACATGCTTTTCTCATCGTTTTTTCTTTCCTGATCGTTATGCTGTAGAATTTATTGAATCAGACCACGCTTGCTTGCTCTGTTTCTCATGATATGTATGTTGCATTGTATGTTAAACCTGATTGAGTCTAAAGGGCATTCTTCTCCAGAAAGCATATGATATCCTTAAATAGTTTTGAGCATTTTTTTTAAAAAAACTAAATTATTCATACATTGTACTTTCCCTGACATTTCTAAAAAGAACTTGTCTATAGCAGGGATATACTTTCATAGCTCTTTCCAGTGATGTAAACATTTTTGACAGATCTGTACCTTACTTAAATGAGCAGATAACATTTAATCCCATGATTTATATACCCAACTCAGTAGAGCTTTAAAGCAGAACTCATTTTGCACTGTAGACAGAGTAGTTGTTCGCAGCAATGGTAAGTCATACAGCATTCCTGTGATTAAGAGCTTGGATTATGACATAAATTCCTCTCTTTTTCCTTAATTTTAAATTTTTCTTTCCTGTGTTCCAAGCTGTGAGTTGCTGAGGACCTGGGTGGAACGGTGCTGAGCTCCCAGAGGAACAGTGGCACTAGTGGATTTGCAGGTTTCTGCCTGAGTTCAGAACCTCTCGGAGCTGGATTCTGAAGGGATAGGTTTCCCACACGTGTGAATGAGTTTGTTTGCAATTCATGTCCATAAATTCCTGCTACAAAGGTGCACTGAACTGGAGGGAAAACGTGCCTTCCTTCGGGACCTAATTACAAATGAGACTGGGGTTAAAGCATTGACTCCGCAAAACAAAGGAGTGAGGGAAAGATAGCACTTTGAAACTGCAAGGCCGAAGAGAAGCTATTACACTTTATAGAAAATTTAACTAATTGACATACCGTACACCTGAGCTTAGTAGAGGAAGTAGGGCAGAAATACTGAAATGCAGGACTGGGAGTCCTTTGAATATGGTTTATAACCATGTCCTCTTAGCACACTGGAGAACTGAGACTACCTGGGAAACAAAATACACTTTCTTTCTCCTGTTTTTGCTTTTGCTCTAGAACTTTGCTCATTGAGTAAGGGACACTCTCTTCACTTTCCAGCCCAGATTTGTTCGTCATCATCAATGGCAATATTATACTTTACTTAAATACCTAGTCTGTGCCTGCATGATCTGTATGCAGACCACAATCCATTTGCTCCAGTTTAGATTATTTTTGTTCTTTTTTAAAAAATAATTTCTGCCCCTACTCATCCTCCAAAGACGAAGAAATGTTTTGATATTGGATAGCTTATTACAGATTGTTTTTTCTACATTATTCCTTGAATTAGCCTAATGCTTGGGAGCAACAGTTGAATATGGCTGCGCTCTGCACAAACAGTATTACCATGATTCCCTCTCTGCATATAGAACAACATTTTTTGTTTGTTGTCTTTCTTTTTTTTTTTTATCCATCTGTTTGATGTGTTGAAGTTTTGTAAGATTTTATTTAATGAATTAAAAACAAAAACGTGGCAACTATACCTACGGATCCTTATCAGTCATTTATATCCTGAGTTCTAGTCAGTCCTGTCCTGCTGTTTGGGTGATGACCAGAGCCTGAAAACACCACAAACACCAAATTCCCACTTAGTGCTCCTGCAAGCAGAGGGCATTCTGCTGTTTCCACCACTTTTCATTTGATTTTCCTATTGAATCCCATGGGTTGAAATGAATCTGCAAAGTAGAGCTCATGTGGAGTTTGGAGGAGTAATCCTTTTAAAGAGTAAACAGCTATTTACTAAACAGTAAACCTTAACTAGAGCAGAGTCATTCTCTACTATTGCTACTTATTGTAACAGTCACACAAAAAGGTATATATGGCCATTATTTAGAAAAAGCATCTGGGAAGGTCTTACTTGCTAAAGCATTTACTTCAGAAATTGGCGATGCAGCAGTTTTAAGTGAATATCCAGTGTCTCAGATCTGCTAGATCATACAATGAGTTTTACTGCATATATTGTACCTTATGCAGATAATACTTGAGTTGAATGGATAAATTTGTGCCCATCTTATGGCTTCTAAATACATTTAGAAGGATATGCAGTTGATATTTTCTTGAGCAGAAAAAAATTGAAGTGATCATAGAATCATGAAAACATTTCAGATGGGAGAGACCCTCAGGATCATCAAGTCCAATCATAACCTAGCTACTTTTTTGAAGATAAATAGATAGTAATAGGAATAGATAGAAGCAAACCAAAGATGTACCAGAAAGCTCAGTCTTCAGTCCTGAAAGGTGTGGCTTGTTATCTTTCGCTGTATTTATGGTGTCATGTCTAGGTCTGGCATTTTTGTAAGCCTCAGAATTTGTTCTGGCTTGCAGAAGTCACACTTTTGTAGGTGACTGGGAATTCAACACATCAGCACAAATTAGTTTATTGTGGATAATGTCATTCCTTTAAAATTATCTCTTCTCAGAGCAGCTCCCTTCTATGTGCCCCCAAGCATGAACAGAAACTCAAGAGCACTGGAGATGTTCAGCATCACTCAGGAGCGGCTTCATTCACCACCACATCTAATTGCAGGGGTTGTAACGGGAACCAGTTCAGAATCTGTTCCCGTACTGGCTATTGTTGCATCTTCTCCAGTGTCTGCCATTGGTAAACTTTGACAATTGTGTTTCATGAAGTTTCATATAATTCCTTTGATACCCCAAATATTGGAGAATCTCACTGGCGTTGTGATTGCTTCTACTTGGTTAAGGCAACCTGAACAGTTTTCCATTGATTTGCTCTGCAGAGGTTTTTGCAGTATCTCGACACAAAAAGCTGCTTGTCCTACATTTGCTTTCTGCTTGGTAAGAAAAGACAGCAACAGTACAGCATGTTTATGCCATCACAGTTTCATACAGACTTGAAAAATATTAATTGTCTAAATTTTTTCTTGAAGCATTGTAATTTGAAAACTGATCTGTGGGTTTGCTGGTTGTTTGTGGGGGTTTTTTTTGTTTGGTTGGGTTTTTTCTGCCCTTCCTGCTGAAATGTAAGCAAATCTTACAGCCTTTTGATTGTTTGGCCCGTCACTGACATTGTGGTCAATGCTCACAAATTGTAGAGCATCAGAGATTTATCTGTTCTTTAAATACTCAATTACAGCTCTCTGTCTAGTCTTCGTCTCTGTTCTGGTAAGTGTTCTTGCATTTACTGGGCAGTAGCTATTTTATTTTTCAACTTGCATTTTATTAAATTTATACGTCCTGAGTGAAGGATGGAAAATAACAAACACAACCCCTTGCCTGTACAGAGCTACTCATTAAACAGTTATAGTAACTGGTTTTAAATTACTTTTGGTATGTGTGTAAAGCTCATATTAAATCATCTTTGAAATGTGTATATATGAAATGCACTTCAAAATTGTCTATTCATAAACTAATGCATCATGTATATATTCAAAGTGAGTGGTTCATAAAAATTTTAGCATAGAAGTAATGCACTCCTGTACATTTAAAGTCCTATTTAAAAAGTCACATTCTCTCAGGAATTAGGTTAACTGAATATTTGATAAGGACTCCCCAAACTCGTATGAGAGACTCATGTTCCTCTCCAGCTCCTTCCACAGACAATGCAGACTGGGAGTCTGGCTTCTAAGAGCAAGTGCATTAATTTTTAATATGTCACAGTTTTACATATGTGCAAGCAGAGGCTTGGAAGGGTTTGTAAATGAAGACCCTGAAATGCCTGATATAATTTAGTGCTCGGGAAAGAAAAAATCCTGAAGGAGATTGGACTCGGGACAGTTCTTCTCCTTCTGTATAGAAATGAGTATAAGTAAGCTTGAATAGTTTCAAAGTTCAGCTCTGCGTGCTGGCTGACACATCCCACTTACTGTACCTTGGCATTTTGCCTCTAATCAATTTTGGTTTTACTCTGTGCTTAGGAATAATGCATTGCCAGAATGTTTTGTTATTTTTTCATCTTTCATATGAAAAGTTCTTAGGCATTCTTGTGGATTTCTGCATTCCTGGAAATGTTTTAAAAATTAAGAGATTTATTACGTGCTTCCTGCCCTTCCATTATATCACAGATGTTATGTCCACATTTCATCAATGGAAAGGTGTGAATATAAAAGTGGACGCAGATGTTTTGGACAGCATATTAAAGAATTTGTCTGTGCTATGTCCATTGTGACATAAGTATGAGAACGTATTTGTCTGCCCTGACTAATTAGTTTGTTCTAGACATTATATTTTGGCTTAGGTAGGTGTGAGGATCACTTGCATTTTGACATTAGTGATTAAAAGCTAGCTAGCAAGTTATGTAGCATCATCCCAAGAAGAGTCTGCCTACTAAGGTTAAAACTTGTGCCTTTCTCAGTTATTTGGGATGTGGAGAAGCAGAGATGAGCGCGGCTAGCAGTGCTCTGATTTGCTGTAGGCAGGAGCTCAAACGCGATAAGATGAAGATGAAGTAGGACCTTAACCAGGACAGGACGTCGGTTCCCAGAGTTCTTGAATCATTGTCGTGGTTCAACTCTCAAAAAGACTTATTAGAAAACTCACATTTGAGAATGCTAGAATATGAATGATTCCTTGGGCCACTTGTCTGGTGAATCACTGGAAATACAATATTAATGTAGTTCTATTAATATGGTGGTCAAAAATGTGTGCAACTTCATTAGCATTCAAGCGTTCTCAGTAGATGAAAAAAAGGAGCTGTACCTTTTTTTCCAGACAGACTTTTGAGCAGGGCCTGTTGTGACAGGACAAGGGGTGATGGTTTTAAACTAAAGAAGGGAGATTCAGGCTGGACATGAGGGAGAAATTGTTGTCCCTGAGGGTGGTGAGAGCCTGTCCCAGGTTGGCCAGAGAGGTGGTGGATGAACCATCCCTGGAGACATCCCAGGCCAGGCTGGACGGGGCTCTGAGCAACCTGAGCTGGTGAAGATGTCCCTGCTCATGGCAGGGGTGGCACTGGGGGAGCTGGGGAGGGCCCTGCAACACAAACCATCTGTGAGTCGGTGATCTGCTGATCCCACTGTTCCAAATGTGCGTAGCGTGGAACTTAATGCTTGACCACAGGAAAACACACACAGACCTGTGTTTCTACAGGCTTTGTGTCTGTACACACTTGTGTTTTGTCTGTATGTCTTGCATGTGGCCATTTCTGTGTCCCTTTTGGGAGATGTGGCCTGCTCCCTGAGGCCAGCTCTGCCTTCTTGCAGAGCTCACACAGGCTGCTTTAAATGTTGGCTCTGTTTTGGATCTAATGGTTGATGTGTCCAAAGGCAAACACCCCTCAATGATCTCCTTTGGTTCCCACATCTTGGCTCTCTGATTTATTCTCTTGGCTTGATTGGAAGCTTTCTGTGATAGTTATTCTGCACCTCTCCTTAAAATGTGGGAAAGAATGGTCAATTTTCATATTGCTTTGTGAACAAACTCTGATAGTAATACAAATATTAAAGCACATAACTACAACAAAAGTATCCTCAGCTGTCTGAGACATGCAGGACTAAGTTCCCTAAGCTGTTAGTAGTCCCACAGAATATGATTTTTTTTTTCAAATTTGAGTTTTTGTTCTGAATTCCCCAGCATTATTTTAGGTTTATTTGCTGGTGAGAGGTTTGCAGAAAGCAAAGCTGCTATACCATTTAAGAAGTGCAGAGATTGGGGGACACTGAAGAGAAAACTTTTGATGTTCTGAAGTGTAGAAATAAACCCGACTAAACGGATTGTTTCATCATCTGGCACCAAAAAACTCTTTCAAAGGTATGTTTTCTATTCAGCAACAAAACGTGTTGCAGCGTATTATACCTTTCTAAACTCCACTTGGAGTTAAGAATGTAATTAGCTGAGAGGCAGGAGAGCAGCAATTACTGGCAGCAGTCCTCTGTATGAGTCCTGGGAATAGGACAACCAGCAGGGCACATTATGAATGTTAAAAATACACATGGGCTTCTGGAAACCACTAAAATAATATGTTTCGGGGTTTAATGTGTTAGTCTTAGCATTACTAGAAAGTCAAAACTGTGAGATGGGTAGGTCCTCAGTGTATTTGTTGTGTCTCTTCATCACCAAAAGGGACTGTCAAGGACACGTTTTTGAGCTTCATTACACAAAATTTACACAAATTTCTCATGTTATGCAATTTTCTTGGAGTGTATGATTTTTTCACCAGTGCAAATTATTAATCTCAAATGTTTTATTGTAAGTATTGCTAAATATTTGTGGGAGCATGTTCTTAAGCTATGATTATTAACAAAAAATGCTGTTAATTATTTAGAGCTAATTCAAGACTTTCAGCTGCCACTGTCCCCTGGCATGTAAGTTACTGTTATCTGAAAATTGTTGTAAAGTTACGAGAGAGCAAAATGATCAGTAATCTACTGATTCTTTTGGTAAATGAAAGATCTGAAGTAAGCTAGCTAGGACCAAGCTTCTTTCTAACGGTTTTGTTTCTTACAGGAAGCAGTTTCTGTCTCCATTTCTGTCAGTTGCTCTTTGCTATAACTGAGATAAAAATCTTGGGATCTGAGACTTCTCACTCATGAGTTTAAAATGAGAATGCTGTACTTTCAGCACCAGTCATTGGTTACCTGCTACCTAGACAAGCAGAGTTTTCTCAAATGAAGAGGCTAATGAGGGAAAGAAAAAAAAGAAAAGGTTGTACCGTTGTTTCTCCAAATTTATATTTGATCTGCTTGGTCCAAACATGTAAATCTGGTGTTTCTAACTAACGTGCTTATTAGACTGATGGTTTGAAGTTCCCTTTGAGATGGGAATTACGGGATCAGGTTCCTCAAACTTAGAAATAATTTAAGCCAGAATCTCTGGCTGTTCAGGCAAATAAAATTTTAGTCAAGATGCTGCAGGGAGGAGGGGAGGCCCCTGTCCCTCCAGCCACAGGTAGTCGGGTGCATCACCTCAAAGAGATTTTGGGATCCTGGATCACGACTGTTCCTTTCCTGCACCTCAGGGTGAGCTGCCAAAATCAGTAAGAAAGAGTAATCAATTACCCTCACTTGTTAGCATCAGCTCTGAGACACATCCCCACTTAGCTGTCAGTTTTTGTGAAATCTCAGTGGTGCTCAAATCTCTCCTTATATTGTGAAGTAAGATATTAACTTTTTCGGGGTTGTGCATGCCACAGAGAAAAGTAGGCATTACTGTAGTGAATCAAAATTCATTTTCTTCTCTCTTTTTTTTTTTTTTTTATGGTTACCTTTATGTACATTCTCCTCTGCTTTCATTCAAGTTCTTCTTTCCAGCAGTTTCCCTTGCCTTTTTAAGGATTGTGGCTTCTATTAATGTTCATGTGCTGGCTTTCAGCTTTGAAGTGCAAAAAAAGCTGTGTGAGAGTTTCACTGGAGGACACAAAAAACGTACTGAAGGACATGTAGTTAGTGGATCTAAGGTCCTAAAATTATCAGAGACTACTCAAACTCAGTCTACTTTCAGCTGGAAGCAGTTTGCATCCAGTGCTGGGGGAGCGTGTTTGTTAAGGTGGCATTACTAGCCTCTATGGACTGTTTCACAATCAAAAGCCAGGAAGCATATTTTATCTTAAATATCAGTTCTATTCACATCACTGTTAGATAATGAGCTTCCAGAGCAGCTAATCTAATGTACTGCAGAGGCTGTGTTTTAATTAAGATAATGTTGCTTTTAGTATAATATGGAGTGTTCATAAGATTTTTAGTTTTACCATAGCATTTTTCAGAGAATATTAGTACTAGTTTTGCTAATGGGCTTTACTGGTCCCCTAGGAATTAAGACATTTTATAGATGAGCTAGAGTGTATAAATGCATAAAAAGTTTTTATTTTCAGACACTATAGTCTTTCATTAAGAAATACCATATAAACAAGGAGCAAACTGTTTTTCTGGTGAGCCAGTAAGGCAGCAGTTGAGATTGGTTAAAGACTTTTATAAGGAAAGCTAACAGGGCATGATTAGAAATGCAGAACCAGTTTCTGAGAGGAGTTCATTTTAAGGGAGGTCAAGAACTGGGCTAACAGGTAAATTTTAGGTTCAGCCAAGAATCTGGTCTGTGTATTGAAAACTGCAATGCACTTCCCTGCACTTCTTGGTTCTGTCACTGTATAATCAATGTAAGGACTTAATAATTAACAAATTAAAGTCTTATTGTAGGTCTAGTCCAAGATATAGGGGGAAAAGAAAGCATTATGAGAATCTCCTTTTCAGGTGCTGGTTGACATTTTACTTAACACAGAAGTTCCATAATTTGCAGATTCCAACAAAGAAACTTTTCAAAGTTGCTAAGAACTGAGGAGGAGCTGAGTTTTGCTAAGAAAAAAAGGAGGCTTGTTCAGAATATGAAAAGTATAACAATCTGTGTTTCTGGACATGGTTGTTGACTAAGCTCAGCTCTCATTAAAAAAAAGATAAGAAAGAGGTCAAGTGACCATACTGCTAAAATTCTGTAAATAAAGCATACATTACTCAAGGTTTACTTCAGCCTGCTTCATAGTTTTGTGGACTTACGCCTGGTTTTTTTGCAATTACCAGTTACTATAGCTTTTTCTGGTACCAGTGTGCATCAAGGGATTGTCAGAGAACTTAGGAATTTCCTAAGCAGGAATGGACCTGCCTTAAACAAACATATGAACAGAGGTGGAAAAAGCACCAAACTTCAAATTGCTGGTCAGCAGCCTCCTTGTCTCACCTGGTTTGTTCTACCCAAAAGTTGGAGCAGAGGCTTTTCCAGATATGTTCCTGTTCTAATCTTTCATGTTTTTCCAGTAGGAAATACACCCTGCAAGCAATTTTACTCCCTGCCCCCAGACTTTTGCAGTCCTCAGAACCGTGTCCAAGAGCTACAACCGAGCTTTGCATTTCTGTAGGTTGTTTTGTATCCACCTGGATTGTGGGTTGATTTCTTCGTCCCTGTTTTGTTTTGCTGGCCTTTTTTAAGATGTGTGTCTGCGTTTTTGTCGCATAGCCACATGATGGTTTGCCCATCCTTTTTCAGAATCTTCTGCCAGACTTGCAGCTCAGGTTTTGAGAGAGGAGCATAAACGGAACATGAAATGCAGTATTTTCTACTATGAAGACATCAGAACAACACAGCTCTTTAATGTTCCTGCCTCTTTTGCAGGACTGGAAGACCCAATCTTTCTGAAGTATTCCTCTAGAAAATATTATGTTCTTGATTACTTTTATCATTTTATATAAGAAAGTAGAAATATCGTCTGATGGAGATTATCAGTACATATGATGAAAAATTGTGAAAAAACAGAGGGCATTGATGAGCAGGAGGAAAAGTGTTAACTTTGTAGGAGAGCCAATTTACTTGTTGAGAGATCATGTACTAGAAGTAAATCATTACGTGTAGGGAAAGGAGAGATCATCCCAAACCTCCCTTGGAAACAAAAAAAATGTCAAACCTCTTCTGTCCCTGTTCATGTTCAAGCAGCCTCTGCATCCTCTGCATGGTGAGGGAAGGCTTAATCTGGATTTGGACTTTTTTCCCTAATTGTACCTATTACATGTTAGTCCACTGGGTGAGCTACCATCTTCCTCTCTAGCCAGCACAGAGGAAAGCAGCGTTTTGCATTCTGATCAGCCTTTGTGATTTAGTTAAAACATAAAAAAACCTATTCAAGATTCAGAAGTGTTGGCTTGGGAAGGAGAAGTTTGGCTGGCCTGCTTACAAAATGTGAAATGAAAGTTGTGGCAGCCGAGGGTCTTGTATGGCCATGATTGCCGTCGTTGAGCGATGAGTTTTGAAGGCAGTCACAACTTCTTATCATGAGTTTCTGGACTATATAGCCCTTGGTTTCATTTCTCGCTACAGGAACGGGACAGTTGTTCAGAAGCCAATAGGCTGCTTGAATAATTGCAGTTTACCAGAATCCACGTGCTCAAAACACTAAGATGTTTAATGTAACAAAAACATCTGAGCACCCTACACAAATTTTCTTCACCAAATAGCATTCCCTGTTATATACTATTTATTTATTCCTACCTGGAAAAGTGTTATTTTCAAGTCTGTTTTTGGTTGACAATCACTTTTCTACCTTGTACCCCTTTTGGAGGCTTGCCATTGAGGAGGGACATGGCTGGAGACTCCTGATTCCTTCTGGCCATACAGATCCAATATGTGTGCTTTATGTCAAGAATGTAGAAATTGTAGAAAACAAACTAATAGAGTACTATGCTTTTTGGAACTTTTGATGGATGAGGTTTTGTAGCATTTTCGAAGAGCTGTCAAACGTGATTGTGTAATAATGAGACTGCAGTGTTATTGGCGTTCTTGCTATCTCACCATTGGTGGCTGTTTTAATTAATAAAGTATTTTGTGTGGTAATTAGAATGCAATACACTATAAGCATCAAGTATTCCTTGTAAAGATGAAAACCAACTTGTTAAAAATGAAACATTTATGAGCACATATTAGAAGTATGAATTTTAGTAAGTCAAATAATATTTTTTATTTTTTAGCTACATTTTCTGTATACTTCTAAAATATATATCGTATTTTGTTAGTCGGTAATTGTGCGTGAAGATGGCACTGTGATAAAATAATGGCATGTTATGCAACTGTGCATTTAGTTTTTATAATACTAAAGCATATTCATAATTTCAGTCAAGCCTTCAAAAAGGAGTTATCTTTATCTTTAGATACAAGATCATGTGCTTTTTATATTTTCCTTCTTGTGGTATCATGCCACACTCACTAAAGACACACTGAGTAGTTGGAAATGAGCTGGGTGTGCTATGATTGATGTTTTTCTGTAAATCCTTCCCTTTATCTGTTGAAAAAATGGAGA
Source organism: Caloenas nicobarica (assembly GCF_036013445.1). Taxonomy (NCBI): domain Eukaryota; kingdom Metazoa; phylum Chordata; class Aves; order Columbiformes; family Columbidae; genus Caloenas; species Caloenas nicobarica. The sequence goes on along the minus strand of NC_088284.1, from coordinate 83,852,564 downwards.
AAGGGAAGCCAGTGAGAAAAGGAGGTTTGGAAGAGAGCGATGGACAAGGTTAAAGTAGTTAAATGCTGACACAGATAATATATTATTTTCTTACTTCGTTGCAGTGTTCCTAGAAGGTGTTTTGCTTTTTTCCATGCACTGAACTTGTAGTGCCTGGTCTGTGATTTGCACCAGTGCCACAAGGTTCATTGTTCCAGAAAATTTCCATTCATAAAGCATGGGTACCTTAATTCATCACAGGATTTCTGTGACAGTAAAATAATGTGGTGAAAAATTAGATTCTGATTGCCTGTTGTTTAATACTTATCAGGAGTTAAATTTGAAGGAATAAATTTGACCGAGCATTTTGTTTTGGCCCTTCCTTGCCTTAGAGAAAATAAGATACCATAGAAGTTTTTGTAGGTACCCCATAATTTTGACAGGAATATCTAGCAGTACATATTTACCTAGTACACTTCTTTTTTTCTAACATAATGCCTTCAGCTAAATTTCCTGATGCATTATTTTTAACATGTTAGTATTATACAACTAACAATGAATTTTTTTATGCTTTCGTCTATGCTAAACTATTTTTATTGCAAGTACAGACAAATAAATGTGATTCTCCGAAACATTATAAAATACTTCCATTACTGGTATGACCAGTAGCATGAATTAAAAAAGGTCTTATTACCAATTCAAAGGCTCATTTCTTTAAAATACAAGAGCTTGCTTTGGTTGCAGATTGAGGAAGATGTTTGTATTTCAGTTGTGTTGTGTTTTATCTGCTAAAGCACTGAGCTACCAGAACAAGCTTTGCCATGAGTAAAGAATGTCACAAGGAAATGAAGAGGTGCAGAAAACTCATAAAGGCAGCTGTAGGAATCTGTTTGGTTTAGGTGGTCACGTTCCAGTGCCATTACATAGATCCATGGTAGCTGTTTACGGTATGATCCCAGGAGATTCAGAGTGTGCAGTATACTGTATCAAAAGGACACAATAGTCACCAAATTTGGGTGACTGCTGAATGCTGTTCAACTCAACCCTCTGTTTCTGTTTTCCCAAGAAAAATATCATATCTTTCATTATAAATTTGAGTTACAGTAACTGAAGAAGTCTTTCCTGTGCTATTCTCTGGTCCTGTAACATTAAATGTCTAAATTCCTTAGAATCAGAGTGGTTTTTTCACTATTTCTGAGTTCTGTATCACTCTGCATAATTTAGATTTTGAGTATTAAATTATGGTTTTAATTAGTAATTTAGCTATTCTGTGAATTTAAAGTATTATGGTCCTAAGTGTAACATGTCACTCATATCTTGCTTCTAGTAGCATAAAGATATTTAGTTGTTATACCCATGTTCTAGTCAAACCCATAGCAATTTAGACAGTACATTATATGCTTGTCTTCCCTGACTCCTGGGATTTTTTTTTTCCCCAAAAGATGTCAGTTGTCTCCAAAACTGCTCAGAAGGAGCATTGTGTTGCAGGTTTGCTGATGTTTCTATTTTCTCCTGTGTTAAAGCACGATGCTGCATTGACTAGTGCCAAGAAGAGCATTTCTTTAAGTAAAGTTATTCATTTGCCTGGAGTGACGTTTGCAGAGTCAAACCATGGTGTATGTCTGTCTTTTTATGTTAAATGGCAAAATTACCAAATGTAGACAAAAGGTTCACTAACAAAACACAGCGGGGGGGATCCAATCTGTTGTTGTTTTCTATGCCTGAGATCAAGGAGAATACTCAAGTGAAAAAACTTTATGTGGAAGATAAATCTAGGCCTGAAATTGGTCTGGCTGGTAGTTCAACATATTAGACTATAAACAAGAAATTTCTATACGATATAAACCAGTCTCATTGTTTAGTCATTGACAAATTTGGTGCTTAAACATCTGCAGATGAATTACTTGGTTGTATATGGAAGCATATGGAGCCTCCAAAACTTGAATACAAAACTAGCAGTTTTAAGATTTATCATGTTTTCAGGAAGACATGAAAGAATTCAACATCAAACCCAGCAACTTGCTACTGAGTGATCAAATAAAAGGCCTAGAAATTGCTAGAAATTTTAGGAGGGTGAGAGGTGGGGAGCAGAGGTTATTTTATTTTGGCAAAGACTCTCAGCAATCCAGTGGGTCTGACCTAGCTTTTGTTGAACTATATTAATGTGAATTCATCTATTATCATGATTTGTGTTCTCCTAGTAACGTCATCATTCACAACAGCTATGAAATGAACTGAACTTAGAGTAGGATAAAGTGGGAATAAGTAGAACAAGTGCCATGCATGAGTCGGATGAGCTCATCATGGAGTTCAAAACCAGAGGGAACATTGTTATGTAGGATTTATTCATAGCTACCTGGGAAATAATGCGTGATGTTAATCCCTTTTCTAGAACAGAGCATCCATAGAGAGTAGAGGACACTTTGCTTTTAAAAGGGTCGAACTGTTAAACATTGGGAACAGAGTGATGAGAACTCATCTGTCTGTAGTTGTCACTTGAGCTGTTTCTCTCTTTTGCTAAAATGTTATGCTGCTTGAGGCTGGTCACCCTTCCTCTTCCTCCTTGTTTCCAGATCATGCTCAAGGAGACAATATTAATACACATACTTCTGCAACAGCTATTTTTCTGCTGTGTTTATTTTGTTGCTTTTAGATATTGTGTAGTTTAGGGAATATTTGATTTCTCTGCCAAGTTGTGTGCAGAGCAGCAGGGCAGATGTTGCTTCAGGGACTCAGCTGTGCTGCCTGTTGAGACCGGTCTCTGGTCTCATCTCTTTTATACTCCCTAAATGGTTAAAAAAATTTGCAACTATTTACATGGTTTTTTACAGGAGTCTATTCTGGTGAAACCATCTAAAAATGCATTGTAAACTATTTCTTAAAATCTTTTAATCGCCAAGATTGGTTTATTAGATAATATTCTAGAATAGATTTCCCATCAGGGAACCCTTCTCCTTTTTTAAAAGTAAAATCTTACTCGTATTTAATTTCATCACCTTTCCATTTATCTTTACTACGGATTTTACTCCAAATTACATTTTACTACAAATAACTGAAAATAGTCACAGTGACTTGATGATGAATTTTCTGAAAAAGCTCAGAATACATGTGCACTCCCAAGCCAGATATTTTTGGTGTGGGGGTGGGAGGCTGGCGATTAGTCCTTCTTCACCAGGTGTGCTGCCCTGCTATGTTCGTGTCTCTTTTTCCCTCATTCCTGCGAGTTTGGGAACAGGCAAGAGCAAACAGGGTTCATTTTTCCCCTGTGGGAGGATATACATGGTTGAGGCGAGGATTCCCAGCAGAGTATTATACATTATACCCCTCTTCGCGTCATCTTCCATGGTGTTCTGCTAAACCTCTCAGACTCACTCTTTCGGAGAATCTGTTTATTTTACTATGTCGTGCAGAGAGTCTGCTTGATCGTGTACTCTCTGAATCCCAGGATTAACCTACTTGCTGGATCAGGCTTCTTCACTCATGAGAAACAAATGGACCTCAATACAACGGGTTTGAGAATTTAGATAGTCTGGAGTTAGTTATCTATCCTTATACTAGGTGTATTTTTGTGCATGTTTGTACCACACTGTTCTAGGTTAAATGTCCTGTGATAAAGCTAAGTTGACAGTAACGAATAATGCCAGGCAGAGCATCCACACTGAAAGCCAGTGGCTTTTCTGAGCTCTTAGCGTTAATGGAAGAAATGGATCTAACATAATAAAGGACATTTTTTTCTTTTTTTTTTTTCCTATTTTATCAACAAAATTTATTAGACAATTAATTGTGTTTGTATGGCTGCGGTTGAGGAAGACTCTATTAGATGTTCCTAGGGAAGAACACCTTGAAGGCATCTATGGAAATACAATGGGAAGGAAAGATTTGAAAATGAGAGCAGACTTTCCTGGGGTCAGTGAATATGCATGCCTCCTTTTTATTTTCCTCTGTCTTTACAGATCAGTCTTGAAAATCTCAGCAAGGTTTTTAGTTTAATCAGAACCAGATGATATGAAGACTACATAATTAAGATGGAGGGACTTGAGGGAGCTCGAATGGAAATGGAGATAAAGAGCAATTGCCTACTTATATTCAAAGGGAAAAGAATCAGGTCAGCAGCTGATGTTCTGGTTTGAATATTCTTATAATTGAGGTTGTGTTTTATGTGGTTGGATGTGTCTGTTTTCTGGTGGAAAATGAAGCCACAAAAATAAAGCAAGAAAGCTCTGGGCTGTCTTGGAGAGTAGGAAGGTGTGAAGAGGTGATGAGGAGTTTGGATGATGTGCCAGGAGATAATCATTGAAAAGCTTGACCAGGAGAGCAGTAAAAGCCATTGTGGCCACCACAGGGATTGATGAATTCTGTGCCTCTTTGAGACCGAGACCTTGATAAATAACCCATTTTGGAGGGCAGTGATTACTTTTCTCAGGTGCAGCTAAAAAATCTCTTCTCTTCGACCAGTTCCTGAACTACTACAAGAATCAAGGACCTGAGAAGCTGATCATTGCTTCTGGGGGATAGGAATGGATACAAATGTTCTCAAAATGAGTGATTTTTTTGTTTTGCTTGTTTTTTGTTTGCTTGTTGTTTGGTTTTTTTTTTAATTTTCCTCGGTCAGTTATCTTCCAAAAGAAGCTTTAGCTGATGTGTCAGTTGGATAAATGCTCCTGAATGTGTCTCCTGTGCAGTAGTTCGCTGCATTTTTGAGCATTTCAAATCACATCAGTGGAAGAATTAATGGTATGTTCAAACCCAGCCAATGATGGTTTTGAGTTAGTAGGAGAAAGCTGATGATTAGAAGACTGACTTTTCTGAACAAATGTGTCCTCTTAAGGCATGCAGATTACTTACAGAATATTAAAAATGCATGTAATGTATTAGTTGTAATCATTTCACAAATAAAATAATGCTGCAGTTTTTCCCTGTCTCCAATATGCACTTGCTATTTTTATGTTTTCTTTCTAGATGGTGAATCAGTGTTGAGTTTTGGAGAGAGTGAGAGAATGATAAATTAATTGGGTTCCCTTACACACAACTTTCTGTTTGAAGGGTAATTTATGTTTCTTCAAGTCAGCCTCTAAAAAACAACAAAAAAAAGGAAGATAAAGCAACCATCAAAAATAGATAAGATGAAAGGTGTAACTGAATCTGTAAAGGTGATGCAGGACCTTCCAGTGTGATATTTCTGACCAAAATAAAATTTTGAAAGTTTCTCCTCAGAAGAACAGGGCACGAAATCCATCTCCATGGCGTCATCTCCACTGGTGGGAGATGGTAGAATTCCTTGTCTAGTTGAAACTCCAAACTAATCTGTTCTCTGCATGTACTTGGAGGAATTCAGCTGAAAAAGACATTCAGTTCTGGGCTGCCAGTTACATTTCCAAATGCATCCGTGTATCCAACCTGCGGTGTTCCTTCCATTGTCTGTCCTCCTGTTTCCCTGTGATGGAACATCTTTCCTTTTGGCATCATTCTTGCACTTCATTGTGCCCTGGCAAGTCCTGAAGCAGCATTTTGTTCCCAGCATTTTGTGTAGGTGTGTTGAAATTTCTGCTTGAATCCGAGCACTCCAGAACTGTGACCGTCGCCATTTAAATATTTACAGAAAGAACGTTTTAAGTTTCATTTTACTGTATAATCTTGAAGATACCAGTGCTGGAACAAAGTTGTTGAGTTTGGCGAGGTATAAGCCAGGTATTGAAAAAAACTGAGTGTCTTTTTATTGCTCTGCTGTCAGTATTCTTCATCTTCACTGACTTGAACTTGTCTCTCTGTATGATTCAATTCTTATTCCATCTTGTCCTGTTATGCTGAGTACAAACTGTGCCAGATTGTCAGTTTTATAAGTGGATCCCTAATGAATATAAAACCGTACCTACTCTACCGTGTGAATTTGATGGATTAGCAGTATAATTTACACAGTAAGCTTATTTCTGAAGAAATGATACAGGTTTCTATATGGAATAAATGAGTTATGGAGACTTCATGTTTTCATTACAAGTGTAATTCAATTTGTACTTTTGGAATAATCAGCAGTGAATATAAGAGATTTTTCTGACAGTCTTGCCTAAATAATGCTTTCTGCCTTTTATACTTATAATTCCCTTTTTACAGCCTAATAAAATCAGAATTATTAATAAGAAAATAAAAAATATATTAAAAAGCCTTCTTTTTAACATTTTTTAAAATTCTTTTGCCACTATGACCTTTTTATGTTTAAGTGCTGATTTGCTAATTGTTGAAGTTGTCCGGAAAGGTATGGGCAATAAAGGTAGGGAATAAAAAAATGTTGCAAAACATTACTCACTGTCATTTGCCATTAGTACAAATAAAGAGTAAAATCTAATTGCCCATTTTTGAAGTTTCTTTAGCCACCTGTATCTTTCCAGAGGCAAAAAGTTCTCTTTCCTGCAGTGTTCTCTCAATCAAAAGTTGCACTATGGTAAAACAATTCATTTGAGAACCATGCAGTACAAAGGTTTCTTTATTGTTCTAAATGGAGCTGTAATCTTGGCACAGTTTAACTGAGCTTTGAAGTTAGTCCACATAAAAATACAGTACTAATATCATTTTCTGAAATTAACAATGTCATTATTTTAATATTTGAATTATGAATGTTCTAATTGTTCGTTCATGCTCTTGACTGATCCGAACTCCCACAATGGTTTTGAATCTCACTGATTAATTTCTTTTCACATGAATTTATTGTGCCAAGTTGGAATTTTAGGGTCACTGTTACTTGTAGTACCAAGACTAATTGCTAGAGAACATACGTTGACAGTGTCAATAGTAGTATGTTTAGTTCAGGGATCTGATTATCTGACTTTTTCTTTTTTTTCTTTTTTTTTCTTTTTTTTTTTTTTTGAGTTGAGCCTTGTCTTTTGAGTTGAGCCTCAATCTTTAATTGAGGTCTATTGAACGTCATTCTCACATGATGAACTTATATTTTTAGTGGCAGCTAATTAAGAGATGTGAAGAGCTGAGCCCTGATGCTTCAGTGAGTAATTACCTCCTCTTGATACTCAACATTATTTTAAATTTGGCTTGTAAAAGGAGTAATTTGTGGCTTCCAGCAGAAGCGTGACAGCCCCTGGAACAGAGCTGCGTGCCGCCACATCGGCTGCTGCTGCTGGTGACACCCAGGAGCTCATACCTGTATTTTCAGATCCCCGGCGCTGTGTCACATAGTTACCCTTCAGCCATTTAGTTCAGCAGTGTGCATCAGTTGTCCTGTTTCTAAAGTTTGGACAATTTCTGAAATAGCTTGCAGTTTAATATAATCTCAACAATAAGAACACATTTAGACATATTTCTGTAACTTAGTATATACATAACTGTATATTATAAATATATGCATTACTGTACAGCTTTTGTGTAGCACTTTCTGATAGACATGCTATTCATGTACAATTAGAAGCAAGCAACTCTTCAGAACTTAATATACTACTGCTTTATTTCATTCAGTTGTTATTTGCCTGCATCACTGTGTTCTGCATGCTTCCTGCTATTTCAAGGCCACTTTATGCACTTTTCTGTATCCAGGCACAGTTTCTTTTACAAAGTCTGCTTTTGTGGAATGCAGGTTTCAAGTATCAAATATTTGTTTTTCTGCTGTTGAGAATTAATCACAAGGATTATGAAATGCTGTGTGAATGGAGAATGGAAACAATACTGTGACTGGTAAAGAATAGCTGAGGAAAAACTGTGCTTGAGAGGATTTCATAACATTGTAGGACTGGAATTACTTGAGTTTCATTGATTATAACTGTGAATGGCAATAACTGGAACACTTTAATGATGATTGCTCGAAAACACTTCAATGAAATGCTCAAGTAATTAGTTCTGGAGGGTGTTTCTCGGGGTTCTGTAGGCATCTGTGGTTCATAAGAATGGTACTGTGCTGGAGCATTTTAAAACAGTTTCTGCAGGAGGAGTTTTGAAGCATCCCATGTCAGTGTTGTGGTGAACGGAGCCAAATCCAATTGGCAGCTGGTCACGAGTGGTGTCCCCAGGGCTCAGTATTGGGGCCAGTTCTGTTAAATTTCTTTATCAGTGATCTGGATGAGGGAATCGAGTGCACCCTCAGTCAGTTTGCAGATGACACCAGGTTGGGTGGGAGTGTTGATCTGCTGGAGGGTGGGATGGCCATACAGAGGGATCTGGACCAGCTGGATCACTGAGCTGAGGCCAATTGTCTGAGGTTCAACAAGGCCAAGTGCCGGGTGCTGCACGTGGGTCACAACAACCCCATGAACGCTGCAGGCTCGGGGAAGAGCGGCTGGAAAAGGACCTGGGGTGTTGGTGACAGCAGCTGAACATGAGCCAGAGTGTGCCCAGGTGGCCAAGAGGCCACCAGCATCCTGGCTGGTACCAGCACTGGTGTGGCCAGCAGGACTGGAGAAGTGATTGTGCCACTGTATTCGGTGCTGGTAAGGCCAAACCTTGAATCCTGTGTTCAGTTTTGGGCCCCTCACACCAAGACACACCTTGAGGTGCTGGAGTGAGTTGAGAGAAGAGAACAGAGCTGGTGAGGGGCTGGAGTACAAGTGTGATGGGAGCGGCTGAGGGCCTGTGGGGTTCAGCCTGGAGAACAGGAGCTGAAGGGAGACCTTCTGATCTCTGAACTGCCTGAAAGGAGCTTGGAGCCAGGGGGGTGTTGGTCTCTTCTCCCAAGTTGCAAGTGACAGGACCAGAGGAAACGGCCTCAAGTTGTGCCAGGGGAGGGTTAGGTTGGATATTAGGAAAAAATTATTCATGGAAAGCATTGTAAGGCATTAGAAAAGGTTGCTCAGGGCAGTGGTGGAGTCACCATCCCTGGAGGTGTTTAAAAGGTGTTTAGACGAGGTTCTCAGGGGCATGGGTTAGTGCTAGAGTTAGGTTAGGTCATGGTTGGACTCGATGATCCTGAGAGTCTCTTCCAACTGAAATAATTCTATGATTCTATGGCCCTTCCAGTACCTGGCAGCAAAACTGAAGTGGTTTGAAGTTGTTTTGTCTTCTGAGGCAGAGGTGAGTCAGGCTGGATGCAGCGTGCAGCTGCATCCTGAGTGGAAAGCGAACAATAATACCACCTTGTAATTTACAGCATGCTTTTGCTCTGTGTTTAGTAAGAGGGCTCAGGCACCAAAGCAGAGACTGAGGTTTTCGGTGTGGGAAAGTAAAATTCTCTGCTTTCTTCTCTCCAGAACAAAACTTCTTGTTTGGAGGGTGAAAGTGCATTAAATGGCTGGTGCCGCTTGCCAGAGGACTATAGCTAAATGTGCAGTTGGTCATTTTGACAAAAGTAATGAATAAGGCAGTCACTGTAGTTTGAAAGTTGCCATGGACTTCAGTGAAATATTTAAACGTTGACATTTGTGTTTCAGTGAAGCAGAATCAATGTTCTTGCAGAACTTCTGGCATGGCTTCTTACGACGTGGTCTTCCACTGACCTTTTTGGTCTTGACATGTAGGCAGTTTTCCTTGTAGAACTGGAATCACAGAATCATAGAACCTTTTCAGTTGGAAGAGAGCCTCAAGATCATAGAGCCCAACCACAACCTAACTCTAGCACTAAACCATGTCCCTAAATTACGTGATATATTATGTCCTCTGTGTATATGTTTTTGACATTATTTGTTAAACTGGCACTGAAGCTGCAAATAATATTTGAGTGCTCTAGGTGTCTTGGCCAATAGCTCAGTAGCCTTTGCTGGAACATCTAAGATCAGGACATGGGCTCCAAAGTCAGTCCTCAGATGAGTGGAGGAAGCACAGTGTAGGTACAATGCGTGGGTGAAGAAAAGCAGTAATTGTGAATTCTGATGATCTCTCCTCATGGTTTTTCATAGAGGCTTAAAATAACTGCATTAAATGCAGTGTGGGTAGAAAGAGAAGCATAGTAATCTTTTAAGAGTTGCTCCATGGGAAGATTTTCTGCTTCTTAGCAACTTTGAAGAGTATTCTATCTGGTGGGTACCGACAAGCACGTATGAGTTAGCATTTGCTATCACATATAGAAACCCCCATAATTTGTTTCACTGAGATTTTGATCATCATTTCTTATCAAAGGTATATAGGAAAATTATGGAGAAAATTAATGGAATTTATGGAAAACTCTTGGAAACAGAATACTTTTTTTGTTGTTGTTTCCTGGAACATTTTGAATGTAAGACACTGATTGGTCATTTACTACATTGTACACTACTCTACAATAATGGACTGATTTAAACGCAAATTCTACATAACTTGGTGCTTTTTCTTCTGCATTTAAGATTGTTTGCACACTCAGATCAGACAGAAAATATATTATTTAAAGCAATTATGAAAATCAGTATAATTCTTTTATGAATCCTAACTGATTTCTTCTTTTTACCTGCGGTTTGGATGCAAGAATACCTTGCAAAAGAGTGCTTTTTCTTTAGTCTTACTCTGCAAACTTTTCTAAAATTCAAGGAACTATTTGTGTCAATAGAAACAAAGCAGGAAAAGAGCATGAAAGTACTGAGCAGCTGCAGATTGCAAATATTAAGACTCTTGCTGTTCATTTTAATTCTTGCAGCTAGAAAATTGGCTAGAAGACCGTTGGCAAAGATCTGAGACACGTAACAATGATCTGAACTGAGCACGGCTCCAAATCCTTACAGAGGCTCATGAGATGATATTATAGAACTGGGATGGTAAGACAGAGATACGAGTGAATTAACACGACTGACTTATCCACTGACGGGGAAAAATGGCTAAAAAGCGCAGTGTCCCCATTATGTGTGATTGTACCATTTGGAGACAGAATTGAAACATGGTGGCATGTAGCTTCCTGAAAAATTTCTTGGTTTAGGCAAGATTTAGTGGAAGAAATCGACAGATCCACTATAGTGATAATGCAGTTGATTTGTTGGCATCAAGGTCAATAACTGTATAGTACCACACAATGAGTATAGTATCCAGTGAATTATGTGTATATGTATAGATGCACTTATGAACTCATATGTAAGAGTTAAATTTACACTTCAGTTTGTCTCAGAAGACATTTTTAAGACTGCTGTCATAATTTTTGGTGTATCAGTTTATGGTTTTATTTGCATGTTCTTGCTTGTTCTAATACAATGATCTTATGAAAACTTCATGTGCAATTACATACTTTTAACATTCAACTTTCTCACTCTTAATTTTAGCTGCACATGAAGAAGAGACCCTGAATAACAACTTACAAATTTTAACAGCCACTATGCATCCTTTTTTTATACTCCAGACTTCAAAATTTATTTGAGTATTGTTTGACTGACAAAACATTCTGGTGATGTAAAAGTTATATGGCAATAGCATTTCAGTGATCCACTTTGCTTTTTATAGGTGCATTTTTACTTTAGAAATGAGATTTAGAGGCCTAGCAGAAGGCAGTCCTCCTCTGATACATCTGATTTCTTTCTTTTTCACTTTCTTTCACTTTCTTTTTCATGTCTGTTTTCAGAGAAATTATTATGCTTTTCTTAATACACAGGAGAAAACGACTAGGCTTCTTAAAGGAAGGAAAGGAAATAACCATTATGAATGTGAAAGCAAAAAATTGTACAGTATTTTCCAAACTCTATGGCACGTTTTATCAGAGGTGTGAAAAGTATCATAGAAGTTTATATAGTTGTAATATATGACATATATTCTAGCCAGACATCTGAGACTCTTGGATATTCCTCAAAAATAGTCGTCTCAGTGATAGCTTTGGTAATGACTTTTATTCCCTAAGAGGAAGTCAGTGCAGTGTAATAAATTAAGATTTTGCTAATGTATAATGGTGGTGAGGGTTGTTCACTTCTAATTGCTGAGATAACTGTTGTTTCTTAGCACTCTGGAGGATGAAATCTGTGCTGAATATTTCTAGGTTGTGATCTCTCATTTCCTCTGAGATTCAGTCAATTCAACTCTTTCCTCCACACAGAGGTTTATGTGCAAAAGTACCTGCAGTATACTGAGGCAATTGTATCCACATAACCACAACGCTTAATGAAAAAAATTAATCTGCCTTCATGCGTTAGTTGCTTTCATCCCTACAAAATGGAGTTGCAGAGTAATTCTAAGTGCTTTATTTGAGATTTCTGCTGTGTGTACTCCCTCCATCTGTGAGGCAAACTGTTGAATCCATGTTAAGCTTCTGTTACTATAAATCTAAGGGACAGTGATTAATTTTCCAAAATACCTTTTCTCTGCTTAGAAATGGTACCATTTTTTAATCCAAATGAAACTGGAATGCACAGGTAGTACTGAGACAGATACTAACCTTTTAGGTGCAAACCTTATGTTGTTTAGAATGTATATAATAATATGAAACCAGGAGAAATATCTCAGCTTTGTTGGAAATGTGTCACAATGCATCTAAATGTGTGCATGCACATCAATATGTATTTGTTTGAAATGAGGAATCTTAAGAAAGTATTACTGTTAAAATAGAAGTGCATAGTGTAAGTAATTCTTACAAAAAAATACTTGGTGCTTTAGTGCTAGATTTAGGTTATGGTTGGACTCAATGATCTCAAGGGTCTCTTCGAACCAAAATGATTCTATGATTCCATGATACTATTTCAATATTTACATTTGAGGGTGAGTTCAAAATTCAATCCTTGGCTGATAGACTAAATAACACAGACACTAGCCTATTTTTTTGAGTCTGCATGCTGTGAGCATGGTACAATATGGAACCAAAATATTTCACTTTAAAATCTCCTATTATTAGTAATTATATTGCAGACAAAAGAAAAAAGAATGATGACAAAGGTGATTTGCTGAGTAGCATTTGGGAAAACAATATGTGTCTTGCCTGTTATCACTGTAAACTTCTGTTTAGTACAACAGACTTGTGCACATTCTTCTGGATTTTGGCAATACCTTTCCTCTCTGCCTCTCCCTCACTTTAGGTGGCCTTAACACAGACAACTCAGGTTGTTTCTGGGTGGCTTCTTCGCCTTTGGGAACTATTTTGGTCAGGGAATGATGTAAACCTGCTGATCGATTGTCACTGGGAACAGATGCCTTGCTTGAACTGTATTCTGAAGTGTGTGATATGCAGAGTCTTTCTCTGCTTAGTCACTTAGGATATGAAAGTCTTATCACTTCAGTGAAAAGTATAGCAGTTCATGAAACCTTTTGAAATGCATATTAAAAACTTTAATATCTAGTGAAAAAAAAATCAGTTTGCTAGTATGAAAGAGAACTAATTTCTAGATGTCCAGATTAAAAAAAACCCCACAAACCCAAACCAAACCCAACTATTACAAAAGTTTATAAACATTCTACATTTTTACTCTAATTTTGAAGTGTGCGTAGGAGTTTTGCAAACATATAAAATAGAGGAGCTTTTTCCCTAAGCTGAGTGATAATGAATGTTATAGATTACATTCTTTTTTTCTTTCCTTCTTTCTTTTTTTCTTCCTTTAAGCCATTCTGATGCTATAAAATGTAAGACTGATGGAGTGGAGCAGTGGAGCATCAATTAGTGAAAGAAGGTTGAAGGTATAACAGAAACAAATTAAAAACCAAAAGAGCTGAGCCTGGGGAGTCAGGCATTAGGTGGAACATCTAAGTGACTTTGAAAGCTTTCCTTGGTAAAGGGTTGGTGACTCTGAAGGTTGGCCACCAAGGAAGAATTCAGGAATGGTGGGTTGTCAATGTAACAACCCATTTCTTTCAGGTAGAGGTCACCGGAAAGAGAATACTTTGTTGTAGTTGGAGAATTATGAAAAAAAGTTCCTGCATGCAGAGTTTTTTCTGATCTATATCTTTGATGTAGCTATAAGGCATACACTTGCTTGCAGTACCAGGTTGTTGGGGTTTTGGCTTTTTCAGTAATTTTTATCTGTTTTATCTATGTTCTCAAATGTCTTAGAGACAGTAATAGAATGTATTCAACATGAATGAAACTCCTGTTTTGCACAGTGAACTGGTTTTGTTCTGCAGAATGTGACCCAAGAGATGAAGCTGCAATTCTCTTAGAAAGAGTTTTCATCTTGCAGACTGTGGAATCACAAGAAGGCTTTTTTCTAGGTGGGAAACTACCTCTCAGTTTCAGTCATGCTGCAGGTATATGTAGAAAATCTGGGCTGTCAGGTTCTTAAGTTTATTTGGATCTGTTGCTCGATCTCTTAATCGCTTCACTTTACCCTAATGAAAGGTTGCAACTAGTCATTAAGAAAGTTTATTGTCATTGTTGGCATCAATCCATCAAGACACTGTCTTCTCTTTCCTGACCACCACCACAACTTTGGAATAAACTCAGCTTTCCCATCCAAGAAAATACTCAGTGTTATTTGGAATGTAGACAAAATACCTCCTCCTTGATTGTTCTTTTCACTCTCACTAATGGCTGTATTGAGATGCCTGGGATTGTGTATTACTTAGGAAGCATTTAGGCAACTGTTGGGTTTGTTTTATGAAGTGCTGCAAGGTAGATATATTGGTTTTGAATACATTGATCACGGCTGAAGCAGTAAAGCAGATTATAGACAACTCATTTTGGTGTTTTGGATTGATAGTTTTCATGAGGTATTTTTCTTAGGTAAGGCGTCCTTCTGCATGAGGTTTAAATGATGAAATACTGAGAGATGTGACAGCTTGTGTACTGAACAGTTGTGTCCAAACTGTGCCTTTGATCAGTGATTTACTGCTGTATACGTGCACTACTGTCACGATTTAATTCCAAAATGTACTGCAAGAAGAATGTGCAGAGGTGGCAAACCCTTTAACTCTATTTTTTTTTTCATGGAAAACTTTACAAGTACTGTCACTGTGGTTTTACCTAGATATAATCAATAGACGCTCAAGACTGTTAATGTGCATTTTCCTGTATATCTCAGCAGTTGCTGGCCACACTGAGACAGGTGATTTTTGTGTGACTGGCCAGCAAGAGCTCTAGTTAAAGAGTTGTGTATGATCTGTCAGCATCCTGCCCCTGGTTGCCTTGTGTTACTTTTACATCACCTTGGGCTGCTGAAAATATTGAGAGTTTCACATTTGTATAAGAGTTGGAGAAGAACTTTTATGTTTTGTGTTCAGATATTTGGACTAACTCTTTACAATAACAGCTTTTTGTGTGAATAAAAAGAGGACAGGGAAAATTAATTTGATTTTTAAATGATAGAACAATGCTAGGAAATCAAACGTGCCCCCTTTTATGCCCTAAGGAGCACAGAAATGGCGGTAGTGCTCTGGGCTTGGTCTAATTAACATAAGTGGAGCATTAATAACTGACTATTAATGTGAGTTACCATAGTTTGTGTGAAATAGTGGTAGTTGCAGTATCGGTTTACTCTAAGATTTATTTCCTGAAAAATCTAGTAAAAAGCTCTGTTTAAGAAATATATTCCTATTTTTATTGAAGTATCTTCTTTTTAATGAAAGATAGAGTGTGCATTAGTGGCTTTGGCTGAAGAGCTTGCACTTCTTTAAAGTGTTTCTAGAACCCCAGGGTTTCTTACACAGTTCTACTTCTATTTTCTTGGTTAAAAAAGTTTGCTATTCTCTCACATCTCTGAACAGTGTCAGGTTTCACATGGGGGCAAGTGATTTTTGTGAGAATGCCAAACGTAATTAGGAAATACCTAATTCAGTCTCGTTCTCGAATTACCTACCCTTGGTCACACCGTGTTATTCATAATTCTCACTCTTTCCTATTCGAGTTAGATGGAATCAATCTCTTTCTGTACAGGTCAGGCTTAAAGCCATGGAGGAAAAAAAATAGCATGACAGAGATATCATGATCTTGTTATTCCCTTGTGCAGTGGCTGAGCCAGGGTATCTCACCTCTTGGGTGACGGTGTCGTACAAAACTTTAGTCGTATTTTGATCTAGTACTAACTGCTGATTTTGGCAAGAATCTTGCAGTGTTTGGTCTGCTTCTTAAGCAAAACCCATACATTTACAAGTGAAAATATAAGCTTGCCATCTGCCCACAAAGCAAACTGCCTGTGCTGGCCCTTTGATACATTCTAAGCCTTGTTTGCTAAATTAATTGGCTAATTAGAGCATGAGGACAGATGAAAGCTGGGCATGAGGTAGGAATGTTTTCTTTCAATCTAAGTTCTGTTGAAGAGGAAAATATATGCGCTTACATGTTCAGAAGACTTTTTATAAATGATGACTAGTGTGATACGCTTTGGACTTTTAAAGCAAAACACCATCTTTAAGGTTCTTCCTGAGATTAACCATTTGTACAAATTGTATGCCTTCCTACCTACAAAGAACAAATTAAAATGCAGCATGTTAAGGTGATGCTTTTCTGAGATGTTTTACTTTTCTGGAGGAGATGAAGGGGGCTTGCACTCTGTTCTCTTCCAGAAAAGTCTTCAGTGTTCCAGTGAATAAAACGTGCTGTGCTTTGAAAAGCACTGAAGCAACTATTTGATGTAATGCTGTCTCCCACAATCCATCGTGAATATTTGTATTTACAAAGATGTGAATCCAGCACAGGTTTAGGAAGAAGCCTGAGGAAGTGTCATAAATGCATTTTTTTTTAATTTGAGTAGAAAAAGATGATGCTCTTCAGGTTTCCAGGCTAGGAAATGACTCTTGTAGCAAGTCAAAGCTTTACTCAGTCTGTTCAATTATTGAAACCTCTTGGGTCCAGTCTTTCCTTGGAGCTCATGATAAAATCTGCTTTCTGATTATTTGGATGAAATCATTATGGAAATAGAGAAAAAGCCATACAGACAATCATAGAGGAATGCTTTGAAAATCAGATGTATGCAAGCTACTAAAATGAGAAAATGCCCATTCCTTTTTTCAAGAGTAAGACTTAGCACAGAAAATACATTTTATGGTGGAATAGTTTTATATTTTTGCACTTAGGCTGTTCATACTGTCCAGGAGGAATTATCTAAAAATTCATTGAAAGGTGATAATGGAAAGTATATTAAGCATTCTGATACTGGAGCTTTGTAACAAAAATTAAGCAGTGTACATAGATTTCAAAATTCACTGGGGCACTTAAAGGTTTCTGGGAATTCTTGCAGCAAATTCCAGAAGTGCCTGGCCTGACACAAGAAAGCACAGTCCTGAGTTGCACATTTCGCCTCCCTGTGTAACACAGGACACCTACTACTAAGCTGTTAGTTACTATTAACATCTCATTATTGTTAATAATATTTTTCTTCATGAGAAACTTGGCATCCTTCACCTCCTTAAGCTGAAGAGATGAATGTCAGAGAGGTGCCCTTGGACTTCACAGGCCAGCGCTGCTTCTGGAAGTGGGTAATTCTGTCTTTGAAAATAGAGACAAAATCCCACATCCAGAGGAAAACTCTCGGCTGCCTCCTTCTTTACCTCTACACAATGTGGTGCTATTTATAATGTCCGTCCTTGGTCGAAATTGCACACAAAACTACGCCTAAAATCTCTCTCTAATACAAAAGTTAAAACCTGGTGCCAAATTGATTTGGAGGAAGTATCTTTATGAATTTTGTATTACTTCTGACGGTTTTTATGTACCATTCCGTCTAGTGGCCCCATCCCAGCTTTCATCCTCTTTACCGTGGTTATTATAAAAGGAACATCTTGAAGGTCAACTGGAGCGCTTTCAGGGCGGTCAGGTCTTTGATGTATTGAATGCAACTGCTTTGTAGTAAAGTGTAAAGTTTAACCCCCTTTGTAACGTCAAGGGAAGCAAAGGGTCGTGAATGAAATATTTGTGCTGTCTGAGGTGTTTGTTTAATCGGTTCTGGAGACAAAAGTGGCTTAAGTTTGGAAGCAGTGTAATTGATGGATGTGGTGTATTCTACAAGGTGATCTATGAAAGTCTATAAAGCTACTCAAAACCTACTTTTAGTTGCTTTAGCATGACTTCAGGCTATTTTAGTTCAGCACAGAGTCCTTTCTTTTTTTCTATATGACTTCTTTTGTAGCAGAAGTGTCCCTTGTCACGCCGCTCCCTGGGCCTTCTTCCTTCTCTCTTAATTTGAGATTCTGTTATAACCAAACATTTGTCATAGCACGTGTTCGGTTGACATCTGAACTGTACCCTCAGCCATAATATTGAAAAAAAAAAAAAAAAGTATTTTTAACCAGTGGAAAAGAAAGACCTATACAAACATAGCATCTTCCTGTTGTGCCTATGAAGGTACACTGTACCTTTTCAGTGGTTAAAATAAAGAGCTGTGAACCAGTTCTCAAGAGTCTGCTTGTACCAAGTTCCTGTCCATGTTCCATTGGACCAAGGCTACAAACCTGAACTGAGGTGGTTTGTTCTTCACAGAGCTTTTTCATAAATTCCAATAGCATTTAGTAAGATGGCAGCTCCCTTAGTATATAAGTACATAACTATAAGTAGATAGTCTCTCATTTACATGAATAACTAGTTATTTCAAAATCCTTAATGGTTTTTCAAATTAGGCAAAATGCAAGACCTTGTACAAGATTCCTTTCCATGCCATCTTTAATGGGTACTTAGTTAACAAAGCCTTTGGCTATTAGAAAGAAGAAATCACCAGCAGAATTGCAAGTGTGCGTGTGTGTGTTTTAAATATTTTTGCATCCCCTCATTCTCTACACAGATACTGGAAGTTCCAGTTGGGTTACAAAGTGCTGGGTCATTTCAAAATTGTGAGTTGCAAAATGGAAAATCAGTGCTATTCAAGATTGTGTTTCTAGACCTACAATTTCTACTAAGATGTTAACATCTCACTTGTGGAAATACAATGACATCAATAAATACTAAATGAGCGGTTGCATTAAGTTTTGTTCTTTACCAGGAGTTCCCTTCCCATAAGCATTTCAGTAGCTCTTTATTGTGTGATCTCTGGGTAGTTTTTTAGTCAGCTGAGCTGAGAGATTTATTTTACAGGTGACAGGTACAGAAATCTCAAGTAAAGTATGTACCTCTTCATATGGAAAATATAAGGATCTAATCTGTTTGTGTTGTTGCATGTTAGCTGTGGTCTCCACTTAATTTACAAAGGGCAAACTGACTTTTTCAAGTCTTCAGGCCAAAGTCCTGTGACTTGTGCTACCAAGTGAAAACCTATGGGTCTGTCTGTGAAATCCACCTGCAAGAAGTTAGACAGCTCTTGGGTTAGGTGACAAAAGCCTTAATTTCTCATACAATAGGTGAAATAACTGTTAAGGTCTATGGTAGTTTTGCCCGTCATGCTGCTATCAAAGTAGATTTCCTCCCCCAAGAATTCTCATTATTTGAAGGATGTTAAGGTAGGCAAAAGAAATACACAGAAGAGATTGACCCAAAGGAAGTTACAGTAAACAGATCAAGTATGTTGTCCACGCCAGAGGGCAGGAAAAACAAAACAAAACAAAGCAAAACGAGATGTGAATTCTGCCAGAAATGCTGCCAGATTATTTCAGGTAAGAATTGCCTTATCGCACTTGCGTGAAGATATGAAAAGAGATATGAATCTGTTTTGCATGGGAACTGTGATAGAGACTTAAGAGTGTATATGGGGCAATACACCTGAACAGATTGGCTGGTGTATACAGCAAGGCAGTAGTGCAACCAAAATCACCTGAACTTGTATTCACTTCTCTAACAGAAATGAATGAAAACTGATTTTGTAATGAAGCTCTAGAGTGGGTTTCAATATATCTAATCCAAAAGGGCCTGGAGGAATATTTCCAGGAGTTGATATATTATAAACACTATAGACATTATCTTCCATAATGCATGAGCAATGAAACTAAATTCCTAATTGAGAATAAATAAAGGTATTTTAAAATATATAAATAAATAAGTAGAACTCCATTAGCTCTTATCGTTGCCTTCTTGGACCTAAGTTTTAAATGCATCAAAATGCATTTTGCATTTGCATGATTCAGCAGTGCTTTAAAGGAAGAAGCACTCTCTTTTTTTTTGTTGGTTTGATTGGTTGGTTGGGGTTTTTTTGCTAGCTTTTCCTGGTAAGAGACAAAAAAGAATGTGTTTCAGCACACTTTAGTGCTGGGTACCTTGGGACACAGTGACTCTTTCTAGAGTGCATCTGCCTGTAATGTGTTTATGTTGGTGTAAGTTACATATTTTCTAGGTCAAGCAAAGCTTCTATTTTGCTTTTGAGGAGGAACATGCAGTTGCTTTACTCCCTTCTGTCTTCTGTAGGCTACACACAGTTTAAGTTACCTGAAGCTGTGAAAACTTTAGGTCCAGTGGAAAGGAGGGAAATTACATTTCCCTCTGATTCGAAATACAAATCAGCTGCTCAGACAGCTTTCTCTAGAGGATGTATTTATTTGCTCCCCTTTCTATGAGCCCTGGAAATACACAGTTGCTGTGAGCTTGACTTTCTCATAGTGCTGAAAAGTCAAATGTCATCCCAGGGTGACTCTTCAGAGGTCAGTGTATGTATGCCAGTCAGGTAAACGAAATTTAGAAATCTGCACCAATAATTGGTGAGGATTATAAAGAGGGTGTGATTATTTAAATGTAATAAGTTGTATTTGACAGTGTTCCACGAATATCGAATTGTCACAGATGTTATCCTTCTGCTAAATCAGAAAAAAATTCAATTTGACGTATAATTTGGTGTTTCAGGTTGACAAAACTTTCTAATTTATGAAATCCTGCTTGTCAGTTCTCCTCAAAATTTTAAAGCACAGTATCTGATAATTAATGGTGAGGTCTAAAACAGAATACAGTCTAAGTCACACAGCAATTAGGCCAATAATAAAAATGGTCACCTTTATCGAACAACCGAGGTCATCTTTTGCATTAAAACTATTTATAAGAGAATGTGATGGGCTAACCTTATACTTTAGAGGTGTGATTTTATCAGATTACCAAATCCAAAGCCTGCCCTTGTCCTTGAGCCTACCGTTTGATCATTTGTACCTTTAAAGTGCACAGACTGCTTCAGAAAGACAATCATAGGTGAAACAAAGAAAATCTTTAAATCGTTGTGCAGATTCATAGCTCGTGGCTCGAACAGACTCCACTGTACAGGGTTTATGAGCAAACCCTTGGGCTCCAAATATGAATGTTGTAGTGAGTGATGGAACCACGCATATGTGAACAGTGCCGTGGAGCATTCCTGTGCACAGCAGTCTGTTCAGCTAAATGAGAAATTTCAGAATACTTTACAGAGCAAGAAAATGCATTATTCTGTCATTTTTATCAAAGCAGTCACTGAATGATTAAAGTGCTTGGGCAACCAGTGCGTTAAATAATCTAGCTTGTTACATTTTTGTACATACTCTTTGTATGATTGTACACATTTGTATGCAAAACCATCTGTATACAGCTTAGAGCATATGAAAACAAATATTTGAATAGCTTGTGATAAAATAGGAATTTACATTTGTCGTTTCTATTCTTAATATGCATTTTCCTTGGACCTACTTTTTTTTTTTTAATTTACTTTTATTACATGGTTCATTTATTTAGTATCAGTGATTACTTCTTCATGAAATGTAAGAAGACTATTAGCTTGAAGTGTCTTGAAAAATGAGATCCTAATCAGTGAGGCCCCAAACAGTTCTTTTCTTTTTACATTATCTGATAAAACCCAAGGGTTTCCACAGAAGCAGCAAGTGGCTGAGGTTGGCAGGGACATCTTGAGATAATTTCATCCAGCCTGCTCAAAGCAGGGGTCAGCCAGAGCTGTTTGACCATGACTGTGTCTGGCTGGGTTTTGAGTATCTTCAGAGATGGAAACTCCACAACCTCTATAGGCAACCTGGTTTGGTGTTTGACCACCCTCACAGTAAAAAACTTTTAAACTCATGTTCAAATAGAGTTTTCTCTATTTCAGTTTGTGCACGTTGCCTGTTGTTCCCATGCTGGGCTCAGCTGAGAAGAGCCTGGCTCCATCTTCTGTACTTCACCCATCTGGTATTTATACCTATGGATAAGATGTCCCAAGCCTTCCCTTCTGCTAGTGGAGCAGTCCCAGCTCTCTCAGCCTCTCTCACGTGACAGACGCTCCAACCCAAGGGAATGGCAGAAGATGTGCCAGGGAGAGTCAGTTGGTTTTTCACCCAGAGGTGCTGGACACTGGAACAGGCTCCCCAGGGAGGTGTCCCAGCCCCAACCTGTCAGTGTTCAAGAAGAGACTGGACAATGTCCTCAGACACACAGTGTGAACTATGGGGTTGTCCTGTGCAGGGACAGGAGTTGGACTCCATGATCCTGTGGGTCCTTCCAGCTCAGGACATTTATGATTCTGTGACCTTTGTGGTCCTTTGCTGGACTTGCTAGAGTAACTCTGTGACTTGGCTTGTTTGTTTGTTTTAAATATCGAGGAGCTCATGACACAGCACTACAAATGTGGCCCCACCAGTGCTGAGCAGAGGGGAGAGATCACCTCCTCGACCTGCTGGCAATGCTTTGCCTTGTGCAGCCCATGAGACCCTTGGTCTGCTTTGTTGCGAGGACAGATTCCTGGCTTGTGGTCAGCTTCGTGTCCACCAGGACCCCAGGATCTTCACTGTAGATGGTGGTACTTCCCCCTTTCTCCAGACCGTTCAGGTCCCTGAGGATGGCAGCAGGTCTGTCTGTTGTGTTGGCCACTACTTCCCGTTTTGCATCATCTGTGAATGATGAGGGCACACGATGCTCCATCTTCCAGGTGATTAAAGATGATGCTGAGCATACCTGCCACCATATTGCTCCTTGGCGTACACTGGTGGTGACTGGCCTGCAGCTGGACCTTGTGATGCTGGCCACACCACTCTAAGCCTGATAGTACAGTCAGTCTTCATCCTGCCCTTCTGTCCATGTAGGCAGCTTTGTCAGCTCCTTGATGAGGGCATTATGGGAGATGGTAACAAAAGCCTTCTTAATCACAGAATGGTTTGGGTTGGAAGGACCTTCCTAGTTCACCCAGTCCAACCCATGGGCAGGGACATCTTCACCAGCTCAGGTTGCTCAGAGCCCCGTCCAGCCTGGCCTGGGATGTCTCCAGGGATGGGGCATCCACCACCTCTCTGGGAGAGATGAACACCACCTACAGCCTCCCTTCACCCCTCGAGCCAGTCATCCCATCGTGGCAGGCCATCAGCTTGGTTTTGGTGACTGCATTCAGAATTTGCCAAGCTTGGTGTGTCTGTCATGCAAATACCCTTTTTTCAGATGAGCAAAGCACAAGTGCGTGCCACTCGGTACCAGCAGTAGGTGAGCAGAAGTGCTGTATTCCTGTGGAATCCCAGAACATTTCAGTATTTATATACCACAGAGGATCAAATAACTGGTATAAACTGCATTAGCAATGTAAAATGTGGAAAACCAAATTGCCCCATTGTCTAATTGTATAATTGTTTTTAATTTTTATTCTTCCGTGCTTTATATATATATATATATATATATATAATATAAGCATATTATCATATGATCTTTCTGATTTTTTGAAGATTTATTGTCAGCCTGGCTGTTGTATAGGCTGCTGACTCCTTGCAGGTAATGGATTCAGTGAAGCCGCTGTCTCTACCAGACGTGGTGGCACAGGACAAGGCGCCAGTGTCAGTGTCCATCTCCAGCAGCTCTTCCAGGCATCCTATTTGTTTTTTTCTCTGTTAAATGTTGATGTAACAGCCTCTCTGATATCTGCCCCCCCTCAGGCTATTCTTTTGTGAACATATTGTGATAAGTGTTTTTACTCTCTCTTGTCTGGCAGCATGAAAGTGGTGGGATGGATACCAGATAACCCAGTTCTAGCAGGCTGTTTGGTAGATCGAATCTTCCCTGGGAAATTCATAGGTGATCTTTCCCATCTCTTCCAGACTTGCTGCTCCTCATCTCTGCAGAAATCCCTTCTACCAGTTTTTTTTTGTGAAATTCTGGGAAGGGCAGGTGTGGTCCTTGTGTTTGAAATTCTTGTCCTGATTTGTGTCAAGGGCACCTTCGTCCTTGTCATCTGTGCTTTTGCCAAGAAAGGTTGGACCAGATGATCCTTGAGGTCCCTCCCAACCTGGTATTCTACGATTCTTTTGTATAACAGG
This sequence comes from Caloenas nicobarica, assembly GCF_036013445.1. Classification (NCBI taxonomy): domain Eukaryota; kingdom Metazoa; phylum Chordata; class Aves; order Columbiformes; family Columbidae; genus Caloenas; species Caloenas nicobarica. The sequence goes on along the minus strand of NC_088284.1, from coordinate 83,828,696 downwards.
CAGGCAGGTGTGAGAAGCCCCATCTTCTCCTCCTGGCAGATGCTAGAGTAATCATTTCCAAGGCTTCCACAAGTACAAGGAACAGGTCGTTTCAGTTTTCTTTCCACCTGGCAGCAACTGACTCCTTAGTGATCTGAAGGGGTAAGGCTGGAGACCTGTAAAGGCCTTTATATATTCAGTAAAATTGTGTTGGTTTTTTGGTTTTTTTTTGTTTTTTCATGTTTCATTAGGAAACTCAATATCTTAGTAAGGTGTATTTGATTCCATCTGGAAAAATAACTGATGTGGGCAGATGTAATTAATAAGAAATTCAGATGAAGTATGCTGTCACTAGGCAGAGAAAAACAGAGGCATTAGTCGAAGTATTGGGAAATTGGCATTAGTAGTTTAGCTCACATAAATTATTCACACTAGCTGCATCATGGTTTTGGTACCATTGTTTGTAGTTAACTGTTGCTGCTAATGGTGATGGTTTCGGTTCTGTCTCTCAGTTACGAAATTGAAGCCCCAGGGAATGAGCAAAGGAAGGAGCGCTGGACCATCAGCATCCTCAAATTTGCCTGTGGCTACAAGATTGGGAACTCACCAGTGAAAGTATCTGCATTCTGTGAAATGAAGAAAAAAAAAATGCTATTACATTAAGGAAATTTCTTGAGTTGAAAGAAATAAGTACTTGTCAGTTTAATATTGAATGCAATGTGCTTGTATCCTTCTAATCAGACATCGTTACAGCATTAAAATTGCTGTCTTTTCATGAGCTGAAAATTAGTTTCCCCTTATCACACCAATACCAACAAGAGCTATCTCATTAATTCTGTATTAATTTGAAAGGCCAAATCAGGAAGTAACGTTACAGAATTCTTGTAGGTATTATTTTCCTTTTGAATGGCGCAGCAAACTGTGGGAAACTGGGGGCTGCTCGTGAAGCTGTAAAGTTTTCAGCTGTAAAGCTGAGGGTTTTTTTAATGTAAGAAAAATAACAAAACTGTTGTGTAAGTGGAACAGCTGAAATAAGTTGTTTCACTATTTTGGGCCAACGTACAATGCTTTACTCAAATGAGTAGGTTAGGGTGTAGTTAATCACAGTTAACTATTTCTTCATATGATTGACGAACCTTGTCAGATGATCATTTCAAAAGCTAAGTCATCTAACTGAAATGCGCACGTTGATTCTATAGAAAATGTTTTTATTGTATTTATTGGTCTATGAGCTTCATCAGAAAATGTGTATTTTAAACACACCTTACTCAGTGTTTCAGGTCCATTTTCTGCTGTTTAATTTCTCATAACAGAGAGCTACGCGACCTGTTGCCTTCCAAATAACCGATTTCTCGGCCATTGTAATAGAGTTTCAAAAACCGAATTTGCAAAACGTTTGTTAGTGTAACAATACATCATGATGTGCACATTCTGAAGTGAAAAAAAGGAGATCAAAAAGAGACTTTCTGCCACTGTTGTGGGAGATGTGCACCATTGTGTGTGGGGTGCTTGGTACCAGACCTTTTCATCCAACTTCCGTAACAAAGCCCTTTCTGTTATCCTCTTAAGAAGTGATGGCTGTTTTACCGTCTTTCAAGCCACATCTGTGAAGAGCTCTTCCCAGATGGATTTTGACTGTACATAAGAACCTGCCCTTTAGAATTTATTATTTTGGAGCAGATGAGGCTTACTGGTTTGAAGGCAGGCAGCAGTGATACATGACATTGCTTTAAAAAACGTACACCTTACAATTTCTTCTTGCTTTCTGTAGGGCGTTGTCTTCCATTGCTTACTTTTCCTCCATGGCAAATGTGTGAGATTCTTTGGAAATTGCTATTAAATGAGAACGGCAGCATATGTGCTACTTATCCATGAATTAATTGTTCTCCAGAGCCGTGGTCAGGTTGATAATAAATGTTGCTATTCCTTCCATGAATCCTTTCACAACATTATCTGAGGGCTCTGCTGTTCATCTGCAAAGTAAGGGAGAATTATTACGCTGCTTTCAGGGGTCAAAAATGAGGCATAGAGGGATTAAATGGTACGGGCAAGGGCAGGTGTATGTATCTGAAGCCATGAAAGCTACACAGATCCTTATCTTAATAACAAAACCATCATCCCTATCATTTTCTACAATAAAACTTTGCTGGTTTTGGGAAAATATATCTTGCAGTAGACAAGGGAGATGCTTTACTCCTTATTAATGTGTTCTCCTGAGTTACTTTGGGGTGCTGGTAGAGAGACATCTGCCAAAATGTTACTTGCCTCTTGGCATGGAGATTTCAGTAGTGTCATATATGTGGTCCCATGTGTGTCATATATATGTCACACATATGATCTTTCCTCATGCCATGGGAGTGATGACTTCTTGAGGTTTCTTCTGCACCTATTTCCTATGATTCCTGTTATTTCTCTGAACCACTGGTCATCCAAGTCTATCCAAAGCCTTATCCTTAGGTGAGTAATTCTGGTATATGCTCTTTTGTCTTTAGGAGAGATTTTTTTTTCCTTTTTCCTAAAGTGAATGCCAAAAGCATATGTAACTCCACCATTTTGAAGTGATAAACTAAACTTAAACTAAAAGGAAGGTAGAACATTCTGCCTAAGTCTAGTGTTCAAGTTGGTTACTCTGTGATAGAACTAATTCCACCGAAGTCCTCTGAGGCAAGGGGCTATTGAGGGAAGAATCTGTAATTCTTAACGGTGTTTCATTACAGTTATTAATGATATCTATTAAATCAGTTATTTCAATGTTTAAAATATGACTTCCTGAGAAAAGTGGTTTGCCAACTTTGTTGTGGTCTCCTGTATGCTCTCTGGTTATCCATGAACTTTAAAAAATAGTATTTCAAAATCACACCACTGGATTTACATCTGGACTTGCGCATTCCCTGTGGTCCCAAGCATCCAGCTTTGTCCTTGTGGAGTGGAAAGGTCTAGGAAGGGAGAACCCACATTTCCAAGTGGTGCTCATTTCTCATCACCCGTGGAATATTATGTTTGCAGTAGAGAAACAGAGCCCCAGAAAACTGAGAGCCCATAGATCAGAAGCAGTCAGATACAGAAGGGTTTCAGAAATGACTGCAAAATGTAAAAGACATATAGAGGTTTTAAGGAGAGACATTTCGCTTTCGTTATTCAAGATTCAAGCTAAACTGAAGCAAGATTTTCTTCAGTGGGTAGAGATTAAAGAAATAAATTAAGTGTCATACTAAAGGTATATAAGACTGGACAGGCTCTAATGTCAAACAAATAATGATGTGTATCCTGTCGTGGAATAGTTATCCATTTCTAACTGGATGCATACTGAAATGCAGTTAGATAACATCTAAATTTTTATTGCTTCCTTCTTATCTCAATTCCTTCTCTTTCAGCTTCTGTTATTTCTGTAATGGCCAAGAAGGAATTTTTCTGAAATTTTATGAGACTAATGTCAGGTGCTATCTGAATACAACAGTTAAATCTCAAAATATCTTCAGAATTAATATGCTAGGATGGAAAGTATGTGTCCTCTTTTTTATTTTTTTTTCATTGAATACTTCTATATGCATTTATTAAACACACATTTAAGTTTAGTATTTCTCCACTCAAGGTATTATTTGAAAAAAAAAGTCAGTGTAGGGATGATCTACAATTTAGTGCTCTCTATTTGAGCTTCAGTATTTGTTTCATGCCAATATTTAATAAATAAACCACAGAAACCTTCAGTTTACACCATCATCTGCCAAGAGGGAGGAGGGAGGAGGGAGGAAGCAGCTTTTAGTGCTCGAAGATGTGGAGATAGTTGAGTCATTTCCTCTGAATATGTGTTGAAACACACATATCGGGTCTGAGTTTCGTTCTGAGTCGCTGCAGTTCAGATGATGTTTGCTCAGAGCTGTTGCTTCCAGCTGCAGGTGAGCACTGTAATCGAGCAGCTGTCAGCTCCAAACGCCAATTCAGACCTGCAAGTGTCTTTATGAAGCAAAAGATGTTTAACTCGCTCCTGTAATGCTGTTGCTAGATAGGTGAAAACTGGAGGAGCTTCTCAATTTGGACCTGGTAAGGTAGGAATTTAGTTTTTTAATAAAGTCTAACATGCTCTGGTATAATATTACATGCATCCTGCTTTAAAATGTAGGTAATTTAAAACTCTGTTTTGGAAACAATGACATGTTAGCATTTGATGGAAACTGCGTGTCCTAAGTAGATAATACAGAATGAGGAAAACTGTTTGGTTTAGTGTACAAAATCACACAGAGGAGCATCACTCGCTCACAGATACACTGATGTCTGCAATAGTTCTGAGATCTCACTGTTGTTTTTCTTCTGCTGAATTCTCCGCATCAGCAGAAGAATTGGTTTATTTAATTACTTGCATGTCGGATAGTTGGAAGACCATCATTCCTCCTTTTGAATTGCTTTCCTGCTGAGTCGTTTGTGGATTTTGTGGCTGTAACACACTGTCATTCCTTGATGGCAATTGAACATATTTAAACACCTAGGCAGCACTTGGTCAAGTAAATCTAGCTTTGACTGTAAAATTGGAATCTTATTTTTAAAATGCTTTTGCCATTTCAATTTAAGACACCAGTGTTATCTTCATAACCTTGGTCTTTTGAGCTATGAATACAAGCAGCAGTAAAGAAGTTCCTCTTTGGAGCAGTTTAGTATTATTTTATGGTAGTGACATTGTTGCTGTATTTGCTTTAAAATGAATTCAAGACAATTCAAATGCCATGTTCTAATAGTTATATTTCCCAAAATTTAAAATACAACTTTGTCGTAGAATTTAAATATAAAACTACTTCTAGGTTACCTGAAGTGTGTGTACATTTACATAATTGATTATTATTAATAATAGGGAAAATTAAGTTAGGAATATTTTAGTATGGTTTTCTGTTGTGAAAATGTGAACAGTGTATTTTTAAATATGATTAATGAAGATAATTTTTTTTCTGAGGGAATGTTGCATATGACATATATGTTTGCTTCAGGTATTTATCTCAGTTTGAAACAGAGACAGCTCGTTCACAGATCATCTTTGACATGGATGTGACACCTGTCTCTAGTTCCCGATTGACTTATCCTTCATGTGTCATGTTTGACATAACTTGCAGTGTAATTCTGCACTCTTCAGGAAAGCGCGAGGATTTTTGTGCGTGATGTTGCAAATTTCTGTAGAGACGACAGAAGTGCTAGCAGTCAGAAATTAGGATAGTGCTGCATCTGCCTGAGACTTAATCTTGGAAAAAAAATAGAAAAAGGAAACACACACATAATTCTAATGCTCCATGTTTTTATAGTTTTAGGAATTTAAGGGTCCTTTTAGACAGAAAAAGTATGTAATTTTTGTATTTTTAGTGTATTTTCATCCCCTTACAAACCGCTTTTATTTCCCCATTTAGTTTGTGTTTGCATCACGTGTTCATGAGTGGAAGTGCATGTACACTTGCAAAAATGTATTCAGACAGCCCGTGTAGCTTCCAATAATCTTCTTAAAACCAACACGGCACAAGAGTGCTTGTTCTTTTTACTTGTCCTGGGAACTGAATAATTCTGCACAGATGAAAGTCAGATCTAATTAGTTTCATTTATACTGCTTAAAGAAGCATTTCTTGTTTGTTTTTGAAAACAGTTGCACTCTTGGGATGTTGAGAGTGCAGGTAAATACACTTTTAAGTGCACACAGGAAACCACTTCATGTTTATATTGTTGTACACACATCTTGCTGCACCTTTGAAAATAATGTGTTTCTTTACTGGGAATGGAATGTGCAGGGGAAAGGTTTAAGTCACACCATATGTGAGCACCACAGCGTAAATGAAAGGCATATATATAAGCTTGTTTTGAAGTTTTCAGGATTTGTGTGTGTCTTGGTGTCTTGGACCGACTCTGCTCCGAAGGGGTGGAGAGGAAGGTCGGTCTGGATGCCAAACCATCCAACCAGGCGTAGAACACTTTGAGGAGAGGTAGCTGAGTGCAGCATATACTTTATTGTGGTATTTCAAAGCAACAGAGAATCATAGGATGGCCAAGGTTTGCAGAGACCTCTGGAGATGGTCCAGTTGAACCTCTTACTCAGAACAGGTTGTCCAGGACCATGACAGAGCAGGTGTTTGGTATCTTCAGGGATGCTCTCTGGGCAACCTGCTCCAGCATTTGAAAATACATAATACAGGAAAAACAGATGTGACCTCACCAGTGCTGAGTGGGAGGCGAAGCAGCGTTGAGTGACCTCCTAAAACTGAAAATAAGCTGACGAAAAAGGAGGGAGTGGTCACACAAAGCTCCCTTTAAATAACTTTTTCTAGGGTTTTATTTTAGACTCGAAATAGGTTTTAAAGCAATACTCTCTAATCAGTTTATCAAGGCCCTTTACACATTTGGTATATTTTTTTTAATTTCCTTTCAGTCAGAGGTGATAATTTTGTAAACAGTTGTGGGAAATTATGGTGAGTAAAGACTGAGGCCAGCAGTTAGCTCCATGTTCCCATGGGATAAGATAGCCTGTTGTTAACATTTTTCACAAGTAAGGTGAATCATCTGATAATAAAATTTGCTCTAGAAATATTTTGCATACTATTCGTTATTTAGTAATTAATGAAGAGTGGCATCCTCTTTTCTAATATTATCTCCAGAACTATGAGTATGCCTTTCTCCCTTGTGCCTCTAGGTTTTCCTTGTAGGAAATTTTTGCTCAGTTTCCCTCTGAAATAAAAATGGAAGGTGGAGACAGAGTAGGGAATGAGATTAGGGAGAGTGATCCCACAGCGAATTTCATCACACTTGACCAAGTTGCCTTGAGTGTCAAAGTTTCATTCTGTTGAACAATCCTCCTTGAAGAGATTAACCCAGCTAGAGAAACCACCAGGATGCACATACAGCTGGGGCTCTATCAGTCATGGTGCAAAGAAAGTGTCTCCTCTGGGAGCCCACTTACATTTGAGAGAGCTTTAATTATCTGGGAGTATACATGGGATTTCTGTCTGCTTGTGGATGAAAATCAATTATTTCCTTACTCTGCTGTGTCTGGGCATGTGTCAGTGCGCTTGGACTGAAGAACTTCGAGTCAGCGGTGATGAATGAGGCAGACCTGGAGCTACCACAGCAACATGGATGCTGTAGGAGAAGGAGTAATTCTTGGGGTAAGCCTTCTTCAGCAGCCGCTTGAGCCAGAGCACTTCATTTCTCCAAGTCCCTGGCCTCACTTGTCCTTAAAAATTCGTACTTAACAGTCGGTTGATTTGCTTATTTTTTTATTTTCTATTTTACCTTGTGGAAATGGTGTTATGTTTCCCTTTGTGGGATTCACTGTCGGGCTAAGTGACAGAAATGCAAGATGTCAATGTCCTCTCCACCTGATGGGACATCAGTGTGCCTGTGGTGGGACAGCAGGTCGTCTGCAGGCAGCTCAGGCTTGGGATGGAGGACTTCAGCAGGGCCTACTGGTCAACTGTGTGACCGAATTTACAGCAAGCATTTGGGATTTGAAGGTGTCTCTTGTTTCAGTTTCTCATGGAACCTTCACCAGGTATTGTCACCTGTTGCTGGCGGTGGCTGGGCAGGGACTGTGCCAGTGCAGCTGTGCGATGGAGCTCAGTCATGTTCATAAAATCTTCCAGGGAGGAGGAATAATCTCACAGAATCTATGTGCATCACAAAGATGGGGAAGGTGTAGGTGGTGTCAATGACAAACACACATTCACCTGTCACCAGTGCTGGTGCTGGTTCTCCTGAGCTGATGGGGTCTTGTTCCTTGTTTGAAGCCATTGGAGCAGAACTGACCTGTTGATACTAGGTTATGGCTTTGTCAGAAGACATGGATTGATGGGAATATTTATTCCAATTGTCCTGACTGTATATGAATTTTTAGCTTCATATTTTGGTATCATCCATCCACATGTAGCTTCCCTGGTTGGGATGATGCTAGCTTTGTGGGCACTCACATATTATTTTGCTTCCAGAAATTTCTCAATTACTATGCTGATACTCTTATTTTACTTGAAGATGCTAAAACAAATTAATCTTTTGAGAGTTGTACATGATGCTTTTTGTGATAATGGCACTATTTTCATTATGGAAGGGACCAAACATTTTTTTGTAGTATAAATTTGTGAGAGAAGGTGAGCAGTTCCCTGCTGAAATACAACAATTAGCTATTTTTCTCTCCCCATTCTAGGAAGAGTTTCTGAAACTGAGAGTTGATAGAAATGATAATGGTTCACATGTGCTTCATTATTACTGGTGTCATTTAGGAAAAGTCAATTCTTGAACTATGAGCTGCCCCTATAAAAAACGCAAGGGCTAAAACAGGTAATAACTTAGTTTTCCTCATCCATCTCTGGATGACAAAGCTGTCTTAACAGACCATGTCTAATTGTACAATATTATAAGATCTTCAGTAACCGATGGAGGAGAGTAGCGATGGTGCCCCATAGACCCACTGAGAACTGTTTGCTCAATCCCTGTGGGCTGTGCACACTTTTCAATAAATGGAGTTCTCTTATATTGTGTTTTACTAAAAAAAACCTCTTGGAAGACTAGAAGAGAACTTGTATCCACTTGCAAAAAAGGAGGATTGATACAGAGCCTCCAGAAATTATCAAAGGTTAGGCATCGGTTCCCTGCCTGAAACTTGGGCATTGTAATATGCAGCTTAATAACCATTTACATATATTTTAGGAAAAGAACCCATCCCTGGAAAGTGCCAAAAGAAAAGCAATAGTAACTTTTGTGGGCAAATGCTCTACATTTGCTGCTGCCTCGCCTGCACAGCTTCATAGTTACTTCACTGCGGAGCAGACACGCATTCTGTTGGAAAGCCGGTAGCATTTTCTTCCATTTTGTCTGGCCCTTATCAGTTATTTATGACGTTAGGGGTTTATTCTGGAGCTGGGAGTTGTCACTCTCTGATACTTGCCAGAGATGCACTGGATAACGCTCATGCAAAAGCACTTTCTCACTTTACTCGGCATTTGGTGATGCTGGCCCCAAACCAACGTGTGACGATGGAGACATGTGCCCTTGGTGGATCCCACTGTTCACAGAAGGTTCATTCCTACTTAGGAAATCAGTACGACTGTGGTGGGTGGGCTTTGTCTGTTCTCTTTGCAAAGGTATTTCCCGCCTCTGATATTTGATAAATCAGTTTGAGATTCAGATGTATTCTTCAGGGCATTTGTACAGTCCAGTCCCCATTTTCACAGCACTTCAGGACCTTTCAGAGAACTTCTGAGTGGGTTACTTTATCACATTTTCATCTTACAGCTGCCAGTGATGGAGCTAAAATGTAAACAGTCGGTCAGATTGGCTTAATTTTATGTGTTGGGTATGGACAAGGCAACAGTGGGGTTTGCTGTGAGAGGACTGGGCCTCCTCCTGTTCTGCAACAGGTACTTGTCCTTGCAAACTATATTCCACCCTACAGCTGATTTCTCCACTAGGAACAGTAGATCTGAGCTGGTTACATCTTTTTCTTGTCTCACCACCTCGGTTTTCACTCTGGAACTTGTGGTTTCTCCCATCCCCAGCTATTTTTGAGGGCCACAGAATTACAATGCCAACTGGCTGCTGTCGCTGGGGCTTCCACAAAGTTCTTGAGAGGCCTGAGCAGTAAATCCACATCTGCAACTGTGAAAACGTTCACCTCAGTGAAGTGCTGTGATCTTGTGTCACGAGACCGTGGTCTCCCATGTCAGCATCAGTTGTCATTGCCAGTGTGGAATTCTGCATTGTTGGTCATCACTAACGTGAAAATTATCTACATGTGTGGCTATTGCAGCTTTTATCTGTGGAAAGCATCAATTATTTTTTTTCTGTATTTAAGCAGTTTTTGGGTCAGTCAAGACATGTGGAGAGTGTCTTAAAGTATCATGCAACCATTCTAGGCTTTGCTGTAGACAGGAAGAAAATCTAATGACTCTAATTATGGCTTCTTTCAGACCGTTAAGCCTAATAGCATTACAAATCTTTTCAGTACAAAAGACCTACTTTTTGCCTTGTTCAAAATTGGGAACTTTGAATTACACCTTAACTGGCATCTTGCAGGTGGGCTGAGGTTCTCATCCCCCAAGATGCTCCAATATGGAAATTTAGCTGTTGGATAGATGACTCCAGAAAATGTGTGTGGTTGTTACTTTGCATCTTATTCTTAGTCTTCAGAGGTTATGCAGTAGATGTTTTGGTTGAATTAAGAAGCTTTCATGAACAATATAATATGCGAAAGGCTGTGGGGTTTCTTAGGAAAAAAATTATGTGCGTAAACCTATCAGAACTAATAGCCATCTCTTAGATGTTTGTAGGCTTTCCTAATGAAGACCAAAAGTTACGCGTTTAACACTTGACTGTCCTTCTCATCACAAGTTGTGGTTTGTGGGTTGTTTTGTTTTGTTCTGTTTTGTTTTCTAGGAGATACTACTTCTCCATTAATAGTTGCAGTACTTACCCTGGATTTTGAGGTAACTATTTGTGGACTTAGCAGTTTAACCATTGTCAATAGGAAGCCTTTCTGTGACCAGCTGGTATAAAGAATGTTAAAAATCAGGCAAGAAAATGCCTTTAAAGAAACAAGGACAGTTAGACACTCTTGGTCTTGTTCAGAGACTTTGAGACCTTCACTAGTGGGGAACCTTGCTCTGTGTTTTTGAGTGTGGACTTGACATGAATATGGGTTGGGATTAATGTAATTTCCAGGTTTTGGAAGCATTTTCTTCAGATCAAAGTACTCCTGAATACAATTGCTGCCTGCGAACATCTTTGCCTCATTTAGCTGAAGTCCCTGGTGAGTAATTGTACTTATGAGACCATATTGAAACCATGTGGCTGTCTTCAGTGCAGTTGCAAGTTTCTATGCAGTGAAAAAAGATAATTCTGTAAAGGTACTTATGGTACATTCCAGTAGTGCTGGTTTGACCGGAGAAGTTTTGTACTGGGAACATGTAAAAAGCATATCTCCCTGGTTTGTATCTTGCTTCTGAAAAGCAAGTTATTTCTGGATGTCAGAAAATAAAGCTTTTTTTCTTGCTCTTTAATAGAGATAATGCCAGATAACTATATACAGTCAGGAATTAATTATTTTTCTGTTATATTGCTTTCAGGCTTACAGAAATAGGCATCTGAATTTTACAGGCTGTTAAGGCAAGGCGATTTAGATAATGTGTTTAGAAAATGTTTTCCTCCAATACACACAAAGCTTCACTGTATACTGGATGTTGCAACCATGTTGTGAGTAAATTTGTTGTTGATTTTCTGAAATAGCAGTTCACGATATCAGTTTTTGCATGAATTAAAACAGGAAGAGCTCAGTGCTGTGAAGGTATAGAGGCTTAGTGGTCCCGTGTGTTTGTTTGTATTCAGATTATGTGTGCATTTGTGTACACATTTACAGGGTTGCAGCCACTTTTGTTTAATGTAGTTTGCTGCCGAACAGCTGAAAGTGTGACTATGAAATATGGATATCTTTTGTAGAACATACTTTTCTTTTAAATAAAGTAGAATGTTTCCTCGTTCTGTGTCGCAAAGGATTTTTTTTAAGAGAAAGCAATAAGAATACCCTGGCTGTTGTGCCGATCTGCAGTTTTAATTAGACGTGTCAAATCAGAAGTGCATCAATTTATGCAGGACACCTACTTAATTTGTTCACTCTCTTGTCTGTAATGTTACTCAGAGGGGAATTGTAGACAATCCATCCCTCCCTTCATCTCCAGCAACCGGCTGCTCCTGAGGAGGCTCCTGTGATGGTTTGGGCAGGTTTGTCCTGTTATGAAGGACCATGGGAGTTTCCCCACATCAGCCCCAGCATGGGGGCAGTTGGAGAAGAACCTGCTCTGGATGTGCCGTGTTCCGGTTTAAAGGAAAAGCATTGTCAGCAAAAAAGGTGTTGAAACAAATGGTTCCAGAGCAAACTAATTGGTTATAACAAATCACTTTGTTCAGAGAGTAAAGTCTAAGTGCTAAACTAGCCGAATTTTTCGCAAAAGCACCTTTAGCTAAAAGCAGTAGCCATACTGGTAAAAAATACACAGTTTTAAAGACAATGTACTGATACTGATATTTCTGTAATTACAATCTTGATTAAACTCTAGTTCCAAATCCATAATTCAATAGCTAAAATACCAAACATAGTAGTTTTAAAGCCGTGTCTTCTACAAAAGAGTTGCTCATCAATAGTAGATTAAAAAGCTTTGATTTATCCACGCAGTACCATAGAAGGGGAAACAAAGTGGTAAAATGTACTTAGACTTTGCAAAAACTCTAACAGAACCTGTTAAAAAGAGGTTGAGGCAATATACTTTTAAGGATGAAAAGAGGAAATGGAGTTGGCAAATGTAGCAAAGAATTACCCACCCTCACTTATATATGAGAACAAAGACTTTCTTCAGTCCCTGAAAAGCTTGCTGTCTAAATCCCTGTGTGTACCATTTGCTGCATGTAGGTGAACTATTGTGTCTGTAAGAAACACCGATAACCCCAGAAGGATTTGGCATCATTACAGCAGCTGCTTTTCACAGAAGAGACCAGACGAGAGCTTTTAATTTGTGATATAACAAGCAAGGATAACAACACGGGGAGGGCGGGGAGGCCAGGGTGGAGTGTAGCAAAACTGGGAAGGAAGCTGTGGTTGCTTTATCCAAGAATAAATTTATAATCTTGGTGGAGAAGGGATTACTTGTTTTTATTTTTCATTTTCTTTCCTATCTTAGTCTCTATAAGTGATACTGCAGTAAAATTTTACAGCAGATTTGAATGAATAAGTGGCATCAAACTGAGTTCTCCATCCCCGAAACAGGATATAGAGACAGATGGAAGGACGAAAAACGGGGTGGAATCTCTTCTGATCACTTTGTCAATATCGGTATTTGTTGGTTTCCTTTGCTGCCAGACAGGGTTAGTGCATCAACTGAAAAAAAGTTATTTGAAGTGTACTTCTGAATACCAAAACTTTCAAAATGTTAATATGCGACCACATTTTATTATAATTTCTGCATTGTTAATTACATTTTCAGAAGGAAATCTAGCAAGCTGTTGACAGTAACTAGTTTGATTCTGAAAATGAGCATTTGCTTTTGGTCACTTTCAATAAAATCAAAGAGCAACAATTAGTACAGATGTCACAAAAAATATTTCCATTATTCTGCAGATGTAAATGGTCAGTATTGCTATTTGATTCTTAAGGGTTTTCTTTAATAAGTGGATTAAATAGCTCTTTCAGCCATAGCCAAAAAACTCCCGAGACTCAATCTTTTATGCGTTTGTGACTCTCCCTTAGACACAGTGTATTTCCTGACAATATGAACTAGACAGTCATATTCAGAGCATAACAACATATGTAAAAATGTTTGTATGTATGTGATTAATATGAACTTTTAAAATCTCTTTATTCAGCATAAATAATCTTGAAATCATAGTTCTTGGTAATCTAGACATTTCAGGCTAGCCTGTATGCACTGTTGCCATTATGTGATAGAGAGCACATGTGCAAAATCTGATTTTTACGGTTCATCAGCATATTTTATCCAATTCAAGATCTTCACAGCAACAGTTGAGTCTTTTCACATCCGTTATAAATACTCGTGTCTTTTCTGTGGGAAACATCTGTCATGTGACAAGCTTTAACAAAAGTAGCTGGTCCCATCCAAAGCACATACATGGTTAATCAAAAAGCACATTATTAGTGCATATAAAATGCTGCTAATAACTTCTGCAGATTTCCAACTATATTCGAAATTCCCGAATGTTCTTTTATATTGCTATTGAAATGGATTCACACTGTACACCTGCTATTTTATTTAGGGAAAAGAAAATAGATGAGATGAAGTGAGCCGAATAACTGTTTTTAGTCAAAGTTCCTCAGTTCTTCCTGACTTGCCATCAACCAGAACAGTCGCATACAAGGTGTTGTGTAGAACACAATCATCATAACTCTTAAGTTAGATCGGTGTACACTTTCAGCAAAATTGAAAATTGCTTGTCACTTTATTGTCGTAACTTTGAAGCACAGTCAGTTCCCATTGTCTGCACTGACAAGGAACCGGCAGCCACTTGGATATTCAGAATTTCTTAATTTCTTGCAAGCAGGTGTTTCCAAAGCATGAAGCTCTGACAAATGAAGGTGATCTGAAGAAATCAGTTTGAGCCAGGCAGTAACCGGAGTGGAAAATTCTGCTTATGCAATATTGAAGACACGGTTACATTACTTCAAACTTTTCGCTATTTTTTTTTCTGTTTGAAAGCTGGTAATATTTTCTGCCATGTGGCGAACTTTTGACTGTGGACTTTCTGCTGCTTCCTCTTCGCAGGACACTTTGATTTCATTTCATCTGTTGTGTGGAACTATGAAAGGAGTGGCCAGTTCATTATTTTTGTTTCATCATCCCATTTTCTGATGACGACTCCAGCACACGGATAATCAGGGCAGTCAGGTCTCCAGCTCCCCTTGTCACTCCTTTTATGCGACTTTGGTTACATTCCCTTTTTCCTTTGTCTAGCAAAGGAAATGCTGTTTTATGCCTTTGTTTTATGCTGGAAAAAATAAGTGCTTTTTGCGTATCTTATCAGTGTGTTCTGTCAGAATATTGATACGGAACAGCAAATGGACAGAGCTGTAACCTGTCACTTAAATGACTAAGGAAATGCTGTTACTTCAATCTAGTTCATATGCCTTTTCAGGATATACTTTTAAGTGTTAGAAAGTGTTAGATTTTGGGCTGGACTTTTTTTTCTTTGTTTGTGGTGGTGTTTGTTGGGTTTTTTTGGTTGGTTGTTTTGGGTTGGTTGGTTGGTTGGTTTTTTGTGGGGGTTTTTTTTGTTTGTTTGATTTGTTTTGTTTTAAAGCTATGTTACTAATTATTATTTTCTCTTTCCTTTTTGGAAGGCAGACTGTATTACAGGAGTAGATTTTTTTTTTTTTTTAACTGCTGAATATTTTCCATTTTGGTATTGAACAAACTACATCAAGTTTTAGGATCTGTTCCCCTGAAGTGATCATTGTTTTCTGCAGCAGAGGGTTCCTTAAATCTCTTATATCCCCTGAATTGCTGTCACAGAGTCATGCTAATGTACGGTTTATAGACTGTAGGAGAGCAGCAAAACGATTTGTTGGGTTGGTTTAGCTGATTAATTGTTAGAAACATTAAGACCTTTGAAGGAGAATGTTGGTGTTTAAAGTGATATAAAAAAGTGATAGATTTCAGTGGCAAAATTATAGTATTCTTCATGGTCTCAGTCTGGGAGAAGTTAATGAGTTAGCCTGAAAGTTTTTTATATGGTTTGTAAGAAGACAGCACAAATTATATTACTGATTCTCATCTTTTAGCTGTAAATTTCTAGTCTGACTTCAGCAGATTTACCTCTGACTTTGTCAAGGCCTGTTGACCAGGGTCAGGTTCACCATCTTTTTGTTTTACAGTGTATTTTAAACAAATGGTGAAAAATGATGTGATGCCGGAATGGTGGTGATTTTGGCCATCCTGTCACTTTCAAAGCAGCATCATTTTTGTTGAGTGCTGAGGTGGGACTGGGTTCTGACCACTGAACCTGTCCTATGACTGAAGTATTGGATGTACAAAAAAATTACATGTTTTTCTCTTTATTACTGGTGTGCAGCTACATGTACGTAGCCGTCTGCTACCTTACAGTCCTTTTACATGCCTGACATTTGTTCAGCTGTAAAAAATAGTTCATTCATCTATTTGTAGAGCTGCTAAATCTGGAGAACATAGTGAAGTGTGTCTCGTGGTGTGAACAACAGAGGTGGAAGCACTTGCCTGACTTTGCACATCAGTGAATCGCGGAGGTTTTAGCAGTGAACAGCTTCATGACGTAGCTGCAGCCAGAGCTTCCAGCTGCTCTGGGAATCTTTTTGAGAAAATTCAGTTAATTTTATTTTTATATACTGCAGAAATGGGAGGTTTTTTTAAAAAATCAAAACCTTAAATTACCCTCCTGACAATAGTTTGGGCTTTGTGTTAGCTTGGGTAGCAGGAACTCCTGATGGATACTAGTTACAGGCATCAGAAAACTGATGTTTTTTTGGGTTTTTTTTTGTGCTAGGATGCACAGACTCTTTGCACTGGCATTTGTGTGGCGCATAATGTGGCTGTGGCAAGGGCATGACTCCAGAATGGCAGATGACTCAGTAAATGTCCAAACCCCAGAGCTTCTGTAAAAGTGAGCAAATGTATTATTTCACACCATTAGACTAACAGCTTAGCTCCATAAGTATGCTTAATACACACTCGTGTAGTAAGGCCGTCTTTGATTTTTGGTCTTAAAATACGATACTGGGTGTTTTCCAGTTAGAAGTCACCCATTCTGCTGTTTGTTGGTAGTTGTTCTGGTGGAGCATCCCCATCCATCATGGGTTTGCCTTTTGTACCCTTCCAATGTTAAAGGGTTCTGCTGATTTACAGCGTATAAATAAATATCCCAGATGAATAACAGTATTGGAACCTAACTGAAAGATGTTTTTATTTCTGCTTCCTGGCCTTGCTGGAAATAGCCATTTTTCAGATGTCAGATGAGTTTATGTAAATGGAGATAGTTCTTGGAAAAACAGGTGCTCGGAGGAGTACCACTCATAGGGGCCACCAAGGTGTGGCCAGTGAGAGCTCTGTGTTCATGTCAGCTACACATACATTTCCCTTAAAGCAGATAAATTCTAATTTTATGGGAAACTGTAGAGTCCAAAACTTTAGTTGTAGTTTAGCTAGAGAGAACATTCTAAAGTAAAATAACGACAGACCACTACTAAAAGCTAATCCAAAGGAATTAATTCAGGCATTGCCTTCCCACAGGTGATTTTGCATACATGAAAATATGGTTAGTTGCCTTTCTGGTCTTTGTCTGGAATCTCAACATTATTGTTAAAGATTTAATAAAAGTAATTTCAAGACCTTCTGTACATTTTAGACACTAAAAGTGAAGTCATGCCCTTGCTTTATCAGGCTTGGTGTCATCATCCACAGCACTCAGTAAGGAACACCCTTGTGGCTCACAAAAACTTCTAGTTGTGATGAATTTTTCTTTTTTTTTTTTTTTCCTAGCTACAGACAACTTGTTTCTTGATGTTATTAGTTGGAATCTAGACACTCAGAAAATTTGATTTTGAAGTTGTTCCGTGGCTGGGGTAGTTGTGGGCTTTCACAGATGCTCTCAAGTCTCTCATCTAAACATTGCTCACTTCAGTTCATAACCACAGACCACGCAAAAGTGGCTGGTTTTTTTCCTAGTTGCAATTTTAGCTTTGAACTTGTTAATTTTAAAAGATAGTTGAAAAATGATTTGTTGATAGTTACATTTATTATGGCAACTCCCACTTTTAATTGCATATTTGAAATGCTGCTGTTCTGATGCGGAAGTGCTGGTTTGGCTTCGTAATGATTAGGAGTAGTTAATATCTATTTGCTTTTTATTTTATTTGTGTAACTGTTTATGTCCTGTAGGCTTGGTATGTTGCTTACTTCAGTGTTTCTGGCCTCCTTGAGCAGCTCTCTGAAAAAAATAATTAATGAAAATGTTTAAAAGAAAGTGAAGTTCTGTTGCAACAAAAAAGGAAGGAAAAGCATCGATAAGGGGGTGAAAAAAGGGAGCATCATGGTGAGGCTTAAACCATGGAGTTTTAACATCAATCTTGTGCTATAGCTCAGAAGTGAAATGGGGGGGAAGCCGTGAGAAAGAGTTGGGGAGAAGGTTATAAATGTTGGGACACCTCATGTTTCTCTTGTGTCTGCAAGCTCTAGTAAGAGGGCAAGGAAGGGGAAGGAAAGTTTTGGTGTTTATTATTTACTTCAGAGCACAAGTTTATTCTTTCACAGTAACCCGGTGAGTGCTGGGGCTTGGGATGAGGCGGAGGATCAGGGCAGTCTGCAATTTTTAATTTATTTCTTGCTGGACTAGATGCTAAATGTTGCAGAGGTGGGGTGGAAATTCATTGTTGTCAGCCTTGTATCCTTCTGCAGGCAGTGCATTTAAAAAAAAAAAAAAAAAAGAAAAAAGAAAAGAAAAAAGAGATGGTGAATGAGATGTTAGTCATTTAAAACAAAGTGGTGTATGCCTTCTACAAGAGTCTCGCGAGGTTTTTTGATAGCTCCAGGTACACTTCAGCAGTTCCTTTACGAAGACAAAACTGGAAGATAAATGTTGAGAGATTTCAGGAACAACATCCCTCTGCCAAATCAGAGCTCATCTACCCATTTTCTCTGAATTGCAGTAGTTTTGGACAGTTTCACTGCTGAGATGTCACTCTGTGACGTGTTGCAGCAAAGGTCGATGTACCAGGGCTCAGCATCCTGACTCTGGAATAACAAGAATAAACCATATGTTAAAATGCCTTTATTTTGTGCCTTCCTTCATGCTTTGGATTTATGAGTACTTTAAAAAGAAAAGGGGGGTGGTAGGAAGAGAAACAACAGAAGTTTGTTGTTGAAGCATTGTAGTGCTTAGCACGCACACGCTCTCCGAGATTTTTCTGTCATGCTGCCGCTTTTTTCTTGCAGGAGACCCTTAATCACATAATAAAATATTAATAGCACTGGTCTTAAAAGATTTAGCTGCTAGCATGAGAATATGTAACAGTGGTGCTCCATGTGTATAATATATGAAGCTCCTGTGTGCACTGTGAATGTATAATAGATACAGTTGTTCTAGTCTTAAAATTAAATGTGATGTGCCAAGCATACACTGTAATTAGATGCTGCTTATAGAGATGTGGATTAAAAACTATTTTGCAAAAGCTTATACGTATTCAGAAATATAATTTCTATCCTTTGTCATTTGGGACAGAAATGTGGTTACTATTCATGCAGTCCAGAGAGCTCCATTTATTCTGACTTAATTTTTTTTTTTTTATGATACAATTTATACCAATAACTACTTTAAGAATCTTATCTTTGCCCTGGCATACAGGCAAAGAAGGCATATGTTAGAAATTAAGACCTACATCTGCATTTAATGGCCTTATGACTTCTTTTTCCCCCTGCAGTTTCCCCCATAACTCTGTGGAAAAAAAAAAAAAATACCTATCTTGTAAAGTACTGCAGTAGCTGTCAAAATCATAACTCATGTATTTTTATTCAATGCCTAGCTTATCGCTTTTGAATAAATACAGGATTTGAGGGTACTGGTAATGACTAGTCCAAATAGTGCTGTAAGGTTTGGGTCTGTTATTTCTTACTTATTCTGCTCTAGTGGGCCACGCGTGTGTGAATGTAATTAAAAATTGAGGTTGCCATACTAAGGGCAGATGTCAAACAATTGTTTTTTCAACCACTTTTTTTAGTTGATAAATTTAACCGTTGAGATGTCAACCTTCTTTTTAAAAAAATCAAAG
The DNA here is from genome assembly GCF_036013445.1 of Caloenas nicobarica. Lineage (NCBI taxonomy): Eukaryota > Metazoa > Chordata > Aves > Columbiformes > Columbidae > Caloenas > Caloenas nicobarica. The sequence continues at coordinate 83,809,408 of NC_088284.1, read as the reverse complement.
AAACAAACAAAAGAAACCCCCACTCTAAGGTAGGGGAATGAGATACAACCTTGTTGCAGTTCAACAGGATGGTGATACTGAAGAAAAGAATACCTTCCATGAAATTTTAAGTAATGTTAGCTATTGCATTTTTGTTTTTTCCCCTCCAGAGAAGAAAGCTGGTTGGAAGGAGTAATGCAGATTTTCCCTCTGGGGATCCCGGAATGTACCAGCTGGACGTTACGCTAAAAAGAGGACAGAATTTGGCAGCCCGGGACCGTGGAGGTGAGCGTGATGTTGGGGAGTTACATGTCGATTGGGTGAATTTATATGAGAGTATAAGTTACAACTAAGGTATGAATTGTCAGTATGTTAGTTAAACTCTGCTTAAAATCGTGTAGAGGTTCTTTGACTCAAAAGCATGAAGAAAAAGGAGGTAGGGCCAGCTAAACACACACAGGAGGAGAAATATGATTTAGCTAATATTGGTTTAATTCTGCTAGCTAATTTTTCTCATGTTTGTGAATGTTTCAAACTGAGAAAGGTATGATAGATTTACTTTATCCATGAAGATTTGGGCTTTTTTGCTCGCACAATTGCTGTGGTCTTTTTTATTTTGTTCCTTGACTGGTTGAGTGATAAATACCGGAGCTGCGTTTAAAGACAACAGCAGTAAAAACTGCTCTATTAGATGTGTCCAGGCTTTACCTGTTGGCCACATATTGGCATTTTACATTCTGCTCTGAGACGTGTAGCACACACCTAGTTCAGACACAGAAAGGATTCCTAAAAGGTATTTTCAACTGCAGGAAAAACAATGGGCTGACTCAGTGACTCTACACGCAACTGCAGCTTGTATTTAAAATTAGATAAGTCAATAATCCACTTCCTGAACAGCAATATGAGCATGATAAATCTGACTAACAGCCTATTTTGGATTTCCCGTAATAGATTCCTTGTGAGAGGGAAAAAGCCGTACGCAGTAGAAATTTAACTGTTAAAATAGTATTGCACAGGACCTTTCCATGCTTACCTGATGGAGTTACCTGACTGATTTCAGATCTCAAATACAGTAGCAGAAACCGAGAAGGCTCTTACCTTCTTAGGAAATTACTGCACTGATATTTATGTCACTGAAACTGAAATTTTAATACACTTATTGTTGCAACAATAAGGTTTTACATATATTCTTCCTCTAGATATACTGATATTCTGTCAAGCTTTGCATGACATTCATTAAAAATAGATACTCAAAGGTTTATGTGCCACAAGCTAGAGATACTTGTCCAGCTTCTGAATGATATGTTGTAATTCAGTCATATGCATCACTCAGATTATTTATAAATGAAAAAAAAGTTAATCTAAATGTGATTATTTGTATGCAAGGAAAGCATCTGTATTTTTTTTACCCATGGTACAGGTGTTTCAGTAAGAAAGTGGACATGTAAAACTGAATTCTTAGTGGAGGTTTTAGTGGAAACAAGAGGAGATTCGGTGAGTTCGTGGAAGAAAAACCCACAAAGAGCATTGAAATGCACAGAAAACACATCTGACCTTTGAGATCTTTGCTCCATATTCTTGGTGTCTGGGAGGACATGAGAGGACATTAGCATTTTGATATATATTCTTACACAGAGCTACTAAGACAGATATGTTAGATATTAAAACCAGAGCTTGGAAGATTTATCCGAGGACTTTCAGAGCAGTCTCAGGCTGTAAGTCTGTGATGCTTCATTCCTCCAAAACTTTTTCCAAATCCTCTGCTTAAAGCCCCAAAATTGAATTTTCTCTAAGAACTGTGAATTTCTCTCTGAAAGAATACTTGAACTACATGGTAGAAAATAATTTCATTTTAATTTTAGCTTCTTGTTCTTTGATTTTTGAACTGCAGCTTCATGTATCTTTTTAGAAACCTGCTGCTGAACATGTTGCAGTCTTGGAAGGCAAAGCTGAATTATCACATAGTGAATGTTCTGCACACTTTGTCTTCCCCAAATTTATAAAAAGAGACACCACAACAATCTCAGAAGTAAAGGGGAAAGATTGCAGCTACATGCATGTGGCTAGCAGGGCCAACATTAATTATGACTATTAATTGATAAATAGCACCACGGATAGTCACAGCAAAAGGAGAATAGAACGTTCGTCACGAGAGGACCTGCTGTTGTCTTCCCAAAAGCTTGAAAATAATCCTTCTTTATAACAGGCAATATTTATGCTCTGGTGTGTGCAATATGACAGGAGGAAATGCAACTATTCAATTTGACTCCCCATTTTCACAAGAAATTCTGTCTTCAGTCAGATCCAGCTTTCCTTCCAGCTGTGTGGTCAGACAGTTTACATTTTTGCTTCTGCGAAAATCCTGTGGTGACCACAAATGCAGTTTATAAAATCTGCTTTATTCAAGCACATCCAAAAGTAAACCATATACTTAGCTAGATTTCAAAATTTGTTTTCCAAGCCTGTTTCTCATGAGATTTGGGAAAAACTGTGTGATGTTGAATCTGGTAAATTTGCGATATTGACAGATTAACCTTATGCCCTACATCTTTATGTTTTTCTTTTCAGTTTTGATTTCTCATTTGCTTTTTGTCATTTACAGTGTTTGTGTAATATCGTGTATTTCTGAGTTAAGATTTTTAGGGTAAAACAACCCCTTTGATTTGTTGTTATTCTCTGACTTCTTGCATGTAGAGTTTATGTGGCTACATCATATTTGTAACACTCTTTTGTAGATGTTTTGCAATATCTGAAATACTGTTTTAAAACAAACAAGCAAGCAACCAGCAAACCAACCAGCCCTCATGTTTGATCCATTTTTGCTTTAAGAGAGACTTATTTTGAGATGCCAACTGATATGTTACAGCACAATTGGTGAAAAGGGGAATTACAGCTCAGTCATTGGTTTTCTACCATTCCCTTCAGTCAAAAGAAACATATAAAAGTATTTTTTAACAGGTTTTAAATATGTATTCCTCACAGTTTTTTCTTACCTCACTGGAGCCTGGAATCCACTCCCTTTTGTGCTTTTTGAGAAATGTGCGATGCTGGTTTGCTCTTCACTGTAGACAAAGTTGGGAAGTAAGTAGCACAGGTTATTCCCAAGAAGTCTTATGGTTTGTGTTATGTCAAAAACCAAACTAGACACATAATTCATTTGACCCCCTCTGGCTTTAAAATGTAGAAGTCGGTTTGTTTTAGAAAATGCATGAAGATTGACCCAATCTTGTAAAATAGCACAAGGAAAATACTTTCTCTGAGCATAAGTGAAGCGTGGTTTGTTTGTTGGTTTGGTTTTCTCTGTTTGTTGTTTTTTAGGGGTAGTTTTTGTTTGTGTTTTTGTTGCTGTTGTTTATTTATTTGTTTGGGGGATTTTTGTTTGGTCTTGATTTTTTTCTTTTTTTCTTTTTTTTTTTTTCCATGTTTATCAGAAGTAGTGTATTTTCTGCATGAAATCTTACAGGAACCTTTCCCTTCCTGAAGACAGATGTTTGTCATTGTCTGAGGCCTTGACCTCTAAATGGATGATATCACCAGATGTCTCTGCAGAAGACAGTTCAGTAATTGTTCCTAAGACTAGAGAATCTGTCTTTGTATCAACAGCTGAGGAGTTGATTCTTAAGTGGCTGAAACCTGCACCCAAAGATGGCAAGAATTAAACCAGAAATAGCGTGCAATTCGTGCCCTTGTACAGTACAAAGACTGCATTTCAATTTGATGAATTTACTGTTTCTCATGTGAAATATTCAAATCAGTGAGAAACTAGCTTTTTAAATGTAGAATAATTGGGAGACATGACTCCAAACTGGGAGAATCTGAAGAACTGTAGTAGTGCAAGAACATACACACAGACTTTACATTTTGTCTGCCAAATAACTCTGTATAACATCTACATTTTCAGAATCTAGAAGAAAAGTAAGTGCCAATGGGATAACAAGTAAGATGGTTTAGTAACCCTTTAAGATACTCCTAATTTTGTGCAATAATACAATATTGAAAGCAAATCTGTGTATAAGACCATGCATTTAATATATGTAAAAGACTTCATTTTAACCTAACTGCAGAGCATGTTTTTTACATTTGAACTGTGGATTTCAGTGACGTAGGATGCTGACTAAAATATAATGTATACAGCATAGTTTAGAGATAGATAAATTAATCCTTATGATTCAGGTGGACCAGGATTATGGAACAAATTTACTTATTGCGAAATATTGCTATGTCTGTCACAGAGTTGAAAATCATAGGAACATACCCCTGTTCTGTTTCCTGGAGAGGAGTGATAGGAGGATTATTGGCATAAATCAATCTTAAATCTCTATTGTAGTGTTTGCACCACTTTCTGATTGTGGCAAATAGTCACAAAGCGATAACCAAACAGAAATGTTAGTCGTGCTATAACAGGTAGCCAGATGCTAAGTTATTTTCAAAGGTCCTCTTGAATCAGTATTTTCATGGTACTAATTCTGAACATTCCTCAAAGTAGCCTTTAACTATATTTTTATTTTAGCACATTAATGAGCTATGGAATTTGAATGTTCTTTAATACAAAGGAAATCAGATATCATTAGTTACTGGATGCGAACCAAAGGGTTTAGATTTAGTTTAAATCAGAATGGGCAAGAATGTTAGTGTATATGAAGGTCTTTCAGAAGGATTATATTAAGTTTTATCAGAATTAAAAGTACACCTAGTAATTTTTAAGAACTCCTGGGGATATGAATGTCTGGAAGAACTAATTTTAAAATGTTCACTTTCCTTATTACAGAGATAGAAAAGATAAGATGCTAAAACAAGAAATGGCAGCTTGGCATACTTGTTACTCTGGAATTCATGTAAATATATGTGGATAAGTGTGCCAGCATTCATAGTGTGTAAAAGCATTTGCAGAATGCTTTATTTAAAGGTATGCACTCATTGGGTAAGCCGTGCTTTTTGTGTTTATTTGAGTAAAGATGCCTGAGGTTCAGAAAGAGGCTACTGGAGTTTTGTCTCTTTTTTTCTGCAGAGACAGGTCAGCTTTGGTTAAAGCGGGTTGTGACTCTGGATTACATTCTAATTGTCGCCAGCTACAGATCAGCGCTGACCAGTGTAAAACGTAGACCAGGAAAATACTTTCCCCTTTCCCTTGTGCTCCGCCAGGGCCAGGCTGCCGCCGTTCTGCTCACTGCAGCAGCACGGTGGGTTCTTGCAGCCTGGTCTCCTGCAGCTCTGGAGGACACCAGTGATATGTTCTCCTTACCAGGTCTCATTCAAGGTCTTGGTGGCAGTGACTCGCATGTGATGGTCTATGGGGTGTAGTTGTCCTGTTGTGATGCGGAAGAGCAAAAAGGGAAGAGGGTTGGTTGCACACTCTTGTAGTGCGCTACGGCAGGTTTGTCCATCCGAGCAAGACCCTTTGCAGAAGGTGCCAAAGTCCATTGGAGATGAGCTCAATCACAGAATGTCCCGAGCTGGAAGGGACCTACAGGATCATCAGTTCCAACTCCTGTCCCTGCACAGGACAACCCCACAGGTCACACCGTGTGTCTGAGGACGTTGTCCAGTCTCTTCTTGAACACTGTCAGGCTTGGGGCCGGGACACCTCCCTGGGGAGCCTGTTCCAGTGTCCAGCACCCTCTGGGTGAAGAACCTTTTCCTCATGTCCAACTGACCCTCCCCTGGCACATCTTCCTGCCATTCCCTGGGTTCTGTCACTGTCACCAGATAGAAGAGATCTGTTGCTTTGGTTCCTTCTGCTCCCAGCATGAAGGAAGCAGTGGCTGCTCTCACCGCTGGGTCCCTCGCTGCACCTCCACCTCTCCATCCAGCAAACAGCTCATATTTGGTCTACAGGCAGCATTTTCTTCTGTTGTCTTTCTGTTTCTATCATAGCCAGGAATTCTTAGGTGCACGGGGAAGTCCTCACCTGTCGGTGGTACCACACTGTCCCCTTGAGAACTTCAGAGGGAACAGCTTCTCCCCTTTGCAAGGGGAGCTGAGAAAAAGTCAGTCCATCATTTGCACCCTGCCGAACTCTTGTTCTCCCTTGTGTTTTGGTAAGCATCTGACCTGTTGTGATTCTTGTAACACACTGTGGACCTTGACGGGTTTTGTCCTCATTTCTCCGTCCCAGGGGGAAGGAAACACCTGAGGAAACTGCATGACAGACTCCTAAGAGGGTGGCTAAATACCCTTTCCTAAGCCTTTAAGGGACACTCTGCTCCCAAGTAAATTGTGGGATTGTTAAATAATTTGAGAAGGCGGCTTAGCAGATGTTCCTTGGCATTTTACAGTGAACATTTCTACAGGAATTCCAGAATTAACTCGGTCCTGGCAGCTCTGGAGGGAGCAGCAGTTGCTGTGAGCTTCCGCCTGGCAGAAGCTGCTGTCAGCACTGGGACACCCCCTGCAGAAACCAGCAAATTCAGGCATTTTTCAAGCACCCGCATCAGCACCTCATACTCTTTACCAGCTTCCTCACAACCCTGCTATTTAGGCACCCAAATAAAAGACAGTGTTTTGGGGAGCTGAAGAGTACTTTCAGCAAGAAGCTACATCTGTGGTGTGCAGCCTGTTTAATTTATTGAATAATTTAATAAAAACTCCTCCACAATAATAATTCCCCAAATGGAGATTCATTTATGAGAGCTCTGGACCATATGGAGAAATTTTTATTGATATGACTGAGAGGATATTGAAAAAAATATAATTAAGAAATCCAAAAATCACTAATTTCTTTTTTCCAAACATTTTTTTATTAGTTGCATTCAGGCATCTGAAATTGAAAATGTCAGTTTGCAGTACACTGGGAAAATTCATATGGAGCAGAAATGGCAGATGTATTGAGTTGTGAGCTAAACAGGTTTATTGTAGGTTCAGAGATAATAAGCTGTTTTAAACATCAGGCTTCCTGAGCATTTTAGGTACACTCCAGATTTTATGATTACTTAATTTATTTCTGTTCTGTTGAAGTTGGTGGTAGAATCTCTGTCAGTTTGAGTGGGCCAGAATTTCCTCTCCTGTAACAGTCATCTGTATAAAATAGTATGTACAATATATTTGAATCCTATAAAAAATGCAAGAGGAAGAACATAATAAAATTATCCATACATTTTTGGGAGAAATGCTGTTGGTAGGTTTCTCTCTTTTTCTAGAAAAAGGCATTTGAGGGGTTGAGTTTTACAATTAAAAACAGAAGCTAGAGAAACTCTCCAGTAAGCACTCCTAAATTGCCAATCAAACTATTCTGTGGTTTTATAATCTAACTTCAAGTATAATGCAACTTGAAATTCAGAGGAGTCCAGCTCTCCAAAAATCTTTTCTCCAGGGTGTGAAGTCAGGGATTTTTTTTCCCCTGTTTTAAGGCGTCATTGGTCTTGTCTGCCCATTCAGCTGGTCTCATGATGCAGTATGAGAAAGAGTAAAGGTGATACTCAAATCTCTTTGTAAAACTTTTCGAACAATGTACCATTAGATGGCACTACTGCAATCACATTGTTGACACTCTTAATTACAGAGTCATTCTGGTCTTTGCTGATTACTTAGTGAATACTGTTGTAATTAAAGGCAAAAATAGGAATTTTCAGAATTACGCATTGCAGAAGGGTGAATGAGGCAAAAATCCTTCTCTCCCCTAACCTAATTGTATTTTCCCTCTGTATCTTTCCCTTCCTGTTTCAATGCTTCAATTCTACCTAAAGCAGTATTTTGAACTACGTAGTATGTGTAATTTCACTGGAGATGCCATGAGCCATACAAAGTGAAGATCTTGTATTTTCTCAGTCTGCCACCTAGTTAGACTTTTTATTAACTACACTTTTATGACTCACATTTCTAATTGCAAAACATTCCTTCTCCTTTATGTTCAAGAAGACCTTTTTAAAATAAAAGATTGCGGTTCACTAATCCTAGCTTCTGCAGTCTTTTTGGACTGATTTCTCCAGTGATATCTTTGCAAAATGTTTAGGAAATAAAACAAGGCAAAATCATTAGCGGAGTAGTTATTTTTCATTTTTAAGAAGACCAGTTTGACTGGGAGTACTAACTTCATATCAGCGGTAAGAAATTAGTTGATTTTCAATCAGAATACTGTATCTTGATTCTGACGATGTTTGTATTCTCTATGGATTTCTAGCTGATTTGCTACAGTCATATTCTTGGTAACTCTCACTGCAGTAAGAAATGAGACTTTTACTAATAGGAAAGGCTAATAATTCTACTGTAAATATTCCACTTCTGATTGCTTTCTGTTATTGATACTGTTATTTTCTTATAATACAGAGTCTGGAGAACGAATGTCGATGTCTAAATTAAGCTACGTATAAAGCAAAAGGCAGCAATAATCGGAAATGAAGCTTTGGCTAAGAGCAGTAAAAAACTGTCATTAAGACCTGGCAGAAAAATGAGATGAGTTGAAACTTTGCATTGCTGAGGCTGTTTTTATCTCTGGTGTGTCTTCTCCTGAGAGGTCTTGTGACCGTAAAAATCCAGAGGTCATTATTGTCTGTCTAAAAATTATTTCAGCTTTGACTGTGCTCAGAATTTGTCTTCAATCCAGGAAAACTGAACTGCTGTGTTTCTCTGTAAAGTGGCCCTAACTGCACTGCACAGAAGTTTTGTTTCATTTTGGTTTGCTTTGGTTTTTTGGGTTTTTTTGGTTGGTTGGTTGGGGGTTTTTGGGTGTGTTTTGTTGTTGTTGTTTGGTTTGGGGTTTTTTTTCTTTGTTTGATTGATTTTTGTTTTGTTTTGGTTTTTTTTCTCAAATGCTATAAAGCTCCTGGTAGCGTGTATTTTTTGTTTATTTGTGGCCGTGTCCCAAAAAGGAAAGTGGATCAGAGGCCCAGTCCATCCCCGGGTGATCTTGATCTGAACATGTAGACATGCACAACATGCAGATACGGACAGATGAGGAAGTGTAAGAAATGTCATTTTGTCAGCAGAAAAGCCACATTTTTCATAGCAGCAGCACGATGTGGAGCCTTTGATGTGAGCTGTGTGGCACAAGACTGAGAAGGAAGGAAGAGCTGAGTTTAAGTGAGGGCAGTCTGTTACAGAGCAGCCCAGATTTCTGTTGTAGGCCAAAAAGTTCCCTATGAGAGCAGCAGGACATGCTTACGGGACACAAGTTGAGGCTTCCTATTGTGTTACCATTATTCCAGTCCCTGAGGGCTTTATTGCCATGTGAGTCACATTATTTGCCTGTTTGTTGACCAATACACTTGGTCCAAAACACCCATGAGATGGCCTAGTACTTCTAGTTCTTCCTTGTAAATTGTTGTAGTCTAGGGGCATAAGTTGGAGCGTTTCTTTCCCCAAAGTATAAAACTGTAGCTATGATTCCATTTTTATTACTTCCGAAAAGGGTAAAAATTATCAAAATGTGTTTTCAGATTCTAGTAAAAACCACTAGGGATCAGGTTTATTTGGATATAGCTTTTGAGGGGTTTGGTTTGGGGGGTGGGGAGGTGCTGGTGTTGGTTTAAGACCAGTACTAAGAATAAAGTCATGTCTTCTCTTTTTCTCTTCTTTGATAAATGCACCATGGAATTGCTTATTCAGCAAATACCTTTATTTAATAATGAATCTCAAGTGGATTTCCCTTTCAGTTTCATTATGGTGGAGTCACCATACCAGGAGGGATTTAAAAGGCATTTAGACGAGGTTCTCAAGGACATGGGTTAGTGCCAGAGTTAGGTTATGGTTGGACTCGATGATCCTGAGGGTCTCTTCCAAACAAAATGATTCTATGGTTGCCATGATTCTTATTTTTTAAGTGTTGTAGCAGTGTGTTTATTATTCACTTTAATTTCACATGACAATGTGTTGTGTAGCTAAATGGATTTTTCCTTTGCTAGACATGTGGAGCATTGTGCTAGCATTGCAGATTACAAATGTAAGTGTTTACAGCTTGTGTTTCTGGAGGCTGAGCTTTCATTCCATTTTAATAGCTTCTGTTCTCAAAGAAAATTGGAATATTTATAAGAGGGGAAAAAGCACGTATGTTTGAGCATATGTCTCTGGATCATTGTATGAATGTAGGTGACTACCTAGTAAGTCTTCACAAGTTGTAAACATCTCACTGAAGCTTGGGATCATATTATTGCTCTAGCTAAAAAGTTGTGGAGGTAAAGCAAGAAAACTTTGTCAGCGCTGGAATAAGGTAGAAAGTTAATTCAAAGTCATTAGGTGGCATCAAACACCTCTGTGTCTGGTAATTATAAAAAATAGAAAGTTGTGTTTTGTCAGCGTAATTCTACTGTGTCCATATTTTCCAGATTACTATAGGCGAATAAGGAAATACCAGCCTTTAGATTTTCTAGCTCATAAATTAAAATATTATTTTAATGTGCGATTCACGTAGTATGATTCTGTGAATGTTTCTTAGCGGTGTAGGTTTTCCTTTATGCAACTTTAACTAAGATTGCATATGGAATGAGTATCAGCTTCAACCAAGTTACTAAATATACATTTTGCCTTTTTTTGTTGTGCCCAATATATGCTAAGGCTTCTATTTTTGCTTTACTCAGTGTTTTTTATTTTACATTTTAAGATTCAGCTTTTATTTCAGTTTACATTTAATGCATAGTAAATCATTATCCCTGGGGAATGGAGAAAAACTTGCACATTTTACTAGAGCCAAATACATTGACAAAGGCAACCCATGTGTTTGTCAGTTGCAAGTGTATATCAAAAAGATTATTTCTGTAAAATTGGGAGGTATAAAGCATAAGACCAGCAGTGAGCTATGCTTTTTAGACAAAGGTGTGTTTATCCCAGGAGAGGTGAAACCTTTGATTGATTTTGCAAAACCTGACTGCCCTGAAAAACAAATGGTATTGCTTTGAACAATTTAAACATTTTTGGGAAGATTGTAATTTCAGTCCTGAGGTTTTAGGGGTGGAGCAAACAGTGTTACCTTTGATTAAGGGATGTAATTCTGTTTATATTAAAATATATGAAATAGAATAATAATTTGAGCTGCAAGGAAGACATTTCCATAGCATGCTTAAATCCTGTTTAAATGAATCTGACTTCAGCCATGCTTAAAATGAAATATAAATACTCACTTGTATTTAGGCTGACCATTGTAAATTTGTCTATTTGTCTTTTTGCCTGTTCTGTCCTGTGCCAGTAAGGTTTTTTTCATTCTTTCAATTTCATAAGCATAATTAACGTTCTTAGGATAGGCATTTTCATTCTTAGGATATCAGTTTTCCAGAAGTGCTTTGTATAATTTAATCTATTTAGTGTCCTTGTTAGGAGAATTGGATGGATAATTCCTTGACAGGTGGATGGAAGGACAGAAAGTAGGATTATTTATGGAAAAACTGTAGTTTATAGTGTTCAATTCTGCTGTTCAGTGGATTACTGAAGACCAATGAGAAGGCTTGGCAGCTTTGGTAAAGGACAAATAATAATAATTACTATTTCTATTTTTTAAAAATTAATATAAAATAATTGGTGGTAAGTAGTTTCCCTATTTTTCTGAGTAAAAGATTAGACATATTCTTCTGTCTCTTTTTATGAGATGCTTTGTATTGTAGTTTGGATCATAAAAATCCCCCACTTTTTCTTGGCTGTGACTGGATGGGGTCAGAGAGAAGGTGAAGGAACCGGATGTCAATGCTGTTCATGTAATCAATCCAGAACAAATGTTTGTATTAAAAATTAAGCTTCTCAGGAATTATGACACGAAAGTCATTGTGCATCTCTCCTGGTTTCCTTCATTTTCAAATAATTGTAGATTGAATGAAGCAATTCCGAAATGAAAGTAAAATGGAGAAATACTAGAAAACTGTGGCAGATATTTAGTTATAGTTCTAAGCTGAAATAAATTAAGAACACGCTCTTACGTTATTAGTGATTTTAGAAATGTGTACATTGCCCGATTACTTGCAGTGATGAAAAATTCTGTTCCCCCATTTTTATTGGGTATTTGCTGCTTTTGACATTGTGCTTATTCCTGCAGTGTTCCTCCTATGTCCTGTACAGCAGCAAATCCCATTTAATTACGGCGATTTACAGTTAACAGTGTTTGAAGGTTGTGTTTTTTCAAGCCACTAGGGTGAAATTGGTCTGTGTTATTTACTGTGCCTGTGTGGTGAATCCAAAGGGACTCATGATTTACATTAGGAACTGGATGAGGCTGCAGCCTTTGCAAAATTACTGCTTAGCCTTTGTACCTCTGTAGGTGGAAAAGAAAGATCTTGCGTCCGAGTGGTCCGCTTTGCAGCAGTGACAACTACCTATAGGGAAAACCTGAATTAGTTGGTTCGTTTGCCTTTTTCCCTATGACTAAAGCCACAGGGAGAAGAGGGTAGTTTCTCTGTTTTGCTGTTTTCCTTTCTGAAATCTTTTTCTCAACATTCTGAAAAACAGATGATCCACAGGGGAAAGTTAGCTTTTTAACTTAAAAAAAAAAATAATGAAACTAGAATTTAAATTGTGCATTGATGAGCATCTGAACTATGAAAAAGTTTTTCAAAGCGGGGTTGCATATGGCTTTCTATTCTGTTTCAAACGTTACACTGTGAGTGAACAGCAGTGGTGGAAAAATGAATGCACTTGACCATTCTGCAGTTAAATGGTTTTAATTAAATCAGTTATTTAGCTTATGTAATATATGTACTTTCTAACTGGCCATTTTTCTAAAATGTGATTTATTTCCTCTTGTTATATGAAGTATAAAATCATCTCTACCTGAAGTAACAGCTGTTTTTCAGTATTGTTCATCTATATTATATTGTGGGGTTTTTTTCATAGCCTGTATTCTCTCTTTTTAGTGTAAAATTTTAAAATTTGCCTTTAGGATCTCAGTGCCTGGTTATCAGACAGTACAGGTAGATCTTCTTCCAAAGTTTTCTAGACATGCTGGTGGTTTTACTTTGTTCACACTGAGTCAAGTGCAAAAATGCTGCAGAGGAATCTGGGGACTTTTGCCTCATCCTTTCTGTCTCATTAGCGTCAGTTACAGGGGATCAGTCTCACACTCATTACTTGGTCTTGTGGATACATTCACCTCTGTGTTCACCTTTGAATTTTGTTCAGTTAGCAGTTTATTGCATTTTATTAAATGGGATTTCATTAAGGAAAAAAGTCAGTTCAACAAGTGACCTAATAATGTCGAAAAGACTGTTAGGAAGCCTTGGGAACAAATTAAGTAAATGCAAACAATTTATTGAGGTTGTATGCTCTTTATATCCAACACAACTTTAATTATTATTTTGACCAAATTTTATTTTGCTGTATTTCCACTCCATTTCACTACTCTGGCTCCTTCTGAAAAGAAGTTTATTCAAATAAACATTTTGAATATTTCTCCAGCAAATTATTTTAAAATCTTCTGTTATGTCTGCTTATGAGATCTACTCAGTGTCCTGAACTTGCAAAGCAAAATCCATTTTAGGAGGTATCTGCACAGAGAGACACGTGTTAGACCTTGGTGTAACGATGGATGTGATGACAGATGGAAAAAAGAGCCTGCCACCCTGTGCAAAAAGGAGGACAATGTCTCACAATTTGCGTTTTTTTTGAGAGAGGGCTTTCAACTCGTGCATGAAGGCTCATAATTATGTTCTTAACTTCTACAGCTAAGACAAATAGTTATGCAATTGTACCTTAGTGCATTGGGTTCATTTGTATGGCTTGGTAAGAGGGAAACAGATTGAAAGTCTGAGACTTGAATAACAAAAATCCGTGACAGATACCAGGTTCTTGCAGGCTGAGTCTGGGGGGGTCTCTGATTTTTTTCTGGTTTTATGTAATGAGCTTGTAATCACTGTTAACAATAAGGTCACAAGTGAACTGGATTTTCTCTTTCAAATGCATGAATTTAATTTTTGATGTTGATTAAAATTATATATTAGTGTATTGTTACATAATATATCTAAATAATATAGTAACAGATGCATTATGTGTTAATGGTTTAATATTAATAGGAATTAATATCAATATTAATTAATATTCCAATTAATATTAATAGGAATGCACTATCTTGAAATTATATAATATGTGTGAAAATTGTTGATGTTGTTGTTATAATAGATAGAACTAAACCTGGCCAGGGACTTCAAGGGTAATAAGAAAAGCTTTTATAAGTATGTTTGTGTTAAAAGTAAGACTAGGGAATATGTTGGCCCTCTGCTGAAGGAAACAGGATTGCTGTTTACGTGGGGTATGGAGAAGGCTCTGAGCAACTTAAGCTGGGTGAAGATGTCCCTGCCCATGGCAAGGGTTGGACTGGATGAGCTTTAAGGTCCCTTCAACCCAAACCATTCTGTGATTCCATGATAAAATCTATTAAAATTGAGACTCTGTGCCACAAAGCGGTGATGGAGGTGGCTTGACGTGGTTCAGCAGAACTGAGAGAGGACCAAGTTTTGGTCTCTGTTCTGTTTCTCCTTTTGCCCTCCAATTAAGTGAAGGTGTTACTGGAAGATCGCATGGCTGATTTTTTTTTTTTTTTTTTTTTTTTTAATTTTGTTGTTCTTTATACATATACTTTTAAAATTTGATGGTCTCCCTTCAAGGAATAGGAGAGGTCTGTGAAGGCTGTGGGGCTTTTAACTAAGAGGACATAATGAGTTCTCAGCTTTAAAGTAGAGATGGATCAATATGAGCTTAGTGGATTTCTACACTCATAGCACAGATACAAACCCTGAGGTTTTGCAATGTATTGTAAGTGGAACTAACATTTGACCCACCCTGCTACTAAATTTGAAACATAAAAAAGAATTAATATTAAATTATTTGGTAGCTGGATCTAAACTATTCATTGGGAATGTATCTCACAACTGTAGTTTATATCTATTTCAAATTTCAAAAGATTTTTTGAGATTTGTGAAGTCTGCACAATGAAAGATGGTGCTCAAAGGCCATCCAGCTGTGCTTCGAGGCAACAGTGGGGAAAATCATTCGGAGAATTATGGCTTTTGGGGGAGGTATTGCTGGAATTACTGTGGTTGATGTATGGGTGTCCGTGTTCAAAGCATTCTTCCAGTTTCACAAAATGAATTCAACCATCTCATCTTTGCCTTAAAAAGCCTCACCGCTACTTGAATAACCAAGGAACAAGTTACTTGCGCTAGATCAAACATTTTTACACCACTGTAATTCTGCCCCAGTAATTTCAGAAGGGAATGACCATAACCCCATCACATGTGGGGTCACAGTTTTCCACCGCTGCAGTTTTTTGAAAGGGATGTATAATTTTAGGAAAAGAGTACTGACATCTTGTGGCTGCATGAAATAGTGCAAAGAGTTCTGGTCATGCCAGTTTTTCTATTTAGAAGAGCATAGAATGTTGCAGTTCTGACAAAAGGTAATCACTGCATTTCCCAGTACATATAAACACAGACCTCTAGAATATGCAGGTGTCTCTCACAAAAATTTTTTGAAGTAAAAAAAAAAAGTCTGTCTTATAATTTTGCTGTTTCTCATGAAGATGCTAGAATTATCGTTTATTTCAAGACAGTCTTAGGTTAGCTAGACTCAAGTATTATTAAGGCTCAGAAACAGCTGACAGAGAAATAGAAATATGACTTTCACTAAAATGAATTTCATTTATGTAACAAACTGGATTTTTGGGGATGATATTAGTTTGAATTTTCTATCCAGCTTTTTTCTTTGTTGTAAAGACTTAGCTGTATTTTTTGCAACCAAAATACTCAGGAAAAGATGAGTAGTGTTTCTTCAGTCCCCACAGAGGTGGTGGTTTCATGAGGGCCGTCGTAAGGACAACTTCTGTGTCTTGCTGTTGTGCTCCAGAGCCCATCCAGATGCAGATGGCAGCTGGACCAGCTCCCAGATCCATTTGCTGGCCATTTCCCAAAATGTTGGTGCAGGGATAGCGATGAGCCCTGCGGTTGCTCCTTCCAGCAGCAGCAACATGTCGCTCCAGCTTGATCATTCGTCAAGGGGCAGCCTCGTGCTGCTTGACCACTGGTCTGTGGTGGGACCACCAGACACAAGTGGAAGAGGCATTTGGCCACTTCTGTCCTTCTCCTTCCCCTGGGTTCACCCTCTGTCACTGTGCTGGTTTGACTGAAAGTGAGTTAATTTTCTTCATGCAGTTAGAAACTTTTACTTTTTGTAGCTAGTACGGTCATTGTTTGGATTTGGTTTGAGAACAAGAATATAACACCCTGGGACAGAGTTAATGTTGTTCTTCAAGCAACTTTGCAGTGCCTTTGAGCTGGAACCAAGAGAATGTCAGCTCTTGCTGTTATCTTGGTTGGTCTGGGAGCCAAGGAAAATCTGTGCTCTGCCCACAAGTGTGGGGCAGCCAGGGAGGGGATGTGGATGGGACACACCCATCATCTCTAGTCAGTGCATCGTGAGCTGAGGTCCAGTTGTAGGAAATCACACCTCAACGTGGTAACAGCGATGTAGCAAATCTCAGCATGAAACCTTGTGGCTAAGGAAAATGATTGTATTTTATAACAAAACTGATCTTAGTAATTTGCAGTCAGGCTCTCACACCTGCATACTCACATTCTCCAGTACAGATGTGCTGTTCAGGTTGTGCACGACAGGGAGGGAAGGGTGCCGGCCAACATCCTCCTCGCGTCCCCAGGGCTCCTGCCAGTGAGGTGACCATGTCTGTGCCATTTTGGATGTACCACTTTGGCAGTGATTTACCTCCCAGTCTTGCCATGCTCTGTGTGCACAATCAGGTTTTTCCTTGCTGTCCTTTATCTCCCCACGTGGGTGTCTTGAGAAGAGGACACAGATGTGCCCATGTATGGCTGAAAATCTCTGTGTCCCCAGCACATGCCACCCCAAGGGTCCTCCCACCAGTTGTTCCTTCTGACACTTCCGCACCCACGTCCCATCCATTCCTGTTCATGCCATGTTTAACATTTCTCTTCCAGTTTCCTTCAGGGTTGTCTTTCTGGTCATGGTTGTTATTGAGTTGTATCGGGGTGCTTAGAGCTGTATATCATTGCTGGAGGATGCATGTGAGCTTTGTGGGCTGACTTTGGACTCGATTTGCACGTCGTGAGCATTGTAGGAAGTGGTTTTTTGTGGAAGAGAGAAGCCTGGATGCAATAAAGTCCATGGAGAGTCACGCTAGTGGTGTCAGTGGAGCCTATGGCTTTTCAAAGGCATGCAATAATTAAATTAATATTTTTACGTAAATAATTTTAACTTTATAATCAAATTCGGTGATTGCTTTAAGGTAAAAACCTAATCCTAATAAGGACACAAGTCTGTTAACGAAAGACTAAACAGCAATAGCCAGTATTTCACGTGTGATTTTGAGTGTGGATTGCAAACAACAGGTGTTAACGCAGTGAATCACCTGAGTATTGACAGTCTGGAAAATAACAAGTTCTAACAATTAAAAATTATTTCCTCAGCCGCTGTTTTTAATTTGACTGTCTGTAGGAATTACATTTAGTTCTGCTTAAGGTACGTTAGTCTCCATTGCCTTAAGGTGTTACAAGGACATAATTAACAGCATATATGTGTCTTTAACAGGAACCAGTGATCCATATGTCAAGTTCAAACTTGGAGGAAAAGAAGTATTTAGAAGTAAGACAATACACAAGAACCTCAATCCTGTGTGGGAAGAAAAGGCTTCCATTCTTATAGATAACCCAAGAGGACACTTGTATGTAAAGGTGAGACACCATCTGACTTTTGTCTGTCAAATTACAACAGAAAAGTTATTGAAATAATTCATATTTTGTAATTCTTGTGTACTGAAAAAATTGTTGTTCAATAGTGCGTTACTAAAGACTAGAGGTGAAAATTATTTAAATTACATCCACATAATGATAATGTCAACATTTCAAAAAAAACCAGGTAAATATTTTTGTTTATTTAAGGCCATAATTGTTTTATACTTCTTAGGTTAATTTAAGAACTTACCAAGATGTGTGCCAAATTCTCCTAGATTTTATGCGTTTTTTTCTATTTGTACCTGAACATAGTGAGTTTGCTTGTATGTTTTGTAATGCTTTATGCTCTTTTTTTGTTTTAACATTGTAACTTTACGTATGTATCACATGTCAGGTTGATTTTGTCATAAAAGAGTAATCCTTTGTTCTGAAATAACAGATAGCTTGAGTTTAAATCAAAGAGAGGCCAGCAATGCCCAGAGAAATTAGCAGCAGTGCTACTAGTACTTTTTGGTATTGGAATGGACATTACAAAAAGTGTGATCATTATTTTATAGGCATAAAATGGAAAGGCACTTTTCTGGCCCTAGTAGTTTATGGTGATCCATACCCAAGAGTGATCCCTAATTGTGTAAAATAAAGTAGATATACGTTCTAAATATGTTATAGGAAAAAAATATACTCTTAGGATTCTGGTTAGAATATACATAGGTCAAAAATACTTTGAGAAAGATTGGAAACTTAAGTCTTACCTATGCAATCCTTTTAATTGGTCTGAAATGATACAATGCTTCAGATCAGCATCAACCTTAATCTCAAATAGATGACAAAAATTTCAACTCAAATATGGAATTGTAGATTTTCTTTTAGCAGATCAATACCCCTTAAACAGCCTTTGAATATTGATCTGTACCATGTTGCATGTATTCTGCACAAATAAAGCATTCATAGTTAGAAAAGCATAAAGTTAATTATAATTCTCAATTGGCATTTTCCTGCCCATATTAAACTTGGTGACTCATACTGAATGAACATGTGCCCAACCCTGTGATAGAAAGAAGCAGATTCAAAGAAGGACACTTACAACATAGCTACCTGTTTTGGTTTATTTATGCCAAATATCAACCCTGTAGTAGGGTCGCAAGGGAATAGGTTTGTGTATTTTTGTGGGGTTTTTTTGTAGAAAGAGTGTGTCAAGTGGTCTAATCTCTATTCGTGTTTGAAATATTTCACACAGTGCATTCAGAACACAGGTTTTCTAGCTTGTTCACATATTCTAAGACATTTAAATTGTAGTATCATAGATTCACAGAATCATGGAATAGTTTGTGCTGAAGGGCCTTCCCAGCTCCCCCAGTGCCACCCCTGCCATGAGCAGGGACATCTTCACCAGCTCAGGTTGCTCAGAGCCCCGTCCAGCCTGGCCTGG
This sequence comes from Caloenas nicobarica, assembly GCF_036013445.1. Taxonomy (NCBI): domain Eukaryota; kingdom Metazoa; phylum Chordata; class Aves; order Columbiformes; family Columbidae; genus Caloenas; species Caloenas nicobarica. Next base: position 83,790,394 of record NC_088284.1, on the reverse strand, counting down.
GATGTCTCCAGGGATGGTTCATCCACCACCTCTCTGGCCAACCTGGGACAGGCTCTCACCACCCTCAGGGCCAACAATTTCTCCCTCATGTCCGGCCTGAATCTTCCTCCTTTAGTTTAAAACCATCACCCCTTGTCCTGTCACAACAGGCCCTGCTCAAAAGTCTGTCCCCATCTTTCTCATGGGACCCTTTTAAGCACTGAAAGGCCGCACTAAGGTCTCCCCGGAGCTTCTGTTCTCCAGCTGAACACCCCAGCTCTCTCAGCCTGTCCTCCCAGCAGAGCTGTTCCAGCCTCGGATCATTCCTGTGGCTCCTCTGGCCCCTCTCCAGCAGGTCCATGTGTGTCCTGTGCTGAGGACCCAGAGCTGGACCAGCACTGCAGGGGGGTCTCACCAGAGCGGAGCAGAGGGGCAGGATCCCCCCAGACCTGCTGCCCACGGGGCTGGGGATGCAGCCCAGGGCACCATTGGCTTCTGGGCTGCGAGCGCACATGGCGGCTCATGGCCAATCTCTCAGCCCAGTGCCCCCAAGTCCTTCTCCTGGGGGCTGCTCTCCATCCCTGCATCCCAGCCTGGACTCATACCGGGGGTTGTCCCAACCAGGGGCAGGACCTTGCACTTGGCCTTGTTGAACCTCATGGTGTTCACACCTCTTCAGCTTGTCCAGGTCCCTCTGAATGGATCCTGTCCCTCAGACATGTCAACCGCATCACTCAGTAAGTCAGCTGAAAATATTTATTTGACATTTACGTCTTGATAATTTGTAGGGAGAGAAAACAATTCTGTTAAGATTTCATTATTTGTTCTCTATACCCGCTAGAATGAATATTAGACATAGAAAATAATGGAAGTACGCACTGAAGTAGATCAATGCATATGGCAGTTGAGCTCATATAGTTGCATTCAACCATTTGAGTCCCACAGCAGTGCTGTAGCCATTGGGCCGTGGGGTTTCTGCTACTGCTGTCTTAACCCAGTCCATATTAAAGTATTTTTAGAAGATGAACAGCTTTAACTGTAATAGATTAGTTGAAGTATTGATATAAAAATTGAAGACCTTGAGCTTAGGCCTGTCACATCTCAGTTAAATGTTATCATTACTTGTTGTTCACAAGCTTCACTCTTACTTAAAGGTGAAGGTATATTCTGGTCCTCAGAAATTCTAGAGACAATATTTTCAAAAAAAATTCAACTTACCTAGAAAGTTTGATTTTGATAATTGACATTTCCCCATTTTTATTTTTGTAATTTTGTGTCACAACTTTTCTTGTGTTGCTGTCCACCTTTTTTTGTTTATTTCTCTCCAAAAGCTGTCCCTAGTTTATTTTTTGTTCCTCCTTCTGACTTGGGAAGGCATAATTCATCTGAAATTATTGATACTGTTCCACATAGTGGCCCCAGAATCAGCAAATTTCTCCAAATGCTTTCTCTTTCAGGTGGCAAGTTAGCAAGCAGTATCCTCGTAGCAGAGTAATCACTATTTCCGTACACATATCCATTAAGTGTTTGTCTTAGATTATAATATTTTGAAACGCTGGAAACTTATACAGCCTACAAAACCTAAAATTTTATCACTCCTAATACTGAGGAAAATGCTGTAATAACGCACTTTTCACAATCACGTCCCACCCTTCTGCTTGTATTTTGCACGTTTGCTAAAGATTTCAATTAATGTATAGCAAATCAATCATTCTGCTTAATTTCAGTTATTCTTTCATCTTTCTCCTGTTAGTGCCTATGTTTATAAAAATGCTTTTATCATTTTTATAAAACTGATGGTGTTCCCCTATGCAGTCTAGTAGCATTACACCCCTGTGCCTATAATTTCTGACTTTTACATAAACAGTTTCAAACTGCCAGAAAGTCACAGGTTACTCTCTGATAGTCCTGGTTTGACATGTGAGAAACGTGTGGCTGGTTTCAAAAACCATTCATAAAGCAAGAAGATATATTAAAAAAAAAAATCCAGTACTGAAAAATGGACTTATCTTGTGTTCATCTTAGGTCTTTGACTATGACTTTGGACTTCAAGATGACTTCATTGGTTCGGCATTTTTGGATCTCACTTCATTGGAATTAAATAGGTATAGCACAAACAAGTTTACAGAGTAATTCTTTGTGGTTGTCTACTAATGTCATGTTTGTGGAAGTGCAAATCGAACATTATGCTGGAAAATAATTATATAAACCTACAGCACATAAACCTAGCTGGGGAAAAACACTTATGTTTAGGGAATTGCTGTAATATGAATGTTAATATATTAAGTGATCATGCACGATATTCTTTACAGTGTCTATGGAGGGGTTAGCTTTATAAGCACTTTAATCTTTTTTTGGTATTATCTTCATTCATAGCATTACCACATACTGTTTAACTTTTTTCTGTGTTTCTTAATCCATTAATGCTACAGTTCAAATTTGATTAATTCAGTACATATAAGTACTTAATACAGATTAACAGTATTTCTTATTTATTTATGAGTGTTTAGACTGTAGTACTTACCAGCAGAACTAGGCTAAATTTATGACACAGTTTTCAAGTAGTTGCATATAAATGCAGATGCCTTTAATTCTCATAATTCAGAAATTTCATTGTCTGAGAAACTGAAATCAAAATAAATGCTTATATCTTTGCTCCTAGGCAAACAGATGTTACCTTGAGACTGAAGGATCCTCATTACCCTGACCATGATCTGGGAAGTATATTATTGTCAGTTCTGCTGGCTCCTAGAGAAGAACAGCGAGAAGCGGTAATTTTAAATATTTTAATATGTCATCACTCTGTTCTGTGGTTGGATGACTTAAAGCACAAGAGTAAACCACATGTTCTGAGGTTCATGTGATTTTCCCAGTTCTTAAAATAACACCGAACACTGTTTGTGGTATAGTACAGCATACTTTACCTGAAGTGGATCCTCCTTGAGATAGCACTGGAGGACGCAGATGGAACAGAGCTGTTCAGCAGTTTCAGATGAAGTCACTTGCAGGTGAATGGTGCTGATTAATATGGAAAAATATCAATAAACCACTGTTGAAGAATTTTGGACCTAGTGCTGCCATCTCTTGATAAGAACATTTGAATTTTATTCCATACTGAAAACCAAGACACCTGAAGAAAGGTAGTATTTCTACTTTTTGACATTTAGCGATGAAGTATTATTTGATGGTTTTCAATTTCATGACCAGGTTTCAATTACAGAATTGTGCAGGTTTCTACACTTATTGTAATTCTTTCATCAGTCTTAGTTTTCTGAGGTTCTTAGTTGTAAGTGAAAATAGTTTCAAATTTTCTAGATCATGTTAATAGTGATAAATATTATCTCTAGTTGGATGCATTTTATGAGTATTTTGTCGGTTGACTTTTGACTCGAGCAGTGGTACTGCAACTATGCAGAAATAAGAGAGATGACATCTTGCTCAGAGGTCATAAAATAATGTGGATTCCTTTGGCTTCAGAGAGGCCAAGAGAAAAGTATTAATATGATGAAATTTTCCATGGGTATGGTCAACTATATATTTTTTTAAGAGCATATATGTTTGTGTATGCTGCAGTGTGGCACATCATCCTGTTTCATACCTGAGGAATGTTTGCGGCTTGTAATATTGTTCTTTTTCCACTTTCCTTGTAGCTGTTATTAAGTAGCCTAGTAAGTCAGTTATTGGAACTAGGTGTTTGGTATGACAGAGGTGTAGGGTTTTGAAAATAGGTTTCCAATCTGTTAATTTTCTTCAGGGCTTTGGAGGAAAATTGAAGTAATGTGCAGGAAGCTTATTTAAACAGTGTATTTTTCTTTTAGCAGTATGTTTGTCCAGACAACTAAGAATACTATCTTGCAAATTTGCACCACAAACATTTGTATCACTTAAATTGAAAATATTTCATTCCAGGACATTTATTTGGTGTGTATTTGGGTGAGACCAGCATTTCTGAGTAATTAAAAAGTGCTGGGAGCACCACAGACTTGCTGGGTAGCAATTTGTTTTATACGCAGCTGACTGGTTCTAATAGGAGGAAGAATTGGGTTTGTAGTCTTACGCATTTCATCATTACCTTTCTATTTTGGAAGCTAACCCTTTTAGTCTAGCTCAAGTGGCCAGTTTTTCTTCCCATTCAAACTGTTGTTATATGGGACTTCATTCTGAAAATGACGGAGATTTAGATTAAGATTCTGATTCTTAATCTGAAGTTTTAGATTTAATCTTAGAAATCAGTCTTCCCAAGATACAGATCTCAGACCAGAGATCTTCTAACATAAAGTCAGAGAATTTGTGTCACAATGCAGGGAAGACGACCTACAAAATTAATATTGGGTTGCTGTATATGAATGTGTCACAGCTTTAAAAAATCGAGGTGCAGTTTTATTCAATCACCACAGGTACTTATTTATTTATTAGATTTTATTTTCTCTCTAAGGAATAGATATATTATAAAATGTGTTGCTCTAATTAAACTGTCATACTTGGTTGTTTTTAAAAGGTCTTGTAATAATGAAGATAATTTTTATTGAATTTAGTATTGCTGAGATCAATACGTTTTCAAAAGTTACATTAGGCAATCGAGGCTTATTCCTGTCCACCCTGGAAATATGCACCGTATAAAGTAGTAGTTAAAGCAACTCCTACATTGCCAATCTGTGTAGCGCGCTGTTTAAATGAATACTGCTTTCCTTCCCTTCTATTGTCTATACACAGTTAGTTATTCTAATAGTATACTTGAAAATACGTAGATAAAAACCTGTGAGCACCTTTAAATACGCTTCAATGACTGCTGCACAGAAGTCATAGAAACACCTCCCCTCACATCACGTGCATTTTTTTCCTGGCTTTGCAAATTTTCTTAAATCCTGCAGGTATGATATTCCTATATATCCTACATTTCAAAACTGTATTTTCTTCTGAGCAAGTTTTAATTTGTTCAGGTGATAATTCTGAATTATTCACACGTGTTGTCACTCGTAAACAGCATAAAATTGTTAAGTCATCAAGCTGAAGAACTTGGAAATTAACTACTAATAATTGAATTTCAGATACTTTAATTCCATATGCTTAGAGAGTTTATTAAGACCATTGGGGAAATAAAAAAAGGAATAACTTCAACACCAGAAGTCCTAGCTTTCCCATGGAGCCATGGAAGGAGCTTTGTGTCTTATCCTGTATTTTAGGCAGCTCTGTAGCCGTAATCTGGACCCAGCCCTGTTGAGCAAGACTCACTGTTCACAATGTCTCATTCGGTAGCTTTTTTATGCTGATTAGACCTTCCAAGAAGATCCTTTTACTGCCTGAATTGAGGCAACTGAGAGCGTTTTGGAGATCGTACATTGATGTGCAGATAAAGTCTTTCGACGGTGCATTTGTGAAGATGGAGGACAGGTCGTGTAGCAAAGTGTTTTATCGGCATATCAAAATAACGCAGCTGTGCATTACAGGAGATGCATCCTGTCACACTGCGTGAGAATTACTGGCACTGCTGGAGGATGAGTTACTCCAGTTGAAGTTTGGAGTTAAATGGCACAAAATTGGGGGCCGTGTTGTATATTGCCGCCTGTCTCTGAGAGAGTTGTTATTACCAATGATTTAAAAAATAAGCAGTCAGTTAGACAGAGTAGTAGTTTATTTTGGTTCAGGTGGAACTGTCTTTTGTGAAGCGCTGAGGTGTGCAAAGGGATAAGAGAACTCAATACGCACAGGAACATTCTCTTCCATCTCTTTCTGAAAGAAATTCTGATGAAATGCAGATTTTCTGTGTGCTGACCAACGAGATGTTCTTTAGTATTTATAGCTGGAAGGTCCCGCTTCCTAGGATCAAACCAGATTACGTCTTTGGATTCAGATATCAATTCAGAATATTAATATACACAAATGTATGTATAACCATATTTGAAATTAGGTTACAGACTAGGAGAGGGGAGCATTTTATCTTTACTGGGTTGTGAAAAACAGTGCTTAAATAGTTTACAATTTGTGTTTTTCCAGTAGCAGCATATTGGATGTGGTTTCAATTAAAGGAGGTTCGGTATACTCGTTTCTCAATTAAGAACACATTGTTTGATTTTCATGGTACATGTTATTGGAAGAAAATGCAGAAGTAGCCTGCGCTTATCATTGAATATTAATGTCAGAGTATGGGCAAGTGAACAAAACAAGATTTCTAGTGAATCTTGTATGGAAGTATGCCTTTCATGACCTAGTGTTTGCTCTAAAGGCATAAAAATGTGAACTTTTAAAGTAATAGTCCTGTAATATCTCATTCAAACTATGTACATGAACAGAAGTCCTATTCTTTTGAGTTTTGGCTGCTGAAGGCAATATGATTTGTTCTGATTTTTGAACAATCATAAATTGTAAATAAAAAATGATGAATTAATTTTTCTAATACAACTGTAAAAATAAGAACGTCTATAGTATTTGTGAAAAGTACAACCTATTTCCAGCCTAACACAATTAAGTTGCAATAACACTAGTTCAAATAATTCATTTGCTCCGTGCGGTAAAACTTGTCCTTTACATTAATGCAGCATTTTTATTATTACGCTTTGAGAGATAGCTTAGATAGCTAGTGTAAACTAAAAAGATGTTAAATAAATAAATATGGGGAAAGTATGTATATATAAAAATGTTAAAAAACATGACCTCTAAAAATTGTTGTTATTTTTAACTCTTCTTTTAAAAAATAATGTGTTTATGGTGTACTTTCTGTATTTGTTATTAATTTCTGCCTTTGATGACCAGTTTAAAAGAAGTCAGAACTAGCAATGACTTGATTTTTTTTCCTTAGACATGCTCTTGTTTTATTCCAACAGTGTTCTATTAATATTTCTCTGTGGATACCCGTGGTGCTGAGCATGCCCATGTGCCGTGTGTAACTGCACGTGTGCCAATTAAAAACGTGTATGTGGTGTCTGCAGGTTCTGTGTTTGTGCCACGGTGCACGTGGGTTTTTCTGCCTCTTTCCTCCACAGAGTTCAGGGCACAGATTTCATCTGTGGAGAGCTCACAGAGTGACAGCATCCCCCATGCCCCTTCCACAACATTTCTTTCCAATCTCAGTCTTAGAGGCAACCCTTGCCTACACAAAAAAACCAACCAAACAAAAAAAATTGGTTATTTGATGAGAACTGTTGCCTGGGAGCCGGCAGAAATTGGGGATGACTGTTCCACCACTGCCAGCAGCCTGAGTATCATAGAAAATGGAAAAAGAGAAGATGTGCGTGCTACTTGGATGTTGTTATTTAATGAGAATGAAATTCATGGGATTGTTTTTTTCCTTAAATAATTTGTCCCAAATGATGCTGAATTTTTTTTTTTTCATATGAAACTATTAACAACATTAACTTGCTGTCACTTTTCTTGCTGTCTTAAACCTTGTAACGCAATTATTATTTTTTTCTTAAACTTGCCAGCAGGGTAATTAATAACATCATAGAAAAGAAGAATGACAGGCTCAGGGCATGGAATATTTTCAGATTAAAAAGCTCCATGTAGATCATCCATCCTACTCTGCCCTATGCTATTTGTTTTCTTGGCTTCTAAGGATGATGGCATCAGTTTATCCTGCTGCAGCTGCTGGTAATGCTGATGCACTCAACAAGTATGGCTGTACGTTTCTTTAGCTGCTGCTCAAATTAAACTGAAAAAATTTGAAATAATATTTGATACATGGTTAATTCAGCTGCTGGACCATATTGTCCTCCTTGCTCACAGCAGAGCTGAGTTTGTGCTCAGGCTTGTAGCTGTGTTAAATGAGTTAAATGGCTTTCTCCAACTTTATAAAATGATTAGTATCCACACATATTGTCCAAAGGCACAGTGCTAAAGTTATCATAAACTTATTGTACAGCCTTTAGGCTTGAACTGTCCATAGCACTTAAAAATTTTCCTCAGCAGCTGTTTTTTTTTCCTCCCCAAAACCAGCATCTATTTGATGAATTTCTGGATATTTCAATAATATAAACCCTGTACATTTTTTCCTTTTTTCCCCACATAATACTTGTAGTGCTTAGCAAGGAAAAATTTGCATTTCAAAATTCATATGTTATCTGAAAAAGAAAGTGGGTTTGCAATGGTTAATAAAAAACTAATATGATATTTGTTTTTCATAAAATTAATGGCCTTTGATTTATTCTTGCTCAGTGTCAACAACAGACTGCTAAATGTTTTTAGATTGTATAAATTAATTTATCCACATTTCCACAGAACTGCTTTAAGCAAACAGTTGTGTAAATTGTCCACCTCCCTCTTGAACAGCATGTTTCTTTTATTTAATTATTAAGAATCTGTGTCTGTGGACACCCCGGCATGTCAGAGCATTGTCTCTAGCAGCGCTAAGGTTTTACAGATTATTTAGGTAATGGGGTGGTTCTCCTGTGTTTGGGGTTCTTTACAGAATCAAAGTACGTTTTTTTTTCCATCCAATGTGCACAATTATCAAACCAAACAGCTATTCTGCTGTGAAACTAATTAGCAGTGGTAACCTTAAGGATTTAGTCATAGATGCATGTTGTCCAAGGAGCCTTATGCAGGATTTCTTTTTATATGGCTACACCAGTGAGCTGAACGGTAGTGTTCTGAAAAATTGGAGCACATTAATATTAAAAAACCACTATCATTGAAGTATCAGTCAAAATTGAAGTCACTGTCACTGATGTCACATTCATTTTTTCATTTGCTTATCTAATTCTTTCTTCTAAAAAAAAAAACCAACCACACACGAAAACAAAAACCAAAACCACTAAAAAAATAAAAAAGAAGAAACAATTACGCCTGGGTGCAAGTGTTCATGTCGCTGCTTCACTTGTAGTGTTGGTTCCATGTGGGTTGTCCCACTGGAGACGTTGCCCTCCTTTTCTGTATTGCAGAGAAAAGGTAATTAAAATGCTCTATTTTATTTTCAGACAATGCTAATGAGGAAGAGTTGGAAAAGATCAAGTAAGGTAACTTTTAGCATGTGGTCATCTGCCTTTTTTTGGTTGTCTTTTTTTTTTTTTTTTTTTTTTAACGAAACATGCCATGTGGGACTGGAACTCTGTGGCACAGGATTAATTCTCCTTCAGATTGTGTTTTGACAACATTGTTTTGTGTCCCATCAAATCAAAATCATGAAACCGCCAAGCTTTTATTGTGATCATTAAAACTCCCAACGTTGTCACAGCATTTTAGCCTATCTTGAAGTCATCAGCTCCATGTAAGTGTCAAGCATCCTGATTGTTTTTCTAAAAACTTTAATTTCTCGTGCATAAATGGTTTCCTTAAACCTTGTTAACAAAGATTTCATGCCAAAAAGTAACTTTCATTTTCATATTACTTACCCCTCTTGCTGATGGGGGTTTCGTGCGTGGAGGTTTTCACAGCTATGCTTCTCAAAGACTCATTTCCCTGGTTGCTGGACGTATGCAGAGAAAGAAAATGTATATAGTTTCTGAGTAGTTTTCAGGCCCATCTTGCCTAATGTTGTTTCCAAGTTATAAGCCTTCTTATTATTTGCATAGTTAAAGACCAGAACTAAAATTTTTCCAAGTCTTGAGCTACTGTGGTAGATCTGGGTTTTTTTGAGATATTATCATGTAAAGGTGTTAAAATGGGAAAAACGAAATAGCTTTTTGGAGTGATTTCACTTACTTTGTAAAGTGATTTATTTTTCTAGCATACTGAGGCACACATTTAAATAGAAGGCTGTTAAACAACAGGATAGAGTTTGTATATAGTGTTCACTGACAAATATTTGCACAGTATTTTTAATGTTTAAAAAAAAGAGCAGGGTTCATGATTCTTCACTTACGGATGGGGCTTCAAGTTTGCTTGTGCGGTGAAGGACAGTCCTCAGTCTCTATTTCCTTGAAATCTGTGAAGCAAAGGTACTTGCTGAAGTGATTATGATGTGCAGTATTTTGATTCATTCATGTAACTTTTCCTGAAATACCTAAGTTGCTTAAAATTCTGCGAGGGTGGTGAAGGGCACGGCTGTTTCGCATCATGAAAGTAACGCGTTAACTCCTGATGTGCTGAATATATTGGACGACAATTTGTAAAACGAGTTTATTAGGAACTTTCTGATACTTCAAATTTCAAATTGACAAAACCATGAGGTTCAGTAATCCTGAGTGAATGGCACAACAAAATAGTTGGGAATTCTTCACAGCTGTTTAAGATAATTATTTATCCATGTTCTCCTTTGTTACATTCATTTAATAACATTTCATTCAGCAGTTGCCATTTTTGCAAAGGGGCATATCAAAAGATTTGGGAAGTAGCAAATGTATTAATTTAAGTATTGCATTTCTCTGCGTTTATCTCAACTGAAGTAATAATTTTACCTAGAGATATAATACATGTACTTCACCTTGCATGTGCTGTTACATGTGATTTATATACAGAAGTACCTCGGATAAACCATAGGAGCTCATTTGCCTTGTGGAGCTTTTCCAGAGTTCCAAATATTTGGTCTACTATTGGGAAAACAAATTTTAAAACCTATTTTTCACAAAGAATTCCTTCAAAAAATTGCTGTTCTCTGGTGTGCAGGATGATCAATATTAAATAAGACATCATTTGCAGATTTAAAAAAAATGCCTAGAAACAGGAGCTATTAGATAATAAAGTACTCTATATGGGATTCTTCTTCAGGAAGTATCTTACACTTCTGAGAGCTGAGAAAAAACAGAATACTAAAATTTTTGAGAAATATCATTATAAAATTTCCTAAACCTGCTTTTTTAGCTTGCTAGAGTCTTCACAATGGCACTTCCAGTAAATGAATTTGATTGTACAGATTATGACAGTATATTTTGCTTCTTAAAGTTTATGTATTTGAAGCCTACCTGTTCTGTAACATACGTAGCTTGACGTTCAGATATCACAGTGCAGACACAGTGGCATTGCTTGTGTTCATGAACTGCATTACCTGCACATGGTTCCTTGGGTGTGTGCCGTAGACGTGAAAAGAACAGTAACTGATATTCTCTATTATGGTATCCAGGTACTTGCAAACCCAAGTTCTGAGCCTTTACTCCTTTACTGCTCCCCCTATGCACCCTAATGATGAAGTTATGGTCTCATGAAATACTCAGGTCAATGCAGCTGTGCATTTTACCTATTTGGTGTGTAAACAAGTGTTTTCAAACACACCAGTATTGTAAACATCTGTTAGCAGTGTTGCAAAAATGTGATGCCACTTTTGCTTTCATTTTTAGGGTTTTTTCTTCTGTTGCTGTTTTTACTTTTCCTTGTCATGTTTGTTTTATGCCAGACATACTCTTCGTTAAAATTCGTGGGAGCCAGATCACTGCTTGTGCTGTCTGGGTGAGAGGGAATACTCCTCTTTCACTGAATGTATCAAAAATCAAATTCAAGCAATTTTGGAGTCAGAGTGTTTATGTCCTTGTTCTTTGAAAAGGAAACTCAAACCTCCTGTCCTCAGTGGCAGGAGAATACCTGTAGGCTATTTAAAAAAAAAAAAAAAGACAAAAAACCCAACAAACAAAAAACACCTTCTGCTGGGAAGTTACAATTTGCATTTGATTTCAAATTGGTTGTTTAATTCAAGCAAACCAGTGATGATGAGCTCGCAGATGAGCTGTTTGCTGCATGGTACGGGAGAGGAAGCAGCTCCATTTCTACCACCACCTCTGCACTAAGATCTGTCACACATCAAATAAAGGTGGACGTGGAAGTTTCTTGCACTTTTTTTATGGTCCAGGTGCTTTGCTCAATAAGTTCCGTGTGCCCGTGCCTCCGTTTCTGTGCTTTGGAGTTCGGTTTGTTAGATATTCTGTTGGTTAGCAGGCAACTGATGCAGCAAAAAGGCAACACTTGTGGGGTCTGAATGGTCAGTCATTTGTTTAAACCAAATAAAGGATTTTTTTTAGCTTCATTTTTCTTTTTAAAAAGCTATTGGAAAAACTTTGACCTATGCAAAATGGCTTTCTGCCTGTGGGTCTGACCTGTTCTGCTCCTGTGGTTCTCCACGTCCACCACCGTTTTCCCTTAGGGCAGATTTTCCCTTTTTGCATTAATTCCTCTGCAGACTTTCCTGATATCTCTCAGTCTTTGGATTGAGAGAGACAATCTACCTGCTTCTTTCCCACTTTCTAAACTGTCTGGGTACCAGATCTAATTTCGTAAAACAGTTCTTGCAGTCCAGGTGTAAAAGGAGCACAGAAAAGCCCAAGCTTGCAATAGAGATAGTTTATTACTAATAGTGAATAATTTATTACTAATAGCGAACACCACCTATGACAGTGAGATAAATAGTGCTAATTGCTGAAGTGATTCCCCTTACGGAATCCTTGACGTGCAAACTATGATGAGAAATAAAGCTTTGCCATTTCCAGCGTGAGCTAGCATAGACGAATTGGGAAGCGTTGTTTTCTCCTTTTTTCTCTGATTGTGAAAACAACAACAACAAATATCAATTCTGACTTCTTACTTGCTAATTCTCTGCAGCACAGAGACTTAATCAATAGCTGAGGAAAGGTTGTGAGAAGGCTGCCTATTAAAATGTTGGCAGCATAAAACTGAGTTAGAAATGCATGTGTTGCTCTCTTTCTCCTCGTCGTTTTTGCTCAGTGCAATGCTGTCAAAAATAATAGTAAAAAAAAAAACCCACCTTAAAATTTTCTTTACTGTTATTAAACCTAAAGCTGACAGCAAAGGAAATAAGAAACAGTTTAAATGCACCAATTTTCTCATGCAAAAATCATGTTCTCTTTAATTAAGTACTTCTTCCTCATTCTTCTCTTAGCTTATAATAGTGAAATTCCATTACTTTTGCTGTGCCTTTACTACCAGCATTTTTAAAATATAAAAATCTTACTGCTTCTAGTACTTCAAAATCGAAATCATAAATACCAAACCTGGGGTCAACGAAGCTGCAGTTATAATTCAGCACTGACAAATATATTTTACAGTGAAAATCAAACTTTCCCTTGATTATAGGTGGAAATGAGGAAGGCAAGAGCCTACATACATTAAAGAAAAAAAAAAAAAAACCAAAACAGAGCTGCATTTGACAATTAATTTTTGCATTAACTTCAGCAGAAGCCTTTATATGGGTACTGTCTCTCAAACAACATTTCACTTTATATAGAGCAGGCAGAACTCTCTTTTGCATCCAGGGTAGTGCAGGGAGAGCTCGCTTTGAAACCTTTTCCTCCCTGTGCCGAGTGGGAGAAATGGAGGCAAAAAAATACGAGATAAGGAGTTTTAGGAGATAACAGGAATGTGTCTGGAAGGCAAGGCTGATGGGGAGGCAGGTAGTGTTGATGAGCAGACCAAACATCACTTCCCAGGATTTCAGATGTCCGGGATATTTAAGAATCTACCTGTGCACAGCGTAGGTGTGAAAAAGACAGAAAATAGGATTAACAGCCTGAAAAACTTGTCTTCCTGCCCTAAAGTGGGAACAATGACAGCTAAACTGTGTCTGACGGGTGTTTGTTTTAACCTGTCCTTAAAAATTTGCGGTGATGGATATTCTACAACCTCCCCAGAGAGCTGGTTCCAGTGCTTAACTGTCATTTCCATTAAAGGCTGTTTTGTTGTTTTAGTTTTTTGGTTTGTTTTTTTTTTTCCTGGTGTCTAACATTATATCCTGTGGTGCAAATTAAGCTAATCTCTTCCCACAACATAGATGGGTATGTTTTATCACAGAGATTTGGGCACAATTTATACACACATTTTAGAGTAAGTCTGAAAAAAAATGATCCTTCAAAATATATGTGTGTGTGTGTATATATATGTAATTCAGAGGAAAGTTTTGGGTGCTCAAATTAGGAGCACATAAGAGGGAACGAAAACAGCGGTATTCAGAATGAAGTTCTGCTGTGAGCAGAAAATGAGTCAGAATGAATAGTGAGAAGATGGGAGAAATTAACAAACCTGGGGTTGAGCCCCACTTCTGCTATAACGAACAGTTTCCACACAATGCGGATTTACTGGCCATTCCCAGAGAAACATGACAAGAAAATGTATTTTGGTTTCATCTGAGAACCTTTATAAGCATCGTTGTGTTTGTAGTCCTGTAGGACAATGAAGTGAATCGCCTAAGATGAGAGCACCGAGGTCTGATACCTGCTGAAAAGTTCTGATAGTTTATGTAGGACACATACATTGTGTCGGTCAAGGCAGCAAATATCAGTTTTTAACACAATAATTGAGAGGAAGGTGCAGCACCTGAGTCATCATCTTCTAAGCTTTCCAGGGCAGAAAACGTTTGGAAATTAAGATTGGTTTGATCAGTTGTCAACGTCTTCCCTTTCTTCTTACTTTATAAAAGAGGAGTATGGGAGTGATCAAGCTCTGTCTAGTATTAATTACATCTTCCAAACAGAAGGTGAGTAATTTTTGCCTTGTAGGCAACAGTTGTCCTCCTGGTTGTGAGCTTGGACAGTAAAACTGGTAGCTGCTGTGTTAGGTTAATGATCGTGTAGATACTCATGGGGAAGATGGGTAAGCAAAAGCTGTAATACTGGTTGACCAAGTTGTTCATCTTCCTTATTTTTTAAAAAAAGTTCTGATGAAATTGTCATGTTCTCACATAGAGGTTTGATTTTCTCTGAACAGCGATTCCTCATGATGAGTTATCTTGAAAATTTTTGACCAGCTCAGCCAGAGGATGAGTGAGGTGCTATCTCATATAAATAGTGTATTTCAACAAATCCTGCACTCCTAGAGAACTAATTAATATACTTACTGACTCTATTCACTAATTCGATATGAAGAAATAGGATTAGGTCATGTTTTCCTGTGTAACTATTCAAGCAAAGGTATTTTAATGAAGACAATACCTTTTAGCAAAAGCATACTGAGAAAGAGCTCCAACAGAAACGTTCATTTCACTGAAAATTATTTTCATTTGAATGTCTGCTCTCGCCCTTTTCACATCTGTGGAACAATTGCCATTAAGTTGAATTCAAACATGATCAGACCTCCATGTTAAAGTGGCTACATTAATGGCACATTAAGAAAACATCAGAAAAACCTTTTGAGTGCTTTAATTTAAGGACAAGCAGGAGAACAAGTGGTTTGGCATCTTTAGCCAAACACAGTAGGGGAAAAATTATTTAATAACTATTTGCTAAGACCTAGAAAGTCACAGTATTCCAGTAAAATCTGGAGGAAAACATAAGACGTCACCTTCTCTTTTACACCTTCTATTCTGTTTCCTATTATCAATAATAAGTTTAGGACTGGGAATACTAGAATACACTAAAATGTAACAATAATTTTAATTCATACCATTAATACGTGATGAGCTGTTTCAATGTGACTTCAATCAATTGGAACCAATTTCTTCCCAGAAATGATGACACATTAGTCTGCATTGCAACAGGTCGTGTATAAACTAAGGCTAAAATTACGTTATCATCCCAAAGTCATACCTGAGAAGCTACTTCTGATTAATTATAATTGGTGATAAAAGAGTTTATTTACTGCCTAAATCAAGTGAATTAAAGTGATTTTAATTTGCATTTAGATAACTATTTTTGATAATTGAGCTTCAGAATGTTTTGCATATCCTTTTAAAAGGAAAAATGCAATTTATGAACATTTTAAAGGCAGAAGAATTGCAAAATGTAATGCTTTAAGCTACTAATTGCTGGTTTTAAAATTTATTTTAGAAGCTTTTCTAAAAATATGTGTGTTCCAGTTACACAAGCTAAAGTGCTGAAAACTATGGCCATATTATCTGATGCTTTTATGCCCAACTCAAAATATCTAATGTGGCTCTGCTGTTTTGTCTTTTCCTAATATCAAAATTTTAATGAAGCATTTTTTGCTGTTTTAAAATTGAAACAGGTGCCTTTCCACTGGAATCAGATGCCTCTTGAGTAGAGAATAAAATTGGAAATAGCAAATCATGGTCTAAGGTTTGCAAAGACCAGCAAAAGTGTAGTTGTGTGGTAGTTCTGAATTGAAAGAATTTGCAAACAGTTCCATCTTTCAACCAGCATCTTTCAGCCAAAACTGTGTGGAATTTCAGAATAGAAGGTAGAATTATTTGGTTTGGGTTTTTAAGGAGAATCTTCTTAAGATTGAGAAAATATTTGCTTTTGTAAGCTATGAGGCTCTAGATGTCAGCTTATCAGCTGTAAATAGTGATTGATGGAAAGCTGATAAATAATGGAATAGAGGTAAAAAATGTTAGAATAGATACACTTGTTTGTTAGACATCTGGTTAGAAAAATTATGCAAATATTTGTTGAGGCCTATATTTGCATTACTTGTATGTGCGTGATAACAGCTGAGAGGTTTAGCAGTCAGAGCAGCATTTCAGTGTGGGTTTTTTTTCTGAAAGCACCGGGAGATGCTTTTGTATAGTTTCTAGTGAAGTGTTGTGAATCCCTATGACTGTCCCTCCATCTTTTCATCATATGGACAGGGTACACAGAAGTAGCAGCTATATCTATTGACATTCTCCACCTTTATTCTAAATGTTTTATCCAAACCATGCAAGCATCCTAGAAACTGGAGGAAGAGAAATATGTTAACTTAAGTTTGCTGCAGTCATTTGCAACACCGGGTTTGATTCACTTTGCTGCATTTGTACATCTGTCTTCTGGTCAGCAATGGAGAGTAGTATAATTCCTTCCTACATTCTTTCACTATTTTCTTGATTGGAATTTTATTTAAAGCATCCAAGCCAAAGTAATTTTTTGGATAGAAGTTCCTCTGCAGGACATACAGCTGCATTTGAAGAGGTGATGACAGATCATGGGGTTTCTCCAACTCATTGCGAGCTAGAGTTTCAAAGGTCACTTGGATACCTAAAGATAAATACTTACAGAATTTTCAAAAGCACTTAGTAAAGGCATCTTTTCTTTTCAATAAAGTAAGAATAAAGTTGTGGCAATTAATATACTCATCAAGAACACGGTCTTGATGAACCTGGGGCAACTCCCAGATTCAGGCTAAGACTAGTTGTTTTCCCACCCAGCAATGTTACCCAGTAATATGTTGTAAGACCATCTTTCAGCTCTAACATTTTATTGGGCTAACTACATAAATCATATCTAACAGAGGAAACACTTCTGTGTCAGAAGATCTTCCGCTATTGGCATCACTAGCCCTCCCACTACGCGACATGTAGACAAAATAGGTGAAACACAAATGAAAGCTGGTTTTATCATATAAGAAAATGTTAGTTTTGCATGCTGTTTACATTAGAAGCATTAAAGCAGTGTATGGATGTGAAAAAATGAGAGTTTTTCTTTTACAGGCAGCTTTGAGTGTCCTTTGACATGAAAAACTCCTTTTCCAAAGTCTAATTTTAATTTTCTTTTGAGAAAACAGAGAAAGAAAGCTTCATAGTAGGCAGGCTGCAACTTCTTTGGGTTCCCCCTCCCTATTCCTTTTTTTTTTTAGTTTAGAACATGGCAAGTGAGAATCTCCATGCCTGCATATAAATTCACAAGAATGTGAATAATAATCACATGTTAATGACCATTGGTTGTGGCCTGAGATCTTGACCTTGCTTCTTTCCAAATTGTGGCATTATAAAAACAGTATGGCCTGTTTCAGACAGAATATTATGAAATATATAACTTTCCACCTATTCCCAGAGAAATCAAAAGCTGTGCAGTTGCTTCCTGTATTTGTCTGTTTGGGGCAGAAGGGTGAAGACAGACACATTACCTGCTTTCTGACTGAAATAGGTTACTTAAGAATTAGTCTTCAGAAATATCCCTTCGTAGGAGAAATTTGGAAACATCTGTGCTCATTTCTTTGTTTTGCTCTCATGGTTTCCCTTCTGACTTTGTAACTAACTTACTGTGGGCTGGATTGCAGAAGTTTGCTTAAATATCTAAAAATTTACCTAGAAACGATGCATCTGTATCACATTACGAAATTAAATTCACAAGAGAAGAACTCTAAAATCTGAAATCAGTCTTATTTTTCCATCTATTAGTTTTTTGTCAAATTCGACTTGAAATCTAAGCATTCTTTTTATTTATTTTACTTCCTACAAGAAAGATTTATGAAATTAGAGATTATGTCAGTGTCTGTAATTTCCAAGGATAAGGATGACTTTGACTGGAAGGAAAGTGTGTTTTAGATGTCAGTTCAGATGCTGTCCAACCTCACTTGGAAACAAGAAAAAAGCAGTTTCACTGTCAGTCAACATGCCAAGGTGCTTTATGTGTCGCAGCTGTGAGATCTGACCCAAAAGGGCTTTCCCCAGCAAATATTTTTGTTTTCAGGGTTTCTACCTGGCTCTTGTAAACTCCTGTCCAATCCGTCTGTCACTTTGCACTCTGAGCTTCATTGGTCAGATCTTGCCGCCTTGTACGTAAATTATCCACATTGGTGAAACTCCCTACTGGTCATAAAAAATCAGCGTGTTTTATGTAGTGGCAGCTGGTCTAATACAGCAAATTATTTGAAGAGCTGTTGAAAATGTGGAATTTAGATCAAGTATACTCTCTAAATGATTCAATGTCTCATTCGTGATTAGTGGAGAGCTGTGCAGTTGTACTTAAGCTTGGCTTTAAAAGAGCTCTGAATGCAAAGTCATGCTTACTTTCCGTGATAGAAGCCTGAAAATTGTTTGGATTCCCATTCACCTCTCAAAAAAAACCCCCAACAATTTGATATTCTTTGCCAACACTGCTTCTATCCCAGTGTGAAATACCTTCCTAAATGTGCCTTGTCTCTTCTTTCTTTATTAGCACCTTATGTTCAGGGCATAGTCAGTTTTGATTATTTACTATTCAGTGTTTTGCTCTGAACTTTCTAAGAAACTGGAACAAGAAGAAAGCCAAACACCTACCAATTCTTCACAAGTCTTTACAATGTTGACTGTATACCCCCGAAGAAGAAGTATTTCTGCCAAGAAAAAAATTATGAAATTTAATAATGTTCCCATGTTGTAAATAAAATCTCTTGTGGCAACTGAGTTTCCCACTTGTGCCTTAATTTTTGTAGAGTTTCTGCTCTCTGATGTCCCGCTGTGGTTTGTGATGCAGGTTAAGTTAAAGGTTATTCCACTTCCCAGTCTGCAGTTCCTTGGTTACCTTCAGAGAAACAATACATTTGTGAGAAATTTCTCTGCAGTTAAATCCTTCACTTCATGAAGAAGAATCTTTAATAAATATAGTGAAATATTTTGCCAGTAACTGTACTACTTGGAATGAATAGCCATTAGAAAATGTAAATACATGCCAATATGATATCTGAAATACTGCTAAAAGTGTGTTATTTGTGTTCGTTCCAATCCCAGTGGCCCAAATCCTCGTGTATAACACTTCTCTCCAGAGTAGGGTGCATCCAGATTATAATCCAGTGATTATACCGCAGTGTGCTTTCTGTAATCTTCTCTGGGTAATAAAGTAAAATTCCTGCCCCGGGCACTTGCCTAGCTGTAACTGTCCTCTGAAAGATTCAAACCAAATTTGCACGGAAAGCCTCTAACAGAGGTACTGGGGGTTCAAACTGAAGAAGCCAACCGCGCAACCCTTCATGTATGGAGGGCTGCTGAGCCCACAGAGCCTTTGTTGCTGAAACTATGTTGCATAATAAATAAAATTAATATATTTGATATATTTACAGCTGAGTATACATGCAGACTCACTTTTTTTTGATTCCTAGGAAGAATAATCTGTGAGTTTAAATACTGTTTAGGTACCTAGTGTTCTGATTTTAGACACAGTAACCTTGAGCGAATGCAATTTTGGAATAAAAGGAAGAGCCTTTGGCAACCTTGCTCCTCCTGGGATGTGTTTGCCCACCTTGGGGTGCCCAGGTGATTTTCCCAGTCTGGTGCCTCGTATCCCTGTAGCTCAGAGCAAACCAGAGCTGATCTTACGTCCCACTCTCCCACCCCTGGAGAAATTCACTGATGGATGCTGTGGCCATCTGGTTTGTGTGGGTGTGTGTGAATTTTATTTTAACCCCCAAAATCAGCATCCGAGGGTTCGCTGTCCACAAGGATCCACGCAATTCCCATCAGAGGCTCTGCAACATCTTGTCCTGAAACTCTTGAACCTAAGTGTTGGTATTTAATTCAGTTCTCCTTGCTGTTTCTGGGAATACCACATCATTTACAGGCTGAGGTAGTTGTCATGTGCATGAGAGTTTATTGACTTATTTTTCCTTGGTCCATACTTGTCATGGTGGCTTTATATTCTTTGAATGGAAGTTTCATTTTTTTCACTGTTTTTTATGTTTTAGTGTTTGTCCAAGTTCATTCAATCATATGCTACTAATAGAAGAGACTTTGTAAAATCCATTTGTAATGTTGTGAGTTCTATCAGCACAGAGAGAAGCGAATCAGGAAAAAAACACTTTTTTTCTGAACATTTCCTTAAGTAGCATTTGTTCTGCTTGCTTCTGCAGAAGGAATATATGACACTACTTGCATATTTGTCACTGTTTTGTTTCTCTCCAAGTAATTCTTTGTAATATAGTTTGCATATGTACTGTCAAATAACTTCAAAATGGCTTAACATGGTTGTTTTACGTTCATAGCTGTATGAAATTGAACACTAAAACACAGGGGGAAGATTTTGGAACTGTTTTAACTGAATTCTATGTTTTTATTTCCCTAACGTTTCAGACCCAGAGCTTACGTCTCTCAGACCTGCACAGAAAATCTCAGCTATGGAGAGGGATTGTCAGCGTTACCTTAATAGAAGGTCGTGAACTTAAGGCGATGGATGCAAATGGACTCAGTGATCCTTATGTGAAGTTCCGGCTGGGGCACCAGAAGTACAAGAGCAAGGTAATTTTAGGTGTGACCTAATATCCACATTGGCTGCATTCAAAATGTTTTGTTCCTGGTTTTGGCTTGCATGACTTATTTCAGTAGCTATGGAGATTTTTTGTGTATTAATTCGCTGCCAAGGCACTCGAAGCTTTGTTTAGATGTTTTTTCTTATTTCGTTATAAATAAAAATAGGACTAGATGGTGAAAAATGTAGCACTGGAAAATGCAGGGTGGTTGAGAGGCACACCTGATTTTTCCATGTAGCCTGTGTTGGGTTTTTCTGACAAGTAGATCCCAGCTTTTTGCGTCTTGATGCCGGCAGATTCTTGGATCTTTTGCAGAGTCTTATCCTCAAACCCATATCATGCTTTTATTCTCACTTTCTTCAGTGTGTCCTTACAGCAAGTTTCATTGAAGTTTTTTATATGTAGAATCATTTTGGTTGGAAGAGACCCTTAGGATCATCAAGTCCTACCACAACCTAACTCTTGCACTAAACCATGTCCCTAAGAACCTCGTCTAAATGCCTTTTAAACCCCTCCAGGGATGGTGACTCCCCCACTGCCCTGGGCAGCCTGTTCCAATGCCTGACAACCCTTTCCGGGAAGAATTTTTTCCTAATATCCAATGTAAACCTCCCCTGGCACCACAACTTGAGGCCATTTACTCTTGTCCTATCACTTGTTACTTGTATGAGCTTAGGAGGTAGAGGCGTTTGTTCAGGGACAAAATTATTGTGGAGACTTGCTTGGCATTCTTGAAAAGTTTCATAGCATTTCTGCATTTTAATCTTGTCTGATTTTTCTGGTTTTTTAGTTGTTTTTTGTTTGTTTGTTGTTTTGGGTTTTTTTTTTTCGAGCCAGTGGAACTGGTGGATGTAAAAAGGAGTGATTGCTTCATAGGGAAGGTACTAGACAGTTTCCATTCTCACTCAGGACAGATGCAACTACTGTGACTACTGTTTTTGCATTAGGGTAGAAATATCTGCAATCTTTCTGTTCTGCAGAACGTGGTCAGAAGTACATGAATTTGATTGAAGTTACTTCTTTTGTCAGAAGTAACTGTACTGAAAATGGTTGTGAAAGCGACTTTGATCTGAGTTGCAAAGGAAAGGAAGTAAAACACAGTTTTGAAAAACAAGAGTATTACATAAAAAGTAAACCGTAGTATCATCTTTGTCCAAGTATTACTGCATCCGGGGAAAGAGAAGGTGATAAAATTGTTTCTGTTCAAATACATACAGTCAACATCTCCTTGTCATTGCAGGTGCTTTGTTTTCCTTTTGGCTCAGACTCATATCTTTGCAGCGAACTGACACGTAAGAGAGAGCATAATTATTCTACAGAAAAATGGATCCATTCCCAGGATAAATCCTTTGTTCAGGAGTCTTTTGAAGGTGACAGGTTGCAGGATTTTGGAGGTTACTGTTGTGTCAGAGAGGCATGAAGGAACTGGCCAGCAGTATTTTCTAATTACTATTTTTTAATTCCCACCACTTAAGATACTCATACTGCAAAAGAAAAAACGTCCTGAACAGACTCTAAAGATCAAGTCCTTTCAAGAAAGCATATGCCTATGCAATGCAATATGACTTTCTTTTTGCTCTCCTTTCAGATTGTGCCAAAAACTTTGAATCCTCAGTGGAGAGAGCAGTTTGACTTTCATCTCTATGAAGA
The DNA here is from genome assembly GCF_036013445.1 of Caloenas nicobarica. Taxonomy (NCBI): domain Eukaryota; kingdom Metazoa; phylum Chordata; class Aves; order Columbiformes; family Columbidae; genus Caloenas; species Caloenas nicobarica. The sequence continues at coordinate 83,768,020 of NC_088284.1, read as the reverse complement.
ACGAGGTGGAATTATTGATATTACCGTGTGGGACAAAGATGTTGGCAAAAGGGATGATTTTATTGGCAGGTTTGTGCAATTACAGCCTTCTTGTTCCCCTGGGATGAGAGCAGATGATTAAAATGAGCTTTGCCGTTGAAACTACTTCTTATGACCGTTTGTTCTTGCTTTTTTTCTTTTCTTTTTTTTTTTTTTTTTTTTTTTTAAGTAGGGGAGGAATTTTTTTTTCAAATATCAGTACAGTTGGCTGCATTGGTGTAATTCTTTACTTTGATGGTGTAAGATAATTTTTAGTGACCAGTAGGTGGCAGCTTTTACCAATTGATAGACTTGATTCTCCAAAATATAAATCCCACATTTAGAGCAATAATGAAGATGCAGGAAGTTCCATATGGCAACGTCCGGCTTGGAGGAGAAATAGGTCTCATGTCTTCTAATAGGAGCATAATACCAAAATCATGTACTTGGTTTTTAATCTGTTTGGCAGATGAAATGAGAATCTTGAAGGACTACACACAGCTTTTGGGGCAAAGAAATAAGGTCATTCACCTAATTCATTTTCAGGAGAAGTGAATATTTGGGATCTGTCTTAAGAGGTCAAGAAATGGTATAAATTTGTGTGGTTGTGCTCTGTTTTACTGTGTAGGAAGATGAAAGATGCTGATTTTTTTATGACTAACTTTTAGCTAACGGGAAAATACTGTCTTGTTGTTACAGATACTGTGCAAAATTGGTGCTATTTTGAAAGCTCAGATATTTGTTCACATCATGCTTTAATTGATATTCATGCAGTCATAATAATAGTAATTATTATCCATGCTATATACTTTGATTGTTTGCTAATATATTGGGTTTAGGTGCTTTCACTAGGACATTGATGCTATTAACTAGTAGAATTACTTTTTTTGGTAATTAAAATCATGAATGGAAATCCCACAGACAGAGACGTGCACTTCTGATGTCAATGTGGTTATGTTTCTACTAACCTTTTCCTCTCTCTTGTTCCATTTAGGGTAATGGATTTCTTTATCAAGCTAGATCAGTTGGATAATATTCTGTGTTTATTTCCTACTGTAAATTGTGGGAACTCAGAATACATACAGAGTCTGTGGGAAGCAAACAGCTTTAATATCAGACAAAACCATTTTTCAAAAGTGTACACAGTAGGATTATATTTTACATGATGAAACCCTATGGATGGAGAGTTATGCTTATATTTGAATTTTACATTGTGTTTTTTCCCTTGCTTGATTTCAGTTGGCACATATGGTAACAATAACTATTTTTCTGAAATAACATAATCATTTAGTCCTACGTCAAAATGTGATACACCTTGGGAAATTATTCTTATTTTCTGCTTAACTTCAACCTTCTTATCCAAAAGAAGGTGAGATTCAGAGTTTTCATGTGTAATTTTTCAGAACACTCTCATCAAAGCAGCACTTAAATTGTTACTCTTACCAATAATTATAAAGTCTTTTTAAGAGCCTTGCTTAAAATAAAAGACACCATTTTTGCTCCAAGGCACTTGAAATCTAAATGAGAATGTGATAGAGGAGGAAATTAGAGGAAGAAAATTTTTAAATTCAAACACATGAGCTGCTTAGGTAGCTTTTCAGATACCTAAAAAAGTTGTATGTCTTAAGTGTGCATCTATTTCTTTATGGTAACTGCATGCTATTATTCAGCTAATGAATGATTTCTACATTTTATTTAGGCCCTAAAAAATCAATAGCATGGGAAACCTTGTCTCCAAGAAGAATGCTTGAAGCCTTTAGCATTTTTCAGTGGGAGAACCTTGTTTTGTTTTGTTCTCTATGATTTTCCTAATTAGGTGTAACTCTTGTATATACCAAAAAAAGATGCTCCTTGAACAAAGTGCTTCTGCAGCATATAACTGATTTTAAGAAAATCAGTGGGTTTTTTTCCCCAAAATCTTGATGCTCTTGATTTTTTTGACCTCTCTGCTGTCAGTGTGTATATAGTCCCTCTTCAGTTTGTCCTTTCAGAATCTCACTTCACCTTCTGTCAGTACGTTATCTCTGGATAATGCAACCTGCAAACAAATTCCTCTCCATGAAGATTTCCGTGAAAAACTTTGTCATTTGTCAAGCTCAATCTGAATGCAAAAATAGGTCTTAATAAATCTCCCTCCCTGATGCTCTTTTCCAATCACTGTGGATAAAAATCACTGACACCTGACAGCTCCACTTTACATTGACCTCCCTTCCCAGTTTCTCATTTTGAGGCTGCCTCTAAAAGCTGTAAATACTTTGGTACAGACACTGCAGACTTGCTGTGCTAAATGTGTGTTAATTTTGGAAAGCACGGCTAGTCACACTCCATGACTAAGGCTCTGTGGCTCTGAAGGCACATGTAATAAATCGGATGTTTTGATTCAGGATCCAGGAAAAGTGATAATGAGGCTGTGGGAGGGAAACAAAAGATTTCCTGGTAGTGTTCTAGCATTGCTCAGTGATGGAGAGTATTCCCTTTCATTTTATTGTGATCTTCCCACTTTCTTGAGTAGTGCTCCAGCAGCAGCTGTTTCATTATATAGGAATATTTTAATTAAATTTAAAGGAAAACAGTGATTTCTTGAAGATGTCCTAACTGCCCCAAGTGTGGTCCAGGAGGAGCCAAACTTGATTGAAGGAGATGCCTGATTGAGAGAAACAGCAGACCAAACTGAAGGAAAATGTTGTTTAAGGAGCAGTTCTCACCTTTCATCCACGGTGCTGGTTGTTTGTGTCCTCCTTATTCATCTGTTGCAGAGCACACATGAAGGTCAGCAGAATTTCCCATGCAAAATAGGTGTCATCGAGCTGCTTTGCCAGGGGATCTCTTTGAAGAGCGCCATCCCTAAAAGGGGTTCAGCACTTCCAAACTGAGCTGGCTGCAGAGAAACAGCGTTGTTGGGTGGAAGGCTGAAAGGTTGAACTCCAGGTTCCTCCTGGAAAACAACACGGGAAGCTCCCTTGAACTGGAATATTCCTGCTGCACTGAGCTCTGTAACTTGCAAATTTTATCCCAGAGCAGAATGTCATGACTTCTCCTGGAATGACACTCTGTCTCAGCTGCACTTTGGTGAAATGGAAGAACCGGGAAGTTAGGAAGGTTGACTTCTGTGGGCCCTGCAGGTATCACCATACTATTTGGGCTGGAGCATGGTAAGGGCCAGGAAGAAGCTGGGAGTGTGACAAGGCAATGATGACATGTGTGCTCAGACTGTGAGGGCTTGCAGTCCTGTTTTGAGGGCAAGAAGATGAAGGAAAGCTGAGGAACCTCAGCTGGGTGAAGCTCATGGCAGGGGTTGGACTAGATGAGCTTTGAAGGTCCTTTCCAACCCAAACTCTACTTTGAGAAGGCTGAAGGCATGGAAGTGAGATTCTGGCTTTGGGGAGGGCATGACAGGAGAAGGATGGAAGTGGAAGGGGTGGCTTCTAAGAGGGAGGAAGGTATTAAAAGGGTGAGAGTGACAGCATGACATCCTAATTCAGAGAAGGAGCAAGATACATCTGTCACAGAACTAGAATAAAGCTCCGTCTTCATCTCAGTGCTCAGGCATGTTCAGTGTGGTGGTTCCTGAAATGAGATGCTGGCTGATCAATTTCCATTCTTAACTTTGAGCATCACATGTTTGCAAAATTAATTTGAGTTTCAGTTGTGTACGTTCTCCATGAGAATGTAAAGGATGTGACGTCTTGCAAACTTCTGTCTTACAATGCTCTAAAAAACTGAAATCCTAGAACCATTTCAATGTTTATTCAATTATTATTTCAGGGATTTCAAAAGCCTGGAGAATGACCTCATGGGAAAGCTTCAAGGAAAACAGTCTGATCATATACAAATTTGTATGAGGAAACACTGGGCTTGATCAGAACTGAGCTTCATCATACAGGAGATTAAATTCAGACATTCTTCTGAATGTCACTTCCTAAAAAAACCTCAACATTCCAGGACCAAAGACATGAGGTCTAAAAGTTCTTTTTTTGGAAAGCAACATCATCTAAAGCCATAGGGGCAGCCTTCTCAGGTTCAAATAAGCTTGTGAACTTGCATGAGCAGTATTAGTCATTGTATGTATGTGTGTATATTTTTCAGTCTGAGTACATTTAGTATTCACATTTTTTTGCTACGAGTAAATAATTTCTCTTCCGTATTGAGTCAATATACTCCTGTGATTAAAAACATATACTGGAGTAAGTTTATGGAGGTAATACTAAGATGAAAATGAAGGTGAAATGATTTTAATCTTCATGTAATTATTTAACTTTCTTATCATCTGCGTTTTTGAAGGCGATCTTGACTGTCACCTTTACGATAATCAGCTAATAAATCCTCATGATTGTTACACCTTTATGCATAGCAGTAATCTGAACAAATTGGCTGCTGACAGCTGCAATAAATTGCCAAGAATGAGTGCTGTCAGAGAACAAGTTGTTTCTGTGAACACACAGGATAAGTAAATCCCATGTCATGCAGTTTTATTCAGCTGAAATTATTTGCAATCCAGTATGGCAGAATTTGTAGCACTATTTATTGGTATGAAAAATGTGTGTTTATCTTTAAAATGACATTGACTTCTACTGATATTTTGTGCCAGGAAATTACTGTTGACTTAATCTATATCTATTTTCATCAGTATTTATGGTTGCTACTACCTTCTTCCCATCTGATGCAAATTAAGAACAAAATACTTCATTTATAGTATATTAATTAAAGCTACATATTAATTTTATCTGTAGCAAACTGAAATATCCCATAATCTCTCTGAATATTGTCATGGAAATTCAGATCGGCTTTGTGTGCATGTGTCTACAGGTACACACCATATAATGGATGTTATGAAATACAAAAGTTAAAATATTGAAAATTAAGTATTTAGGTTTTCAACACTTAATCTGTTATGTCTTCTCTATTTAGTTTTTTCATAATAATGAAGCCATAGAGGGTTTTTTGGGTGCACGTAAATACAAGCAATATGTGACCTGTGGTGCTGCATTATTAATCTGGAGCACATGGATACACTACCCAAAGTTCTAAACTAAAGTGAGATTTTTATATAAAATATTTATAACTTTTTTTCCTTTTTTTTCCCACTGAAATCTGTGTAATTTCACTGTGAGAGACTGAATGCTATCAGAGAGAACCAAGTGGTGCTGTAAAGATGCATATAGATACTGCAACACGCGTATAAAGTTGAGTGAAGGACAGTAAATATACTAAATATACTGCTAATGTTACGTCCTAGGGGTTTTTTTTACTGCTAATGTTTCTTCCTAGATGTTGTGGAGACCGTGATTTACAGTAAAATACTGGCAATTTTGCTTTTTAAATATTGTTGCCCAAGATAGAGGTTTTGAATAGTAGGTGTGAAAGTCTGTGTTAATGTTGAAATTGATGAATCTCGAAGTTTTCTCAATTTTGCAAAACTCTGTAGAGAGAAAACAGGTTCCTCTGGAACTGTAAATCGTGCTTTATTGTGCTGGTCTTCCAGACATTTTCTTTCATGTGGTGGTTTGAAAATTTCTGCATTTTGAAGTAACTTTGGAAGGATATCTTCTTTTCAAACTTTAAACGTGATGGTCAACACGCTGTTGTAATTTGAGTTTTGAACTGTATGCGCTAGTGAGTTACACAGCAGTTCTGTACAAACACAGACAAGCACACAACAACAGCCTGTGTGTATAATAGTTTGTTGATTATACGTGATGACTAAAGTTAAATTATTGCAGATGCATTTCTCTATGTAAAATGAAGATTTTGCCTGAAGCATTAAAATCTAAAAATAGGCTATTGGTGGGCCTGCCCTTGACAAAACCTGAGATGTGCTGAGCCGTCTCCATTCCTAATTGTTGTCAGAGGGAATTAGAAGTAAATACTGCATCTCAAAATTCAGCCTTCGGGCATTCCACACCTTATTTAGTACTGTTTCTGCATGTTTTAACTTCTTCTGTTAGTGCAGAAGCACTACTGTTCTGCTAGAAAGCCAAAAAACATTCTGTTTTGGCCCCCAAATCTTCAGTAACTTTCTCTTACAAGATATTGTAGTAGTTACAACTCTTGCCGGCAGTTGTTATTGTCACGTACTTTTGCAAAATTGATAGTATTCCCCAATGTATTCTGAAATACGGAATGCTGCATGTGGGCTGAATTGTGTTTACGGATCCTTCTTCTGACCCTCTGTGGAAATGTACTCCATGGCATGATGTGGGAGTGGCAAAATAAGAGGAAAGCAGAAGGAAAAGTGGCTGCCAAGATGTGAGGAACACGGTATTGAGTGTAAGATGCGGTTAGGGGGGTGGAGAAAGGTTTGTAGGATTTCTGGGAGGCTGAGGTGGGAGCTGTGTGAAAGCTCTTGCAAAGTTGCTTGGACCAACCGGTGACGGAGAACTGTGTAGGAGCAAAGACATAATGTTCATCAAAGCAATAGACTGGTTTAGCAGAGGAAAGTGTTAATTTTGGTGCAAAAAAAATGCAGTGGTGCCAGCACTAAGAGTGCATGGCTGTAGTGTGTGGCTGTGCCATGGGGACAACGTAGGAAATACCACATCATGAAACATCCACAAGTACTTTTTTTTCTGTCTGCACTGTTTCAAAGGTAAATCTATAGTTTTACTGTGAAGAGCTACGTTTAGGAAAACGTTAATTGGTCATTTCAAAATCCATCAAGGGGATGTTGTGGCATGGACTGTGTTTCTTTCAGCAAGCAATAAACACTTGTTGATGTTCAGGCATTGCTCAGTGACCAGTGTGTTTGTCCTGTGCTTCACGCAGCTCTCGTATCTCCATCACTAAGTCTGACTTAGCCCACAGCGCCAGGCTCTGCTCTGTGTCCGTGTCTCGCTGCAGGGCAGCTGGCAGCACGTTCCCTGGTCCCACCGAGCTCTGCAGCGTGTCCCCAGCCCCCCAGGCATCCTCTCCAGCCTCCCGAGCTCCCACCACATCCATCTCCATCACTGTCCTACTCAGTGAGTTTCAGCCTCCAGCATCTTTGGGAGTTCCCCTGGTTTTCGGTTCATCACCTCTATCCACCGCCTGCCCAAGCAGCATGTAGGGTCTGTTGTTTTATTTCTTTCTCGTTATCTTTACACTTAAAAGTGCCACGCTCTGGCTCCCCCAAGAACTTCACGTTACTGCAGTCCTGTCTCTCTGAGCCATGTCATTTTCTGTTGGCGCTTTGCAGAATTTCCCCTCTCCGTTTGTTTCTGGGTTTTACTGGAACATTGTACTCTGCTGATAAAGGATAGGGAGTCTCACAAATTGTAGCAGTTCATGCCTCGCTGCTTCTGATGTGTGTCCAGCTCAGTTCTAATTGCAGAATCGCACAGTTTCCTCTCCTTGGCATCCTTTGGAGCAGCATAGACCTGGATCACAGTGGAGTTAAAAGGCTGTCTTCCTGAACAAGTCATGATGATAATTAAGTTGCCTGGGTTGTAGCCAAGTGGTGCTTTTCTGTCCCTATCACTTAGGATTGTGCCAATTCCTCTTTTATGCTTTATTTTGTCATGTGAGAAAATGATCTCGCTATCTGCTGCCTCTCCCTTGCCTGGCAACCTGGCTTTTAAGAGGCCTTCTATGTCATGTCGCTACCTTTGTAATTCATTCATTAGCAAGGATATTTCACCAGGGTGCCAACGCGGTCTTACATTCCAGGTTCTGTTAGAACTAGAGAGGGGAGGTGATTTTTACCTCTTAGACATGCTGATAATAAAATACTACATATAGCTCTGGCTTCCACACTATTAAAAGGATGCAGGAGAATTTCACTGGATCAGAAAAGTTACAAAAAGTCATTTGAGGGCTGTAGGAGATGTGTTCCAAGGAAATGTATAGGGAGCTGAAGGTGTTTAGCATATCAAAAGGAAGATCAAGAAGAGGTATGATTATGGTCTATGAGTACCTTCACTAGAAGAAGATACAGGGCACTGAAGGCTTTTTCAACCGAGTAAAGAAAGGCATAAAAAGAACCAAAGGCCAGATATATTCAAATTAAAAATAAATCAGAAATGTATTTCTAGCAGCTTGGACGATTAACGCACTGAACGCAGTTTCAGCGAAGTGGTGGGTTCCCCTTAAATCTTCAAACCTTCCTCCATGGGAGCTGTGCCCTGTTTCTGCAGCCGCTTTTCCGTGGTCCTCTGGCACAGGAGCTCGAGGCACTCACCTGGTTTTTCTCCCTTCAGATTTCTCAAGGCCTGAAAATCCAGATTCACAATGCGCCTGATGATGTTCAGGCTGATCTGGGGAGACGCGGCTCTTCCTGAGGGGTCAGCCAGCCCGGGGGATGGTCCCAGTGGTTCCACCACATCCAGTGGTGACACTGGTGTGCGCTGAAGGGACCATAGCACGTGGAGCAGCAGAGTAATGCCAAATACTCAAACCTGCCCTAAAAAACGTAAAACTCACTGAAATGTGATTTGTAGCCATGCTTGAAAATCTGTCCGTGCAGTTAATGGCTATTTTTGCCAGAATTTTTCATGCTGACCTCTTCACAGGTGGAGAACGTTTCTGCCCAGGACAGTGGTGGAGTCACCATCCCTGCAGGGGTTTAAAAGGCATTTAGACAAGGTTCTTAGGGACATGGTTTAGTGTTAGAGTTAGGTTAGGTTATGGTTGGACTCGATGATCCTGAGGGTCTCCTCCAACCAAAGTGATTCTATGATTCTGTGGAGATTTTCTTTCAGCAGCAACATATTAACAGTAATTCCATGAGAAACTGGATTCTCCAAAATGACTATTGTCTCCTGCTTTCTGTGTGACAGCTGCTGGTCATGTGTAACTTACAGCCTTCTGAAAATGGCTGTAATTTTTCATGGTCCTCAGTTTGAGAATGCAAGGCAAAAATTTCTACCACCACAGTGTTCGTTCTGCACCACTTTCTGGTAGCATTCAAGTTCACCTTCAATCTCAAAACACCTTTGTTCTCCATGGAAACAGCTGTAGGTGACAAATGTCTTTCAAGAGAACATCTTAACTGGTGTAAAATTCAGCATTGCTAAAGCTTTCGAGTTTGGAATACTTGTATATACTCTCAGTAATACATAAAGGTGCATTGTCAACTTGAAATTTCCAAAGCTATTTGTCTTTGGAAGGATTTTGTTAGCTTCAGTGCTTGCGAGGAAATCTAATCCAAAAAGGACTTTTTGGGTTTCCCACTGATGTCTGTAGAGATTATTCTAGGATAGGTGAAGTGCTTAGGTAACGCCTTAGTAAAACCAGACTTCTTGCACTGGTCCCATGCAAAGATCTGGTGAGGGCAAAGTAGAACTAGCAATGGTTTGATTTTCATTTTTTTTTTTCAGGAAACTTTGGTGTGAGAGCAAAACAAGTTGATTTTTTTTTTTAATGAAAAACTCAACTTTTGATGGAAAAAAAATTGCAATTTTTTTTAAAGCACCCATAAATTAGAAAGTATCGTCTTTCAACTGAATCTTCTGTGCCTCTGGTGCTCTCCTTGAGCCTCAGCACCTTCCAGTTAGACACATGAGCCGTATCTCCTGCGAGGCCAGAGGAGAAATGCACTTTCCTTGACCTGTACACACAGAGATGCTCTTAACCGAGATGTCCATAAAGCTCAATGGTGACGCTCCTTAATGGAATAACCCTAGTTTTTTATCTAATTACCTGGGGGCCCTTCAGAGGGTATTTTTCCTGTAAAATAGTTAAGGCTTTCACTGGAAAAAGCTTCCAGATAGCTCCCTAGCCTTTGTATGATTTTACAAAATAACAAGCGGGTGGCAGGCTGTGCGTGGAGATCTATCAAGCAGACAATAGAGACGTATTTCTCAGGTAATCTGTTATAGATGTGGTGCTATTAGGAATATTTCATAGCTGTAGGAATGGTGCGCAGATAAAATCGAGTTGTCAGTCATTTCTTTTAGCCTAAATAAAAAATAGCATGGGCTGCTAATGTTGCAGAAGTGCAGTAACTTCAGGAACTGGAGATCTTGGAGCTTGTAGCTCTCATGTAAGCCCTGTAACTTCACAGTCATTGCAGTTTTCTGATGCATGTAGGGTTTATTTTTTCTTCCAGTGGGAGTAGGTTTTGTTTCCTATTTTTGAGTGAGGGGTGGATTATTTCTGCCTTACTTTTATAATAATGACTTTCTGAATCTTTTGCTGACTTTAAGAGAGTTTAGACTGGTTCTTTCAATGGTTATTGGTTAAAGTCTCAGTGTTGTTGCAGACATATTTTTGGGAGGTATCTGTTTTGAAATGAACTAGGAAATAATATTTAACACCAGGGGCATCTTAACCTGCTCCAGCTCTGAATGCTTGATTACAATATTTCTCATCTTAGGGAGGACTTTATACTCCTCACTGCAGCCTAAATAAAAATTTGACAGCCAATGTACATGCACAAAACTTGTATTGACCATCGGTCTGCCCTGACAGCAACAGGTTTAGTCTTTCCTTGCTGTTGTTAATTTTGTTTCTCACTCATCATCTAAAGAGTTCAAAATAGAAGGTAAACATTAAGCTCAGTATGCCATGTCAGTCAGATTTTTTTTTCATCATAAAATAATTGAACCTTGTTACTGTATGAGCTTCGCAGTAGTTTAATTTTGACAGCTGCACAACAGACAATAAATGTTTAAAAAGAAAAAAATTAAAAGGGAATTTTCCTATAGCAAATCTAATCTGCCTGTGATAGCACAGTGCCCATTTTATGAGGCAGCATTTATTCTCATAATTGGCTATTTCCTGTCCTTAAATGCCTATTTATTCATGTCTGCCACCTTTTTCTCGGTTTATTGGCCCTGCGGTCACCACATTATCTTTCTCTTCAAAATCAATTGACATTTTATGAAAAGAGTTTGCTAGATGTTTGGTTTAGTGACAGTGGCATATAGAACATGTGCTTGTCACATCAAATAATTGCTGTTAAGAGTATTCAGTGGCTTAACTATATGTAGAATATATTCATTTACTTTTTTGTTTTTATTTAGAGTAATGAATTGGTAAAACATTACTCAGGGATGCTAGCAGTAGAAGTATTCCAAATAATGCTTTTTCACAGGAATTCCTGTGCAGCGCAAGCTGGTATTACATTACAATTTTCAGAGATGCTCAGAGCTGCAGTCTAGGAAAGTTGAAGCATGTGAATGATACAAATTAAAATACTAAAATATCTGAACTGTGCACAGACTAGTTACTAACCCTGAGGTGCTCTTGTTTTAATTAAAAGCTTGTGGTCAGCTCTTTGTTAGCAGAGGCAATGTTTTTCCTTCCCGGCCCTACCTGTGTGTTTCTAAGGAGGTTGCTGGCAGGTCGGAGCCGTTCTTTGTTAATTCAACATAGGTACCACCGAGTTACTTGCGAAGGGATCAAGCCGGGTAGATGGGCTTCTGTTGTGAGCAGTCCCTGCTCATTACAACCTGAGATATCTTATTATATAAGGGGCTGCGGCATCAGATTTTATCCCAGGTACCTGCACGAAGCTTTGACCCTGATCCACGCAAGCTTAGCTCAGGAGAGCCGCTTGAGTCGTGTTTTTCTGTGCTCAGTCACGTTAACTCCATCACAATTAAGTCTACACAGATTTTTTTTTTCTTCTTTTAAGAGAGGATTTTTACTGTTGTTTGATGATTGGTATCAAAAACGTCCACATCAAAACTTACGTTTTATATGAGGTGTAATTAAAAAGTACAACTTGCATCTGAAGCTGGATTTTTTAAATTCTCTCTGACTGTGTTAGTTAAGCTTGTTTCTAGTGTCTATACATTCTTTTTAATATTTATTGCTCACGTGCATAACAGATCGTAGCCTTAAAAAAAATAACATCAAGAGAGCAGCATGGGCTGAAGCGGAAGATAAATCCTTCCAGAAGCTGGGAGGGAATTTCTGCTGATTTATTTTGGTTTGGCTTGGGTTGGGTTGGGTTGAGTTGGGTTGGGTTTGATTGGGTTTGGGTTTGGTTTGGGTTTGGTTTGGTTTGGGGTTTGGTTTGGGTTTGGTTTGGTTTGGTTTGGTTTGGTTTGGTTTGGTTTGGTTTTTCCTGCAGCTGATGTGGGGAAAACCACCTGCTGACAGAGAATTTTGTTTGCAGGTGCCAGGTTGACCTGTCCACCCTGAGCAAGGAGCAGACCCACAAGCTGGAGCTGCCGCTAGAGGAGGGCGAGGGACGGCTGGTGCTGCTGGTCACCCTCACAGCCTCAGCCGCTGTCACCATCTCTGACCTCTCCGTCAGCTCCCTGGAGGACCAGAAGGAGCGAGAGGAGATTCTGAAGAGATATGTATGGAGCTCTTCTCTTTTGCCCTTTGTTCGCAAAATGTTTGCTTATATAAATAATAAGTATGGAGGGAAAAGGATTTAATGTATCCCTTATATCTTTGTCACACTCCAACGATGACAATAATTTAATATAATTACTAATATTGTCACATCTGGTACAGGTAACATCAAGAAGGCTACAAATCCTCTCTATACAGTAAGATATTTTTTACGTAGTAATTCATCATGTGACATAAAAAAGTTAATCTTTCTGCCAGACAGACAGTTCTTACCAAGCACAAAATAAGGGGTCACACAGTGACTGCACAGTTTTTAGTGAGTGTTTATGCCAAGTGCTCTGAGGTACCAGTAGTTTCTGGCTTGCTTTTTTTTTTTTTTTTAGGATCTACTAAAGGGCAAGAAAACTTATTTTTTGTCTGCACATTAGAGGCTGAAGCATTATTTTCTGTCATCAAAATAATTGTTTTAAACAATATTTCCATTTCAAATATTCTGAAGCAAATTATTTTCGTTTCCCAGCATCCTCACATTACACAGAATCTGTGTAGTTTTATCAAAGCAACAGAGAGGGGAGCTCTTACTCCAGCATTTGCTGATTCCTAAATCACTAAAAGTAACTGTCTCACTACACACGGAGAAATTAAAAAAAAAAAAAAAGCTATTTCCACTTAAAATTACAAAGCTTTTATTGTACAATGCTGCCAGGTGTTTAGAAAGGCTTCTCTAGACACTCAGCCATTAAACCAAGCTCTGACTAACAAAGAGCTGCTTAATTTTTTTTAGAATTTAAAATATTCCTATTCCATGACTGACATCCTTTCAATAACTGAATTTAATAAAGATGTACCTTATCAGGCTGTGCAGATAACATGAAGTGCTGGTACTAATGCTGTACGATATTCTTCAAACAGATTAGCAGGATGTGCGCTTCAGCAAATTTATTCTGGCTATCTCCACTGAATCAGCTGTCTGCTAATGCTTGTACAACTCATACACCAATAGTGTTATCATAAACACAGTTTAATAGAGGTGACTTAGTGAGGCTAAACATAATATTCCTAAACCAACTGAGAGCTAAGGTATTGTGCACCATCTTTGAAAAATAATTGCAATTAAGAAGAGTTATTGCACGTTTTGGAATCCACCAGGACAGTCTGTGGTGGTCAGAACAGATCTTTATAAATATAATAAATTTCCGATGGATGTGTTTTTGAGGTGACATGCTTCTTGCTACCAAGTGCGACAATACCGCATTTCTGTGGATTATTGTGTATGATGATATGGCAGTCAAGTGATACTGATGATTTTGATAATTTAGTAGCAGTATAGAAACATGTTATGACTCTGTATTATTAATTGGTTTCCCTAAATTCTCAATTTTTTGTCCCCAGTGTAAAGCATAATTATGTGGTGTAAGACTGATCTATTTATTTCCATTTCTTACATATTCATGCATAGGACTCTTTCATTATATTTACATTATTGCATGCATTTGAAAACATTTATATTTTTGGAGGATGTTCATATTGCAGAGGCATGAATTTCTCATTATGTGTTTTGGAAAGCTGTAGCATCGATAAACCTTTTTGATAATGTTTTCTGTTTCTGTAAAAATTACCAGTGGACAGCAGAAGAGAAAAATGCTGAGGATTAATGAAAATTCAAATAGTTTATTTTCACTGATGTTAGATTTATCTTTGGTGCTTTTACCTCTACTTCAGAACCGATACAAAGAAAGAGTATGCAATTAGCAAGGTGCTCTGTTCCCCATGGAGTGGATGTATTTTGGGCTCTATTTTTTGCCCTCTTAAAAAAATCTAGCCTCCGTTTGAGAAATGTATTTTGCACCCTTCCTACAGCCAAAAACAGTTAATGAGCTGACCTCGCCATCAGATCAAATAGCCTTGGAAAATGACTCTATTACTGTCATTTAACCATTTGTAGCTGAACATCAGAGCCTTACAAATTAAACAGGCATTACCGTTTGAACCATTATTTTGCCACAATTGTCTGAAAAGATTAATTCCTTTTGGGGTGAGGAGGGGGGCGCATTAATGGATACAGACCAAGAGAGATTGTATGACCTTTTCAGAACGGGTGTGCTGAACCCGCAGTCCCCCTTGTCACAGTTTAAAAACCAGAGGAGCTAGTTTAGAGAAGAAGTTGTTAGCATTCCATTTTTATTATGACATTTCACAGTCATCCGATTTAATGTCCCTTGACCAGATTGTCCACCGTGAGACGATGGGCTTGAAATGTTATTTAGAGCATTGATAAAAGGTGAGCAGTTCTAAGATGACAGCAAGTCATAAGGCTGGTGGTGTGACATTAATTTTCTCCATAACAGAGATGGAATAAGACGTCATGGTGACAAGCTGTCAATCAGCACTGGCCCCTCAGTGTATCTCGATGCCATAGGATGGGGTATTGCTTCTCCCATAATAGAGCTGAACTGAGATGCTCTCCCTGACAGCTGCTGCAGCCATACAGAAAATATATTATACAGCCTTTCATTAAAAAAATAAAGAGGACTCATCTCCAGAGCATTTCAATCTTTTCCCATCTATTGAGGGCTGAAAAGATTCGCAGCAAATCACGGATTCCTCTGCTATGGAAATTTCAGGCTTCAGAAACCATGCGGGTTTTGAGGCCTTCAACAATAATCATAAATAAGGAGACAGAATATCATCTGATAAATCATTACTTAAAGTGGTGTATTTAAAGTAATGTATTAGTCATTTGCTTCTCCCAGAGCCTCTGTCGTGGCACTGTAGACATTTTCTGCAGCCACGATGTGCAGTCAATGAATCCAAGCCAGCTGACTTGCTGCAAATAAAAGTTCAAAAATAATTAATCTGCTGGATGTTAACAAAGGTAGCAAAGTGAAATGCAGCACCGATGCCTGTTCACAGAAGAAATCTGGTAAAAAAGGGGCTGTGTGGCATTGCAGGAAGGGGGGCAGTTGCTTGGATCACTCTGTGTTTGGTTTTTGATTTGTTTTCTTTCTGCAGCTTGGTGTTTGTTTTGGTCACTGGGAAACTTGGGTAAAATGTGGAAACTTTTTTTTTTTTGTAAATCCTTTTGCTTCCACCATGGTATTAGAGCAGAATTATCTCTGTTGTGGCACCAGTTCTGATAAGAAGCTTCCAAACCTTGCTCGTTGTTGCAATAAATGAGAAGTGATGCCAAGGTGCTTTTGAATTATAACAGTGATTTTCTGCAATACCACCTCTGCCACCCTTGGCTTGCAGACACGCAAGCGAGGGAGTTGGGTGTGTGCTGATTAAAGTTGACCATCAGGTTTTTAAGCCATATTTCTGATGATCGGCTTATTAAAAATGGTAAAAATGTATTAACCGTTATCCTGTGTTAACATGCATGCGTTTGTATGTAGCATGTGGGGTGCCACACTTAGCTGGATTCCTCAGCTCAGTACATACCAAGGTCAAACCTTCACTATAAACAGTAAATGGTCAGTTGGGGCTCATGAAATTAATATCAGGCTGTGATTTGACTGTTAGAATTGGCTCACTAATGTAAAGACAGGGATGCATATTATATGTCTAACATTTGAATGGATAGGTTATCTGTGCACAAACATAGTGTAGGTTTTGCAAGCTGACATTTAATATTTCATTTAAGCAGCACCTGTGTTATTTATTCTGGTTTTCCATAACAGTCGATTTTGCCTCCATAATAAATTAAAGAATGGTTGACTTGGTGTTTTACCTCATGTTTGCATTTTCTACAAATTTAGACATGATCATAAGCACTGGAAAAGGTTTTACCTGGGCTATATTAATATTTTAGAAAAGGCCACAGGCATTAAATGAATTAGTCCAGATTTTTAAATACTTGAAAATAAAGGTACGTGCTGATATTTATGAACAAGACTTGCAAAAACAACCAAAAATTATGCCATATATATATATATATATATATATATATATGATGTAAAGTGGATTTGAAAGTCTAATTTTAGTCTCCTCTTTTGAAGTTTCCGCCTTTAGTTTATCTAAAAACTAAATGATAATGTCAAGTTTGGTTTTAATTGATTGCAAATTCAAAGTTGCATTCGATGTTCTGTCATTTGAGAATTTTGTCATATCAGGCCTAACAGGTGCAATACTCCCAGTTTATTACTTTTAGTTGTTTGAAAAAAGAGCAGCAACAGAATACACTTTCCAAGCAGCTTTCTAAAACTATGCTGGATGAATAAATGCAAGTGTTAGTCTATTTTTATTTTTTTCTTCCTCTTTGTGATATATGTAGATATTGCAGAAATTCGTGTCTAAAAAAATATATTTATAGCAAATGCTTTCTGCCATGGCATTGGAACCATCTTTTAATTCATTTTTTCTAATCTTTTTTGCAGGTCATTATTTTGAAAATTATTAAGTTGCTATAATCTTCTTTTGATTGTTTTTGTTTATGTTATTTGCAAGCTATATGCAAGCTTATGTATGCATATATGATATTTTGAAGCTTACATTTAATGATCAGCTACAACAGAAAAAATATTTGCCCTAAGTCACTGTTTAAAATGTTATTGGAGGACTAATTCAGTAGAATTACTGTTATATTTAATCATTCATACTCTTATTTTTACTTTGCATTTTTGATTGATAGGTTAAAGTTGCAAAATATGCTAGAGAGTTACACCAACTCATATCTAGGCTAGGGAGAATACTATTAATGTTGCTTTCTGTTCGTCTTTTTTGCAACCCAGAATTATTTTTCTTTTTATTATTTTTTAGAGTCTAATGTCGATGTTCCATAACATGAAGGATGTGGGATTTCTTCAGGTGAAGGTCATCAGGGCAGAAGCGTTGATGGCAGCTGATGTCACAGGCAAGGACTCATTTAGTTTCTGTGACAGTAAATACCGTCTTAAGACTGGGCCTTTTAGAAGTGAAAAAAATATGTTTAAAGCATAACTTTATTGAAAGATTATTGTCTGTTTGCTCAGTCTGACCTTCTGCTCATTAAGGAAAAAATCCTTAGAGAAGCAAACAAAACTTCTGTAAGCAAGGCGGCAAGTCGTACTAATGTTATCAGAGTCCTACATAGGTTATTTCTCAGGTGGGTGAAACACATATTTTTCTCCGTCAGAGGTCCTGCAAAAAATAAATAGAAAAGATGTCTTTTTCTAGCAGATAAAATATGCAAAATTATCCAAATGAAAGCTGAATTCCAGAGGACGAGACAAATTAAAGGTGCTAGACTTAGATACTCCTTTAAAGTTATTGCTAAAAGAACTGCTTAATATCTGCTAGATATTTAGCAAGTGCCGTTGGTTTCAAACATTTCAAATAAATTCAGTTTCCTGTAACTACTGCTTATCTGTTTAAGAATGGAAATAAGAAAATCTTTTTTTCTTTTCTATTTTATGTGATGTAAGCTGAAAGGCTAATTTAACCTTTTGCTTTTCAAAATAAAGAAAGAGTATTTCAACCATACTGACCATATTTGTCCAGAAATGTCCAAGTTATCTCCTGTAAGTACAGTCACCTTCACACTGCACAAGCTGAATGGAGCAAAATGACATGCTTCTGTGTCAGAAAATGGCCCTCTCTGCCTTAAAAACAAACAAACAACAAAAACAAGCAAAAAAAAAAAACCACCAAAAACACCACCACGCAAAAAACCCCCCTCTACTAATCTAGCTGTTTTAAATACATTTGGACATAAATGTTCTGTTACAGGAGCAGATGCAGATATATAGCAACATACTCACTTTTTAATAGTTTTTTTGTTGATTAGCATGAGTACCACTATTTATTTTCTTTTTCTCAGACAAGGTAACAGAACACATATTTTATTGCTGGAACAGATCCTTGAGTTTGTGGCACGCAAAATAACAGATTCCAATTTCGAGGAGGTAGGATAAATGCTTCTAAAGATTCCTCACTCTGCTTTGACCTTCTAATCCAATGTGGTCTGAACAGAGAGAGAGATTAAGTTATTCAGGGGCAAATGGGATAATTCAGTCCCTGACCTCGTTCAGTCTTCGACTTTCCAGATCAACATGTCATTTGTGCTGGTTGAACAAATTTTTTGGAAATACATTTGATTCAATTAAAGATGTGTAGGGCTACCAAATATTTTCAGACATTGCATTTAAAACGACAGTCAGGAAGACGGAGAAGAACACTCAGCACCTTCTCGTGTCCTGCATATTTTGTTCATTAGCAAGAAAAAAACAGCAGTTATGTTTTGTAAGATAGCTGTGCATACATTACAGAAATCCTTGTATATTTTGGACAAAAATACCTGGTATTTTTAAAAGAGGACAAAGGGTTTTTACTAACTAGTGTAGTAAGTTATAGCTATTTTTAGTAGCTTGTCAGCACAGATCATTCCTTTCTGATTAAACTCTGAATAGTAATATTTAGAAATAACTCGAAGTAATTATTTGGTGATTATCAATAAGTTGTGTTTGCAAAAATGGTGTAAAATTTGACCCTCCACTTTTGTTCAAATGGGGAATACTATTAGTCAGTGCGGAGAGCGCTGTGATCAGTGGTGTGATTTACACAACTAAGGATTGCTCATGTGAGTAAAAGCTAAGGACTAGTTTGATCTTCTTACTATATCGTTTTTTCAGAATTAATCTTTTGCCTTCCCCTGAGTCTGAAAAGTAGCTGAAACACCTGTATAGTACCTGTGTGGTTTGCTCTGTTTCCTGCCTGCTGAACATATCCCCTTTCACTTTCAGGAATCTTTTCATGTGAAGTAATAAATCAAAATTTATTAGTTTGGGCTGAATGGATTTTAAAAATCCCTGATATTCCATCATTACGCATAAGCATAGACGGAAAAAAATTTCTGTAATCTTTTAAGTAGTCATCAATCTTACTACAGTTGCAAGGATTTTTTTTTTTCCTTTCAAAATGTGAAATTTTCTTTTGTTACCATACATTCATTGAGCAGCATTGTAATACTGTATTAACTCTGTGTGAATAAAGAGCAATTGAGACTCCCGTTGAATGAATGAGTAAAAAGCACAAATTGCTTTTTAATGAAACCCTCAATTCTTCTCCTTTCCACAGAAAGCCCATAGTCTTGTTCAGCTGAATGCTACTACAGTAGGTCACTTCAGTTAAGCCCCTAATAAACTGTTGATAGTTGAGGGCAGGTTTTTCTCCTGTCTCAATAGCCCAGTGTTGGACAGTGCACTTCAAATCGTTAAGGTTAGTGCAGATTTTTAATGTTTCTTTAAAGAAAGAGATTAAGGGTGGAGGTTCAGGCCTCAGTTTGCAACCCTCCGACACATCCACAGGCATAAAACAAGATGCCAGGGTGGGCTGAAATTTGGGTGAAGTTGTCGCAAGGGGAGCAAGTGGGCACTGTCAGTTTGAAAATGGGGCGCTGCTCCAACGGGCCATAACTAGGTTTGAAAAATACCCCAGAAAATAACAAAAAGTGAAAATTCTCCTCACTCAGCCCACTTGCAAGGACATCTGGGACAGGGACAACCAGGGAGGGGTTGAGAGGTTCCCTACCAGGGCTTGAATGCTCACCTTGATTTCAGGGAGAGCTGAAAAATGAGGCATCTTCCAGGACCAGAGGTCTCGTGAGAGCTTGCTAGGTCTGTGAGGATGTTTCCCCTGGAAAAAAAAAAAAGAAGTGTTTTTCCATGGCTGAAACACAATTTTCGGGCTTCCACCAATGCAAAACTATGTTCTGTTGGAAACTGCAGTCGTAGCAAATACCCCTTCCTGGAAAATATGTATTTTTTTAATAAGTGTTTTTGAAACTACAGTCTAACAAATAGAAAGACATTGAGTGCAGGGTTTACTTTTTCTTTCTCTTTCTGAGAAGAAGGTTTCATCTAAATCTTCCATTGTGTTTTAGCTATTCAGGCCCTTTTCTCCCTAAATCCTCAGCTAAAAGTTACTTTTTCCCCTTTCCCCACATCTTTGCTCACTCGTGGTTCTTCTGGAGGATGCAGCAGCCTTCTGGAGGGTTTGGCTGCTTGCGGAACCCTGGCATAGCAGCCTGTGTGCCTACAGCCACCTCCATTTACGTGAAAAAATATTCCGATGGTGCAGAAGAACTTCAGGTGTAATGGACTCATTGTGTCGGTTCGCCTATAAAATTAATAATATTCTGTTCACCTAACCTGTGTGAGTTTTGCAGAACAATAGGCCCCTCACCATGACATGGTGCCAGTTTAGGCAGTGGTCAGGTAAGAGAATTTGTTCTGCAGCAAAGTAGGTGTAGGTGGGTCGTGGGGAAGGCTCTTGGCTTTGCTGGCAGCGTCTCCTTTACTGGGGCAGACACGTTCCTCCTTTTCCTTGTACCACAAAATAAAATTCAAAGCCTCTCAACGAGAAGCACCCAGGGTGGGAAAAGACGTGCTCCAGGTTTGATCAACTTCAGCGAAAGTCCCCTTTGAGGAAAAATAGTTAGCAACTCTGATTCATTAGCAGAGCAGCATCCGAGCTCCACGTGACAGCCTGCCTGGAAAACAGTTTGTTTTGCTGTCTTTGGGCGTTAATTAAGACGTGTTCAGCCCCAGCCCCCCGGCTCCCCTCTCCCCCGGCCCCCACCCTGCTCGCCGTGTCACAGACCGGCGATCAGACGCTTTCAGATGGTCCAGCCCATGACTTTGACCTTCCGCGCGGTCCAGCGTTCCCTGGGGAACCGTTCAGCTCATGAGGTCTGATTTCACACTTCCAGGATGCCTCGGCTCTCTTAACAATGACAGGGAGACAAAGCCCTTTAGAGCGGGCCGCATGGGGACTTGTTTAAATTGGAAACTAGAGAGGAGTCAAGGAACAAGGTTACAGGCTACAGAATAGTGCTTTTAATAAAGAGCTCACAGCTCTGGTTCAGCTCAAAGAGGGCTACCTCTGTACAATTAATTGAGACATTTATCTGGAGCATCTTAGGCCTCTACTTTCTCACAGAATTATGTGATAAATATCAGCTAAGAGGCAAATGAGATGTGCATGAAATGAATTTTTAACACTTTGATTACTGTGTCTCCAGTCTTCATTAGAAGTAAATTTATTTGTATTTCTGACCTCATTATTAATCAATTGTCTGCGTGGTTTTTTGGGTACCGTGATTTTAAAACCTGGCATATCAGACAGATTTAACTAAAGAGCTCAGTGGTGTTTAGGTTTACAGTCAAAGGCTTTTCAGGATTCTCCTCCTCTGAAGAACTGAAACTAAGCGTAGAAAATGAGGCAGGATTTTTTTTTTCTGCTTTTTCAGTTTTATGTTTGATTTCAGCCTGTCTTCTAAGAAAACTCCATGTTAAAATTTTGATTAAAGTACTTGAAAGTAGGATGAAGATGCAGAGATGGCTAAATGTGCGGAATGTAAATGAGCTTTCTAAAATCTGTTCTACTAAAATGTCCTAATACCGCATGTGCAAACATAGTCTTTGAAATCATTCTTCAAATGCTAGGAAATGTCAGAGTGATGTACAGAAACGTTAAATTCACAGAGGTATGGAAGCCCATACATGTAAAATTGAAGGAATAGATTCAGAGGCCCTTTGGAAATATGGTTCCTAAAGTAATTTGCTCTGTCAATTAGTGCCGCAAGGTTTCAATATACACTAGAATTATCTTCACAAAGTATGGAAATCTACTGGCTGCACAGTGTTCTGTGGTAGATAAAATCTCACCTGGTCCTGGTCACCTTAAGACATCAGTCCAATATCACATACTGCAAATCTACATATTTTTGAAGAAAGTAGCAGTTTTAGTGTACTAATGGAAAAATTAGCATTTAAAAGATATTTTTGGTTAACCATAGCACTTAGAATTAAATATACAGTGAAAGGATGAGTTGTGATTGCTAACATTATTTTTTTTTTTCTAAATATTCTGCAGAAAATGATTTTAACAAAATTGTGGCACGGCACTGAACCACCTGGTAAAATATCGCACGCGTTCATGACATCAGTCCTCTGCAACATGTTTGCAGCAGCACCGTTAGGGAAGAATTATCATTTTCCTTGTAAAGATGGAAGACTAAGGAAGGTTAACTGACTCGACTGAGGCTGACGGAGCAAGTCCTTGTTGAAGCTGGCGTTTGGCTTG
Source organism: Caloenas nicobarica (assembly GCF_036013445.1). NCBI lineage: Eukaryota > Metazoa > Chordata > Aves > Columbiformes > Columbidae > Caloenas > Caloenas nicobarica. Next base: position 83,745,718 of record NC_088284.1, on the reverse strand, counting down.
GGTCCTGTGCTGACTCCATTAGATAAGGCGGCTTGCCGGGCTATTGAGCCATCAGTCCCCTGGCCAAAGGTCGGGCTGGCAGCTCCGTCACAAGCAGCTGGCTGGCAGGGAGCTGGGGACAGCGTTGGTGACATTAGCATCTGCCTGAGTGGCACTGCCCTCACAGAGTCATGAGCTGCCTGTCTTGTCTTCCCCAAAAATAAAGGCCTTTTTTGGCTGCAGGGACTCAGATCCATAATGGACGGGCATGGCCGTGGTAGGGGAGAACCGTAATAGCCTACAAAATATTCAAACAATATTTCGACTTTTGGAACCATATTAAACTTGGCTGAACTTTGTGGAGTTCCTGACTTTTGAAAGCAGGAATGGAATTGGAATCTCTTATTAAATTTTTGAACTATCTTTGTGATTCTAGTTCAGTTTTGATAATCTAATTTGAGCAAAGCAAAAAAACTCATGTAATACTTAGTTCAGAATAAAGATGCCAATTTGCTTAAATTCATTTCATGGTCTGGCCAGTGCTGACTTTCTGTCAGTTTGTGTAACTTTACAAACTGATCAGTGGCAGGTAAATGTTAAATGCCAATCTACATTTAGCCTGCCACGTGGTTCCTTTTGTTGAGAAAACTGCTGAAGGAACAAAACTGGGATATTTTTGTGTCTTTGGACGCATAATGAAGCAATGCACGGTTTCCGTAGACATGGTAGAAGGATCTCCCTAGGGCTCATGGGGAGCCAGCCACATGCTTCTTGGCTTCCATCCACCCTGAAAAGCAATTGTATCAGTGGTAGTTCCTTAGCACTGATTAAGAAAGAAAGAGTCATTCTACAGTGACTGATGGTCTTTGTGATATTTTATTTTCTTTCCTACAGGGTGGATTTTCAAAGACTGAAACAGAAAATCATGATGTTTATGACTGTAGACAGGTGGTTTTTTTTCCTCTTTAAAGCAGGGAATCATCTTGCTGCATAAAATATGGATGTTTCCGTATGTTTGTTTACTAAAGTCTCCTTTTTTACAATATTAACTGAATAATATGCAGATGACGTGGTTTTCTGGAGAAAAATGCTGCATGTATTTAATAAAATTTTATAATAAAAGGACATCACAGTTTGACTTGTACAAATCATGGCAAGCAAGAAAGATAAATTTAAGCTTCAACAGCTTTTCATCAAGGGAGACTCTGCTTTGTGTACAGTGGAGCTAGAAATTAAGTGTAAAAGTGCACTTATGTTGAATCAAAGCCCCTGTTTGGAAGAAATGCTCTGCCCCAAAATGATTTTTTGCTAGGAAAACAATCTACCAAGAATCAAAAATTTTTATAGGATAACTTCCCTTCAGGGACCATTGAAGGACATATCTGTTTAACTTGCCGAGAAATATGAATTATATTATATTGCAGTTTGACACCTCTGGTATTCAGGTAAAGTTCATATTTACACAGACAAAAGATACTTGCATCTGAATTGGTTGTATGTCTATCTCTTGTGAAAAATCAGTACTTTTGGAGTTGCATTTGAGATGACGCCCAGCGTTTTGTTGTTTTAGCTGCCCACTAGGCTGAGTTCAGCTCAGCTCCAGCCTGGACAATGGGCTGCAGTGGTGGGTGTCTGAGACGGGTCCACCAGCCCAGGAACATCAGTTCACAAGGATTCAGAAGCCACCTAACATCTTCGGTGCTTGCTGATGGATTCCAGCATCACAAGCCAGCTGATACACATACAAGTGGAAGACCTGTGGCCTTTGAACTGGTGGAAAAGGCCTTTCCTAAACTTTTCCAAGATAAAAATACTGCAAAACCATTAGGCAGCATGGTCCTGTAGGTGCTTCAGAAGAAAATTGGGAAGCTCAAATTGTGTGGAGGTTGAGTTTTTGTTGTTTTGATTTTGAGAAGCAGTTAAAAATTATCAGTATTTAGGTCTCTTTTCGATGATGAAAAAGTCTAATTTTTATACTTGCAGGGAAACAAACCTTCTGAGCTCCAGATAATGAATCTGAGCTTGAACTGACTTCATTTCTTTTGTGAAAGACTTCCTGGACTGTGGGGACTTTGAATTTTGAAGCAAATAACAAATAAGACCTCTCTAGTTCCTGGTTATCCTCTCCTGCAGCTTGACCACTGTTGCCAAGTTGGGCTGGTTTGAGCTGGTGGATGTACAGTTTATCCAGGGTTGTACGGCGATTCTGGGAAGTAAGACGACAAGTGAAAGACCAACATTTTAATTAGTGTGTGTATAGTGTGCAATGTGAGGGACACGGGGCTGATTGAAGTAAAATACTTCACTTAGGTCTAAGTAATCTCAGTTTGGGCTCTGGTCGCACCGGCTGTCAATGTGTGTGGCATGATGAATAAAATAGGGAGCATCAAAAGAAAGTTTGTTCTTTAATTTTCTTTTCTTTTTCAGTGGGAGCTTAACATTCCAATGTAGAACTCCTTCTGGGTAACTCTCTCAAATAGTCCAGGTCTGTAATGGGTAAAGGGGAAAAAAAATAGGTGAGAGAGATCCATCAAAAGAGGCTGCTTTCTCTTCCAGATTATTAGGCGTATTATTAGCACACTAATTCTGTCATGTCGGGAGCCCCCTACAAGTATAGCCCAAAAGCACGAGATGTTACAGAAACAGAATGAATTAATGAATTAATCTCTTATCGAGGTTTACTGCAGGTATGATTCCAGTCAGTGCTTTTACTACATACTTGTCTCATGAATTCTTCCAACAGTGGTGGTTGTAACAGTGATGAGTCCCACTGAGGTCATGGGATTACTCCAGATCCTAAGTGCTGGTTTCGGTGGTGCTGAGACTGTGCTTTCAATTTGCAAGCAAATGCCTTAATCAAGTGGCGGTCATCTTACCCTGGCACAGCGCTGAGCACACATTTAGGGCTGGATTCTGAAGTTTTTGGATGTCCTCCTGATCAATAAAGTACCTCAGGAGTCACTGGAACAGCAGCTGGAGGTCTATGAAAGGCACAGAGCAGGGAGCTGGCTGGAAGATCCTCTGTAGACAAAGGTGTTTGGGGAGAATTACTTGACATATGACAGGTGATATACATTGATATATGACAGCTGAGATTTAGTTGGTAGCAAAAGGCGTACTTGTGATGACAACATAATTTAGAATGGTGTGATTGAGCTTAGGCAGCACAAGACTAATGGAAGGTTTTTAAGTTTACTACTAGATGGACAGCACAGCTACCTCTTGTTTGAAATCGTTGCTTGCGTTAACTAGACAGAATTTGTCTGAGTCTGCCTTGGTTAGAGTATGTGTTGTGCCAAAGGTACTGGTTTTGAATAATACAGTGATGAATAGACACTGTAAGTTCCCAGATTTCCTTGGTCCTCCTAGAGACCTAATGACGACATCTTTTAATATTTTAGCGGTCTCTTCAGGCTTTCATTGGGAATTATCCCATTATTTTAAACACTCTTGCAATGCAGCAGGTTGCCATGGCTGTCAGTGAGAGTTACGATTACAGTTATTCTTTCTAATAATGAGAACCTGAAAGATGACAGATAGATGTGAGTTTCACCAAGTACTTGTAGATTGCTCTGGCTTTGTCTGTCTGAATTGTGTTTGCTTGTTTGGGTTGGTATCCAAATAACGTTTGCACTTACCATATGTTTAGAAGGTCAGCAAAGAGTGTTGCCTTTCAGATACCCAGCGTGGCTATGAGTTTTTAATGTACAGAAGTCCCATAGGCGATGGTGAAGGGCTTTGCATATGGGAACTGGAGAGCCCTCTCATATGGTAAACACACTATTCCTTAGTAGAGATGTTAGTAGCGAGGAAACTTCTAATTGTCAGCCGTGGTATCTGAACCTTCCCTTGTACCATTTCACAATATTTCCTTTTGTCCAATTTAAACTTTTTCAGGTTATAGCAGTGGGGAAGACATGAAATCTTGAGTGTGAGAGGGGGATTCTCTTATTTCTGAAAAACATTTTTCTTTGGTTTGATCCAGACCCTCTGTGATTAATGTTACGTGTTATTTAGCCTCCTTAAGTGAATTGATATCCATATAAATCTATAAGAAGGGTCACTGAAAACGTGTATGTCAACAGATGCAGAAAATAAATGAAAGCAGTAAATATTTTCTGTTTACAGAAGGTGGACTTTAGATACTGCAGTACATTTTCCTGTGTTTGCATACAATTAATAAGCACAAATCACATTGTACCATCATCTGCAAATATGCTTGATGATACTTTAAAAAAGGAGATAAAGTAATATCATGTAGTTTACCTCCTGTGTCAGTTCTGCCTTGTTATTTTAACTGTCTTCTGGATGTTTCTTTTTCAAATACTGAAACCTAAAGAACCTTAATGAATATGAGTTGTTTAAGTTTCCTACCACCTTTTAAGTTTGTAAAGTAAGGAAATGTTGAGACGTGCCAGATATCCATCTCTGCTGACTGGTGAATTAATCATTTTTCACGTTTAATGGGAAAGATTCAGCGGTATATTGTTTTCTAGGGAAAGTAAACACCAACTTTAACTGTAATTCACAATGTGTTTAAAACAATTATTCTTTATCGTTAAAGTTAATAATATGCACATTAACCTCTGATGTCGTCTGAATCAATACTGCAGTTTGGGAGATGTGACCGCTAGACAGCTTTGTCTAAATATTGATTTCATTGTCATTTGTATAAGGTATGAAACAAATTACATGCCTCCCTAATATCATTAATGTGGCCCCATTGAGCTACTCAATTTACGGCTTCTTACAATGCATGACAAAGCATTACAGAATTATTGAAGACATTGTGAAATACAATTGCTTAGCGTGCTAGATTTGATTGTAGAAGGCCAATGCCAACACTCAATACCTTTCAAACACTTTGTGGTCCAAAAAAAGTCCAGAGACAAGAACGGGACATTCTGTACTGTGCAGCTCAGTCGTTAATTGCCATGAGACCAAGTTCCCTTGGGTTCAGGGAGCAGCAATATATTCTATAGCTTTCTACTTATATATTTGTAGGCTTCCATGAAAATAATCCATACACATGTATTCCATGCCAAAGGCAAACGTTGTTCTCTTCATTTACTGGAGGAAATCAGAACAGTTAGGAGGGATAGCATCTCTCTGTCTTGGCCAGCATTTGTGATGGTTGTCATTAATGTCACAATTTGAAACGTGAATTAAATCATTTACTCCACAACGTGATTTCTTGCCTTTATTGCAACTGTTTTCTCACCATTCCCCTCACGTTATTGTTATGGCTCCTTCCAGCCTCAGATCTTCCTCACGACACTGTCTTACCCTTCCAGGAAAGTTCAGGGTTGTCCTGAAACCCTGGAGATATTGATCTTCCATTCTATGGCTGCCTTCTTCTTCAGAGAATTCCTTTTTCACACAACCAAGCTGTTTTTAAGCACGAGATCCAGGTGTCTACTCTCCTTTTCTTTTCCAAACGCAAACCTTGGCTTCATGAATATCTAAGAAAAAGCTTAGTTTCATGTCTTCCCTCTAAACTTTCAGTTGGGATGATTTTTCTTGCTCTTTGCTTGGTATCTAAGCAGTGCTTACCTGCAGTGAGAGGCTAAAAGCTGCTTATTTCACATTCAGGGGCAACCCACCTAACACACAGACCCTTTTCTTTTCCCCATTTTTTTTTTTCTTTTTTTTTTTAATTTAAAAAAAAAAATCAACTTTCATATCCAGTCTAGGATACTGCTTCCATTATCCACATATTACATTTTCAAAGCAGCATCTTCATACTTTCTCCTGTGGTGACTTTCATGCTGAGGGACCTTCTTGTAAATATATGCAAAGCTACTTCATTGTGCTTTAATGTATACAAAAATCTCAACCACGTTTGAGCTTCTGCTGTGCTGAGACTACAGCCCATCATTCCAGCTGATATCACCTCATTGTTTAATTGTACTTGCCCATTTTCTCTGGTGTTAGGCTTTTATCTGAGACTGTTTTTAAGGCTTTTTGATTTTGGGGAGAGGATTCGTACAGCGTGAAACATGTAGGGCATAGTAATCTTTGGATAAGTATCATAGGTGCTATGTTATTACAAATAATACGGAATAATACATTTCCTACATATCAAAATGCTCTAATTATGTTATCGTTAAAGGCAATGTAGGATTGACACCATTAAAGTAAAGTTCTCTTAGCTGTCTCAGAAGGGTGCTTGGCTCCTTTTAGGAACATGCTGTTTTTTCATCAGAATAGTCTGTATGGTGATTCCCCCCGCCCCTTTTTTTTTTTTTTAAGACAGGAAAGATGTTCTTTTAGTGAAGAATGTTAATAGATTGCAAAGATGAACAGCCTGTTATGATAATCTTGAATATAATGCAGACCATAGGACTTCCTTGAATTAATTCCCGAGATAATTACAATGCAACTTAGGAAAATGAAAAGGAAACAAAACAAAAAACAAACCCCTAATTTTTATTTAAACCTTGCTCATGGTGGGTTTTCTTAGTTCATAAATTTTGTTCTGAATTTTCTTTTATAGGTAAAAGCGACCCATTTTGTGTAGTTGAATTGAACAATGACAGACTGCTGACACACACCGTCTACAAGAATCTCAACCCAGAATGGAATAAAATCTTCACATTGTAGGTGTTTGGATTCTGTGGGTGGGGTGGAAGAGGGAGATTTTGTGCTTTGTTTGGGTTTTCTGGGGGTGGGAGGGGCTGTTGAAGGGAATATACGTGTGAAACAAAGATACCTACTGCTGATTCTGGAGAAGGATAGTGATGATACACTGATATTACTAAACCAAACAGCTGAATACTTTTTGAGGGTTAAAAACATGAAAAAAGTTAGAGAAGTAGTACCATTTTAAATGCAAAAAAGCAAGACCAGTTTCTTTGAAACCAGGTTTGTGTAACACTAAGCACTCTGGACTCCTGGTAGCTTCGGTGACAGTTTCAAGGGCCAAATACATCACGCTGGATGAAAAACGATATTGTGGTTATGGCCTTCATTAAAATGTGCTTGTTAACTTTAATAAATATTAGATGGCTTTATAAAGGAAGGAATTTTAAATGCATTCATACTTCTCTAAATTACGATCAGATACTTTCCACTTGTTATTTCCATTTACCCACTGTGCTCTTCACACCGTCTGGTGTCACACTAGTACGATGATGCTGTTGGGTAAAACACGATTTTAAACATTTAGTTTATTGGGAAGTGATGCAGTTGGGTTTTTTATCCCTCTGTTACTCTGAAGGCAGTAACAGGCTCTGACAAAATAAAAGAAAAGTCTTCCACAAACAAAATGTTTCTGTATTTGCCTTGCTCAGCTGCCTTCTTTTTCTCCATGCTTCTCTCTGTCTGACTGCAACGTGACACTGATGAGCAGAAAAATGATCAGCTGCAGGTCTCTTTGCTGCTGAAATCAGCTGACAATCCCCTGCAAAACCAGAAGAAGCTTTAGCTTTGTGTACCCTTACTTCACTTCATCATAAATGAAAATATTATGTTTCACCCTTGGTCTCAAAACAGACTCTAATTTTTTTTTTTTTTTAAATTTTTAAATTCTAAATTTGGCATTCATATGTTTGGCATCCGTGGCTTTTCTTGCCCTGCAGTGAGCTCTCAGGAATGAACTCAGGACAAAAGAAAAACAAATGTCACACCAGTTGTACTTCTCATTAGCTTATTAACATAGGTCTCATTTATGTATCTGGAAAACCATCCTTATTTCTTCGTTAATTTATTTTTAATTATCTACTAATGGAGTCAATAACTAATCAACCTTTACTGCTTAACAGTGTTCTTTGCATAAGAAATTGCCTGGTTTTGCAGAGGACAAAAGACTAATCAGGAATCAAACAGGAAAAACTGAAAAGGCCTTCAAGGAGAGTTTTCACCTCTCTTCTATGTATATTTGCATTGACTATCTTATTTATCCTCAGATTTGTTAATTACTTTTGGGCTAGCAATCCAGTTTCGTCTGGAGGCATACATTTTAGTGAAGTTAAACTGCTTTGTTTGAATTAGTATTTCCTGGATCAGCCATTTAATCAAAGATTAGTTCTCTCAGACAATTCTGTCTTTTTCTCTGAATAAGGACTGTGAATTTTTCACTTGAGAGTTTACAATATACCGTGACTTTTGTTGTGCATGGTGGTGGAGTGTTTAGTAGCTCGCAGGCAAAAAAAAACCCAGTAATAGCTGAAAAATGCATCCCTTCGTATTTCTTGCTCCTAATTTGCTGCAATGACTGTTGCACGCTTGTAATTAAGCAAGGATTTTAGAATTAGAGAGCTTGTTCTCGGTGCAAGGATGCGCCCGTGGAGCTCATCGCTGTTTTCGTTTGCGGAGCTGCTGGTTTCGCAGCATTTGCAGCAGGAATCGCTGCGGTGTCGGGGATGCTCTGCGGAGGCTCACGCGGGGCAATCCCCAGGTAGGAGATTTAAAGCAACATCCTTCAGGAAACTCCTGCTGGAAAAGCCTCGTAGAGAGAGAGCGACAGCTGCAGCCCTTAGCGCGCATTTCAGTTATTCGGAGAGGTGCCTCATTTGCTTAAGTTCTGTTATTTGCCACGGCTTGAAAAAATAGATGGGTATCTGTTTTTGCTAACCTTTCACGCTTTTGTCCTTGGTACCTGCTGGTGTAGGTGACTTTTTCTCTCTCCTGTGTGTGCTTCTCCCTTTGTAGCAATATTAAAGACATCCACTCGGTGCTTGAAGTGACAGTTTATGACGAGGACCGCGATCGGAGTGCTGACTTTCTAGGCAAAGTTGCTATACCGTTGCTGTCTGTAAGTTTCATTCACCTGACATATCGCTCTCTATTTTTTCTGCTGAAGGGGGGAAAGGAAAGAGGGGAAAAAAAAAAAAAAAAAAAAGATTTGCAGCTCTGTGTCTGTCATTTCTCAACCAAGGTCTGTAATAAGAACACTAAAATTTTAACATACTCAATTCACGGCCATGTTGAATCCCATGATAGTTAATTTTTCCTGACAGACTCGGTCCTGGTAATGAACAGGTACTTGTCAGACTTGCCACAGTTGTTTTGGGTTCTCTGTCAGTTTCAGCAGCTGGGGGTCAGGGGTCGCCGGGGGGGTGTATTCAGCAGAGACCGCCAGACAGACGGCTGTCATGTCCTTTTCCTGCAGATTCAAAATGGTGAACAGAAAGCCTACGTCTTGAAAAACAAGCAGCTGACAGGGCCAACAAAGGGGGTCATCTATCTTGAAATAGATGTGATTTTTAATGCTGTAAGTCTTAACTTTGGCTTTTTTGTACTGCTAAAGAGTTCAGTTTCATGAAAGCTTTTGTTCCCAATTTGTAGAGAATTTCTGTCATTCCTCATTTTCTCTAAACCTTGATGTATACTGCAGAATACTCTTCTGCCACTGCCTGGCACACCCACTCTTTTTGTTGCCACTGCTGTTGCTGTTAATGTGCGGAGCAGCATCTCGCGCCGCGGTTCGTGTCTCTGTGTCGCGGGCCGGGCAGCCCTGGCTTCCAAACTCCGTAATTTTTTTTTTTTTTTTTTTTGCAAATTGAAGCATGTGTTATTAGCAAGGAGGGAGCGAGCTTGAAATACTGACAAAACGTTTCAATGCATAGGTGAAAGCCAGCCTACGAACCTTAATGCCCAAAGAACAGAAGTACATTGAAGAGGAAAACAGACTGTCTAAACAGGTAAAGAGTAAGGAAACACTAATCCTTTCCACAAGCCTTAATATCAAGTGTGCACATCCAAATATCTGGTATCGCACCGCTGAGGATAAAGAATAACATTTTCATTACCTGTTTACAAAAGAATATGATAGGTCGGAAAAGGCAGAAACAAAATACATGGGTTTATTGTGTCTCCTCTATAAATTGCAGCTTAATTTCCATGAAATACGTGAATAAGAACACAGTTGAAACCATCAGGTTCCACACGTATCGGATTATAGCACAGGTGCATGTAAACTAAGTCTTGCATAAATTTTTGCTGTTAACCTTGACCCAAAAAAATCTCCATTTCTTGCAGGGGAGAGAGTCTTTCAGCATTTTTTTCAGCAAATTTTAAATAAGTTAGTTGAGTAAGGTTTCAATCAAAGGTGAAAGCACAATGGATATTTTTGCCACTCATAGTTTTTAATGTTTTGGTAAAGATAGTAAAAAGTATTTAAACACATGTCTTATCTTTTTCTCAACTTGAACTACTTTTGATTCTGTTTTGTCATGTTCCACAAATTATGTATTTAAATGGAGTGAACCATGCTTTCGGTTGGACTGTGGGAACAAGATTTTTGTTGTTTGCAGCGAAAGGGCAAAGGTGTCAAAACTATTTTTTATTTTCCTGAAAGCTTATAGACTTAAGCATGATTTAAATTATCTACTGGATGAACTTTATATTAGGTGTATGAAGTATTTCATTAAGAAAGATTTCAACACATGAAGTATTTATTTTCTTTACTGTTGTAATGTAGTTACTAGAGCTGCATTTTGCATTTCTATTCCAGCAAAGAAAAAGCAAGGCCTTTTCTTCAAGATTCATTCTTCCCCCCACTTTCATAATGGAAAATGGCATTGAGCACTTTGCAGATAGCAGGAAGAGTAAACTTTAAATTCACAGTTTGGGTTGTTGGCTTTTTTTTTTAATTAGGTTGCATGGGATACCTCAGCACAAAACCACTTGGCAGGGGGGGAAGGAATCTATTTTTGACTGGTGTGGCTGCATTTTAAAACATCCACATTTTCTGAAAGTGAATGTGTCTTACCTACCTAGCATTTTCTATGCTATTCAATACACAAATTATTTACTGGTTCATTCACTTTTTTTTTTTTTGGTCAGGCGAATTACCATTTTAGAGGATTTAGGGGTATTCTCCTGAATCAAAACCCAGCATTGTTATATCTCCTCTCTATATAGATTGAATGTAGGCAGTTAAAGTTACTTTGAAAAACACTTAAAAGCATGTGTGGTCTAAATGCATCACAGCAGACAAATTTGTTAGAAATAAAGGAAAAATTGGATGTAACAGATGGAAGTGATCTTAATTAGATTAGAGCAGTAATTTTGTATAGTTTCAGGTCAGTGTCCTACAGCATCTTTTTGTTAAGAAAGGCCAGAATTTTCTAAATAATTGAGAATAGGGAAAGTCTTGCCTATCTAATGAAACTCTGAAATCCTAATAACAAAATCATGCATCAAATTTTGTAAGCGTCTTTTTAGAATTGGTCTACAGTTGTGGAAATTAGGACAACAATTTATGTCTTTAGAATTAAATCCAACAAATATCAAGTGACACAACTAACTAAAATTTTCTCACTTCCATGTCTCTCAAATTTTAAATCATCATTCTGAATTTGTAAGCTAGAGAGCTTAACATGTTGTTTCCTCAGTCTTAAGAATGACAATATGGTAAGCATGAACCTCTTCTGAAGATTTTGGGGTTTGGAAACATATTCATTCTTTCATCTTTTTAACAGCTACTGTTAAGAAACTTTATCCGGACAAAGCGTTGCGTCATGGTGCTCATAAACGCCGCCTACTACATTAGCAGTTGCTTTGACTGGGATTCTCCCCCAAGAAGTCTTGCTGCTTTCTTGGTATGATCTTCTTTATATTATTGTTAATGTACTTGTGTTCTAGACCAACAGATAATACAGTGTTGGTATAGAGCTTTCTATTTTTTTTTATTTAAAACTTTGCATTATGAATATAGTACAAATCATATTTATTCACTATTTTTTAAAAAAAGTAATTATGTTTAAAATGTCACACAAACAAGACAGGTTTTTTAATTTAGATTTGTATAAATAACATAAGCAAGTGATACAACACAATTATAGTCAATGAACTCTAGATGGTGGATCTTGAGCTTTTCACACATTACCTCTGCTAACTTTTATTTGACACTTGTATGTTACATATTTACTCTAAAATCTGTTCTGAATGTTTCATTAATACCTTTACATATCATGAATATAAAATTAGTGTTATTTTGTCCTCTACATATATGTTACACCTATAACATTTTTAGAAGTAAAAAGCTCTAGACTCAGAGTTGCTTTCTTGCAACGAGACAAAATAAAAAACATCTCAACTTTAAAATAATGAAACCAAACATAGTAATATCTTTTAGACATCAGGCTCTGGTCATAGTTCAGTTTTTAATGAACTCATTTTTAGTGATTTAAATGAAATTATTATTTCTGCATAAACATTGGCTTCTTTAATATTAACCTTTATTTTCATGTAAAATCTGGAAAATTCAAAGCATAGTCGTAGATTACATTGTGTTTCCCAAATGGGTATGTTTTTATTTAAAAAAAAAAAATGAGCTACAAACGAGACTAGAGTCCTGGTTTGTTTTCAGCCTGAGGGAGTCCCACCAGCAGTAGAAATGTGTGTACATGCTTTCTGAACACCTAAATGTATGAAGTTGGCTGAAAAACTTCAGTGATGGGCCCCTCCACCATGAACAGGGAACGGTTTTGGTCTTACTTTGAATAATTGTAGAGGGACTCTGGTGACATTGCTCTGAGCTTAGGTGCCTGGAGCTCAGGTGCCTCAAATTTGGAGAAATCAAACCAGACATTGGGGTTGGCTGCACTGCAGCAGTAAAATGGGGTACTCTGGTCCTAAATTATGCTGTTTTGCAGGAAGTTTCTTCTAGCAGGACTTGTTTAACCCCTGTGTATCCTGTCAAAGGATGGCAGAAGCTCTTGGTCCTTTGTTGCAGTGCTCATCAGGAGCGCAGGAGATAACACTTGCTGTTCAAACTCTTACGGCTTTTATCCTTTTCTGATGTCTGTAGTGGCTACATTATACACAAAAATCAAAATACACTTCCTACTGTTTACTTCAGAAGGATGATCTGTCATTATTTTAGTTTAAAGGGGTCCAAATTTTGTAGGAAAATGCATTTTTCTATGTAGAACCCAAATGCTCTTTTTGCTATTACTGTTCCAGTTAGTAAATACTCATCTATCCACATCTGATTTTAATACAGATGTAGAACACTAACCTGTTACCGGTGGAAGAAAGGAAAGAGATCTCATTCTCTGGGGCAAATAAAATTATTTCTCTCTTGTGATATGCTGCTGTGGCCATGGAAAAAGTCATGTTGCTCTTGAGTTGTAATTGTTTCCAGTCCCAGAAATAATTCAGTGTCATAATAAGTAGTTGCAAATACAGAAAGCGGAATTCGAAGGAGTTTTATGAGTCAGTATGCATCATTGTTGTAGTTACAGTGTATTGCAGTAAAAAACATGTTCCTGATTTTATTTGTATATATGTGGTTTTTATATATATCTCTCTCAAAAGCCTACTTTTCTTAGTTTCCTGTTAGTATTTGTTTTGCTTTCTGGTGGTTGTGGTAGTTTTGGGTACTACCAGTGCTGTGACCTCACAGATGTGTTCCTGCTCTACATCCAAAGTCTATCCCGTGCTTCTCAACCTGGTATTATTCTGTCCAAGGATCAAATCATCCCTTTGTTGGGCAAAATGTTGATAAGGTTTTGTTGGCTAAGTCATATCTATGTAAACTTGTGTTGTGGTGGTAAGCTTCGGATTTAGATGGTTTCTGGAGTTTCATATCTATCATAGGCCCTTGAAGAATCTTGAGAGTGGTTCACTTGCACGTGTAATGCTGAATGACAGTTGCACTAAGGTTACACTGGCATTTAGTATGTTCCCTAAAAAATCTGTATTTATATGTATAATTTTAATCTCTTCACTATTATACGAATCATATCTCCTCTTGAAGTCATCTCCCAGAGGCTGGAGAATGTCACAGTGCCAGAAAGGAGATGAGAGGCCATTCTGGCAGTTTCCAGCTCTGTAGGCAGATGAATAAGTAACATACAAGAACCATTCCTTCCTTCCTGTTGGATTTGAAGATGTACCTTCATCGGTAACATCACAATACGGATTTACAGCCATTTCACATAAGTTACATATGTGAAGGTTGATTTTTGGATGTCCCATTGCCCCAAGTTCTTGCCATTACAGGTGCCCTTTTCTCATACCTCATCCCATGTCTTAGCTTTCTGTTGAGGCTACTCTTACAGAAGACCACGGGTGAAGAAATTCTGGCAGGCTAGCTCTATTTTTAGAAATGTAGTAGGTTAGTTGTAATCAGTCAGAGATCCAGAAAGGAGGACTACTCTTGGAAACTCAAAGAAAGCCTTAAATAATAAGTCACCGTCATCTGCTTTACACTCTTCGCACACTGAAGTACTCACTGCAGCTTTCTCTAAAGTCATTCTCCTTGGAGAGTCACATTGTTAGGAGTCGAGATTAAAAGCGTTCATTGAAGGGGCTTGTTGAGTATTTATACTCCAGACCTTGGTTGTCTCAAACCTTTTCATTATTTGGGACAGTTTAGCAAATGAAATTCTTTACCGAGTATTTTGCATGGTTCTTTCTCAAGTCTGTCCAAAGGCACCAACTCAATGACCTTTGACGCACATGATGTACCTAAAAGTACAGAAACCTGGAAGTTAAGTTTTCAGTGTTCTAGATTATACATTTTCTCAGCTAAACATTATTTTACCTGTTTCTGTTGAATGTCATAAGCTCATCACCTTTGCCGGAGATTTTGCCTGAATGACTTAAGGTTTAGACTTCATTTTTTCTTTGCCTGTGCCTCAGTAATTCCCAGCAGTAGAACAATTGCTACCCACACATATTTTTTTATGTTTATATTTATATATGTATATATTTATATATATATGCTAATAAAACCATGAAGTATTATTAGCAGTTATTTTCCACATATTGAAAGATACTTGTAAGTAGCTCATGAAACATAGGCTGATCTGCCTATGACTTTGGATTAGAACTATCAGAATACTTGATATTTTCTCTTCCTTTTTTGTATTTATTTCACATTAAATAAAGGCAGTGTATAGAAACAATGTTAAATTAATGTTTCGCTTCCAGAACAGCTTTATTATATCACATATAGGCCTGTCGTGTCTAGAGGCTGATCAAAAATGTGTTACATGTTTGTGTTTATGCTTCTTAAGCACCTAAGTGCAATGCAGAAGACTAGAATACATATAGAGAGCCTTTGCTGTAAGGTATTTAAAACAGACCTTCAGATTATTTAGCAGTTAATTTTATATATATTTTTTAATTCAGTAATTAATATGTTTCAAGCAGAACTACTTTATCAGAACATGCAAAAGTGGATGGATTTTCTTTGGATTAATCTGCTGTGGGCACTGAATTGTCTACTAAATTGGGCGTAATTTCCATCAGCTTCTTGACCAGACATTTGTGTTCTTGCAGATGTCAGTGAGTGCAACGTAGGGGGAAAAAAGTGTACACTCTTTTTTTCCGGTACTGTCATTTCTCACTGTAATGAGCACAAAAATAATTGGACAACTGAGCTATCAGTAAAAGGACACACTTCAATGTGAGTCAATGAATTATTTTACGGGACAAACTTTAGTCTTTAAATGCGATTGTAGATAATTTGTGCTACCATCTGTCCATTTGGAATTCTTTTAGCCTTTTCAGTCGTTATACAGTAAGTGCTGCTGTGTTTAACATTAACATTTGATATTTTACACATTTAATTTCTGTACTGCTGCATGGTCCTTGGGGAGCTTCGCTCTAGTGCTACATGAGAGAGACAAAGTATTGATCAGTTAACATTTCAGCTACATTTATGTATGTCGCAAAATTAATGAAAATGCCAGACAAAAATGTCAGAGTGCACAAAAAGGTAGAATTTAAATTTGGTAGTTTAATGAAAAGTTTAAGATGTGCATTATCAAAAATGTCCCCTTGCCTTTAAAGTACAATTCATAACTGAGTACCTAAAGGGAACCACATATTTTACTTAGAGGAACATTGAACATGAAATATGAGGGAATATGTAATCTTCAAAGTGTTTGGTATCCCAAAATGGCCTCGGTAAAGCACTTTAATTGCCTGCTTGAACGTTTTACTGTTACTCATAAAATAAACTTGTTTCCTTTCTCATTTGGAAGCAGGATACCCTCACCCAAACAAATGCATACTTTTCAGTGTGTCCTCAAATTAAAGCCTTCCGTGAACATGTTCTTTCTATTACTGTTCTTATTCCTCTGAATCTTTCTATATGTGTCTGTGCATGCACACAGAAAATACTTTTCTTTCCTGGGCTTTGAAATATTGATAAAATGACTCGCCCTGAATTCGAGTCATTTGTCAGGTCTAACTCACCTTCGCTTTGTCTTCTAACGTTACACAATTCATGTGTGAAAATGACATAATAGTGTCCCTAGCCTTTGATTAAGTGTTAGTTTTCTTGCACATACACCATTTACTTGCGGTGTTGTCATGCTAATTAATTGAACCTGAGAAGGAAACAGGAGAAAAAAAAAGAGCTGGTCCCTGGGAGGAAATGAGAGAGTAAACTTTTGTAAACTTGCTTAGCTTTTCCCTTTTAAAAAGGGGAATAATCACTATTGTGTATCTCACAAGCAACTTTCACTAAAAGCTGAAGGACAGATTTTATGTTCTGGGAGAGACTTGATGTGGTACCATCGTGAGTGGGAATATGCTTGTGTGAGTTATTAAACATTTTCCTTTTTTTTTTTTTTTTTCCCATATTGTAATTGTAGGAGAATCAGAATTTTGCAGATATTTTTAAGAGCCCATAAATTTTGCCATCGTTGATACCATTATTGAGGATATAATGTATAAAGAACTTCAAACTGATTTTTACTAAACCCAGGTGAAGTGGACCAGCAGATTGTCTTGGCTGCCTGTTGTATAGAATTTGAAACTGGAAGAAGAGCTTGTAAGGTACTTGCAAAAACTCCTTACATCCCAAAAAAGCCTTTCCAAAAATTCCTGTTGCTGTCAAAACTGCCTGTTCTCAAAAGAGAGATTTGCAGAAGTGAAATGACGTGGCAGTGGCAAAGTCAGGTACAAGATTCATTTCTGAAGCAGGCTGCACACACGTGCAAGAGCCTTTCAGCTTTTTGTGAGCTGCACCTTCACCACCAGGAAGGAGAATGAAGTAGACCAGACTTCTGTGCTTTTGGCATTTTTTTTCAGAAGTGAAGCAGACAAAAAGAAAAGTGATCTAAATCCTGTTTCCTCTTTCGTAATTTTCTGTAGACCAGCAGAACTAGTGTGAGACTGCTGCAAAAACACAGTGGGATTTGAGCTTTCTGCAACCCTTAGCTATGGTGTGTTCCAGGTTTGGGAAAGTGGGATAGGAAAGTAACAGATGCATACAGATCCCAGTATATGTGACCATTAGGATCCATTAACAATTCATACCTAAAGAACATACCATCAACAGCAGTGGTTAAAAAAAACCTCCATACTTAACAACAACAACTGAGGAATGATGCTGGTGTGGAAATACTTGGTGTCATCAATCCAAATCTCCTGCAGCGCTGTGATGACTTTTGGGGCATCGTGTGTTCGGCACGTTGTGTGCTTGCAAATCTGATACACAGAAAGGCTGAGCACGATTTATATGTTTAATAATATTCTTTAGTATTTTGTTTCTAAAAAATCACTTTAATTTTACTTCACAGAGTGAATGCGCACTTGCTAAACCAGTTTAGCAGTGTGTTTTGTTGCGTAAGTGCAGACTGGATGTCGTTTTAGGTAAACTGGAGTATCCTACGTGCCATCCTGCTGCTGTTCCAGGAGTGCAGGTGTCTGTCTTGCGTTCTGTGTCACTTCTGCCATCACCATCCAGGTGACTGGAGTACCTAGGGTGTCTAAAATGGCACCAGCTCTACCTTTAGGCACTTTTAGTTCTTCGTTAGGTGTTTAGGCACTTTTAGTTCTTCGTTAGGTGTTTATTTTACCTGCATATTTTAGGTACTTACCTAGATTACATTCAGAGTTCTTCGTAATCTTAAAGTGTTTAATCTCAAAACCACTTATTCATTGTGGGGAAATACTTTCCTTATTTTACAGGACTGGTTGAGGTGAAGAGGCTTTATGATTTCTCAAATAGGAAATACACAGCAGAATAGAGCATGGGCATCCCAAGTCCTAGACTTTTCCCTTCACTATCAGACCATTCATGGAATCACAGAACAGTTTGGGTTGGCAGGGATATTTAAAGCTCCCCCAGTGCCACCCCTTCCATGAGCAGGGACATCTTCACCAGCTCAGGTTGCTCAGAGCCCCGTCCAGCCTGGCCTGGGATGTCTCCAGGGATGGTTCATCCACCACCTCTCTGGGCAACCTGGGACAGGCTCTCACCACCCTCAGGGACAACAATTTCTCCCTCATGTCCAGCCTGAATCTCCCTCCTTTAGTTTAAAACCATCACCCCTTGTCCTGTCGCAACAGGCCCTGCTCAAAAGTCTGTCCCCGTCTTTCTTACTGGAAAGGCTGCAGTAAGGTCTCTCATTCTTCCCATCTAATTTCTTTTTCTCCCTACTTAGAGAACAAACAACTTTGCACTGGAAGTATTTGGTTATCAAAGCTTTTAGAATGCTGTTATAGCTTGATTCACCAAAAAGTCTGATGCACCAAAACATGGCTGATAAAAACTTACAGAAATTGACAAAAACTCTTAGTTACCATTCAGTATTTAGTGTTGCCCAGATAGTTCCAAAAACGAGCCTAGATTTCATCTTAAGGCGGAGACGTGGCTAGAAACCTTGGCATGAAATTTGTGTGTCAGTCTTGGTCTGGAGTACGTTTCAAATGACATTACTCGTGCACAAGGTGATCCCCACCACCTAGTGTTGCTGGAAGAGCTGCACAGTGGTTGTGTTTGACCCAGCCTGGTTATATGTCCAGGGAGGCATTCATTGCATTGTGTATTCCTACCTGCAGTTTCCTCTTGACTGTACAAAACTCTCATGAAAAAAACCTTTGCACTCAAGAGACTTCCAGTACTAAATTTGGTTAATTATTTAGTACCAGTGTCCTAAGGAGAAAGTAGTTGTGTACCTTATCATCACAGCCTTCCCTGAGTTGCTATTTCACAGTCCTTGCAGGAAATTTTGGCCATTTAAACTTTCATTACTTAAATGGGTGGATTGTAAAACATCATACTTTTTCACCATCTTTTAGTTATGAGCCATACAAGAACAAACACATTATAAAATCTTGTCACAAAGAGTGGTTTACTTCCTTTTTATTTTAGCAGCATTAGGTTTGCCTTGATGTGAGAGGACTATAGACCACACTGATTTTGCTGGACCTTTCAGTAGTTAAAATAATGTAATGTTTTGCAAAAAGTTTCAGTGTAGTAAAAGAAATAGGCAATAACCAGGTATGTCGTATCCTAGTGAGAAATGCCCAAGTAAGGAAAATCAAATAGAGAAGTAATACTTCAAAGCTGTTGAAAATAAGATGTACAAAAGATTTATTAAGGCAGCCTGTTCAAAAATGAAGCTACCAGATTTTTCCTAGTTTAAAGAATCTTCAGTGTGCTTATCCCTACAGGGTAGTCACTTGTTCAGTAGGTATGTAGCTGGCAGGTGATACTATAAGCATCTGTGCCTGGGTGGAAGAATGAAGAAAAAACAAGTAATTTTCAATATGCTGGATTTTACTGGAGTGAAAACACTTGGGGTAACTTCGTTATGTTTCAAATATGCATCATAAAAATATTTGTCCTGCTTATATTGTTTAACATGCAATTTCATAATTTCTTCTCTGTTCACAAAACGTGAAATCCAAACAGCTAATATAAAAAAGGCTTAGAGCATATTTTGTTTCTGCTTGTGCCACACATGCTGTATGACTAATGGTAATCGGGTTTATTGATGTTGTAAATAAAGACTCAAAAGAAAAACACTCCGAAGTTACTATTGCAGGGGTTACATGGGAAGTTTAAGGCAGTGTCTGCCACACCAAACTTTATCCTGCATTTTTGGCAAAAGAGAGATGCTGCATGATTCCCATTCCAAAAATGGCTGGTTTGGACCAGGGAGGGTTTGAAAGCTTGCTTCCCACTAGGAAATAACTCAGGTGACGACGCTGCTTGTGATGATGATGATGATGACATCCAAAACCAGCAGTGCTGTCAGGGAGAACAAATTATTAGTCTGTTCTCATCGGAACAGTAGGAAATTGAAGAGAAAAAAAGGCTGTTTTATTCTGCTGTCCCCTTTCTTGTGGTCTCTGTGCCTTCCTCCTCAGTGTCAGGCGGACTTCCCATACGAGAAGTTTTATTTTCACCTGAACAGCATCAAGCTTTATATAAGAAAGTCCTATGAAGGAGCTGGGCATTTATAACTGCATTGGGAAAGCTGCTTATTTTTGCACCCAAGGAAATTCCTCATGACAGAGTCTGAAAAAGCAATAGCACTAGAAGTTGTCCTCTGCTTGGGATAATATGTCTCTTTGTGTACAAAGCAGACCATCAATTTCAAATGGACAAACCACTGAAGTGTGATGCTACAGAATAGTTAAGAAGTTTACAAGTGGTGGATTTTTTTTCATTTTTCTTCTGAATTAGGCACAAGTTGTACAGCACATTCTTAATGTAATCTTCATAGTGTAATTTACTCAGGGTAAACATTGTTTCCACCCAGGGTGTTTTCCATACCTGGAGAACTAGGATTAAATCCACTCTTTCAGAAAAATGATGCTTCCCTGAAATACCTTTACAGGTGCTTCTCCCTCTTCCCTCCTGGGTGTTGGTCCAGGGCAGCAGCTGCAGATCTTGGTGACAAGGGAGCATCAAGCAGATAACCGTCTAGCCAGAGTGTTTGCTTCAGTCTCTCAAATCAAAGGCCAAACTAATGATTGCAAAATTGCAAAGAAGATCCTGACATAGCCTTAGCCACATTGTTGGTAAAGTTGAGTGTTTGCAATGACCCATCTTGCACAGTAACTTTTTGTAATGGCCATGGCAAGATAAAGAGGAGCAAAAACTGCCTTGAAGATCCTTTTAGTTCAGTATTAATGTGAGAAACAATGTTGTCTAAATAGTTTTTTAATACATGAAACAGTCAGAGTGTGGGCAGAATGCTAAATTTTTACCAAGCGTCGTGCTTAAGTGATTTAGCTCCTGCATAAAAGGAGAATTTCAGTTGACCTTGAAATAAAGAGCTTGTAAACCTCATAGTTGCTTTTTTGTTCTTTTAATGTTTTCATTTATTTAATTTTCTAAAGAAAACCAATAGATTTTTATATCCCCAAATCTGTTTATAACTTTGCAATAAACAAGGAGACATAATTTGAAAGCATAATTTATTTTGGTTTCTCTGGTAGATTTTATTTATTCAACCATACGTATTAACACCTATCCAGTAGAGATAACTGAAGTTGTGACTGGAATTGTTAGTGAAGAGAAAAAAAAATTATAACTGTAAGCCAAATGGCCGCAGATGGTACTGAATAGACTGCAACTGCATGGCAGATCTTTGCAGTTTGTACATTTCCATGAATAACACCAGCACAATTACTGTAGCTCTGAAGTTACAAGAAACCAAGTGCTTTTCCAGAGATGCAAGTACTGTAAGGAGAACCCACTGATTTGCAAAAGCAAAAAATTGGCATAATTTAGTCTTGTTTATCTGAGGTTGGCCATGGCTCTCACAGCTATTGTTAGTACTGCAAAGTTATCTGTTAAAACTGGTATTATGCAATTGGAACTTGTTTGGCAATTAGCATGCAGCACTGGCTGAATAGGAGACGTGATTTTCTCCCACAGCCGTGTAGTAGCTGTGATTAGACGTGCCTGTATTTCAGCCCTAATTGACTGGCCTCTGTAAGTAGACACTGCTCATTAATGAATGGAGACCGACACTTCCTAACCCCATTTAAAAAAAAAAAAAAAAAAAAAAGGTAGTGAAGAAATGTGCTCAAAAATGAATAAAATTAAAATTAATTCTGTTTTGATATCTTGAATGCATATTTTGCATCCGTCACTACAGGAAGTGGCACTGCATACTTGGGAAAGCTGTGATAAAAAAAATCAAGCCAGTATTAATGCGTATCTGTGATTCTCTGCACTCAGTGCATCTCCTCTAAATTATAACTTGAGGGGTAAACACATTAAGCTGAAGGTAAATTTCTGCTTTAATAGCAGCCCTGGCAGGACCAGTGCATGAGTTTTTGCTATTTCCTTATATTTCTCCTCATTTCTTAAGTACAGGAATGCTTGGTGTCTGTTTGGCTTGAGATGCTCCTTTCTGGACTATTCTCATCTTAATAAAGTCAGCTTGTCTGATATTTCTGTTCTCACCCCGTCTCTCCTGAGGTCTGTCTCTTTCTGGTGCTCATTTATAAGGGAGAGGGAAAAATCCCTTCCTTATCTCAGAGCAGAAGGCACAGGTGTACATATTTGAAACTCTATATTTGCCAATGACAAATTCTTCCATTTCCAGGAAAAATGTATTTATAATAATTAAAATCAGCTAATTCTTGTGAAGAGGAGTGATCAGTACTGTAAGGGATACTGCTAATGACTATTTAAGCCTGATTTTCTTAATAAAGAAAGAATAAGTACTTTCTGCTTGGTACGCAATATTCTTTTTGCTGTTTTCCCTTAAAGAGCTTCTAGTACAAGCAGATACTGTATGCCTTTAACATGACTGAAAAATTTAAAAGTAGGTATTTTTAATATTTGCTGCCATCTTAATTATTACTTGCTTAAAGCAACACTGTTAGCAGAGGCATTAGGAGTTAATAAAAATGTCATAGTATTAGTTTATAAAACACAATATAATTTTCCCAAGGTAATGATTAACAACATAAGGCCACATTAGCAACACCGAATTCTTATTCCCTAAATGTGTTTAGTTTTCATCTTTTAGGAGCAGTATCATAATACCGTAGCAAGTAAACATGGAAACATTTGGGAGTGATTCATTTTAAAGAAGAGGTAACTAACGAAATATCTTGTTTGAGCTTTGTTTCTGTATTGTGTCACAATCTTCAAGCTTGTCACAAACTTCATATCAATCTGAACATTGTTTTTAATACTGGATATTAATGTTCTCTAGTGCAACTCCAGTGAAACACATTAAAAAGTTATTTATTCATCACAGGCTATTAGCTAGAGCATTTAGAAAATAACTGTAGTAGGCTGGTAGGTCATTACTGTGCCAATGTGCTTTTCACATAGTAGGATTACTTTGGGTGTGCGTTGTGATCTTTTAACCTTTTAGGACATTTTTTGCTTTGTTGCAAGGCCGCTTCAGGTTTTTATTAGCTACCAGTGTCAACAAGAGACATCTCTATAAATGACCGATTTGCTCGATCACGCTTCTTTGCCTATTCGGGGAGGAAAACTCCCTCAGCCCATCCAAGGGGTGGCGGAGAAGGCCGGTGTCACCTACTGCAGGCCGGGGTGTCCCCCCGGGTGGGACACCCGCCTGGCACCTGCAAACCGAGCCCCGGCCCATTGAGCACCGCAAGAACGGGCCTATTGTCGGGGGAAGAAACGTTTGTTTCTGAGAGAAAATCATTCCCGTTCTGCTCCTGAATGAAAGACGTGGCTGTGATTACTCAAGGGATATTAGGCCTCACTGCTTTTTTGGAGAAAACAAATTTGCTGTAACTTTATCTGTAATTTGGTACCGCACGGGGGCAAATAGAGTCACCATTGTGTGGAAAAGGAGTAAAGGTTTGTTAAAGCCATAAAAGGGTTAGGTAACCATTATATTTCGAAAGTGGCCTTATCAGAGTCATAGGTTAAAAAAAAAAAAAAAAAAAAAACCAACACATTATGGCTCTACCATTAACCTCTGTTTTAAATTTGGTTTACAAGTAGTATTGAAGAAGTAAGGTCTCTGTCTATATGCAGAATATGGCAAAATTACAAGTTTTCTGTAAGTGAATATACATATTTTGCCTTGAACAGCCTTACTCAGCGAATGGTTACGCTAAACACTACTCTGATCTTTTTCCACAAGGTTTATATATTTTTGCTTTGTCACCGTAAATGTAGCAGAGATTTGCTCTTCTCAGGTTCCACTTTTTTGAAGAATATGGTGTCAAAATGCTTAAATAAAATTTCCCTTTTGTTGGTTGATTCTTGATTGCCAGTATTCGATAGGAAGAAATAATTTTAATTGTTTAAAACCTTTGTCCTGTATGCATAGGAAAACCCTTCCAAATGGTGCTGTTGAAGCTGGTCCAAATTGGTCAGGATTTTATTCCATCAAAGTTCATTTTTACAACTGTGCACTGGTTCACTGCCTCACATCCTGATAAGGTAGCAAATGTGCAAATTAATTTCTTGATATTCTTTCTTTTTGTTCTTTTTCTTTTTTTTTTTTTTTTTTTAATAATAGAAGGAATTCCAATCCAGTTGTAGGAGTTTGATCTTGCTGATTAGTGAAGTTGAAGTTAAGAACTTAACGTGGTTTCTGATCACCTGGCAGCTGTCACTAGTGAGTGACAACGTAGTTAATCCCCCCACAAACCTCTCAACACACAACACTGCTCCTCCTTTTCCCCAAAAAGCAGGGGCCGCCACCTCTGAGCACCCTCCCAGATGGAGCTGGGAACGGGGAACACAAATCTGACCCCAGAACCGGGACCCAGGATCTCTGGTTAATACGCTTCATTGCCCGCGGATGGTTGTGCTCGCCCTCCTGCTCCTGCCCTCGCGACGTCTAATACGCCTAATTCAAATTAAATTATTTTAATTAAATCATCTAACTGTTTCTCGTGGTGCAAGGGAGTTAAGGGCTGTAGCTGGTGGTGTTTTAAATCAGATGTCTCGACTTGGTCGGACCAAAGATGAGGGTGGATTCTGGCGCAGGCAGAGCAAAAGGTGCAGAGACAGTCGCAAATTAAACCAGAACTCAAAGCTGCAGCAGTTATGTTTACAGGCGTCAGTAGCGTTCCTGCTCAGCATCGTGCCGCAAGCACCAGCTTCACAATTTGCAGAGAAGGCAAAAGGCTGAGCGGGGAGTTTGTGAGCTGGGGGTGGAAATAAAGCTCATCTCGGTTTTTCTCCTGATTTGAGCAATCCTGTCATTTGCCACTCTGCGAGCGCAGTGAATTCTCTGCTGCAACGCCAGCCGGGGTTTTTCACAGGTAACCCCTCGACAGCTGATGACACTGCCCTGTGCTACTCCGAGCTGGCATTTGTTTTGTTTTTTGCAAACATCCACTTTTTCTCACATTTCCTCCATTAAAAACCCCAGATTTTCCCCTCCCTCCCAAGTCACGGAAAGCAAAGTAAATCCAAAACCCCGCAGAATTCTAATGCAGGAGGAGTGCTTTAAAATGCCTGTCTCTGCTGTAAAATGCAATTATAGACTAATTAAATCCCGTTGTCTGCCTGGCAATGACAAATATGGCAGTTCTTTGAGACCACTTTGAGATCCCGATGGTGGAACCAACACCCCCATGCATGGGACCATCTCATCGCTCTGTGATGGATCTGATCTCTGCTGATTTCTGATTTTTTGAACTGACAGCTGAATACAAAATATAAATTGGTTAAAAAATGACAAGATTATTTCTGGGGGCGTTTTCAGTGTTCACCTTTATGATGGCTGCATTTTTTTAAGTTAATGCAGTTTAAAAATAATTTTAAGTTTCCCAACATGAAGGAAAGAAATGAGATATCGGATTCACAAACAAAAGCTTTATTGGTTTATGACAAGTGATCCATCTTTTTGCATTAGTGTAGCATTCTACCCCAGATTATTTTTCATAATTGATAATTTGTGAGTCATATATTTGTTATCTATTCTTTGATGGGCTTTAAAATAGTGAATGATGTCAAAGGTCACTGAGCTTCCATAAAGGAAACGTTTTTTATTTTATTTTTTAAGTTTTGATACGTGTTCTGAAGAACTTTGCAAACTTTTCGGGGAAAAGTACAACGAAAAAAAGTGGTAGCAGTTTTCTTGGTAGGAACTTCATGCAACATAATGTTACAACAATTTGAAGAGGGAATGACTCTTAGGACACACCTGAAGTGCTATAGCAGGGTAGAAATGTTTAACTAGAATTATTTTACCTTAGAAGTTAGTTATAATTTATTAATAGTGGTTACATTTTAAAAGTTGGAAATGCATGTACTGCAAATGCATGCAGCAAAATGAAGAATTATATTTGCATGTGACTGATTCATTTTGGGTTTTTTCCTTACCAGAAATAATTTTGCAATAATCAACAAGCCATTGTTTTCCTGCTAACATAAAACTTGGAGTGGGAGGGTATGAGACATGTGCCACCTCCAGTTTCTGGAAGAATTTAATATTGGTAACAGATTAAGAAAATATAACAAGGGCAAAATAAAAACTACCTTTGCATCTCAGCTATCAGAAGACACCAAAATGAGGTTATATGTTGATACCTTAGTTTATCACAGGCAAGTAATTAATAAAAATATGTGGGCATATGACTTAAAATTTAGTTTACCTAATGAGAAAGCTAGTAGGAACTTTTCCCTTTACTGCTGTTTCTCTAGCAACTCATCAACATTACCATTAACTGTTCTCACAGAGCTTTCTGATGCAATTAAAAATAGGAAGAACTGAATAAAATATGAATAAGTTCAATTGGTGGGAAAGACAATTTAAAATAATTTACAGACAACTATATAGGAGGCATAAAGTATTTTTAAATTAATTTAATATTAATTTCAAAGCAAATTTGTTATGAATATACTGCTACAGCTTGTGTGGTTCTCTCTTCAACATTCATTTAAGTGTCCTCTGAACAATTTAATTATGGTGAGACATTCTTATTAAAAAAATGATTCAGGATTATCTTCTTAATTAAAATAGAATTGAGCTCATTTAATTGTGGTATTATTATATATAGAATGTCATTAATATAATGTAAACATTTTTTTCTCAATTTCTAAAAATATGAATGAGAGTAGCTTATATGTTTTGGTACAACTATTATTGAAATTTAATCTGAAAATCACGAATAATTGAATATTTTCTAAAACAATTTTAATCTCATATCAGTTATAATATTAGTAGAATAAATATGTCTTGTCCTTAAGAATATTTTAGTGCCTAAGAATAAAGCAAAACTTATGTATAATTACTAATTACTTTTTATTTCATTCTGTAGTATACATCAATACTGTTGCTTCTTCTCTGAGATTTTTTTTTATCTAAACATTATGTTGTGGGGGTTTTTTTCTTTATAATAATGTTTCTAGCCAAGCTGGAATTAGTTAGTAATGTATCCTAACTGTTTCAGAAAAGTGCTTTAATCTAGATGCTCTGTTGAACGGGGACTTAAAATAAAATGTTTTTTTTCAACTCATCAGATTGTTATAATTTTGAGTATCATCATTATTTGATACAAATAAAAATACATCTTGACTTATACTCCCTGAAAGATATTCAGGACTTGGACAAATGGACACCAAAAAAGACCCATTTAAAAATTCCCCCTTTCATAGCATCACAGTGATACTAAAATATATCTAATTGTACTTGTGATGAGGTGATGCTTTTTTGCCGCTATGGATTTAAAAATACAGCCTTTATATACAGAAATGCTGAATTCTATATATGGAAGGAAAAATAGTCAGAGTTATTACTGTGGTATATAGTATTAAATGGTTTAAGATTTTTTTTTTTCTATTTTTAAACTACTTGTGAAACTGTGCCCACCTCAAAAGAAAAAAAAAAAAAAGGATATCAGAATTTTTTTTAAAATACAGAATATACTACTTTTGAATTGCACAGTTTGCCTGAATCTTAGCCAATCATAAATGCAAGAAGACACTGCCACCACCATTATCATTACCTGCTGGCGTGGTGGGCTCACCATAGGGACCTCTGTCCTCAAAAGTTAACAAACTGACTCTGTGCTGTTAAATTCATGTCATTAAGTTCAATTGAAATCAGCAGGGCTGTCCCCAGGAGTAAATTTACACGTATGCATAAGTATTTCCCATATCTGACCTGCTTGGGGAAGAGGCAAATACGTAGAAGACTCAGAGAAGAAAAAACACGCACTTAAATTAATTGAGCTTCTTGAGCATCTCTTCATTATCTCAAAAAATACTGTAAATACTGTTTTATTTAGGCTATTGTAAGTAATTCTCAGTATGGTTGCACTGTATTGAGTAAAGCATTGATTATACAAGAGGTATAGTATAGAAATATACTTAATATGGTACCAATACTTCCTGTCTGGCAACTTAATGTATATACAAGATCAAGCACTAATTGTGATCTTTGAATGTAATCTTTCAGTAGTTATGGGCAAAATTGTCAACAAAAATATGCCTGAAATATGTGTGTCAGAAGAGTGTTTGTTGGTTTTAGTTGGTATTGTTTAGTTTGTTGGTATTTAGTGTTTGTTGGTTAAAAAAAAGAAAGTTACCCTATTTTTCATTGTATTAGAAATTATTTAAATAAAGAAAAATATAAGCACCACTGTAAGATTTAGGAATAAATTGGGTTAACTGAAAATCTTGGGGATTATGGATTTTTTAAAAAATTCAGTAAAACATATATTCTTTAGCCTGAAATGAAGAAGGATTTAATTTAGTGATAATGCTAGTTCTGTCCTATTTCCTCATAAAAATAGGATCTGCTCTTCCCTGGCTGTCATTCACCGCTCAGGCCTGTAGGTAGCACCCTTGCATCACACAAAAGATCACTGCCTTTGCTGAGACGCAATTACTATTTAGATCGGGAAGTCTTTACTTGTGCAGACCTCTAAAAGCAGCTAGTACTATTTGCATAATTTCCAGACTTTGATGACAATCTGTGATCTTAAAACAGTAGCCTAAAGATTACGCATTAAGTTGTTTGGCCTTGTGACTCGCTTTTTTCCTAAGACTTTCCCTTTTTTATTCTGTGGGATGGCTGGAGCAAGGCACAACAGATCACTTTCATGAGGAACCTCGGAGGTACAATGTTCTATCGTAGTTATTTGTTTCAGCGCATTGTCCATCAGGTATTAATACATGACCATAATTCTACATTTCCACCTCACATTTTCTTCTCTATTCTGCTAAATACATGACACTCGTCGTCTCCCTTACCTGCTCTGTGAGGAAAATTCTACGATTGTAAACAAAGTCTATTCACCCTCCTAAGGTGGGCTCAATCCAACCCTTGTTCAAGTCAGGAGCTGTCCCTGGAGGTGCTGGTCACCGGTGAGGTGGTGACAAAATTTCACCAGACGCACCGCAGTGCAGGCCCAGGCCGCCCCAGGAGGACACTGACCCATTACCAACACTGCTCTATGTGATTTTCCAACTTTTAAAATAAGCAGCAGCAAAAAACTTAATACAGGCCTTATTTTTAAACCCAGGGCTATTCAGATAGAAAATTGTTCTGCGAATTATCTTTTGAGTTTAACTTTTATTTTTTTTCACCTTGGTATATTCCCCATAATATCACCACTTTCTTTCCAGAGCCCAGTGATAGCATACCATCTTGTAAAATGAGAGTTTATTTTCCTTCCAAGTTGCTCTTCTGTCACTTAATGCAGAATGTCCCTGGGTTTATTATTTTTTTCTGAAGAGGTCATACCAAAGAAGATATGGTTATCACCCCTGCCCATGACCCCAGTATGCTGAATAAAACTGTTGTCATTTACTCTATTTTGCAAAGATTTATTTAATTTTACTGAGATTCAGTAAGAAGGGTTAAAAAAAAAAAAACACAAAAAAAAAAAAACCACACACAAAAACCCAAACAAACAAACAAAACAAAACAAAAAACAAAACCAAACCAACCAACCAACTAAACGAAAAACAACAACAACAAACATACAAAGCTCTTGTTAATGTACAAGTTAATGATTTTGTCCGTATGCTGGACTGGGATATTTGAGAAGGAAACCCTGAACGTCTGAGACAGCCTCCCATGAACAAACTGGTTTTTAATGGTATTGTCTGAATTCTTGGTTGTGTATTAGAAGCAGCAAAGTGCGATGCAGGTGGGAGGGAACTAACCTTTGACTCACTTCAGCAGCAGAAAAAGATCAGGACTATCAGCATGGGAGTTTCCAGCCTTTCCCTTTTTTCGCTAGAATAGAAGGCATTTTTGTCGTGGAGGAGAGAGGCACAGATTGAGTTCCCACACACACCGAGCCACTCTTTGTCTGGGACTTTTTTTTTTTTTTTTTGTAAAATGCAAACCTCCTCATCTTTCAGATTGTTACAGGAACCCAAGCATTACAAAAACCTGAGAACAGAGTGGTTTTTTATTGGTTGTTTTGCCTGGGCAAGTGCCACACGGTTAGCAAGAAAAGCTGGCTTGATTTTGAAGGCCCTGCTTCAGTTTGTGGTGTCAGTGGCCAAGTCAGAAAAGCATCTGCTGCCCATAGCAAATGTCCATATGGTAATTTGTTAGGCAAGGGAGTGGTTTTCCAGTGTGGGGGCCCCTAAGGGAATTGGGACACCCAGGGGGAGGACCCCAACCTGACTGACTTATGTCAAACTAAAACATATACTTGTATAGACAGGAGAAGGAAAAAAAAAATAAAGTGAGGAAAAGAGGCTTTTGCATCTATATATTAAGAAAAGAAATCTTGTTTTAATAATATTTATTTTTAAAATCTCCTGTTTCATCCTCACATCAATGCGCATCTTCATGTCAGATATTTTATACTCAGGTCATACATAGGTATCGATTTGTGTAGCAAGGAAACACTAACCATGTACAGGCTGGTAGGTTTTTTTCTGTATATTGCCTTCTGTGTATTTCTGTTCTCCGTGCATGGAAAAAAATAAGTCTGCACAAAGCATAACAAGAAACCATTTAACCGCTGGTCTGGGGGATATGCTATAAGTCATCTTTTTAAACTTTTCATAGTTAGATAGCAGTAGGTAGAAATCTGTTGGGGTCTGTGGCAGAAAGATTGCAGAGAAATGCACTTGTATGCCTCTATGGTAGATTACTTTAAACTTGAAAGAAAATCTAATGTAAGAGTATTAATACCTCCTGATAAACTTATGCTAAAACTGTATTACTGCAATTTTTTCTACCCTGTTTTCTCTTTGGGCTTTTTTAAAGTGTACTAATTATTTGTTAAGAATTATCCAGAATATAAAAACTACGTAGCTTTTTTTGTACATGGGCTATTACAGTGGTGTAAAACTTGCATTTCACAGATAACTGTGAACAATATCTTAAGAAAAATAGACATTTTTAATGTTTGAAGTTATTTAAAATTTACCTGGTAATCTATTTTAAGATGTACTGTCCTGTGATGACATTCAAGCAATTAGATCAAACTATTTTTCAGTAAAGGGCAGGCTCAGTCCATGTGAATGTGTTTACCTGAAATATTCCTTCTCTTGGGGAAGAATATCTTCTATTATCGGGAAGGTCCACTGAGTGAAGAACCAGCGATTTGTCACTGTCAAGACACAAGATCAAATTTTCAAAGGAAAAAAAACTGGAATGCAATCACAAGCTTTCACAATGCAGACACTTAGTATTGTGGTCCTACTTTTAATGTATTTTTCTTTTTGAAATCTGACACGGATAAACATTATTGAAGAATTGTTTTAGGGGATTACTGGTATTACTTTGTTGTTTGATGTGAAAAACTTGTGGCCAGATTCAGCTCTCATTGGGCTACTTTTACATCAGGATTATAACTATATTGGATTGTCCACTTACACCCTTTTTTAATCAAGTTTCAAGTATTTTGTTGCAGAGACCGGTTTGCTGGAGCAGACTGCTGGTGATGTCATTTTTTAGGGGGAAAAGAGTGACATGTTTCAGCAATAGCACTTTCATTCAGCTCAGGTCAGTGCTGGTGGGATCCAGAAGTCACGGTTTTCTGGATTTCTGGCGCTGGTCTTCATCGCCACGTGCATTTCTGTCATTTCTGTGGTATTGCTGGGATGCTGTTGGCTGAAGTTGTGGTGAAGTGGAATAGCGATCCCGAAGAAGGGAACTGAGGAGGTTACTTACAGCCAGGTCCTTGTGATGTAAAATCTTTGATCTTAGTGTCGTGGTGTTTTAAGAGTGGGATGTAAACGCTGCTCTGTTTCTGGCTTTCTGCCCTTTGAAACAGCTGGACACTTCCAGATTATTTGTGCCTTTATAAAAGGAAGATTACCAGATTTTTTTTTTCACTCATCTGTATCAAGAAATTTATTAACTAAGAGCCTCTATTGTAAAATATTCTGCTATTTAAAAAGCAACAAACAGGCTTGTTTGGAAGCCTTACAGTTCTTAAAAGTTACTACAAATCGATCCATGAAAGACCTTTCTTACACCACTCCTGTTCAATTTCCCCCCTTATCTGTGGTGCTTGTGCAGAGGTTACATCCATCTTTGGGGTGTCAAGATGCAATCCCATCAAAGAAATCTCAATTTTTTTTTTTTTTCCCCTGAAAGAATTCTTCATGATCAAGTCAATAAACCTTGTGTTTCTGTTTTCAAAATCTTTTGCATGATACCTCCTGAACGTTTTTCTAACCTGAAGTCTTCAAAAGAAAACCAATCAACAGTACTGCCATGTTATAACTCGTCCTTCTGCTCACAGACCAGAGCAATCATTTTACTCTGAAATGAAGTGTATTAATTTCTGCCATCAATCAATGAGTTTGCTACCTAACTTTTCTGTCCATACCAGTAAAATATCTACCTGCAGGTGCAGAAATAAACCCAACCCTTAAGTAACTTAAGGATAATAATGGTTAATGATACTGTAATTATCAGAGCAGCCTTTCCAAAATTGCTTTTTATAGTCCTAAACTTTGCTTCCCTTTCTATGTGTTATGTGAAACATCCTCTTGTTACTTCTTTTTTACTGGGAAGATCAAATTGTCCTTCCAGTAAAAAGTTTAGCTTAGTATTTCCTCCTGCTGGGATAAAAAGCAATGATTCTTCATCCTGCTTACCCCTAACAGACTCCTTTTCTCCCCTGACCAACCAACCAAGTGGCAAAGCATCACTCATCCTGTTGCCCGTATTCTTTTCTCAGACCGTTTATGATGAGGGAACAGCTGTTCTGACATGAGAAGATGTCAATAGAAGGCGAAACCAAGTGACTGCCTAGTGATGGTCCCAAATATGAGCACGAGAGATCAAGACTTGGTCCCTGCCTGGCCTTGGACAGCCAACTTTGGCTCAAATTCTGCTCAGATTTCCCTTTGGTTGCTGCTAGACCTTCCGAGGCACTTGGCAAATGGAAAATGACAGTCACCCCGCTGTCAGGAAAAATGCCCGCATGCTGCAGCAATAATTTTGGAAACGGGGCCAGCGCCTTAGGAAATACACATTGCTCGGGCATTACCCAAACACGAACCCTTGTGCCTCGGCCAGATTTAGCTTGTTCACCAGCGTCTGGACACGATCCTTTTACCAAAACAGATGTTGTGTAGCTGAGGCCCCACACCCTGGGTGGTGTCCAGTACTTGGGGACAGAGCTTCACAACTTTTACTGCTTAATTATGACAGAGATCTTGCACTTTGCCCAGTGCTTTCCAAAATTTACATCTGTGGTCGTACATTTCTAATGCCTCATCTTACTGAAATTTGGCATTTTGGACATACGGAGTTGATTTTCCCTTTCAGAGTTGCATATATGTGTTGGAAGATACCCTTTCTAAGTAAGGAGGATTGGCAGTATTTAGATTTGTTTCATATTCTCAGACAGTGGGTAGTGTCGTTCCTTCTGTCTTGACCTCTTCTCATCTCCTTGGGTTGCATTCTTGCTTCAAACCTTTTGTGGGTGAGTGAGCAATCTTTGGCTGTTTGGTTTGGTTTGGTTTCAGTCATGTCTATTTTATTACTCTTCAGTAGTATCTGTGAACAGTCCATGAAATAACTAGAGTTAAATTAGCAGGCCAGTGCAAAAATGCCTGAGATCTTTGGAATAATTTCAATTACTATTTAAGAGCAGTAAAGTTGCTTAATAAGATTTGTAGCTGTGAACATTTGGAGATTCGCTTTTGTGCCCTACTTTTGATGTGACATTATGTTATTTTCTTTGTGTGTGTGTGTGTGTGTGTGTTAAGAAAGCAGAAATTATGAAATTGCATCATGCTTTCTCTCATAACAAGAAAAATTGAAAGGAAAAGAGGATTGGATTGAGGAAAAAGAGGAAGAAAGTAAAGAGAAATACTTCATTTTCTTATGCCAGGTGTTTTCAGGCCAAGTTGTTTTCACATATTGATTATATAATTTTTTAAAATAAAATCACATGCAATGTAATACCTACCTGGTTTCTACCTGAATTTTAGGTCACAGCAATTTCTACCCAGCAGACAGTATTGTTAAAAGATAAACTCTATTAACACAGGTTTACCTATAAAGTAAGGAAATAATCTTGATTGTAACTTGGAACCAAGGGTGTTAGTATTAACTTTGTCAAAAGTAGCATTAAAATCAAGATAGGGGACTGCACCTTTTGGATATTTATTATAAAAGAACTAGTAATGTCTTTACATTGTCTTGTTATTTGCTAGAAAGCAAAGACATCAAGTGAATCTGAGCCTGTTTATTTCACAGCTACTTTAATTGTACCTTTTTTTTTTTTCCTCTCTGTCTGAACGTTTAAATAGACCTTTTCTTTCCAAGTCTATTTAAGCAATGCAAGACCTAAATCAATCCTAAGTGGCAACCACTTCTCACAGCGTTGTGTGCGGCTGTGTGTTAATTAGCTGAAATAGATTATCCCCTGGTGTGTGGCATAGTGTTTGCGGTAACTTTTAGTGTGCACAGTTTGCGGTGGATTTCGTGTTTATTTTCATGTACAGAGGCAAATTCTCAGTATGTCTTCAAATTATCTCCTTGGGGGTGTTTTTTCCTGAGCTAATCCTGACAGACTCTCCCTGCCAGATATGCCCATCATCAAGAACAGGAGAACGCTACACACGCAGGAACCTCTGTGCTTGGGGCTGTATGCAAATTTAATGCCCAGCTCATTTCTGTTTCTCTTACATGGATGACAGACATTTTAACAATAACTTTCACATTTCCCCATGGAAATCCCATTGTATTACTGTATGTATATGAGTGCATACGTGCATTTATTTTGTGTACGTGTTTGAATACAGTATCAGGAACACCTATGCTCGTAAATATGTTTTATGCCCTTTTTGTATATTTACATATAGATAAAATGTACATAAGAAAGCCTATGTCAAGAATGCAATCGTCAAAGAGCTCTTTATCAGAGATGTAGCTAGATCCCAGGGAGGCTTATCAGATACTAAAAAATAGATCGGGTGGAAAATGTGATAAACAAGAAATTGACACTAAAAATAATTCTACAGCATTTGGGGGTTTCATGGCTTCATATGGTAGTGAGAAGCAAGAGCATAGGAAATAAGCTTTTGTTTTCTGATGTTAGAAGTTGGCACAGTCAGAGCAAATGAAATTCCAGCAACTGCAAATAAAGCTTTCTCCAGATATGTCACAATCTTCGTGACTGAAATGAATTCTTGCTGGTGCTACAGGTTTTGGAAGAGCTGGGAGTAGCTGAAGAGCTACTAACTTTTTTTTATTTTTCCTTGCGTTTTAAAGGCAGTAACTGCAATGTGGGCAATTGGACACCAAAATTAATGTATAGGCCTTGATATAAAAAGTTACTTTAGTGGCACAGGTGCAGCACACCATGTGCTTTGGTGTGCACGTGTGTGTGTCTTTCTGTGAGGAATTACAAAAGGATAGATCCATGTCCCAAACTGGACATGGGACACGTGCATGTTCCTCTATCTCTGTGAAACCAACATTTGTTTTTGCTGGTCTATGTCTTTAAATTGAGGTAGCACAAAAACCTCTCCTCAGAAGAATTTAGAAGCAGAGATTCCAGAAATATGAAGAGAGGATTTAAAGAGATTTTAAGAAAGATAATTCATACAGACCATAAATACTATTTTTTCATTCGATTAGATGTTCTACCTGTATCCCAAAGTTGGTTTTCAATAAATCTTTTCTTCTCTGTTAGTCATCGTTCCATGTTGCATTTTGCAATTTAAAAAGCCACAATTATTGCGATACTATTTTTTGCCTTAGTGTACTATTAGAAAACCTGTTCTGCTTTTTTAAATTTTTTTTCCTTCTTGAGGTGGGAATGACAATTTCATGGTGGTGGTGTGGAGAAGAAAAACAACAAAAAACACCCACCTACTAAAGTGTTCAAAGATTGCCATCACAGCTCAAGAAGAAGTTCTGTAAAACTAATAGTAATACATTCAAGTATAAAAATACCTATAGAAGTAATTCAGCCAATTGTCTTTCTTCTTATTCTTAGAAACAAAATTGTTATTCGTATGGAGAGATATAGCTAAACCTATGTGTAGATGTAGTTGCAAAATATATATATATATAGATTTGGTTTCCTCTGCCTTCTAACACTATCTGCTCTGAAGTTAGATTAAGGAAAATTAAAGAAATTATCTCATAATTGTGGTTTATTCGATGTAACATGTTACACCTCATCAATTCTAATATTATTTCACAAATAATAAATACTTTGTAGTAGTATCGAATAGTGTATAATAAAGTGACAGGGATGAAAGGAGTTATATAATTATCTGACGTGATTTTGACACTGCTTTTATTTTTGTAACTGCACAGGTTGATTAGTTTTAAAACATAAGGAGTATATGCAACTTTCCAAAACGTCTGTTACTGCAGCATGTTTTTATACTTACTGGTATTACTTCTCCTTTTTACTTCATTATTACGGCTTCCTTTATTTCAGGTTGCATTTCTTCTGTTGCTTTCTTTACCTTCTATTGTGCTGCATAATAACTTGCTACACCACTAGTTCTCAGGCTGTGATTTCAAGTTGCTTTCCAGAGCAAGTCCTTCCCAGTTATAAACCCGTATTAAACAGCATGTATTTAAAAGTTTGGTGATAAGGGAAGGAAACGTGATAACTTGAAATGGCCTATCACTTCAGAAGCTTGAGAAGCAGCGCTCCAGGCAGTACAGGCTCGGGGAGGTGCAGCCACGACTGGAATTATTTGCAGGTTAATGCGAATAACTCACTCACGGTGTGCTGTCTCATCCTGTCAGAACATGGCTTTGTCCCTCTAATGCAGAAGTAAAATAAGTTATCCAAATTTCCTGGAGTGGGGGAACCCTTGGAGAACACAGCAGTGACTCCTGCACCTTGTGCAAGCGCTTTGGTGGGATTGTGTCTTGGGACTTAGGCCACCACCTTATTTAATTTTTTTTCCAACCTGTGTAGTGGTCAGTACACTTCACAGGGGTTTGTTTCTTGGAAGTTGTGCTGCTCGTTAACACTGGAGAGAAATTTCAGGTAGAAAAGCAGTAGAAGCAAGCCTGGAAAGGTAGAAAAAGTTCTGTGATGCTTTTACAAGATTTCTGTTTTATTCAAAAAAGTGCTTTTTGCATTGTTTCTATACTTACTGACAACTCTTCAGTATTAAATTATTCATATTACCTTAGTATAGAAGACTTAATTGAAGTGGACCTTGATATAGCATATTGGATTGATCTATTTAAATACTGAAAAAAATATGCTAAAATGTTCTGGACAGTAATGAAATAGACTTTTAAGAAGCTCACATAGTTTATGGATGATTTTACTTATGCGCTGCAGGATGGAAGGACATCCAGCCAGATTTGTTGCCTGTAGTATGATAAAAAGCCTGTACTGTTCAGAGAAAATGGTACAATACCCATCTTTTGTTACTAAATTTTTAATTTTATCTGTTTACCCATATCTGCAAAGTCTTTTTCTTGATGTCTTTGTACGAGGTTCCAAAATTAACTACTGACTAGTTAACTGTAGATGCAGCATCAAAACAAAAAACACATGACTTTTTAATACTGTCTTATACATTCTGAAATCACATAGCAAAAAAAGGATACTCTAGTAAAGCAAGAGGAATAAGACCAAAAGAAAATTTTCCAGACTTGTCTGTAAAATTAGAGTTGTTTTCCTTTCAAAAAAAGTAAATGTTATGTATCATTTTCACCCAGGCAGAACAAGTAAAAAGTAGTACACAGTTTTTCTACTGTGTCTCAATTCTTAACTGTGCAAGAATGTAAATGATCAAATGAGGTACCGAGCAATGAAAACTCATCCCAACAGTGGTGTTACTAAATGGTGTATGTGGCTCAAAGGACCTATGTAAAAGGTGTAAAAATGGAATTAAACAAGATGTGGAGGAGAGATTACTGTGCTATGTAAATATATAGTTGTATCTGTGTGTGCATACATATAAAATTATAGAGGCACATAATGTGTATTTATCTCTTGATTTGGAGCTCATCCATTTATGTTTTTAGCTAGTGTGTGTTATTTTTGGTGTCATTAGAGGTATCTTACAGGTAAAGTGGTTTCCACCTCACCAGTATTTAAAAAAAACCATGACTGTGGAGTCAGACAACAATGTGTCTTTCCTAGTTAAATTCCAGTAAGGGTTTTCGAAGACCCAAGAAGAAGTTCTGTGCTTTTAAGATATGAAGAGAGACTGTAAGAAGGGACTCTTGACAGTTTGTTCTATTTTGGATGAACCGTGCAGCTGTGAAACCGTTAATGAGGAAGACAGCTTTTGTGATTATCTCAGAACTCCATAGAGACTTTTTCCAATAACTCAGATCCTGTTCTGGTTATACACCCAAATTCCTTCTTTCTGCCTGATATTTATTGCAGTTTATTTCAGCAGTGCTGTCTGTGGTTAAGATCTGTCTGTAATTCCTCAGTTGCCTTTGACTTTGTCAGTCTTCGAATTCTAGGGTTGAATCTTTTCACTGAGTCAAAGCAGCAATGTAGTTTATTTGCTTCTGCCATACAAAAATTATATACGCACCTTAAAATATCCACAACCATTTTGAGTATGTATTCCTGTAATTTAAACTTACCAGAACTTCCTAAAAAGGGGCCAACGTCTGATGTGGGTGTTTTGCCCGTTGTTTTCTGCCTGCACGCTGACACGCATTGGCCAGCTCCTGAAATCTGCCAGTGTGTTGTGAGAGACATGTTAGAAGTGTCCATCGGGGCAGCATCATCTTGTCCACACTCATTTCCCCTTTGGTGCTCCATCCGAAAGCACTGAGGGCTGCAAATGGTCTTTCAGAGCCAGTGTGGGGGAAGGACACATGCAGGAATCGAGAGCTAGAAAATTCCCCGTGTTTTCTTTGAAGGGATGTGGTTAGTAGGTCGAGAGAGATTCTCCTGCCCCTCTACTCTGCCCTGGTGAGACCTCATCTGGAATATTGTGTCCAGTTCTGGGCCCCTCAGTTCAAGGACAGGGAACTGCTGGAGAGAGTCCAGCGCAGGGCAACAAAGATGATGAAGGGAGTGGAGCATCTCCCGTGTGAGGAAAGGCTGAGGGAGCTGGGGCTCTTGAGCTTGGAGAAGAGGAGACTGAGGGGTGACCTCATTAATGTTTATAAATATATAAAGGGTGGGTGTCACGAGGATGGAGCCAGGCTCTTCTCGGTGACAACCAATGAGAGGACAAGGGGTAATGGGTACAAACTGGAACACAGGAGGTTCCACTTAAATATGAGAAGAAACTTCTTCATGGTGAGGGTGCCAGAGCCTGGACCAGGCTGCCCAGGGAGGTTGTGGAGTCGCCTTCTCTGCAGACATTCCAACCCACCTGGACACCTTCGTGTGTAACCTCATCTGGGTGTTCCTGCTCAGGCAGGGGGATCGGACTGGATGAGCTTTCGAGGTCCTTTCCAATCCCTGACATTCTGTGATTCTGTGATTCTTTCTCCTCTCGTTGCTCTCCAGACAAGGTAAAGGATGATGAATTCTGATTTGAAACCAGGGATTTTGGGGAGAGAAGAAGGAAGGGAATGGAAAGGCATCCCATTAGAAAGGATGGGAAAGGGGACAAGGTGAGGTTCAGCTGAGGCTTGTGACAACCTGTGAGGAGAGGGGAGAAGAGGAGAAAAAGACGAGGGTGCAGTTCAGTAGGGTGAGACCCAGCAGTGGACAATGAGCCGGTTTCCTTCCCACGGGAACTAGATACAGGCAGAACAGGTGGAAAATAAGGAAATAACATCAATGAGAGCTGGTCAGAGGTCTGGTGAGCGTCAGCCATAGAAGGATAGGGAGGTCTACACCTGCTGGGATACACTTTCGTGGAGAAAATGTAGTTGAATTCCTGGGTCTTCCAAACAGCTCTGCTGTTGTGGAGATGGTGGCCAAGCACTGCCATTGTGCAGAGCATGACCACAAGTGGTCAACGCTGAGCCACAGCTCTGAAGAGCCCGGTCTTGCTCACAAACCATCAGTCTACTCGACATGATGGGTCAGCTCCACATATCTCAGTAGGATTTTTAAATTCCCACTGGAACTACCCCTGATGTCAAGAGAAGCTTAGGTGGAAGAGTCAGAGAAGGAGGAGTTGACATAGGAAGGAAGGTGTGCTCAAACCTCAGGTCTGCTTTCTTGTATATTAATAAAAATATAAGGTCAGTAATTATACCATACAGCTATGAGAATCACAAGGCCAAGTCTGCATCATGGGTTTTCAAGGTCATTATTATTTTGGCTTGCTAGCAACACAAAAGTGAGTAGGCAAGTAAGGTTTTTCGCGAGTGTGTAAATCAACTAAGCAGTAGTGATTTTGTGTTTGGAAAAGAGAATGTACTCCTTTTGCCCTAGGGATGACTTTTTGTTGCATTTCCAAGTCCCTTTATGATTAATAAATGCATTAGAGCTTCTATAAAATTGCAAAAAATCTTTTAGAATAGGAAGTGATAGGCAGCTTAATAATGAGAGCTTCTGTAATACCGTATTCAGGTGTTTTGGTTTGACCGAAAGATTCTGAGACATGAATAGACTGTTAAGGTATAGAAACCATATACTTAAAATCCAAAAATCTTCAGCTCTGATCACTTAAATTTGTGAAATGTCTAATTCCGCTCCTTTCAAGGAGAATATATTTGATCATACACACACACACACACAATCTGTCCTTGTTTTGACACTAGTGCTCTCATTGCTATGTTATTTTGCGAAAAAAAAAAGAGAATGTAGCAATGGCTATTAAGAATGATGATACACTGTTCGGTAGGTAGCAATAAAATA
Organism: Caloenas nicobarica; assembly: GCF_036013445.1. NCBI lineage: Eukaryota > Metazoa > Chordata > Aves > Columbiformes > Columbidae > Caloenas > Caloenas nicobarica. The sequence continues at coordinate 83,704,918 of NC_088284.1, read as the reverse complement.
CTCTGCATTCCCCTATTCACCTTTTAAGGATGGAGTTTGAAATGAGCGTCCATAAAATGTACTATTCTTCACTGGTTAATAAATGTTATTGATGATGCTGCTGCCTCAATAAATGTTTTTTTAGAGCTGTGTAGCATTTCTATGTTAAAATGCGACCAAACATCTTGGAGTGGCAGACGTCTAAATAAATGAAGTGTAATGTTGCTGAAACAATGAATGACTGGAAAGTGAGGTAGATTCTATGAAACATCATATATTTGGGGCGCGCAACCCACTTTCCACAAGCTACTACAGCATGGAGAGAGATGATTGTAAAAAGAGAGACAGCTTGGGTTGCAGCATGTGCGGGCTGGAAAAAAGTTAACTATAAAAACAATAGGAAAGTTGCCAGGGCACACCTCTCTGTGCTAAATATGATTTAATGTAGTTGTGGAAATATAAATATAATTAAATTTATTACAGCGAAACAATTGGAAGGGCATGTTTGGTTTTTAATAGCATGAAAATACACTTTTCCCTGCAGAAGCATTACCTCAACAAAAGCAGCAGGAAACGGTTTTCCACTTAGGATCATAAGAAAGAACATCTTGTTTTGTTGAATTTTGTCTTTACCAATTACATTAGAGGTTATATACTAAGGATGATGCTGTGTTGGGAAGTGCTGCTTGAATCTGGTGCTGCTCCTCAAATGCACCTCAGTGGAGCTTTGCAGGCTGGACATGTTTAGCAAAGGCATGAAGAAATAAATTCAGCCAAAGACCGAGTGGCGACACAGTAATAATTGCTTAGTTTTTCTTTAAATTATTTTTATTTATTCATTCATGACTGATTCTACCAAACTGTAAAGGGATTGTTGTAGCCATCTTTCCGCTCCATTGCACTGTGTTTTACAATAAAAAGAGTCAGACTGAAAATGTATGAAATACCTTACATTTCATGAACTGTATTCTAACTACAGTCATATTTATCCCATTGAATTATTTCAAATTTTGTAGTGTTTGTGCTAATAGCAGCAGTCATTCTTTTATTTACAGTGCAATTTTTAAACTTTTACCTAGAAGGATGTGAACATTGGCATCTGCTGTAGGCAGAAAACTGCCAAGTAAAAATGAACTTGGAGAGTTTTATTTTGTATTGCAGAATGTAATTATAGCTGTCCTGCCAGGGAACTAAAAATACCCACTTGTCTCAGAGGCCACAGCCTAGGGATGATCTTATAACTACAAAATTCTGGTTGTTCAGACACCTGGAGCTGCCTCACTCTCCTGTCTAAACCAGTGTTCTCTGCTGACTTCTCATTTCTACAACCTACAATCTTACCCTACACAAGAGACTTTAGAGGCCTGATAAATACTGAAGAAAAATATATACCTAGCATGCTAACATATGGATATCTCCAGCATCTAAGTAAGTTTAAACATCATTTGTGGCAGAAGGGAGGAATACTATATGATGTCCATAGAGAAAAACACTATAAAGAAACAAGAAGTCAGTAATATCAGCTCTAGATTAATATTAGAGTTGCAAACAGAAACAGGCACATGTTGCTGGAGATACTGCACACAACTCTGCAAGTTTTCAGAACTGAAGTTTAGGGAGGAAGTCTTGAGATCAGTGTAGGAGAAAATTGGAAAATTATGAGACAGAGTGGGAGATGAAGTTACCAAGAGTAGTAAGGTAGCTGAAATGTATTATTATTAACTAAAATTTGTTTATGAAGAAGTACATCGAAAGGTAGAAAGACATTTTCTTACATTGTGTGAACAACTTGCAGGTCAGTCTACATATACTTAAGGAAGGCTGGTCAATGAAAAACAAACAAATCCTAGGATTTTATTAATTTCTTATTTTACAGTTATACCAAACTAATTATCCAGACATCACAGAACAACGAAATTAAGCAGATATTAATCCCAAGTATGAAAATCAGCCTGGAAAGCTCACTACGGTTGACTGATAGATAGTCTTGAAAATTTAAAATATAAGCCAACGTTAGACTACGTTACTTGATATCAAGTGACACTTCATGGTAAGTGGCACCTTCTGAAATTGCTCCTACTGTGTAAGAAATATTTCAAAGAGATCATAGGGAAATTTGAATGTCTATGCGTATTAGTGCTCAAGTGAATGAATGTTCTCATAATTTTGAAAAGCAGTGGCCCTGCCTCTTGGTCGTTCTTCTGTCATCCTATTCTGTGGTGCCTCTTTAAATAAAAAACTAAAACACACAAACAAACGCCTATCAGAATATTTTTAAGAAGACAGAACAGAGGAAAACAAAAGCAAAAACAAAACATTGCTTGATTCCACCTTAATTTCAGCTCCAAGTTAAGGGATGGACTCAGCAAAGAGTTCTTCTGTGTGAACAGTTGACATCTCGTGGACATCAGAGAAATCAATGTTTTGATGCAGCTACGTCCGAATAGTCATGGAAACAAAATTATCAGATTTAGCCCTAAGTACAAGTTCAAGCCAGAGTACCTTCAATATAATAAGTAGAGTTCCAGTCTGTGAAATGATCCTCCAGAATGGCTTGTGGAAGTGTCTCTGCTCTTTTATGGAATCTAGTATTTCTGTTTGTTCCAGACGTGTGGGCAGTTATCAAACCAAAAATCAGTATTTTTGCCTTTTATCACTTGAAACCACAGACTGACCATGTACCTTGAATTGGGTACCTTTAGTCTTGATTCATACTATTGAAATTTTATTGCTATCCCTTTCACTTTGGACAGACAGCTGGCAAAGTGTAGGTTTTCCTGCAGCCAAAGGGCCTACTTTTTGATGTCTAGACTTCCTGATAGCCTAACAATCCATTTATTACAATGGTGATTGAATGAATTATGAGGACAGGTTGTTCAGTTTTTCTGTGGTACCAGTAAAGATGAGCATATTTTAAACATTCATGAAGTTTAAGTAGTTCGCATTCAGCTTTATAAAGTATGTCACTTATTTTTCTTTGGAAAAAGTAAGTTTGCAAGTCTTTTAATTTTCCAGTGCTTGAGTGATGGTGACTATTTCTACCATATTAAACTTTTTATAGTGTTTGCCTTAAAATGCTGAATTTTTTCCCTTGACCTGCAAAAATGGATGGAATATTAGGGACGCGAATGAAGAAAAATTTAATCTGGTGCAGTATGGGATGTAAATGAAAACACAGAATTTGGAACAACTTCTGTGCAGATGTCTGGGAAGTATATCTGTTGTTTGGATGTACAGTGAAGCCATTCTCAGCAAACCAAAGAAGAGAGAAAATAGTTTTTTTCCCTATACTCAGCCTAACAACTTTTGACAGACAATTTAATTTTACAGTCTTCAAGATTTGGGAGGAACAGGAGGCAGGTTCAAAGCCCGTCAACCCTGCTCCATAGCTCAAGCTGTAAAAAAGAAAGGAAGCAATCCATTACACAGAAATAGCTGTAGTTATCTAGCTTGATCCACGTTGTGATTTTACACTTCTCACAAAGTCAGCACTTGAGATTTTCCTTCTAAAGCGACACATATATTTACACTTCCAACAGTCCCACCCTCATAGCAGTGCAGTTGTAACAGAGGAGAAATCTACCAGATTCCAGATTTCTGTGTAAAAGAAACATAAATATGGATTTGTGACACAGATCTGTGTGTGCAAAAAAAAAAAAAAAAAAAAAGTGAAATGTACTTTTTAGAAATATCTCTTCTAGTATGACACTTCCAACAGAAATGATATGTGTGATTCTGTAACTGTCAGCCAATTTTTTGAAATTAAGAAGGACAAGATTGATTTTTGGGATGGGAAGAGGTATGTGCAATGGGCAGAGGCCTGAAGTGCATCCTTTTAGAAAGCCCAGGGTAAAACTGGACCCTTTGAATTATAGAATGGCTTGAATCTTACAGCTGGTGACTACACCTGTGTGCAGAACTGAACTAATAAAGAACAGATCAGCCCAAAAGTTATGCATTAAAGCAAAGCAGGATCAATCTGGGGACAGGCATTAAAAGAACATTTTTACTTGGAAAATAATTAATGTGTAGAACAGTCTTCTAGGTGGTGTCGCTGGAAACAAAGACACGGGTCATTCCATAAACAGTTGGATATTGTTCAGAAAATGTAATATGAAAACGGGCCGGATGCTGGATGAACCCAATATCCCATTCTCAGACATGCCTTTGATCTGATATATCCTAGTTGGGCATTTGTTAATTGATACCAGGTATTATTGCTTACGGGGAAAATGCTATCAATTTCTCTCAGTTTGTCTGTGTTTCAGCAGTCTGAGAGAACAAATCTGTGTTGAAGTGCCCTGAGGATGGCGGGAGGCTGTGTGAATGGGACTGGCCTCAGTGAACCATAATTTGCTCATAATTTTAACCTGGATACTAACTACATGCCTGTAATAATGCAGCTCAGAACCTCTTAAAGGAAAAAAATGACCCAAGAGATTCCACATTTTGTAAATATTTACAAGGGGAGTGGGGGCGGGGGTGTTTGTTATTTTTATTTCCACCTCACGTTTGTTGTGTGAAACTGGTTACAGCGATATGAATTTTATATCTGTAATTCAAGTGCTGTTTAGAATAGAGCTGCATTCATGCTCTGGGGTTCTTGTTCTTGGAATTGTCATCATTCTCAATGCAAAGTCATAGTATTTCTGGAAAATTATGTGAAATGTCAGTTAAAATGTGGAACAAAAAAAGTAAACAAAAATTACATGAAAATTTCCAAACTTTTACCTAGAACTTTTTCTTGGTGCGAATAATCTTGTAAAGACTCATTATGACGTGATTGGACAATAGTGTCATTATGATGATTTTTTAGATGAAATAACTCTATCCTCTGGCAGTAGATGGCGGTTCAAAAACAAGCTGGGTGGGTTGAACTGCATCAAGTGAGTCATGTCCAATTGTCAGGCTTGTGTCTTTAATAACTAACGATATACCACACTTAGATGAAAGAAATGCAATGAAATAGAACCGTGCTTTGTTGTACAGGTTATCAACATGGAAAAACCTTGACCAGAAATGTCCTACCCAAGAAGAAATGGATTATTTTATTTTTTTTCTGAGTGTTGTTCTAGATATGGGACCCCAGTGCACTAACTAGAGCTACCATAGGCCTTTCAATACACCAAAAGCCTCATTGAGACTGGATTTAAAATAATAACTTCATGCAGTGTGTTTAGCTATTATTATAATTATTATTTATCACAGAAATGTTTCCATTTTCTTTGTGTACATGAAATAAATATAGGGAATGAGAGTAAAAATCTAAATTGCAGTTAACTGGTCTATTCTACTTCCAGCGAAGAGACAGAAGATGCAGGAAATCCTCTAAGTTTGCTTCTGAGTTAAAGGAAAATTTATTGTAGGATCAAAACCACTAATTATTCAGCATTTCTGAGACTACAAAGATCTCAGGCATTTAAAAAGGAGAACCAACACTAATCCAGCATTGCACTGAATATCTGTCAAAATAATGCAGCGGGAATGAAATTTTTTCTGTATTTTTTTTATACATTCCATGTTTTTGCTATTTCCAAGTTGACTGTTGCCTATTCAAAAAAGTGGAGTAACAGATAATGTGTATGAGACTCAAATCTTTCAGACTGCCTTCTCCTGCCATTCAGGTAATTGGAACTGAAATTGCAAAACTGCTAAAAAAAACCTTGGAGAATGCTTTAGAATATGTTCAAAAGGCGCATTTCTTCCAGACTTACCTGAATGAAGGCAGTGTGTTTGAAATATATTCCCATAAGAGTTTACATTAATAGCAGTGTGTTTGGGATCTGATACAGCCAAAGGAAATGCTTCCTTTTTAATTTTTTAAATAGAAGTGTTATACAGGATGAGACGAGCCGTGATTGCCAGAGGTTTTGTATTGGAAGAGGCTGCTGACTCTCCAAGGTACAACAAAAAGTATTTTCAGGTGTTTCACAGTGTAAACACCGTGCAGGATGTCACTGGAGCACTGAAACCTGCAGTACTTGGTGACAGCCTGTGCCATGCAGATACGCAGATTATCCTTCATTCTTTCCAGTCTACTGAGAACACAACCAAGGGACAAAGCCTCAGGAAATACGACTGTCATTTTAAGCTTAAAGGCCAAATGGATGATCTTGTGATTAGAGCGCAGTGTTTGGAGCTGCAGACATCAGCTGTGTTGGTGATAGTGCCAAAAAGCTGTGCAGCCAACAACGTCCCTCTGTGCTGGGAGCTGGGGAGGCCAAACCTCAAATCCTGGGGTCAGTTTTGACCCCTCACAACACGAAAGGCCTTGAGGTGCTGGAGCGAGTTCAGAGGAGGGAATGGAGCTGGTGAGGGGCTGGAGCACAAGTGTGATGGGAGCGGCTGAGGGACCTGGGGGGTTCAGCCTGGAGAACAGGAGCTGAGGGGAGACCTTCTGATCTCTGAACTGCCTGAAAGGAGCTTGGAGCCAGGGGGGTCGGGCTCTGCTCCCAAGGAACAAGCGCCAGGACCAGAGGAAACGGCCTCAAGTTGCACCAGGGGAGGTTGAGGTTGGATCTGGGGAACAATTTCTTCCCCAAAGGGCTGTTGGGCATTGGAACAGGCTGCCCAGGGCAGTGGTGGAGCCACCATCCCTGGAGGGGTTTAAAAGGCATTTAGACGAGGTTCTCAGGGACATGGGTTAGTGCTAGGGTTAGGTTAGAGTATGGTTGGAATTGATGATCATGAGGGTCTCTTCCAACTGAAATGATTCTATGATTCAGGGACATGGGTTAGTGCCAGGGTTGGGGTAACAGTTGGACTCGATGATTCTGAAGTTCTTTTCCAACCTAAACAATTCTATGATTCTTAAACATTTGCATTTCCAGGGTAGCAAGGAGTTGGGTAATGCATATAATGCAAGGATTTCGGTAATATGTAAATGAGACTGTAAGGATCCTCTTTGAAAATGATCAGAGCAAGCCACAACTTGAAGAGAAGGCCATGGGATGGGTGGCATGGCCTGTGTGACACAGCAGTGGTGGGAATGGCCGTGTATCCCCGAGCTGCCCAAGACATTCCAGCTCCTGGGTGCAGATCTCAGAGGCTCTCATGTCAGCCTGGGGCTGGCTGGGTGCTTCACCATAGAGGTGTCCCTGCCCCACCAGCTCTTACCTGCATCTGAGGACGTGGGTCAGTGTCTTCTGTCAGAACAGAAGCCAAAGGAAAAATAAAAAGAGCTGGGAAGTGCAAGGGTTAATGCTGCGTAGTCTGTGGGTGCAAACAGGGTTCTGTTAAAAATGAAATGAAATTGGGTGGAGGTAGATAAAAAGAAATCTGAAATAATTGTTCTGTGGAATATGGCCTTTCCACACAGGCAGAAATCTTTCTCTTCACTTCTGTCTGAAGAGAGAGTCAAATAGAGAATCTCATCTCTTAATTAGAAAGAAAAATACTCATCAAACACATCTCATCACTGGAAAGCTAATGATCCACAGCTGCTAGTCTGAAAGGGCAGGCTTTTTTTCTGAACAGTAGGAAGTGTTAATCATTTTGGATGAGATTTCTTTTTAAAATATACTGTAGTTTGCAAAAGAATAGGATATTCAATATTCTAACTTAAATTATTTTTTGAAGTGTTGTACACCAGGGATAGTGTCATGTGTCTCCCTGAATGATCATTTAATGCCTGTGTCTCTCACTAAGAGTATCAACTGATGTGATATTGTAAATGGCCAGTTCATGCCTGTGACTCTGAAAATCTTGATCTCATGGGGGAGAAGAAAAAAAGTCCTCCCTTATAGTCTTCTGTGTGGGAAATGGCAGCTATATTAAACTGTAACCTTTGAGACTCCCACTCCTCCCTTAAAATAGTTGGCTTGTTTCAGTAGTGATGAGGATCCTTTTTTTAGACATGAGTTAGAGCCATTATTTCTTTGGAGGAGATCATACCAGACACAGTTCGTGTTCCACTGGATGCTTTATAGGCATGGACAGGTCCCAGAACTGCCCATTTAAGATTGTTCCTTAGCTTTTCTGGATTTCTTTTTTCCTATAGTTATTTAATGGGTGGATATGTAGGTTTTCTTCCCCTTCATGCATGAAATAAAGTTTTTTATGTATAACTTACCCTCTTCCCTCTCCCTCAGCTGTCAGACCCTTCATGCCTAAGTACTGAGCCCTGAGATTTTGTTGCTGTTCTGCACCAGATTTGGGGGTTGATTGTGTTTACTTAAAAGTTTTGTCTAATGCTGAGAATCTGCTTGTTTGCTCCCAGGTGTGTTTTGGGAGTCCGTTCCTCTTCTGGGGAGGACAGTGAGACCGTTTCGCTTACAGTGCCATCCCTTTGCTGATCTTGCGCGGCAAAAATCTCATTTGTTTTGCAAATATGGAGTTTCTGTTTGCCTTGTCCCAGGCTGAGACAGGTACCTGAAAGGAGGAACTGATTAAAATTCAGCCAGACAAGGTGGAAATGAAGCTGGTAGGTCAGTGAAATACCTACAGGAGGTAGTCAGTGTAACATACACATTTTCAAAACTTATGTCCATACAAGTCATAAAGAAGTAATAGCTTAATATAACATTTTAGTGGCCTACAGATTACAGTACTGTAAGGAATTAATACTCTAAAGGATCATTTGGCACTTAGAAACTTCAAGTGAGGAGTGTTTGGATGAGAACTCAATGACATTCTGGAGTCCAAAGTCCACGACGACCATGTTCCTCAGTCTCCGGTCAGGTCTGTACCTTCTGAGGCTCCCTAGGTTTCTGGCTTCTTTTCCTCTGGAGCTGGGGATTATCTGGATGTTACTTGATTTTCTTTCTGTCTTTGTAACCAAAATTCAGATGGGACCATAAGAAAGACGGTATACATTGCCACTTCTCAGCAAGTCATCTCTAGTATTTGCTTTTCGGATACATGGGTGCTGTTTGGCGACCTCCAACCCTTCTTCAGCATGTTTCCACTGACTGAGGGCATTTATGGAGTTAAAGGATGCGAGGATTTTTTGCTTTCGAGATGTGAATTCTGCTGTAAGCTGGCTATATAAAATTTACTGCATCAAATCCCCTTAGATCTTGCTCTCAGAAGGGTGATTAACAACTTTACAGAAGAACTTTCAAACTTCTTGTTCATTACCATTTATAACAGATTTCCTTTTAAACTAAGCAACCTAAAAAAGACAGTTTTCTTTCAAATAAAATATTAACTGTTAGAAGTGCCAATATTCTCTTACATGTGTCACATACACTGCTTTTTCAGTTCTTTCAGTATTTATCACGTTTGTCTTGCACTCTCACAGGACTTCAATATACGTAGCATTCAGTGAAAGTAAGTCGGTGGCTAAGCTAGCTCATCTTGAGACGGGACATTACTTAAAATACAGATTTTTTTTTTCTTTCTTTCTAGGAGCTTGTATTTAATAAGAGCATTTTGTTTTATCACTAAACAAAAATCCGTCAGAAGACTATTAAAATCTCTGTTTTCTTCTTACTCGGTTTTATGTACATCTTGGTAACTGATTTGGGAAAACGAGCCTTTTTTTAGTTTACCTAGGCATTGATATTGATTTAGGTTTGCTAGTTCTGTATCACAACACCTTCATTTATTTTAGTAGGTAGTAAAAATACCCATTTTGAAAAGCTTAACTATTTGGATGAAAAAGGCATAGCAACATTTCTAGGTGTATACCTAGCTGTGGTACATAGCGTGGTTTGCTATAACACTTTCAGTTTTGTTTTTTGCCATGTTAGAAGAAAACAAACCCAAGTTATGGCTAGAGGTGGCTAAAACGAGGTGGGGTTTGTTCATAAGGAAAATTGGATGTAAAAATGTTTTCAGTTGACCCCATCTAATTCCAAATAGTTCTTTCCTACAAACCAGTAGTTTTGTAGCAGCACCGGCATTCCTTTTAATCCTATTTTCTACAAATCTGTGCTCAGTACTGTTTTACCACACTTTTATTAAAATAGTTGTATGTTTTTACTTTTCAGTGTGATTTTTAGCTAGTTTTCTGAGCAAAATATTTTTTTCAGATCTAGTTGTTATGTTTACTTCTGCTTGTTTGTGTGACATTACTACAAACTGACCAAGTCCTTTCTTCTAAACAGCGAATTGATTTCTGTCTGTGGAAATAACTAACATTTTCTTTCTTACTTTGTGATCTTAATTTTATGCCATTTTGCATTATTTTGTCCACATAAGCATTATTTTATGAGAGAACAAATAATATTCCTCTTAGACTACATTATTTTCCTTTTGCAAGAATTAAGGTACAAGGCAATGGGAAGTGTAGCAGTTGTTTCATGCAGGCAAGTAGTTAAACCACTTTCCTGCCCAAGGAAAGATGGGTTTCTTTAGAATTGTTTTAATTTGTTGGTCTTAACTGTGCACAAGAGTTTAATGTAACGCTGATTTGATTCACTTTTTTTTCCCTGCTCTGTCTTCTAGCTTTTTCTTTTTGTGGTCTGGAACTTTGAGCTCTACATGATACCACTGGCTTTGTTGTTGCTGCTGGCATGGAACTACTTCTTGATCGTATCAGGGAAAGATAACAAGCAACATGATACAGTAAGTCTTCTCTTCTTCAAGTGCATACATGTCCTTTTCTTTTTTTAACTAGATAAAATTTTGCAACTGAGTTTTAATACATTTTTTTTTAATATGACATATTTTTGAAAATGTCTCAGTTCACAATGCTCGATGGACAATTTTCCCACCTGCAATTTAATTTTTCTCCACCTGTCCAATAAATGTGTCTGGTTTTGTTGAAAATGTCATGTAAAAATACAGTAGAACGTGTACTAGCCTCAGAATCTGATTTGTGTGGGAGCAGAGATGAGAGGCTTATTGGTCAGGAGAAGGAAAATTCTTTGAGAATGGTTTTGTGTGGCTAAGTCCTTATGTTGCATTTATATTTCACATATTGAAGTTAAAGGTTAAAATTGTTCCAATTTGTTAACAGTTTCAGAATTTATCACAGTTTATTGCATTTCACAGTTTATCATTAACATGTTACCATGCATTGAGCTTAATATAAGCCTTTTCTTATTTTCTTCTCCTCATCTAGTGCCATCAGTTAATTAAATGAATGTAGCTGGGAATATAAAGTAGCAAACATTTACTAATAACTGACATTTATTAATAATAAAAGCAGATTTTCAGAAGTACATATGAAAAGTTCAAGTTGTATTCTGTGCTGTGCAGATTTTCTAGTATCCAGTCAGCTTAAGGATTTTGCATGCATTCCACTGCTGATCTGCATGAATTTGATGTGTGTATCAGTTTTTACAACCCAAAAGCAGTGCGCTGTCTAGAACGTTATGATCTGGTTGGATAACTGGATGGGTGGAAAAAAAGAAAAAAAAAAAAAAGTTAGATACTTGATCTCGGAGAGTAGTCGTTAATGGGGGTTGCTAACAAGTAGAGTACTAACAAGTGGAGTACTAACAAGTGGAGTACCACAGTGCACAAGGACCTGTCCCATTTAACATCTCTGTCAATGACCTGTAGATGACAGAGTGCACTCCTGTCAAGTGTTTTGGTTATGACAGGGGTGCGGGATGAGTCGATACCCTCGATCTGCCAGTTAAGGAGACCTTATTAGGCTGGAGGAATGAGCCAATGGGAACCTCATGAAATTCAAGAAGGAAAAATGTGAATTCTAATTCTTGGGAAGGAGTAGCCCCTTTCAGTGATATGGACTGGGGATGGATTGCTCTGCTGAATTGGTCCCGGACATCTTGGAAACCTGCAAGGTAAACCTGATCCAGCAGTGCGTCCCAGAAGGGAAGAGCCAACTCATGGGCTGCTCCAGCAGGAGTACAGCCAGCGCAATTATCCCCTCTGCTCAGCACTTCTTATGCTGCTTGTAGAATAGGGTTTGGCACCCCAGGTCAAGAAAGGCATTGATTAAATTGAGCGAGTTCAGTGGCGGGCCACCATGATGGTGAGGGAACTTGAAGACTTGCCCTGTAAGGAGAAGAAGAGCCTGGAGAAGAGAAGGCTTCAGGTGACCTGAACAGCAGCCCTCCACTACCTTCGAGGAGGTTACCAAGAACATGGAGCTGGGGTCTTCAAAGTGATGTGTGGTGTAAGGGACAACAAGCATAACTTGAAGCAAAAGAGGTTCAGACTGGAGAACACTTTCTGCTGTGAGGATTGTCGCACAGTGGAAGAGGTTGCCCAGGGGAGTTGTGCACTTGCTATTGAAGGTTTTCAGGACCTCATGGCTGACCCTGCTTTGGGCAGGAGGCTGGAGATCCCTTCCAGCCTGAACAATCCCATGACCTAATGTCTAGCAACTGCAATTATTAGTCACTGATACAGCTCTGGTCCTGGCACTGGTATTACCTGTCTACATCACTAAGACTGTTACTCTTCCAGGGGTCACCTAAAATTAAGAGTGGGAATGATAGAGGTATTCCCTAATCCCAAAGGTTGTTACATTTATGGAAAAAGCCTAAAATCAAGATTTAAAAGATGCATTGCTTAATCACAGCCCTTAGTCTCCTGCCGCCTGAAATGCTTAAAGCTTCTCAACCTGAAGATTTTATGAGTAACTGAAATCCCTTGTGAAAGGAGAGATTTCACTTGTGAGCCACAATACACTTCATTTCTCTCTGAAATACCACCTGCCTGTGAAGATTAATTGGGTCATGTAACTTTTCTAACAAAATAATGAAGCTACTGATGAGCTCTCTGTTGAGGACACCAAATGCTGCTCTAAAAATGTTCCTCTTGCTGAGATTGCTTCAGACCAAGCTATACAGCTTATATCAACCGGTCATGTTCTTCGCAAATATTTGATATCTGTGCCATTAGTTACTATTTTTTTATTTAGATTTTATCACAAGTAAGTTGGGATCATATTTTTAATGAATTGAGCTTAATTATCATCATGGTATCTGTCTTCTGTGAAGTGATCTGCAGACTTTTTTTATTTCTTTCTAATTGAATCACGAATCTTCAGTAGTATCACAAATCCTTAGCTCAGGTCGTTACCACAGTGTCGTTAGATTAAGAGGAATTTAAATATTTCTGTTTTCCTAAGCAGAGTGTAAATATTAACTAAATTAATTAAGCTGTGTTTCCTAGTGGCTTGAGAATGCTTCAGGATTTACATGATTCGGCTTCTGTTCCCAGGTCTCTAGACATTCCTGGTGAGCCTCAGTGAAATCATTGACTACTTATCTTAGGAATATTGTCTGTCTTTAGAAGTTACTTTGAAATCCTCAAGCTAACAATAAGACAAAAAGATAAACACATTTATTAACTTTTCTTACTCAACACTAGATGTTAGAAATTACATGTACTGTTTACTTGTGTAGTGTCTATGGAAAATACATACATTTGAGACCTTCAAAAGTAGCTCAGATGAGTTAGTTTGTCATAATTTCTCAACAAGAAAACAGTTATCAATTGTCTCCATAATTCAGGCATCAGAGACTGCGCTCTTCTGCAGGTCAATGGGATGGTGATCACTATGTTTCTGTCTGGATATGGCAGGTGGACCAGCCTTAACTCATCCTTTTTTGATTATCTCAATAGACAAGGTATCACATGCTCTGTCCTCTTGGGCATCGGTTTCCTTGAAGTAGTTTGGAATATACTTATTTTCTCATCTTATAATTCGCCTGCCAAATGGTCTGGGCTGCTCCATCAATATATGAGCCTGCGCTGCTTGTTTGAGTGTCAGTATGATTATTTTGCCATTTACTCTGACTCATAATGTTAAATGTGCAAGTCCTTTCATGAATTAAAAGTGCAATGAGGTTGAGGCAAGCGGAAGACCCGAGTGTATTTACTAATAGGTGATAAGTCCGATGGAGAGGTGAAGCAATGTATTTGGTGTTGTTGCTTTCATGGATTCAGCTGGATTCTCTTTGTAGGATTGATCATCATTGGGGTTTTAGGCAAACACTGCAGCAAACTTGAAAAAGAAGCCTTGAATTCCCTATCTTTTATACATTTAGATCAAGATCAGTTGTGTTTCTGAAAGACATGCTTTCATGAAATACAAACTCTTTCATTAAATGTTGGTGTAAGCCAAGGTAGATAGACATGGGTTTAGTGGATGGTTCTCCAAATCTGTGAGAAATCAGAACTGATCTAAAATGAATGAATTTCTGGCACTGAGTCATGGGACAGGTGTAAAAAATCACAGAATAAATACTTTCTTCCAAAATTAAGCAAGGAAAAAACTGACTAAACTGGTGTTCTGAAAGCTTTCCTCTGGAAGCGTGTTTTCCTGAAGCGTGCCTAGCTGCTTTTTCTGCAAGGAAGCACAACTGCCATTGTCGTCTCAAACCATCACCACCTAAACACAATAGACTAAAACTGAGTGGATCTTACTTTTTTTTTAATTTTTTTTTTTCCCCAGCGTCTTTTTCACATCTCTGAGGGAGAGGAGAGGTACCAACTGCTGCCACTTTTTTGTCCCTGCTGCTCCTTGTCACCCACACTGGATCCTTGTGGTGGGGATCATCATGGGAGTGCTGCCCCTATACGTTGCTAGCCTATAGGGTGGCGGAACATGACACAGTGACAGACTGCCCAGGATACTTGAGGAGAACAAGGGTAGAGGCAGAGCAAAGGACTGGCTTATTTCATAGCAGCCTGGACTCTCTGGGAACCCTAAATCACATCTTACAATAGATGGACAAACAGAAAAGTTCATCCCGCACAGCTGTAATTGAAAGACTTCTAGATATATCGAAACTAACAAAAAGTGTGCTGGGGTTTAAAGCTTCTTTTCAGTCTTTTTAAGAAACTACTTAATATTTTGATGTTTTCAAATGCATTGTACAAAAAAACCTCACCTTTATAGCTTGGAGAAAACAGCAGCACTGCTATCTGGGGTCTTTTTTCACTTGTATTTCTAAGTAAAAGTCACAGTTATTAGAACTGCATGAAGTTAGTGGAAAAAATATCTTTCTTTTTTTTCCCCCTGCTTTTCTACTTCAGGCTGTGTTCTGACTGCCTGCTGGAGCTGCCTAACTTAAGGAATGGTCAAATAATCCCTCAAAGTGATTAAAAATGTTCCAACTCTCCAGCTGCTCTTGTCCCCTTCCCTGAGATGAAATAGTTGATTGTGTGGTTGGAATGTGTCATATTGTGAACGAAGCCTGGTTTGCATAGTTATCAATTTTTTTTCTTCCCCTGTGTATTTAATCCTGACTGCCACAATTAGGACAAACTCTGACAGAGTCTCAGCTGTTGGGCTACAATGCTTAACTGCTGTAAGAGGCACATTGGATCCCCTCCAGTGACACCTGCAGGGTCTTGTTCTTCCTTGACTGCATGGGTAGCAGACAAGGAACCCAGGTAGTCGTCTTCTTCGTACTGCATTGAGGAGGAAGGGCTGGAAGAGGAGTGGACACACCTGGCAGGTCAGCAACCGGTTGTGCAGCTGTTATTGACAACAGTGGCTTGTTTTTTACAACTATGGGATCCTCCTTGAGGACTGAGGACCTCAAGGGAGAGGCAAGATCCATCTCACCAAGTGGGGAAAAATCTTTCCCAGAAGGCTGGCCAACATGATGAGGACAGCGTTAAACTAGAAGTCATGTGGGAGGGAGGTGAGACGACCTGTGATCAGGTGAAGAAGTGGTGATCTAAGTTGGCAAGCCAATGTTGCAGGGTGGACAGGAGAGACCTGAAAACCAACCAAGCAGGACAGAGGGGGCCCACTCCAGGTGTAGGCACACAAAAAAGGAGATGCTGCTCTGAAAGAGGTTCTCACACCCTTTCTGAGAACCCAGCATGGCAGGGAGACTCTCCCTGTGGTGTCTGTACATTAGCGTGCACAGCAGAGGAACCAGGAGGAGTTAGGAGGTCCATATGCCTGCATGATCATGGAGATGTGGTGGAATTGCTTTCACAACCATCATGCGATGGATGTGTACTGGCTCTTTAGTCACGACAGGCCAGGAAGGTAAGGAGGGGCAGTTGCACTTCAGCCCAGCAAAGGGAAGATGATGAAGCAATGAGAGCACCAGGCATACAAGGAGAGGATGCGCAAGGTGGGATTGCTCTGTGTGGAGAAGGTGAGACTCAGCAGGGATTTTGACAATGTGTATAAATACTGAAGGGAGCAGAAGAAGAGAGAGATGGACAATTCTCTGGTACCCAGTGACAGGACAGTATCAAGGGGCACAAACCCAAATAAGCAAAATTCCGCCTGAACACAAGAAAGCACTTTTACATTGAGTGTGGTCACACTCAGGACCAGGCTGCCCAGAGACGTTGTGGAGTCTCCATCCATAGTGATATTCAAGACCTCACTGGACATGGTACTGGGCAACCCGCTCAGAGGTGACCTAGCTTGAGTAGGAGGATTGGACGTGAAGATCTCTGCTTCAGAAGGGAGATTTATCTCAAGTTGTCCCTGCCACCTTCTGCCACTCTGTGATTCTCTGACCGAGGTTACTAATTCTTCCCTCCTTTAGGTCTCTTAGTTGTTAGCGATATTTCCAAGGAATTTAAAATTAATAGAAGAACAATGTACATGACTGGAGTTACCTATGAATGTTCTTCTGCCATATGTACCCCTTTGGAGAAGAGGTTTAATCACTTCAGTTTCACATCCTGCAATTTTAGTTAATACTTAGAGCCTTTAAGGAAATATTAGATAGCTAATTTCCTCTTGAAGTTTCAAGCTGCACATGTCATTGCATAGAAAATCATGGTGAGCAGCTGGGAGTCAATGTGCCATACGCAAATTCTTATGAATCTGTATAATAGAATATATACACATATTATTAATCTTGTAAGACTGATACAAAATGGCACAATACATCTTTTAATTTCACTGAAGATTTTTTTGCAAAATAGGCTTTCATGACTCGTGTTTCTAGAGTGTATGTTTCCATTCAAATTTAGAGCTGGACACGTTTAGGATGAAATTTTGAGAACAGAAGAAAAATAACTTTTGTTAAAGACAACCTTTCATTTTGAGATTTTAAACAGTTTCTGTGAGTACTTTTTATGTAGTCCTGTCATACGATATGTATACTCAGACTTTTTTATTTCTATTTATGTGTCTTCTGGAAATTACCACATTAAAAAAAAGGGGAGGAGGAGAATGGAAAAAAGGATGCTTATGAATATATCCATCTCATTGGATCCCTTCTTTCCTCAAGAAAGGATGGTTAGCTTTTTTCTGGGGACAAGACAACAGTGTCTGTCAGAGCTGTTAGTGAATTTGTTGCTGCTCCTGTTTGGGGCAGACAGTGCCACTTTGCTGTACATTTAATACAGAAACCAGCCCCTCCAGGAAAGTGCTTGACTTTAACCACCTGTTCTCCTGCAAACTGAAAACTGATTTACCAAGCAAATAAACAAGGTAATGGCTTGATTTTTCTGTGGTTTTTTCACATTATGGTCTTAAAGTGTGGAAGCATGAGTCGACAAAGTTCTTAGTTAAAAGCATTTCACCTGCAGATGAATACAGGACAAACACCAAGTGCTTCAGATCTGTTGCCTGTGCAGTACTGAGGTTTTTGTGCTTGGCAACCAGAAGCCTTCTTCTGCCAGGAAGTCAACAGTGATTTCTATCTGAGGACTGAATTCTTGTTATGAATATATGGCAAAAAAAAAAAAATCAGTGTCCGTGGATTCTAGCTAGAGTGCCTGGAATATGTAATTTGCACAAGATGATACTAAAGGTCATTGTCAGGTTAGCAATTACCTCTTGACATCATTTTGACTGCACTTTCCTGAGAAGTTTTGTCTCCTGTGTGGTGGCAACAGCAGCAGCCACAAAATCTCCAAAGCGCAGAGCTGGTGGGAGAATACAGAGTTAGGCATAAAAATAAATGTGTGTCAAACTTGTGTGATTTACGATGCCTCAAAAAATGAGGAGAATACAGTTGTTTCTATAGAATGACTTCAGGCGTTGCACGGAAAAGATTTTACCTTATGTTTGCTAACTGCTAACTAGACTTATGTCTCTGCACCTCAAAATAAAAGTGATTCTCCTTCTGTTTCTGCTTGAGCCAGATGGTGACCAGCCCATCACTGCAAACACTGCAGCAAAGTTCTCGAGCTTTTCTTAAAATGTGCCAGATTAATTGAAATCATGACCTTGCTCTCTGTTGTCAAGAATAAAAAAAGTTAGCAGGGCTTTGCAAGCAGGTCATCGTCTCCTGTACGTTCGGTGTGGGTGCTGTCAGAGCACAAACACCAACCACAACACGTGCTGGAATATGAAGTGTTCTGCTGAGAATCATCACTGCCTTCCAGCAGCTGTTTATTCTTTCTATACTATCCTTATAGTCAGGAAGGAAAAATAGGCTATAGTGCCCTACTACAAGACAGGGTGGGATTTTTTTTAAAAATAAATCAGAAAAGAAACATGAAAATGTCAGCTTAATCAAGCATTTAAATTTTATTAATCAAGTCTAATTTTTATGAGTGCAAATAATCGCTGAAGCTGGACAAATTTGCTCTAGATTGCATCAGAAACATAATTTTAATATTTAATGGCCTGCTGAATTTAAATGGAGAATTATCTTTATGAAACATGCTCTTCATAATTTGCCATTAAATGAGAAATGAACAAATCAACATAAATCTTACATAAAGGTTATTTAACTAAATGTTGGTACTATAAATATTTTAAATGCATTATGCACTAATTTAACAGTCACACACTACACTATATAAAGATGTAGATTGGGTAGAAAGCATTTCTCTCCTGCAGCATAATCGAATGTAATAGTACAAGTGGCAACCTGGGCTACAGCTGAGAGAGACTCTCCATTCTGCAAATAAAATCCCTGCGTCAGAGGTTTGCATGCAGAATCAGAGTTCTCATCCCAGTAGCAGTTAAAAAAACAAATGCACCAAAGAACTTGAATATTTAGGCTGGTTTTGGTCACCTAAAGACAAAACACCAAAATCTCACCCTAGATATCTACAGCATTTAAAAATATTGTGTGTTTTTTTTCTACAATAAACAAATGATTTTTAAATTTCAGTTTTGCCACATTTTTTCAAGTGTAGCCTTCCAATATTGTAGGCATCTAAAATAACATTGAATTTCACTGCACATAGAGGCATTTTTTCTATGAGACCGTTTTAATGATTTTTTTTTTTTGCATTTGCATTTGCATCAAGATTAACATGGCAACAAGATTCACTTGAGAGGTTGAACTGGCTATTATAAATAATCAATATATACAACTAACATCAGTTTAGTTTCTAGTAAAAATTCCCGTAGTCATGTGAGATTTGTATTAATCATTGGTTCAGTTTTCTTTTGCTTTAGCACATTTTAATTCAGCCTAGACTTTAAGAACTTTGGGATTGTACTGCAGTTTTAATGTATTTACCCAAATGTATCAACAACTAGGAAAAAAATAACTGAAATTACAATAATATGTGTATTATATGCATTGTCACATGAAGTACATAACACAGCTTTTTTCTACCAAAAAGCTTGTGAGCTCCGATTTTGAATGTAATAGACTATGTCACACCTACAGGCTTAAAATTATTTGGATAAATGTTGTTTTATGAGAGGAGCGTATCTGGTTCTACTAGAATCTCAAAACTACTTGAAGAGAAGTAATAATAACAGTGAAAACTGATATTGAGCCATTGTGTTGTTAATAAGATAGTTTGTCATGAGGTTTTGTCCAAGAATTCCAGCTCACAAAATTTTGTGAAGGTGTTATTTTTAATAGTTCTGCACAGTAAACTTGCCATTGATATTTAGCCAAGCAAAGAATGTGTTATTGTGTTTTGTTTTGTTTTGTTTTCATTCAGCTGAACTGAAAACGAAGCATTCTGAAATAAGAAAAATCTGACATTTCAAGTGTACAGTACATGTTGAAGCCTTTAGATGGAGACATACTTCAAATAAACACCTAATATTCAGTTCATAGTGCATTGTGTAAATACAAGAGCTAAAATAAATGAGAACTAAATATCAAAAGAAATATCAAAAGAAAAGGACCTACTACTTGTGCCATTTTTATGTTAAAAATGACTTAGTTTTAACTACATTGGCAACTGAACATTGAGGGCACATAAAGCTGACAACAGGAAAAAGGTTACATGTTCTTGTGTAATAAACTGTATTTATAGCCCATGCATGTTGCCAAGAAATATATTATACTGCAAATAAGAATTCTGTTGTTGACATTACGGAACTACATGTAATCAGAAGCATGCATCAAAAGGCATCTGATAGCCATATTAAAGTCTCATTTCCTATTAAGAATCAGACTAAATTACAACATGAGCACTTCCCAGAATAAGCTAACAAAATGCATTCTGTAGGAAGAAATAATTGTATTTCAGTGTCTGTGTAAAAATCAGGAAGTGTTTTAGCAGTAAAGTACTAATGCTTTTCTTTTTAGTCTGCTGTCTTCTGTACTGCAATATATTCAACCTTACTGGCAAGCTTATCACACTAATTATTATTACATCTAGTGGTTCAGTTATCTTGATCATTACTGCAGATGAAATACCCCTAGGTCAAAATATTAGTGGTATAAATCAGGATCGGTTGTATTCTGGATATACTACACTGTTAAATCAGAATCTGTTTGTTTGGTTTTTATTTTCTTTATAAATGTGGTGTAAAAAAAAGGTAGGCATTTTAATTAATCTGTACTTCCTGTAAAGTTTCTCCTTGACAATTCCATGAAAGAAGCTGACGTCACGTTGTGAAAATGAGCACAAAATTGGTGGTGTCGCGGTTTATTGACGATGGACGTCTTTGCTTCAACTTGAGGTACCTGGAAATGACCCAAGAGAGTCCAAGTGGTTTTACACATCCTTCTCAATCCATACACATCTCATAATTTTATATTACATTTACACATAAACGCTGAATTGAGCGACACACAAACATACAGTACAGTTCATGTCTGGCAGTACAAATTAACAGGATGATAGCATGATTCTGACCACATTTCATTGCACATCTAAAATGCATTTAATTTGGAAACAAATTTCATCCTCTCCTTTGTTTTATCTTATGAATGTTAATACCCATATGTGAAAATACAAATGTCTACGGATATTTTGTCACCATAACATGATATAGCATGAAAAGTGTTTTGTTTTTCTTTTGAAACCCCCTATACTTGAAGGACTACATCAAGTAAGTTATAAGCAAACCTTGAGAAGTGCTAATGGAAGTTGGAAGGTATTACTTCACATTAAAGAGGAGTATTAACAGTCCTCAGGATTATCTGCAGAGTTAGTGCCTCTCCTTTTATTTTTTTCTTATTTTGCATATTAGCTCAGAGCAGATAATCTGGTATCGTTAACATTTAAAGTGTCTTCTGTGCAGGTTTTTCTGTTGGATCAGCCAAAGAAATTAAAACAGAAGACAATTTGTGGAGTGACTTGCAATTTGCACATATTGTATGGGAAACAGCAGGCTGATACCAAGAGTGAGGGACCTTTCATTAATAGTGGTGTTAAGTTTCAATGTGCCATTTTTCCATGGAGTCTTTAGATCCAGGACATGTTTTAAAGTTCTCTGCAATCATGAGGTTTGCATTCAATGTTCTTGTAACTAACTAGAATCCAACCACATGCTGCAGGTGTTGAGATTAGACGTCAAAATGAATTATTTTCTCACAAATCCCATCATGTTTGTTAGCCAATGGATCATCTTTAGAATAAATGCAAGTTGTACTTAGTTGCCAGCTTCCTAAGAAGACTGCATTCTAGCCAGAAACACTGGGGTTGTTTTTTTTTGGGTTGCAAACGTGGTGGTTGTCCTTCCTCCCGGTAACCTGCTGTACCTGTCGCTGCTCCAATATCCTGTGGATTATGAATCATATTTATAGACTGAGTTCCTCAAAGAGGGTGGGAATGGACCAGGAGCAATGGCAGTAGGTAAGAATTACACGGCATGCTCCTTCTGATTAATTAACTTTTAATAGGGCTATTTTGCACAGTAAGGATCTTACTTTGCAACATTTAAACATCATTTAAACATCATCTGCTTACTCTTTGGCCGTGAAGCAGCTGATGTGCTGTATTTGGGGCCATCTACGTGTGTTTTTTAAAATGTCATCTGTATTAGTATTACATTCAAGGGACAGTACCAAGAAACAGGTTCTTTCAAGACCTTCTAACAGTATGCGGCATATAAGTCTGTGACAAGTGACATTACAGAAGGTCATGTCACTTTTAACTGCTTGCATTAGATCTTTCTGATTTCCCCAGTGCCCTTCCTTTGTTTGATTAATACTACTTGATTTCAAGTGAGGTATCGGAAAGCATAATTTAGAGTGGGTATTCTAGGGGCAATCTGAGATTTTTGCTGTAGAACTTTTAATAACATAACTCCAATGTTTCATTTTATCTTCATGTGCTTTTTCCTGTCCTCCCTCTCTCCCTCTGCCTCCTTCCCTGTCTCCTCCCTCCCCCAGGTACAATGCTTAACACAGAGATCCGAATAACTACCGTGTTCCTTCAAACCTAAGCAGCACATGTGCACTTTATTTGAATAGCAACGAGGCAGAATCAAAGGAGAAAAAATTCCATTGTGCGATTTTTTTTTCTACAGAATTCCTGTGACAATGTTAAACTGAAATCTGTAGCTCAGATCCACTGTGTCTCTCTTGAACAGCCTTGCTTTGTTCTGCAGAAATAGATTTTATTTCAATATACAGCTTTTGTAAGGCTTCAGTGTACCGATGCTTAATATATTATAAGATCATGAAGAATCTACTTGTTTTAATTTCTGTCAAAGTTCTGAAAACACTTGTTTTGGTGGTTTGATAAATTGTATTATTGTGTCCATATTGTCTGAATGCCTTTTTTTTTTCTTTTTACTCTTCCTTTTGAATTTCAAGACAAGTGAAAGCATGGGCTCTATTTCATACACTTTGAAGAATCATTTCTGCATCTTGGGCATAGGAACACTTTTACTACATTGTATTTTGATACAATAATGGAATCTGTTTTCCTTTCCAGATAATTCAATACTCAGAAGCTCAATGTAATTGATGATATGACTAACCTAGAACAAGAGCATAGACTGGCAGTGGCTTTTGAATTAAAGCATGGAATGGAGGAGCTGGAAATCTAGGCTCAGACCTGGGTTTCAAGTGATTTCAAAGGACTTTTTATGTCCCTTGAGCAAGTTAACATTTTGCCATTCTATAGAAGCTTGTAAAATAGTTTGAGATCATTAGATGGGGAAGAAAAAAAAAAAAGTGAGTTTGAAGTATTATTATCCAGATAATTTAGAATGGGTATTGTCATGCAAGTGATTTCAGTGAGGTGCCATCATTTGCAACAATTTTAGAGATTTCCAATTCAACTAATTGTCTCCATGCCAACTTTAGCGCTTCTGTGAGATAGGCATTCTGCTGTTCAGTCCTGTCAAGACAAGGAATTTCTGGATGTACATAAAAGAGATCTTCAAGTGTCTGGGGAATATTAATGTTGAAAAGTAAGAGACCTAGTGAGTTTAGTCAGCCCCAGGCGTAGGCAGCATCTGAGTCAACAGATTCAGGTTTATACCTTGGGCTTTAGTCACCTAATAATGTAATTACAGATTTTTTTTTGCGTGTGGCAAAACAGATTTAAGAGGGTTTCCATCTCACCGCCACCCTTAACAGCTTGTTTTCATCCTCCCTTCTCAGTTCATGGTTTCCTCAGTAGAGCTGATGCCACGCTGACGGAAACTGTCCCGATTAAAAGTTTTAGGCTGGATTTTTTTGAAGAACTTGATCAGCCCAGTGATGTAGTTTACAGCTCAGCTTCCCGAACACTTGGAGCAGCCCAGGGAAGGTCATGTTGAGCTACCAAGAGAGGAGAGGAACAAGGACATGATGCAGGTACATGGGAAACTGAAAATGCCTATGCATCCACAGGGAGGTCCATGAAGTTGGGACCTCTTGGTCACCTCCAAGTGAGATGTGTAAAGTGACGTACTGAGCCAAGCAGGAGCTGACAAGCATTTCAACAACATGCTCTCAACGTTTCCCTCCCTTGGTGCTGAGAAGTGTGACCATCCCAAACTCCTTGGGCACTGTCTCCAACCCCCTTTCTTTAAAAAGTGGAGCAGAGCTGGTCTAAATGGGGAAACAGAGGAGAAACTGGTGAGGGAGGCTTCTTCTTCACAGATGCTGGCCAGTGCACAGCCTTGGTTCCATCTTCAGCCTGGGGGGATTCACAAATACATCCTCCTGCCTGGCATCAGGTCAGAGGCTGCGGAAGATGTGGTCAGTCAGGCTCCTCCTGATAAAATTGTTCTTTGGGGCAGGAAAGAATTCAGGAGTAATTCTTCTTTAATTGCTCGAGGCATGCTTCTTCCTTGGGCTTCTGGACATGCTCACTCTTCACTGTTTCCTTGTGTTTCTGGTCTTTCTTTTGATTCCAGGCTCCAGGGCAGAGTAGACAGGATTGGAGGCTCCATCCCCGGCTCATTGATAGAGCTGTTTTGGGACTGAGTTCAAACAAGGATGGGCAACTGAGACTGGATATGTTTTGGACCATGCAGTTGACTTGTGTGTATGCACAGTGGTCTCTGCATGTTTCATCGATCTATGTCATGTTTACATTTTGCATGGGGCCATGTAACATGATTAACTGGGATTTTATTGATGGTTGAGCTAGCTCAGAGGAAGGCACCTTATGTGCACACTTCTCTTTTTTAAGTTCTTCTCTTTACTATATTTGGCTCTTGGATAGTGTTAAAGTCCCTTTAGATTTGGACTTGATGAGAATATCCTTGGAGCTGTGTTTAGGGGAGTCATTCTGAAGTTATAATTTTAATGTGTTGTCTTAAATGACAAATACACTAAAACATTTGTAGCTTCACCTACATAACTAAGTAAACTATAATTTTAGTTGGTGGAAAGTCTGTAAAATAGACAGAAGTATTAATGTGCGTCAACAAGTTTCTCCTTCTCTTGTCTCTTTTATGCATTTTTTGTAATACATAGGATACACTTTTTGCATCCATAATATGACAGAGGACTAGGTGGATCTCTGCTGACCTTCCTTGTGGAAGTTCTTATATCCTAATAAGTACTTGCATATAAATAGTGATATAAAAAGCCACATTATTTTCTGCTCACAGGGAGGCAGAACTTTACTTCAGTTGCACCAGCAGCACATTTTTCCCCTTGGTGAGGCTGAAGACTTGATGACAGTGTTATGAGAGAGGTATTTGTGAGTTGAATCTGCCACTGACCATCGTCAGAAAGTCATTTAATCTCTCTGTGGGCTAGATTTAATAGTGGTTCACTTCATGTTGTGATAAATAATTATTAATATTTGTAGAAGTAATTGAGTGCATGTGTATATTTCATAGTGTTAGACTGAAGAGACTGTTTGAATTGAATAACAGGTAGATGTGGACACTTGGCAACTGCAGCTTGCAATAAATGTGCAGAATGTTAGATGCACAGATTGTATAAAATCACTATTAAAAAACACAGTGCTAATGCTGATAGAACATATGTTATATATAATTGTTGTAGATCACAAGGAGATAAGCTAGTATGAATTTATTCCCAGCTTGGTATTCTTCAAAAATCTCTCGGTGAATGCTGTAAACTCTATTAAAAATATTGCACGTTTTTGTAGGTAACAGTAAATTTAAAGCAAGCATTTGTGTATGCTGTATGGGGACCAGTGGAGCTGACAAAGGATTCCTTCAGTTAAAACAATCGTACATTGAATTTTGAACTACCTTTTAAATACTTAAATTGTCAAGCAGGCGTTTTGTACAGGAATGGTTTTCAGTATATAATTCCCTAATGTAGGTCAATTAAAGCTACAACACTTTCCTAAATTTGAATCTGTAGATCAAGTGTTTTTTCCTGGTTGTACGCTTTCCTTCTGTGCATTTATTTCAAATGTTAATAAAGTTTTCATCTACAAAAGGTTTAGAATTGACAGAACAAAACTCTTCCTTTTTAAATCATGACAACTACTACTGTTTCTGTCTGCAGGTAGTGGAGGACATGCTAGAGGACGAGGAAGAAGAGGATGACAGAGATGACAAGGTAATTATCTTTCCTAGCACTTGGGTATCTGGGGATGGGAGAATTTAGACATGACACTGTTTTTACAGACAGTTAAAAAAGGAGGTGAAGTGTTTTAGTCCAGAAAATTGGACAGAGCTGTTTATCATCCTAACAATGCTACAGTGTGTTGCAGGAAAGGATAGAGGACTATAAATCCTGCCTTTTTTTTTCTCTTGGTCCAAAGCTGGGTCAAATATTTTTTCTGCCAGGAACAAAAATAATTCAGCCTGTCTGGAACTTGATAGCTCTTGTGAAGATAACTGCAGTGACAACTGTTTTTGAAGGACAAAAATTTGTCCTGTCTTGAGTATTACAAATAGGGCTGCACTTTGGGGGAAAAAATGGTGTAAAAATAGCAACTCCATACTGGTTAAAGATGGGATGTTGATGTCTATAATTTTCAAAGAATGGCTGAAATGTTTCGCACTCTGTATGACATTTAAATAATCACAATTCTCATGGATGGCCGCTTGATTGGAAGTTGGCGTCGTGGCCAGGAAAGCTCTTGCGGATCGTTCAGCTATTCGAGCAAACACAGTTTGGTTTGGAGGCTGCCGGTTGGGCTCGGGGCTGCAGCCACACGGTAAATAACAGCTCATTTCCACGTCTTATCGAGCCGAGAGATGGGACTGCTCGGATTGTTTGTCCCTTGGGGAGAGGGAAAAAACAGAGAAAATAAATTAGAATGACCTTGCGCCACTGAAGCGATGGCCAGCGCTGGCGGGATGGCATTCTGGCAAGATGAGTGCAGTGAAGAAAGCCCCGATGTTGCTGCTGTTTTCATACTGGGAAGGTGGTATTTGTGGAAGAAAATAAAAGGAAAAAAAAATAGATAATTTTACAAGTACTTTGAATTAAAATACAGCTGATTTTCACCTTCACATGTGTTCCCCCAGTTCTGTTGTAGTAAAGCAATGATTTTTTTTTCAAGAGGAGAAAAACAGTGTATCTTAATTTATGCCCTTGACCTTTGTTTCTAGTTGAGATGTACAGTTATATACCACTGTAAGAATTCATATGCTGACAGCAGCATTTGAAATGTCAGAAAATTCGCCATGATTAGTTAATCCCTTGAATGATTATTTTTCTGTTAGCTAACACCTAGGATCTGAGATGATAAAAAAGAGTATTTTCCTCATTCTATTCCTAGCTCAAACATTTTACAATTGACAGAAAGTTATTATGTGAAATTCTTCTATACATCACTTAAATCGTTAGCTACATCATTTCAGAATCGGCCAGCACTGTAGTAACAAAACCTTTTACAAAACACATATGTGATGGTTTGTAACACTAAATGATATGAGCATACACTTCTGGCAATAAAATATATGATTTATTGCAAAGGTCAGTCATGTAGCTGTGGAGAGCTTGTATTTTAACTCAACATGCTGGCTTTGAATCATCATTTCTCTTCTGATAAACACTGATCTGCCATACACTTGAAGCCATTTTCTCCCATTTCTTCCTGCTTTATTATTAGAGCTGGTGCAAAAGTATCATCCCAGTAGCGTGTGTGTTCCTGGATATTTTAATAACTGTGATTAGTTTACAAAGAATACTGCTTGACTGCTTGTAGTTTAAGCTAGCCTATGTAGTTATGGCTTAGCGGCTTTTGGAAATTGCTAAACAAACTCCTTTAAAAGGGAAGATGAGGGTGGGGGTCAGCTCCCCCAGCCCCCGTTCTCTGGGGATTAATGGATGCCGGGCAAAACGTACCCAATTAGAAATATCACTCTAGGTTTCAGTGTTGTGATCTAATATGCAGCTTTCTCAAACTGACACCAGAGTTCAAACATTTTTCTAGATCTAGTTACCAAGGTTGAATAAAAGTGAGTACTGACATTACCATGTGCATTCAGGGAGCCCTTTTATTGAATATTTAAGAGCTGTCATTCTATACAGAAGGTGTTTAGTTTGATTTTTATTAATTCAAAGCTGTCTTCATTATTGCAAACATTTTGAGTTCTCGTGATTCAATATGCTCTTTGAATGGAAAATAAAATTACACTTCTTAAAATAAGCATGTATAGACTACCATATACATTCAGTACTCTTCATAGTGGGCATTATTTTGCACTGGGCTAAACTGTAAAACATAAACGTGTAGTTAGGACTGAGTCATTCATCATTAGAAGCTCATAGGGTGCTTTTTCCTTTCTGGTGCACTAGACATACTCTATTAACTACGGCTATTCCTCTTACATCTTTTTGTCAAAATGGAAGGGTGCAGTTGTGTATTATTCTAATTCATATGTGTGTTTCCTTGAAGCTGTGTGCAAAATGAAGTTTTGTGAGAAAACGAATGCACATTTTGTAACACCAGCTGGTTGTGGCCTCTGGCTTTTATTACTTCTCTGGTTTTTTTCATGTGGTATAATAGAAAAATCAGGTAAATGGGCCTTCTTAGGCGATAAAAGTAAAAAGATTAATAAATGTGCCAAAGCCTCACTTTAATTGAAACTGAAGCATATGTGGCGAGTATGTAAAATATGTCCCAGATGTTTGAGCATGGCCAGTGTCTTTGCTTTCCCTGATTACCACGACGCAGCTATTAGTCCTGTAACCTTTGGACTTAATGGTAAATGGGGTATTACATGGCACAGAACCGGAGCACCTGTTTCCCATTCAGTAAAGACCCCTGGAAGGCTTTACCTAAGCCTGCCCATATGTTTTCACTTAGCAGATTGTTGGGCGATTATGAAAAGTGTCTTTCTTTAGAGCCAGCTTAGATTTTAGCCACTTGCTCGCAGTGAAGGGGCAACTCTTCGGCTACTTGATGAGGTCCGTGTGGGCGAGCACTGATGTAGGTTACAGGACGTTGTTCGACATCCCTAAATCGCAGAGTTACAGAAGTAATAAACTGAGAGATGATGAATGCTCAAATGTGTGTAATTAGTTAAGGTAATGCACTTTATTAATAGTGGCGTGTGATACAGAGAGGAGTTTGACAAGGTAGATTTGTACTTACAGTGTTACTTGCTCTCATTCTCATGTTCTGGATTTTCATAACTTTTTTCCCACCCTCTGCTGCAATTAAGGTAGACAGGACTGTCAATTTAAGGTCATAGATTTTTTTTTTTCTTTCTTTTTTTTTTTTTTTAACCAGAGAATGTTAATTTTCATTTTCAGTTGCAATATGACTAATGAACTAAAATGGCAAATACACTTCTTGTATCATTTATGAAGTGGTGCTCAGCAGTAGAGCGCTCTTTTCCATTTTTGTTTCTTTGTCATATTGTGTATTTAGGAACTGGAAAAGATGCTGTAGTTTGTTTGGCTCAGGCTTTTGTCCTTAATTTGATACTGGTTTTTCCAATAAATAGCACTGGAATCTGCTTTCCATGTGTTCTGTTGTTGCTATGCCAAACACAGATTTACAGTTTAATCTGATTTCTATCTCACCTCTCCTTTTTTTTTTTTTTTTTTTTGGCTCCCTTCCAAACACTGGCTTACACCATATCTTAGCGAATAAGGGTCAGTTAAATTACATGAAGTCAATTTATCAACAAGCTACCAGAAGGATTTTTAAACTGTTATGTATTAATAATGTAGAGGTCAATATGCATAATCTATGTATATATGAGTTTAGTTTGTTATATAAGAAGTTCAGATATGCTTTTCTAATAGCTTTGTTCTTTGAACAAGCTCCAGATAAGATTTCAGATAATCACAAAGAATTTCAGCTCAGCATGTTGTGGAAAGCTCTCAACATCAGGCCAGCGAGCAATGCTGCAGTTGCAGATTTAAGTGGAGGAAGGTGCATGGTACTAGCACTATTTTATACTACCTTTTTATTAACAGTATCTTATTAATACAAAATACTCAAATCATTTGCACCTTCAGCTACTCTATCTTTGGTATTTCATTCTTTGAAAAGTTCTTTGCAGTTCTCAGTCAATGAAGTTCCATGATAACTAGAAGCTTTTACAATGAAAGATACTTGAGTCAAATTAAAATATGTTTTAAAGCTTTTAATCATCCCGGCTGAGAGGTAACAACTTTGTTTTCAAGCCAAGATGCTTCTGTAACCTGTCTCAGAAGCATGCCCTGCATTTCTACCATGAGTAGATCATGAGCAGGAGGAAAGACGATACTGACGTAGCCTATATTTTTATATTCTATAAAAGAGAAGATAGTAATCTATTGTAGTGGCACTTATTTCCTATAAAATAAATGATGGGAAAACAATAAAGAAAGGTGGAGTAAGTGGAGTGAAGAGAAAATTTCAGAATGAATAAATCCATAGGTTCACCTAGAGCTTGATTTCCCCATTACATTCTACATGAACACGGCACCTAAATACTAACCATACCTAAAACACTAACATTAGCTTCCAGTGAAAACTGTAGCTGCATATATGCTGCCCCCTAGTCCAGGCTGGGATGCAGGGATGGAGAGCAGCCCCCAGGAGAAGGACTTGGGGGCACTGGGCTGAGAGATTGGCCATGAGCCGCCATGTGCGCTCGCAGCCCAGAAGCCAATGGTGCCCTGGGCTGCATCCCCAGCCCCGTGGGCAGCAGGTCTGGGGGGATCCTGCCCCTCTGCTCCGCTCTGGTGAGACCCCCCTGCAGTGCTGGTCCAGCTCTGGGTCCTCAGCACAGGACACACATGGACCTGCTGGAGAGGGGCCAGAGGAGCCACAGGAATGATCCGAGGCTGGAACAGCTCTGCTGGGAGGACAGGCTGAGAGAGTTGGGGTGTTCAGCTGGAGAAGAGAAGCTCCGGGGAGACCTTAGTGCGGCCTTTCAGTGCTTAAAAGGGGCCCATGAGAAAGATGGGGACAGACTTTTGAGCAGGGCCTGTTGTGATAACACAGGGGGTGATGGTTTTAAACTAAAGGAGGGGATTCAGGCCGGACATGAGGGAGAAATTGTTGGCCCTGAGGGTGGTGAGAGCCTGTCCCAGGTTGGCCAGAGAGGTGGTGGATGAAGCATCCCTGGAGACATCCCAGGCCAGGCTGGACGGGGCTCTGAGCAACCTGAGCTGGTGAAGATGTCCCTGCTCATGGCAGGGGTGGCACTGGGGGAGCTGGGGAGGGCCCTTCAACACAAACCATCCTGTGATTCTATGGTGTGGACTGCTTCAGCCCACACGCTGGAATATTAGCTGATGATGTTTCTGATCATTAGATCACCCTAAAGTCACAGCCATAGAGTTACTTTTGCCTGGATGCACCTTGGATCATTTGCAGAGATTCTTCCACAATGAGCAGTTTTCATCCTGCCCTGTCATCGGGCATCAGATGGGCTTCTTCATGATCAAAGTGTGTACCTTTGAAAACAGGTGGTGTCAACAGCCTTCTGAGAGATTTAGTTTTAGCAAGATCAGGCTTCTTCATCTCAGTGCAGTCTTGAAATACTATCAAAATTAGGGGAGTAAAATGAGTATTAGTGAGATCAGAATCTCAGATTTATATCTGAAGTTTGGCACTTGAGGAGGTGTGTGTGTATGATGGTCCCTGGGGGACTGTGAGTCTACAAATTGTTGAATGAATTACACTCATCCATGCACATGTTTTTTTTCACCTGTGACTAATATAATGTGGGTAATGTTCTTCATTTATTAAGTCATCCAAGTATAATTCAATAAATTGTGAAATCAAGTGAAGAATATGTCTTAATTATGTTAGCTCTTTCAGGATGTGACATAATTTTGCCCTACATTTTTCCTCTACCCTTAATATTATTTCTTTCTCATAACTAAGCAGATTGAATTTTTTTGAGACCTAGCGAAGGTTTGTTTTCACCTAGCTCCTCAAAAACTGATTTTATAGAAGAGGATGTAGTTAAAAAATCTCTATGGTCTTCTCTGTGACCGAGGGGAGAGAAATGGTGAGTGTTGAAGGAAATGACCAAAAGCTTTTATTGCCAGGTTCTCCTTGAAACCTTCTTACCTGTGCAGGTTGGCTCCAAAGGCATCCGTTACGTGGCTTTAAAACTAGTGAGCATGGGCCATTCCTCATTCTCTAACAGAATTTTTAAATGTAGTTACAGAATCATGAGATCTGGGTTCTGATTAAGCTGCTGCCATGAACCACTTGAGACTGTAAGCAAGCCATGTAGTCACTGATACATGAGTATTTGCCAGCCACCTGAATTTTTCTTCAGGTTTGTTCGTAGCTCCGCATTTTATCATCCTGAAGAACAGGCCCAAACACTTGTTTTAGAGAAATGCCTTTTGCGCCTTTTCTATAGCAAAGTATGGGGTCCTTAATACAGATCGAGCCTCCAGCTCAGTCCCACAGAAAGCAGAGATGGTAAGGGGTAAGGCACGACTTTGGAAACCTGATAGAAGAAATGCGAACTCTACCTGTTAAGCTATGTGTGTACCTTTCCCTTCACTAAAATGCTTGTAAGAAAAACCGCGATTTCAACTACAAAAATTTGCCAGGGCAGTGGATCAGGTATTGCTGTGCTTTATGGAGGAAGATACAGGAATATGGGAAAATAGATTGCAAGATTTTGCAAACAATATGCATATATTAGTGGTGCGGTTTGAAGTATCTGTGTGTCAGTAGGAGATTTTATATTGGTTACTTAATGTTGATGTGTGGATCAGTGATGAAGTTGCTGGACAGATCATCCAGGCAAAATAGAATCTTGACAAAATGAAAGAGGCACCCCCACCCCAAAGAGTTTAAGTGCAAAGCTGCTCCTAGAAGAGCATGGTATGGAATTACGAAGTTGGCATTGTGCAGCAGCATCTATGAGGACACAACGCAACGTGGTAGAGGTTCACCTGCTGGCAGATAAAGAGGTAAATTTGGTGTCAATAAAGCTTGTGGACAAGCAGTGCATGTAACTAGTTTCATTCTACTTCTTTCTCATTTTGTCAATGTGAATTTTGTGCATTTATTGATAACTACTAGAAAAGCTCCAAAGGCAGTTCACTAACGCAGGTTGTCCCATTAATGAATTACTGTGGTCATCTGCTGCAGAAGCTTTAATTACACTTCCATTCAGAAAGGCAACTGCTTCCACCCATTCCAGCAGAAGTCTGCAAACATGCAGCTCCTAACTAGCAGATGTCTAAGTGCCCAGAGACTTTGCAACAGGAGTTTTCTTACCAGACACCTTCCCCTCCACTGCCCTGGAGTATACATGTCTTTTGGGGAAGAAAAAGTGCATGAGAATACTGATGGATCAGGCGACATCATCTCTGCCAAAAAATGCTTCTGCCCAGTCCTCTGTCTTGCAATTTCACTTCCCATTTTCTGTTTGACTAGAAGTTAAAGCAGCCCTTTGCTGCTTTGTTTTTTGTATCTCCTTGTTTTTGTGTCAGCTGTGCACTGTATATCAGATGTGCTTATTTTCCAGTACTCACAGTTCAGCTTTAGAGATGATTCTTTAATCATGGGAATTTTCCATTGAGACAATTCTGTAGATTTCAAAGCATAAAGTGCAGGGAAGAATATATTCATTTGCAGTGTGGAAAACTTATTTATTTTTATTGATATCTACTCCCTTGCACTTGCAGAGACTTGAAAATAACCAGAGAGACAAGTGACTGCCATGTGGAGGATGAGGCTTTCCTAATTCCTGTGAAACTCTACCCCTTTTTGTGCAGTTTATGCAGCTTGGTGGGAGGTCTGGCTGGGAGAAGAGGCAGCAGTCTGCCAGCCTTTTGTAGAAAATTGCTGAAGCTATGTTGCTGATTCGTGAATTCCCACCTTTGTCCTCTCAGAGCATCCTCCAAGTGGGGCAAGCACCTGGAACCAAGTGCTGGGGTGGGCGGTGGGTGTCCTGTGGATTTACTGACTTTTCTTTTGAGCCATATGCCGAAAGTAGAGATGTCCACCCGTGAGCACTGTGGGACCAGCTCCAGGTCGAGGAGCATGTGGGAGCGAGAGCAGGATCAGGCAGAGAGAGATGCAAATGTAAAGAAAAAACAACACGTAGGGACATCTTAGGGATTGGGGTGTCTGGGCGCTGGGCAGGCAGGGATGTGGGGGAGGATGCTGAGATCTGCAGCAGGAGAATGGAGATGGGGAGAGGCCACGGAACCTGGTGGAGGGGGCTGGGGGAGCAGGCGTGGATTGAGCATCCGTGGGGAAGTGCAGAACTTACCTTAAATCCCACACAGGTTAATTTCAGAGCAGTTGGCTTCGCCATCTCAGTAGCGCTTTGAATGTAGTCTTCCGTGTACAATTTAGATACGCTCGAAAATTAGAATTTATGGCATATGGAAAAGCAATAAACAGTTGGTTTAGTGCTCTGGCTTGGTATTAAATGTGGCTTAAGGACTGGGGTGGTATCTGTCTTATCTGCATGATCAGCAAATGCACGTTTGACTGGTTTGGGAACAGATGAGGTAATACAATAGGTTAACATACATCTGTAGCAGTCCGATAATGCAGTGTTTTTATTGATTGTCTAACTGAGTAACTACACTGGGTATTAGGTTTGCTTGTCACAGTGCTTAGTGCCTGGGGTAGTTGAGCAAGTTACTTTTCCACTGAGTTGACCCCAAAGTCCCAGCGTCTTTCAATCAAACTCAGATTTCATACACTGGCAATTACTTTACTTTTCTAATGGGCTATATTAAAGAAAATGTGTCACCTTTTGCACCATGTAATACTAAATCAGATCAGAATTCATGCACAATTATGTCAGTGGAAATCTAATATTACAGACCTGCTTATCTGGAGATAGCACATGGAAAAATAAACTTGCACAACTGACAGATTTACTTGATTCTATAGATAAGTTATTTGTAAGTAACTGAGCTGAGAAATGTGTATGGATTATTTTCATATGTCTCAAAAAACATATAAGAAAAACGGCTAATAAATATTTAAGTATCGTTTCTTTCTTCTTTCTCTTTCTCCTGTTTCCTTTCCCTTTTTATCTCTTCTTGGCCTGCTCAAGTGCTGAAATAACAAAGTCCAGGATGGCAAAAAGAGATTTTATGTTAGCAAACTGGTTTTGTTCCCAAGGCTAGCAAGTTTAGAAAAACAAAATGGACACCATTGGTTTATGTAGTGTCACAGATATCTAATGGCATCTAGGTAACACAGAGCTCTGAGAAAAAAAGCATTCTGTTGAAAAGGTATTGCTTTCTGTTTCTCTTTAACAGTGTGAAAAAGTCAAAACACCGTTGCTAATCTGAAGCTTTCTTGCAATCAGAAATAGTAATTTAAGATCAGTTGCTCAGCAGATGTGCTTTTTAGTGTTTTACACAAACGAATGGTGCAAATCCTCCTACATTCAGCATATATGGCTGTGCATTGTTATCCCTTCAGTGTATGGTATTAGCTGTAACTTAAAATTAAGCATACAAAAGATGTTTGTTGGCCTTTAATTATTGCTTGATGAAAATTTTAAATACCAATAGTGAAAGAGTAGACAGAAATAACTTGGAACACTTTCTCTGCTGCTGAGTAGTTTGCTAATGTGTGGTTGGATTTTTAAATTTTTTTTTAATTTGGGGGAAAGTTGAAATTCATGTGTATGTTTATGTCCACCAAAACATCTTCTTGTCTATTCTGTGAAATCCCAGGTTGCTTTCCTTCCCACTCACAAAGAACAAATGATGCCTGAATATTTTACATCAACGCATAGGATATAGTGAAGATCACAAAACAGTTTATTCTGCTATCTTCCTGAAGTATAATACACACCCATGGATTTTGATAGAGGAATGGTTTGCATAGTTGTGGTTTCTGGAAGGCCTATTAAAAATTAAGATTGTACAGTCTGTTCAGGGAAAGCTTGAAGCTGCTTTATCAGAAATTACATTACATGATGTTATAGGCCAAGAGCCAGTTGGTTACTAAATAATTTTTTCAAACAACTCTTACGTTCTGCAATCATTTTCACCCAACTTCCTCAGGATACATTGATTCAGAAGAAAATGTGTTCTAGCATAATTATTTTTAAAAATAAAAGTCTTATGCTGCATTTTGAAGTCTTATTGTATAAATACAGAAAATTCATTTTCTAGAGATTTTTTTTTTCCCAGTGAAATATTTGATAATGGACTGAAAGTGTTCAAATGACAGCTGTATAGTCCTTTTGTTGGTTTGCGTTTGCAAATCAGTGCCTGCAAATTCAGGAGAGGAACTGCAATGGCTCACTGGAAGTTGTTCTAAAACAAAACTAAAAGTGCTTTTCAAAATAATCTAATCGGGAATGTAATTAACATTTTCTGGAGCACAACCCACCAAACAAGCAAGGTGGCCTACCTTAAGGTGTGAAGGGCATCCTGATATGGTCAAAGAAGAGCACAACCTCTTCTTGGGAGCCTGTTGGAAGATGCAGGGAGAGGTTAACATGTTTTATAGCTCCAAGTTACTGTTTTGATATGGAGCTCTGTCACCAAAATAGAAATTACCTATTGAGTCTGAAGAAATACCATTTGCTTTTAAAAGTAGGTCAGCATTAAAATGCAAGGAAAAGTGGAACATTTTACAAGATTTGACAAAGTCTGTAGAACAGAGCCAGATTTCATTTTTCCAGATGACCAAATCAAAGTAGTTACAAAAGATAGAGTGTAATTATTGAACTCTAGAGAGTTTTTTCAATTACATGTTTTGGGCATGTAAGTTATTTTTCCTGCAAATACACTGCTTATTTTTTATTGTCAGAACAGTGGAAGAAACTTACTTTGCTGATGCTTTTAATTTTTAAAAATTTTCTCTGTCTTGGGAATCAAATCACTGATTTCCCACCAGTCCCCAAATCCTGAACATTTTGCTCTGCAATTCATGTTTTGATGCCAACTGCTGAGGTCCTTAACCAGGACACTGGAATGTCTATTTTATTCAAAGTTTATCAGGGAAAAGAAACAGTTTTAATATTGTATTTCCAGGTCATTCACAAGTATTACTGGAAGTACCTCAAGCACACAGGAATGTTTGACAGACTTTTCTTCTTTATTCTCATTCCAATTCTGAGACATTTTAGTGTGTGATTTCAGATGGTTAACGTTCAGCAGTCTATCCGTGTGTCCTGAACTAGGGTGGAGAAAGAAAGGTCTTTTCTCCTTCCTTTAAACATTTATTCTGTGTATTTCCTTTGTGTTGACTAAGTGTGGTGCCAAAGCCCAGGGGAGCAAGCTTGTGAATGGTGTCATTTGTCAGAAGTATTAATAGTTCCAGGAAATTACTGTTTGATGAGTGGAGTAACTCTTTGAGCAAATATGGGGAGTGTGAATCAGGGGAAAAGGTGCAGGGAAGGCAGAGGGGAAAAGAAAAGGAAAATGTCTGTACGCTGTGGGTGAAGAATTTGCCAGGACATTGTCCGCAGAGCTCTGTTTGTAGAGCATTTCTAACATATAGATACAATATGTGTGAGTTATGTCTCTGAGATGATAAGGACAAAGCGACTTTGGAATTTGTGGCCAAGTTAATACAGTTCAGTACACAAAGGTTTTTGGGGTTTTTTGCCCCACAAAATACAATGAGGTCCAGAAAACCCAAGTGAGTTGTGTTCACAAACCCTTTGGGTGGAAAGGATGGCCAGAAGCATCCGGTCTCTGTATTTTCACTACCTATTGCTTCAAGATCCAAGGTTAAAACAGAATTGTATTGAAATTTGATAAAAAGAATTTGACAAAAATGGACCACAAACTCAACTAAGACATTTTAGGGCAAGAGGTAAGAATAGCAAAAAGAGGACAACTTAATCAGCTGAAAGACATAAGGGGAATAGGAAGAGATTTCTGCTTTAGCAATTAAAAAGAAAATTCCAAGGAAACAATGTACCCCTACTGCATTGAGGAGGGAAATAAAACTAGTTGTTTAATAACTACCTGGTTTTGGTGATTCTTTAAAAATGTTTTCAGCAACAGAAAACAGGCAGAAATACCAGTTGTAAAGAAAATATGCCACATTTCTAAAGACTGTTTTGGGGGCATATTCAGCAGTGATGCTTAGACTATTAAGGAAACTATCTAATAATATTACTGCTGTACTGACATTTATCATTCCAAAGTCATGGCAAAACACAAAAGTGCTCAAAGGTAGAAGTGGGTTATACTTCTATTTTTAAAACCGAAGAAGGGATTAATCCTGACAATTACTATTATTTTAATCTGTTGTTCTCTGTAAATGATGGAACAGGCTTGAAGACAAAAGTGACCAAACATGGATGTTTTTTCCTGTATTCAAACAGAGAAACTAAGAGGATTTCATGACAAACCCTTGGGACCATTGGCATCAGTGAGCACCACATATTCTGTGTGCTGCCCAACTTCTCTATCTGAAATCCTTAAATTATTTGCAGATCATGATGTTTACCGCACATATTTACAATCCCAGCCACCACTATTAGAATTATGATGTAAATCTATGTTTCAGTTTCAAAGCTTGCGATCATTATTCTTGATTGAAGTGGTCCTCCAAAACCAATGTCAGGACTTGGGCACCAAAGATGGTTTCTGTACCTCCTTTCAGCTTCCCAGGAAGGCAAAGTGGGTTGGAGGAATTAGTTTTCACAATCTGAGCACAAAAAAACATTCAGAAAATATAATATTACCTTTTTAAAAGACAGTAAAAAATAAAATAGAAGAGTCTGCATTCAGTGGGAGCCTACCACATGCTTTTTATTTCATTTTCTTTTCTTTTTAAATCTTGAATAAGGTCATTTACAAGGACGAGGTCTGTAATGGCTTCCAGGGAGTCAAAAAGAACGTATTTTCTCAAGGATTAAACTAAACAGCAGAAATATTGTTACCATTATTCTCCAGTAATGTCCTGCTTTGCTTTGTCCATCATTTATCTAGAGAAGGGTTAGAGCACTCCAACACCCCTCTGCCACCTCGACATAGAAGTCCATACCATCCACACGCTATATATTTCTTCTGGACACTGCCAATATCTTTATTCTGAGCTGCATCCTGACAAAGCATGTGAGGACAGAAGGCAGAAGCACAGCCAGAGTCCTGGCACGAATTTACAAATACAATATACAAGACAGGTTGCCTGCTGTTAGGA
This sequence comes from Caloenas nicobarica, assembly GCF_036013445.1. NCBI lineage: Eukaryota > Metazoa > Chordata > Aves > Columbiformes > Columbidae > Caloenas > Caloenas nicobarica. Next base: position 83,666,047 of record NC_088284.1, on the reverse strand, counting down.
CTTTGAAAAGTTTCCATGCTTAGGAGATCTTTATTTTCTTCCTTCATCCCTCCTCATTTCCATGTATAAGTCTTCCTACTCTTACACTTCGAGAGAAGATTGAAACTGTGATTAGATATGCTAAATTACCTCCACCACGAACTACATATAATTTGCAGCATTTAGTTATTGCTGTTTTACCGGTTTAGCTGTCTATTTAAACAACTTTAATGGTGGCTGAGTTTTTTTAAATGTTTATTGAAAGTAACGTTTGTTGTAGCAGTAAGGAAAATTGAATGTGGTGTAGACAAGATTAAAACATATTGATTCTTAATAATATTTCAGGTGAATAACTTGGATCATTCTTTTAATAATACACATTCTTTCTAATTAAGATACTTCTGTGTTGCTCCATAATATTAGACAAGATGGGGAGAACTCAGTGCAACTCTGTTGCTGGAATCTGCCAGGAGGATTTATGCCACTTAAATGGAATATTAAAAAGTTTAAAACAAATGACCATGTGTAAGGGTGTAATAAATAATAACCTCTTTCCACTGAGCAGATCTCAACCTTTCTGATGCTGGGACTGCATATAATGACACAGTGATGTACATAATGGTGCCCTCATACTTGAAAGGGTCTTTTAGGCACTTATAAAATACAACTAAGGACAAAGCATAGCAGCAACTGAGGAGAGTAAATAGACCCTGTGAGTGAAATATAAAAAATAATTATGATTACCAGCTGTGAAGAAGGCATCTTTTTATACTTTTTTATATATGTATATATATACTTTTATACTATCTTTTTATACTATGTTTCTGAGAAGTGGTGTCAATTTTATTTTGGTTTAACTGGACTCTGCAACCTTGCATGCTCAGAGGTACCTGATAACTTAGTATTGAATGCTCTTTTGCTTTCTTCTCCCATTTCTCTGGGGCAGCTAATTGTTTTTCTGCCCCTGCTTTGAGGTAGATTCGTCCTCTGGGTACGCTGGGACCCATCAGCCTCTGCTCTGGCAGGTCCCCTCTCCCCTTCCTTGGGCAAACAACAAAAAAAGTCGTAATAATGATGGCTGTTAATTATTAATATTAATAATATTATTACTTATTAATGCTAATAATGTTGCTAATAAAGACCTTGAGCCATCTGCCCGCGGTGAGGAGCAATCTCGAGCACAACTCTGGAAGGGCATCTGGTTGGGCTGTGCCATCCCCAGTTCCCCGGGGACCTTCCTTATGTTCCCTTTGCATTATCATAAACTTCGATGGTATCTCCCAGGTGCTTGCAGGTACTGGAGGGAAATGCTTTGCGCGTTACACACATCCACGCTCCCCTGCTTTTCAGCAAGCCTTGTTAGTGAATTCACCTCCCTTTCCCTCCTCTGTAGCACTATATTGATATTTTCCACTGCATGCATTAATATTTTCCGCGGCACGGGAATCAAAAGCGCTAAAGTCAAGACAAAGGGATTGAGGTTTCGGTGCAGTAGGATGGATGCCGCGCGGGAGCCGCTTCTCCAAAGCTCCGAGTCCGCGTGAGAGTGAAGCTGAACCCCTCAGGAGGAGGAAAAATTCCTACAAAGTCGGAGGCTCTGGCTGGTAGTAGCTGATTTCTAAGCTCTTCTACCACATAAACAAAAAGCGAGAAAACTCCGAAGAAAAACGCTTTTGTGTTTTTGTATGTAAAGCCGAGGTTCTCGGGTGATTTTCAGATTGAGGTTGGGTTGAAGGTGTTCAGATTTCCCCTCCTTCCCGAGAACGCTGGAGTTCTTCTTACATGTTTGCACATGCTGGTGTACAACCGTGTAATAAAAAGGAACCCGTTTCAAAGCGCAGATTGGCAGAGTTCAACAGAAGGAAACATAAAATAGCTGTTAGGACATAAGTATTGGCGTAAGTGACTAATGTTACAACCATGGGCATGCCGTTTATTCTCTCAGCCCCGGCCTCTGTAACCATAAAAGCACAGTAAAATTAACCATTTATGCATCTGGCCTGGAAATGGTTAACCAAATGTAGAATTTGCAAGGTTTTTTTTTTCCTTCTAGAATAAATCAGTGCTGTAGCTGGAAAACACTACGTGACCCTGTTTGTTCAGAAAGTTTATTGGAAGTTTATTTTCACTCTACAGCTGAGGTGGAAAAACGGGAGACATTTTTTTGTGTGTATTTGTGCAATACTTTTTAGGAGGCAGTGAATTGTAATTTTCAGTACTTTTTTCCTAGGCTACAAAATCAGCAGTTCCATGATTCTGTCTATTGATTTCTTGTTCTACTAATACTCTGATGTGCGTTAAAGAAGATGCACATTTTTCAAAGTGGAAAGGGTTCAGCTCATATGCTCATTGTATATGCTTAGTTTTCATAGTAACTTCTGCTCTCTCTGCTGATTCCAACTCTTTTTTGAGTTCCACAAGAGGTTTTAATTGTGTTGTATTTTTTTCTGAAATGATGGATAGTTGTTCTACTCACTGTTTTGATAATTTCACAGGAAAATGATGGTGTATGTGCTTAATTCTGTTATTAGTTTTATTCAGCTCTTCATATTAATGCTGTTTTGGCAGCGAGTTCCACCAGTGAGTTTCGCATTGTATAGAAAAAAGAATTTACTTTTATCAGTTTTACCTCTTCTGCCTTTCAAGTTCATGGAACATTTCTCTACAGCCTTATGAGAGTAATTAAGAGTCCCAATTTACTTTCTCTAAACCATTCATTATTTTGAATATCTTGATTATGTTCATTCATCTTCTGTGTAAATTAAAATGTCTCAGTACTTTCTGTCGCTCATTGTCTTATTTCACCTCATACAGTTTTCATTATTTCAGTAGCTCGTGTCTGCATTTTTTTCTGAATCTGCTTTTTTATTTCTATTTTTTAACTTGAATTCAGTACTTCAGCTAAAATTATCTCATCACGTTACATAATGGTGCTAGGTAAAGTTAAACCACTAGTGTTAGTCATGAAAATAACCTTGTTACATTCCTCAGAAATTTAACATCACCTCCTTAAGAAATTCTGTCACCTATTAACTTGGCATCTCCACCTTCCATCTTTTTAATCCAGATTAAGAAATATATATATCTAGATTAAGAAATATCAAGAAAACCAAATTTTATGATAGTTTACTATTAAACTTCTTAAATATGTCTGCTCTTTTATGTCTTTTGACTTTCATACTTATTTTAATTCCTTTTTTTTTTAGGAACAGTCTAAAAGATTTCATTTAAGCACAATGTAAATTATAATTTGCTTACCCAGTATTATTTTGACTGGTTTTAAATTCTAAAAATTTTCAAGAAATTTGTTGTAAATTATTTTAAAAGTTCTGAAGTTCTGTTTATAGTACCAGGTGCTTTTAAAAACAAGCCACCTGAGGGCCTTGGATTTAAGCCCTACTCCTAATTTCTTGCATGACCATTCTTAGTGCAAGACCTTGGGGAGGTTTCCACAGGGGTTGTGACAGACAATCTGCTTCAAATTGACTGTTGGTGAAAGAAATTGTAGAAAGAATCAACAAAATGAACAACAACGAATTATCAGGACTGGATGGTGTTTGCCCCCAAACTCTGATGGAACCTGGGGGGAAACAGTTGAACCACTAACAGTGGTGTGGGTGCTTGAAACTTATGTAGGCCCAACGTGAGAATGGAGGAAGTCATGGAAGAAAAAGCCATTTAGAGTTATTCAGAACAAGCAGCTGTGGAAGTTCCTGAACCACAGTTCTCTGAAAGCTTGAGAAATACTCAGGAAAGCTGAATTATCTGTTTGACCTCAATTTGACATTCTATGATTCAATGATCCCTGGAGACATCCCAGGCCAGGCTGGACGGGGCTCTGAGCAACCTGAGCTGGTGAAGATGTCCCTGCTCATGGCAGGGGTGGCACTGGGGGAGCTGGGGAGGGCCCTGCAACACAAACTTCTATGTTCTATGATTCTGTGCTCATTTCTGGGTATCTGCTCTTGACCACTCTGTTTCTGTACAGGCTTGTGTCTTGCATGAGCCAACCTTCCATGTGTCTAATAGCAAAGAACCGTAGCACTACCTCTGTATTTCTAAAGATCACACAAATCCGGCTTTTTTTTACAAAAAGCTGTTTTAATCCAGGAGAGCTGCTTATTGCAGCCTCCTTGCTAACTCCTGTGCCGCAGAGCCTGAATGCCTCAAGTGTTTGTGTGCTTAATCTCTAACCGTCAGGCTGGAATAATGCAGCTCTTCTTCCAGAGCAATGGCACCTGCTTTCTTCCGTAGTTTCTTTGGAAAAAAAGGATGAATATGGTATAACCTTCCAGCCAGATTATAAAAATTTCACAGCCTTCCTCCTTGTTTACTTAGCATCACGGTGCCCTAAATATGACAGCGTGCGCAGTTGCAGGAGAAATAATGAAATCTATGGAAAACAGGCACACAGGAAAAAAAAAAAAAAAAAAAGACATTTTACAATGGCAGCTTTATTCCCTGCTGTTGTTGGGCTGCAAATGGGTACTGAGTTTGCAACCAAGGCTGAAAAGCATTTAAACTATGTTTACTAGACAGTAAATAATACAAAGACTCTTTGCCGAAAGTTGAAGAGAACTGTCATTGAATTCTTGCACCATGGCTGGTGGTTGTTTCTCTCCTGAGTGTCACTATAATAAACCATGAGTTTAAAGTTTTGGAAGAAACAAGTGTTGGTTTGTTGGTTTTTTTTTTTAATATGGAGGCCTAATTTTTCTTCTCTGCTGAAGTTTTTAAATAGGCAATACACGAGTTAGGAAGTGATGAGAAAAAAAGGTAAAGTGGAGAAATGCATGGCACATGGTGACTGGTTAAAGTACTTTGTTTATTTGTTTCTTTAGGAAAGCAGATAAATTGCATTGAACACCTATTTTTCATCTTCTCTAAATTAGATATCTCAGCTGTTGTTTTTCCTCTTTAGTTGCAGGGTTTAATGTAAATAGTATCACCCACGGTCCACTATACATCCTATGTCAGGAGCACTCAGTGGTCAAGTTAATATTGCCTAAAGAACAACAAATTTTTGTGTTTCTTGCAGTTTATTTTTTCAGCTGTCATTTCAACATTACCGTAATCATCTGGATTTTGTATTTGATTTTAACATGTTACTTTCCTTTTTCCTTCTAAAGCATCTCCATTCATTATCAGTTCAACTAAGCAAGTTTCATTGTTCATTTCTCAAGAGTAAATTCACCTAAGGTGACTGAAGACACACTGGTAGCTTTTTCTAAGTCTTTCCTTGTAAGGTAACAGATATACACATAGAGTACACAGTCAGAGCTTTGGCTTTAGCTACAAATGTTTGTTTTTCTGGGAAAAAAAAAAAAAATATATATATATATTTGTGTAAATGCTTGCCTTTGAGCTACTCTCTTTCTTTCTGGTATTGTCTGCTGCAAAGCATTATCAGAATGTGAGCATCTCTGAAAAAGTTTTTAGAGTATCATTTATGGTGGTCCAGCATAAATATGTGCTTTTTTCCTTCTGAGACATTAGCATGCTGAAGCGTATTTTAAATGAATGTAGAACAGACTACTGCAGTGGTTACACATTAAAATAAAATTGTTACAAATTATGCTTCATTGTGAATTTGCATATTAATGGACCCACCTCATCTTCACTAGATGGCTCAGCTTTAGATCTTTTCCAAAATTTCAGTACTTCCTAATAAACACAGAGAGACTTATTTTTTTTCTTTTTTTCCCCATTTCAATGAAATAAGCAGACAGAAAAAATCAGCAATGGAGCCTTTTGGGGCTTTTCTCCCAATTTTGTCCAAAGACACCCTAGAATTCTTGGTTCACTCATCGTTCTTCACCCACTGTACACCCCGAGAATATTTGCAGGGATATTTTCTAGGTGCTGCTCTTTTCTTCCTTTTTATATTGTTTTGCCTCAGATGCCAAAGTATTTTTCTACACTATGCAATTTTCCAAAAGCACAGCTTGAACACTCTTTCGAGGTCCCTTCCAATCCCTAACATTCTGTGTGATTCTGTGATTTATACAGGCAAATTATGTAAAAAAAGAGTGTTTTGAAAGGCTTTCTTTCTTAAATTTATTAATATTTTATAGATTCTTTGAATAATTCTAGCTACTATTTGAAATGTGTAGGTACCTGTGGACTGTTACGTAGTCTTTCTTTCTCTAGACGTGATAGGATTTCTTCTGAGTAAAGTAATAGAGCCAGTGACATGATCATGCCATTATGCTTTTAATTTTGGAGTGTTCGTGGTTCTTCTGACCATCGTCTTGTTCACCACTGTGGAATTCAGTCCTGAACTGCTTCCAGTAAGACATTGTTTAAACATTCAACTCATATGGAGAATGTGGCCCAGATCTCTCATGTTTCATCTTGATTGCTATAGGTTCATGTTTGGAGTGAAATATTTCAGATAATCTACACTTGCTGGCTTAGCTGAGCATTAGGCTTAATGCTTTTCTTCTCCAGATCAGGTTCCCTAAGAGAGAAATTTTGCCTAATCATTGAGCACTTGACAACAATCAAGTATTTCAGATCTTAGGGCTTGGTCTTCAACCACTGTGAACCATCTGGGCTCTGTTGACCTCAGGATATAACCAGTGAGAGTCTTGCCTGTTGTTTTCAAGTCCCTCTGAGCAGTTGCTCTTTACTAACAGTGTCCCCAAGAAAATGGTTTTCTTTGCCTTTTTTTCATAGCAACTTGCCATTGAGTTAGAGCACTGGAATCCAAAGCAGCCAAAAAGTTTGGCCTGATTGTTCCAAAAGGGCTCTCTTTGGGTAGCAAATATCAATGGTAAAAGTATTTCTGTAGTCCTCTGCTCAGCAGTCTCCAGGTAATTCACTGCTAAAACTGTGTGCTAGTTTGGGTAAGGAAATCTCAGAGGAAGAAATTCCTTTTGATTTCTGTGGACCAAAAACATCAGCAGTCCAAGGCTCGATCCCATGAGGTTTGAAATACAAAATTGGGTTTGTATGTGTTTTAATCTAAACATAGTTAATAACTGTGAGCAAAAGAGAGACCTGTCAGAGCAACAGCTCTGCTTAAAAAGGAGCTGGATGTTTAAGCCTGGTAATGAAAGGAGTAAGAGTCCTGTCACTGATCTTCAGTGATACGTTGTTGAGGTGTCTAAACCATGGTAGTGGTATGGGAGGAGTCCCAAGGAGAACACTTCTAGAGAATAGCTCCTATTAAGTCCAAATTAGTCTAAGTCTGGAGGGCGGAGCCATCTTTTAGACCAGTATTTGACTCGTTTGGCTGGCTCTTGTGGTGGCAGTTCATGTGGTGGTGGTGAGAACTTTGAGGTGACCCTCTGCAGTCCTGCACTGGAGATGCAGGTCTTTTGGCAGCAGAAGCAATTACAGCTGCTATCTCTTAGGCTTGCCACGTCCAGCCGATAAGTTAGAGTAAAATCATTATCTCCGTTTGTTTAGGTGAACGACTTACACAAGAATTATAAGATCATAATATCGTGTCAACACAGGACTGGAAAACTTCCAGAGACCATAAAGTAAATCTAAATGCAGACTTTGGTGCAGATAGTGTCCTAGTTTGGCATGGGGGTGGTCTGGAATAGTCACTATCCTCTGCCCAAAAGCATGTTTATCATTATCATAATCTTTTCAAGGAGAGTATGAAAATTATGTTTTACATAGACTGAAACATTGAATTAACTTTTACATCTGCTACATTCACATCAATGTATTTCAGAACTGCAACTGAAATATTACATGACTGTAACTCCAGCAGAACTCCATAATCTTCATTTCATATCAATCAGTGACAGCTGCTTAGACATTTATTGAAAGGTAAATTTTGAGGCTCCTTTAAACTTTCAAAACAGAGCACTATATTATTTTGATGAGGCTCTCATTGGTAACAAGTGGACAATAAAAATGTGTGTGTATGATTTAGATAAGCATCTCAGAAATTCAGGTGTTTTGCTAAATGCAATCCTTCAGCATTCCCTTTCTGTTTTCTCTGTTTTTCTCGCTACCAACCAAATGCAGAATTTTTTATACAAGTTGGTACAACTTGTTTTCACCCCAGATTCTTTCCAGGCTCTTGCAGAGCAGGGCTCTTCTTACTTAAAATAACATTTCCAATAGAACTAACAGGCTCTTTCCTTACCTTATTAAGATTATTGGAGCTTTCAGATTTAACTTTTAAATTTCTCATCCCTCACATTTATATCAAACAACTTGAAGAGTTCCATTAATGAACACCTTTTTAATTGCAGTTTTGTGTTCAGCGTAGATAGAGGGTAAATGTTGTTAGAACCACTGGAAGTTACAAATCATGGCCAAAAAGTTTTCTTGTCAGTAGAACTTCAGGACTATATCCTAAGGAAATCAGCTATTGCAAACAACTGCTGGACCAAACACTGAGATTTCTGTGTTAGCCTCTGTTGGATGCTGATGTGACTGGACACAAGAGGAATATTAATTAGGTTAGAGTCAAGCTCCAGTATCGCTCTGTCTTGCATAAAGAAACTGTTTTCTTGCTTAAATATAGTAGAATAGGGTGAAGGGGAGAAAAATAGACAAGTGAGAGAAAATTTTCAGGTTTTTCAAACATGACCATAAAGCAAATGCATCTGGTGGAATCTTATTACCCACTGATTAACCTCACAATACCTTGATTCTTTAAGTTTCCTTCAAAAATAATGTAAAGACATGCATGGTGTTATTTGGCATTGTTGACTTTTTGCCCCAGAATATGGGGCAAAACCAAGCTTCTATCCTTTTCAAGTAATATAATTGCTTGAAGTATTTATGAAATGAACACTTCATAAAAGGTTTAGCACTAACCAAAAAGTTATAATGCAAGGAAAATTTAAGTTTTTGTTTCCCCCCACTAGATGGTCCTCCAGTGAAATGCCACGGCACTCCATTAACAGGTTCTGTTGCGGTCATATTTCTGTGTTTTATCTGGAATGTTATCTTTATAGTATCAAAATGTGTGGTGAAGGAGAGATGAGGAAGAAAGAGATTTAAACAGCAATGGGCAATACTGTGGATTGTAGTAGAGAGAAAAGGAAAATAAAAATCATTGGCAAAAAAAAAAAAAGAATTTACATAAGATTTGCCATTAAAGTGTTATTTTTCCTCTTTGCAGAAAGCTTGCAATATTATCTTTTTCCCTGGAATTATTACTGTATATATTTACCTTTTTGTTTTTTTCTGATTTATATTTATGTTCCAGCACTGCAGCAATTCATTACATGTGAAAAAGTCTAATTCATTATATGGATGGTAGTGCCAAAAAGTCACAGAATGTTCAAAATGCTTTTTATCAACTCTCAGTGTATGTTTGAAGAACAGATTGTTGTAATATTCGTGCTCACAGGCACAGTGTCTTCATAAACAGTGAATCTTCAGTGTTTTCGTCCGCTTGTTTATATGGTTTCTATTGTGCCTGCTTTCTTCTGTTTTAAATATGGAATGCTTACTAGTCAATAACATTTTATTGCTTCTTTCTTTGATAATTGTGACCATAAATACCAGTTCTCTCTCTAAACCACTGCTGTCTTAATAATTACGTGTTTTCTCCACATTTTACAATCCTCAGCCTGATTTCCATTTGAACACGCACAATTATTTTCAAATCTACTCTCCGTGCACATGTAAAGACCCATGTTGGTGGGTGGACTTTAGAGATGACATGTCGAGCATTTGTCAGCAGCTGACAGCATCTTAAAAAGGTGGTCACTGAAGGTGTGGTGCCAGATGATATGGGCAAAAGTGAAGCCTGCAGTTTAAAAGCTCATATCTGGTTATTTGCATAACTGTGGAATTTGATGCCTGATGTGAAATTGTGCCGGAGCTGTGAGGAAACCCACTCCTGCTGTTCCTTTTCAGGATGATGGAACATCAGAACACTGGAACAGGCTGCCCAGGGAGGTTGTGGAGTCTCCTTTTCTGCAGACATTCAAACCCGCCTGGACACCTTCCTGTGTAACCTCATCTGGGTGTTCCTGCTCCGGCGGGGGGATTGGACTGAATGAGCTTTCGAGGTCCCTTCCAATCCCTCACATTCTGTGATTCTGTGATTCTGTGATGTGAGCACCCAGGTCTTCTCTGTTGTTGATGCCAGGGGGAGAACATACACTCATACCTGTCAGTCACTAAATTAACTGGAAGTCTGAAGAGTTATGAGCTGGATTACTGGAAGAGTGGAAACATTTGAATCTTTAAGATCCTCACTGAAAGGTTTTAATGTCTCCAAGAGTCTTCCCATACTTTTTCAGTTTAGGAAGTGACAAGAGCAGACAGTTGTGGTACTCTGCAAGTGGCAGTCATCAAGAGGGAAGAGTGGTTAAGACAATCTGACCCTTTCAGTTAATTATAGACATAATGGAGGAGGCCAGTTTCAGGTCACCCCATGCACCTTTCCTGGTCCTGTAGACCATTCAGCTATGCCTCATGATTGCACATTCACAGTCAGGCTGAATATAACAATATCGTGGTTGCCTGACTTCTTTCCATTTCCCTGAGAAAATGATAAAATAATGGCTTACCCATGTATCCATCACCGGATGTGAAGCCTTTTGACAGGGGTTCAGAAGACCTGGAGGAGATCAAATGCCTCTAGAGCTGGAATAATGTTGGCTTTCTATCTTATTCTTAACAACCTTCCCAGAAAGCAGAGGTTGGAGTCAGGGCGGTAATTGCTGAGGCTGTCAATTCCCAGTGACAGGTTTTTGAGCAGCAGCCAGACCGTAGGGTGGTATTCAAGAGCCAAAGTCCACATGCCCTTCCTGGGAGGTTCTAATGAATCCTGCCAGTAAAGGTTCTGCGTTTCCTACTGACACTTCTGGGTCTACGTCATTAGTCTCCAAAGGGAGGACTATCAGAGCATTGCTCTCAGTGGTGGCTTCACATCCTCTCTCTGTACCTATAACGAGTTTGTCTGGCTTTGCCTCCGTCTTGTTGGTTGGTACAGAGGTGCTCTACAATACCAGCTTGGGCAACAAGGGCTGGTTTTGGAAGAGGCATCTGGAGCTGCTGTCTTTCCCAGATGGCATCTGCTAAAAATTTCTACTTCACTTCTATTCTTGAAACTCTCCTATGATTTTTGATTTTTATGATTTGTGCCTTTCTCTCCCACTTAGCAGTTAGTAATAGGACAGTTATACACCATAAAATTTTCAGAGCTTTATTCTCTGTGCTACAGATGTCTCCTTTCACTTAACCACAGACCCCTCCTTTTTTTTTGTGGCTTAATTCCGTTAACTTTAAAAAAAATTACTTTTGAGTATGGCTTATTTATTTCTCCTGATTTCCCTGTCTCTTGAAGTGTTTGTTTTGTAAACGCACTTTAACCAGGAGAACAGAGAGGTTTGGCATTAGAGATATAGTCCTTTCCTAAATCACCCTATTTTATCATGGGATTGGAAGCATAGTCCACTGAATGAAGAGACTCAAACAACACGGGTTGTATTGAGGGTTTTGTGTGAATTAGCTCCACAAAGTCTAGAGCCAGTCATTTACTTTGTTTTGCTTTGATTTCCCCAAATGTAACATGTGGTTATACTGAAAATCAGTATACAAGATTTAAGTATTATTGTTGACCAAGTAGTATATCAATCTCTAATCTACAATTTCCTATGAAGGAAGGAGGAGCATGTAGTCTCACTCTTTGAGTTCATTCCTTTTTGTAAATTCAGGTCAGACTATCAACATCAATTTGAGTTTGCTTTCACAGTTTATGTGTAAAGCCAGCCCCTAGCAAATATTTTGCTTTTCAGATACCTTAAGCTTACTGCAAACAAACAAATCATGGAAATTAAATTGTAATAAAGCTGTTGTTAGCTTTGTATAATAAATTTTATCTACTATTTAAATGGCAATTATTTCCAGAAACTTGGCAATTGTAGGCATACAAATGATGAAATTTATTCCAGTCATGGCCCATCTTTCTTTGGAAAGGAAATATCAGTAGCATTTGAAAAACAGATTATTAAGAACCTTGGTTCACTCAAGGTGGCTCATGTGTTGTGTTTGCTCACACAGCATCCTGCTGGAAGAAAATAAGTGCAGCTTTTCCCTAGCCTGGATTATTTTCTCCACAAATCTTTGGAGCAGGAAATAAAAAACACCGAATAGTTGTGTGGGCATGTGGAATTAGTTTAAGCAAAGACAAACCCTGATCCTTCTGACCACCTCCTCTTTCCTCTGCTGTTTTGTCTATTCCTGCCACAGTATGTCAACAAATTTTCTTAAGCTCAGGAGGTGTGTGTGGTGGGTGCGGAAATAGTGATCGTTTCTCTGTCTCATTCTGTCTTTTGGGTTTTTTGGGAATGGGTTAGGGGAATTATTTAAAACAGATGTGTTTTCAAGAGAAGGTACAAGTTTGACTTGTAATGTATTTGTAAAGAGAAAGAGCCTCATGTCCTCTGAATGTAATCCCAGTCGAGTTCTGGAGATACCACAAATGGTACTGGGTTTGTTACAGTGACATAATTCTTTTCTCACACAACTTAATCATAAATCAAGATAATTTTACAGAGAGGACAGAACATGTTAAACAAAAATGAGTATATATGTATCTGAAAAGCGCAAAAATACCCGTGATTTCTGCATGTCTTATTGCTCACTTCTGCTGTATGAGAAAACAGATTATTTTCATGTTTCTTCAGTACTGGAGGTGTGTGTTTTACATGAAGCAATAGAGCAAGTGTCCCTTTCCTGATGACAAATGAAACACACTGGGTATGTGCTGCACCTCCTCTGAAGATGTAAACTTGGGGACAATGTTGCTCTCACTGCCAAGACTTCAGAAATATGATAATTATTAAGGAAATAACTTCAGAAATGACTTGGTGGTGTTGTGCATCGCTGGATATAGTTGATACTAGTGACTGTGGTTATGGCCGTCCTCAAAAAACAGAAATATTTCTTTGTTTAATAAATAATGAGTAATCTTTACTGAGAACCCAAGCTGTTTTGCTGTATCTGAAGTGTTTGGGTTTTTTAGATTAGACACAGTCACTGGAAGTAGTTTTGCCATCTCTGTCTGCCTGTCTGTCTGTCTCTCTCATGATTGTTTGTGCTTAGACAATCTGTGTTCTGCAGCTAAATACTTCCAATGTCTTCACAAAAAATCTTGACAACATAGTTGCAGAACCAGTGTCACTGAAGTAACTTCAGATAATTGAAGCTTAAATGTTTTCCTCATCCAATATGGTTTATTAAGACAACAAAAATTACAATAAAATAAATTAATCAATACACTGCCTGCTAATTAAGCATCAGGAGAAGAAAATAAAAATTAAATGCAATGTATGATAACTTCTTACGTGCTGGACTTTGGAATCAATTACAGACTGTTGTATTGTGTGATTTGTGATGGCAAAATCTTGAACAGCTTTTTAATCAAAAATTTTGCTAATCATGAAACATTTTTCTTTCCATTTCTTATTTTGATAAACAGTAATAAAATTCAAACTAGATAGGGTAATACAGCATCTGTCCACTGGAAATGTTGAACATAAGCTTTTGACTTACCTGTAGTCTCTCAAAAAATAAAAAAAATGTCATTTTTTTTCCATGGTTATGCTTCATTTTAATCTCATCCAATATAGCATTTTTTTGAGAGTGCTGATGGCTCTGCATGGGTTTGATGCTGCAGCCTGTCTGGGTTTAGAGATAGAAAGCTTTTGGGGCAAAAAAGAACAAGTCGTCAGAGCAGGAGGAGGCCCAGTTGAGGAATGGTCCATGGAGTGCATTGATGTACCCGAGCGCACCTTGTTGGGTTCTTCTAGGAGACAAAGTCCACCCGAGTTGGCAGAAAGAAGGACAACATTCACTGATGGCGAATCCATCAAAGACCCCACAAAATGTCTTAATAAGGGTGGTTGGTACTTTTGATACACAAATGATAACTCTGTTTAAGAAAAAAAAAAAAAATTAAGGACATATAAAATCATAGAATGTCCTGAGTTGGAAGGGACCCACAAAGATCACCAAGTCCAACTCCTGTCCCTGCACAGGACAACCCCACAGTTCACACCATTGATAAATTTAACAAAAACGGAATTGTGGTTAGATTTTTCATTACCACAGTTGATCGCTTTGTGAACAAAAATCTATAGAAACCTGAGTAAGTAAGGAGGTAATTAAATTGCTTTCTACAATGACACCTCCCCTGCATCTTTCATTTTGTCCATGGCTGGTGTTTTATATGCTCTAGGAGCCACGGGCTGCACTAATCATATTACAAAGGTGGTCGGAGTTACATCTTTCATATGTTTCATGCGTAGCAATTCTTGAATATTCGTAAGGAGAAACGAGAGAGTGAGCAATCGTGCTCACCGGCCAAGCAGAAACGTAGAATAGATGGTGATGGGGGACATGGGTACGTCTGACAAGTCAAACATGTATTTAGTGTCTCACCTGCTGCTGAATGATGTGCACAGGTTCACTTGGGACCGGTGCCACCATCTGTGCTGTGGGTGTGTGGGGTGTCCTAATGCTGTGTTGCTAATGGATGGAGAAGTAAAAGAAGCACAGAGGATTTGTTAAAGGATGGGCAGGGTTGCCATGTGTGTAATAAATACATGAAACTGTGTATGAAATAGTGGCATGTGATACAAAATGCTAAATATGAGCATATCTTTCCTAAGCTAAATGAAATGCCTGTGATGGTCCCAGTTAAGCAGAAGAGCAGCACATCTTTGTATCATGTCCTTTGTATCATTTTCTGTTCCATCCTTGTGGTCCAAGATGATCTGAAGGAGCAAGGAAGGCAAAAATCTCACGTGGAGCTGATGGGGATGGTGTCTGTAGGAGCTGAGATGCTTCTGGTTTCTTGCTCAGTGATTCCCACAGGAATGTTTCTCTTCCTGGTGCCTACATCGGTGCAAGAACCACCATTTCAACAGACTGCCCTTATTCCACCTTTGACTCTTATCACTTGAGAGAACAGAAAAAATTGTTGCCCCTGAGCGTGGTGAGGGCCTGGCCCAGGGTGCCCAGATTGGTGGTGGATGCCCCATCCCTGGAGACATCCCAGGCCAGGCTGGACGGGGCTCTGAGCAACCTGAGCTGGTGAAGATGTCCCTGCTCATGGCAGGGGTGGCACTGGGGGAGCTGGGGAGGTCCTTTCAACACAAACCATCCTGTGACTCTGTAATTCTATAACATGTGAGGTTGGCACTTTCAACAAGTTTATGAACCAAAGACTTGGCTTGTTGAAATACATATTCAGAAACTAATGCTATGACAAAATTCTGTGGTGCTCAGCATATAATACTAAAACATATATATTGTCAATACGCACTGTGTAAAGGACAAGAAAACAATTTCTGCTTGCCAGGTTTTACCAATTACTTCTAGATGAAGCTGTAACACGTGCTTTTGAAACTTAACTGATGGACACACGATCCTTTTCTTACAGTCAGAAATTATTCATCTACTCCTGTTCTTTTTTTTAGGACAGTGAAAAAAAGGGATTTATGAATAGACTTTACGCCATCCAGGAGGTGTGCGTCAGTGTCCAGAATATCCTTGATGAAGTATCTTCCTTTGGAGAAAGAATCAAGAAGTAAGTACTGACACAGGTGCTGGATTGTTCTCTGATACTGGGGGTATAGCTGGGGTACTAAGTGTTAGATATTTTCCCTTCCTTTTTTAAAAAAAAAATTGTGGGTGTTTTTGTTTTGTTTTTCGTGGGGCTTTTTGTTTGGTTTGGTTCGGTTTGGTTTGGCTTGGTCTGGTTTGGTTTGGTCTGGTTTTGGTTGAGTGACTCCATTTTGCATGATCCACCATTGAAATGCATCTATATTTATTTTGCTCTGTGGAGGTCCTCAGTTAATGAAAATCCTGTTATGTTAATTTTGGAATTTAGGGATACATTCATTGGGGAAAAAGATCAGAACTAAGGCTTTTAAGTAAAACAGAAGGAGAATCTTGTTGTGAGGCCAAACAGTAGTTATTTAAAAGAAATAATTAAAAAGGCAGCTTTGATAAAGGACATAAGCAGAGCTGAATAAGGGGTTCAGATGTTAAGGATACACATATGTTCAGTTGCTGGAAGTATTTTTTATGTGAGTTAGCAAAACCTTTCCTCCTAAAAACTGAGGAAGTGTGGACTGGATGATCGGGTAGTGAGGTGGACCGCAAACTGGCTGAAGGAAAGAAGCCAGAGAGTTGTGATCAATGGGGCGGAGTCTGGTTGGAGGCCTGTATCTAGTGGAGTGCCTCAAGGGTCAGTTCTGGGACCAATACTGTTCAATATATTCATCAATGACTTGGATGAGGGAATTGAGTGTACTATCAGTAAGTTTGCTGATGACACCAAGCTGGGAGGAGTGGCTGACATGCCAGAAGGCTGTGCTGCCATCCAGCGAGACCTGGACAGGCTAGAGAGTTGGGCGGGGAAAAATTTAATGAAATATAACAAGGGGAAATGTAGAGTCTTGCATCTGGGCAGGAACAACCCCAGGTTCCAGTACAGGTTGGGGAATGACCTATTAGAGAGCAGTGTAGGGGAAAGAGACCTGGGGGTCCTGGTGGACAGCAGGATGACCATGAGCCAGCACTGTGCCCTTGTGGCCAAGAAGGCCAATGGCATCCTGGGGTGTATTAGAAGGGGGGTGGTTAGTAGGTCCAGAGAGGTTCTGCTTCCCCTCTACTCTGCCCTGGTGAGACCTCATCTGGAATATTGTGTCCAGTTCTGGGCCCCTCAGTTCAAGAAGGACAGGGAACTGCTGGAGAGAGTCCAGCGCAGGGCCACAAAGATGATTAAGGGAGTGGAGCATCTCCCTTATGAGGAAAGGCTGAGGAGCTGGGGCTCTTGAGCTTGGAGAAGAGGAGACTGAGGGGTGACCTCATCAATGTTTATAAATATATAAAGGGTGGGTGTCACGAGGATGGAGCCAGGCTCTTCTCGGTGACAACCAACAGTAAGACAAGGGGTAATGGGTTCAAGCTGGAACACAAGAGGTTCCACTTAAATGTGAGAAGAAACTTCTTCTCAGTGAGGGTGACGGAACACTGGAACAGGCTGCCCGGGGGGGTTGTGGATTCTCCTTCTCTGGAGACATTCAAAACCCACCTGGACACCTTCCTGTGTAACCTCACCTAAGTTTTCCTGCTCTGGCAGGGGGATTGGACTAGATGATCTTTTGAGGTCCCTTCCAATCCCTAACATTCTGTGATTCTGTGATTCTGTAAAGCACATGTAATTGGTAACATATAATACATGATATATGAGAATTACCAGCAAATTCAGGCCTTAAGCAGAAGAGGTTCTGAGATTTCTTGCAGGACACTTGGTGTATTTTTGGCTTGGTCAGCGGGTAGCAGTGTAAGGTTTATTATTTGAGGTCAGATGGGTTCCAGACAGATATCTTCCATCCATCAGCTGGGAAGCAGGGACAGGATTGCCTGTGCGTTCTACCTCCCAAAAGCTGAGAGCATCATCGTCCTTGATGGATGAGAAGTTGGGAGCAGTTGGGAGCCTTTGCAACCACAGTTCTGCTGGCCCAGCAGCCACTACGAGTGAGAAAACCTTCACAAGAAGCTTCTTCTATTGATGCACACAGCACATCTGGCAGGAGAGTTGACACCATGTGTTCCCTCATTCTGGGGCTGATTTTGGAGCATGAGGCACCTGTCCCGTCCACTGCTGTAGCCACCTGCAGTGCATTGATGTTCTACACCATAGCCTGTGCAAAGGTTACAGCCTCAAAATAAATACTGACTTCTGGAAGTGAATTTTAGGAAACTGATGCATTGGGTTGAGGTCAACCTGCAGGAAACAGGAGGCTGTTCTGCCATTTTTTTGGTTTTTGTTTTGGTTTGGTGTTTTAATCTATCAGCAATGGCAAGCACATCAGAGTCAGGATGAAAAGGCGGTTGCTATTTATGCATTTAAGAGCAAAGTCCCTAATAGGAAGGCCTAGGAAGCATTCCCGTGGGGACACTTCCAGGCAGACTCCGTGCACAAGCACGTTGTGTTGCACAAGTTTTCCAGATGAGCAAAGCGAGCCTCTCTCCAAAAGCAGTCTTTTATCAAAAGGCTGCTCATGGAAGTTGTCTTGATGATTAAGTTTTCCTAATTGTGCATTTTGGAGGTGGGGTTTGTTCTGTTATATGCCAGATGAGAGCAACAGAATTTTCGAAACTAAATCTTCCTGTAAATCTCGGTAATTTGTTCTGAAAACTATAATGGGAAACCTGTACTGAGTGCTGTGCTAACACGGCACATAAGGAGGTTTGCTAAGTGGGGAGCCAGTGTTCCCACACATGGTGTGTCTGTGATCCGCCTCACCAAGCCGAGTCGCAGGAACACGAGCAGACCCTCAACCTTCTGTTCATCCCAAACGCGTGCAGAAGAGGGGAAAAGAGCAGGTGTCCCCCGAGGAGAAAGGGAGCGATCCTATGCCGAGTGACACTGACATAATGTTCGCTCTGGAGACATGTCAAAATTTCCAGGGAGAAAAGAAGACAAATAAACACAAGAAGCCAGAGCTCATTATGAAAAATATGGCTAGCAATTCAGATAATTGCAATTATTCAGCCAGAGAAGCCAAATAATGTTATCGCACTGATTGGGCATGTAGCTGGTGGTAAGACTTTAAAGAGCATCATCAAGCTATTCAGAGCCAAAACCACATTTTCCTTCTGGATAAATGTCATCCAACACCTTTGCCCTGGTGGTGCCTTCATAGGACAGTCCTGTTGAGCCAAGGTCCCTCCAACCGGCGGATCCATGGGATGTGGGTGTGAGTTGTCTCTCCAACCCATCGCTCTGCCCTGCACGCAGAGGTTGGGGAGACCCGGCACGGCTCTTCCAGACTCGTTAGCTTTCTCTGCCTCCC
This sequence comes from Caloenas nicobarica, assembly GCF_036013445.1. Taxonomy (NCBI): domain Eukaryota; kingdom Metazoa; phylum Chordata; class Aves; order Columbiformes; family Columbidae; genus Caloenas; species Caloenas nicobarica. The sequence goes on along the minus strand of NC_088284.1, from coordinate 83,647,262 downwards.
TGCAAAGTGAGGTGATCAGCAGCTTTTATCACAGAGTTTAGGACCCTTATTAAGGGTGTTTCAGTCTGGGACTTTTTTTGAAAGCTGATGTCCTGAAACTGATGGGAACCCAGAAGTTCTCCTCCTTTATCCATAAAGAAATAATTTATTTTATTTTATTTTATTTTATTTTATTTTATTTTATTTCATTTAATTTTATTTCATTTTATTGTATTGTATTGTATTGTATTTATTTTTTTTATTTTTTTAAATTTTATTTTATTTTATTTTTGTTTGGTTTGGTTTTGTTTTATTTTATTATCTGTAATGATAAAGTTTTTCTTCGCTTTTCCTGCAATGTACTTTGTCTTATGCCACTCCCTCTTTTTTTCTCCTCCTTCCATTCTTTTTGTCATTTTTCCCACACACACACTGTTTTTATTTCCTTCTTTCACCACTGCTGTTGCACTATCCCTGTCTTCAGGACTGACTGTTCTGTCCCCTCCTCTTCCCTATCCCTCTCCTTCTTAGGTGCAGGGTTGAGTTTCCAGCTTTGCGTATCCACACACTGTCCTGCCCCTTGTTTGTTCTTTCATTGGCTCTGTCAGGCGACTGAAGTTCTGACTTTTTTCAATTCTTCTTTTAGTACATTCAACTGGACTGTCCCATTCCTGAGCTGGCTGGCAATTGTTGCCCTCTCTCTGTTCACCATTATCCTCTATTTCATTCCACTGAGATACATTGTCCTTGCCTGGGGTAAGTAAAGCCTTTTTTAACTGTCTGTGCCACTTAGAAAAAACTGGGTTTTAAGGGATGACTTAGATTGTCAGTACTTTTCTGTATTTATGGTCATGAAGCTGCCCCATGATGGAAAGAGACAGGTTAGTTAAAAATCACAACTGCGTAAAGATTTAGACCCAGCTTCAAAATGCATTTTTCTTGGCTGGCATTGTAGGCTTCATCATACTATAAACATGTAGCCATGAGCATTCTTCATATATCAAAGTGTAGCTTTGTCTAGATATTACTCTGATTTATTTTCACCACTTATACACAAACAGAGTCATTTCAATCTATGTAGTGCATTTAGGACAATATGCCTTTTTTACTGCAGTACTTTATCTTGTGAAAGCGTATGTAAACGTAGCAACAAGAAACCCGTTTAAAGGGTCACCTTTAGTCCGACAGAACGGTATATGTGGTATTTTGCTGGCTGATAATGAACAGAAACTGGGGAGGCCAGGCGGGGGTGGAATTGTGATTGATCCAAGCTCTCACTGCTTGTCCTTATATTTATTCTTTAGACTGATTTTAAACAGCTACCATTACCACGTCTGTTGTAAATAATGCTCCAAGTTTTCATTTGTAATTTTTTTATACATCTTACACCACGAGCAGCTGTACCCTTGCTCAGTAGTGCAGACCTGTGAAAAGCACCCTCTCAATTAAATCTGTGGCTAAATTTTCTTTCTGAAGATAACAATAGCAACCATGCCTTTGTAAAAACTTCTGAAGAGGTAATATAAAATCACTGAACTGACTCCAAAGAACATCTTTGTTATATGTCAGTGTTAGTAATAGTCTTGTAGAGTCTTCAGAAATAAATGTAGCAGACTATACCAAATGGAGAAGAACCAATTAGGAGCATTTGAACAAAAAATGTTTATGGAACTAAATGAAGCAAGCATGTGGGTTTACTGTCCTTTCCTGTCTCATAATTTCATTTAATCCCCACATACCAGATATCACTTGGGTGAAACCCAAACTCTTAGTTTGTTCCCAAAATTTCATTCTTAGCACACACATGATGGAAGGCCTCTTATTACTGAAGTTTGAGGTAGCTGGTCTGTGTCCTTTTTTCTGTCATTTTTCAGACAGATCTGGCATTTTCTATGCTGGCTTTCTTACATCCCCTTGGTTTCATGCAAGAACCTGACATTATAATTCCCCTGCAAGACCCACAAAACTATAGAGTCAGCACCGTAGTTTGAGAAGCTCCTGACCCAAACCCCTGCCGTACCCCGGGAGGGGTGACACTCCCCCAGAAATGTCTCAATTTCAGGTAAAAGTCAGAGCTTGGACTCCCAAACTGGAGTCCGTGCCTCCCCAACCATGGGTGGATAACAGAAGCACCAATTAATTATTGTATGATAAATGCACCTTGCTCTCTTTCCATCCATCTCTTCCCTCCCTGTCCCCAAGTTCTCTGATCCATCTAGATATGGCTTCAAGCATCTTTCTTCACTGGAGGTTTCAGCTACACAATTTTCTCCTGTGTTTCAGTTTAGGTGGCTTCTCATTCAGCATGTGTATGGGGATCCCTTTTTTTAGGGGACTCTTTCTGTTGTGTTTTGCTGGGAGAGCAGACAGGTAACGCTTAGCCACAGCTTCACCAGTCCAGACCCCGTGTCATGCTGTGTGTAGCCTTGATCGGCCATCCCTTCAAAAAATGCAGTGTATCCAATGCATGCCTGTTTTCCCCAATATTGCTTATTTCTAGCCTCCCACATCTACCTACATTTCTTAATCCTAATCGTCCATCCTTCACTTGAAGGCAGAAGACCTCTTTGTCTGATTTTTGTCCACAGGAAAGTTTGAGCTGGTCTGTAGCAGCATTTGCCCGTTTTGTTCTTTGGGAAGATGGGGTTTTATTTAATGAAAATATACCCATGTTATGGCTTGCCTTTTGTATAACTGTGTAGGAACCATCTCTGTTTGCAAGAGTGCAGAGTCCTGGTAACTGCTACAGCTGCTTCAGTGGAAAAGAGTATGAAGAAAATAATTTTAATCTAAAAACTTTCAAGCTTTTAAAAAAGTCCTAATCCCCTTGTATTTTGCTTCTTCTCTAGTGTCCTATCTCATCTGTTCAGCTCTTTTCTTGAGCCGTGATCATGACTTATTTGTGCATTTACTTTCATGGCGTGGCTGGTACTTTTCTTTGTCAGAAGTGACAAGGTGAGACCACATCAGTTCCTGAAGTCATCCACAGGTGGTCCAGTGCCCACGTGCAATAAATGGCGGGGCAGGCTGTTGGGTCACCACATAAGGGGGTCTCAGCATCTCCCATCTGCACCACAGAACTGGGAATTTGGGCAGTGGGAAGCAGCTCGTGTGCTCCGTCCCCAAGCTTCATGTCCTCGCTAAGGCTTGGGCACCGAAGACTTGGTGAAAGATGAACTATATTATCTTATCTCTGATGCAGCCTTGATAAATTACACAGAATGGCAAATTTTTAATGCTCTTTCAGCTTTCTCCCCCTCATATGAGAGTCTGTGTGGTTTGTGCTGTTCCTGCCCATGTTTTAAGCGTGTATTTACACAAGGATCTCACGTGAAAACTGTCTGAATCTGACCCGGTGTGTAATGAGAAGAAAAAGAGTCTTTCAGCTTAGTTTGGGAAGGATTTTCTTGGCGTTATCCAACACTAATTGTCAATAGGCATTGCAAGACCGTGATGTCTCAGGGAGACATTGCATCCCTTCTCTGCACTGCCGTCATGTGGTCTGTCACTGCGGGACAGCGGTTTGTATAAACTCATCCTAAACCCTTCATGTGATGAAGACTTCATTGCTTCACCATCCTCCACACTAGGGGGATTTTCCTCGTGTCTTAACTTGAATCTTCTCTGCCACCATCAAGCTTGTTATTGCTTGTCCTCTCTGCCAGAGAAATGGAGTACAATTTATTTCTCTCCTTCTTACAACCTCCACATAATAACCACAGTTTCTATTTATTTTAATTAAAAAAAAAAAAAAAAGTGTTGGAGGAATTTGAAATTATACCTACAACTTTTATATTTGAAGCAGAGGGAATCACAGCAGCAGGTTCTGACTTTTACAGCATGAGTTTACAGTTCATTCATTCTTTAATTCATTGCTAATGTCAGGCTTTGAAATGGGTCCTAAAATCTCTTTTAGAACTTTGCCAAAATATATATATAAGGGTATGTGAGGGGTTTTTTTTAAATTATGCTAGTAACATTTGAACTCTCATTTTTGCAGGCATCAACAAATTTACAAAGAAGCTTCGAAGTCCGTATGCAATTGATAACAATGAGCTACTTGACTTTCTATCCAGAGTTCCTTCAGATGTGCAAGTGGTTTGTATATTTTTGAAACTGTCCTTACCGCAGTTAATTTGATGTGTGGCATCTTGACTTTCTAGGGTTTTTATACAAATTTTAAAGCCATTCTTTTGATTCAACATTATATTCTTTGACATAAAGAAATTGCAACACAAGTTGGGGACGGTCCATGAACCTTTTAGAGGCTGCTGGACTGTTTGCACTGGGGAATTAACTACTAAAGATAATTCTGACAGCACTCAGGGAACTTCAGCCTCTTCTGGGGTGAAAGTTTTTACTATGGACATGCTCATAAACTCCTTTAAAAATAAGTTGGTTATGAATTACAAGCTTTTGTAATGCAGTACACAATCTCTTGAGAAGGTGAAAGCATTAAGATCATGTCAGGCACATATATCACCTCCAATATCAAGAAGATTATACACTTCCCATATTCCTAGGTAAGGATTTCAGTTTGGAGCTGGTATAAATAGGGGGGTGCATGTTCCCACTCTAAATCTGATCCCCTCCGTGGTGGGCCTTTGAAAATAAGCAAGTTTTTAAGAAACATTGCAAAGAATATTCTTCCAATTAATTAGAGAGGAGACTGTTTAATCTCTGTTAGAGCTCATGGAGAAAACAATAAAAGTAGCCTTCTTAAGGTTATTGTCAGCACACTGCTTTGCTTCCTGCCAGGATTCTCCTAATGCTGTAAAAAGCTTACTCTGGATCTGTTGCTGAATCACACCTGCAGATCCCATGTACTTTGCAGATGGATAGTTTTCTTTTTCTTTTTCTCTTTTTCTTTCTCTTTTTCTTTTTCTCTTTCTTTTTTTTCTTTCTCTTTCTCTTTTCCTTTCTTTTTTTCTTTCTATTTTTCTTTCTTTTTCTTTTTCTTTTTCTTTCTCTTTTTCTTTCTCTTTTTTTCCTAGGAAAAAATAGAGATCTGTCTCTTTCTCGCAAGCACCTCCTGACTGGTTTCTTTCTGAACATTGTGTTTAAACAGGTGCAATACCATGAACTGAAACAGGATCCCAGTCACAGCCCAAGCAAGAGGAAGAAAAACATTCCTGTTTAGCCAACTTCACGTGTTGAGGGGACTAGCATCTGCTGGGAGAAGATAAAAGAAAAAGCAAGCCTACAGCCTAAGCAGCGATTCCTTTCTCTAAGCTTTTTTATTTATTTTGCCTTTTTATCTAATGGGGAGGTTTTGTAAATATTGTAAAAAGGCATTTCTCGTTGACTGTATACTTTGCACTGTAAAGACACATTTGACGAAGGTTTCAAGTAGGGTTTTTGCCATTTGAAAGCCTTGCTAGAAACAGCATAATACATTAAATGAATCAATCTAAAATGGTAAATACGCACTACTACTTGATCTTCAAAGATTCGTGAAATACTCATATCATGCTGACTAAATCTGCAAAAGGTGTAAATTTAAATCTGACTCAAAAAATTCAGTCAGGTTTTATTTGTGAGCATTAATATTTTTATCCAGCAGGTCACCATAACAATTTTCTATGTTTTATACATTTCAAGACAAATACAATGTAGTGGAGCCTACTGCACTTAAGTTTTAGCAGATTTTTTTGAACTCCTGACCCTGATGTTAATTCTTGGTGCAACGTTTTCCTGTGCAGTAGGGCTGCTTATAAGATAAAGAGAAACACCAAGTGCAAATCTCTTTCTGGAGCTCCCGAAAGAAGTTCCTGCCGTTTTTATCATTCCATTATAAGACCTAAAAATCTCTGTCTCTCTCAAAATACTGCCAGGTTTGTAACAGATTGCCTATCTGATTTTTCTATATGTACCAGTAATCTTCATTTGTACTACATAGTTTAGTGAATGAAGTTCATAGTTCTACTGTAATGGAAATACTATCAGACTAACTTCACGTTGCTTTGGGTGTCATGCTATGAACACCTTTTGTGCACATAACTATTTTAATATGGAAGTCTTGCAGAAAACGTTTTTGCTTTCAAATCACAAGATCATATTAATATGCTTTATGATATAACACATTACCTGTTACCAATGTGAAATATAGTGTAGAGGAAGAAATGCAGTTGTGGTAAAACTGATATACCGGTTTTATTTCCTTAGCTAATAATGTAGTCAGTTCTGCTGATACGATTGTGCCCTACTGCATGGAGTCTGCATTATTTTGTAAATTACGTGGAACATAGATGAGAAACGTTTACATTTCAAATGTCTTAGTGGCCACTGCATAACGAGTACCTGGGGATATATTCTGACAGCTGCATGTGGACTTCCATGCTCAGCTCCCCACGTAGCGAGCAAAGACTTCATTCCTGAGGGACGACCTGTGCACATCTCTTAGTCATAGCTCCCGGTGACATTAAAGGGGATTTTTGCCCAGGGGAGAAAGTTGGGACTGCATCGTGTTCCTGCAGTCCCCTCTGGGTTACCTCTCGTTGGTTGCAATTGCTCTTAAAGTTATATTGCACTACTCTAACAAATACTTTTTGAAAAGACTATTTAGAAATACTTTGCAAGCAAATGTAGATATATATTTGTCTAAAGAACTATATGTTAGCTGCACTGCTCACAAGAGATCATCCTGGATTTGTTTATTTTACAGATATGTTGACAGCCGGTTTCTGCTGAGACAGATATTTTGATATTTCTGTTTGTTTGTTTGAAAGAATGCCGGGCGAATGATTGTTCTGCAGGAAGTCTTGGACTTAAATATGCTCCAATTACATCATGACTTTAAAAGAATTTATTTGTGAAGCTCATGTAACCAACTTTTCACTGTATGCTGCCAGAAGACCAACATACTATTGATGAAGTCAGAATCACTGATGAGCCTATTTTGTTTAAAAAAAGCCAAACTTTCGACTTGACAATGTGTGGATGTTTGCTGCCAGCTGTCAGTTTTGCAGTGTTCTTTGATACTCTGCAAGCTTTGTACCTTCTTCATGTTGCCCATCAGTCTGCGTGCGATTTCCTATTGTGTCTTTTCTTTTTTTCTGTACTCAATTCTCAGTGTCTACTTTGGTGGTAATGTCTGAGTTAGTTAAACACATTTCCTGCATTAAACACAGCTTTAAGCATCTCTCTACTAGATATTATGAAGCCTCTTTCTTTGAAGTCCTACACTGTCGTTTTCCCATGAGTGGTGCAAAGGGCAAACAAACGAAAACATCATATTTCTGTGTGCAGGATTTCAGCACTTTAAGCCCCAAAACATATAATTGGAGGGGGTGGGATGGGAACATCTGTTTCTTGAAAATTGGTGAACTACTTTTAATGCCTCAATCACCCGAATTTGATCTCACTGAAAACATGGCGCACAGAGGCAAGGCTAAGAATGCACATTGATTAAATGCCATTCTCCTGCCACAACAGGACATTTTAAAATAATTTGTCGGTGAACCCATTTTCACCATTTGCAGTTTGTCTACTCTGCTTTGTGTGGGAGGCCTCTGCAGAGAATCAATCCTGCCTTATGCCGTAAATATTTCAACATATCTTCCATTTCCAGATTGTTTCTGAAGTCAATTTCTAACCTGTTACATTTGTCGGGTTTTATTCCTAAGCAACTCGTCCATTCATAAACAACCACAAAAGAATAATGCATTTCATGAACATGAAACTCTTTTGGCTCTCAGAAAGTAAAATTTAGCAACTGTATTTGGGTCCAGTGAAAATGAGTAACTTAACTGGGGTCCACACTCGAAGTAGGTGTCAGAGCACTCAGGATCCATTGAGAGTAATTGTCTGAGAGGTTCTAATTATATTTCTGCTGATAACACAAACTACAGAGCTCACTTACCCCATTTTTACAGTTGTTTGTAGTGAGGAACAACCAAGTGTGTTTCATAATAGCAATGAGCTTCAAACTACTACTATACTGTAACTTAGCATTTGAAATCCAAGTGGAATAAAACCCAGTTGGTTTACTATTGCAATTAAAACAGTGGAATAATCAGGAAGTCATTAAGAAGGCTGCATAGTGTATCTGTTAAGGTGGGCCCTAAGAGCTTTGGGTTTTTATCAACAAGAGGAAGAGCTGCTGGACCTGCCAGCAAATACACTTACACGATGCTGAAGTATTTCATTCTAGGACAGCCCAAGAGCATAAAGCAAAGGAGAGAAAGGAGAAATTATTGCTCTCATCAGCTCTGGATCACATACCTATCACACAAAATGCAATAAAACTTTTCCAGCTCAGCAGCCAGGGATCTTTGCCTCGCGGGACAGGGACATCTTTACTCGTCCCTCCCGTCCTCGCTCAGCTGCAGGAGCCTCGCTGACGGCCAAGCACAAACTTCTCTCCATTTCTGACTCTGCATCTCTTTTGAGAGCAAACTTTTTTCCTCCCAACTGGGCTGATTTCCAGGTTGCTGTGCAGCTGCTTCTATTAAGGACAACTCATCTCCCCACCCTCCACCAAAACTGCTATTGCAAATTTTCAATAAATACCTCCTCCTCAAGAATTTTTCTGAAATCTTGCAAAGGCGAAAAGCCAAAACTTTTTATGTCAAACACAGCTGCAATTAGAGCTTTTTTTTTTTTTTTTAGTGTGGAACACTGAATTTCCATTGCTTTCTGCCTAAGTAAGGTATAGCATAAAAGGAGCGCATCTTCAGACTCTCAAAGGGGAAATTCAGCTACTCCCAGATAAGATGGAATCTTTAGACATCACCCTAGAAAAACAGGAAGGCTTTAACAAAGCAGACAGTTCTTTGCTCTCTCAGTTGTGGAAGTTGCCAAAGTGCAACTGGTTGAAAGACTTGTGCAACTGCATTGGAAGTTTTCAGCTTCTTTCATGTCATAGTAATCAAGAGAAGGGTTGTTTCTCATAAACTAAGAATTTTAGATCTTAATTTAAAAAAAAAAAAAAGTCCACAAGCTATCATTGTGCAAAAAAGTGAATAAATTTAAACTATCTGTTGTTCAAGGCATTGAACTTCTGGGTAATTTCTTTTTTCTCCATAGGAATTTAATGCTTAAAGTTAGATTTAGCCATACTTCAAACAGGATAAATTCCTCGTCAATGAATCTGGAGTGGCCAACTTAAATTTCTGTAAGTTTGAAATTGAGTTCTTTCTCCAAAGGAGCCAAAAAAGAGTATAACCATCATTTTTATCCTCATCAGCCACGGTACTGAATTAAATTTAAATGTAAAAAAAAAATCTATGGTTCAGGTTGCACAATACAGAAGCGTGAAACCCTTAGTCAGGAGTGACATGGTAATAAATATTTTCCCATTTTAATATAATCAAAAGAAATGGAAAACTGCTTTTCTCACTCAACTTTAGCTTAAATTACAGCAAGTGATTAAAGGAAGACCTAGGATGTTGATCATTGATATATGTATTGATCAAAGAGTGCTGATTAATATTTTCTGGAATAATTTAGTACTTAATTATTGCCTGACCTGGTTTACCCTGACATGAAGACACATTCCTGGAACTTTACTTTATGCATGGTTGCTCATGCCCTTTTTCAGGCATGTCACAAAAAACCCCGAAGAAGAAAGATCTCCAGTCAAAAGTAGTAAAGAAAGGTCAAACACATTGAAAAAAACATGCTCAAATTTGCAGGAAGTGTTAAGCTCTGGGAAAGAACAAGAGCTGCAACTTGGGAGCTTTGCACACTGTCTCAGTGCAATTTCTCCACTGCAATTGCCACAAGGACCAGAACTTTGAAAAGAAAATAAAAATATCAAACAACAATCTTGTCGTACCATGCCATTCCTAGGTATAACTGGAATAGAGGAGGAAAGTTGTTCGACCTAACTTGTAGTGCTGGTAGTATAACATAGCTGGAATGCTTTCTTGCCAAAGCTCCTCAGTTGACACTGACCCATTTTAATCTTCACCACAGCTCCTGTCAACTGCTCCGAGCCTCTACCACAACTCACCGAAAGGTAACTGAGAAGGGAATTGGGTTTTTGCTGAACTGGGTGCTGGGAAATCTCTTTTCCAGTGGTGTTTTTCTCACATTATGGGACTGCCCTTCCTAATTAAGACATGGGCCTGCTGGAGAGGGGCCAGAGGAGCCACAGGAATGATCCGAGGCTGGAACAGCTCTGCTGGGAGGACAGGCTGAGAGAGCTGGGGTGTTCAGCTGGAGAAGAGAAGCTCCGGGGAGACCTTAGTGCGGCCTTTCTGGACTTTAATGGGGCTTATAGAAAAAACAGAGGCTTTACTACCAGGGCCTGCAGTGACAGAGGATAATGGTTTTAAACTAAACGAGGGCAGATTTAGATTGGACATAAGGAAGAGACTCTTCCCCACGAGGGTGGTGAGGCCCTGGCACAGGCTGCCCAGAGAAGCTGTGGATGCCCCATCCCTGGAAGTTTTCAAGGCTGGACAGGTCTTTGAGCAACATGGTCTAGTGTAAAGGGTCCCTGCCCATGGCAGGGCCATTGGAGTTAGATGATCTTTAAAGGTCTCTTCCAACCCAAACCATTTTATGCTTCTGTGACTCCTCTTGGTACAGCTGGCAGTGGCAGACTGTTTCCTGGTTGGTACTTAACATAAAAACATGAAAAACTTGGATTTAGAAGGAAGAAGTACAGCGAGTGGCATGGCAAGACTTTTGTAGAAAGCATACCAGGTCTTCAAAAAAGGGTACTTTTGACTGGTGGAAGAAGGCGGCTTAAAAACTTGCCAGATTTAAGTTCAGAGAAGATCTGAAAGCATCCTATGACCCAACCCACAGCTGCAATACTAACAAAGGGTCAGGGAGAAGAGCAAGTGACATCAAAGCTTCCATACTTTCCATTCATCAAAGGAAACATGGATGGGAAAGGCAATCTTATGTAGTAGCTCTTCTAAAATGAAGACCATGATTCCAAGTGGACTGATAAAATACCTTCAGTTTCTCATAAACTGCTAAAGGTTTTTGGCGTTATCTTCCCACATCAGGAAAAAGTCTGACTCTGCTAACAGAGGCAGGAGGCGGCAGCTGAGAGGGATGTTTGAGAAGGCCCTGAGCACTCTGCCAACCTTGACCTCTACCTGCAGCACCTTACCACCTCCACATCGAGGTTGTGGAGGGCAGGTACAGACATTCAGAGCTGTAACGGTGGCAACCACAGCTCAGATAAGATGAAGATGACTCAGCCTGTAGCACCTTAACTTCACTGTAGTGGGCATGGCACCTTCCCAAGGTGGAAGGAAGACCTTGGGTTTATTTTCTGTTTAGTCTGAGTGGGCCTGAACCCATGCTGCACATTCCCTAAGAGGATGATGCAGTAGACGTGGGGCTATTCAGATGGCAGAGAGAGGGGACCTAATTAATTGGAGTATTGATCCTCTTGCAGCTGCAGCTTGGTGCAGAGGATCCAGGACTGGCTGTAGAATAGACAGCAGAGGCAGGAGGTGGCCTGCAGCCTCAAGGGCGATGCTTCCAGTGGGTAACAGAAAAACTTGGAAATAAAACTGTAAATATCTATGCAATTTTCATGTAAATATTGGGAGAAAAGAAACCGAATGTCTCCTCCCCTTGAGAAAGTGCCTGTAGCTGTTTCTGTACAGTAAGCATAATCCTCATTGTGCTTGGTAGGAACCTCTCTACCCGTGTCACTACACAGAAGCCTGGAGGGCACCTGAAACTTCATGTGTTCCAGTCATTAACCAGTGGCTACAAAATTCTTGAGACTCCCTTTCTGCAAGGAGTCCCATAGAAAAGACGAGGGGTAATGGGTGCGAAATATTCATGGGGAGATTCCAACTGGACATGAGAGGGAAATTTCTCCTAATGAGATCTATCAGCCATTGGAATAATCTCCTCAGGGAAGTGGTGTGTTCCCCAACACTGGACACATTTAAGATTTAGCTGGACAGGTGTTGGGCCAGCTTGTCTAGACTGGGCTTGTGCCAAGAAGGGATAGACCAGGTGATCCTTCTGGTGCCTTCCAGCCTGGGATTCGATGATTCATCTGTTATTTACAGGCCTCTACTTCAGGATGCTGCACAGGGTAAGAAAAATAAAATTTGTGCTTAAATCTATAAAAAGGAAATATTTGAAATGGCAGCCTGCTTGGGTATTTGTAATCTGTGATGCAAAGCAGGAGTTTTCCTTCTTTCCCTTTGGACAGAAGGATAATACTGTGTCACCTGCTGGTGCTGTGGCAAAATTTGCATTTGAAAGGATTTTTCTCGATTTGTGGAGAAACAAAACCAAGCCAAGTAAAGCACAACCTGAACCTGGTGGTGAAGTCCCTATAAATATAGCCATGCTAGAGCCTTTGATAACTGTACCCATCATTTAATCTTTTCATTTCTCTCTTCACTTTCTTGTGTGGAGTTTGCGAAGGCCCATTAGAGAACAGATAATTCTTCATGTTCTATGAACATAGGGGTAGATAGCATAACATCATTAAAGAAAATCAAACTTGCAATATTAGTGAGAAGTAGAAAATGTCAAATTTTAAGACTAGATGGGTAACTAAGGCAAATATCAAACCATCAAGCTGAATTATTGACACCACAGTTTTATGATTTTTTTAAAATATAGATCTCTCTAGATTAGTTGTTACTGTTGCTGTTTTTTGAGGTTGTTGGGGTTTTTTTTCACTTAGCTTTGCCTTCTCCAAATTTTCCAAAGCAGCATTGGTTATAGATGAGATTCTGTATAGATAGTTACATATCTTGGCAAAACATCCATTACAATACAAGAGCAAGGTAAGCAATGAGACCTTCTTTACATGACTCTCCTGGAAAACTATGACATTTAGCAAATGTATACAAGCTCATTTAGCTAAAACAAGAATTATATTACTTAGACTGTGTGCAAGTGACAAGCCACAACAGGTAAACTTCCCGGTGTCTGCACTCTTAACAATTTGTATAAGCTGTATAAGACTGTTCACTCTGCCACTGTTTTATTTTCGCTTCTACATTCAAGATTAATGACAGTTTTCCAGCATCAATAAGATGGCTCTCCTGAAACATTAATGAAACTTGCTTTGAAAGTACCCTGGAGCTGGATCTCAATGTTTTTACAGGACTTGAGTGCAGTACTTTTACTTTCTTCCTTTCCTTTTCCTTTCCGTCTCCTTCCCTCTCCAAACAGCAGTGAGTGGTAACAGGAATTCATAATGTTGATAAAAACCAATCGAATAGTCTAATTTTCCTTTTTAAATGTATATTATCCTCAGCTATAGGCATCTAGAAGTATGGTTTCATAATATTTATAGTTATTTTTGGAGCAATTTAATCATGGTCTCCACAAACCCGATCCACAGGTGCCTGTGTGGATAGAGTAACTGCGGCTCTGCAGATTTACTCCTTCCACTCTTCTGCATCAGGTTCCCCGCCTGCCTGCAGGACAAAGTCTGCTAAATACTCCCTAGCTCATCCTTTTTTAAAAGAAGGCATTTTGCATTTACTCAGCTGCCTAAAATATTCTACTATCATATTATCTATTGATATCCTGACTTAAAGCAACTTGTTAGACAAACCAGAATACTTTTTTTTTCCCAGAGATTACAAGTTTTGTGGATAAATTGTGTGCATTTTCACTATCTTTATCTGAATATGAGAGCAGAGATGAATATTTTGCAAAGTGTAATTTTTAGAGCTGTTTTCCTGAAGAAGCATTGTTTCATATCCTGGTAAATATGATGATAAATTTGTGAACTTGTAAGGCTCTTCATATGTTACAGTTTGGTGATCGTAATTATTTAACGCACATTTAACAGACTAAAAAAGGAGTTATATGACAGATTTTAAACAATATGCATTTGGGAATAATCACTGAGCATGAAATGTTTCTCACGGTGTTCCTCTGGTATTGGCACTCAGACTGGCATGTTTCACCAACAAAGTAAATAAATATACAGTCATTCATATTTACATACATATTCACAGGAGGTGATGAAATGACCACTCATACAGATTGGTCTGGTTCAGTCACTACATTGGCTCCCTGTTAAAAAACTCGTCTTAATGAAGCCAGTGCTGGTTAAATGTGAGGCTGTACATACCTGACAATGCACTGGAGATGGGCTGCTCTGGATTTATTGGGCACTCTGACCACATGGGAGCATGGCTGAAAGAAGTAAGATTCAGGCCGGACATGAGGGAGAAATTGTTGGCCCTGAGGGTGGTGAGAGCCTGTCCCAGGTTGGCCAGAGAGGTGGTGGATGAACCATCCCTGGAGACATCCCAGGCCAGGCTGGACGGGGCTCTGAGCAACCTGAGCTGGTGAAGATGTCCCTGCTCATGGCAGGGGTGGGACACGAGGAGCTGGGAAGGTCCCTGCCACTATTCTGCGATTCTGTGATCTGGATACGTATCTCCAGTTTTTCTCGTCTCACCTTTCTCTTGCATCATGTCGTGTTGTGTAACCGGGACCACTGTTATCTTATCGACCCACAAACAGAAGTCTGAAGGATACCTTTTTAATTAAGCAAATAGTTCTGTGTGCAGCAAAACTAATGAAGCTTCATTTCCTATGGCTATGCCTCCAGAGGTTGAGCAGCAGCCCTAGCCTTCCCCCTCTGCAATAAGCCTAGAGCCCTCCTGCATCTCCTGTTTATCCCATAACCACAGAACTGGAGACAGACAGGGAGGGGTGTGGTTAAGAACCTGCCCACTCACTCAGTTTAATGAATCAACCAAGCTCCAGCTGGCAAGGAGATGCAAATTGTAAGGGGAGCAGCAGTACCCCTGGAGGGATGTTGTCATCTCCTGCCCATGAAACACCCCAGGAGCTTTCCATCGCCCTCAGGTTGCTTGCTCAAGGGTGCAAGACAAGTCCTGCAGCTCTCAGCTGTGTGGAGGCGACTGGATGCCACATCTAGGGTTAGGAAAGGTTTGGCCCTGGAAACCTGCCACATGGCCTTTGGAAGCTGGAAGAAGGATGATGTTCAATTTGTCACGTGTTTAATTTACCACGTGTTTGTCCTAATAAACCATATTTACTACTGTTGCTACCCTTGAAAAGGAATATAAATTTCTTGCCAACAAATACAGTAGTTATGATGCCTTTCTCTCCCCAAAACTATTGAATGACAGCTTTGAGTAGTAATCAGTCTTCAGAGTAGAACTAGATCAGAATTTAAGAATTACAGAATTGTTGTGGTTGGAAAAGACCTGTAAGATCATCGAGTCCAACCATTACCTGACACTGCCCAGTCCACCACTGCCCCATGTCCCTGAGAACCTCATCTCCGTCTGTTCAACCCCTCCAGGGATGGTGTCACCACCACTGCCCTGGGCAGCCTGTTCCAATGCCCGACAGCCCTTTGGGGAAGAAATTGTTCCCCAGATCCAACCTCAGCCTCCCCTGGTGCAACTTGAGGCCGTTTCCTCTGGTCCTGGCGCTTGTTCCTTGGGAGCAGAGCCCGACCCCCCTGGCTCCAAGCTCCTTTCAGGCAGTTCAGAGATCAGAAGGTTTAGAGGGAGCTCAGGCTCTGAGGTCTGAACTTCCTCTCTGTTATAACAAATTTTAGATGGTTATTGAAGCCGCAGGAATAGTTAAGTTTTATAAGCTAACCTTATCACCTACACAAAAGTCAAACAAATCAACAGCAAAACTCAGCCCAGACTCCCACTATACCAGCAGTAGTGACTCACTTGCCAATGAGTGTGACCATTTTGAAACCAAGAAAACACTCTGTAAACATCTTACAAATATCAAATTTTTGCACATAAACTGATGTGCTTTGTGTGGCAGTAGTGTGAAACAAAGAGTGTGTGTCAGAGAAAACATAACACTGAAATTCGGCTTAATTCAACGGGGTTTTTTGACAACTTTTGAAGCTTGACCAATATCTTTGCATGCCGTTGTAAATTCCCGAGTGCACATCCCAGTGTGTCCTACCTGCTGTTTTGCTGCTACCAACCTCCATGCTGCTGGTCTGGGCAGCATCTGGTAAAAGGGATGTTGCCCAACCCTATGCTGAAGGCGGAGAACAATGAAGAACTTTCCAAGGGTCTGAGAAAAACGGGATGGATTGAAGATGAAGATGAGGATGAAGCACCTTCATCTTGTGGACCACGTCCACATGTGAAATGTGGACACAGAAAAAGGGGAGGGAGGGCTGGTTGGCCGATTTTGTTTGTTCTTTTAAGCCGAGAAGTAAGAATTACCCTACATACCAAGAGGGATTTTTAAAAGCAGTCAGTTTAATCACTTAATAGATTTCACTTTATTGCAATCATGATTTAACAGGAAAGTTTTGCTATTCTGAAATAGAACAGGTACTCTCTAATAAATCAGATGAAGCACATAATTTTATGTTAAATACGACTGAGATATACTTAAGATTTTTTAAGGATACGGAGTTTGCAAACTTGAGTATACATAAAACTGAATATGTATAAAACTGAACTCTGTCAAGAGCATAACTGGGAAATAACAGGAAAATTTTCAATATATGATCATTACTTAAACTGAGAGAACATTAGAGAGAAAAAAATTATGTCACCATATAATTAAAGACTGATGATGCACACAGACAATATTTAAGTTGGGGCTACATGTGGAATATTAATTCAGGCATTTGCTAACTTTCGAATGTTTCATTTTGCAATGTTAATAATGTTCATTTAGCATACGTTATCTTCTTTACAGTATGTTGGAGAGATGTACTTGAAATTAGTTTAAATAGGTAAGGAGGACTTAGAAATGACTGATGTGCTTTTTCTAACTTTTTACATGACATAATAGCAAATAATTGTGGAAATATCTTGGATATATATGCAGAATCACTCTCTGCTTTTCCTGCTTTCACTTCAGTCACTAATGTATTGTATTAAGACCAGAATTCTTTTTTGTGGTTCTCTGAGTCCTGATTATTTTAAATTTCCAAATACCTATGAAATTCATGACTAAAGAAAATATTACTATTGCTAACTTAAATGCATATTTTGCATTCTTTAGAAAGCAGGCACATAGATTTTTTTTTTTCATCCCTGCAACAGGGAATACTGATGTTTATTAGTCCATCTCATATATGACAAAGATTTTTTTGGTGTTGCTTTCTTACTACAGAAAAATTGTAAGTACACAAACAGAAACAAATCAAATATGCGCTGACCCTTTATTCTATTAGAGCTGGCTGCTCTGCACGCACGTACAAAAATAATAATTGGTCATTAATAAACACTGAACATTTGTAATGAAGGTCTGGTTCCAAGACCAACTCAGTCTGAGCATCTTCAGTGGATTAATTGCCATGAGATCATGTATCTCAGCTACAGAAAGGCTAAATGGAAGTTTTAATGTGCTGTAAGCCAGCTGCATCAGTGTAACTCTAGTCAAGCAACATCAATTTCAGAAGCAGCTATTATCCATACCCTTTCTTTTAGGGTTCTTTTTTTAATATTATAAATTACTATTACAGAAGAATTGGAACTGGAAACATTGCTAATTAGTACCTTCCTTTTGAAGGCTAAGATTTTAAATTATTCCTGACCTATTACTGAATTTGTTAGAAGAAGATCACATACCCTCACTCTAAAGCAGCACTTCCCTCTCTTCCCTTGGAATGAATAAACTTCCATTAGAATTGCAACTCTCCCAGACCCTAATCTGAAATTAATTTGGCACTGGATCTCTACAAAGATGCAAGAGGCAGGAAGAGTTGTTGTTTCTGTATAAATGTGCAATAAGAGCTCTCCAAAACAAGTAACTCTTCCACATCCCCAGCCCCATGCAACACAATTATGTAGAGCCTCAATACCTTGAAGGAACTGCACAGGATTTTCTCTTTTTCTTAATTAATTAAAAGGACCATCTGATAGAATAAGTATCACACAATGCTAAATTAGGTTAAAGGATTAGTTTAGAGGGTTTATAATGTGTAGTTAGCATGAATTCACAGAATGGAGAGCAAAATTCTCACATTAAATGGGGTGTAATTTTTAAGGAGATCCATACTTAGTGCCAGCATCTGATGCTCAGCACACACTTAAACTGTTTTGCCTAATCCTTAGTAAATTCCCCTGCCAACATAACTAAATTCGTGCCACTGCCTCCACCCGCACCTTCACTTGAAGGAATCCCAGGAGTGTCACCAGATGGCTTTATACACTGGTTGTGTAATGGATTTATCGAACCAGTGCAAGCTAACGTGAGGCAGAGCAGAGCCATGGACTAAGTGGATTTGACCATTTGCAGCAACGTTGACTTGACGGTTTTAAACTCTCACCAGTGGTACCCACCGGAGGTCTGAACATCCCCTGGGATGTGTAAAAATGGACGTGGCCACGAGTGCTGCGGTGCTCACAAGGGAGAAGATGTTACACACGCCTTCATGCGACCGCTTCCATCAAACTATGACAGATACGGGAAATGGTAGTACACTGATTCTGTAAACAGAGACATATTACCTTCTGTTTTGAATTTTACAAAATTCAAATAATTTACACAATGTAATTTTACTTTTTACAAGAGAAGGATAAAAACAGGTAAAAATTGATAGAAGGAATTTTCTTTTCCATACGTTTTTGTTTAATGGCAGATACTTATAATATCAATTTTATTGGAGGATATTAAAATATGCAGCCACAAGCCTTTCTCAAAGAAAAACTGCTTGTTGTAGTATTTGAACTTCGTTTCACTTCAGGGTCACTACCCCTGGAAACCAAAATGAACTACAGTGTGAGACGGATAATAAAGATTTCCAGAACAGAAAATATAAAGTTTAACTTAGTGCAAATGATATAGCACCCTCCTGGGGTGGTCACAGGCAGACCCATCTGTCAGAAAACTAGAGGGTACTAGTATTTGGAAAAATTTCACCTAAAAATGCACTGAATCAATGCATCTGACTTCCAGGTTCTGCTAGAGAAAAGTATTAACAACATGGGAGACACTAACATGTAGGACTCCTGCAAGGCTGTGAAATTTCTGGTTTAGTTGCCGGAATAAAAGTTAGCCCAATACCAAGGGTTAACAACCAAGATTCAACCCACGTGACTTGTTTGGGAGCTAACTGTTAAAAAGATTTAAGTAAAGAGCTGATAGGCCTCTATCATGGTTTCCAGAGTTGCTAGTAAAGCCTCTATCTGTTCTCCAGGGAAAAAAGCCATGTTTGCAGATATTTCTTGAAGAAACTGTGGTAGCTTTTGAAAAGTTTCTAGCTCTCTAAAATATGTATCTAGTAACCAATCTGCAGAGAATGTATTTTTCATCTTACAGTTATCACGAGCCATTATGGGAAGTACATTTGAAAAAGCTACCTCTCTGGGAGTTAAAGTAAAGGGTGAAGACAGATTATAAACAGAACAAAAATTCAGCAGCATCTTATTAAACAAAATCAACCACAGTTCTCTCTGCTGACTGCAAAACTCTCGTTCTGCGTGTTCATCAAAACTTTCAATGTTCTCTTCTGGATGAACAACATTCAGAAGTTCTTGCTTCACCAGTACGGACTCAACATAATCCAGGGGCAATTTTCCATGGGAGTCTCTTGGCTGCAGAAGGGCTGGTCCTGTAGGGAAAATATAAACATTAATAATAACAGCACATTCAATTTGGCAGACAAACAAGATTTTGGTACAGCTTTTGCCAGAAGCTAGGAGTCTGTTTAAATCTCTTTTTATACTAAGTTATGTTGATGTAACTGATGAGTCATACATTTGCAATACAATCTAGAAGATGTATAGAGAACCTTTGTAACAGTTTCTTTAGGATATTGTCTTAATTTTCTTCCCACTTTTACTAGGTTAAAAGCCAACGATTTTATATAGAAAAGGAAAAGAAATGCAAATGTTGCTTATCCTAAAATTTCAAGTAACATAGACTATGTAAAAATATTATTACTGTTGTAAAATTCCATTAGGTATTCTACACACCAGGTTATGTGCTGACTCCAAATTGAAGGCATGTTACTATGATGGGCTTTATTTTACTTTTCTGGGTGGTGTGGTCAATCTTGTCCTAGGCTAGGCAGCAAGGTAAACTATTGAGGCAGGAATTCTTGTCTCCCCTAACAAATGAGCTTCAAAATTCAGTCTTAACAGATTTCTGAATCTCTGATAAACAGATTTGGTATAAGTAAGTGGGACGCGTTTTACGTGTTCAGATTATACTACACACTTTTGCTATTCCCTGTTTATTAATACAATAGAGTTTTTAATATTTAAATAGTCCACGGATGTCTTGATAAGTTTATGGAAGACTGCATGAATAAGAAAAAAGGCAGTTAACACACTACAGGTAGTGCTTTTCAAACATGAACACATCAGGAATCTTTTTACATAAATTTGGGTTACGGTGCTAAAGTAATGATGCAATTTTAACTCGAACACATTTTCAGAAATACGTGTTAATTACAAAAGGTAATTCACCCCATTACATGTTCAAAGTAGAGGTTCTAACTTCGCTGTGATTAAAGCTGTATTATTTTACTTCATCACTGATTGCGCAATACAATTAAATCTTGCGAGCCGAAGGTTTTTTTAGAGAAAGTGAAAAAAGTTTTTGCGGAGATGTGTTCTGAATTACTGAGCTGAGTAAATCCAACGGGTAATGTGCTTCCTACTATAGCCTTGTCAGCTGCTTGACAGGCCAAAACCCAGCGTGTGACACAGGCAAGGATACAGGAACCCGCACCCTTACGGTTGCCAGAAAACCTTGATGAATGCAAGTGCAAGCAGAGCTCTTCCCTCAGGACAACAGGATCATCCCCTACCTATTCTTCATGGTCGCCTGGAAGAACGCATATCTGTCATTTCCCATTGAGGAGCCGGGCGAGCGACAATATTGGCTATTGCATCACTCAGACGGATTGAACCGAGCGCAGGTATTGGCTCGGATTGTCAGACACATGGACCAGCAGATACATAAAACACCTGGGAAGCACTGAGTAGAAGCTCAGCGAACACAGAACTGCAGAGGAATGTATTGATCACGAGCACAACAGGCAGAGAAATAGCCTTTAGGGGGCAGGAGAAGACTGTAAATACACAGGGTCTCACGCCAAGAATGAAATAAAATTTTCTTTCTCTACCTTAATTAAGTAAAAGTCCATCTAAACACAGTGCGTTCTTCTGGCTCGTGGCTGCATGCAGAATGATTTTATTTAAAAAATCTGGAGTCAGCACATAATGCACGGAGATTAAACTGACACAGTAGGTCAACGGTAAAGGATATCACAAAACCTCATTTTAGTAAATGAATTAAAAGGAGGAAGTGTTAATATCCAAGACCATTCTTTGCGGTTGTTTTCTAAAAAAAACCATGCTAAGTTAATTATATTGATACAGTATATTTCAAGACAAGATACAAGTTCCCTGTCACTGAACAAAAAATATTGTTCAAAACATTTTTCGTGTGTCTGCCTGAGGGGCAATGTATCTTTTTTTAGAAATCAAGGCATCCCTCCCACTATTATCCCTGAACAGCAGTTATCACAATTACAATATAGATTCCTTTCTTAAACTAATTACCAAGCTAATTGTGTTCTTCAAAGACCAACACATTAATTTTCATAAATGCTGAACAAATTTATGTTGAAATACATGATTATATAGAGGTTTACTGATCTATTTTTGCATCATGGTAAAAATAGATCAAAACAAAAGAAAATCCTTAGCTTTGCCTGGTGACTAGGTAATCTTTATCTTCATTAATGAGTTTGGAGAATATAGTTACAATGCATATGGTGTAAAATGCAGAATAAAAACATTATCATATTGGAAAAAAACGTGAAAATCCTGGTCAATTTCATATTCAGCTGATCGAGATAAGTGTGAAAACAGTATTATTTTTTATGTGACCAAAACAGCTTGGCTTAAAAATGTTTTAAAATATTTCATAATAACAGTGTATTTTAAGCAACTATTGAGAAAAACACCATGAACTTCATACAGACTCAGAATAATGGACAATTTCCCTAAACCAGTTTAGCATAAATGCACTCACCCCCATGCTGAAGTAGCAGCTTGCCAATTTCTACATGTCCATTTGACAGTGCATCATGCAAAGGAGTCACCCCGTCCACTTCACTGAGCAGGTCCACCTCTGGACAACGCTGCAAAATTTCACGGACGCACACTGTGCTGCCATGGTTACAGGCTTCATGCAAAGGCGTCCAGCCAGCATAGTCTGAATTATAAATCAAGGGAAGTTTTTAAAGCAGCAGAAGTAATACTAAAATGTTAATAATGCACTTCGTTAGCCAGCAAAACACTTTACTTTTTAGCATTCATCATGGCTGCGGTGGCAGGCTGTGATTTCAAAACAAGAAATTCTATTGAAAAAATCTGAAAAAAAATCAAATAACATTTAAAAAAAATCAATAGAAAATGTCACGTTAAAACACACTTTAGTTATAAATTAACCTTTCCTGAATGTTCGCTGTGAAGTCATCATTTTGTGTTGTTTGAAGTAATAAAAGTAGTTTTAATAGTATAAATATAAACTTAATACCAAATAGATATTAATACAGTTCTTTATCTACTTTAATTTCTTAGTTCTGTAGAGAAAATGAATAACTTACCTTTAACATTAATGTCTATTCCAGGGGAAGAGAGAAGCTGAATCAGTCTCTCCACTTTGTTACTTATGCAAGCTTTATGTAGGGCTGTCTCTCCTACCATAAAAAATTAATAGATTACACTAGACTAGGCAAGATAGCAACTAAAGAAAATAATCAAAGTGCCTGGAACTAGGAGACCTGGCTATATGCCAGAAAATTCAATAATGAGTAAGATTTTCCTTTATCCTGTTTAACCATCTTTTAAGAAATTTCGGAAAAAAAACCCCAAACCACAGAGCTTCTGTTCCACCAGAGATCCGGCAATGAAATTGTACTGCAAATGGTTTAACACAGGAATTATCTCCCCTCAGTTCAAGGTTTAAAGCTTCAATCACACTATAAAAGCACCAAGTGATCACAGAACACCAAAAATACTGGGTTTTGAAGCAATAAAACTTTAGAGTGCAGTTGCCCTCCCTTAAATTTATTCATGAACCTACGTTAAAATGTATGGTTCTTTTTACACAGCATTTATAGCTTAATTCAAATGAATGCTTCTGGCTAAGCACGAGTGCCTCTACAAACTCAAGTATAATTCAGAACTTCAAATCTGTTAACAGATGGTTTGCTGTTTCTCAATAGGCTGCCTGACTTGGCTACAGTAGTGAGGGAGGGGGGAAAGAGGGAAAAATAAATGAAGAGGTCCTAATAATAATACTAAAAAAGAAAATCCCCTAGAAAAATATCCCAATCCTTAGCACCACGTAAAACTGAAGTTAAGTGTGAAAAATTGAACAGCAAGCAACTGAGGACTGCTGCTTATATGTGAAGACACCATTAGTTTCTGCATGATAAAAACTTCAGACCCATTCTAAATGCTGTTCTGCTTTCACTAAATGATTAGGTTTGAACAAGAGCCAGAGGAAAATCTTGATGCCAGGTGAAAGATAATGCAACAAACATCTTAGAAATGAAAAATATCTCAGGCTAAATCTCTCATCCTTTATGATAAGATTTACATGGTATATTTTGTTATATTAATACCATCACTATGTAAATCTGTCAGCTCCATACTCGCTCTGTCAACAGAAGACACTACTTACAATTTTGGCAGGGGAAGAACAGAAAAAAAACAGGTTGGGTTTTTTGTTTTGTTTTGTTTCCCTCTAGTCCTTCAGTTCACTTTTCTTTGTACAAGTCAGCATGTAATAATTCACATCAATGTTACTTGCAAAAGCAATAAACAGAAAGGGAACCAATTTTAAAAATGTATGGTCTGGCTCTGTTACTGAAGCTCTCTTAAATCCCCAAAGAGGCTGAAGGATTCTTTGCCCTTCAGTGTTTGTGACACAATTCTGTTTTTAATTTCTTAAACAATCACAGCTTGCTTTTTTCCAGTTTTTTCTAAGCCTTCTCTTGCGTGCCATGATTAATACAGCTGTGGTTTAAGTGATAAGGTAAATTTCTGATCATGAAGATGACAAGAAAGTAGTTCCAGCAAGTAATTCTGTTCAGGTAAAGGCTCACGTAAGGTACAATTTATTAAATTCACGTGGTAAGTAGGAACTGAATGAACCGCTGCAGTGCTGTTTTATTCCATAGGTACTTGGGTTCCAGTATAGCTAAGACAAAAGCCAAATGCCTTTCATAGTCTGGGCTGAATGCCTGGAAGAAAACAGTCCATATGCTTAACACAGCTATGTAACATAGCATACTCCTCAGTCTTTGTTCACAAAATGTCTAGGACTGAAAGAGATGAAGACTGAATTATACTTTCAAATCAGAAGACGTTGATCCTACCAAGCACAGGTTGAGGTGGATTAGCAAAGTAAGGCGGGCAAGACTGGAATAAGCTCACACAAGCTGTACACCGTATTTAATATCTGGGAGGGGGAGGGGAATGAAGAAGGCAGCTTTATTCCACCATATATACAATTCCCCATTTTAAATAGACACTGGAAGAAAGAAACATGAACCATAAGACAATAATTCTTGGGCATAGGCCATCATTTCAGTTCAGCATTCATCAGGGCAAGATTTTTAAACCTGACGCTGTCAATTCTAACCACATAAAGTTCTTCACATAAATCAGATATATAGCTTACCTTTAAGATTTCTCTTGTAAAGATGTACCTCTTTAGCCAAAAGGTAGCAACTGTCTTTGGTGTATGAAGCCTTAACTTCTGCTCTTGCTCTAAGCTTCCTTGTCAATGAGGGGCACTTACTGAAGTTTAAGTCACTGAAAACAGAGCAAAGATGGCACGTCTAAAAGCACTCTTTCATATTTTAAGATCATGTATATGAACTTAATGCTTTTAAATGTGTATATACAGCATACGTAGATATACCAACTTCAGAGTTATTTCTGAAATATCTTAATTACACAATTTCTATGTCATTTAATTATAACTGTATTTAAAACAGTAATAAAATTAAATTACCCACAATTAAACTTTCTTTAAAGATAATTCTATGAATGGTTCAACTTCTTCATGTACCCTTTAAATTTAATATTGGGAAAATACAACAGTCTGCATAAACACTGAGATGGAGGATGAGGAGAAAGGGGGAACCCCGGCCCAGAAGTGTTACAGGTTTGCAATGGAGCTTTCTGTCAGTTGCAGTAATTTGTAGACAACAAAACAGGTCATATAAAGTTCAAGAAATGTGTCAGGTCAGAAGCTGTCCCCCAAAGCAGAATAAAACTGGTGATGTTATAGGTATTACTTACGGTAGATCAGGCAGCACTTTGACTTCATTCTGCTTATCGCCATTTAGCATCCGTAATGCCCTTTGAGACTCAGGGCACGGCCGCTGACCTGTTTTCTTTTTCTTTGCTTTGTGTATCGTTGTCTCATGCATCCCTACCTTTCGCAAAGCAGATGAATAGGAACAGACCTGTTGCAAAAGTAATATTTTCAACAACTTTGCATACAGTAAATTAATATCCAGCCATTTTCTTTTGTTGGGCTTCAGGCAAAGCACCTTGCTGTATCTAAGTTCTTTAAAACACGATCCATAAATTATTGCATACATAGATTGTTTGAAGTTGTTTTCTGCAATCTCTTTTTTTATTCTTGTAATTCAGTCTTTATGATGACCTCAGAGGCGAGTGGGTTGCGTCTGAGTCAGAAAGCTGGAAATCCAAGACCTCTGTTTTTTTGGTAGCTGAGAAAAGTTTCATCACTTTAGCTGGACCTAAGACTGAAGCAACGTTAATTGATTCTCAGGTACTTAAACTTCAAAAAGTCACTTCTGCAGTTTGGGAAAAGCACATGAAGAAATCCAGTGAGGAGACTCATTCAAGGATTACACAATGGTGACATCTGAAGAAAGGTATTAAAGAAGGCTTTGAGTATCCAGCAGATCACTGTGGATTCTGCAGGTAACTTGCTATGGGCAAGGGACACTTTGCATCCTCACTGTGCACCAAAGATGTAGAAAAACCATAGAAAGCCCATAGGAAAGCCTAGCTGATAAGATGTTGTATGAGAAGAGCAAAATTGGACAATAATTAACATTCATTGTACAGAACAAGCAAGCAAGAATAGTAACACTAAGGAAAGCCACAAAAAGCATATGAAGTTGTTTCAAGCACTACAAAATGTACATTTAAGTAGTTGCAGTGAGTGATCAGTAGTCATGGCAATATTAAAAATAGCAATTGCTGCTGCCTATGTGTTGGCAACATACGTTAAATATTAGATATATAGTTGGTTTATTTTTAAAATTCTGACAGGCTTTTGTTCAAGCGTTGTTTAAACACGATGTATTAATAAACAATGATCTCTGTTCACAACAAACTCCTGTAAAATTCAGGAAAACTTCTGTATGGAAAATGTATAAAGGTATAAATTTGCTTTTCTTTAATTTCCCTGTGGAATGTTAGACCATATAGAAACAGTTATGGATCCTGTGTTTTGGTTAGCCATTAATATTAATATTACTGAAATGAAGCTCTAAGGGCATGTAATTACTGTGTGATACCCCTGACCTGCCTGAATCTTGCCAGCAATCACGGTTTTGAGAATTTCTTGCACAGCTTTCATTGTGTATTTCCTCATCAACTACCACAAGTTGTGATTTGAAGGCAGGAAGAGGTTTGCAAGTAAGAAAAGGTTTTTAAGAGGAGAAATGCACAGGAATACACTATTGTTCAAAATAATAAAATCTTGTTTCTAACGAATACTTGGACCCAGTATAATAATAGACTGTCACCTCTTCAAAAAACCTGAAGATATTCCAGGAAAATCACACTATATTTGGCATTTTCCTTAATTACAAATTTAATATTGCAATAAAGTGTTCACATCAGAGATTATTATAAAAGCTTTCATTGTGATTTTTCATGTTAACTGCATGTAAACAGGTAATTCAGATGTTAAAAATTCTCTGGCAAGAAGAATCTCACCATTGTTTTGAACCCAGATCTTGGGCAAAAAGACATTTAAATGCAGCAGAGTCTATCTACAGGTGAAAGACAATGCACGCTATGAGCATGACCTTAGATCATAAAAGAAAGGTATTTTCCAAGACCTTCATGAATTCAATTACCTGTGAAATACTTAAGTGTGATAGGTTATTAAGGAGTAGAAGAGTTACTTACTATTTTCTGAAGAGAAAGAGGTTCTGTAGAAACAGTTATATTCCTCTGTAAACACATTTTTTTAAAAACTGCTTCTGCAACGAACATTTGAAGCCAGAGGGATGGTATGGAACAAATGAACATTTTTAAGTCGCATATTGAAAAATCTGGATAAAAGCAAAGGGGAAAAAAAAAACCCTTGAAATAAGAATATACAAACTTGTACATTTAGAGTTATCTAGAAGATAGCTCTTCAAGAATTTTTTTTCTGCTGTTGCAGATTCATAAGCTATTCTCCATGAGAATTACTAAAAATACTTACATGAAAAAAGATTTTATCCATCATCTGATAATAAGACCAGCTTCTAAGAGAACGATCACCAGATTTTAAAAGGCAAAGCACCACTTTTTACATTAAACTTTAGAAAAAACACTCTAAATACAATCTTATAAAAGTTCTACTTTGATTTTGAGAATGAAATTACTTATTTGGGAAGTTATGTAAGTGACCACCTTAAAAATCTGTAAGTGATACAATAAAAACAGAATTCAGACAGAGTGTGAACAAAGAACATGAACAAAGAACACGAACAAAGAAACCTTTAAGTAATGCAGGGTGACCCATAAATTTATTAAGAGCGACCTTAAGCAAATTTCAACCCCATCCAGATGTACCAAATAGTTCATTCTCTTTTAAAAAGCAAACAGTGGCAGAAGAATGTATATCTATTTCTATCTCAATATACATCAGGCATAGGTCTGGTTTTTGGAAAAGGAGACAGAACGACTGGTTTTTCTTAAGGTGGTATTTGTATTTGGATTCTAGCAAAATAATTTTGTCAAAATAATTTTCTCAAAGTAGTAACTGAAACAGGTGAAAAGCAAGGTCTGCCATAAGGAAGAAAGTCTTACTGTACTGAGTTTTCTGTCCTGCTGAGCAGTGCTCATACACTAACTGATCTGCTGAGACATGCCCATACGTTAACAGATCTGTAGACTAAATCAAAGCAGATAAACAAGTTTTGGGAGTACAAGTGACAGAATTTAGGAGAACTCTGCAACAGTTTTTTGGGCTTTAAGTGGTGTGGCCAGAACTGAGTGGCAGTGATAAGCAACAGGTCCAAGAATCTTTAATCTTTATAACCAGACTGTGAATGTTGTTCTTGTGAAGGAGAGCACAGAAAGTATAATTTTCCATTTGTGTACAGGAAAATATGAATGTCTTATATGAATATATATCCAAGATTCTCCCTTTAATTTAACAGCTAGAAAAATCTTTGGAAAGGTAGCAATAGTAGTAGATACTAAAAGCTCCATTGATTGAAACACAATAAAGTTCCAATCGATTTGGCCTTCTAAGGCAGGTTATAATGGTTCTGATAATTTGCATTCTGTAAGACTGGAGTGGAACTGTTTGTTTAGAGACTAAGATTTTAGTTCAAATTTTTCAGGATAGCTCTTCCCAAGTGTCCACTTAGGAGAAGGCAGCAAGACTTTACATGAAGACTATGTACACCTATGTCAAGAGAAAATGATGACTGAAACCAGGATATCCATACAGGTGTAACAGCTGTGTTACAGTTTTCCAAGAAAAAAAAAAGGCTTTGGAGGGAATTAAGTTTGAAAATTAAATCAAAAACATTCAGTAGTTTTCTTGAGATTACTTTTTTGGTGTTTTGAGTTCTTCATCCCCTACTTGCGAGAAGAATAGACACCTCAACTGAAATTCCATGTTAAATGGTAATGGTTCATTTGAGTTGTGACATTTCTTTTTATCTTCTACGTTTAATGAAGAAGAATCAACAGTGATTCATGAGACTAAGTAGAATTTTCCCCCATGCCTCAAATAAATTCCATTAAGTCTAAGGATTTGGAACAGGACACTGAAATATTTAATTTGAAGACTGTATGGGTCAAAGATTTCAGCATAGCTTTTGGACTTATGGCTGAAGTTTGTGAAGTGAAAAATGTCCTTTGAGAATTGGCCTGAGCTGTCTCAAATTGCCTCTCCAAATTTATGGCTTAGTAGGATATGCTAAAGCTCTTCTAAACTGACAAGAGAGCTCCAAAGTTTTGTTTTTTCTTCTTCACACTGTATAGTCTTGCTTTTGCACCAACACCTATTGAGACTGATTTAGAAGGATTTTAATAGGAAATCCTGTTCCATCTGGTCTTTGCCTGGGATGGACAGACACGCACACAATAAAACAGAGTTCCCTGCATATGTACACACAGCATAAGACTACAAGGCTGCAACAGAAGCTGAAATATAACTTGAATGTAAACCAAGGATTTTAGTTAGGTTAAAAGACTTTGAGAGGAATATAAAATACTCACCATCACATGAAATGGCAATGTAGTCTGACAAATCATCAGCTATTTGATGAAACATATTTCTATCCATAAGCAAGCTTGAGATGATCCAAAATTCCACTACAGTTCCAAGAATTGCATTTAACAGACCAGCTATTTCACATCTGAAAGCCTACATGAAAAAGAAAAGTACCTATAGATCTGTACCGTATAACAAATCCACACTGATAATGTACCAGTAATAACACTAGAGAACTTCTTTAGATGAAAACCCACTCTGTTGCCACATCACTTCTTCACTGGCTTTTCTGCTCAAAGGCAAACTGTTGCAGCCAGGTAACCTTGTGTTTCATTTGACAATTACAGGGATCTTGTTCTCTCCGCTCTATTAGTATTCTCTCTCCCTAACGATTTAATCACGAAATTAAATCTCCTTTTGTGACTAACTCTACATGTCCGTGACAAAAGGGGAAAGGATGCAAGGTGTTCCCTGCACACAAAAACCATCAGCAGCCAGTTTGTGGGATCAGGAAACTTTCTTCTGCCAGCAAGAAATTCCAAACAGAGCAGTGGCAAATTTAGAATTTTATACTTATGGGTAGTAGCCTTAGGTTTTTGCACCCAAACTTGGACAAAATGGTCATGTGTAGATAAAAAAGCAAAACCTATCTTCTTCAGGAGGCATCAAGACAATACACAGCACTTTAACATGCTACCCAGAAAGTACCATGAGATAGACAAACATTTTTTCATCCACTTCATCAGCATTGATTGGGTAAAGCACTGCTACTTGTGTCCCAGTTAGTCTGTGCCAAAGAAAGTCAGATCTGTCTACTTAAAACACCTTTCTGTGCCATGGAGAAATATTTTATGTAATGATTCTGAAAGAAGTTATTCCTTTGACCACTTGTACAACCACAGAAAATTCAGCATTTCTACATCAGTTTTGAAAGTGCAAATTGGAAGAATAGATGTACCATCATAGGAACACATGACATTCATTTGCCCAAAGACACTGACCCAAGAATCACAGTTACACCAGACCACCAGGTGATATATTGCATTCTACTGAAAGAGAATGAGTCCTTCAAAACAGACAATTTTGTGTAAGAGGGAAATTGAACTGAATATACACTCATTTGTCAGCTTGAGATTTTAAAGATTTACTTAAAGGAAGCAAAACTTTTCTGTCTTTTGTTGTGCTATCACACCACAGTCAATGGTTTGTCCAATACTCCTTTGAGAACAAGATACATTCAAGGTTGGTTTAAAATAACTTAATAGGATTCTATCAGGAGCTGGAAAGCACCAAAGACTGAAACAGTTCTAGCTTCATCAATAAATCAAACAGACATATATAAGAGCAACAGAGACTGTGACACAGACTAGATTTATTATAAAAAGATTCCAAAGTAAGTTGTCAAAAACCTACATAAAAACTGTCCCTACAGTTAACCAACTTGTCATTCAGAAGCAAATGAATAAACTCAACTACGAATAAACATTGCGTGGGGAGGCCGTAGAGATTCCATCACTGAAGTCTTTTGAGAACCAGCCAGGGAAAATCAGTTAGGAATGTGAGCTCCGAGATCGCTTCCATCCCCGCTTCCTTTTACTCTGCTGAGCTCTACCTGCTCTGGCCTGCCTCTTGTTTTACTGTATCATAATCCTTCACCGTAGATGAACTGTGGGATCTCATAATAATAAAAAAAAAAAACAAACTTGAAATCATTGGTATGACATGTCAACTAAAATTTAAATATTTTAAAAACTACACTACTCCCTATCTTCTGAAGATTCAGGAATAGAAACTGAGGAACTAATTTGAAACATCTGAAATGCATTTACATTTCCCTTAAGCATGCATACCTCTTTTATCATTGGACCCCAAAGCAAAATACTGGGTGAATAATTTAATTCTATCTATAGTTCTTTGCAGGAGATAAATTACACAAATGCAGCAAATAAGCACAATTTTAATAGAGGTAAGTGACAGGATTAAGGACATGTAGATGTAATCTGGGGTAGATGGAGGTGTAAAGCACAAATATTTACATTCTTTCTCTTGTTTCTAAATCACAAGTTTGTATTACTTCATCTATGAAGGAATTTTCAAAGGAAAGGGGTGGGGAGTGAAAGCTGACCTTGAGGCAGCAGATTGAAATAAAGACTCTTAATACTGCAAGTATTAATAATGTTTTGCAGTCAGATATATAGGTGCCTCTTAAATATGCCTGATACAGTAGTTGCAACTACATTTGCTCAGCTGAGTATCTCTGCACACTGACAAAACAAACCAGATACTGCCAACTGGTGCAGGCTTGGTTGGCATTTTAGTAAAACAATGGTAGTACAAACCAAGAGCTTCTCCTTAACATTCTGAAATAAATGGTTCAATGCTACAGATGAGGAGGAAACGCTTCAATTTACAGAAAATATCATCTGTTCTAAAAATATTTAAATATTAACACCTTAAAAATATTTTCATTTTCAACCACAAAACAATACAAACATATCAATGGAAACACATGCAATATTAAAAGGAAAAAAGAAGCATTTCCATGGAAAATGGGAATTTCTACTGTGTACAACAAAACATCATTGTGCACATAAACAGCTTCTGCTATCAAACTCAGGAGGCTAAATCTTAAAATGAAAAGTCTCTTCTACTGCTTTATACAGCTCTACTGCTGATTTAAAGCTGAAATTTTTCTGAAGTTTAGAAGATATTTTCCTTTACCAAACTAACATAAAGTGAAAAATATCAACAAATAAAAAAAAACCCCAAAACGCTTAAGCAACAATGTATTTAGAATGTAAGAATAAAATCTTACAAAACTAAGTGATCTCTGTAAATTAATCAGTGAAGAAATTGATACACAGGAGCCACCTGATTTTTTTGTAGACCTATAAAAGCAATATTCAGAACATTGTACGGAAACCTCCATCCCTGGATATGAAATAACAAGTTACCCATATAAGCTACACAAATTGTTATTTTATTAACAAATGCAATTTTGGATTAAGTAAAACCACATTTAAATGAGAGGTTTTTGCTTACATTGCCATTTAGATAGTGGTGTGACTACCCATTATGGGAACACAAGCCTTCAATTAACAAAAATTGAGAATACTCAGAAACCACTGATTTTGGTTCTATTATTTACTACTTAAATCTTTAATCCAACTTCAATCTGATTTAGGTTTATTTCTTTAAAAATTGGCAAACAAGAATGCGAGATTTGGAGGTGTGTTATAAACCTCCTCCCCATAAAGAATGTATTTTTAAAATTAATGTACTACTACAAAATGTACTATTTCAAATTGTGCTGAAATTATTCGTAATAGAACCGCAGTATTATTGTTCCTTATAAACCCAAGTGTTGCAGGTCTGCCTGGGATGGAGTTACTTTTCTTCATAGCAGCCTGTGTTGTGTTTTTGAATTTGTGCCTCAAACAGTGTTGATAACACAGCTACTTTAATTTTTTTTTTTTTTTTTTTAGCTAATGTTGAGCAGTGCTTGGGTCAGTGTCAATATCTGGGGGTGTGCAAGGAGCTGGGGAGACACACAGCTGGGACAGCTGGCGCAGAATGACCTGACGGACACTCCAAGCCACATCCAAGTTGTGTTCAGCAATAAAATCTGAGGAAAGGAGAAGGAATGCGGGGATGTTCGGGGTTATGGCGTTGCCTTGCCATGTAACGGCGATGCCAGAGCCCTGCTCTCCAGAAAGTGGCTGGACACCCACCTGCCTGCGGGAAGGACAGAATGAATCCCTTGGTTTGCTTTGCTTGCACGCACAGCTTTGCTTCCCTTAGTAAACTCTCTTTATCTCAACCCACGTGTTTTCTAGTTTTTGCCCTGCCTGTTCTCTCCCCCATTGCACTGTGGGGTGGGTGAGCGAGTGGCTGCGTGGGACTCACCTGCCACCTGGGGCAGACCCACTCACCGCACACAGCAAATTAAGTAAGATCCAGTTAAACCTTTTTTCCAAAAAACTCTCTTCCTTGTTCTTATTGCTGAGAATCAAAGCTTTCTCACCAAGAAAAGCACCGATGTGGGAAGAGGCTGTTGACTGCGTTGGCATCCAAAGGCCACATCCGTAGAACTGATGTTTGCCAGCTTAGCAAATGCAATTCCTACATTGCTGTTCCACTTAATGCTCTGCTAAGCCAAGTACAGCACTACAGCAGCAGAAATTTCACAGGGTGTTTTAGTACACATAAGAGTTCTTATAGGAAAGCTCTGAAGTCATAGGAAAATTCATTTTAACTTCTTTACCTTGAATTACAGACTTATTTTTGAGTTGTTCTTTAGAGTTATTTTTCATAGGGTGTAAATGTTTTTAGGGTTATGCCTAAAACATACTTCCAAGAAAGCTGTTGAAAGAGACAGATAGACCAGAAAGACATTTAGTTCTACAAGTTTACACCACACAAATGTATATTAGGTAACAATACCCGATACATGAAAGAAAACAAATTAGAAATATGCAAGATGATGAAACTAAAAAACAGATCAAATGCTTTTTTCAGTCCTTTGTTGGGAGTTTTTAAGAAAATCCAAACAGTAGTATCATGGATGAAAAGCATTTCTGATACCATTTGCAACATTGTGAAAAGCCATGCAACAGCTCAATGCTACTCCAAGTGTTATAAGCAATACACACATTCCTTTGTAAATTCTAAAACTGAATTAACAGCTTTGATTCAAGGAACCTTGAATGGGAGTTTCTGCATCAAACCTATTTAAATAATAAATAATACATTTTATTTATATTAAAATGATATTCAGTACTGATTTTAAGATCCCAAGTGATGGAAAAACTTTATGTTCTTTGGCAGTGCACTTTTAACTACAAGGATTGTGTATCAGTTTTATTCCATCAAGTTCTCCCAGCAGATTAACACAGTGATGAATAAAGGCATCCAATTTCCTGCCACTAATTTTATTCTTGTGCTTTTAAGATAAAGTAAATTCTATCTAACACAACAAAGGAAATGCACTCATATATGTAGCTTAGGTCTTTATCACACTTCATTATTTTTCTTTTTTTTTAATGTAGGTTATAGCAGGCCTGAAAAATTGAATACCTTCAGAGTATGTAAGCCAAGGAAACCAGTAACTCATAATTTCAGCATGGATTTTCTCACTTCGAATGCTGTAACTATTTCTGGATTGCTCTTTTTACACACACAAATACACACATATATGTTTACACACACACACATATATATGTAAACATAATTTTGCAACGAATCAGCACTAGCACAGAGGAAAAATATATGGATATTTTCCCTCTAGTCCTGATTTGTTGCAATCTCTCTGAATCACAAAAAATATAATCTGATTCTAAAAAGCTAACAAAAAATGTGCTCACTTTTACCACTTACAAAAGAATGTTAGACATTGCCAAAAAAAAAAAAAAATCTGTTTTTATTTATAGATATTTTCACCAGAGAATTGCATAGAAGTTCAGTATATCACAATTGGTATGTTTGTTTCTTCCCATGAGCTAACACACTTGTGTAAAATGGAAAACATGGTCACTTCTCTGCACGCTACTAGAGAAAACCTAATTCTGTGCCCATGCAGATATTAAGAATATCCATAGTCATTCCTTTCATTTAGGTCTGAATGGCCAAATGTGTTTCTTCCCAATGCGTTGCCTCTTAAGCAAACAGCTTTCAAGAACCAAAACCAGTAACAATGACTCACACCATTAAACTGAAGACAGGAAGGAAAAATTTGCACATAATACGCCATATTTAATGACATGGAAATACTGTGGTTTTATTTATGTATCTCTAAAATAATAAAAAAAAAAAAAAAAGGAGAAAAGAAAACACAGAACTGCCTGCATAGCTGGGGAGGATCTGCTCCTCTGGCTTTTTGAATGACCTTTTCAACTGTGTCGTGGAATTTTAAATGGAGTCTCTGAATATATGGAAAAATCAGCATATCAAGTTTTAGTATAACAAAAGTGAGAGTGCAGAAAGGGATAATGACAAGTTTCGAATGTAAAAATAAGGTATTTTGTTTTAGAGTTTATTTTTGCGAAAAAATGCAAAAGGAAAAAAAAATGCCACATATAAATATGAAGTTAAAGAACAGGGCTGTAAGAAAGAACATACAACACTGCAGACATTGTGAGGCAACAAGCTGCTTTTTAAGGCTGGAATTCATATCTGCAGGGATATTGTACATTACAATGCATAAGATCAAAGTGGGAAAGCAATAGGCATCTGGGTTTTGTGCTGAAAGAACAATTCTTACATATATGTATATAAAGAAAATAGAATCTAAACAAGAGGTAGGTGTCTGGTTTATGTTGTACTTTATTCTTTCTTTTATTTTTCATATACATACCACACTCTGTCTGACATAAATAATTATTCTCCTTCTGCAAAGAACAGTTTATGAAAAAGGTACGGCTTACAGTGCTGGAACTTGTAAAAAGAAGGCATAGCAGAAAATAAAGAAAATGATGCCTACACTTAAACTGCAGATTCAACACCAGGAAACATATGAAAGCAGTTTCATTTTCCAAAGAAACAGAATGGCCACTGACACCAACTGAATGCAAGCGTGCTTGCTGCTCAGTACCTTTGAAAAGCTAGGTTGTTTAAATACAAATATGGGTATAGAAGCCTAAATTTAGGCACTTTTTAAATATCTTGACCAAGGATAAAAGGCAGCACTGTATCAGAATGTCTTGCTTTGATAGCCCTCAAAAAAGGTAGGAGGTCTGGCTAGGTAAGATGAGTGAAGCTCTCATTATGTTTAATCTTTCTGCTTTCTTAACATAATGAAGAATTATGAGGTATTATATTGAAAGTGCTTTTTTTCTCTGGAATACCTGATTTTCTATTGTTGTTCTGTTATTGTATTAAAAAAGTGAATGGAGAACCTATTTATACTGTGCTTTCGCAATAATTTAAAAGAGAATGCAGAGACAGCAGTAAGTTTGTATTTTATGTGAGAATCTAGAAGTCAAAGATGCTTTACAAGGCCTCTACCTTCTGAAAAGAAAGAGGTGGTATAGAGGACACTCAGTATCTTTCAGGTCAATGTCCTGCTGGTCAGCAGGTCACAGAACAGCAATTAAGTTGCCTTCAATTCCATTTTTATGAAAAGGCCTAGGGAAGACACCAAACGAAAATAAAGGACTTGGGAAGAAAACTGGGGCATTTATTAAAATAAAATAATGCATATCTGTTGAAAACAGCGAAAAACTATTGGTTTTGTTCACTTTCGCCTTCCAACATTTCCTGAATACAATGACTGTAAAATAAGATAATAACTTCTTTCGTTACACCTTATTGTTTGACAGGATGTGTTAAGCTAGTGTCCCTAATGACTACGGTAATACCTGCTGGTAAGGGCATGTGAACATCTGAACGTAGCCAACAAGCTACTCATGACTCGTTTCTTCTCTGCAGATCAATATGAGAATCTTATGGATCAATTCATTTCCTTTAGTGGAGCAAAAACCAGCATGCTTCACAACAAAAGACAGCTATAACAAGCAGCTGTGATACTTACATATAATTCCTCACAAAGGAATGAACAAAGGAACGCCTTTAAAAAAAATATGTCGGTCTTCATTATTTTGAAGTATAAAATTCATACTCACATCATTTTTTCTGTTCAATTCTCTATGGGAAAATATGACCCAGTCTGCTAGAATATTTATCTGTTTGGTAAAAAGCACCGAGGTGTCGCTTCCCAGCCAAAAGGTCTTCAGAAGAACTGTCTGTGGCATGATTTGCTGATGCTGTGAATTGGTCCCTTCAACCAAACTGTAAAAAAAGAAAGTAAAAAACCCAAATCTTTATGCCACTTTGATTACTATAGTTACCAGACAGAAACCTTGTCTTCTGTCAAAACACACAAAGGTTTGGCAATTTTTAAGTATGGAAAGATCAGACACAATTTCTGGTGAATAATAAGTAAAATAATGATGACTATTAGAGTCACACTGAAAGAATTCTAATACTGTGCTAATGCTACATAGAGTAAAGGCTGCCTTTACTATACAAAGGCAGAACAAAACCAAGACAATTTTTATACTTCATAAACTAAGATAATTGTCTCCATAGCAAAAGATGAAAGTTAATTGAATTTAAAAAAAAAAATCAGTATGTTAAAAATGCTGCTTATCTACCTTAAAGAATACTGAAGCATTGCAAAGCTAAAAAATACAACTTTATGAACAAAATTAAATGCTTACTGAAACTTGTAATATAGTGGAATAATAGGCTGTGAAAAGTTAGAGGCCTTACAACATGATTAGAAAAAAACCAATACAAATTACAATAAACAAACTAAGAATTGGGAAATATAAAAGGAATGCTAAACAACTGCATTTCTGTAGAACAGTATCTTATTAGGGACATACAAAAATCACAATACAACCTGCTGTAAATACAGAAATATATGTGAAATGATAAAATAAGTAATAAGAAAGTATTATCCTATAAAACCCACCTTTTCGTCAGAAACTCTACTTCAGCTTTTACTAAATCAAAATAAAACTTCAATAATGTTTTGTGAACTATCCTCTGTTCATCTTCTCTCCCTGAGACTGTAACTGCATGACAAATGGTTTTGCAATAAAGGCAAGACCTGAAAAATAAACATCGAAAAATCCATTTGTATGACAGAAATCATAGTCTGATCTATTGGTAAAAGAGTCAGCTTTGACTTGGGCCATTTTGACAAGGAAGTACTTTGCTCCCCAGCAACATTCATCACTTTAAAGCCTAACTTTCTGGTTTTAAAACTGCATTTTCCAAGTAAAAGTAACATGTTTGTGACTGGGGCTTTGTATCGTAGATTAAGATTTTGTATTATAATCTAAACTAATTTACTCATATTTAATTTTTCTGTCTCTACTTGAGGTACTGTACAGTTACTGAATTGAAACAGAACTTATTAAAAATCCTTTAATTACAAGGCAGTCTTGTAATATTTTATAGACATCGTAATGTCCTACAATCCTTAGTTCCGATAACAGTTCACAAACACTGTTTGACAGGACTAGAGTTTGTGGTCAAATCTAAGGATTGTCTAACATGGAGATAATTTTCAAGTAAAGTACAAACACATTTTTTTGGCTAGAATTTTAAGTATTGGAAAGAACAGGTACAAAAAACCCCACCAGGTATACAACTGCTGCGGTGTTCACCTTCTGCCAGTAAGTAATAAGAGATAAAATACTTTATCTAAAAGATAAATTCTCTTCCACTCCACGTGACATGTTCCTAATAAAAACTATTAAGTGTCCAATGACAATGATTCAAGTACTATAGACATGCTTACGATCATACACATTCATATATCTGTGATCACGATTGTACCAAAGAATTTAAATGTTACTTAAGATTTTATGACAGGTATAAAAAGAGGTACAGTTTCTCTTCCAAATGAATGGAAGAATACATTTCTATTGATGTAAATTACAAAACAATCACTAACTACCCAAACAGCTCCTATATACCAAGCCTTGTATTTATAGATGTACAGGATATAACCAGGATATAGATGGATATATACAGGATATATAACAGGATATAGATATACAGGATATAAGACTTCCTGAACAAGATAGTAAAGCTTGTGATTAAAATCAAAATACAACATGAAGCTTCATGTTTGTTAAGATAGGACTGGAATTTACTTTATATGTGTGTGTACATATATTTTTATATATATACACATACATACCAGCACAGCAATAATACATAGATTATTCTAATCTGTAGAAAGCTTCGAAAAATAAAATAAATCATTTTTAAAAGAGGGATGAGGACAAGAAAATGTACATTCTTCTTCCTTTCCAAAAAAACCCCTCTGCCTGTGAGCTAACGCTTATTGAAACAAAGTGAACGGTCCGAATCTCAGTTACAATTGAAGACCTTCACATACACTTTACTTGTTCTGGTGAGAACATGACTTTGACACAATAGAATTCCAACCCTCCTCCCCTATCCCTGAGTATGGAGGAAGATAACAACTATTGCATCTAAAATGTCATTAAACCTTCTTACCTTACAAGCATCTCTATCAAGGACCATGTGCCTGCCTTACAGATAGGACACTGAAGAAGATCCAAATAATAATCTAACATAGACGAGGACTTCCAAGGAGGATCATGTTGGAGAACAAGGTACAAAATGTCATGAAGTTTAGCATAAAATATTGCATCAGGATTTCCCTGTAACAAAATGAGAAAATAATACTGGCTACACACTGGCCAAAGATCCGTAAGCACTAGGAGTTTACAAATTTTTTTATTCCTTACAATCCCAAGTTACCAACTTAATTGGTGAAGTAACATACAATTTAATGCGTAACTAGAAGCAGTAAAATTCAGAGTTTACCAAAAAAAAAGAAGGAAACAAGGAAAGCTTGCTCTAGTGTGATATTCCAGCTGAATGCATCACTGCATAGAACAAACCTTCTCAACTGATCTGTGGCCTACTAGATTAAAAAAAAAGTCACGAGTGCTGTTTCTAAAAGCAATAAAAAAAAATCTGCACTAATTCTTCCACAATATTTAGAACACTATGTTCATATGGCTTGTAAATAAATAATTTTAGAAGATCCTTAAGTATTAAATTCTTTCCTTTTTAACACAAACACATTGATCGATACAAAGTAAAAGGTGAATACATCACAAAAAAACCCCCACTAAATACAATGCCAGAAGCAAAGATCATAATACTTCCATTTCTTGATTTAATATTTTTAATTCTTTAGTCTTCGTCTCTCACCAATAGGAGATATTCCAGAAGAGAATGAAGAAGTTGCACAGGAGGGGTAGAGTACTGCTGTCCAGCAGCAAGTTCTGTGATTACATCAGCAAATAAATACTCTTCCACTAATCCTTCAAGTATATGCCATGTGCGTCTGGACAGGTAAGTATTTTTAACCTAGGAATGAAATATATTTATAAATAAATGAACAGCTTAATTAAAAAGAAAAAAAAAACCCCACAACAACGAAACAAAACCTTACAACAGCTACCAGAAAATCTCCAAGTAAAACATTGCTGATATAGTAAAATGGGGAGAAGATTACAAACTACATTACAAACTACACCAGAAATGTTACTTATTGCCTGACCCAATAAGGTGCTGTCATCTAGAAAGGGTTTTACTCTTACTGAACAGGGCTTTCATTGAAAAGACAGTAGGTTTAGAATGTGCTCCTCTTCTTAGAAGAGACGCATATACCTACCCTTTAAAAAACAAATTACAATTCACATAGTCAATAACTTGTCTACAATTTATTCTGGAAAGGCACACAAAGGATTGCTAATATTTCCAGAACTGCAGACTACATCCCACAGTATATGACTGAAGCAGTAACATAATTAGTACCACCAAAGAGCTAAAAAAAAAAAATAGAGGAAAATGTAAAATCATTAAATACATCATTTATGAGTACACATTATAAAACCATAAACCATGTAACTGTTTTATCTCCCTGGTTCTCCTATTCCCACATAGCATGTCAGGGAGGCAGCTAATGCTACAGGAAGCACAGGTATTGACCCCAGTGGATTTTAAAGCTCTGAAGATCTTCTTAATGGCGCAGGGCTTCCTTCTTATTCTCGGCCACTCGTGACAGCAAAACACTTAACTTCACAGGCTTTCAGAGGACCCAGAAGGATCTAATGGCTTCCATGAAATGCTGTATCTGCCTTGCAATTTCCCTGTTATTGTCTGTACTCTCAGCTCTCCAAATCTTTATTTCCACCACTGAACGACATGAAAGAAGAGCTATTGAAGATCTCGGCTGCACTGCTATTTACGTCTTTCCTCCAGCCCAGGTTCAAGTCAAAGCTAAGGAGCACAAACCAGTTGCAAACACGATGCTAATTGAAGCGTGACTTCCCTCTGCCTGGTAACTTCTGTTTTGAAATCCAGCTATTTCATTTGATGACACAGCCTGAGGCTCTGGTAAATTCAAAGAAACTGGGATAGGGAGTCACAACTGAGAGAAGCAGAGTCAGGATGATTACTGATTGGACTGCTGGGAATTAAACTTTTACATAAATTTATTATTACTTCAGTCTCTAACAACTTGTAGACTTTATGGTATCTGCCAAAAAAACCTGGCTCCTAACATACATTAGATAAAGCCACTCAAGACATCCTGCCAATTGTTTTAAGATTAGTTTAAAATTTAAATTAAGACACACTTTGAGTCCAATTGTGGTTTTGAGGTTCACAGAGTACACTGCTATTAGCAAGACAGTTTCCAAAAATATTTCAGTAATAAATTAAATCGTTACGAGCTCAGGTCAAACCTAAAAAAACTTATGAAAGAAATGACTGTAATCCTTAAATCACAGATAAAGTCTCAAGGAATGAGTTTCACCTTAGCATCAGATCTTTAGTTCCTCTGCAAATGTTTCATTTCTCAGATTCCTAATGTCTGCTGTTGTCACATTAACAATAAATAAAACTGTTCATCCAGACAATTTTTTTTTAATCAAGTCTTGGGGCATCTGGTGCTTGCAACTCACTTTTATTTCAATTTTCTCATTCATACATGTTATACCAAAACCTTTACATTATTTCCTTTGGAAATAATGGTTGCATTCAGACTTCTGTAATGTTAATTGTATGCAAACAGCATATCTAGAGAGCAACTGTAAAGTGTCAAAGAACAACTTCTCTGCCACCTGGATTTAATATGTGTGAAGACAACTCAGTGTACTGTGCATGTACAAGCACATTACTACTGGCCCTCATCTGGTGATTGCACCAGCATCTGTATTTTTATATTGTGATTTTAAGTTTTATCTCTTGAAAACTTTGGTACCAGAAGAAATGGTGCCATAGATGCATTATTTAGAAAGTACACAGAAAAAAAAAGGGTGTTTTGGGAGAGCATGAGGCATTTTGCATTACACTCATAATAACAGGGAAGTGAAAAACTGGTTTTCACTGTAGGTAAAAGGGGTAAGGAAGGATGATAGAAAACTGAGGTGATGAACTTTTTGTGTACCATGAGACAACTTCTGTAGTGTCTTAATATTCAATAAGCTGCACAAAGCTGCAGCGTCTCAAATTCTGGCTGATCAGAACTAGCAGTTTCTTGAGAAGCGCTGCTGGTATAACCGTTAAAACTTTGAGCAGAAAAAAAACAGAAAATGAAGGTACACAGACAATAAGTTGTGTTTTATAAAGCATAATGTGGAAAAGGAGCTGACAAAACAGAAATAAATATTTTAGGGAAGACGACAGACAACAGAACACTTAGCTGAGTTAAGCCTTCCTAGCAGACGCAAAGTGAGATGACTGAATATAGTATATAGTTCTAATCTGTTCTAATTTAAGTTTCTAGGTTTTGTTTTACTTCACTATTATTATTGGAAATGTTTATTTGAGCTGTTTTTAAAAGCCATATTTAAATTGCCTATAAGTCCCATATCAGAGGCAAAGGGTAGCAATGGATATTCCACAAAGAAATAAAGTTGTAGGTCATGCATAACAAAAGTATTAGAATTACGCTTAAAATTTCCAAACAAAAAATTGTATTATTAAAAGTACAGAATAAAAATTTCAGCTTACATATATTTTTCCCATAAACTCAATAAACTAAACATTGTGTTAAATTTCAATGCAAACCTGTTCAGTTGTGTAAACGCACACAGCATTTTGCCCATTATGGTACTGCTGGACAATGACAAAGGCATTTCAGTGCTCACGTTTTAAAAATATTTTTCTCCTCTCTTCTTTATTGTGTTAATTGAAAGAAATTAGATGAAAAGAGATTTCTTTGTGGCCTGAGCGCCCATTTTGACAGACTGGGACTTCATTTATATATCAAGTAACTATTTATGCAGTACAGCTCATGGAGACACTAAATCTTCAGCTACCACAAAACAGAGGAAGCTAACAGATATTAAGTGTTTCCCATTTTAACTTTTAAATAACACAAGTTACCATATAAAATGCAGTAGCTCATACCTACTACGTATAATGCTTTTTAAGTACTAAGACGTAATGTTTCAACATTATGTAAAGGTTTATTCTTAGTATTATAGACGGAAAGGGGAAAAATTTAAAAGTATTTACTTAAGATATAAAGACTTAATAAAACCTGTTGCTGGCTTGTACCTGACTCATGGCCCACAGTTGGCTTAATGGGAAGAAAAATGAGAAATTAACTAAATAGTACCAAAAAAAAAAAAATTAAGGTAAAGTTATTACGAAAACAGGACTGGAAAACATAGTGTATTCTACTTGCCATCTGTGCTTCACTGAAACCTGCAGGATGATGTTTAAGGATTATGCTGTAAAAACAACTATTCTTTCTACAGTGAGACAACCTTTAGCTAAAGTCTGACCCTGCTAGCAAAAACATGTGTGCACTGCAAAAACTTGTGTATACTTTCTCTATATTGCTACTGCAGAAATACAGTGCTTGAATACTTTAAGATGCTCTAAATCACGTTAGGGCATCTTTGCTTCTTCTAAAATCAACAGATAAAGTTCTCTTAAGCAGGAGGATTAAATAATTTCTTAGCAATAAATGGGACAGTACCCGAAGTGTTGTAAGAACGAAAAAAATTCAACAGTATTCTAATGCTGCTCTTTAACTCTTCAATAATTTTCTTAGAGTTTTGGATAACTTTTTTTTTTTTGATAGCTAATTTCACAACGGAAGTATGTTTGTCTAACTTCATTATAAAATTCCAGATATGCAATATGCCCTGTTTGTGACAAACCTTACCTCTGGATTGCATTTATTCAGCTGGTCTTTTTGAGAGAACCTGTGCTTAACAACCTGTAAAACAGGATAAAGTCAACCTGCACACTGGATACCAAAAAAACATATTCAATAAATACTGCATAAAACCCCCCAAATGGTAACTTTCGTGAAACACAGTTCAAGCAAAACATTCAACAGACCAACCTATTTATATTTATCTTTTTAATACTTGGATGGCAAAATTGTGAAATAGAGGATTAATGACCTAGAAGGAAAATAATATGGGCAATTTTTATGCCCATTTTTCCCGTTATTCGCTGCTTCTTGTATACGTGTTTGCTAAGTAAAGAAAGTTTTACTAGAGTTGGTCCACTTAAACACATTATAAACATTGTTTTTAGTATTTCTGTTTGCAAAATACAAACTTTGGGCTCCTCTTGCAAGTTACCTATAATGTGATGATATGGCAGTGGGTGCAAAAGCGTATTAATATAACTGCTGTATTTTGTTATGGCTGGCCTAGTGTTACAATATTGTTAATATGTGTTACCAAAAAAGTCTTTTAGGAGAGATTGTCTTTAGGATTATGATTACTCCACCTGCACATAACTACATAATAGTTTGAAGGAAAGATAAGCTGATAGGAAGTACACTTGTTGCGTGTAGTATACAAAAGAAGTCAAAGACATTCATTTTTTAAAGGTCTGGAGGGTATAGTCTTGATAAAACACCACTAATAAAAGATGTAGCATTTGAGGGTGTATAGATTTAAGCAGTATGAGTTTTCTGTTTGTTAATCTCATGTTTAAACATTGAGGATTTAAAAGTTCTAATTTTTTTGCTAATGAGAACTTATGTTAATCACATAGAGGACCTGATTTTG
The DNA here is from genome assembly GCF_036013445.1 of Caloenas nicobarica. NCBI lineage: Eukaryota > Metazoa > Chordata > Aves > Columbiformes > Columbidae > Caloenas > Caloenas nicobarica. The sequence continues at coordinate 83,602,290 of NC_088284.1, read as the reverse complement.
CAGTTACAAAATCATACAGTGCTTCATACAAGCAAGCTCCTACAAAAATACTTACACATTATCAGTTGTATCACTGTAACTTACAGCAATAATATATCCTAAGCCAAACTAATAAATTTTTTTTCTAGATATGAAATAATGTTTTTAATTGCTAATGCAGCACTTTCATCAGGAATAGATATGTGGCAACATTAAAACAAAGGAGTGTATTTAGCTCTATTTTTCACTTGTAATGTGAAACATTTATATGAACCAACAAAATAGTTGCTCTAGGATATGGTTAGTTTTAAAAATGTGTCAGTGTAATTCAGCTAGATAACAGGAAAGTCACAGAATGACTGTAACCCTGTGACATTTTGTTGAACAATATTAGCTAGTACTTATATATCCCACCAAGATTTCAAGTAGTCCACCCTGTCTTCCACACACCCATGCCTACTAATTACCACTACTAAATTACATTTTAGCTAATGGTAGATGTAGTAAACATGGGATTATTAAACACTGCAGGTTAAAAGGCATTATTAGTATTTCTGAGGATGTTAAAATATCTACTTTATTAGCTCAGTACTATAATGAAATATACATTTCATAATATAAATTTTATATTTTATGCTAAGAAAGTATTAACTGATTTTCACTTACTGCAGCAAAATACATGTGTTTTATAACAGCATTTTTCATTTCAGCAAGCTGTGTGTCAGACATGATTTGGTTGGTTTCTTGTGCAGCCAGGAAATGGTTCATTTTGATATCTTCAGTATTCTGTACTTCAATCTGTGCAGAGAAAAAATATCATTTTTTTTTAGCTTGAGAGCTAATGCTCTAAAACAACTTTTATGTGCCAAGTTTTTCCACATATGCACACAAATGTTCACAATAGTATATACATGCTTATCTAGTCATTCAAAGGTCTACATTATGTGCCATATAAACAGCTGGTGGTTTGGAAACAAATCACTGATGTTGTAGGAAGCTATAGCACAGGAATTATCAATGTAAGCTCCTCCATAATTATTTTTCCTAATTGACTTTAACTCTGACCCAATCCCTGTGGCTGAAACAAGCGCTGCATTTCCATAATGGATCCTCCCTCTGGACTTCTCAAACACTAAAACCAAAGCCTACATGTTTTCAATTAGTCAAAAATGCAGTAAGGGTTTTTTTTTTAAGACAGTTTTTCATCAATTTGACTATGACCATGCATTCATTTTTTAAAGGCCACTACAATGAAATCTTATCGGTTCTTACCTATAACCCTGAATTAAACTAGTAGTTTGAAAACTAAAAGTTCTTTGTTTTTATTAAGGAGTTTATTCTTTAAGTCCACCTATTGTTTCCAGCTATTTCTTCAGCAGAGAGAATGAGGAAGTGTTTCTCAAACTAGTTTCCAAGAGTTTCTGAAAGACTCTCAGCAAAGCCACAAGATATTTTTTGTCAATAAAAAATAGCTACAAAAAAGATTTAAAAGTTATTTCAGGATACGAGAAAGACACATTTCAGTAAGAGTTTCAATATATGCTTTTCATCAAAGATATAGAGACCATGAATAAAACATTACCTTTGTTTTAGGCAAATACATATATAACTACAAAACCAGCCTCCTCCTGCAGAATGATAAGGTAAGAACATAGGTACAGGTGAAATGTTCCTCTTAACCACAGTATTGATGGCCACGTTTTATTGGGAGCAGGTGTGGAAGGCTTGCAGTAGCTTGCCTTCTAATTCAAACGCCTGAATCTGATGAGTGAATCAGGTATGGAAAATAACAGTAGGCAAAAAACCACAGCAGGACATGCAATGATAAGATGCAAGACACAAACAGTTTATACTTTTAAGTTTTCAAGATAAAGTTTCAAACACTGCATATTTCAACCTGTTTTCCAATTTTCCCTTAAATGTCTAATTCAAACCAAATGTATTTGGCATGTGCGTAACCATATTACTAAATAAATACTGAGTTTGGTGCATATTGCAGAAGAGAGTTAGGTACTGCACATTATTTTCAACATGCTTATCAAGACTTACATTCAAACAATTTACTGTACCACCTTGGCAAAATTTTATGAATTCCAGCATGCAACCAATAAAGCATGTAAAGACTGTTTTAAGTCTTTTAAGGGCTAACTCCCTAAAATCATGCATGTGCTTTAATATCTTGAACCAATAAACTTGACATCTTGTAGGATCATTAATGACAACCTCACAGAATATTTTAACACTAGAGTTACAACTTTGAGATGATAAGGATACTGAAATATAAAGATGAAGTAAAGACTTAGTTCAACAAAATCACAACAATAGTATGAATGTCAGTGCAGTTCCACTGGAAAAATGAATATAATACTGTTTCGCTGAATTCAGCATCTGGACATGTGGGTGTTTATTCTTACTAGAGTCAAATAGCAGGACTACAAATTTGTTGGAATGTTCTAATGAATTACGTGCCAAGTACTTCTGGAAGGGAGAGAAAAGAGCATGTCCATAACATTCTTGGATAAAGCCTAATACATTTGGACAAGTGTTGTGATTTGATTGCCTATGTTTTATTCTTTTCCTTTTAAGAGACTAGGAGTCTTGGCAGTTTTCTGAGTTCTTAAGATGCATTTAAATAGAAAGCTAATGCTCTCTTGGCCTCTGAGGTGAGTTACTTTAATGGCATCTAAGAAAAAAGATACGTGCAAGTTAATAGACTGGTTAAGATGGAAACCTGTTATCACACCTGGGAGGAATTCGGGGTGTACAGCAAGAAACACTTTACTCTCACAGAGATCAATAAAAGGTGAAGTAGCCATAAAAACTTGACACTCGTTCCTCTATTAAATGTAAATGTCTATCTTAGCTGAAAGGTGTAACAGAGAACAGTTTCCCTGAACGAGTTTCATTACAGGAGTAAGCACTAGACTGAGATCCCATGTTGATACATGTTTTATTCAGGGTGTAAACATTAAGACCTTTCAACCCTCTTCTCACCCTTTTGTAACAGCTTTACTGCTCATTAAAACAGGAAGAGCGTAGTATATGCTTTGATCTGAAGAATCCAAATGTTCAAATGGTTTATTGCTAGTAACAAACACAGTTTTGGCTCCTACTTGCTGGCAAAGGTAGTATTTCCAGTTAGATAAAATCATCCCACAGTCCTCGGAACTACCAGACCAAGAGTCTTCTAATACATTTAAGTAGTTCCAGGTCAAAATGCTTGGAAGTTCTGAGTAGTGTGTCTGAGTCGTTAGTGCATCTGGTAAGCAAACAACTGTGAAAAATGAGGCATCTCTCTCTTGGGAAACAGTAAGAAAAAATTCTAGTTCTAGTGAATTCTCTACATACAAAAAAAACCTCACTAAACACCGACGCATCCCCTCATAGTTCAGATGGAAAGATTAAAGAGAAACAAGCTGCTTTTCTTACTCTGCCATATCTTTTGCATCACTGTAAATTTAATTGATCCAATTTTGGAGCTGAATGGTAAACCTAACACTCTGAACCATTTGATATTGCACTGCATGCTTCATCTGGCTTAGCCATTCCAACAAAAAAATCCATTTCTCTGGAATAATGACTTCTAGTGTGGCTTCTCTGTTCAAATAAGGTCCATGCAGGTCCTCATGCCTTAGTGGATCCAATGATGCATTGTCTCATGTTCTGGTTTGGTTGGCAGAAGAAATGGACTTTGGAGAATCTTCTTCTACCAACCAAAGGAATACAGCACTTGCATTCCCAAGGATTTAACACTTGTGACTAGTAAAAGAGAAAGAAGCTTTGTCATGAATGGAAAGAGAAAGCTGAATCTAGTCTTTGCACATGCGAGTGTCATGTGCATTTTCCAAAACACAGGCAATTATACCCCTTCTGACTCCCTGGTAGAGAGTTCTGAAAATGGAGAAGCATTAGTGTGTAAACTGTTGGTATATAAGACATTCTTAACAAGTCTTCTTGGGATGTAATCTGTTCTCATAGAGGTGCTGGCTTTAAATTAATTTCATGTATTTTTTTCTACAAGTAGGGAATGATCATTCTACAGTAATGGAGAGTTAAAGGTATGCTCAGATAGCAGTTCATACAACTATTTTAGGAAATTATAATTCTTGCAGCGCCAGGCTCAGGGCGTTGATTGAAGTGGGAATACGAGAGCAGCTTACATTAGATTTCTAGCACAGAAACAGTCTGAGTGAATTTCCTCTGTCTACTACAAAGTCTCCTTGCAAAATTCACATTGCAACCACCAGTTCTTCCCATCCATGAAGGACAGCTAGCAAACTGATTCTGAGTTAAGAATCTGCATTTTAACAAAATAATTTACAGACTGTTTTACCATGGTCTATCTATAATGTTATGGAAAAAAGGTAAAATAATTGAGGTCAGTTGACAAAATAAGTTATTACATTGACCTTGAAGAATGAAAATACCATTACAATACAGCTTAATGGTGTGTGCCCAACCCAGTAAAAATGTATATATTCTGATATATAGGTACACAGATAGATACATACATAGACTTATTTGAAATCCTTACCAAATAAGGAGAATAGAAATGAAAAATAATATTTTTTTCTTGGTATTTTGTGAATAGCTGTTTAGATGATGGTCATTTACACTGGAATTTCCTCCTGACGTCTAATTAATTTTTCCCGTAATAGTAGCACAAAGCAGAAGCCAAGGAAGAACACGAAGAGGAAAAAGAAATAATGTATGCTGCCTTGGTGTTATTTCTTCTAGTCTGAAACAAAACATTGCTTTTGGAAAGACAATTATTCTATTACAGAATCACAAAGTGGTTGAAGTTGGAAGGGATCTCTGGAAGACATTTGGTCCAAACCCCCAGCACAAGAGGGGCCACCTAGAGCCAGTTGCCCAGGACCACGCCTGGGTGGCTTCTGAATATCTTCCAGGATCAAGACTCCACAGCCTCTTTGGGCAACCTGTTTCAGTGCTTCATCACTCCCACAGTAACAAAAAAAAAAGTGTCTCCTGACTTTCAGACGGAACCTTCTGTGCTTCAGTGTGTGCCCATTGCCTCTTGGCCTATCACAAGCACCACTGAAAACAGCCTGCCTTCATTGCACCCTACCTTCAGGTATTTATATACATTAACAAGCCTTTTCTTCTCTTGGATAAACAGTCCTAGAATTAGAAAGTTGTATTACCTTTACGCAAATTACAAAACATTCAGGCTGATCATATTCCCCTCTATTATTAACGTTGCACTGTTTACAGTAATCAGTAAACCTGGCATAAATTGTTGACAATGAAAATTTTACTTTAGATACGTTATTTAATTTACTTACCCCAAACAGGTAATCTCCCAGATATTGCAGAGGGTAGTATCGCACTTCAGAAAGACATTTTTTGTTTTGCATGTGACAAATCTTATCATGGATGAATACATGAGTTATTTCATGCTCTGCATTTTGAGGTGAATATATGGTTGCCTTTCCAGCTTGAAGAACTCTAAATAAACATATTTGGAAATATATATTTAATGCATTATATTAATACTGCCTAAAGCTACATTATCATTCACAAACTACAAGCATGCAAGTGCAAGAGAATAAGGGTTCTAGATATAAGACATTGCTGAACCTTCACTAGGAGGATAAAAGGGTGCTTAACAGTCTTCAGAAAAGCAAAGAACCCACTTAACAAGACATTCTTCTCTTCACAATGTAGCACTATTAGTTAAAAACAAGGTACTTTTAGATATCTGATAGAGCTTTACCTATGCATTTTTTCAAAGATCAAATTTGTTGACAGCAGCTATAATTTATAGCATGATGACCCTCACATGGTAATGGTCTTTCAGTTAAGCTTTACAATAAATTAAGTGGTTTACCAAAAATGGATCACTGCTTTTCTGAAATGTATAATATTTTCATCAAACAAATACACTTTTGGACTTCATTGTGGAGTCATTTACAGCATTTGGTGCTGTCCAACATCATATACAGAAAACAGACTTGTTTTTCTTTGGGCCACTACTACATGTACGAGTTTTCCCAAGGGCGATTTCCAGAGTTGTACTGCTGCAACTATTCCTATCTTTCAGAAAAGATACCAGACAAAACAATGGTGGAAGAAATAAGGCCTCTTGACATGCTGGATATACATTTTATTTTTCGTAACCCAGGTATGTAAGAAGTAAATTATGCTGGTCTCACACACTTACCCATCCAACAGCTAGGCACTAAAGGCAGGAAAAGCATAGAAGGAGGAAAAAAGGCACAGTGTTGTAAATATTAGAGAAAAATCATTTTTTTCCCTAAAGCTACAGTGGCCTTTATAACTGAAGACACTACTTGCTGAAGTCAAAAAATATCTACCTTTCAATGTTTTCTGACTAAGTAAAAGGATTCCCACTTTGGTGTATGGGAAAGCATCTGGAAAAAGAGATTCCTTCCACAGAACTGCCTGTCCACCTCTCTTGCTGATGTAGTTCCTCTTAAAGGTTCTTTCCATTCAGAGAGTTGTGCTAGACAGTACTTCAGTAGTGTTATCACAAAGATCTGCATAAGCTTTTTTTAGAGAAAACGAAACAGAATTTTTCTCAAGTGTAGCAGGATGAGTGCATCTTCCTGCAAGACAGCACACAAACTCTTCTACTTGGCCAAGAAAATAGCATACTAATACAGAATGACTTCGGTTGTCAAAATCAGACAATGGCAACCTCAGCTACACGTCACTTTGTCTTTAGGAGCTGCAGACAGGCAGGCATTCTGTGACACAGCATGCAGCCCTGGACCACGATCAACCAAACTGCATTTCCCTGTTTGTGCATCTGTGGTATGCCCTGACCTGAGCCACACTCCTAAATAACTGAGATTTCAACAGAGAAGGAGAGTGGGACAGCATCCAGTCCTGAAATGAACATAAAGCTCTGAAAGTGTCAGGGGATGTTTGCTTTTACTGTACCAGAAGCAAACATTACTTAATATGCTTTGGGACTCAATGTAGTATTTAAATCATGAAATCCAAATGTGTAGGAAGAGTATGGGGGGAGTTGGGGAAATAGTTCTAGAATTCTTGCACTTCGGTTGTTTTCCTTTTCTCTTTTTTCTTTTATACTTTTGTTCTTTCCCTTCTGAACTATTTATATCTACATCATACCAGAAACATCTAGTACAGTACAAATTAGGTCTTCAGTGCTACAAGAAGCTGTTGCATAGATGTGACACAAAAAAACCATCAGGTCAGTCACAGTGTGGCCCAGACCCATAAGACACAGTTCACAGCTGGTCAGGTCACCCCCCCAAATGAAATAATGTATCATGTTCCAGCTACCATTTGAATGTAACATCCACGTAAAATAAATGACTACTCTTAAAAATGTAAGACTCTGTTTCTTGTCTCATGAAGAAAGTTTCCTTAATCAGTTAAAATGAAAGCATATGAGAATGTGTGTTATTTTTGACAGTATACTAAAAGAAAGCAAGAAAAGCGGTTATAAAAAGTATGGACATATATTAATGAAAACAATTCAGAGTTTGAAGAGTTGGAGGTTGTTAAGGACCAAATTAAGTGGGATAGAAGAACAAAAATGTGTTCAACCACACAATAAGTGTACCATCATTCATTATTTAATCTTTAAGACATATCCTCCTACCTTCTAATAGATGCCATTCGTTTATCACCTTCCTTAACAGGGAGGACAACTTTCCATCTGTGGAAGGCCCCTGGAGCACCAGAGAGTGTCAATTCTTCGCGCCATCTTTTAGGTGCAGATTGCATTTGAGGTGAATAATGGGTGTCTTTTTCAATTTCATATCCCCATTCATACGTTGTTTCATCAAGCCATCTGCCACTTTCGGCACTATTAATTATGTACTCCTTAGTTAGTATCCACTTTCCTAAAAAGCAAATGAACTGTCAACCACAAAAGATTTTCTGTGCAGACAAACGGCAATCAGCTGAAGATCTAATATATAATAAACTTCAACCTTTCTTGTGCAAATAAAAGCCAGAACTGTAAGTACCATTTAAAAAACTTCTGCCTACCACAAGAGTTCTCTTCTTCACTCTTCAAAATCAGAAATCCCATAATGCCACTGAAAATGAGTTTTGTTTTCTTTTAACGATTAAGTACCTTTTTACCCTTCCCAGATAAAATACTTGTCTATCTCCTCAAAAAATCTGCAAAAGAAATTTTCAGCTTTGCAGATTTTGTCCTTATGACTTCCGAAGAACCTTGCTTAACTCTTTGTTTTAGTATCATTTGACACTTCTACAAATGTACCAAAATGCAGTAAATCCCATAAATATTTTACCACCAAGGATTAAAAAGAGGAACGAAGGTTTTAGCATGTAAGCTGCTTCTATGTTCTTAACATTACTTGCAGTGCGAGTGTAGTGAATACCAATATTAGGGGGATACAGTTTTAGACTTTTGTCTTTCCCCTTTCTTCTTTTGACATCCTTTTCTCTCATCCCTTGGCTCCACCTCCTCCACCTCTCCTCTTTCATCTTCCGCATGTATGCTTTTGATACTGTACGTAATGATCTTCCCCTTTTTCTCTGTCTCTCTCTTCTTACAGGTTCAGGTCAAGAGCCGTGGTTAGTACCCTGCTCCTGTATTGAAACACTACCTACAGAAGACACTGTAAGAGCAATTGACTGGAATTGTGTGAAACTAATTGGTTTCGCAGAACAGCAGGGTTGACTGGCAAAATGTCTCAGTGCAGGAGCACAGATGGTACTTCCACACGACCCAGCACAGGTACCAGTAGACTTACGACTGGAAAAGGTACGCCGTGCACAACCTGGATGTTAAAATCAGTTTCATTTCAAAGTTTCGGTCTCAAAACTTCTGTCAGCTAGGCAGTCCAAGAAGACTGGCATCCTTCTTAGTATTTCTTTCACCTCTAGGGAATTCTAAGTGGGTTTAAACACGACATTTTACTCTTACTTGGGAAAAGCTGCAGTAGGAATGAACATGCTCTCTCTACCATCAAGGGCAAACCCAATTATTATACAAAAATAGTACCTCTTCCAGGATTAAAAAGTATTAGATGGTACTGGGGAAGATTTGCAAGTATAGAAACATCAGAGGGTTTTGGTTGCCATGTGGACACTACATATATCATTTCCACCCAGTTCAAGAAAACATCTCCAGATGTTTTAAACCCTGTGAGGTAAGAAAACATTAACTCAAAGGTTCAGAATATTTAAGATGAAGTGCTATTCCACAAATCTATCTGCATTTTGTTTCCATCATGGAAACTTCTGTTCTATTTCCTTTCTGATTAGAGTGCAATCAGCATTTTACATCAGTACAAAGAATCATCTGAGTATATATATACCTATATATGTATACCTACCCTAAATTCTAGCAGCAATAGATGATTGAAAATGCCTTCTAATATGGTATGTCAGTACCAATACGAAACAACGAAATTTACTTGTGTCTTTAAACCCAATTCTATGTTTAGTTACTTCTGTCTGTTGTCTCTTAAATTTAAGATTATCCATCCTAAAAATCGCTTTAACACTTTGGTATAATAAGATAAAGGGAAATAAAGATCATATTTGACCAGTTAACAGATTGGTACTGTGAAATCTAGTTAACTGCACAGGATTTTCTAAACTCATGATAAAATCCTTCCATGTATTCTGCCTATAAAGAAATCTTAAAATACAGAATTCTCATCCTAAAACCATTTTAGTTGCTTCTGGACAGGATTTCAGCATCAGGCCTCAGGTAAAAGAAAAGCTATAAGAAAGACCACAGCCTTCTGCCAGAATGGCAAAAATCTGGAATTTCCTCTTGCTGCATGAACAGGAATTTGCAGACAGTAACCTTCACCAGTTAATGCCGCGTGTGAATTTGGTGGTAAAAATCCATGGTGACTACAGGTGTCCATACTTTCTCTGCGCCCTTTTCAAGTGAACTGTTTTTAAGCACCCATATCATTTGAGTACAACTTCATGATCTAACTTATGTATAACAAAGCTTTCTGTTTGGGAACAGATGCAGACCAAAGGAAGATACCAGGAATACAGTTTAGGAAAAAATCCAAAACAAAGAGAGGTAAATTAGAACTTAATACTATGTTAAAAATCAAGGTTCACGGAACAAGAAGAGTGAGGGTTTGCCACACAATTCATTCACAAAATGAAAGCATATAACTAGAAACCTTTTAAGGGTCATTTCTACTTTTATATTATGACCCTATGAAATTTTAGAGCAAACCTTTTACTCACCAGCAGCACAGGCAGCTAAGAACTTTTCACTCTTGCACAGCTTTTTTGCTATAAGATGCGTACAATTTCTGTATTTCTAAAAAAAAACCAATATACGCTTGTGTCACTGGAAACAGTTTAACCTCCTTGGGTATTTATACATAACTCTGAACTATCACACATTTCTTTAAGGCTTGCATTTTCTTTCTTTCTGCACTAAGCATCAGGTAGTAAGGAGTATGTGTACAGTAAAAGAATTCAAGAGAGATTAAGAATCTGAAAAAAATGCTACACAAATTACTGAAATGAAGTAGATGTCTTTTGAACTGTTAACATTTAAGGAGTCTAAATGTCAGTCACAGTCTTGAAAAAAAAATTTAATCAAATTCAATCTGATTAACCTACCAGAGACTTCCCTTTTAATTCAATATTACCATTCAAAAATAATAAAACATTGCCCCACATAGAAACATGATTTTCCAGGACTTGAGACTATGGACAAACACTGGATTTAGTGGGCTGTCTAACATTGATGTAAAATGCATTTCATGGTCTATGATTTCTCATGATACAGAAAGTGTGTTTATAATACAACTGAAATATGACGTGAAACTTACAGAGATGTATACCCTATTACTTTAAAATGGCAAACAATACCTTATTATCTAGAAAAACACAGTCCAGTTTGAACAGACATTTGAGCAGCGCCTTTTTCTCTTGTTTTTTAAATCCAGTTAATTGGATTATCCGCTTGTGGCCGCGACTCGCCATCTGTTAAAAATAATTTTAAATAATTTTTTTAAAAAAAGGAAAACACAATCAAAACGGATACATTAACACACAATGCACGCATCGCGAGGCGGTTGCTTGTGTGAAGTCAGTAGTAGTTCCTGCTTGTTTTCCCGATAAAAAGGGAAAACACACGGGGAAGAACGACCCCCCCGCACCCCCCCGGTGTCACCTCACGTTGTCACCCGTCACTGTCCCGCACCGGGACACCCGAGAGGCTGCAACGGGGTGGGACAGACATCCCCCAACCGCGGCCTGAAGGGACCGAGCCTCCCCGGTTGCGCCGTCCCAGCCCTTCGGCGGCTGCGGGAGGGCGCCCCGTGAGGGAAAGCCGCTCCCCCTCAGCGGGTCCCGGGCGGGAGCCGCGGGGAATCGAACCGCCGCCGCCCACGCTCACGTACACACGCCATGAGGGCGGCGGGACGGGCGGCCTCCCCCCGCGGCCGCGCTGCGACCACCGGCGCGTTCCCGCCTTCGCCCCGCCCCGCCCCCGGATGTGTCAGCGCGGCCGTTCCGGGCCGTTGTCACTGACGCTCCGCGGTCGCCGGGGTCGTTCGGCGCGGAGCCGGGGGGGGAGCCCGGCCGGGTAAGTGTCCCCGGCAGGGCTGCCCTTCGCCTCCCCTCCTCTCACCGTGCGGCGCCGAGCGGGACAGGGCTCGGGGGGAGACCCGCTGGGACCTGCCGCGCAGCCCCGGCGTTCCCTGCAGCCGCCTCGGGTGTTGCGCAGTTCCGAGGCTTCCTGGGCGGTGCCGGGGCCCCTCCGGGGCGGCTTCGCGCTTCAGCGCTGGGCGGGCAGGGGCGGCTTCGCTCCCGGGCGGGGGGCGTGTGGTGGAGGGCGGGCTGGGGAACAAGCTGGCGCCGCCTCGGTGTCCAAAAATCAGCGTTTTTGTCGCTCAGCAGTTAAAAAGAGCGGGAAGCGGCTGGTGGGGGTGCGGGCTGGGCATGGAAGAGACCGCGCTGACAGGAACCGGGCGGAGTTCGGAGTGGACGCGGGTTGAGGTGTTTTCCCTCTGGAACGTCTGTCTGTGAGAGTCAGGAAGGGGATCAAGGGTTTCTGATCCTCAGTGGCCTTTTCACAGTTACCTCGGAGAAACTTTGAGAGTGTTTCTTGCCACATAATGGCTGATCCTCAGGGGAGATGGGCAGGTGCAGCTGCAGCCAGATAATCGTTGAATCACAGAATGGTTTGGGTTGGAAGGACCTTCCCAGCTCCCCCAGCACCACCCCTGCCATGAGCAGGGACATCTTCACCAGCTCAGGTTGCTCAGAGCCCCGTCCAGCCTGGCCTGGGATGTCTCCAGGGATGGTTCATCCACCACCTCTCTGGCCAACCTGGGACAGGCTCTCACCACCCTCAGGGACAACAATTTCTTCCTCATATCCAGCCTGAATCTCCCTGCTTTCATTTAAAACCATCACCCCTTCTCCTATCACAGCAGGCCCTGCTCAAAAGTCTGTCCCCGTCTTTCTCATGGGCCTCTTTTAAGTCCATAAAGGCCCCACTAAGGTCTCCTCGGAGCTTCTGTTCTCCAGCTGAACACCCCAGCTTTCTCTGCTACATAGTTTGGTGAAGGGATTCATGCCCCACTGATCAAGTTGATACTGACTCTTCATTATGGAAATGAGTGTTTCATTTTGTAAAATTACAAAGTAACATGAAAAGGTCAGAACAGTGTTCAGATTTTGTCTCAAGCACTCAATTTAGAATTTAAGGATGTTGAAATGCCAAGATTAAGATTGTTTGTGAAACTTTATTTTGGTTCCTGGTGTATTTAAGAGATGACGTTGACTTGATTCCTGTGCCGTGTAATGCACTGAATGGATAGCACATGAGATATCTGTTAGTGCTTTATAATGAATAAAGTTAGCTTTGTACAACACTTTTATCCTTTATTTTTTTATACAGTTGCAGGGTAGAAGGCATACATCCAGGCTCAAGAAAAGGAAAAGATGAATTGAATTCCCCCCTTAGAGAACTGAATGCTGCTCTCTCCCCTTCCCTGAAGTTCTTATGTGGTAGTGGACAAGTCTCTTCATACTATTTGAGGTAGCTGTTTCATATATAGGACCTGTAAACTGAGAAGAGTATGGCAGAACTCTCACAAGTGCTGAGCATTTGTCACTGCAGCTCAGATCAATAGAAGCAATGCAGACATAGGTATTCCTGTGGAAAGAAAACGAAAACCACCTACCTTCAGACATCTAAAATTTGGCAGCACATTGGACTCTTGGTTTTAATTCTGTCCAAGTTTCCCAGATATCAAAATGGAAAAATAGTTCTGCTGGGCTTCGTGTTGAGGTTTATAAAGCTTTCTGGTACACTTAATGCTTGCTGAAGTTTCTCCCATCTTCTGTTTCCTTATCATTGCAGCTGTATTTTTGTATGCAAGAATGAGGTAGTAACCATTAACAACTTCCGTCATTAGTTTTCTTATGTGTGGCACTGCAAAATCTTTAAACATCTGCTTGAATATTCAGAGTTAAATGGCTGCATTTATTGCTTAAATTTCTTGATAGACAATGAAGATTGCTTGCATTTTCTGATTTGTATCTCTAGCACCTTTTTAACTTCACTATTTGTTGCAGGGGAGTAATTTAGGGTTCTGCTTACTGCAGAACAATGTTTAGATTGCTCGAAGAGAAGTGTGACTTAAAAGAGTTTGGTGGTGGGTTCACTCTGTTATTTACTGCATGAGGGAAACATGCCAAGTTGAATGCTGCTGTCCTTCTCTCCAGGTGCCTATATTTGTTGTGGTGCAAGTTTTCAGGATTCTTCTCTCCCTGATAAACATTCACTCCAGAGTCTGTATTTAGAGCTCCGGAGGCAAACTTTCAGGAGAGGCCTGTACCCATTCGCAAAACCAAACTTTCAGGCATTCCCTCCCTGATAACCATTCACTCTGGAGTCTGTATTTTAGAACTCCAGAGGCAAACTTTCAGGCGAGGCCTGATAACCATATGCAGAACAGACTTTCAGGAAACAAAATTCTCAGGAAAAACAAAATCAAATGGAGTAGAAGAACAGGAGGGCTGGCTCAAGCTGGATACCTGCGCAGAGGTCCCCCTGAGCATAGAAAAACTTAGACTTTTGTATCTCTGCAGACCTTCATACCACGATTCAGTCCAATAGCAACATTTCACTTTGGGGTCTTCTTGCGTCTCGTTGAATTCTTTTCACTGGTCTCACGTGTCTTTATTTTGCTGTAGACATCATTGTTTATAGTCCATAGCCTTGCAGGTACTATTTTGCCTGAATAAATCCTTTCTTCTCAGTGAAGTTCAGAACAGTCCTTATCTTGCAAGTGTTCAGTGTGGTTTGTAGTTGCTTTTGGTAAATACGAGCAGAACTTTACAGCTTAAGATTTCAGCAAATCCAGCTTACCAAGTAACATGAAGCAGAGAGTGTATTAAAAATCACACAACTTTATACTCCTAGATGATTCATTATATTGAGTATACATTTACTTAAGCTAAATGATTGACATGAAACTGCTGCTGGTTTGGCTGAGGAGGGTCAAGTGCATCTGCCACACTATTGAGTTGTCAGCACTGTAAAGGTATTCATTTTATTTCTTGTCACTGGAGTGCAGGAAACAAAACCCCTGTGTTTGTTTTATAAAATGTAATCTAAAGTTTAGTCCGCACTTAAATCTGTTGTCTCTAAATACTTTTTTTTAATTTTGATAGTAAAAATTTGTCTTATTTAAAAACTAGAAACACATTTCATATGAATAAATAACTCTGAGTTCATTTACTCTCGTAAAGCTGAACTAAATAATGTTTGGATTAATATTTTTTAATGGTAAAAATGTAATTCTTATTAACTACTACTAACTACTAACCATTAACTAGTTACCAACACCAGTTTTATGCCAGAGGGCTCTTAACAGGATGGAGAAGTCTTCAACATACAGGACAATAAATTTCAGCATGCAATGCTATAAACAAGCTACTAGTAAAAAAGTTGCATACTTATGTGATGACCAATTGTTACCTTTGAGACTTAAAATTTTCTAGGTTGTTTTTTGATTGGTTGGTTCGTTTGGTGTTGTTTGTTTTGTTGTGTTTTTCACTTGTGTGTCACATATAAACTATGTGGAATCAAAATAACTGAGACCTCAAACTTGCGTGTCTGTTTTCACTTTAAAATACATTGCTACTGATGTGTAGCTTTAAGAAATCGAGAATATGTTTTTACCTTCAATTTAGTGATATCTGATAAGTTTGGATTTCACTTATCCTCTCTGTCTATCAAGAATGTCTATACAGCTCCCATGTCTTCAGTGCTTTTGGAAGCTGAGATCCAATAAATAACTATTCCTTTTACTCTTTCACAGAAGAGTTTACTTATGGTGTTCCAAGTGCCTATCTCTTTCGGAATTCTGTAACTGCTTCTTTCTTAATTTTATTTCCTAGAGAGTCACAAGAAAGAGAATTTTCGTTTTCATTCCACTGTTCTAGCTTTCTACCTTATATTTTTGTTTCCTTTATGTTCTATACATAATTGTACTGCCACTATGTCTTAGCCTTGAAATTTCACTTTTACATTTTCCCGTAGATAGCTCTTTTATTTCACATGATGTGTGCAGTTTACTTTCTCCAGGCCTCATTAGCATTGCCATGATCAGTGTGATCACCACTGAACCTTGTCCTTAAATGTTACAACCTCTTTCTGCAGGCCTTCACCACCTTATCCTTCACTTTGCAACTTACTGTTCCTTTTCTTGTTGTATTTTAGTTTGGGTTTGCATTTTTTGTCCTTCAGTAGTGTTTTGACTTCCTATATTGAAAATGGCATGTGATTTCTTGCAGTAATTGTGATTGTAGCTACAATCCATGCATAAATATCTCTTCCGTTGTGAAACAGGATTTGACAAATTTTTTTATCTAGTGGAAGATATTTTGCATTATGTGCTTAACATATTTTCCGTCACACAAACAAGTTTATCAGTTGACTGATTAACAATTTCAGAGTTTAAAAAATTATTAATTAGAGCTTTTTCCTTCTGTTGCCTCAGCATAATGTGTATAGGCTTGTTTAAGTAGTATTATTTGACAAAACAAAAATCACAGTGCCATAGGCAAATTGTGGTTAAACATATAGTAATCACAGCTTTGAAAAAAACCAAACCAAAACACAACAGAAGCTACACTGAAAAGTCAGTTATCAAATCTAAAATACTATGAAGTGTCTCCACACTGCCTTCATGTGGAGAAAAGTCTACCTTTGTGCCATGTTTTAAGTCCATTTTGTAAGTTTGTCTTCAGTATGAAGGAATAACTCTGAAGGAATTTAAGTTTTCTTCTATAATGATGAGGCATTAAAAGACTTGGAAATAATATAAACATAAGAGAAATCCATAGAAGCTAGAATAGCTTCTTAATAATAATTGTTCTTCTATAAGTGTACCTGTAGTTTCTTTCGTAGGCTGATGAATATGGCAATGGCAGAACAAGCATTGTGGAAATTATTGCTTTCCTTCAAGCCTTACTGGTTGTGTAAACTCTCAGTTAGCATAGCTTTGTACTTACATTTAAAAGCATCTTCTTTACGGTCTTTTCAGGAGGTATCAGTTGTGTTTCTTCCATGTAACTTCTTTTTCTGACCATTGTAAGCTCAGCCTATCTTCAATCTGCGTGCGTTCATCGGCCTGTCTGCCGACTCACGATCCATTAACGTGCATCAGTGAATCAGTGTCGAGGGACAAATGTCGAGAGCACAGAGCGGTGTTCAGTGACTTGTTCAGTAACTCTTCTGTAAATGATGCCAAGCTATATACTTTATGTGTACTAGTTCGCTCAGTAGTGAATTAGTGAACCACAGTCATGACTTGGAATAAGGTTTTGTTCATTTCTTGTTTCTTTTAAAATACAGGTACTGGAATGCTTTATTTTGCATTTAATACTTACTTTTCATAACACGTAAATTCACGTTTCTTGTCTCCGCCTGACATGAGTTAGTCCCTGGCTGCTTGGACCTTCTCTTTTAATCATATTGCTGTTCTCCTGCCCTGACCTAAATCTGCTAAACCTGCCTGGAATACTTAATTGACCTAATTCCCCCACTGACCTTCTAATATTTTCTCCTACATAGGAGATCCGTTCTGATGTGATCAGCAAATTTTCCTTCATCAAAGTCCTTTCACCTTCAGTTTTTTTGAGAATCCACATAAGCTCACTCAGATTGTGTGTGTTGATTTTCATTTTTTGGGGGGGAGAAAGAGTATATTTTAAAATGTACTTTTCTTGTCTTTTGCATATTATTCTTCCCTAAGTAACTGCAGTCAGAATAGTGAAGGTGTGTAATAGTAGCAGAAATTATAATTTTTTCTTAATAATTGTATGTTGTTAAATAGCAATGTATATACTCAGAATATTCCAGAATGAAACCATTCTTTGCAATAACTGCTCTCTCCCCCCAGTTTTATTTCTCATTAGGCAGCTGCCAACAGCACAATCGATGCCCTACAATGCAGACAAACATGAACCTTGGCTTGTAGACATTGGAAAATCAAGTTAGGCATGAGGTAACAGGTGGGGTAATGTGTTGCATGTACACTTTTTACCCTCTCTACTGTTTCGTACACAGGGCAGGCAAAAGGTGTAAATGACTGTGGATGGAAGGAGAAAAGAAAAACAGTAAAAAGAAGTTAGGAGAAAGTATGGCTTAAATTGTAATAGGGAAGGTAATGATGGTGCAACAAGAGCAAGCTAGTATCAAAATACCATATAGTATGTTACAGTTCTATTTAGGTATTTTATCAATATGTAACTGTAAGTTTCTACAAAATTGTGACATACAAGTATCTGATGCAGATTTAATACAGAAGGCGATGTTAACAGAGTGTCGTAGTGGTTCCTTGTAGCTGTTCAGTTGTCCCTTAAGTTAAGGTGAAACCCTTGTCATCAGCAGATCTTGCAGATAACTATTGTATTCTCACAGCTTGCATTGTCATCTGTCCCTGAGAATTCCAGGCTGCTGGGAAGGGCAAACTTACCCTGGGATATCAGTCTCTTGAGTGTCTCGTGAAGATTGTAGTAGAAGCATTCCGTACTAAAATAACGTGTTCGTTGGTGGGTGTTTTTATTTTATCAGAATCATTGTCTACTAGACTCCAGAAGTGGGCAACTTTTACCAAAGAATAAATCCAAAATTAACTGTCAGAGTAATAAAAAAGATAGATCTTATTAATGTAGTTATCAGTTGTCATAAGAAAGTGGGTTTCTCTTCAGATAGGCTTTGAGATCTGTTGCAATGCAAAATAAGTTTAACATCCATAATTTTACTTTTCTCAGTGAAACTTGTGAAGAATTCATTTGAACGAGCAAGGAATTTTACTTAATGATTGGTTGTTTCCCACGACACTTGTGGAGTTGGGAGTTAAAAGAAGTGGAGTTTTGTTACTGTGAACATTCCTGTGTGATTCTACTTGGCTTTGCCATACCTGTATATCAGACATATGAGTTGTTCTCCCATCCAGAGTTATTGCTCTATGCTATGAGGCAGATGTTCCCTCAAGGAGAGAGACAGCACTGTCTTTTTGTGATCGGTAGTCCCAGGGGCTTTATGAGGATTGGTGAGGTCCTCCAAATAGCTTCCTGAAGATAACCAGAGGATTGCAGAAAAAGTGTCTAGAACTTTTGTGGTAGGGGTGCTTCGGCAGTCCATTATGCACAGCAGAATGAAGGCTTCCTTTGAAGCAATGACACAGCTAAGGTCTCTCCCTCTTTTGTTCCACTTTCCCAATGAAGCAGTTACCTTTATTGATGTGGAAGGTTTTTGCTGCCAGTGGTTTCTCCCATCTGGAGTGCCAGTATTGACAGAAAGGCTGTATGGTTACCAACATTATTAGAATCATAGAATCGTTTCAGTTGGAAGAGACCCTCAGGATCATCGAGTCCAACCATAACCTAACTCTTGCACTAAACCATGTCCCTAAGAACCTTGTCTAAACGCCTTTTAAACCCCTGCAGGGATGGTGACTCCATCACTGCCCTGGGCAGCCTGTTCCAACACCTGACAACCCCTTCCGGGAAGAATTTTTTCCTAATGTCCAATCTAAACCTCCACTGGCACAACTTGAGGCCATTTCCTCCTGTCCTACCATTTGCTGCTTGGGAGAAGGGACCAACACCCTCTATGCTCCAACCTCCTTTCAGGTAGTTGTAGAGAGTGAGAAGGTCTCCCCCTCAGCCTCCTGTTCTCCAGGCTAAACAGCCCCTTGCTCACAAAGATCATTGGTAAGGGCTCAATTAAGAGCAGCACTGAAATCCTTGGCTGGGAACAGAGTGTCTTTTCAGGAAATATTGGAAAGCAGGAAAGCTTTCTTTAGGAAGGCATTATGGGCACTTCGATAGGCATAAACTCTCCAGGGATGCCAGCTCTGTTTCTCTCCTTTTCCTGCCTCCACACTCACAGCAGTAATCTCAAAGATTTATTAGGGAGAACAGAGTAGAATTTAGGTACCCAAAGTTGTTTAAACAGAAGCCCCCTTCACAAAATCTAAGAATGACTTTACAAGAAGAGTTGCTAGTACCAGCAGTCAATAGGGTACGGATCTTTTCAGTTATAGTACTGTTGTAAGTCGAATGATTTTGAATTCATTTCACTAAGGCATTCTGGACACAGGTGGCCTTTGAGGTGTCTCCTCAAGTGGAAATACCACTGTACTCTCTTCCATCTGTTTTGGTGAGGGAAACCTTAGACAAATATGACTGTTCCACCCATGGGATTGTAAAGACAGTATGGCAGGAGAGGGAACAAAATGAAAAAAGAGCAGGATGAGGATTAATGGGGGGACTAATTAGCAGAATTGTATGCGTAGCACATTGGACATACACGATGTAAGTCTTCTGAGGTAAATGGTAGATGGTGATTGAAATGTGGTAAATTAATCTGTCAGTTTTTAGTTTAAACATTTAGAGTTGCATTCAGAAACTGATTTGTTGCAATCTATGGAGGCATAAAATAGACCTCAGTGAATTATATTTGGAGGTGTTTCCATATTTAAGTTACTCATATGCCAATTTTTTCTAAGCGAAATGTCCATATCTTAAATTCTCAGGATAAGTGCTATATATGAATGAACTTCTCTCTGCAAGAGACAGTACAGGATTGATCTGAGACACTGCATTTAGTTAAAAATGTATGTATGTACATGTGGCTGTATATAAATATGTAAAAGCTATTATGTGCTATACATGGGCTTTTCTTGAACAAGGCAAAATTCTTTCCTAACCCAGATAATTAATTACAAAATATTTGTATAGAATATTGACATATTGAAGTACGTTTAGGCATTCTGTGCAGTGCAAAAAATTCTGGTGGTTGTTGTTGCTGTTGTTGGTTTGTGGTTTTTAAATTTTTTTTATGGGTAGATATAGGTCTCTTTATAAGGAATTAAATGGAAAATTATGTTGCAGAAAGAATCCCTGATTAAGAATCCTTGATAGTTTTTTTTCCAGTTTCTCTGTATACAGTCTAGTTTAGAATTTTGCTACATATGTGATTAGTGGAATTTAACCATAAGTTGTGTTATATTTAGTCCTCAGAAGTATTCTTTTTTGCTTTATCTTTTCATCGATTCAGTGAAGCTCCTGCACTGTGATTTGGGTTCTAAAGACCACAGTGATAGAATGACTTCATTCTTTCTGGGCTGAGGAGAAAATTTTCCATGTTGTCACAGGCAATGATATTCTAAGACAGAGTTCGATTGGGTTTTGGTTATATGTCTTTTATCTGTTGAATTCACCGCTCTGATGGGCCGTGCTTCAAATACCAGCTAAACTTTATTCATGGACCCTTCTATAGCCTTTAGTTCCTATACAAATATTGGTCTTTACCTAAAAGCGTGAGCAATATAGTTAGCAATTCTTCCTTTTATAACTAAATATGTCAGCTAGCTGTCAGCTCTGTGATGTGCCTGATCTTCTCTTGCAGAATTCAATTCAATATAAAATCTAAGTCATCTGAATAGCAATGCAAAATGCTACCAGAATGTTACTCTGTTGTACTTTGTAATTTCCTCTTCATTTTTAAAGTTTATGTTTGATAAGGCTGAAACTCTTATACATTGTTGCTTAATTTTATTTCTCATTAGTTAATATAAGTAAAATAATCAGTGTGAATGTTTCTGCTTACAATTTAAGTTTTAGCAAATACACTACTTATTTAACTTGTCCAAACACGTTGAAGGTATTGAATTTTAAGGCAAAAACATTCACAGTCTGAAAAGGGAACACTGACAAGTTCAGTCAAAAGGGAAAAGAAGAATAATTTATAAAAGGAACTGTAGATAATGATGCCATCCAGTTGTTTTAAAGTGCATCTACCTCACCTTTAATGAATTAGATTTGTCAACAGCATATGTTTTATGCACTGCTTCTAATGAAGTGGCACACCAGCACTACAGTATACTTTGAGGTTTATTCCATCAAAGCTTTTTGCTGTCGTAAAGTAGACCTTTTTAAATAATAGATACTAAAAACTACATTTAAATAACATTAAGGTTGTGACACAAACACCAAATGACAAACTTCAGGCAATTCAAAGTTAGGGCTGACAACTCATCATTGACTTGCATTGTTGCTTTTTAAAAAAGCAGCACAATTGCATGATTTAAGGCTTGAATGTCAGACTAACTTTAAATTTCCTGGCTTTTGTGGGCTGGAGTTACAACCTTACTGTCATCTTCTATTTAGTTTTTTGCATAGCCGCTGTTTTCAGAAAAGTAGTAAAAGCTCTGGAAAAAGTACAGGCTTTGTTGGCTTTGTTCTTAATTTAACATACTAATGTGAAAGTATTGGTCAAAGAACAGGGACTATCCTGTTGTCAAACTTTCATGTGGCTCTTTTAAACTTCCTTTGCTCTTGTCTTTGCTGATTCTTCTACAGAACATCTGAGTTACAGAAGTTATATTCCTGGGGTACTTCAGCTAAAACCCTGCGTAATGCTAAAGGTTCCCAATTCTTTTCCATGTAAAGAACCACTTTTGTTTGAATAAACAGTACTGAAGAAAACCAAGAGTTTAATACATGTAGAAACCCTTGTAAGAATATTTTAAGTTACTTAAAAGATAGTGAAACAAAAGCAGATGAACAGGATACTTCCTGTTATCATATTTCTTACATATGCTTGCCCATTTTGTTGCTGTTAAACATGATGGAACTTTATATTTAGGTGTGTTGCATGCACGTGCAAACACAATCCTTTCAGTTCCTCTGTAGAGATGATTTCTCAAGGTCTGTTAAGTCTAATGTGGGCATTTTCGTCATAATTTTATTGATTTAATCCAGTATAAACTGGCATTCCTGCACAGGGTAAGTGGCTGGGGCAAAAGCATCCTCATGGCTAAACTGAAGAAGTGTGGACTGGACGATCGGGTAGTGAGGTGGACCGCAAACTGGCTGAAGGAAAGAAGCCAGAGAGTCGTGGTCAATGGGGCGGAGTCTGGTTGGAGGCCTGTATCTAGTGGAGTCCCTCAAGGGTCAGTACTGGGACCAGTATTATTCAATATATTCACCAACGACTTGGATGAGGGAATTGAGTGTACTATCAGCAAGTTTGCTGATGACACCAAGCTGGGAGGAGTGGCTGACATGCCAGAAGGCTGTGCTACCATCCAGCGAGATCTGGACAGGCTAGAGAGTTGGGCGGGGAAAAATTTAATGAAATATAATAAGGGAAAATGTAGAGTCTGGGCAGGAACAACCCCAGGTTCCAGTATAGGCTGGGGAATGACCTATTAAAGAGCAGTGTAGGGGAAAGGGACCTGGGGGTCCTGGTGGACAGCAGGATGACCATGAGCCAGCACTGGGCCCTTGTGGCCAGGAAGGCCAATGGCATCCTGGGGTGTATTAGAAGGGGGGTGGTTAGTAGGTCGAGAGAGGTTCTGCTTCCCCTCTACTCTGCCCTGGTGAGACCTCATCTGGAATATTGTGTCCAGTTCTGGGCCCCTCAGTTCAAGAAGGATAGGGAACTGCTGGAGAGAGTCCAGCGCAGGGCCACAAAGATGATGAAGGGAGTGGAGCATCTCCCGTGTGAGGAAAGGCTGAGGGCTTGGAGAAGAGGAGACTGAGGGGTGACCTCATCAATGTTTATAAATATATAAAGGGTGGGTGTCACGAGGATGGAGCCAGGCTCTTCTCGGTGACGACCAACAGTAAGACAAGGAGTAATGGGTTCAAGCTGGAACACAAGAGGTTCCACTTAAATTTGAAAAGAAACTTCTTCTCAGTCAGGGTGACAGAACACTGGAACAGGCTGCCCAGGGAGGTTGTGGAGTCTTCTTCTCTGGAGACATTCAAAACCCGCCTGGACGCCTTCCTGTGTAACCTCACCTAGGTGCTCCTGCTCTGGCAGGGGGATTGGACTAGATGATCTTTTGAGGTCCCTTCCAATCCCTAACTTTCTGTGATTCTGTGATATTTTTGCTGGAATAGTTTTTACCTATCTGATTTGATTCATTATGTTAGTATCCACAACCACTACTGGATGCAGCAGTTGATCTTTAGTTCTTTTAATACAATCAGAGAATTACAGAATCACAGGATGGTTTGTGTTGAAGGGCCCTCCCCAGCTCCCCCAGTGCCACCCCTGCCATGAGCAGGGACATCTTCACCAGCTCAGGTTGCTCAGAGCCCCGTCCAGCCTGGCCTGGGATGTCTCCAGGGATGGTTCATCCACCACCTCTCTGGCCAACCTGGGACAGGCTCTCGCCACCCTCAGGGGCAACAATTTCTTCCTCATGTCCAGCCTGAATCTCCCTCCTTTAGTTTAAAACCATTAACCCTTGTCACATCTTACAGGCTTTGGTAAAATATCTCTCCATCTTTCTTATGAGCCCCCTTTATGTATTGCATGTTCATCTCAAACTTCCACCTCTTCTATTTTCCAAGTTTCTTTTTCTAAAAGTGGGTGACAACAAGGTAGATTGTTCTCAGTGGAACTACTGAGCTATGTGGACCTTGTGTAATCATTTGTTACAGCTGCCATATGTTATTTGGGGAGATTCTATGGCCTTCTAATTTCCCATCCTGTACATATCTTCTCTCCATTGCTTTTATATGTTTGGAACAACAAAATGAAGTGTTACATAGCACCATGGTTTGTATAAATATGAATAGAAGTTGAGGCTCCTAAAGTTAAAACTTTTTTAACATTTTGAAGCTGGACTATTATTTACCAATGGGAATTAAGAAGCATACCGTCTTACTGTATGAGCAATTTTATGTAATTTTGGAGCACTTAAGATGTTTGTCTGTGAAAGTGTTAGTTCCTCAGCTACTGCCCATTAGTAATTGATCTACCTTGTTTTTACATAGGACCACTGATGAACTATTAACTACATGTTCCTCAAAATGGAAAACCAGAAGATTTCAGTTATGGAGAGACCATACTGACTGAAGGTATGTATTTATGTAAATTGTACACTGATAGGTTTTGAAATTGACTTGCTATAAACTATAAACACTTTAAAAGTTCTAACTGGGTGGTTAGATGAGAGCCGTGACATTTATAGGAAAGCACTTATTGGTACTAATCAAGAATATGTATGTATTTTTTATTCATTGAAGAAAATATAGGAGATGCTACATTGAAATTTAAGAGTTTTTAAAAGTTCTAAGCAAGCTTTTTTCAGATTCTTATCTCATTACAACAGGTATAAAAAATTACCAGCTGTTTTAACTGTTAAGAAATGTATAGGTATTAACTTTGGATTAGTGTAATTTTGTAAGAAGTCTGAATAGGGTATCTCTTTGTAGTAAGGACTTAGCTGGTTATTGGAGAGGCTAATTTAGAGCATTGGTCTTGAAGTGCATGGTGTAATTTGCAGCATTTGCTTAGGTGCAGCAGTCACTAATGTCCGTTATATTTTGAGCAGTCTGTTCTGTAACATACAGAAAACACAAATAACTTCTCCTGACCCTGGGAAGAAAGGGTTGGAAAGTGTGGGCTATCTCTGAAGTTGTCTGAATCTCTTTTCTTAGTGCAATCAATCTATTCATCTCCACTCTTTTTATTGCATTGCCATTAGTGCATAATAGTACAAAAATCTAACTTGAATAAAGCTTGTAGTCATTCCAAGAAGAAGTGGTTTAGGGAGCTATATCATCCAGTACTACAGATAAAAAGTGGATTATTTGACGTAGGACTAGCAGGCTCTGCAATGTTTTTAATTCTTACTATGCCATTGGACTGGGAGCATGTAAGTTATGCCAGGTAATGCAGATATAGGGGGGTGTGAAGAATACAGCCTGCTTGGTGCTTTTACTGTGATAAACATATCCCTGGCACACACTGTCATAGAAGAAAAAAATGGACAGCAATAATTGCAAAGCAATAAACTTTTGATTTTCTTATTTGGAACAAACTCGAAGTTTCTGAATAATGTTCAGCCATGAAGATTAGCACAAGGCACGATATTGCAATGTCACTTATTGCCAGTTTATCTAGGAAAAATATGTCGTTTCAATAAATGCTCCCTCTCTTTTTGATCTCTGACCTCTTTCTTAATTTTTCAGAATACATCCCATTAACGACTGTTCTCACTGGCTGTTTTGCTTGTGCTTGTTACATCCTCCACAGTTTTTTGGTGGTGTACCAGTGAAGGGAATATTGGGTTGGGACCACCTGCTGTTGGCTGGGTCACAGCAAGCATAATTTATCTTACAGATAACTTACAGATTAATAGAATATAGTTGAAACTTTAAGGCTCACCATAGAACTCTTATATAAAAATAGATTTGGCCACAACTCATGCTTCTGAAAGATATTCGCAGTTTTAGACAGTTAAATTAAGAAATATATAGATTGAACCTTAAAAATTTGATTGTTACTTAAATTTGTAATTTGAATCTTATATGGCTTATTAATTTTTAACTTTACAAAAGTTGTAAAATGCTATAAAATTAATAGAAGGAAAAAGAAATTTGCCAAAATGTTAATGTGACCCTAGAAAAAAGATTTTGCATCTTTTTCTTTAGTCTGTGATGTCCTCCTCTCTTTCTCTCTAGCAACTTTAAAAGTAGTCTTACTTAAAAAAAATTAGGTCTTTAGTTTTCCTCCAGTTTTGTTCTGCAGCAAAAGATTTATTTCATGTGATAGGCAAGTAGTGCACATTGTTTACTCTTCTTGGCTGGGTGCACAACTCATTTGAGTCTTGTAATTATGTGAGAAATAACACAGTCCATGGTGTTCGCTTGTAAAATATTTATGAACACTTGCCTTCTTAATCATGAAACCAAAGGCTAAGTGTGTTCTGCACTGGAGAATTTAATATAATATCTTTGCATTAGTTGTTTAAGATGATAGGGAGGAGGAACCCCTTTCTGTATCACAAATCAGCTGTTTGTCTCTCCTTTTTACACCGCAATTTATGGCCAGGCCTAGTTCCAAACAAAATTTTATTTTCCCTTGTGTGAAGTCATTTTGTTGTGACTCCCCCTATTTTGAAGTAGTATTCTTGACCCCACATCTTCCCAGAAAAGATAGTAGAATGTATTAGAGTTCTCCATGAGCATTCTTTAGTCATACCCACATGGCATTTCCATGGCACATACAGACTAACAGTATAGAGGTGAATTAACTTCACAGTGAAGTACAAGATGTTCCTTTCATGAGCTGCCAGGTGCAGGACTCTTAGTTGTCCTGTGATAAGGAGCTTCAGGCTGGAGCATGAGAGTAGAGTTTAAGAGGTTCTTGAGAAGAAGGAATTTCCTTTCACTGTTAACAATTCCTTTATTTTCCTTTCTTCTTCAGCAGCAATGGAAAGGTATTGTGGATAAATATTCTTTAAAGGTGCCACTTGGTTATGCATTATTTTACTTTTGTAGCATCATAGTAGGGGTAGCTTAGACTTCCTGCCAAGAAATAAAGATGTAACATCTGATAATGTAAGTTATCAAGTGGGACAGAACTAGATCGAAATATAGAGAGGATAGTCTGGGAAGATAAAGGCTACCTCTGAACAGCTAGTTGAAAACGTCACTTATGTATGCCTTATGAATTAATAAGAAGCTCCTGTCTTAAAAAAAAAAAAAAAAAAGTAGCTTCCCTGGTAGTTAGAGAACTGCCAGCCAGTTCAACACAAGGTTTAGTTTTGTACAATTATTTTGATTACCATTAAGTAGATGTGGTGTAGTATATGTTAGTATATTTGCACATTTCTACAGATGTCTTTCCTATCTCCTACTTCCATTCTGATAATGCTTTGCTCTTTCAATGCATAAAGGTAGCTGGTATCAGTTATAAGTTTCACTCTGGATTGAAACAGATAGATAACTAGAAGTCAAGACATAGTCAGGGCTAATCACTTCACTTAAAGAGGCTTAAATCGATGTCCTTTTAATTAAAACTGACAATAGCATTGGTCT
Source organism: Caloenas nicobarica (assembly GCF_036013445.1). Taxonomy (NCBI): domain Eukaryota; kingdom Metazoa; phylum Chordata; class Aves; order Columbiformes; family Columbidae; genus Caloenas; species Caloenas nicobarica. The sequence continues at coordinate 83,574,957 of NC_088284.1, read as the reverse complement.
GTGTTACTCATGTATTTTTTTTCCCCCTCCTTTAAGTGATCTTTTAATCAGATCCTTTTTTTTCGAATAAAGGAACACACAGGTCCAATCTGATGCATACTTTATACGGTAGAATCAATATAGCACTGAGTATCAACATTGTGCTTTGGCTAGCAGTGCTAAAGGAGGAAAATACAGTAAGCTGTTAAAACTCTTCACTAGGAAGAAAAACAGAATAAAAAGGCAAGCAGGAGGATGTCTGACCGTGAAGATGAGTGGTCATGGAGAGGCAGTTGCCAGCCCAAACTGTTACAAGAACACTAAAACACTGCTATATTATTAGAAAGCATAGTTATCTTGCCATGGAACTCTGAACACTATCTAGGCATATACCTCTGCATAGTGATGTTATGGATTCATCAAAGATAGGCTTTTATTGTTCTGGTGTATTCTGACTAGTTACCAAAGAATCTTTTAAAACTGCTTTGATTAGTCTGAGATTAGGCCTATGCGTGGGACAGGCAATCTGAGGTATTTAAACAAATAGTTCAGATGAGGCTTCTGATGGGAAGTATCTTGGTTATTCTATTTCTTTTTATATAGCTAGTAAAACTTCAAAACCGGATCGCGACTTCAAATAAGTCAAAATACTAAGAAGCAATAGATTTCCAGATGATTAGAGAGACTGGTGTGTCTATTTGAAGAAAATAATTTATATAAAAATGTATTATGCTTTGATTAATGCACAAAAACTTCAAATAGAATGCTAATTATACAATACCATGCCTCATCAGAGAAATCAATTACTTTTAAACTGTTATATGTGAAGCAGCGAGTTATGTTATCAAGCTTACTTTGAAGGCAAGCCAACAGAGAGGAGAATGATTACAGATCGCATCCTTCCACGAAAGGTTATTTGCCTTGAACGTATTTCCTGTTGTCAAATGCTAACCTTTCTGAGACTATTCCTGATGTAGTTGAATATGAAGTTGTCCTCCTTGAAATTCTTATTTATATTACATGTTAGCAGCAACCATTTGGTCAATCTCAGAAACGAAAAATTATCTTGAAACAGATCCTATAAGATCTACAAAATTGAAATCATTTGTCTAATCTTTTTCTTAATTCAGTTATCTTATGACATGCAATTGTCACCTCTTGCAAGCAATTTTTTGTGTGGCTTGAAAGTGCTGGCTTCTTTAAACACAATTACAGTTGTTGGTTTGCTAATCCTATGAGTCAATCTGTGCTAAACAAGAAGCTTATATCAAACCCTTGGCAGCTTCAGTGAAAATTAAAAGGCATGCTTTACTGTAGAGATTGTCAAGAGTGAAAATAATATTTGTCCAGTTGGACAGCTTGCTTTTGTAGTCGCTAAATGAAAGTTGAGATTCTGTCTCTTCCTTGAAAGCTTCTGTGTCAAGAAGGTAATTTGGACTGTTTGCGATTTGACAGGGATTATTAAAATCAGATGAAGTGAAGGGAAGGAAGTGTGAGAAAGCAAAATTGACAGTGACACTCTCTTATTATTTGCAGCTTGGATCATGATGACTATGTTGATATGATAGATTCTAAATATTAGGTTCACTGTTGGGAAATGTTAAGCAGCAAATACAGTAAAATGCAGTTATAGATTTTTTTTCTGACTTAACACAAAGCCATCCACATTCATTTTCATTGGGAAATTTGAGAGGGAGAGTATAGCGGCAAATGAAAGACTAGAGGGGCAAATGGAAGGAAAAAGGGAGTGGTTCAGAAAGAATTTAGTTTTCTCCTTTGTGATTTGATTTAAGCCAGCAACTCTTTATCTTTTTTTTTTTTTTTTTTCTCTGAGTTCATACAGCTTGTTAGTATACTTCAGAGGGAATAAAACTGAGGATTAAGAACTGACGGAACAGGTCATAAAATTTATTTTTCCCCGGCCTTGAATTTGAATTTTGTTAGGAATTTTTTAGCATTAATAGTTCTACATAAAGTGAGCTCCAGTCTTAAAGATCATTGTTTCACATCAATTTTTCATTACTTGCATCTTGCATGTTATTTTTAAATAGTGATATTTTCTGCCACTTTGAAGTAAATAATTTAAAAACTTAAAATTATTGCAATATTCATGTAGCTGAATTTTTAATTGCCAAATATACATTAGCTACACACAGTATGCATCTTTTGGTGTCTAGTAAATATATAATGTATTATTTAATCTTAATCCTTTATTTCTTGGTTGTATAGGTAAACTTTCAATTTTTGAATAGGCAAGTTAGTTCAGAAGTAAGACATCTGATCAGTCAAGTCTGAAGGTTACTCTCATTTATATGTGGTTTCCTTTTCTGTTTTCCAGTACGGGAACTTTGTGAAAAACTGTATTTTGGAGCAATTTTCAGTGTAGAGTCTTATGATTTTGTAAGAGATTAGAGAACTGAAAGGAAAACAGGTGACACATGAAAGCCTTTGCTGTTATTTAGCATAGCCATAACTTCATCTTTCAAACAACCTCATGCAACGTTTGAAGACTTAAGCCATGCCAGTACAGCAGGTCCTGTCCCTCATCTTCACCTGTCTTCACAGCAGAGTGAAGTGTATTAGCATCCCGAGTGATTCATCTCCCAGAACAAAAGGAGTCATAGAATCATAGAACATCCTGAGCTGGAAGGACCCACAGGATCATGGAGTCCAACTCCTGTCCCTGCACAGGACAGCCCCACAGTTCACCTCGTGTGTCTGAGGACGTTGTCCAGTCTCTTCTTGAACACTGTCAGGCTTGGGGCCAGGACACCTCCCTGGGGAGCCTGTTCCAGTGTCCAGCACCTCTGGGTGAAGAACCTTTTCCTCATGTCCAGCTGACCCTCCCCGGCACATCTTCCTGCCATTCCCTGGAGTTCTGTCACTGTCACCAGAGAGAAGAGCTCAGCCCTGCCCCTCCTGCTCCCCTGCTGAGGAAGCTGCAGCCCCATGAGCTCTGCCCTCAGTCTCCTCTTCTCCAGGCTGAACAAACCCAGGGACTTCAGCCGCTCCTCCTACGGCCTCCCCTCCAAACCCTTCTCCAGCTTCGTAGCCTCCTCTGGACACTCTCCAGTAGCTTTATCTCCTTTTACCCTGTGTCCCCAGCCCTGCACACAGTGAATGCCCCAGGTGAGGCCACCCCAGCACAGAGCAGAGCGGGACAATCCCCTCCCTGCCCTACTGGCCATGCCGGTGAGGGAGCAGGATGACTGAGGGAAAAGTGGTTACAGAGAATTGTTTGCAGACTTGCAAAATAAGGCCAGTCGAGAGAGAAGAGGGTGGTGTTGAAGACAGTGGGGATGCTGGTACAGGAGGTGCTGTGATAAGGGAGTACACAAAACTCGTGATATGAGAGGAGGGTGCCAGGCTCCCGGTGTGGGCTGGAGGGGGGAATGTGAAATAGACAAACACCTTGAAATAAGAGAGAGTTGAAAATGTGTGTATAGGACCATCTCAGAGGAAGGTAAAAGACACAGCAATGGGCTAGTCCTGTGCAAGAAATGACATGTGTAGTTCTGTACTTGCAGAAGCATGTATTTGCACTATCAAAAGGTTAGATCAGCATTACAGTTTTCTGTTTTGGTGGAAATTGTACCTGCCAGGCTGATGACCTGCCTCAGCTGTGGTTGAAGGAAGGCATAGTAAAAGCCAGTCCTTAATCAGGAAAACTCACAATATAAACAGGGCAAAGGAAAGGGGAGGAAGGGAATAATATTCCTGTTTTAATCAAATTTAAAGAATAGGAGATGGTGATTTATGCAACGCCTGCTCTACAGTGGAGTTAATGTGTAGTAGAACTAGGAATGGAACTCTACTCACAAGAGTGTGACACTTGCACCTGAATGTAAGTATGTGTGTACTTATCATTTAGAGAGTTAGAGATCTCTGTGTTGGTAGTGCATAGAAGACAAGTAAATCAGGCCAGTTTCACACATGGAATCAGCACTTTGCTAGTTTGACATTAATAAACAATACACATGGTACTTAGTTGTTATTAGTCGTTATCACACAAGTTAAAGACAGTTAGTCCTTAACAAGCTTATCCCAAACTGTGAGTAAAGAGAAGCACGAAGCTGGTGCAGCACAGCAGTCAGCGATGGCTTGGATCCTTGATGGTCTTCATTATTGAAGCAGTCTCGAGCTCTTTAATGGGGGAAAGCACCAACCCAATAAGCAACTTCGCTCCCGGTTTTTTCCTTTGTGTCTTATGTATCTTACCCTCTTCCTCAAAGAGCCAGAGAGGATCTTCTTTGCTCTCAACATAATTGATTTTGGTTTTTAGGATCAGGACTTGCTCTAGTTTTGCCAGGCACCTTTTCTGTCTATTCTGTAGGATTCTTCTAGTTTCAACAGACATATTTCCTGCACGTTTTCCTCTTTGCGCATGTTTTCTTGAGTCCCTTTTGTGCAACCATACCATAAGTTTCTGTTTGCTCCTTTGCAGTTGTGTGTGATTCTGTTTAGCTGTGTTAGAAAATGCTTACACATTTTCACAAGTTATTACGATAGGATAGGATGCTTATGCACTGTCAGCAGTTATGCTGTTTTAGTGACCTTGTGTGGTGGAGGTGAGTTTGCTGGTTTGAACAGTCGGTTGCAGCTGTGAGGTGGCATTCTGATGTCAGTACCTAAAGGGAGGTGACAGGGTGTGCTTGGGCCACAGCAGTTCATCACCTGACAAAAAGCAATAATGAAGAAGTTAGAGACAAGTGGGGTTACCCAGAGAGAGGGACAACCAAGCGAGCTATCTGCCACTTCATGGCCAAACATTTATTGGTTCTTAGAGATACAGATGCTCTGTTACCTCCTTCAGCTACTGATGTGACCTAATTCATTGTAAACAGCATTGTGTTATAGCTATGCATTATGTAGCCTATTGTTGGCTATTAATCATGGTATAAAAGTGTACAAGTGAAAGACCATCACTTTGAAGGAAATTGGAAGGATTTTATTTTTTGCCTCCTAGTAAATTGATTTCATTTCAGGACAAATGTCAACTACATATCTTCACACTTACTCCTCTATCTGCATGTCATCATTCAGCAATGGTATTCTTTAAATGCTTTGTGTGCACAAGTACTTCCAAGTGCAGAAATTAAAAAAATACCACAAATTATAGAAGACTTAGTTAGAAGAGAATTTGGATTTCAAATTTTAGTTTGTGTAGGTTCTTTAGAGCTGGGGAAGAGCTGCCCTTCCTGGATGTGCAGATTTTACCATGTTACTCAGGCAAATGCTCATAATTTTTAGTATCTCTGTTCTTTTGGAATCCATCTGTGTATCCTTGTGTCTAGTGTTCATCAAAGGGGAGGTTAGTCGGATCAGGCTATGTTTTCTAATGCTTGCCTGTGCAATTAGTCTGAAGAGCAAAGAGAGAGAAAGAATAAACTCGAAACCTAGCATTTCATTATTTAGAGTGTTTTCAAGTACAAAAGATATTTGTTTAGAGATTCATAACACAGCAGGTCAGAGGCGATGCTCCTGACAAAAGTGAATATGAAGTATTTTGCGTAGTTCCAGAGTTAATTTCAGATTCCTCACTGGTGGTTCATGTTAATGCATAACAATTGTACTGAGTTTTATTCTTAATACAAACAACACAAATGCATTTCACAATATATGCAATGTAGTATTTTTGCTGGAAGTGTAATACGTATGTTTACATTTTTGGCATAGGTTAGTCTGTGAAGATGTGATTTAACATTTCAGTTCCTACTGAAATGTGTAGTTCAGTTTTCAGCTGAATCAGCTGAGACACCTTTCCTTATAGAATTCATTTTTAGTGCAGGGCTTCCTGTTTTGGGAAGGGTGTGTCTTTTTAATTTTTCTTTAAGAAACAATCATAATGTAGTGCCAGCATTTGTGATTAGAGGTCCACTTCCCACCCTCTCCCCCCCCGCAAAGGCTTTCTCAGTATCTGCAGAGGTCCCGGTCGGCAGAATCTTGCGCACTCAGTAGTTAAATATTTCTTGTTGATTTCTGAGGGATGGTTTCCCCTTTACATTTCTGGCCATGTTTTACGGAAAAGACTGATTTGTTTTGATAGTACGTGGTGACCGTTGCTTCCAGAGCCACTGGAGCTATAAACTAGTGCTATATTTTGGTAAAGTAACATGTTAATCTCCTACCTGTTTTTGATACCAGCTCTTAAAAGCTTGTTGAAATAGAAAAGTAATGTGAGCAGATTTTTTTTTTTTAAAGCAAAGGCATTATACTACATAAGCATTTTAAGTATTTTAAAACATTTTGGTAGGCTGTCAAAGTGAAATGAATTTCCCCATTGCAAAAGTCACATAAAAGAAATTTCACTTAAATGAAATTGAATAAAACGTACGTGACAAACATGAACATTTTATATTTTTCTCTACTAAATTTTCCTGTCTCTTCATAATTATTTTTATACCACAGAGTATCTGCTTCTAATTCATCTAGCAGGAACTCCCATATCTGCCACAAGCATTTCGAGAAAATGCTGAGACCTCTTAATAGTTTCGAACTGAGATTTTTTTGAATAGTCAGAAGCTCTAAAAATTAATATCTGAAAGGATTCCTGTGTTTTGTAAATTATGTTTATCTCCACTAGTATGAATAACATACAAATTTGCTAATTACGTATTTTTATCCAGTTATTCAAGAGACAATTATAGTTATTTTCTGGCACCTAATCTGGTGTCCGCTATGATGATGCATGGTGACTAACTTGCAAATTGAGAAACAAACAGGGTAGCAGCCTGAAACTATGGGTGATTTCAGTTAGATCTGAGAAATAAATGGCTGAACACTGAGTCAAAATCCATAGTAGAATTTGTAAGAAAGATGACAATGAACATGTGGTATTAAGAAATAGCGTTTCTTCAAATGAGGGTAGAGTGTATTGTCAGTAAATGGACTAAACATGATATAATTTAAAGTTCTCCGTAAACCTGGAGAACACCAACGACTGGTGTAATTCAATAGTTCTGTCAGTGTGACAACATTTGGTTATTAACAGAGAAAGGAATGACATTATATTTATGAAATGTTTATTTTTTTAAAAAAGTTTATAAGCAGTTATAAAGTGTTTATTTGCAAAATGTAGATGACTTACTGCATACAACTGTATTTATAGAAAGGCACTGGTTCTTACGTAATAGGATTTTCAAAGAAAAATTGCCTTATCTAAAGAACTACTCTCAGCACCTTGCTTATCTTTGTTGAAAAAAGTGAAAACTGAAAAAATTGGTAGTCAAATATTCCTTCTTAAGAGAACAAAAAGTGGCATATATAAAATAATTTGATGTGCAAAGTATTAGATAAAACATTCACAATATAATTAATAATTTATTCAGTATAATTGAAGGTGACAAAATACAACTTTTTAAATATGATTTTTAAGTAGGCTTTAAGAATTCTGTTAACTGAAAGGGGAAGAAATGAAAGCAACAGGAACAAATCAGGAGGATACAACTCCCTTTCCCTTTGTCTCCTTTCCCCCCTTCCTCCCTTTCCCATCTTGCATACCGCCTAGTTAGAAAGAGCTTGGAAAACTTATTTTGAAGAATATATCTAAGTTAAGGAGTAAACAATGTCTTTAATAACAATCTTTCCAAGTGCTGTCCTCTTACAGTTTGTATGTGACCGATTATTCTCAGCGAAAATACTTTGTCTCTTTTGGGCTTCATGGTAAATTTGCTAGTACACTTCAAACAAGAGCAGTGAAGGTTTTTTATGAATTCAAAGATGGAAATTGCATCTTTAAGATACGGCTGATTCGATCTATTGGCTGCTTTGAAGGTTTGGGTGAGAGAGTTTAGTGTTTCCATCGCATACTCCTGGATGTGGAGTACTGGGCAGGCAAGCAGATGCTTTTTATTCAAACGAGATTTTTGTCTTGCAGGCTTGAAAATACCTGACACATTCTAGATCATGTGTGCTCCAGTATAAATACTCCAGTGTACATGGTAAAAGAAAGTAGAGTGTTGTTACTTTACTTACGGTGGTGGTTTTTTGTTTTGTTTTTTCAAGGAGAAAGAAACAGAAGCTTAACAGTGCTTTTAAAGTTGAAAATTGTAGGTCAAGAAGCAGAATGCAGCTGCATTGCCCTGTGGTATCCTAATGATATATTGAGCAAAGGGCAGTAGGGCATGAAGCCTTTACAAGTTGAGTTATGTCAACAAAAACTAATTTAAACTTTTTAATTAAGAAATGAAACATTAAAAGAAAAAAAAAAAGAAGTGAATTTATTTGACACAGTTGCCAGTAAAATGTTTCATATAACCTTGTATAGAGTTTAGTAAGAAGCTTTAATTATAGTATTTGTGGAAAAAAAATCCATGACATTTATACTACTAAACAATCATGTAAGACTATGACTATAAACTTGGACCCACTTAAGACACATCTCTATGGAGAGTTTCTGTATTTAGTTCTTATAAAATTGACATTTTTCAAACTCTCAGCTTTAAATTGAGAAGTAATAGAGAAAATAGAATGTGTGGGAGTGAAGGGACTGAAATGCAGCCTACCTTTTAAAAGCTGTGGTCACAGACTTTTTTTGTGATTACTTTTAAATATAATAGTTTCATTGGGAGTCTATTTCCTGTTAAAATTCTAACAACTCTATATCTGATCTACTGAACTATAAGACCTCAAAGGTCTTGAAATTTCTTTCTTTTAAACACCATTGTCGTCAAAGAGTATTGTGTCAGGATGGAGGATTTTTTTTGAAAAACAAGAAGAGAAAAGGCTTTTATGGTCTAATGTAGAAGTAGCTAGTATGTATTTGTAAGGGGTTTAGTTCAAAATGGTATACGTTAGGTTCTTTACCAGCGTATTAAAAGATTAGTTCCTTCAGTACAGCCCTTATAAATCTGTGTAATTTTTAGACATATGTGACAAGCAAGACAGGAAGGCTGCAGCAGGTGTTTTTGAGAGCATAGGCAGTAGACATACCATTAGTCTCACACATAAGGGATATCTTATATTCCTGTCCTTCATGAAAAAAAAAACGACAATGCCATGCAGTCTGTCTGGGGGAAAGTACTTATTGTTCTCATTTTCTCACACCAGTATGCAAAAATTACCCAATATCTATGATCCTCAGCTGTAGCTGTAGAAATTGCACTGGATACTACTTGCTATTTTGAAATTATTCTAGTTATTTTATATTTTCTTGGCAAATACCATTATTCATAAAAAAGGATGATAAGAAAACGTACAGTAGATATTTCTAACTAGGCTTCTAAGAATCTCCTGTCTATGCATTAGTGATTACTTCAGTCTGCTGATTGGTGATTATTTTTGTAATTTAAAAGTATTTTAACAACATCCATCATTCATAAAGTGTATCCATTTGTCAATGAGATTGATGGATGTAGTCTTAATCAGGCATAATGGCAGAAGAGGATTTTAGGATGTTTGTGTGTGTGTGGCAATGGCAGAAAAGTGGATTATTGCATTTTTTTGGTAAGGCCGTAAATAATATCTAAAGCAGACAATGTTGCACCAGGTTTATCCATTTTTTAACTTACTAAATATAATAGAACTACAGGCACAAAAAAGAATTCTGTGAGAAAAGGTGTCTTGAATCCACTTTTTATCTCTACTAAAGGAAGCCAGAAAAGGAAAAAAAAGCAAAAAGGCACACTTGTGTACAAACAGTTGTTGTGACACTTGCGGTTTTAGTGACTGTAAAGACTAATAAGAAGGTAGGGAAAGCCACTAAGTTTTCACAGGTAGGATGCTGAACATTTGTGGACTTCTTGTCTAAGAACGGCTTGTTCTGGGATGTTGTGTCCTGTGGGACTCCAGGTATGGGGTAACTGGCTGAGAGGAAAAGATGATACAGGGCTGTTTCACTCAAGAGCTGCTCAAAAAATGGCCATTTCTTCTCTTCTGAGGGTTGTGAAATCACGTTATACTTTATTCCTGTCTTCCGACATAACTCCTCAGGAGTTTCCTTGGAACTCCAGGTGGCGTGTTCCTCTTTTGAAGTCACTACTTTTGACCAATAGTGTTTGATTAAGTTTATGTGAGAATTCTCTCCTTACCAGTTGCAATAGCAGGAAATCTAAAAAAGCAGTGCTGATTTCTTTGCTTTGTATTCTCAACATTTCACTTGGTGTGACTCAAAGAATGGAGGAGAGGCAATAGGGAGAACTCTTGCATCCTAGTTTTAAGTTCTTGTATGTACATATGCCTAGAAAAGAGGCCTCAGCAATACAGTTTGAAAAACCCACAGATATTAAAAATAATAGCATACGCTATTTGTCAGAAATGCACTCTAGCTGATTTTTAGAACAGGAAGATTTCCAGGAGAGCTACATATTCAGTCCTTTTTCACAGCTTTAGACACTATTGATGATTCAATGGCTGATATAGCTGCCTTAGATAGAACTGCTTTCTGATATTACAGCTTTAGACAGAAGGCACAGCTTTCTATTTCATCCACATTGAGGATTGTGTTTCTTCAGGCCCACTGTGGGTTGTATCTTATTCCCACTGTCTTATTTGCCGTGTCTTATAATGGCAGAATTTGGGAGAAAAACTGTGTTCAATACAGTTAAAAATTTAATTATAGATAATGAGAGTCTCTTTTTGAAAGATATAAAGGAAAATGTGTTATTGTGTGTGGTGAGTAATAACCAATTAATATAAAATTAACATTTAAATATAAGTTTATGACAACAGCAAATGTGGGAAGTCTGCAGGGGGAACATTACAAGATGTTTCTAATAAAACTTGTTTCAAAGTTATTTGTGGCATTCAAAATATTTTGTAAATGATACCCTCCTGAAGACTATTTTTTGTATGCATGAAATGTTTTTTTTTTTACTAGAACTATTTGGTATTCTTTTTGTAAAAGCTGTGGATGCTTCAGCAAAGTGTGGGAAATACGTGAATATAAAAAGTAAGTTGGAAAATTTAAATAGAGGTTTTCAATACCTGCCTATTAGCAGAACCAAAATTAGATTCTATTGTTTTATAGAGAGAATTTTTAATTTCTTTTACCAGACTTTATTTTAAACAGTGATACAATTTTGAATGGATTTTTGCCACAGAAAATTGGGTAAGAAGCTTTTACTCTGTTAGAGTAGAGCTTGAGAAATTGAAATTTTAAAATTTATTTCTTGCATAAACTCTATGTGGTTTCCAAAAAAACCTTTAAATATTTGGATGATGTGGAGTCCGGAACAGTAGGAATTTCACATTGAATGGTGTTATCTCAAACCATTGCCATTGCTGTCGCTGCCTGCGGTGTGATTGCCGGTGACATCTCTGCACTGTAAAGCAGCTGGGAACGGTTGTGCAACTAAAGACAGATAAAGGAAATCATTGTTAAGATGATGGTTTGAAAGTGTAAGCTGAGCGATGAAAAATCTTGTCAATTCTCTCATCCCCTTTTAGTTTTACAAGAATGCTAGGGCAATAAAGAGATATCTCTTTAAGATAAGGAGCAGTATCAGAAAAAAGCTTCAATGATTTGAGTGGCTCTCTGTACATATAGTGCTGCAATTTGAAATGTCCCTGTTTTCAAATCACAGGTACATTGACATCCTCTGTTTAAAGTAGTGGTAACAGTAATTTTCTTTTATTGTCCTGAATATGGGTGGAATGAGAGCTCTAGGAGGTAAACTCATATAATGTTAAAGTAAGTTTTCAAATATTTAGATTGGCTGTAAAGTAAGAGTCCGGAAAATTTGATTGCTTGGATTGCACTTAGACAAAGCATTTTGTGATGAAGTATGGAATATTGTATGTTGCTAAATGAACAATTTTCTTAGATAATTGTTTCTAAATAATTTTTTTGTACAAGTTATTGATTGAATTCAAAATGCATATAGTTATTTAAGAGTTGTCTTGAAATATTTTTTAAGTATTTGGAAATAGGTGCCTCATTAGATGAGAGCTAAAACAGTACATTGGCATTAACTGAATGGAATTAATGGCAGGTCATGAGTTCTTTAACTCTTGAATGACTTTTTAAAGACTGAATTGTGGTGTTGTAAGATAATGAGATTCAGTTTATACAAATCTTGGTTTAGAAATCACTGATTTGAACAGAACAGTATCAGTCTGCTGTTTTTTTTAATCCACTGAAGAGCTTTGTTTATACATGTATGCTGATCATGGTGAAAACCAGAAGTTATGATACAACAAAAATGTTTTTTCTATAATCAGGAGGCTAAATTATCGTAACGAAATGGAAGATGTTTTCTTATTTTATTCTTCAGCTCTTAGACAGAAGCTTGGTATTTGATTCTCTGTCTTCAACCATTTTTGTTACAATTACTTGGGGTTCATTTAATTAAGATTGTTAATTATTAATACATCTTCTATATATTGCCTCATATTCTGGCCTTAACAAGTTAGAAATATGGGCAATTAAGACCTTCTACCATGTATACATCATATATTTAATATGATACCCCACAAATTGTTGGTTCCATTAAATATCTGCCAGTGCTTAAGTAGTAGATTCTGTTTAGGTTTAGATAACTTGTTTAGATTGTTTCATACGCAGCAGTGTTTGTATAAAAGCCTGGATTTTATTGAAACCTCAATGGGTTTGTTTTATCTTTTTCTGATCTGCTGAAGTAGGTGCAGTTTTGCTCAGAGACAGATCTCTTTGGATCTGTGTTGTATGAAACTGTTCACTGCCTAAGGCTTCTTGGTTTACTCAGAGTTTGCGTAAATATATACAGGCATTTGAAAACCCAGGAAAGTTTACTTGGAAGCTTAATGAAGTGCTAAAACATAATGAGAAACCGTAAAGTCTAAATTTAAACTTACTGCTTTAGCGCTGCTATGGTTTTCTTGAACACGTGTATACTATAATTTTATTTCAAAAGGCCTAACAGCCTGACTAATTAATTTTCCATTAGACTTAGGCAATTGATTCAGAGGAAACTCCAGGAGAATTGAAGTTTAAAACTGTATTTAGGGTTTGTTGTTTTTTTTTTTTCCTCCCCAAGGTGTTCTGTGTAACTGTAATACAAAATTTGCCGGATATCTTCCATGTTCGATGCTGTCCTGTGATATCTGAAACCCAGTGAAGTCAAAACAAGAATCTTAACTGTCTGAAGTGCCATGGGGAAATAAAGGAGTAACAGTACTCAGTATTTATCAATAAATAAGTCTGACGATGTTTACAAAGTTTCTAGAAATGCTGGAATGGATTTGTGTGCTATAAACATGACCTAGCAATGTTTCACCCGGTGTAATGAAGGACTCATAATTTATATTTAAAAATAATAGTGTTTGTGTCAAAAAGTGGGATATGTCTGCAAGCCGTATATCTACAGTATGTTTGACTATGAATCTGTAGTTAAATAATGTGATTTATACATATATAGAGGTATATTGTACATGTGTAAATTCCACAAAAGTGCTCATACAGAAAACTATTCAAGTTTTAAGTCCATGCAATTTTTACAAACTGTATGTCTAAGTACAAATGCTTATTATAGTAAATATAAACATTAGAAACTAATCTTAGAACTCACTTGGAATTTCTTATGTATGTTTGCAGTGGAAGGTTTTTACAATGATCTTTATTGAATTGTTGTATCAGAATGAAGAAGTATCCAATTTGAATTGAGTATCATTTCATATAGGACTTCTATGAGAAGATTGCTTCTCTTTGATTGACATTGAAAAAGAAAACACTAATAAAAAAAAAGAAAAAAGAAGTGCTCTTCGGTGGTAAACGCTATATGAATTTAAAAAGCAAGAAGCATCTCTTGTATCAACTTGAATATTCCTTAGTGTTGTTTCAAATAGGCCTAATTGTTTTTGATAAAAATTGGTTCTTAATGTTGGGCTTCTTAGAAGTGTGGAATTGTTACAGTGAAGTTAAATTGCATTGATACTGTGGGTTAAAGTAGGAGACCCGAAGAATATTTATTTTTAAGCTACACTGTGTAGAGGTTAAGATTCTTGAGTAGCTACCAAACAGATTGACAGCTGCATCATTTTAATGGTGATGAGTGGTCCTCTAACATGTTTTGAAAAGAACTGCACCTGTTACAGACAGTGACTCATTGAGTCACATCTGACGCAGGTTCTCCAAGACCATTTGTCTCAAAACACAATATTTCACTGCAATGGTAAATAGAAATATGATGGGATGATACTCCTTACACAGCTTAATAACAAGTGTGAAATTAACCTTCTTTGCAGAAGAAATGAGTTATTATTGTCTAAAATACTTTGAAAGAATTCAGAGTTTCACCCATATGATTTCAAATAATACAGATTTTAAGAAACGGGTTTGTTTGTTACCATTTTTTTTTCCATCAGAAGAGAGCTGTGTCACAGTGGCTGTTGGGTAGCAGGATAACCTCAGTGACGGGAGGGACTGGATTGATGGTTGAGATTCCCTCAGAGTCCAGGTTGTCAGGCGGTTAAAACCTACTAGCACACCCAGGGCCCTGACGCTGGTTACGCTAAATAACATTACAATTTCTGCTCAGTTTGAGTTAATTTATATCTCGATATGCTTATTTTTTCCTCTGAAAAATTTTTGTGTTTTCCTTCTTCATAGTGTAGTCTTGATATAGAGAAATACTTAGATTTTCATAAGAAGAAATTACTATTGACCATCTAAAACAATATTTGAAAACTGAATAATCCAATATTGCTTTTTCCCCCCATAAACCAAGACTGAAAGGAATAATTACCTTGTTTTGACAAGTGAACACAAGAAGTATGACATAGAAGTCTTACAGGAATGCATACATGAAAACTAGGCTGTCGTGTTTACAAGGTGATTTTTTTCATATGATGAATTTTTCAAGCAGTAAGTGGTCTGTAAACTGTACTGATATTTTTCTGAGGAACACAAACTTCTTTTGGCTATCCTTTAAAGAAAAGAGGAATAAATATAAATATAAAATCTTGATTGTGCTGCAGTCTTATGAAAACTCTGAATCATTCCAAGCCATTGTTATGTTTGCATTACGTGTATCTATTATAGAAGACGTTTTATACCAATCCTTGACTGTTCTGCAAGCGTACTTGAATCAAAGGTGAGCTTCAGTTGTAGGTATTGAATGCAGTTAGCATCACATTCTGTATAAACTCAGAGATATTCCTGAAGACAAACGGGAATGGATTTGTGTGACCATGTCTGAATAGAAGTACTCTCTGTATTCCTTTTATCTCAATTTGGTAAAGTGCTGTTTAATGTTTTCCCACTGGCTGTAGAACCTTCCCAAGTTGGCATACTGGTTTTTTTGCCAGAGCACTGGACAAATATTTCAGCATTTGGGAGAGTGCTTTTTAACTTCTGCTTTTAATTACAGTGTCTTTAATTGCAGTAACATCTGTTAAGATACTTTGAGACTGATCTTTCCTTGATGTGTTACATGATGTATTTGTTTACATCCAGACCTTTAACCAGAAGGGTGACTGAGTGTTGAAAATGTTGAAAGTCTTTGAATTGTTGTTTGCGAAGGGGTATTCTGTAGCTTCTGAGAATTTGAGAAAATTACATATCCATGAAATATTTTGTAGTATAGTGCTGTTAATTCAGAAGTGCAAGATACTAGGCTGTAAAGGACCTTCACATTTGTTCTAACTTTGTTTTGAAAGAGCAAAACCAGGATCAGTAGTGTCATTTCTGCTGAAGAAAAGTTCAATTCTGCTGCTTTTGGTCAAATACGAGTGTAGACTTACAAAGTAGGTCTATACTCGTATTTGACCAAAAGCTATCACCTTGACTTTGCATCTTAACCTGATGTTCTTTTGGAGCATGTGTCTTATAGTCTGTTCACTTAGAAACACTCTCAATCTATTTTTCTCGTAATGCCTCTAGGTAATTTTGGAACCAAGGCTGTAATTGCTTCATAAAAGAATATTGCTTGTAAGAAAAATAGTGTATTAATTCATTGTATTCTGTTGCCCAAACATTCCGTGCATCTGAATAGTTATGATTGTTCCTCATGTTGCTACTGCAATATGAATAGTATTATTAAATACTAAATAGTAGACATGATATATACTGCTTATTAAGAAGTTTCCACACTTTATGTAATTTTTTCTTTAACTTCAGTAGCAAGTCATCACTGGTTGTAAAAGTAACTGCATTGTCTCTCAAAAAAGAGAATACAGGAAAAACAGAAAAGAGGAAAAAATAACTCTGCTTATGCTTTCCTTCTGATACAGTCTTCTGATATAGCGTTTGAGTAGGCCAGTGGATTCAACCTGTGTTTTGGCAAAGTATTTGTTGAGTAATAATGTGTACAAAGCAAGATGACATTTGTTTTCTAGTTATTTGCAATGGTGCAACGATTAATTTCCAGAAAGCAGTTACTCCTTGGACAGAAATTATAAGTACACAGAAAATAAATTTACCCTTTAAGTTATCTTTTTTTAAGGTTTCTAGTTATAATAGTGAGAATTATCTTTCTGAATCTTTAAAAAAAGATATGAAGAAAGCTGCACAGATTAAGGTAAGAGAACTGACTTTTTAAACCAAAAAAAGACAAGGTATTAGGAAATTTATGTCTGCTTTTATTTTATGTGTGTCCCTCTCTGTAGCATTCTACTCAGAATCATGCACAAGGTTCACTATTCAACACTGTTTTATAATTCCCTACATAAATGCTTCACTTATTAATCTAGTATTTTCAAGGAGCTAAATGGTGTATATTTTGATACTTCTAGTCTGAATTTTTTCATTATTTAATCACTTGTCTGTATTTATTTTACAGATTTCGAAAATGGAATGGGGAGGAGAATATTCTCTAGATTCTTCCAATTTAGACTGTTTGTTAAATATCCTTCCTGGAGAACTGGAGTTTCAACAAGTCCTCAGTGATCTTGATGAAAAAATAAAGAAGAACTCTTCTAGGTAAAGAGTGTTCTATTTGTATCCAAAATATTTGTGAAAGTCATTACATTTAGGAAATATGACTTTTCCTTCTAGTTGTAAATTAAAATGCTGATAATTATTTCAGTAGTAATTTTACCTTAACCACTTGAGCATTTAACAAATTTTTAATGCCATATAATTTTTGTGCTATGGTCTTTCTCTGTATGGTATTTTTAACAGTTTAATCATCTTAATCTTAGGAATTATTGCAGTAGGTGTGATAGTGTAGGAAGAAAATGTGTATTCCCATGACAGTTGTATTTCCTACAGCTATGAGACAGAATTTTTATACACTAAAACAGCTACAGAATTTCACAGAAAAGAGAAATTTGAACTCTGTGTGTTCTTTAAGCATTTCTAATGGAAGTAGAAAAAGCAAGTAAGTTTATATATATATAATCTTTCTTATATAGGGCTTTATTTTACTTATTTCAGTTGAACTTTTATGCTGTAATAGAAGATTTTCTAACTAGAATTTGTTTTGTAATATATTTCATTGTCTACTTCTTTGTAACATACTGGTTTCCAAAACTCAATGATATAGCAACAGTGGAGGACTGAAAGAGTTCTTTTTTGATGTGAATTTTTGCATGACTACAAAAAAAAAAACAGCTCAAGGTTTTGTGCCTTATTTGAAAAGTGGTGCCAGTGTTTTGTGGCTAAACGCTTCAGTACCTTTAAAATACATTGATCTGTGAAAGATGCTCTTAGGCAAATAAACTAATTGCCCCTTTAAAAAATAAGTCTACGTTCAGAGATACAACAAATAGCATAATTTTGTATTAAACTTTGAAAATACTTGCCTTCGGATAACAGTGCACGTCATAGAGTTGTATGACTTCAAGGAATGCCCTTCATGTTTTAAGATTGTGTAATTTTAACGAAGCTCCCATTTGTGAGAGAGCTTTGTCTGCTCCCAAACAGCTTCCTGAAGCATGGGGTAAACCATTGCTCTACCACACGGAAAACTGATTTAGGTCATCTTTGAATTACTCTTATATTCCTTATGCTAGGCTGAGAGATTTTTCAGGCTTCTTATTTATATTGCTCTTATCTCACATTTTGAACATTTTCATTTAAAAACTTAGTATTCACAAATGTCGTTGTGACAGTCATACTCCCAGAGTGGCAGTGACAATGATGATCTGGGAAATACGGTATTTTGGACCACTGCGTAGTGCAGTTTCATGTGACAAATTTCCAGCTGTTGACATCAGTGAAATGTAGATACTTTAGTTGATGTTGTAACACAGCTATAGGTACTGAAGTTTTGAGTTCATATGGTGTTGCATATCTGGGAAAAAACAGCATTAACATTTTTGCAGATGTGTTGTCACCTCTTCAGCTACTAAATAAAAGTGATTTTGTCATCATTATACAGAGGCAGCCTGAGAGTTAGAAAGATAAGGATGCGTTTTTGGAATGCATGCTTTACTTCTGCTTGTTTCAAATGTGTATAAAATGTATGCTGCTGGCTGAGAAAAGTCTGGCCATGTGAAAGCAGGCCAACTGTTAGTTTCTTCTAATGGTGCTTTATAACAGTTAACATTTTATATTACATTTTACATTAACAACATCTCAGTGGAAATATTTGTACGTTTTTAAGAAGGCTGAGTGTCCTTGTCTTAGGTATGTAGTCCTACAAATTAGAAGGGCCTATCGGTAAAAGTTTTGTAAGATGCAAACAGTATTTTATCCAAGGAGTACAAGAAATTGGATTAGGGTGTGTTACACAGCAATGCACACCAGGAAAAGCTTCGTGTTTCTGCTGAATTGACACTTAAGCTAGTTTTTAAACTAATTTTCACAAGGAAAATCAGCAAGTAGCCCTGTAGTTACCAAGTTGATATTTTGCTCCTGTAATATGTCAGTTTCAGAAATGAAGAGGAGTCTAAAAGAAGATGGACAGCAGCTGATGTGACTTTTAAATTAAAAAGAGTCCTTTTATTGCTAATATATTAGAGGCAGCATGGAATGAAATCATTTTCAAGTTACCATTGATCTTTGTAAGTGGTATGATAAGAACAGCTCTATACGCTATGGTGATACAATTGGAATACAATCCATTTTTCATCAGATAGATTTATGATTGTATTATACCACAGAGAATAAACATAATAGTGTATACAGCATATATATATTTTTAAAAATAAAACATTGTGTAAAAAATTATGATCCAAAAGTGTGTAAATCACTTGAATGCTCATTTATTGCCTTCCAACTGAATAACTTTTATAAAATTGTGTGGCACGACAAATCAGATATGTTTTCCAGCAGTTGAATTACCTTCAGTATTTTTGTATTTTACCAATTCCATTTGGTGCTGTAACAAAAAAAAAAAAGCTATCTGTGCAAAATTATTTTATTTGTAAGCTTAAGGGAGTAAGGAGTTCATTCATTCACTATTATATAACAGAGCTCTTATTACACTTGAATGTTAACTTTATTTTTACAGCTGTTTGTAGAAGCAGGTGAATATGAACTCACAAAACTTTTGTCATTACCAGTCAGTTGCATGTGCACTCTCTGGTTATTCTGAAATGTGAAGTCATATTCTTATTTTCATCAGGATGGCCATTAGTCTTCAGTTTTTCCCATTGCAATTTGCTTTCACTTCTACTGTTTATGAAAACTGAGTTGTTTTTTACTAATTGGAGAATTAAGGATTGGTAAGTGTTAATTTTTGAGCAATCCACAGAACTAAACTTTCTGCTGATGTTTAATACTCTGAAGCAAAAAATCAAGTTCAGAGCTTGAAACCAAACTTACAGTGCATAACTTGAAAGTGATTGTAAGCATGAAATCTGTTCAGCAGTCTATTATTTTGTGTATTCAGTTCTTGCTTTGGTGGTGACAAAGTGACAATAGATTCTGTGAGGCTACAGGACAATGTGAGGTATTCTAGATCTTCTTCAACAGAACAATTACTCAGAATTCAACAAAATTATTTACTAGTAATTGTAACTCCACAATACACTGCAGACTCTATTCTTGTGAGCCTTTTTGCAAAGGCTTAATTTGGCTTCAACCTGATAAACTTCAACCTGGCCCTCTCTGTAATTCACAGTAATTCAGTCATCTGTGATTTTGATGACGGTCTTTTTTGGAAGCCTCCAGTGAGGTCAATGCTAATAAGTGCTTATAGCATTGGACGTTGTCCCATAACTATTCAGTATAAATTCTAATAATTATTTGGGCAACTAAGTATCTGGAAAGTACCTCAATAAGGATGTTAGTATGGCATTTTCCAGTTGTTGCTCATGACATTTCTGATTTGTATAGAAATACTTCCCACTATCAATACCTCACAACAAAGGGATGGAAGAGTTTCAAACAGGGATTTGAGCATTTTCCTGTATCAGAATTAGAGTATGCAAGGGTTCGTGTGTTTTTAGACTGAAGAGTGCTGCAAGAGTTGTCTTTCTCATGTATTTTGAAGAAGATTTGGGCTTATTCCTCTCTGGAATTTTCAGGAAGCAGCTACACCTCACTTTCCTGTTATTCAGGAGAATTAGCAGAATCTTCGCATCTCCATCCAAAATCCCAATAGTGTTTGAATATTTGGAAGAATTTTGAACTAGGGCTAATAGTAGAGGAGTAAAATTTATAATTTTATCAGTTTTACTCAGACCTAATATTTATCACAGCTCTCAAAAAGAATTTGACTCTTCTGTGTGAATGTAACCTGCTTGCTATACAAATGCATTACTGTAGAACTTAGTTGAGAATTTAGTACCTGTAAAGCTATTAGAATAAAGTTACTAAAACCTTGTCAAAATGGTATCTGTCTACTCTCTGCCTTGGACTAATTGCTGGGAATGAGTAATTAAGCTGACAAAGGAATGAATTTTATTCTTATTCATCCTGTGTTGGCTTTATGTGTGATCATGAAGCTCGGGGTAGTTGTTTCCTACCACCTTGCTAGCTGGACAGCACCGTTTCCCAGAGATTGGCTATTTTAATAGACACACAGTTTCTTAACCGCAATTTACAATGATTGTAATTGTGTTAGTGTCTTAGGTGGTTACAGAAGCTGTAATCAGATCTGTGACTGCACTGCGAAACACCCCAGTTTGTTTCATTTGAGAATACATGAGACAATGGTTTTTTAGCCGTTGTTTTTCACTATCATGTTTTGGTCAATGGATTTGAAAGACATTTCATTGCCAGTCTTCTGAAATAACTTATTGAGGGAAAGCTTATGTCTTGTGGACTGAAATATCTCAAGTCTTTAAAACAAGGTTGGAAATTAAAGGTGGGCAGCACTTCAGGTAAAATTGCTGTTTCTCATGTGGTTCCCCTGTTGAGTTTTTCTTGCTGAGGTGCAGCAAAGTCATCACTCTTCTATTTCTTTCTGGTTTCAGTGGTATACTTAGTTTACAGTTTCAGTGGATATGTTCTATAAGTAGCAAATTAGAGATATGAAATAGTTTGCAAAGTCCTTGAAGCAAGATTTACATTTTTGGTTTACATCTTAAGGTCCCAAATTACTACAGGAAGAATTTTAAGAACTTATTTTTTTCAGGGCTTTTAGCTTTATAATAAGCCTGTAACTTTCAGACTTATATTTTAATGAACTGCTCATTTTCAAAACAAGCATCAAGACCTATTTGTCTTAACGGCATTTTCTTGAAGAGGTAAAGTCTTTGTAGTCAGTTTTTCCTTCAGTTTCATATTGCTGCTTAGAAAATAATGTTTACCTACGTTCTTATTGGTCTTATTTTATTTTGAATAGAAGTCAGATAGAAAATATTATTGTATTATTATGTCTTATTAGCACTAGCAGCTTTACTTTCTAGCTTTCTCCTCTGTTGTTGAGGTCACTGTTGTAAAGAACGTGAAATATAAAAAGGAATTTCAACTGTTTATGCAGTTGGGTTGAGAGGAAGAAGATGGACATTCCAGAAAGAATAAGTTGTTGTTTGTATCAACTAGAATTGAACAACATCATTATCAGCCTGGAATCATAATAGTCTCTTTTTTTTTTCAGAATTTTAGAAATCCATGAATGTTACTATAGGTTATCATAAGCATTGCAGGAACATGCAAGATTATAAATAGCCATTTTTTGTAAAATGTCGTTTCTATTCAAGATAAAGTTATCAAAACATTCCTTGCATGATTTTTTTTTCCCCCCATTAGATTGTATCTAGCAGTTTAAAAGTTCCTAGAAAATAAGTTCTTCACCTTTATGGTTAAATTGCTGTTTATTAACACACAGTAGTGCTGAGGTATCCGCAATGACCTCATGAAATGGTCTGTAGATCATGTAGAATTTTCTTAATATTTCCTTTTTGCCGGGTCAGCTTTCACTGAATAAAGCAAAATGTTTGTTTCCACATGGAAGTGTAACGACAAGGAAAATGTCTGTGGGAATTACACTGTTAAAAGTATTTCTCAAAGCTTTATAACTATGTGAAGTGTGCAGCAGGACTTCTGACACACACGTTTCCAAATGATATGACTGATCTTTTATAAAATGCTGTATATCTTTAGCAGTCAAGCTTTTCAATGCATATACATGATGATAATAACAAAGTAGTACTACATTACTGCTCCTATCTTCAAGAAACGGTGGAAAAATATTTACTTACTTTTACAACAAACTCTTCTTAATAACAGACATGTAAACTCTGATTCTAAAAGCAGATCTCTATGAATATGAGGATGTTACGCATAAGTAACATGAAGTTTAAAGATAATTTCACTTTATAGCTTAGCAGTTTAATTTAACCAATCTTATTGTCATTTTATGGCTGTTCCATATGCTACATGAAATAAATTGAAACAGTGCTTGTTAGAAATTGAAAGGAGTTAGAAGATCATCCTTCAACTTACTCATAGTAATCTGAGGCAATGGAAAATGATACATGAAGACAGCAACCCTCGTTTTGATACTGTGCTTTTCAAAATAATGTTGTATCAGTATGACAGTGCTTACATGATCAGTTCCATTATAGTACTTGGTCTGTAACTGTTTATCCATTGATGCAGCCACTTGAACAGCTCTCTCCACATGATTAGGTTGTTCCTAGAAACTGTTATAAATTTAATAAATAAGAGCACCTAGGAGTTCTCAAATCAAGACTCTCTTTATAGTGGGAATACTTACCAAATGGTATTGACATGCTACTCCAGAAAAGCACTGCAGTGTGCACACTGATAACGTTACAGGACTTTGCTTAGTGTGTAAAACAAACAACAAGCAAAACCAACCAACCAAACAAAAAAACCCACAAAAACCTCACTTTTAAAAATGAGAAGCTATTTCAGTGAAATAATTCTCACTGGCTTAGTGGTATACCATTAGTACTAACCGCAGCATTGATATGCCCACAAAGGCTCAAAATACTCTTTGTATGGGACGACTAAAGATTTTTTTATTGAAAAATGGGTCGATTTTACAAAAACGCATATGGTTACTATCACATTCCTTCACTTCAGAGAAAGGTTAATTTTTTCTTTGAGCTTTTACGTTCCACTCCATGTTTAGTAGTTTGGTGGCTATTTTTCCTGCTTATGATTGAACACTTGCACAGGTTCAAAGAAAAGTGGAATAATATATGGAAGAAAAATTAATTGAGGGCTGTTACATCCTAGGACACTATCAGATTTAAGTCCTTGTGTCACAAACTGCTAGAGATTATGAAAATATTCTGACATACCTTAACTTTTTGTTCTCCGTTGTTGTTTTCAGTCTAACCGTGTTCATGTAATACTGAATGTTGACAAAAATCTGAAAAGAAATAGCAATATTTTTGAGACCATGTTTGCCTACAGTATACTGTTAAGTAAGCAGGATGAAAATATTTTTATTCAACGAAGAAGAGTTTTAGTCCTAATTAATTGTTTACTTTATTGGAATAAAAGTAATAAATAAAATGAACAGACTTACCATGATTTGT
Organism: Caloenas nicobarica; assembly: GCF_036013445.1. Taxonomy (NCBI): domain Eukaryota; kingdom Metazoa; phylum Chordata; class Aves; order Columbiformes; family Columbidae; genus Caloenas; species Caloenas nicobarica. The sequence continues at coordinate 83,551,218 of NC_088284.1, read as the reverse complement.
ACCTACAGGGAGGGCCACTGAAATTTATCCACCTAATCCCCTTATCAGTGTTAGGACAAATTACCAAAATACCTGGTCGTGAGAAGGCTGTAGCCTGTTCATAGGTCGTAGTTTATTGGCTTGCAGACAGATTCCTGTGTCAAAGATGAGTGCAAAAAATGGTTCCTAATTGAGACAGATTGGCACAGACTAACAGTAGACCCTTGGACAAGATACAGCGCCTGCAAAATGTGATGTCTGCATTTTGATAGAAACACTTCGAATGGTTTACCTCATGTCTTTTAAACACAAAGCAAATATACCCATAATTTTTAATGAATATTATTAAATATGGGAAAATAAGCTGCTCAAAATGGCATACTTATTTTGATGATTTTTTTTATTAGAAGTTCTATAGTCATAGTTTTGGAAACAATTTATGTATTTTTTCTCTGGCATTCAAAACACTGCACTTCTGCGCTTAACATTCTTATGATCGTCCTTGCATTCAATAATTGTAGTTGATGCAGTTTTCATATTCGGTTTGTTATTATTTAGTACTGTATTTTAAAGAAATGAAAGGCACGAATTGAGACCTATCATAGATGATGTCTTGATGGCATTCTCAGAAAAAATATACTTCTCTCTTTTGTGCTTGTTGTAGGTAACTCAAAAATAAAAGGAAAGTGCAGACTACTGTTTATCTCTGAGCTTAATTTAGTGTGATCATTTCCTAATTTTTTTTTCCACTGTTTTTTTTTAAATGTCAATTCAAACTAACAGACTCGGTTCCCAAAGGTATGGATGCCACTGATTTACTTTATTGCTGTTTATCAGAATGAGACAGCTTGTAGGAATTTAGGGTACATTGCATAACATCTGTAAAATAATAAAATGCAAATCACTCAATAAAGGAGAAAATCCAGTAGAAAATCAAATAGATACTTCTTCCACATCCTGAAAACAGTACCGCAGGCAGAATTAAATGACAAAGTATAGTCAGTGGGTGATGTGCAGAATGGCCTTTCATCACTGATTTCTCGTTGCAAATTGGAATGGGTAAATAGTGCTTAAAATTATTTTTTAAAATGTCATATTCAAAGCAGATTATATTTTTAATAAAAAATATTTTCCTCAAAAAAGATTGCATGTCTTGGAAAACACTTCTTCCCACACAGAGAAGTTATTGGAAAAAAAAATATTCAAGGTTACTAATTTTTAAAAAATAGTTCTAATAGTGTTCCTTTTTTTTTTTTTTTTTAATCTGGAGGACTTTAGTTTGGTATTTTTGTCACAGCTTATAATACACTTAAAGATTTGATTTTTTTTCCAGTTTCTTCCCTCCCCTCTTGTCCTTTTTTCCTCTTCTGGTCCTCTTTTGTAGTCTTCTTCATTTGACAAAACTCATCAAGTTTGAAAATGTTACAGAGCAGCCATACTACGTCTCTATAAAATGGAGAGGCAAGGGGTGAGGTAATAGACAAGTTCGTTTGGTTGATGTCATGAAAATAGAAAGTGATACTATCAAAAGTATCTGACATTGAAATACCTGTAAAGAGCTGAGTTTCATCTGATTCCATAACTCTACAGAGATAGAAAGAACTGAATTTTAATTTGTGTTAAACCTTGTATCCCTTATCAGCTGTAAGAACATAAATGGAATAAATAATATACTCCAAAATAAAATTCTAATAGTAGTGAGAATCACTCTGCACTTCAATAAACCAAAACTGGTATCAGTCTTATTGTTGGCTCTGTTTGGATTAAACTTAGGTTTTTCTAACTGAAAGTATATAAAATATTAAACATTATTTTTTTTTAAAAAAAGTAGTTCTGAAATACTGAAAGGGTGGTTTTGTAGGAAAAGTTACAGATTTAGACTGTTTCTGGATTTTTGTTTGTTTGGGGTTTTTTTGTTTTGTGTAAGTGTCCACACAAATAGAAATAAAATCATTTTGGATATTTAGTTGTTCTTCTGATTTGTGCAACTGAAACCCCTGTAGTAATCATACCAGCCACATCTTATTTCATAAACAGGATTATGATTCTAGGTGAATGTTAAGGAGTGGATCAGCTCCTTGAAGACAAACTCTGTTTTCTTTCAAATATTCTAATCACAAAAACAAAAAAGAAAATATCTGCTTTCTCAGCACAACTGACTAAAATTCTTTTCAGCATTTTCTGTTGTGTCACTGGGTCTTTGAAAAGTCGTTAATATATGTATGTCTTATAAAGCAACTGATGATGGCTAGCGGAGCAAAATGACACATTTACCTTTGAATATGCTTTTGATTCAGTTTATATTCTCTGCTTTAGATAATTACGCACCAAGGACCAGATCTTAGGTTGGATGATGTCTTATTCACTAACTACTTCATTAAAAAATACAAGATTGTTTGAGAAATAAGACCGTACTTAGTCTTACTGAGAATGGTACAGTCTGGCCTGAGGGGAATTTATTTTAGCTCTAGCTTGACTGTGTTTAAATGTTAATTCTGCAAATTTAGGCCTTATTTTGTGAAAGCAGTTTATTTTGTGAAGAAGGACTAGTGTTACATTGATTCGAAGTAGTTTTTCTTTTTAAAATATGAAATCCATAAAATGCTTTTATCTCATGAATTTTCTTGTGGGTTTTTTTTGTAGCATAGAACAGTGTATTAAAGACCTGCAATCAGAAGTAAACGAAATATGTACTGATGAAATACTGCAAAGCACAACTGACTGCCTTCAGTGGCTAAACAACTGCAGTTTCAGTTCCCTCAAACCTTCTTCTACACATCATGGAGAGCTGATGGAATTCCTCAGGACCCTGGTAAAAATTGTTTACTGAAGACTTTAATATTTGGAAAAGTTGTTTGTGTGATGGGTGGGTTGTTTGTTTTTTTTTTCTCTGAGGTTAATTAGTTTTGTCATTTGAGTCTTCCCTGTGGTGAGGATAGTTCAGAAATTTTATTATAAGGCTTACTACTGTTTTTATGTTTGCAGCAGGGTGTTTTGTTTCCTTTTGATCGTGCCTTAAATAGACAAACTTGCGACAAAATCCACGATACAACCACATGTTCAGCACTGCTAGGACTGTTTTATAAGCACATGTTAGTTAAAAACATCTGAAGTCACTGTGTACCACAAGGCTGTTACCATTAGTGCTTGTTCTTCACTTGTATCAGCATGAATTTAACTTATCTCATAGTGATTATTATCCTTTTTGCATTATTTAAGCATTAACGTCATATCTACTTTTTCTAATTAGAAATGTCGGAGCTACACCCATTATCCTAGCAAGTTGTACAACTAGACATAACCAGAAATCAAATTTCACTTCAGTGAAAAATTCCGTAATTGTAGAAGGCATTTTTATCCCAAATTTTTATTAAAAATTTACCTTAGAATGTATGTGTGGAAATGGAAGTCTGGAAATTTGAATTGGCTGGATGAGTGAAGGATTGATACCTCAGTCAACAACAGCCTAAAGTTTATATATAAGCTCTCTGTGTGTGTGTATATGTTTATATGATGTACATATGTACAAGTGTCACTTCCATGTCATGGTTTGGTTGTAGGATATGAGCACCTTTAAGCTGAGATTGCCAGTACTGGCAGAGGAAAACTGCTGTGGAGAAGTGGAGTGTTTTCTCCTTTGGGACTATCTCCTGGCTAGAGCTCAAGCTTCATAAAATTGCCTCTCAATTTTTTAACTCTTAGAACTGGTTGTTGATCTTTCGGTCACCCTTGCATCCACTGGATATTAAGCTGTGTCAGATGAGGAAGTCACCTCTAGAAACACAGGCTTTTTAATGTGGTGAAGAAGTGACTTTGTCCCCTTCTAACTCAAGTGATCTGTATGAGTGTTGCTGTTAACCATCCCACTCAAGGGTGTTAGAGACTGCTGTGTGTCATACTTTGTCTAGACAAAATGAAAGAATCCCAGAAAACGCTGACTTACGATGGTTTTTGTTATTCCTCTTAGTCCAGTTAGGTCCTTACTCAGCCCTGCTCAGAATAGGACACGGCAATGATGACTTACTCGTGTCTATTCCCTATGTCCTTCCTTCCCCAAGGTCTACTCAAGCCATGTACCTGAACACCAGGTGGCGACATTTGTTTGGGAAACACCAAAATGTCCCCATCTCTGGGACACTTTGGGTGTATTGTATACAATATGTGCTTTCTAGCTCTTCATTTTCTCAGGAGCTTACTGACTGCATGATGGTCTGTCTGTGGGCTGTACTGTCCAGTTAAGCCTTGGGAATGGGTCTGTGTGAGAAGCCCTGAAATCTCAATTCTGCACAGTTTATCAGGAAAATATCTGTGGAGCTCAGGAGCTAGGACATTGCTGTTACCAGGCTTATGGCTTCTTAGATAATCCAAATGAGACTACAAATGTAAAGTGTATATGTATTAGCATAGGGAATCCATCTGTATGATAAACAGATCTGCAGTAAACTATTTTCAATAATATTCAGCATTAATGAAATATTTACAATCTGACCTTTCTTAAGTGTGTATCTCCATCCATTGAACTAATTAACCCAGTTAACTTAATTTCTCACTTGCAAGCTCTTAATTAAGTATCATATAATACATCTTCAGTAACAGTAACCTTTCTTCTACTTCAGGACAATATCCCTATTCACTGTTATCACTTATGTGTGTTTGTTTTGTTAGGGATTTTGTTTGCCTTTTAAGCTGCTGGAACAACTCAATAAAAATAGTGTAGAGTTCTGTATGTGCTTTGGTTGAGGTGCTCTATTTAGGTTTATTGTTAGCCTGGTATTCTCATGCACTTCCATGAACTGTCATGGAAATACTGAGAGATTCTTCATGGAGCCTGAAAATGTTCATTATGTGAAATTTTGTCATTCTGTGTATTGTTTTGTAATTCTAAATGTTTAAAAGCCGAATACATACATGAACACATCTTCATTAAATTCTGTTCTTGCTAAACTAATGACGAAATATTTTTTCAACAAAATGTTCATCTTATTGGATTTGTCTGTTGATATGACAGGAAGCAGTCTGTAGGAAGGTAGTAGTCCACCACAAATGTTTTCCTGTATATTATTGTCACTAACTTCCTGTGCCCGTAAGAGAACTTTTCATGCTTCTCTAAAACTTCTGGATATTAATTTGGATTTTTTTTCTCTTGAATAGTCTTTGCATCATCTTTCAAAGTATTTTTACAGGTTAATTTTTAAATAGAAAAAACTATGTCAATACAGGCAAAGTTCAAAATGACTTGATGACAGTGTTTTCAGAACTTCAAAGTTCACTTCAGGGGCTCTTTTTTGAGCAACGTGAAGTCTAAGATGGAATCTGCAAGCTCCCTATTTTTAATGCTTTAGTTTAAGTTGTGAAGGGCTTGAAACAATACTTAGATTCTTGTTGGCTTTCATGAATAAAAATGTTTCTGCTTAACCTTAAAGAATAGTAGTAGGGATTTGCTTGGAAGACATTTTGGATTCATCATCTAAAGGCATCAGTTACTTTCACTGTTCTGACAGCCTCTCTTGTTTTGTTCATTTCAGAATATAGTTTTTGAGCATGATTAGTAAAAAAAATTAACCTTTGAACTCCAGAAGTCCACCTGTGGAGACTGGACTTTTCAAGACAGTGATTAGTGATTAGGATTTCAGTTTACACTGAGACACATTCTCTTTGGGGCCACAAAACTATACAAAGTACTTCAGTGGATAATAAAAGAAAATCAAATCACCCTTATGCATATGCATATTGATATGTATTACTGAAGACTGTAACTAGTTATATATATTTCTATCACATGTATATACTTATATAGTATGATATTTGACTGATAACTTCCTTTGTTATTCTGTCTTCCACATGTGTTTCCTGCTTGTAAGCAAAAAAAAAAAAATAATCATACAAAGCATGCTGAAATACAGATGCAAAATAGAAGAAAAATAGCTGGGTTATTATTTTTAAGACTTTCCTTTATGGGAGACAATCATGCTCTCTTTGTTCAGAATTAGCTACTGTGGTGCAAGTCTTTTATTTTTTAATTTTTGTCATGAGTGGAGGGCTATAGGAAGGTTAAACTCTTGTTTTCTCCCATGAGAGTGCAACAGTTCTCAATCATCCAGAGCAAAGAACAGGAGTTCTGATATTGAAAATGTTTGCGACTCAAAACCATGAGGCAAAAAGAAAAGCTCACTCAAGTTTCTATTCTATTTTTTTAAAATCTTTTTATGAGTTATCAGTGAAAGTTTGCTACAGTAGAAAAAATGAACATTTTGTCTTTGGAAATTATTCTATTTATACAATACCATATGCAAATTTGAGTTACTTGTCTCTTTCAAAATGGGAAAAGAAAAAAACCTAAAAATTTCCTCAAAGACTGTTGGTTAAATAAGTCGGTGATTCTGCAGGTGGAAGGCTGTGGACAGTTTCTTTAGCAGCCTTGCTTTATAGGATGGAGCATAGTGGGGAGACCCAGATAAAGGACATGAGTGGGGAGAACTACCCTTCTGTGGTTTACCACATAAGTTGATGGGTCCAGGACTGTGGCCAAACTCGACCTGCAGTAGGAAAAATGTTGGGGATGTGGGAAATGTTTGGGTCTTTTTGAGAGTTATTTTGGTTTTTTTGGAGAGAGGGAAGAAGTTTTAGTGTCCATTGACCATGGGACCTTGGGGTTGCCTTCTACTCATGTTTTGGACATGCCTTGTTCATGCAAATGATTAATCTCATACATATTTAGGAAAGCTGCAGAGTACTGTTCACATTTTTTTGCCAAGGAAGGTTGGACCAGATCATCCTTGTGGTCCCTTCCAACCTTGTATTCTGTGATTCCATGATTTGTGTCATTCTGGGCCGAGTAGAAAGCATTGAGCTGTGACAAGAGGACCTGCTCTTTGCTGCGTGGCCTCTTGAAAGTGAAGCAGCTCTAAGGTCAGAGATCCTGGCCCTAGACCACGAGGGAGCTCTTCAGGCACAGCACAAAGCATCCATGTGGTTTCGTCCGCTTTGTTAACTGGCTTCTTTCATCTTCGCCAGCCCATATAGCTGAGATATATCTGGAGGTCGCTATATTGTTAATGTATCCATCTGCATCTTGGTTTGACAGGATACACGGCTTCTTGTTCTTCTGCTCTGTGTGATCTAAGCCTGTTCAATTCTTCACAAGTTTTCAATTTTAGTTCTTTAAGGGGGTCCTGAGAAGCTTATTTTATCCTTCAGAATGGCCTTTTTGGTGGTTGCCTTCTGAGTGAGAACATAGAAAGCAACAATTTTGTAAATTCCTCTCTTGGTTTTATGAGAAAAACCTGTCAATTATCTGTGTAAATCTTGAGTAATTTTTCATAGCATTTTCTCTCTAAGATGTGTGTGTGGACCACAACAAACAGGCTGCCAGGGCTTACCTAATGAGCTTTCAAAGGGTTTCCTTTGAATTGTGGGTTAGAATTGATTGAGAGAAGAGGTTGAGGAGCTAAGAAAGATGGGAAGAGGAATGTGAGTTATTGGAGCAGTTAGACAAGGAGATGAATTGGTGCACAAATCCATGGGAAAACAGGCTTCATTATTTCTGTTGTTTATGTACGAATTTGTTTCTATCTCTTAATTGCTAGTAAGATAATTAGCACTGGAAACAATTGGTACTCTAGCATGAAGCTGTTTATTTTATGAACCAGAATTAAAACATTTCTAAAATACTGTCTGATTTACCTTTCTTAGCAAAGCTTGCTGAAGAATGAGCAAAATCAAGAAGAAACAATACTTCACTTCCTCCTGGATCTCTCCAGTCAGTGTGGTGTCTCATTTCCCTGTACTCCAAGTGGGACATCTTTTGAGTTAACATCTTCCCTTCATGCCATTCAGGATGATTCAACTATGGATGTGAAATCTCTCTGGGATGATGTGAGATTGCATCTTCGGCGCTTTTTGGTAAATAAACTGCAAGGTCAAGAAGGAACAAATACTAATGCTTTACAACAACAAATGGAGTTTAAAACTCAGTGCATACAGCAACTTTTGTTTCTTTATCCTGAATCAGAAGTCTTAATGAAGTATCAAAATATGCAGAATAAAGTGGTTAGCGATCTTCTACAGAACTGTGTTTTGTCCAGTTGTGGTGAAACGAGTTTTGATAAGGTGGTTCATGGTTACCAAAGTGCCGTCCCCACATTGTGCACAATGATAAAAGAGGATTTGTATATACTAAGTGGAACTATTGATCCTTCTTCATCATTGAAGTTTATTAATGAAACTTATCTGGATACCATCACTGAAGAAATGACAGTTCTTCTTGAGAGACTTTGTGAGCTGCAGTTCAAAGAAAACGCTCTACATGTAGTTAAGGCAAACAAGATTTCAAAGAAGCATAGAGGAACAGTTCATGCTGTGGGTTAGTATCCTTAATGTTCATTGTAGTTAGATATTATTTTAATTATACTGCTGGTTTTTTTCAATATACTTGATTATTTCCTATGAAGAGAGAGGCCTGAGATTATTCATTACAGGTTTAGGTTTTAAACATATTACTGCAGTGGAATTATAGACTGTGTCAGAACTGTGATGAAAAAGGTTTTAAAGTGAGAGAGAGTATCTTATGCTTATTAGACAGAAACTCCATTATAATTCACTGGGTAACATTGTTGTGTCGTAGTCATTTTTTCAGTCTAGCTTATTCCAACTGCTGAAATAGGTAATACAATAAGAACTGTTTAATCCAGATTTAAAAAAAAAAACAAACAAACTTTTCAGTCTTCTACCTCCACTTTTTTGAATTGTCAGAAGTTTAAAGGAGATTATAGGAAAGTTTGTACAACAATATGACCATGAAATAGACACAGGTTCATACATCAGAGATGATTAAAAAGATCACTATGCAGGTTCTAGCTTTAATTAAAAAAAAAAAAGGCAAACAAAGCCCAAAAACATTTAAGTTTTCTAGTCTTGTGAAAGTACAGTAAGTTAGGGTTAATGCTACCTGGTCATTTCTTCTTGTTATAAGGAATTTAAGGCAGGAAAGGAAGCTGTTATTCATGTGCTATTTTTTGTACTTTCATTTTGCAGTTGGTGAGTCTGACATGCTAATTTCCAAAGGGAGGAATCAGGGCTTTAGAAAAAAATCATACATAATGGAAACTTTCATAATATAATTGCATGATTGTATGTAATTGCTTTTTCAATACAGAGTGTTGAGCACTCCTCTGTGCAAGAGCTGTTTGTTTAAAACATAGCCTTCCATAAAGGTGAAGTAGTTTGCAGACAGAAAATATTAAAAGTTTAGAATCATGTGAAAAATACAGAAACAGAAGGTAGATCTTTGGGTTGTGCAACATACACAAGGATGAATCGGATCATGATTTGCCAGGTCTGCACAGAAGAAAATTCTGCTCTTGTGAGTTTTAAAATCAATATACATGTTGATGAAGTCAGTGAGAAATTCCTCTAGAATGCAGAAAGAATTTTTCAACAGGAGCTGAAATATGGAGGAATATGTGGAACATATGAAAGGTAAGGCAAGGGAAAAGGCATGCAGATAAATTATGTGAAAGGATGAGAAGTTCAACATAAAGCTAATATATTAGTGGAATGGAGTGTTGGTGAGAAAGAGAGAGTAATGTCAGAGTAATGTCGAGTTATGAAATAAATGACAAATGTATCTTTCGAGTTACATTGTGAGATGGGAGTCAGTGAAAGGATTCACTGACAAAAAAATGACTGGCACAGAACTGGAAGTTTTTAACGTAATTTTTCTTTCAATCTCAAAACAGCTCACAAAGGTGATGAAGTTCAGTTATCTCCATTTTACATCTAAGACATGGAGATTAAGTTGACCATAAGGGTGGCTATCTAGAAAATCACACATTAACTGTTTCTATATTACTAGAAGGAAGAGAACAGTCCTTCAGTTTATTAAGATAGTAATTGCTTAAATTTCCTTTGCCACAAGATGTGCCTTTATGTGTTTTTGTGCCAGCAGATCTATCAGGACAGATTTCCAGTGCACAGTTCTGTTGTATATTCAAAACAACAGCGGAAGATTAAAATGTACAAAGTAAATCTTGGGACCTGCTTGCAACTTTTAAAACACTTGCTGCAATTAATTTAAAAAAACCTCTATTCCGAAAATCCCACAAAATGTTTTTATTTTTATTCAAAAGCCATTAAAGGTCAGATTTGCAGGTGCAGCAGCTGCTCCCTTAGCACCCATAAAATGTGCCTAGAAGTGTTGTTTGCTAATATAATTTAATCCTCAAAATTACTTTATTCACAGCAGCTGTCATGCTCATGTCTTCATCTCTTCACTGTATAGTACTTCATCTTATTTTCCTTCAAGAGGTTGGTATGGGAGGCAAGCTCTGATTTTCCTGCAGTCTCTCTTACTAGTTTTCTGCAAAGTTTCTAGATTTTGTGAATGTGTCACAGCCCGTTATTTTGTATTATTAATTAACTCAAGCAAAATTTATACTTGTATCATTACCAAAACAATTGTTATTGAATAGCTCATATGTGAAGAGTCTTTTCTGGGAAGAGATTTCTCTCTTCTAAATGTTTGAATATACTACATTTATACCATACCAAGTTAGAAAAAGGCACTTTTCCTTTGGAATTAAAATGTTTACAAGGCAGTTTACACTTAAATAACTATTCTGGAAAAAAACCCTACAGAATAGCCATGTTGGGAGGTTTGTAATGGTAGATAAGTTCTTAGCATCAAGTGGCTTTCCCTGCTTGGAACTCTTGTTAAATTCTGATACCTTTGCTGTCTTCTTACAATTGAGGGTGGAAGTCTGTATTTATACAAACCTTAAATTAAAAGACAGCTTTAACAGGTTGCCTTGGCAGTAATACCCAGTTTGCTGAATATCAAAAAAAAAAAAGAGCTGGATTATGAAGGGAAGGGAGGAAAGTTTGTTTGTTTTTTTCTTACCTGAAATACACTTATACTAATGTGTTTCTTATTTTCTGATGTGTGTTGCCTCTATTTTCTGGGAACTACCAAACCAGCACGTTTCAGAACAGCAAAATAATTTAATTTAGGGCATTCAATTGGGAATGTTATCACAGAGGTGAAAAAAGGGTTTGTGTTTACTTAGTCCATCCTCAGGGAAATGTGGTTTTTGGTTTGTTGGAGTTTTGTTTTGTTTGTTTGTCTTTTTTGTGTGTGTTTTGTTTCGTTTGGGGGGAGGTTGTGGTTTTGTTTGGTTTTTTTATAAGAACTGCCATAATTGATCCTATTACATAGGAGCGGAATAAAATAACAGAAAAAAATGTAACAAGGCTAGAACCTCATAAAATTTTATATAGATGAGCTGCTTCTGTCAGGAAAATATAGGTAGTCTATAACAAGCTTTAACAGTGTTATAAATCTTTAAAATATTTCATATATATCAATCTATTTGTGAAGTAACAAATTAACATTTTTGTTTTCATGCTGCATTAGAACAGTTATTTGTCAGGTACTGTAGAGAGACCGTATCCATCTATCAGGATTGAGGGTGAGTGTGGTTTGAGAGAAACTGGCAAAATGGTACGTGATGAAAAGAGGCAAATTCTTTGGAACTTGGCATCTTTGATGGCCAGCTCTGCTGGGGGCAGGTGGGTTTGTGTTATAACTTGATCCTGTTCCCAGATAAATCAGCGACTCTGAATACCTTTAATCCTCCAGGATTCAGCCATCAGTAGTTGGGCTACGTTATTGTAACAGGTTTTTATCTGGCATGGGCCATAATTTCTCTCTGTGCTCTCTCAGCACATCATCGGTGTTTCCAGTCTGCTAAAATAACATCAGAGGAATGCTTCCCAAGCCCCCTCCAACTATTTTTTGACGGAATTCTGTACGATGTTGTTTCAGTATTTCTATGATATTAATCATATGTGTCTTTCAAAAGTTTATGTAACGTTACAGTATTAAAAAAAAATGCTAAAAATACTATGTATCTGTTAACGTACTTGTCATGGAAGGATTTGTGCAGACAGCTGTTTTACAGCTATTTTCATCTGATTTTTTGCTTAATTTTCTATGTGATATTTCTCTAAAAATTATTTGCAGTAAGTCTATTAAATGTGGATTGTACTTTTACCTTTTGAACTTTTTTGTGTTCCTTTGTTTACAAAAATGTTAAGCTAGTTTAATCGAGCATTACTAACCTATCTTAATCTTTCATCTCTTTTAGATGAAGAAACAGCTACTCTAATAAATGATAAGACATCAGCCAAAGAAACTTAAAACCCATGAAATTATACACATTTTATGTATTAGTGGGAGATTTTCCTTGGTTTTATTTATATAATTTTTATATATATATATATATGTATGCAGTGAGAGCGTAAATATGTATGTAATTAACCTATTTTTTAATTTCCTGTGGTTAAAACGAAACAGATATTAGAACTTTGAGTTTTATTTGTTGTGGCATATTCAAATTCATCGGCTTACTATTTTCATTCATCACAAACTTGTGTGAGACCCTTAAATAGGCTCTCAAATCTAATGGCATTTGCCAATGAAATATATTTTAGTGTATTTACATAATTAATAACTTTTAAAATCTTACATGATTTTTTTTAAAGAGGCAATGTATAGTGTGTTCATTAATATCAGTAGTTGATTATTTTTAAGAAAATATAATTGCAAAGGGGAGATAAACTGAAGGGATACAGATTTGACTAAGTACATTTTTAGCTACATAGTAATTAAATCACCTTCACTGATGTATTTTAATATTGATATTTTGATGTTTTACCCTTTTGCCCAGTATGCTATCCCCTTACTTATGTGTCCAGCAGGCTTCCTTTCTCTTTTCTTTCTCCAGAATATTCTATTCTAAAGATATATTCAAATGCAAACTGTGACTTAAATTTTATATTTTAAATTTATTATCTTTAAATATTCATGAGTTCTTAAGGAATATATTGTTTTCGTCAAACACCTAATGTGAATATGGCATAAATCTAAACTTGAATAGAAGGACTCAACATTGTTTAAAGGATCTGCATTTGTGCAGTGGAGTTGAGAACAAGAACAGAAACAGGCTTTAGAGTAACTTGTTGAGATGATGGAAACTGTGGGACACAAAATGAAAGTACTTGGTAAGGAAAATCTATTTTGAGGTCGCTTATCCTTACGTATTCCCAGCAATTTGTTGTCCAGCTACTTTGAAATACGAGTTTTGAGTTTTGCACATTTGACTTAAATTTGATTTCTCCTCTACATTTGTGTGTGCATGGCTTTATTTCCCCCAGTTTATCATTTCCTCCCTTTGAAATAAAGGTTAGTTGCAAACTCGCTTTTATCCTTCCATTTAATTTAAATGAAGTTGGTTTGTGATCTCTTGAGCCACGATTATTGCCTACAACCAATCTTCTGTGATCTTTGTCTTACGTCTCAAAAATATGTCTAAAATAGCATTGATACCCACTGTTTTAGTGACTGTGTGTTGAAAAATACAGTTATTCATGTCTGGGAATAATCAGGACTCAATAACTTTAGTATAATTTGTTTTCTGATTTATATCTGGAAATTAAAGGATCCCAGAGTTTATTTCATTTAATTAGTATTTATGTCTTAGCACCTTTTTTGAGATTTCTGCCTAGATTGCAATCTATAGCAGATAATGTACAGTATTTATGTTGTAGTTACAATGGCTTTTCCATCCTGTTTTCTTATCTGTAGTCCATTATTGAAATGTAGCTTTTTAGAAGTATTAAGAGGAAGGGAGAGAGAATCTCAGTCACTTGACTTATTGTGGTTCTGTCCTGGAAAGTCCTGTTGCACCTTTGAGAAGTGCTGGTAGGGCATACTAGTGTATAGTTGCTCGTATGAATTGCGAATTACAATATACAGTATCAAGTCCTGCGTTAGCAGTTCAAATTCGTTATGTTGCCCAGATCCTTCCATGAATACAAACAAGATCTCAGTTGTGTCTATAATGTGTGGCTGAAGACCAAACATTTTAGAAATATAAAATCTTAAAACTTCATTATGGAGGTTTATTTAAAGGGGGTTTTTTTCATTAGTTTAAGATTTCAAGTATTTCAAGACCTAGATACCTATTGTAGTGACTTTTAGACATTATAAAGACAAAAGTGAAGGAAAGATATAAAAGAAACTGGAGCTCCACCCTTCATGCTTCCTTGCACATCCTCCTTCTATTTATTTTTATTTTTATATTTTTACTGCAGCAGGCCCACAATAACCTGCTCGTCCCTTCTGATGGACATGCTGTTGTTTTTTTGTTCCTGCACAGCTGATACGCTTCCATTATACTTGCTTGGCATCTCTCTCTCCTTTTTCTGCTCTCTCAGTTGCTCTGCAGAGTGCCTGGTGACAGCTTTTGTAGGAACGAGGCTTTAGGGACCTGTATAAAGCAAGAAATGGAAAAAAATGCTGGAAAAAAATGGTACTTATATGCAAAGGGGCTTTGCAGAGACTCACTGCTTGAGCTGCGTTGCATGTAGTGACGTGTTGCACAATCCTCCCCATATCTGACACAGATGGAGTGAAAAACCGATCCATGAAAGACAGGGAAGTAACATGTGCCCAGTAAAACCATAGGACTTCTCTCTTATGTGTATATAATCTATATAATCAGAAAAAATTAGAACATCGGCAAAAATGACACGGGTACTACATACAGATTGAGGGAAGATGCAGATGTCGTCATTAGATTTTCGCACTTATAAATGCTAGAGATTCCTAATTTTGTATTATGAGCCAATCGGAAGAGGTATCCAATCAACTATTTAAAATAATGGAGCAAACAGTGTTGGTGGGAATTAATAATAGGAAGTTAAAATTGAAAATCAGTGGATAGACAGATATGATGCAGATTTCTGCAGTTGTCTTTGTTCCTTGGGAAGCCTATAAAATTTTGGCAGGCCAAACAAGATCCTATTACTCAGGGGAAACACAATAAATGTCTTTGCATTTAATATAGGAAATAATGTGTTTCATAGCCTCTTTGTCACATATTATTTATTTCTTATACTTGCAAGTATTGTATTTGATTTCTACTGCACAATTATATTAAAGGGAAATATGAGTAGTACTGAGGAGAAAATAAAACCATCTGTTTGAACATACAGAGTTGAAGTTTTAATAAAAAAGAGGTACTCTTTTAAAGGCCATATGAACATAATATCCTAGGACCACAAATGTGTTTCTAGTGGGAGAATGACATTTTCGTAAAGATTACAAAAGCATTAAGCTTGTTACTTTTTAAGCTTATAGTAGGGGGTAAGATAACAGTATCTAAGTTACTGAAATGTCAATTGTACTGACAGAATTTCAAAGCTGGTAGCAGCCTGAATACATTCCTTCTTTTTAGAACAGTACTTGAAATTACTTATTAAGCCCATTATATTAAGATGGGCAGTGAAATCTCATTATTGACTCTTTGTCGTATTGAAAAGGTGCTCATTCCAGAATTTTATTATCATGTCGTTTGTTTGCTAAGTAAACACTAACTTTACATTTCCAATTATTTATATGTACATTAAATTCTTGATGTATTTTTGGGTTACATTTTTTTTGACTGTTGTGTCCTGATGAAGTTCTTCCACTTCGTGTTTTTCCAATGGAAACTCGAATCTGTTTTCTGAATTCTGTAGAAGTTGAAAGAGGCATAATTCTATTATTGGTATTTGTATATTTTTTTTTCTTTCAGAATGTCCACAATTAGCAAACACCAACTAATCATCTTTCTTTTTGGTCTCTCAGCACACCTATGTGTTCCTCCTAAGCATGAAGAGAGCATTTAACTCACTATGCCCTCTAATTATTGCATTCTTCTCCCAAGTATGAAAGATGAAAGTGATTTACTATCCAGTCTGATATTTTTTGAGTGGTCAGAGGTCAATCTGCCATTTATATACTGTAATATTCTTTTTAATAATAAAAAAGTGACAAAATCCAAGAGAGAATAACTAAGCTAGGCTCTCTTTTACTTCAGAATATAGGCTTGTATGAATAAAAGTGTGTAGAACTATTGCAGATAAAACAAGACTGCAAAAATGTCATTTAAAGAGACTCCTGCGCTATTGATTGAAGAGAAAGTTGTTAAAGGAGTCTTTCAATATATGCATCTACCATCATGTAAGTTAAATAGATGTTCCTGGCTGTGATTTTTGTCAAGACAGAGAAGCTCTTCTGTCACAAAATGTGTATTCAGAGAGCATGTTTAACTTTAAAAGGGCAAAATTATTTTAGTCACAATGGTTTCTTTTGCAAAAAATTGTATGTGCTTAAATTGAGGGTGTGTCACATCCACAATGTGGATGTTACATTCTAAGTTAGAACATGAATCTCCTTTTCACTGTGCCTTAGGCTTAGAAGTTTTTAAAAAACCCTCCATCTTCAATCAAGGGACTACGGAGTTTTCGAAAAACAAAGCTTTCAGTCATTGTATAATACTTTTCACTACATTTGGTGAATATCTCAAGGCAATGGGCATATTCCTCTCTGTCTGATTTGGAGAGGATATGGGTGGTTATAACCCCATCCAGCTTAGTTAGAAATTTAGCAGCTAGTGCTCTGGAGATTTTTAATACCCCTAAATGTTGGGGATTGTCTGGAATTGGGTCAGTTATTGATCTCAGACTTTCAAGATCTTCATTTTCCTCAGTAGTTCCATGCACTGATCGTCCTCTGGCTAAGATCAAAATCTTAATACAAGGGATGGTATACGGACTTGCTGTTGATGTGCTCAGAAAGTGCAGCAATTTCTGTAACACAGAAATTAGGTGTTTGTTACACACAGTGCCATCAGCTTATCTATAAAGAGCTGTTTTAAGTGTAGTCTCAGCTCAGTGAGTAGGAACCTATAGATTTACATCCATGCTGACGGATGATTAATCCTTCATTTGTAGCACACAGAATATTCTAGGCTTTCTACAAAATATTTATTAAAAGGTTATGAATTTCCAAACCTATTTGTCTAGAAGTTCTTAAATCTGCCCTTTTTTTTTCTTAATACTTAGACTTATTTCTGAGTTTTATATTCCTTGTAAAAGTAATCATGAGAACTTTGTGGCGACTTTGCCTGACTAGAGTCTTGAAAAATAAAGAGGTAGGAAGCTGAAATATGAGTATTGGCTCCAGCTTTATAAGTAATTTTTGAGTGTTTTCTCTTATTAGAACAAAAGCTGTCACTATCTGCCTCTGTTATGTGTTGGAAATTCCAAGGAATAAGAGAAGCAAAACTGACAGAGGCACTTTAATCTATTATTTAAGGAAATAAATAATATCATGTGTAGACTACACAAAGGAATGATGAACACTTGATAGAAATTTCCAATTGGTTGAAAGTTCCTAACAATCTAATTTTAATAGAGTGGGTCTGATGTAATGAAACAGATCTGTGAGACACCCAACCATTCCACTGTGAATGTAAATGCACAGGATAGAAACAAAGATAGCAGGCATTTTTGTCTTTGCAGACATTTAAGAAATTGAAATCAGATTAAAATAAATATGTTAATTACTGTCTTTTCAAATACAAATTACAATTGTCTTTTATCAACCAAGTGTTTGAAATGGTTTACAGGGAAGCATATGCAAGTCCTATCAAAGTTACAATTCATGAGAAAGTTTGACAGTCCTCGCAGTACTTAATTTCACTTTCAGCAAAGACTGAAGAAGAAGATCAACCTCTTAGAGTTCTTCAGGAACTCCTCTCATTCAAAACAGGTGGTATCTCCATTTTGCTACAGGTTCCCTCAGTTTTTATGCTTTCTCCAAATGCTCCACTTTGGTGTTTTCTGTGCATGTGTCTGAAGACTTCAGGGAATGCAATGACTCCCTCAGCCCACAGTGTAG
Source organism: Caloenas nicobarica (assembly GCF_036013445.1). NCBI lineage: Eukaryota > Metazoa > Chordata > Aves > Columbiformes > Columbidae > Caloenas > Caloenas nicobarica. The sequence continues at coordinate 83,533,454 of NC_088284.1, read as the reverse complement.
GCAAAAAAATTCAAAAAACGTGTGTGGAACCAGTTTCTGTCATTGGTGACGCCAGAACATGGTTTCAGTCCTACTGAGAAGTGTTGCAAAGAGCAGTGTTTTGTCATAGGATAATTCTTGCAGCTTTATGAGGAGCACTGTTTGCTTATAGTCACTATTGCAGAAGAAGTTTTCAATTATAGAGTAGCACCTAAAAAACCCCCTCAAAACATAAATGCTATAAACAATTGCAAATATAGACTACCTACAAGTTTTCAGACCGTTTTAATTGAAGGGAAGTTTAAAGAATGTCTCCTATTCCATTATTAGGATGATTATCAGAAAATTATTGGATACCAGCTGCTAAATTCCATACATGGACCCATCATTAATTAGTTTTAATATATTATTATATACCATAATTTGCAGTGTATAATCAGAATGTCTTGCAATTTATTAGAAGGTATGTGTGTTTTTGAAGATTAAGGAGCAGGTTGAGTCTCTGGTTTCAGAGCAAGCTGAGATAGGTATCTGTGTAGAAAGTAGTTTTATTAAACTTTATTACAGGACACTTTATCCTCAGAGCAACTGAGGAACTCCCTGCAATTTGTTCAACAGGGTTGTAAAGTAGCTGTATGCTGTCAAGGAGTCAGATTGGTGAGATGATTTGCTCAAGATGACTACGTAAATTTGTTGCCAGAGCATGATCTGATGTTCTCACTCTCCAACCTGTCTTTCCAGCACTGGTCTATCCTTCCATCAGTTGGCTGGTGAGCGTGATTTCAAGTAAAGATTTGATTTTGACAGACCTATAAACTCAGTGTTAACAAAGCATTTGGTAGCAAACATCCAGCAAACCGATATGGAATCAACCTTCACCAGGAGGTGAAAACTGATCTCATTTAACTGGGAAGACGTTATGGAGCAGATTTGATTAAAATTTCATGTATATTGAATCTCTTTCAAAAGATTAGTGTAGTCTTCACTGAGGTTTAATAGCTGGCAGTGACATATCTCTTTCTATGACAGACACACTCTCTTGATTAAATATATGCAAATTTATACATGCTTACCATGTTTATACTGAGTTGAGATCCCTTACTTCACTGCGGTTTTTTGACACATGCACAGTATGGATGTATAGTATAAGCACTTTACAAGAGTCACAAGTTAATGGTGATGTCTAATACTAAAATGTTTGCTATCTTACAATCTGTGACCTTTTTTTTTTAAAAAAAAGGGACAAAAATAAGCCAACATGTAGTCTGTTTGCATAAGCTGCTTTATCAGATCCTCCCGGCACCCCAGGGTTTCACTGGAACTAACAGGGAGCTGCAAGGCAAGGCAGGTGTTTAAAAAAAAAACCTTAAACACTCAGATAACAGTTTGCATCCATGTGGTTTCCTTTGCTGCACAGGTAGTTCTTTATAGGTCTGTCAGTTTCAATCAGCAGAGAGCACATGTGATCAGTATATCTGATAAACTTGTCAATGCCTTTGTAAGGCAGGATTCCCCAACCTATTCTGTTCAACTCTCCTCCCCCCTTCCCTTTTTCATCATTTCAAGTAGAATCTTGATAAGACAGAGATATGTCACAGGCAGCTGTGTGTAGCTAGCTCAGGCTACAACTAATTTGTGCAGGAAAAAATTAAATCAGGAGGTAAATTATTTTGTGATTGCTCATTCCCAACAGAGTTGGGCGTCATTCTGAAGAAAATATCAAATAATTGGTTTCAGGCCATGTCAGACACATGCAATTCCCTGCACTAATGGCTGTGTGAGGTAGCACTAGGCCTCAGGGGTCACCAAAGAACTGAAAATAGCTTAGTGCCAGGCACAGCAATAGAGAGACAGAGCACATAGGAAATGAAGTGGCAATAAGTGCAATCTATAGGGGAAATGTGCTTCACTTGGAGTTTAATATATCGGCTTAGAATCTGGCAGTAAGCCACGCAACAATTGTTTACCTTTTTGTCAGCATCTGCATCTGTTCTGTTTTGTAAACGGCACTTTCAGTCAGTAAATGCTGGAATCAATAACAACTGTTAAGGGATTTCCTTTCTTTTTTTCATATTCCATAACAAATGCACGCTAGGAACAATGTTTGCCTGAGATTAACAAGGAACAGACATTAACAGGGTCAAAGGGATTTGGTTGGGAACATTTTATAGCTTCTTGGGTTTGCAGTAATTGTATCTGTGTGATTTGAATGTATCTTGTAACCTATCCAAATTAAACTGTTAAAAAAATGCTAGCATGCAGTAATGAAGATGATTTTTTATAATTATCTTAAGTACTGTGTGTAGAAAACTGCTGGCACTGTTTGTAATAATTTAGTTCTGTGTAATATTGTGTTTTACATCTGCTATGCAGATACATTAAGTTCCCTCTTACAATATGAGGAAATTAGTGATTATATCCAGCAATACTAATTATTTAAACCTAGCAGTTACATTAAAAAACATACACCAACATGCAGTTTGAGGAAACTGTGAGCAGGTGTCCATAAAAATTGAATATATCATTACTAAATGCAAGCGAAAGAGTAATACAGTTTATATACAAGCTCTGTTTAGGAGATACTGTGCAGATGAATGCTGTCATAAATGCAAGATTGTTATAATAGTTATAGCATCACTTAAAAGTTAATATCTCTGAGAGCTGAGGAACACATTATAGTTAATGGAATTTATGTATGTAACTCCCCATGCACTGCCTAGAAAATTTACCCCTTGAAATATCCCCATACACAGTGACTATCAGTAACTGAGTTTCTCTTGCTTTATTAGGCTATTTTTTTTTCAGATTTTAACAAAATGTTAGTTCCATTTATGAAAAGGCTTTATTAGATGTACACAGGTTGGAACTAGATCGAAGTTTAATATACACTTTTTCTTTTTTTGATTTTCTTCCTCATATAGCTTTATTGTATGAAATCCCTGACATTGCTGTCTTGTGTCCCTTGTAGGACAATATTGTAGATCTATCTTACATGAAATTAACCCTTATAAATGGGGGCAGGGGAATGATATTTAATGTATTGGGAAGGTATTTTACAGTAAAATTGATTAAAAGGGTTTTAAACCTTTGGTTCCTGCTGAGGGAGAAATCCCCACTGTAATCACTGAAGACAACAGTCATCAGGTTGCCTTCCAAGGATTCCGTCGTGAGTCTCAGAAGCAGTTTAGCCAAGCGGCTCTGTACACTGAGTAGTAAAGCTAATTAATCTGAAAGCAGCGCCATTGTAGGGCAGCTGTTCTTGAACACCCACCACCAGCTCACCTGTGATGCAGGGATTTCTGCAGCACATTTTACCGTGTCACATCCCTGCATGGGTTGAAATGATCAGAGTTAGCCATTCGTGGGTTTCGGGACGTTGTGAATAACACATTGCTTAAAACATGTTGGGTGCCAAGCTCATTAAAAAAAAAAAAAAGAAAAAAAAAGTTATGTTAGAGTTATGGGATTCATTTCTGTGGGTGTTTTCTTATGCCTTTTGGGATTTTAAATGCTTCCAGGCTATAACCAAGGAAATTGGAAACACTTTATTTAATGGTTTCAAGAGCAACAACAGTTTTGAAGAAAGTAGCACTTTTGAAACTTGCGATGAAATCACAAGTTAGCAGGTGTACCCAGATCTTTTAGATCTAACACACCCATGTTTCTCGTGCTGCTTCGTTTTTAGAGACGACAGCAAATCTTTTTAAGTTGTAAGATAAAGACAGGTATCTTGCTACTGAATTGACGTATTTAGGAGAAGCTCAGGTACTATGATCAAGAACTTTATTGAATCTGTGACTTTCACTCTATATTGCTTGAAAAATGCTTTAATGAACTTATTAGCTGGCTTAGAATTCATAGTGGCACTTCCCAACTTTATGACTAGTTAAATTCTGTTATGCCATCTTTCTTATTCCTAAAACCTCCCAAGTGGTCACATTATTTTGCAGAAAATATCTTTATATACAAATATATAAGACTGAGATTCAGTGTTAATGACATATTGTATCTACACTAAATTTAACCTTGACGTTTGAATGACATGCTGATTTCTTGTCAGAATTAATATTGGATAGATTTAGGTCTACAATGTATATAATTTATCTTTTTAGAAGATGAGATATTAATTTAACTGTTAGTGTTGCAGAGTTGTCCCTGATTTCACTAGTAATCCCTATGTGTCTCTTTTTACAGTATTGATATTATCTATTTCACTAGACCATATGGGCTTATTTTTTTAATTGTTGATGGATAAAAAAGCGGAAAAGTCTTAGAGAAGGGCAACAATGCGATTAAAAAATGTAGAACAGCTTCCATATAACACGAAAAAAGCAAGCTACAATACTTCAGTTTGAGAACACTATTAAGATGGTAGGATATAGTAGATGTCTATGAAATGAAGGGAGGCATTATAAAAATAAGCAGATATCAGTAGTTGACTGATTCTTAAAACTAGTTGGGATCAGGAGAAGCTAGAAGACTAAATAGTCAAGCAAAAGAAATATTTGTTAACCCATAGTGTAGGTAAAGTGTAGAACTTCTTTCCACAAAACATTATGGATGTTAAAAATTTAAATGAGGTGAAAGAGTAATTGGAGAAATGGATGAAATAGAAACCAGCTATGGATTATTAATGTATGCTGCATCTGTCTGTGGATGCTGCTCATCTGCAGTGCTCAAGAGCTGGGTAAGCTCTGAGGAAAATACTATATATGCTTTCCTTGTTATATTTTTATTTAGTCTTCCTCTTCCAGTCACTGTCCAAGCCCAGGATACTGGGATAAAAGATTTTGTAGCAGAACCCAGTAGAGCTACTCTTACAATATTATGCTCGGATGTTTATGACATATAGAGACTCTCACTTCATAGCCACCCCTAAATGAGGAGCTTGTAATTTTTCAAATTATGTATCTTCTGCACCAACGTTTCTTATAATTAAGTGAAAATCATTTTCTATTACTGTCTGTTGTCAGGATTTTATATTAAAAAGTTCAGTAAAGTAACCATTTAATTGTTTGTAGTCTTGTGGTTTTCATACTCCAAGAAAAGTGTTGAGTCATGCATTTTTATTGTTTATGGGTAGAAAGAGTGTTTTGCCAGATAGCTAAATTGTTTTCAGTCTAACATTTCAGGCCTAAAATACAAGAAAGAAATCATTTACAGCAGCATGCTTATGTGCAGTTTAGTAGTTCTGAGGCCTTAGAATGCTTTCAAAAGTCTAAGTAAATAGCTATCTGCATTTTGTGTGTGTGTGTAACTTCGTCTGCACAAAGACAAATGCCATTTTTGCTGTTTTCTAGATAATCTTAAGTGTGTCACTACACCTGGTTGCTGAAAATTATGGTGAGAGTACTTACATTTTGTAGGGTGTGTTTGCACTAGATACTCATCTCGAATTATCAGCATCTGATTCTAAGTATTTACTGTTAACCAAATGTCATTGTTTGTGCAATGAAACAACAAAACCATATGAATGTTACTGATTCTTCACTGTTTTCAGCAGAAATTTGTTTCCGAATTTTACCTATGCTCTTTCTGTCTATGTACTTTTGTAATCTTTTCTGGATAAATTCTTCAATTTCAGGAGAATTTTCTGGTCTGAGGAAGGAGGGAGAAAAGCAAGAAACTGTGGGATGACCATTGAAAAAATTTTGCAGTTTGAGTGATTCAACAAATTAGCATAGGGGAAAGGGATCCATAACCTGGGTTACAGTGGATCTTTTGTTCCAAATTACACAACAGCTGAGTAAACTTTTTTGGGTTTAGAACATTTGAACATGCAACTGGAGAGCTTTTCCATAGGGATAGTAGAACTCTTTTGGCTTAAATTTGCCTAAGAACCTGGATTAATTCTGTGTTAAAAAATGCAAGACCCATGGATTTTATGTTAAAATATTAAAAGACCTTTATGAGAATTTTGAGAACTAAATTAGTATTTAGGTTGCAGAATAGGCAGGGATAGAACGGAAGCTTAAATTGTTTTGAAAGGCTGTATAAAAAATAAGATCAAGCTTGATTTGCGCTTTATTATTGTTGTATGTTTATCATAACGCTAAAGAACAGAAGCTTAAATTGTTTTGAAAGGCTGTATAAAACATAAGATCAAGCTTGATTTGCGCTTTATTATTGTTGTATGTTTATCATAACGCTATCTTAATTTGGAGGATGCAGGACCTGGAGTATTCCGCTTGTTTCATCTATTTTTACATTTATTACTACCAGGCCTTTATCTCCCTGCCAATGAATAGATTTTATTTCTTATGGTTGTGGCATTAATGCCTTCACTGAGGGCCTCTCCCGAGGTATGTTTTATGTATAATAGCCTTATTTCACCCTTAGACTTGCCGGCATTTGAGACTTTCCTGCTGCTTTGGAAAGGACTATGCATTTGTCACTTTTTTGATGTCATGAGTCCTGGATGAGGTATAAATGGGAACTGGAGATCCAGTGTGGTCTGTCTTTAACCCCTGGTTTAGCAGGATGGCTGATGAGCTGGGTCAGAGTGCTCGCTCATTCCGGCCTCCTGAAGACTAGTAGTGTCCTTCTGTCCAGATATCACCAGCCAAATGGTCTCTGGTAAGATGGACTGCTTCATTCTTCAACGACTGTGGCATTGTCCATCAGATTGTATGAAATCTCTTCAGCTTCAACCCATTCTGCTGAAGTGAAAGGCCAAACTCGAAAATAAGTGTCCCCAGTTTCTCTGATGCTGTATGGCTGCATCAGCTGCCTTGGCATAGTCTGGCACACCTTGCACGATTTGATGGACATTCTTTTTCTACAAGCAAAGCTCCTTAAGAGCCACCTTGTCTGGGATGGCACATTCCTGCTCTCTGTCATTTGGTGGCTGGGGTGGTAAATCAGCATGCCAGAGGCAATGGGGTACCCGTCATGTCCGCTGTGTCTCCATGTCATAAGAAGTCAAGAGTATAGATTTTCTAAATGTAGGGATGTTAGGATGAAGGTTTTGAGCTTATTCCTTTGACTCCTTCTAGTTTCGTTTAGTGAACCATCAAGGTGTATTTACTTGCTACAAATAAATGTAGTGCGGGTTAAAGTTACCTCAAGTAGAATCTTCGTCTTTTCCACCTCTTCTCCCCTCTACTCCAAAAAGGACCACAATCTAGATAGCAGAAGCCTAAATTACTTTCTCTACTTTCCTCTTAGCAAAATGATTATGTTGTCCTTGTTGAAGCAGATAGTTTTCTAGAAATAAGCTGCTCTTCTATGGTTTTAGTCTGCGAACTGAAGCTCCTGAAAGGCCTTGCAGCAAAGGCCTGGATGCACTAATGGGCCTTCATGGCCCTGACCAGCCTCTTCTGGGGCCTCCTCTGCAGCCTGGCCAAGAGATGAATTTCAGCTGACACCTGGGTCTTCAGTACCTGCCTGAGCGACATCGTAGGTGTCCTGATGTCCATCTCCACCAGAGCCATGTCTGTGGCTGGCCATGGACCCCCTTGACTCAGACTTCTGGTTTGAGCTTGAACCTGCCTTGTTACTGTGGTGCTGCCTAAGCTATGTCTGACTCTTGGTTACCCTCAGCAGACCTGATCCTGACTCCAAGCTGTGAATTAACTTCCTGACTTGAACTCAGATTTGCGCCATCACCCTAACTTGCCTGATGATCTGGCTCCTTGGTTGAAACCTGACTATCATTTCTGGATTTCCCCTGCTTGCCTTGCTTAGGGACTGCAGAATGGGGCCCTGGCTGACGAGGAACCTGTCCTGATGGCCACATTGTCGTGCTTTACTCTCTGTTCCTCAGGGAGCAGCCAGCCTTCGGTGCTCCCTGACACTGGACTTGGTTGGGGTATTTTTTGTTGTACCTAAATATAGCTCATCTTGCGCACTTTGGATTTTTCTGCTGGCAGATTTGGCCTCTGGAGTAGTTCAGAAATCATCTGTATAGGCAGTGGTTTTGTACAGCCGTACTTTTGTGATTCTTGTTCTACACAGAAGGCAGCCTGAGGCTATGTTCAGGATCTCAGAGCCTTTTCGTACTCCTCTGTATTTGTTTACCTCCTGACATCACCTCTATTTAAAGCAATATTTACCACATTGGTTCATTAGCACATTCGCGATGGCTGTATGATCCACTTGGATTCTTCATAGCCTCTGTACCAGCCTTTCTGTCTGTTTTCAGAAGTTCTTTTCATGAGATAGCACTTAACAGAAGGTCAACGTGTCCTGTTGTTAGGAGACACTACAGAGGTCCTGTTGATATGTGCCTGTAGCTAAAGATTATGCTACAGCTATTTCATTGTACAAGGACTACATGATTTAAACTCAAACATGCAAAAAAAACCAAGTTTAAAAGAACGATAGCAGCAAACTGCAGGAAGTTCAGAAAGGAAGTTGGTTTCTATATGTGACTTGCTACATGCTGCCTTCTATTCTGCAATTAGACTGGAGTATCATTGCTAACTCTGATTTGTGGCTGGCTGGCATTGGCTTCATGTACTTCTGGTCACCCTATGCATGGTCCCTTGTGAACTGGGTAAGGCACTGTCAACAGTTTTAGACCATTTTCATCACAGAGGATGTCTCTCTTTCCATGTGATGTCACCTGGGTAGATGAGTTATGTGAGTTCTCCGACCTAACATCATAAGTCATGATCCACTCAGTAACTTTTTCGGAGTAATCATACGCTACTCTGCGACTAGGCCTGATTTTCCTACAGACAGGTTCATGACAATAAGACTTGGTTGGACATGCATCACAATGAGTCTTCATGTCTGTTTCACCTCTGGCCACATGGAGGCCTGTGCTCTTCATTACAATCTTTTACAAGACTCTTAAATCTGTTTCCACATTTTCTGTATGTCACCGCGTTGGCTGCTTAAGTGTTCACTGTTACACAGTCCTTAAATGTTTCTGTCCTGTGGTTGTCCCGTCAGATCAGTGCCTGAGGACAAATGCCTTTTCGTTCCGCTCTGCTAAAAAAGGACTTTGATGTGCTCATTCAAGGTCAGTGGTCTTCAAAGTTGAATGCTGCTGTCAGTATTGGGAAACCTGACAGTCTGGGATGTGTATAAGATCTTTCAATCAAACTTTGGATATTGAGGTGTGTGCACGATGTTTGGTCATCAGGCACTGTGATTTCTGGGAGACAATAAAGCTGCAGACATGGAAATGACCGTATATGAAAGGAAATTAGCTTGTAGAGTTTCCCCCCATCCAGCTCTTCCGAATTGCTGTGGGGCAACATTGAGGTTCAAAATAACTTCTTCCAAAAGTTGGACTATCCAATAACATGCTTTTTGAAAATCAGATCCACAAGAAATAGTACCAGTCTTACATAAGAATTAGTCCGTGTCTGTCTTTCTGGCATAATTCTGCAGCTGCAGAGACTGCTGATTAGTAAGACTCATGGTTTCTGTATGAATAGAATAAAGCCTTGCAGTGGTAGTTCTGATAGGTGGGTAGGTCAAAGATTGCCACCATGAGTCAAGAGCATCAAGAACTGTGAGCTGTGCAGAATGACTCAAAACTTTACATGAGCTATGTCATCCAGCAGTTCAGAGCTCTTGCTGGACCAGCAATTGTCCTTTAAAATACTTGTTGTGTTGTTACTATCAGTTTTGCTCAATAGCCAGGCTCAATGATCCATCAGCATGAGTTGTGCTGATTGCCAATGTGAGGGTACGTGGCTTGACCCCCCCATAGTGTTGTAACAAAAAGCTTGTGCAAATGATGCGTGAATCTTTGGCACAACCCGATCTTTGGTATACTTCCATGTCAAATGGAACTCACATTTTCTTTATGACGACAAAGAGGACAAAAGAAAATTTAAGAATGGGTTACCCATAGTATATTGTACTCTTTATAAATGCCATGTAGGTATTTGGTTGGTTGGTTATTTTTCTCCTAGAGAAGTTGTAGGATCTAGATGGTCTGATGCATCCCATCTCAAGGATTCTCTGGCTTACTGCTTTGGTGCAAGATGATGGTTAACCTGCAATTCTCAGACAATAGTATTCATTACAGGGTGGTCTCATCTTGCCTTTCTGTTTTCTAGTGCCTTTATCTTGACTGTCTTCTGGTCACACAGGTTTGCCTGTCACTTTATGTAGAATTGGATCACTGTCTTGTCACTGCCTGTGGTTCATAGGTTTCTGATCAGTCCCAAATCTAACTGATTTCAAGGGATTTCAACCTCATGCCTTCATGCACTTAAGTGCATTTAAACCGCGGTTTTGTGACCTCCTTTCCTCTTGACTGTGAGGACTTGCTGCTTATCAGAGGATGATGCGTATGTTTGTACCTTTTTATCAAAGACAGAATTTCCTCTATGCTTCCCTTCATTTGTTTCTTAATTTTGTATCAAAGTTTTATGTCAGCCTTGAAATTAACCTCGTATTCTTCCCTACCTTGAAGCATCTAGAATTCTGTCTATGCTTCACAACCTGAAGGGCCGAAGGGCTTTTCTAGACATTTGTAGAACATATGAGCTATTAAATAGCTGATGATTATGTGTTTGTTTGCACATGCTATAATATGCTTTGTCATATATGAAAGTGTTCTCTCAACTTCTTAATGGCATGAAAAAAGAGGGATATTTGAGCTTAATGTCTTCAGCTTTGAGCCGACATATACTTTGAAATGGTCATTGAAAGTAAAAATAAAGGTTTTCACTTTTTTTCTGAGTTGAGTAATACATACTAAAATTAATATTACTGGGGGTTACTTTTGGCTTCTAGGTCCACTTCCTTTCAGTCTAATGAAGACAATATCACTTGGGGCAATCAAATAATTGGAAGGTTTCTTTGTTCCTCAAGAGAGGGGGCAGGAGCATCACAAAGTTTTTAAATTACAAGATACAGAACTAATGCTCCCTTGACTTTTGTGATGTGATTTGTGGTTCTGGCAACTTCGATCTGTTGTTTCTGGCTGTCTGCAGACATTTCATGTCAGTTAAACTCAGTTTATATTATCTAGTTTTCAGGTAAAGGAGAAAAATTCTCTGAATAGCAGAATGTCTTTTTTGTTTTGGAAGTTTCAGATTTAAAATTGGAAATCCAGTGATACAGATATTATTTACTTGTTATTCAGAGGGGAAAGGAACTAACAGATAATTATGCAAAACATTTTATTTTGCCATTCTTAGAAGTGCAAGGGACTAGCATGAATACATCTGTTTGGAACTTTGAGGAAATTCAGATGTGGATGCAAAACTCACAGTTCAATCTCTAAGGCTGCAAAACCAGAATAGCAAATTAGGGAATTTGTATTCAGAGCTCAGCTCTACTACTTAGATCTATGTCTATTTAAAAGTGATTTGTGAATACCTAAAAAAAAAATATAGGAACTTTGAGGAAAAAGGGAGGTACCAAGTACTTCAAAATTGCAAAGGTAAGAGAGATTTGACACATAAAAGTACATTTCAATCAATTTCTATTTGTTTTCGTCTGTCAGAGCTTCCCTTTCAAACTACTCTGGCTCTTACTCTGACACTTTCTACATAAACTGTTCTACTGATGTTACATCTGCAACACAACTGCATAGGATCATGGTATCAGTTGACCACAATTTGCATAGAAGTGCAAATTTGTTACATTTGAAGTTGTTATAAAATTAAAATACTTAAAACCATGTGGTTTGGTAATACTGAATTGGAAACAGCTCACAGTCTTTTATAGTCTGACTGTGCTCAAATCAGTGTTCCCTGGTTGATGTGACATGATTATATGTTGTGATTACAAGTGTTAACCTTTCAAAATAAAATGTTCCATTTCTTCTTTTAAATACCAAATGCTTATAGGTATAATGCTTGCTGATATTTGTTCAGTGACAGTCTCACTTGTTTTCAAACCCCACATATTTAAAGTTGTGGAGTGTTAGATTGATGTTTCTTTTCACTCAAATGTCATATTCATCAGCTGTATTGTGCTAGCAGATTGTTAAACAGACAAGGTGACTTGCAGAGTGACAGTGTAGTGATGCGATGTCCCAAACCATTAAAATATCATCATGACTTGTTTTTTTTTTCCTTTTGTTCAGTCAGTTTTTGCAACACAGTGGTTTTTCTGTAAAACACAGGTGAGAAGGTTTCTGAGTAGATCTTTTGCTTGGAAAAAATCCTAGTTAGTGAATTACAAAACCTGGAATTCGGTTGTAACTTCCCGGATAGTTGAGAAATGCCAAAGATTTAGGAAGAAGTAATGTAACAGTATTTTATAATGAGGAAAAGATACATTATGCTGTGACAAAAATGAAATTACTTGATATATTATACTCTCTTACATAATGAGTTTTGCAGGATCACTTTGTAAACAGTAGTAAAAAGTATTTTATGATTTTACCTGAACAGCTTCCCAAGAATACCACAAAAAAGGACGGAACTTCTGCTTAACATTGCATCAGCTCAAATGTCTTTCTCAACTTATCAAACTCTTTTTATTCATGGAAGAAAAAATTGAAGAGCTCTCTGCAGAAATTCTGTTGCTGCCTTCATTTTTGGAGAAGAATAAGAATGTTCAAGGTAATGAATTCTTCTTATTTATTGTTTCTACTTTGTGCAAAAGGATAATTTTATATGATTTTCAACATTAATTACTTAATTTATGTCACCATGTTTTATAAAGAAGTTGATTACCATATCCATTGAAAATATTTTTGAAATATGCAGATTTACATTGGAGCACAATGAGTTGTGGGAAAGAACTGATAGTCATGTGCAAAGATGTGAGGTAAAGCATTTGCTGTAGATTCCAAGCTTACTGTCATTGTCATCTAATTGCATTCATGTCATTTGAGGAGAACCTGAAATCGTGAAAATCCAGGTGAATAGCACCTTCCAGGTCACATTATGCTCATAAATGTTGCTCTGCTCTGCTACTTCTGCTGGTAGAGAGATTCCAGGTCACCAGAGAGCGAGTGGTTTCAAGATCTGTGATTATATTGCAGGAAAGGATCAGACCAGAAATGAGGCCAGGCTGCTTGGGGAGGGAAGATCGGTGGAGTCAAATATTCGAAATCTCTGTAGTCAAGCTGCAGGTGGAGAAGAAAGGTGTTTTGGGAATGTGGTCTCAAAATGCTAAATTGATAAAAAATAAAGATGAAATAAAAAGAGTTCTGAGGCACATATTTTCTTGATGGATGCTTCATCTGAAATCCTGACACTCTGAAATGAAGAAAGACAAGTTAACCTCTGTATTTCTAGAAGATACATCAAAGATCAAATAAAATTTGCATTCAGGTTCCATTTTTACTATTGGTTTCAGTGTATTTCTGCCTCCTTTAATCTCTCAGTTTTACTAGTTGTCAAGAAATGTTAAGCTGTTATACACTGTATTTCACGTTTTATGGCCTTGATCCTACAAAGAGGTGTTTCTGTAAACTTCTCATAGGGATAATGTGGAGGATAGACTGTACCTTCAGTAGGGTAATTTTTAGTGTTCTTTTTACTTTTATATGCTGCGATAAAATGAAAAAAAAAAAGAAAACATTTTGAATGGGAAATGTATTTGACATGTTTAAGTAACTGCCCTCTAAGACATGTGATCTCCAATAATACAGAGAATTTAATGATTTCGACATTAACAAGAAATATTTCACTTTCCAGGAAGTCTGTTTAGGACTTTCTGCTGCAGGCATTTGTCCAAATTTAATTACATTCACAACTGTTCCTCAAAAGTGTGTTAAGCCTTCCTCTTTGAGAAATATTATCTTAAAGTAATCATGTCTGTAGAAAGTAGGTTCTTAAATGATGCCTCTACTTAATCAGATCTGAATGGGAAATATTACTAGTTCTTGTTGTAGGAGTCAGTCTTCTGGGTAGAAGGCCTGTTCTAAAGAAAACATAAAATTGATACCCTGAAGCACAGGTCAATGCAAATCTTTTACAGGTGATGTTAGTGAATTAATCAGAAATACCTTTGTTTTCAGTGTTGCTGTTCTGATCAGGTGGTTTTATTCACAAACTCTGCTCAGTTATATCAGTTTGTGGAGAATATGTGAAGACATGGCCAGAGAAATTGGAAAAAAAAAAAAAAAGTCTGTCTAGAAGAATGGTTTATTGGTGTTATTTTCATTTCATATTGCCAGAAATCTCAGTTGTAGTGAGGAAGTGAAAGATGATTTGATATGGGAAAGTGAGAGCTATGTTCCCAGTAGTTCCAAGTTCTTTTAAGTACCAGAAGGGATTTAAGATTTTCTCTGTTAGTGTCCTATATTGGGCTGATAATCTTATTTTTTTCACTGATGATGTCTGTGTTTTGATAAGAAGGATTTATTAGAATCCTTGCTTTATTTTCATGAGAACACGTTATAATATGTGACTAGAAAATACAATGGCCATCTTCGGTACTTATTTAGAAGCCTTTTTACAAGGAATCTTGTTTAATTTAACAGAATGTAGTGCTCAGATCTATCCAAAGCAGCTTTAAATTAACTCAGGTACCAGTATTAGGTTTGCAATGCAGCAGAGGATGCAGAATCAACCTAAGAAACAAAGCAAATTAGCCCAGATTGAACCGCGTGCTGCTGTTTCTAGACAATTACCTGTGCTCTGTGGTTGGGTTTGTCCAAACTGCCCTGCGGTCACTGCAGTGTAGGCATATCTGGAGTATCAGTCCTCTGCAAGTATTACTACTACTAGTAAATTAAGGGAAACTGGCCAGTTCATAAAACGTAGGCTAATACCCAAGTGAGCTAAAGTTTCCCTAGGCATCACACACATTAGAACGTTGCACTTGCTTTCTTTTCTCTTTGGTTGCTTTTAGTATTCACAGGAGCCTTTTTATCTATGTGACTCATGCAGAGATGCAACAAAAATAATGTTTTTTCATGTGCTTGTGTCAAGTGTTGTGTTTATGCGTATAGCTGTTTCAATGGCAGTTTTAGCTGATTTTTGTTCAGCATATTCCATAGCACTTCAATCTTGATATATAGAACAAGTGTAAAGTTCCATCAGAAACAAAGTAGTTCTTTGGATGGTTCCTCTTTTTAAATTTTTTTTTGTCCCAAAGATGGCATCTGAGTTTTATCTTAACCAGACGGTTTCTTGGCCCTCATTTTTCCCTAAACCCAGCGATGACAAAGAGCAATGGCTGCATAAATTGGATGTAAGAAGAACACTTAGGGTTTATCACAGAAGAATCAAAGATTTCATATCTTCTGACAGATTGTTTGTACTCTTAGGGGGTCTTAAGAGGGGTCAAATGGCTTCTAAGAGTTCCTTAGCTAGATGGTTAAGGGATTGTATTAGGGAGGCGTATGTAGTTAAGGGTAAAGAGGCTCCCAGGGTTTGTAAAGCTCATTACACTAGGACTATAGCTGCTTCTTGGGCGGAGAGGTCGAAGGCTTCCACATTGGAAATTTGCAAGGTGGCCACCTGGGCTTCTCTTCATACTTTTTCATTGCATTATTGCTTGGATGTAGTCTCTTCTGCGGATTCTGCTTTTGGTAGGAGGTTGCTTGTGAACCAAAAAAAAGAACAGTGAAGAAAAGAAAGACATGTAGTTCACAGTTCTAGCTGGCAACAAGACAAGTTTCTTTGCAGTGTGCACAATGGAATCCTATGAAGACCAATTTAGGTGGTTGAAAATAGATGTTAGAGGGAAGTACTACCTACCAGTGTTCTCTGATGGTAACCCCATGGCAGACAATAGCACCAAAGGAAACAGTGAACCAGAGTGAACTCTGTAGGGAGATGGATGTAGAGAGTTTTTTTAGGTGGTACGGATAGTTCTCTGAGTTCAGTTTGAGAGTTCTGTATCCAGCATCTTCTGGAATACATTCGGAATCCTCATTTTCCCAAATTGTTTTGCATAGATTGAAAAAAAAAAATCAACAACTTGAATTTTCCACTCTAATTTCTTTTCACTTTTCTCCATCCAGTTATTCCTGATTTTATTTTTTGACTCTACTTTACCAGGCCTAATTTAGTATGTATTCCTTAATGAGCAGTGTGTACATGCCAAGTTTTGCACTTGATTTCGAATTATGTTTGTGTTATCTAAGCACAATTTTAAAAAGGTAGTATAAATACACATTTTATCTACTGCCAGTAGATAAATCAAATAAAAGGAGAAAAACATGAAAAGTTCTCGGACAAATAAATTATGATGTGGTTTTATTCCAAGTCTGAACTTTAGTGTGGCATCTGGACAAGACTGCTACTCTACCTTTCTGAAGAAAGGTATCTGTATTTTTCTGACATTTACAGAACATTTATTCTCAGTGTTGCAAACCTCACTTCTTTCCACTACAAACAATAGGCTTCAGAAAATTAAAGGAGTGGAAGGAAGTGAGGTTCTATTTTTCCTTGACCAGACATTAACCATTTCTTTTGCTGGTGTCTTGTCATGCCTACTGTGATGAGACAGGCTCCTTCTCTATTTACATTCAGCTGAAAGTTCCAAGATGTTCTGACGTACCTAGTACATGCAGGATCACAGGGCTTGTTCTCTTTGAAGGAATCTGGAACATTCAGCTGCAGTCAAGGGTTAAGCAGGAGATTTTGGTGTAGAATCCTCCCAAATTGCGTTCTATTCCCACCTTTATGGTACATTTCTCTTCCCTCTGGCTTTTCAGAAGCGTCTTGTTGAGACTTTTAAAAAATCAAAAACATCTAACATACTTTCATCTATCTCTCACTATTTTTTCCCATTCCAGTGAGAAAGGTGAACTTTGGACAGATCAGATAATGAGTACCAAGAAAAGCTTTTTCCAGGGGAACTCTTTGAAAACACTGTGGGCAAAGTTGTCAAGCCCTTACATCTACAAGCTTTGTCTTGGGGGTCTGGGAAGATTTGCAAAGGTCTTTCCTTCAGAGAAGGAATCCTTTACTCTATCAGTTTCCAGAAAGTGTAGTAAAATGAGTGTGCAATCAAATTTATGAGATGCATCCACTTAATAGACTTTGCAGTTGTAAAGATTCAAGAAAGAAAGGTGTGATTTTTGCTTTGGTCTCAAAGCAAGATGTTCAAGTCGCTTCTTTAAGAAATATATTGCTTCAGCAGATCAATTCAAAGTGAAGATGGGTTTTATACTAGGAGAGACTGTGATTTCAGATGTACATTTTCTGTATTTGTGTTACTACAGTTTGCTCAGCATAGTACAACAAATAAAAAGTCCATTATTGAACACAGAAAGCAGGAGATTTTTTAATCTACAGCTAGTCAAATATTTTTCATTTCTTCTAGTTATTTATATTTGTGAGGGAGTGGTATTTCCCATTTCTGCAAGACGTATTATTTCCAGTACAGTTGCAATAAAAGTTCTGGCTGAGCCGGCTGAATCCAAGTACTAATCCACTTTGATGGCGCTGTTACTTACCTTATTCACAGTTAGTGTGCTCTGATATAAAGCTTTCCTTGATGCTCTGCTATTCTATACTTCATGCAGGATAATGTCACAGTGACTAAGTACTATGAAAAAAATATGGAAGCTGTGGAATTCTGTAGAAAAAATAACTGAATAGAACTTCTTATAAGGAAGAAAAATAATTATATTAATGATGCAAGAGGTCCCATTGTCATCATCATTACAAAACCAGAAAAATACTGAATTTGAGAAAGAATTAAACATCTTTAAGACAAGATTGGCTTTAAAGAGAAGAATAATCCCAAACAAATTTAGTACATGTAAAGATACTTGGCTGAAGAGTTTTGATTTTAAGTGAAGCCCTTGATATAATCTCATTTTGAATATTCACTATCAAAATTATTCAAACTGCCTGGCTGGTAAACCGAAAGAAGTACAAAAAGTATGAGCAGTTTATGAAGTTTGTAGAACATAAGTTTCAAGAAAGGTACAGCAAGGATTTCTGATTAATCCAGTCTTCCCTAATAATCAAGAGTGACAGAGGTGTAGAATATGCTCTGGAAAGTGAGAAAGTATGAAAAAGTGAGTAGTTCTCGTTCAGTCTCCATTTTCTTGTTTCATTACATTCACTTCTTTCTGCTCTCTTTCTGCGAATCCTCTCCTCTAAGCATATGAGAAGGACTGCGTACATTTCCGTCCACCTCTGCAAATGGAGTTTGAGGTTTTGAATTTGGGATGAGTTGAAGAATTTGTGTAGAGAACTATGGCTGTGTAGGCAGAGATGCTTCCTCCATCCTCTTGCCTTCCTGTCTGCAACGCCAAACTAATTTGGGCTGATAGCTTCACCACAGCAGCTGTACCCGTCTCTTGAAAAAAGCTGCGCTTTTATTTCCCAGGGGAGTTCGCTGATTAAGGGCAAGGCATAAGACAAGTGAAGAAGTAGCAGGACAGGAAGGGGGTAATTTGAAACATGTCTCTGTGGAAACACGGTTCGAGAGGGAGGTTGTGGTAGCACCTGAAGGGCAGAGGCTTTGCAGGGACTGTGGCTGGTGTGCAATAATCAGTGAAAAGTATGAAGGGAGCCCTTGCTAGCTGGAGGTTAAACTGAAGGAGATTGAGGCCAACTTTACCTAGATGAGATTGGGGAAAAGCAAAAATTTGGGAAACCAAAGGAACTCAGTAAAAGATAAGAGACTTGACCTTGGGGCTTCTTTGGGAAGACCAGAAAAGGTTTTACGTGCGTAAGCCTGCATGCAATGGACAGGTACATATGAATTTAGGGCAAGAGTGCGCAGGCTGTTAGTTAGAAAAGGAGGTGGGGAGACCTAGTAGAACCAGTTAATTTAAAAATGAAGGAACCTTTAAGAGGACTGATGCTGGTGGAAGCATCATTTGGCTCTTCGGCTCTGGTCTTAGAGACACAAATCTACCATCAGCTAGATACTATTTATTTCAGCTGTGAGTTCTTTACAGGTAAGGTAGTAATTCAATGGATACACAAGGATTTTAGGTTAAATGTTAAATGTTTTCTTTAAAGTCTTGATATAAAAAATTAGAAATAGCTGATTAAGTAGTGACAAAAAGAGCATGTTACTATATGGGTATTAAATTTTGCTTATAGATAGGATCAGATATATTAAAAAGGAAAATATTAAGGAAAAACAAGGCAAATTTAAGGTAGAAAGCACAGAACAGAAAAGAGGAAAAATATCCAGGCAGTTAGTTGTGTGGTTGTTTAGGGGTTTTCATTGGTTGGTTGGTTGGGGTTTTTTTGTGTCTTTTTTTGGTTGGTTGGTTTGGTTTTGTTTGGGTTTTTTTGTTTGTTGGGTTTTTTTTGGGGGGCGGGGAGTGTTTTCATTCTGGAGTAATTTCTAAAGAAAATTGCAGAAAACTTCATCATAAAATACATTAAAACATATTGAAAAAAGTTTATGCTGCTATCTCTAACAAATATTGAATGATCCGAGAGCTAGATGGCCTGATTAGTCTCTGCTTTTATATTCTGCCATTTTATCTTTCATTTTTCACAGCTCAAATCTCTTTCTCACTGATGTCTCTTGAAAATGCAAAGGAAAACATTGTTTGGGAAAAGAAGCTAACAAAAAAACCCCAGAACCTTGAAGATTTAGAATGCTGTATAGGTGTATGAAAAGCGGAGTGTTCATTTTCAGAGGGTGAATTGTTTAGGCAAAAGATAAAACCAGCTTTGGGTAAATGAAATCCTATGTATGTGCAAATGCTGAGTATTTCATAGAAAGAGAAAAGCTCTTTAAACCTGGGCAGTGTGTGCCACCAGTAGCTTCAGGTGACTGAAGACCTATAAGTTTATGCTTAGAAGATAATTTTTAACAATGCTTGGCAGCACCCAATCGTTTAAAACTTCTTGGTTTTAATTTCACATGAGCTACATCAAAGTAGGGATATCTGCACCTGTGTTGTTTACCAGCTTTATGCTAGGAGATGGATTTTAAAAGTACCATATCGTTTGGCTTTATTCTCATATTCCTTTTGAAACACAGAATCTCAGAATCGTTGAGGTTGGAAGGGATCTTTGGAGGTCACACTCCTTGTCCCACAGCCTCTGTTCAAGCAGGGCCACGTACAGCTGGTTGCCCAGGATCACATCCAGCCAACTTTTGAGTATCTCCAAGGGAAGAGGCTCCATAGCCTCTCTGGACAACCTGTTCCAGCACTTGGTCACCCTCACAGGAAAAACAGTGTTTCCTGATGTTTAGACGGAACCTCCTGTGTTTCCATCTGTGTCTATAACCTGTTGTCCTGTCTCTGGGCACCATTGAGAAGAGCCTGTCTCTGTCATCTTGGCACCCTCCACTCAGGTATTTATTTACATTAATGAGATCCCCCTATGACTTCTCTAGGCTAAACAGTCACAGTACTCTCAACCTTTCCTGATATGTAAGATGCTTTAGTCCCTTAATCATCTTTGTGGCCCTTTGTTGGACTCTCTCCAGTGTGTCCATCTCTCTTTTGTACTGAGTGGCCCAGAACTGCACACAGTACTCCAGGTGTGGCCTCACCAGTGCTAAGTAAAGGGAAAGGATTGCCTCCCTCGACCTGCTGGAAATACTCCGTTTAATGTCGCCCAGGATATTGTTAACCTTTTCAGTAAGGGCACATTGCTGGCCCCTGTTCAACTTGGTGTCCACATGTACCCCAGGTCCTTTTCTGCAAAGCTGCTTTCCAGCTGAGTGGCCCCCAGCATATATTGGTGCCTGGGCTTGTTCCTTCCCAGGTGCATGACTTTGCAGTTCTCTTTGTTAAACTTTTATGTGCCCATTTCCCCAGCCTGATGAGGTCTCTCTGGACGGCAGCATGACCTTCTGGCATATCAGCCACTCCTCCCAGTTTGTTGTCATCTGCAGACTTGCTGAGGGTACACTGCCCCATCATCCACATAATTGATGTTAAACAGGACTGGACAAGTACTGACCTCTGAGATAGATGACTAATTACTGGACTCCAACTAGATTTTGTGCAGCTGATTACCATGCTCTGGGTCTGGTTATTCAGCTGTTTTTCAACCCACCTACCTGTCTGCTTATCCAGCTTATACATGAAGAACTTGTCTAGAGTCTGTCCTATAACAGGATCTTATCGGAGACAGGGTCAAAGTCCTTACTGAAGTCCAGGTAGACAATATCCAGTGCTCTGCCTTCATCTGCCAGACCACTCACTTCTCATAGAAGTTTACCAAGTTGGTCAAGTATGGTGGAGCCATACTGAGTACTCCCGATGAATTTTTTGTCTGCAATATGCCTGGATATGGTTTCCAGGATTAGCTGCTCCATCACCTTCCTAGAGACTGAGGTAAGGTTGACTGGCTTGTGATTCCCTGAGTCATTCTTCTTGCCCTTCTTGAAGATAGGAATGACATTTGTTTTTCTCCAGTCTTTGGGTACTTCTCCCACTTGTCATGACTGATCTAAGATGGTTGAGTCTGGCCTTGCAATGACATCTGCCAGCTCCCTCAGCACTTGTGGGTGCATCCCATCAGGGCCCATGGACTTGGGTATGTCCACTTTGCTTAAGTACTCCCAGACTGAATCCTTTTCCACCAGGGTTGCATCTTCCTTTCTCCAACCTTACCCCTCCTGGACTCTGGGACTTGGGATTCCTGAAGGCTGGTCTTGCTAGTAAAGACTGAGGCAAAGAAGGCATTTGGTATTTCAGCCTTTCCGATGTCTCTGTAACCAGGACCCCAATCTCATTGAGCAATAGGTCTGCATTTTCCCTAGTCTTCTATTTGTCACCTGTGTACTTCCAGAAGACCTTCTTGTTGTCTGTCTGTCCCTGTACAGATTTAGTTGCATTTGGGCTTTAGCTTTCCTAACTTCATCCCTGGATGCTCACACATTTTTTCTGTGTTCCTGAGAGGTTACCTGTCCTTGCTTTCACCCTCTGTAGGTGTTCAAGTTTGGCTTGGAGCTCCTTGTTCATCCATTCAGGCCTTCTGGCATTTTTTTTCCAACTCTCTTGAGCTTGGAGGAGGTGATCCTTGAATATTAACAAGTTTTCTTGGGTGCCGTTTCAATCAAGGGCCTTATCCTATGGGACTCTTCCAGTCAGATCTTTGAAGAGGACAAGGTCGGCTCTCCTGAAGTCTAGGGTTGTAAGTTTGCTTTTCACTCTCCTCCCTGCCCTTGGGATCCTGAACTCCACCATCTCATGATTGCTGCAGCCAAGGCTGCCTTTGACCTTCATGTTCCCAACAAACCCCTCCTTTTTGGTGAGTATGAGATAGAGCACAGCCCCTCTCCTTGTTGGCTCCTCTATCACTTGGAGAAGGAAGTTATCATCAGTCACTCCAGGAACCTCCTGGGTTGCTTGAAACACTGATGAAAGTGATATCTACCCCAGATATTGGTTTGTCCTTCTCAAAACTGGGCCAATAGTCCCATTACTCCAAGATTTATGAGTGGGCTTTGTACCAGCCCTTCTTAAGGACCTTCACTTGTTCTTGTTCCTGTCACCATTATTTTGTTCGTAATAACTGTACTAATTAACTGTCTTTTTATTCTTATCGTATTGGCATTTCCAAATAAATAAAAACTATAAAAATACATTAGTGTGCAATTCATACAATTTATTGAACAAAGAATAGAAATTAATTTATACATAGCTGTTCTAATGTTATCTGTTCTCCCTAGGAATAGGTGACTGCACAATGAGTATAAAAATGAATTAATGACAAAAGAAACTATATTTTACACGTTATATGTGCGTTTGTATAAAATATGAATACAATGGGATGTGGATTTCATCATGTTATATAAAAGGAGCTGTGTATAACCTGAATTTGACTTTATCATAACATTAGTATTCCCCTACATCTTGTTGAGGGTTTTTTTATGCTTCATATTGATATATCAGAAAGTGTTGTAGGCTGCTGACTTTTCTACAGAATTAATCTTAACTTTGATCCCTTTTATCATACTGTGCAGGAGTTCTGAAGAAAGCTAGTGGGGAGCTTTTAATAGGAGAAACTAGAGCAAATGAAACCAGTGTGCTTCCTGAACAGTTACTTCAGGTAGAAGAAGTGAGTATGAAAAGCATCTTACACTTTGTAGGGGATTTTCTTTTGTCTGTGTCTCCAGTGTAGTCTGTCACCATGTTCATTATGAATACCTATTGCTGTAGCTCCATTATTTAGCTACTGCAATTAATTTTATGTGCAAAGTCTCAGTTAAGACGGAATAAATTCTTACGGCATTCATGAAGAAGTGGTTGTTATTTAAGATTCAATAACAGAATGGATTTAACATCAGAAGTGTAAGATACCTCATAACAAAATAGTAAAAAAATGGTAAAATAAGATAACTTTCTTCAATATTGAATATATTCCTAAAAAAAAATCTATCAAGTTTGTAGCATTTGATCATAATGATGCTTCCTATAGGGATAAATACTCACGATGTCTGGTTTCTTTGATGACAGCAAACTACTGTGTAGTAAACACTATGCTTTGTAGAAAGTGTGTACAAGATTAAGTTTTAGTCTGGCTTCCATTTACTACTAAACAAATTTTTATTGTTGAATTTGTGGGACCTGAATGCTCTAACAAGTCTGATATATTGCGATAGTGGAATTTAATTTCCTAAAGGCTCAATTTTAGTTCTGATATCATTTTTAAAAATGTGCCTTGAATCAGTTTGTGAGAGTAATGTTCCTGCATCTAATAGATTACTAAGAACAATATTTTGAGATGATTGAGCTTTACTTGTTTTTAAAAAAATGACAAAATGGGTGTGCTTACTGGAGTTGAGTGTTGCGCAAGGGGAAGGGGAAAGGAAGATGGAGGCAACTTCTAAACTGGAGTAAGCTGGAAGGGCTCCTCTTCGTAGCCCTTTGTTGTCTTCCAATTTAGTATTATAGCTGCACCTTGTTAGGAATCCTTCTTTCCTTTTCTCCTAACATGCTTTCATAGTGGGGATGTTTACCGTTCATCTTATGGCATTAAAATATTTCTCTTACAGTGCTGCAATTCTCAGTTGACCATTTCTGATAAGGGTTAAGTCTGCTGTATGTCATGTGAGCAATACAAAGCAAGATTAGTGGAAAAGTAATGGTGTCCTGCTGTGTCTACTTCTCATGACTGTTATGCTTCAGATAACTTGAGAAGTCTCTGTTTGTAGAAGGCAGTGAACTAGTGTAAACTGTAGTAGAAACCAGCATTGGCTGAAAACTAGAAATCTCTATTTAAACATTTTCATCTTTGCTAAATCCAGCTTGAGAGAAGTGAAATCC
Source organism: Caloenas nicobarica (assembly GCF_036013445.1). Lineage (NCBI taxonomy): Eukaryota > Metazoa > Chordata > Aves > Columbiformes > Columbidae > Caloenas > Caloenas nicobarica. Next base: position 83,509,441 of record NC_088284.1, on the reverse strand, counting down.
AGAGTGGCTGTGTTAAAATCAGCTTGTCTAAATGTCCTCCATTAATATTCATAGTTAAGTGCTTCCAGTTGTACCTTGCAGTGAAAATTATTACAGGGTATCCATTGCTGGATTACTTGTTAAACTGTTGAAAATGGTTATAGATGTATTTGACTTTTTAAAATGGATTCTGTTAAAGAGGATAAGTCTTGTTTAAACAGAGTTTTTTATAAATGTATTTATTAAAATTTTGATGACAAATTAAAAATGGTTATGCATGTTCATTTTTGTTGAGTGCATATACTGCTTTTAATATTATTTCAAGGCTAGCAGACTATAGTTTAAGTTATTAACATGAGTTTCAAAATCTGATTATGTCCTTTAATTTAATTATGGATGTTTATATAAGTAGCAGACCATACTAACACTCAATAATGAATTTGGATTGATTTAATGTATGTATTTCAGCCTATTTTACTGAATTTTGGCTGGAGAAATGCATTTAAAGACCTGTCTTCCTCTGTGGCTCACTGTATAACAATAGCAATCAAGGATTTTTCAACTAAAATTCTTCAACATGAGCAGAAAGAAGAGTTTTCAGCTGCAGGCTATGCAATGAGTCTTGTAAACAACCAGCAAATGAGGGAGTCCTGCGGAGCAGTCCAACAGGAGGAGCAACCAAAACGAATTGCTAAGGCAAGTATCAAAAGATCTGAAGTTTGAGGGGAGACAGAATGCCAAGGCTGTTTGCCATCTACGCTTTGAAGTACTTACAGTACCATTAATATTCTATATCTTATATAAATGGAATTAAGAAGAAAGTGAGAGGCATTACAATATGAGGCTGAACAGAGCTTTATACAATAACCCATAGTCTATACTTGAAAGAATTAACTTTTAAACTTTGCTGGCATTATTTTTTTTAATCCAAAAAGTTCTAAAACATTCTGATTAGTATCTACTCTGTTACCAAGTGGTTTGATGGGAAAATGCTGAAAGCTTTGAAGCATAGCTATAAAGGGATTTTCTGTATTCATATCCTTAGACATGCCGTTTAACTAATCAGCATAACCAATAATATAGCCAAATTAGACTTCTTTGATTTGGCTGAAAGGTCATTTATTATGATTAATTGAATTATTTTTTCAAGAGAATATGTGTTTGAATTTTTCTTTTTATTTAGTAAGCTTTGCAACTGTTCTAGAAAATTTGGAATGCTGTTAATGAATGTTTGCTTAAAATACCAGACAGGCTCTTGGGAGTTAATCGATGTATGAATTTACTAAGAGATTAAAAGTTTGTATTCAAATTAAGTATTAAGAAATGTGTTTGTTTATTTTTCAAAATAAATTAGTTTAGAAAATTATCTTTGTTTATAAGGAATTAACCTTATGCTTTGAATGTACATCTAATATAATCATAAACAAAATGAAGGCGTTATTAGCATAAGATGGTTTTAGCTTTTTTTTCCCCAATATGTATTATGCAGCTTTAAAGCAAGAAGGAATGAAATAATAATTAATTTACAGTAGATAAATGTTTCTTCCCTGTATAACAGAACAAAATGTTTGTAAAGCTGATATGATATATTTATGTTTTGTGCCAATTTCATTATTCAAGAGTCTGACCCTCATGTGTATAAATTAAAATAGTGCTGTCAGAATACAAATAACGTGATGCCATGTTTATGTCTCTCAGTTTTGTTCCGACATCATGGAGGAGCTGGACACGTTGCTCCCGTTGGCTCTGGCATGCAGAGATGATTCTCTCGAGGAAATCAGAGCGAACTTTGTAGACGCCTGCAGCGAAGTGGCAGCAGCTGTCCTGGCAAGACTGGAAGAGAAGAGCAAAGACGTTCCCTCCAAGGCTCCCCTGCAAGACTTGTATGCTGGCCTTTCCACAGCGATATATGTCTTTCAGCATCTTACAATGTATAGCAATTTAATGAAAGAAACGAGCAAAAAGTGAGTCCTTTTTACTTACAATGGTTTAATTCAAACATAAAGAACACAGGACCTCCTTCCATTTTGGTGATACAGCATGGTGGTAGTTTTCCAAATTGCATCATATATTTAGCCCATGCACTGCGTGTGCGATTTACGGAAAGACGTGAATCAAAGCTATTAATAACCTAAAGCAGCCATTACAAAACATATTATTTATGTTTAAGATCTGCATTTGATTTGCAGATCAATAGTTTTTATTTATTAAGCTTGAGTAAATAGGATTGTCCAGTGAACTGAATGTACTCTGCTCTCATATAAATAGAGGGCTAAGGCCATAATTTCCTTTTCTGACCTTTCCAATAGCTGAATTTTCATAAAATCTGATTTAGCACATAGCAATCTTAGAGGACAGTATAAATATATGTTCCTGTGCTTTTTCCTTACACGGGCTGTATTCAGAAATGTGAACAAATACATCCAATGCAGTTTTAGAATTCATGTTTCATTGCATGCAGAATAAAAAGTAGAGAAGATACGAAGTAGTAGTGCAAAGTCTAAGACAGCGTTTGACCTGTGGGGCAATATAACTACATTTGCTGTGCTACTAGGAGATTTTGACTTAAGATACTAGGAATCTCTATATTGGTCCATGTGTTCCTAGCCATATGTAATTTAAAAGCAGAGACTGGGACTTTTGAGAGGGACATCTGAACTAGCAAAATTTTCAAGAGATGTGTGATGTCTTAGGAGTTATGTGCACAGTTGAGCTACTTCCCCTCTGTTTCACTCTCTCCTGCATGAAGGGTATCTTTGCGAATGAGCCAAAATATTGCTCAATAATTCTCCTTATGTGTATTATGAAAGAGTTTTAGTACATACCTACCAAAAATAATCTCTGGATTCTGCATTTATGTTTTCTCTATCACACTCAGCGCTGATGCAATTATGCTTCAGCCCAGAATCTCCCCATAACTGAATGACAAATGTACTTTTATCTCAGCAAATAGGATGAAGTGATATATTTCTCAGCGACTTAGTTAAATGAGAATTTCTAGATGAGCCAATATTTTTCAAAGAACTTGTGAAACAAAGACCAGATATTTTTCAGAAGTGAATGCTAGGTTCAGACTCCAGGACCGAGAGGAAATGAATGATTGATACCTAATAATCAAAACCATTTGCAGCACTGGGGATCGTTACCTCCTACTGCACAGCCTTTCAATCTTTGCCTCTTTGATCATTCTCTCTGAACAGACCCCTGTTCCTGGTGCCTGTCCAACAGTATCAGGAATTCATCAACATCCTCCAGTTTCAAGTTACGAACTACTGCGTCAGAGTTTGTGCTACAAGCATTTTACAGGATGCTGAGAGCCACCACTGGGATGACTACAAAGCTTTTTATGAGGTGTGAGGTTAAGTTTATTGTGCCTCCCTTTTACAAAATGTGTTTTACTGGTTGCCAGCTCTTGGACTAATTAGAAGCATAAGATCAGCATTATTTTTACATAGAAATTGTTGGAATTTACTATTTTGGAATATCTATTATTGCAGGCAAATGGTTCTGTAGAAGTGATGTAGGAAAACAGTCATTTAAAGATGAGATAAATCATTACCGTGGAGTGCTTGTGTCATTTGCTTAATAAAATATTGTGTGTCGAGTTCAAGATGTTTATATAGAACTCAGTAAAGAAAACACCATCATTTTAACTCTTCTTTTCATAAAAAGTGTGACATCTGAAAATGAAAGACAGCTGTTTTTCTGCTGCAAATTTTTAATCTGATTTTTTAAATTTTTATTTTCAATTTGTTCTCCTTTTTACCTTTTGTGAGTGAAGGATGTAATAAAGAAAGCTGACCAATGTAGTTACCTTCAGCATTCAACAATATATTTCTGACACACCTACTGCTATTTCACTTGCATTTTGAAGTCTTACACTATAGTCCTAATGATTCTGTGGAAAAAAACCCCTAAGGATCAAGTGAGTTATTATCATTTATTGGGATTTTTTCTTCATCCCTGTTAAATGCAGTCATAGATTTACATATACTGTTCGAAGTTATTTTCACTTAATTTCAGGATAAAGTGAAAGTATTATATGTTTTTTGTCAATAATAACTGAGATCTCATGGAGGCAAAGTCCTGCCCTTCCTTATATCATTTGTTGTATGAGAGAATGAGAGTGTTTTTGTTGAACGTTTTCTAGAATTCTTACATGAGAGACAACTGTGTAATATATGTATTCTACAGAAGTAATATAAAAACCTGCTGAGTCAGTGACAAAAATCTGTACTGGACAGGTGATGCAGACCTTAATATGAGTAATCTATGAAAATGCCTGTCCCCCAAAGACAAGTAAATAAGCATTTTACTTTTGTTTCAATGTGAGCCCAGATGTCCTGGGTTGATAAGAAGGTGAGAACTTCAGTGGCTTTTGGCAATGATAAATCGTTACATGATCACCACTGCCTGTAGACCATATGGTGCTGTGTCCTGTTTATTGGTGACCCAATAACTGTTCCCCTGGAGAAAACCTAATCACCAGCTATAACTGTCTGAAGAAGAAAGCATATGGATTAGATAAACAGTTTTATAATTCCTGATCAGAAATTATGTGTGTAGGAAGGGAGGAAGAAAGCTGGTATCTCAGCTCTGTACGCTTGCAGGACTTGATGTGAGAAGTATGTAATTTTACATTGTTGCTCTGTTCTTTTTACTGCGCCATGGGCCATGGCCCAAGGATGGACCATGATCTACTCAGAGCGCCTTCAGGAGGCACAATGCTGAGCAGCTGCTACTTCCGTTGAGCTTTTGTAGGCATCTCAATGGAAGAGCTCGATGTAAGACATATTGCTTGTTATGGAGCTGAAATTTCTAGCAGCAAGTGTGAGTCTCTGCCTCTGAGCCGTGCACATCCTGCTGAGCTCAGAAAACAAGAGCAGCTTGGAGCCAGGCACCAGAAGACCTTGCCAGTCATCAAGAGCAGGCTCTGGTACGAGCTCCTTGTCTCTCAGTGAGAACACTCAAGAGTCGGTGGCTCACAGCCCTTGATGCATTTTCAGTGTGATCCACTGCTGCAAACAGCACCGTGATCTTGCTTCTTTAAGGGGAAAATGCACTTGGTTTCTTGCTTGTCCCTTGAGAAGCCTGACACTTGAAACTGATTTAGGTCAGGACCCTCATTACCCCACCCCCTTTGTCCCCCAGTTTTGAGTACTACATGCAACCGTAAAAGGTTCAGTCCTCATCTATAAATCCTGAATCCTTTTATAGAGGAAAAAGATACATTCCCTTGTGCTCCCACAAAATAAGCAAAACATCACCTGTTCTTTGGTTTTGCATGCATGAGTAGAGGAGAAGGAAGTGGAAGAAACTTCTCATTCTTGTATTGCATGCTTAATTATGAACTAAATGGCAATCCTACACTTCGGGGATCACATAGAATCATAGAATTGTTTTGTTTGGAAGAGACCCTCAGGATCATTGAGTCCAGCCATAACCTAACTCAGGCACTAAATCATGTCCCTAAGAACCTGATCTGTATGTATTTTAAACTCCTCCATGGATGGTGACTCCACCACTGCCCTGGGCAGCCTGTTCCAATGCCCAACAGCCCTTTGGGGAAGAAATTGTTCTCAAGATCCAACCTCAGCCTCCCCTGGCGCAACTTGAGGCCGTTTCCTCTGGTCCTGGCACTTGTTCCTTGGGAGCAGAGCCCGACCCCCCCTGGCTCCAAGCTCCTTTCAGGCAGTTCAGAGATCAGAAGGTCTCCCCTCAGCTCCTGTTCTCCAGGCTGAACCCCCCAGGTCCCTCAGCCTCTCCCATCACACGTAGGCTCCAACCCCTCACCAGCTCCATTCCTTCCTCTCAACTCACTCCAGCACCTCAAGGCCTTTCTTAGCTTGAGGGCCCCAGAACTGACACCAGGCTTTGAGGTTTGGCCTTCCCAGTGCCGAGTACAGGAGTCGATCACTGCCCTAGTCCTGCTGGCCACACCAGTGCTGGTACCAGCCAGGATGCTGGTGGCCTCTTGGCCACCTGGGAACACACTGGCTCATGTTCAGCTGCTGTCACCAACACCCCCAGGTCCTTTTCCAGCCGTTCTTCCCTGAGCCTGCAGCGTTCATGGGGTTGTTGTGACCCAAGTGCAGGACCCGGCACTTGGCCTTGTTGAACCTCAGACAACTGGCCTCAGCCCAATCATCCAGTTGGTCCAAATCCCTTTGTAGATCCTTCCTGCCATCCGCCAGATCAACACTCCCACCCAACTTGGTGTTTTTTTGTAGAATGGTAACATCTGAGGAGAAGACTGGTAGAAAATGGTATTATAATTACGTTCTATATAAGAATTTTCTGCATTGTAAATATAAGAACAATGTGTATTAAAATATTTTTGGACTTTCATAACTAATTTCATTGCCTGCTTACTCATGCTTCCTCTGACATGCACCTAATCCAATGGTGGAAACCGGAATTAAAAGAATTATAATCACCGTGATATCACAGAAGGTTTTGAACATCTTTTAGGAAAGTTAAGCAGAGATTTTGTGAGATACAAATAATGAATTTATGGTGATGTGAGATGTGAGCTGAGCTCTGAGAGCACAGTTCAGAGTCTGGGTTCAGAGTCTGTCTGGTGGAGTGCACCGAACACCCAGTTCTCCAGATGACATTTTCAAACAGAGCTTTTAGTGCAGGAGACATCTGCTGTAGCTTTGGGAACTTATGTTTTCTAATAGTCAAAGAATAAAGAATTGTCTGTTCAAAGATAATATTGAGTGGCTTCTGTAATAAAGCGCAGCTGCTTGTTTCCTGATGTATAAGCTAAATAAAAGCTCGCATCTGTTTGTATTATACGAAGCCTGCAAAAATAGCAGATGTTTACCAGTGGAATTGTCTAGAAATTGCAACAAATAGAAAACCAGGTCAGAAAAGGGGGATGAATCTCATTAAAACTTCAGTGAAACTGTGGCTTCTGCAGTGGAGGTACAATGTTAGAAAAGGAGTGGTATTAAATTTACTGCTTTAAATTAAGTAGAGCAGAGTAAATGAAGCCATTTTTGCTTATAGTTACACAGTTAAAAGGTAAAACTTGCCAGCATTCAGTTACTGAAAAAAATAAATGCCCTACATTAGAAAATCAATTTAGAATTATATTTCTGTTTGTTAAGTCTGCATAGTTTTTGAAAATTTTTAGCTGTTTTTTGAAATTAAAGATATTACCAAAATAAATTAGTTTTCATTAGGCATTCAACCTAATTATTTTTTACATGGTAAGCTCACTCCATAAGAGTTGAAATGCTTTTGCGAAGAAAGGTAAATGGTAGTAAAAATGTCTGTAAGATAGGCTTAGGTTGTTTTTTTTTTTCCTGTATAAGTTCTACTGGAATGTATCTCAAGAGTAATCTTGGTAATATGCCTAAGAAAACCAGACTTATGGAAATGTATTGAAGTTTGAGTTATGCAAAGTTATGGAGTAAATGTGTACTTTCATATGATGATGTTTCAGTATATCATGCAATAATATTGTAATTTAATCTCACATAAGAAAAACAAGAAATTATTTTAATTATTTTATTATATAAATTTTTGGTTAATGTAAGACTATGCATGGTTAATATAAGACTACCTGCATGGAAGCACTTGTTGAATGCTTGATTATTCAAAATACCAGAATGATTAGGTTTGGTTTGGCTGTTGAAAGGTGCTGAAAACAGTTCTAAGATTATAACGATTTTATATGTGAAGAAAATTAGTTTCTTTTGAAACTTACCTGTATTACACTTTTCTCTTCTGCATTAGTGACACTTGGAAAATTGCACGGGTTTGGGTGGTGGTGGTGGTGGTTTTTGTTTGGTTTGGTTTTTATTTGCCTGAGGTTGGTTTTGTTTGTGGGTTTGGTGGGGTTTTTTGTTTGGTTTGGGGGTTATGTGTTTTGGGGTTTTTTTTCTAAATAAGATTTTATATATACCTACACCAATCATAAATTTAATTATTAGAGCAGTGGTCACAAGTTTGTGATTTTGACTTTTTTATCTCTGTGTCCTATTGGGGAGGTTCTGTATAGATGATGAAATATTAATACCAGTGCTGTTTTCTTCCCAGAAAATGTTTAGTTTCATTAAGTAACCATTATATGATTAAAAAAAAATCTTACTAAAAAATTCTGGGCATCTCTTATTATCAGTCAAATTGTTCAGTTGTTTGGTTTTGTTTTTATTTTCTGCTATTATTGCATATCCATTATAGAGAGAGTATTTCAAAGAGATGGACCCAGTTTCAGAGATACAGTGACTTCAAATTGGATCCGTCTTTGTGAAACACAATGTATAATTAAAGTTTCATAATCACAGTTAGATGTGGCAAGTTTGAATCTGGGGAAATATGTACACTTAAGTAATAATTATTTTCTTTTGAGGACAAATACATTGTTATATTAAAGTAATCTGACTATTCTAGTGAGTACAGTACTAGACCTATAACACTGTGGGTTTTGAGAACAGGTTAATTAAGGCTATAAGAGGTGAAATACTGCGGGGGGTTTTTTTGTGGCAGAACTCTTGTTTTGTAGCTGAAAAGGAACACATGTTTACTTGCTCATAGAGATGTTTCACATCATGTCAGGGACCATTTTTTGGTCATCATGTGCCTGAAACTCTTCGGCTATTTTCTTTCAGATTTAAATACTTAGACCTACAGGAACTAAATTACATTTTGGAAGGTGTGTTTTTATTAATAATGTGTGGTGGTGTTGATAGGGGGAAAGATGCTCATTCTCCATCCAGATGTGGCATTACTTCTGCTGTGCTCTTCATCATGATCTATGGACTATTCTACCTCCCAAGAAAGCCCAGGAGATTCTTACAGATGTACTGGAGCAATCTTTGGCTATGCTATCCTCCAGGTATTGTCAGGCCTGCCCCAGTTACAAGAGAACACCACAAATCAGGTAATGATTGTATATTTAATGCACACTTTAAATGGATAGAATAAGTAATTCTTATTTTCCTGTTATGCACTGCTTTTATTCAAATTTAAATTTTAATGAACACAGCAGAGGAAATAGATACAATTTATGTATCTTGCTGTTCATTTCAATTCAATATATTTTGTATATTTAAGTATATTTGGTAGTCATATACTAAACTAGGCAGAATCAAAGACCTCCTTGGAGTTCTTGGTGAAATTGTTCCATAAACTGCTTGACTGGTTTGAAAGCGTCATGATGAACTGTGCCTTGAGGAGTCATGATGCAACTAAAAGTGTGGGTAGAAATGGCAGCACCAGAATTAGTAATCGCACCATCGATTCCTGAAGAAAACTCCATGTGTTCCAATAGAATGTGGGTTTTCTTAGGGCTTTTCAAGTGAAAAAGGTATGAGATCACATCAAAAGATTTGCAGGAATGAAACGAGTGGTACAGAAGGAGGGAGGAAAAAGGGGCTATTCCTTTTCCTGTCATTTTAGGAAATGTGTAGCTGCAAGTTCTCCTTATTGGGATTCTTATGTTTTGACAGAAAGGAGGCTCTCTTTAAGAAATACTAACGCAGGTGTCTCCAGGTTGAAGCTTACCCTACCTCTGTCCTTTCCCTTTCTAGCCAATTCTTGTTTGACTGAAGAAATCAGTGTATTTCTCATCCTGCCCTTTTGCTATATATCTTTTCTATATGAATATGGTCCTCTGTTTAGATTTTGAAAGTGACACAGTCCATGGGGGCCATGTGAGTTAAAAACTTAAGACCCATCATTTGTAGGAGATGAGAGACACTCAGTAAAGTCCTGTGTGAGCTAAGAGTTATGTGTGGTCATCGTAACTTTTGTTGTGAAAAGGAGTAGTGTCATGGAAGCTTAAGTAATTTGCACAAGTTCACATTCTTGGAATAGATGAGAAAAAAACCCAAAGTTTTATTCTACATATCAAAATACCTGTTTATATGCTCTATTCCTGCATTAATTTACCATGATTAGGCCCTTCTATATCTTCAGGTACAGAGAGGTTTCCTGGAAAGTTTGCTGGACATTTCCTGGAAAAATAAATATTGCCCTGAAATATGAAGAATATGTATTGATACAGTATTTCTTAAATGTAGTATTGGTTAATTCTGTAGGAATTTGCTTCCATATACTGAGTAAGAAGGAACTTTTTACATTGTCATTTTGTAGAGAAGCTATTTTATTTAATAAGATGATTCCTGAATTTGCCACTAAGTGAATTGAATTATGCAGTCATGCCCACAACAACAACAAAAAAGTAATATAATTTAATATATTTTTGTCACAGAAGTTTTAATATTTTTTTTTAATAATACTGTACTTTGGGGGGGATCTTTTCTCCCAATGGTCCTTGAAATGTTAGAGATCTGATCTGTAATACAGAAAAACGTCTGTTCCTGTGTGTTTGACTAGATTTCCCCAAAATAAGATGATCCTTAAAAATGCAGATGATTGCATATGCACCTATTGGCTTTTAGGTACTTAGGTACTTTTTTCAATCCAACTTCATGCCTGCCACATATTTTATTATCCACCTGTTTCCTCTCTGTTGTATGTCAGTGTAGTCCTGTGAGATAATGTGGTAGTTTGGGTTCTTGCTGTTGTTTAGGCCAATGACCCCTGATGCTCTGCCAGCTGATATCGAGAGGCAACAGATTACTGACTCAGAAACGTTCCACATCATAATATGGTGCCTGGCAGCTGAAGTTTTGCAAATTGAAGGTTTTGTTCACTTGTCATTGCTTTTTTCCTCCAGCAGGATTTGAAAATAGTATGTGCATTCTAATTACACATTGTCATAAAGAAAAAGAAATTTAATTTTATCTAGTTGTAGTTTAGAAGGTAAGTTGTTCCCGTCTAGTGGCGTTATCCTTTTGCCTAGTTTCAGTAACAACTTTTCTGTGGAAGCACTGAATTTCTACAGTGTACTGGATTCAGAATTCCTACACCACTGATAGAATATAAAATTTGAAATCCATGCTATGGTGTTGGTATTTTCTGTTGTCAGAGGAATGCTCTGTTTCACTGAAATGTACCACTATCCTGATGTCCAAAGTAATGTTATTTTCCTTTTTTTTTTTTTTCCCCCTACAGAATTGATATTGCAGCAATTTTGATGGCCACTGAAGATATGCTCTGGTCAGTTTGTAGCTCTGTGCAGGAGTTTCTGAATCCACATGAAGACAGGGATCTCAAGATCTATAAAATACACAGCCACTGCAATAGTCTGCTCTCTGTGCTGGCTATTTTAACTTCACCACTGAAGAATTTGTATGAGTGAGTATGAAAGAAACATTCAGTTTGCAATAAAATTTGTTCTTGAGCTTATATGGATAGATCTACAAGGTGAATAATTGTCTTGAACTTATCTTGATGATCTTACCTAAAGCCCCATTATATCTGCTGAGGTCTGGATCAAACTTCCATACTGCACATTTTTTTCTCTGGTGATAACACAGACCATAGTGAATGTCTGGTTTGATTTCCTCTGTAACGCGAACAGTAGAATTTCATTAGTAATTACTGTCCCTAATTTGCAATTTACTGTTCAGTTAGGACACATCTTGTTAGAAACACATTCTTATCGGTTTAAAAACATTTACTACTATGGTACCAAAGCCTTTGGTAAGGTTTTCTAGGACTTAGTCATTCATACAATTGAAAACTTTCATCATCTTCCTTGGTCAGATTTGTCTACCTTCAGCTTCTAGGTAAATCAGAATGTTCTGCTGTCATCCCATAATAATTCTATAAGTACTGGAATTTAAAGATCATTTACTGAAATGTTCATCTGTTTACATGACCAGTATGCTTCAACAAATATTAAACATAGTTTAAAAGAGTATAGAATGCCTATCATTACAAAATTCTGTCATGTTACTTGCACTGAAATTGGGTCTAAATCTTTCATTTCTTTTTTCATGCTAAACATTCTGCTGAAAATTTGGTGTAAGAGAGAATATAAAGTGAGATCACAAATCAAAACAACAACAAAACCCAAAACTAAGAAAGCCAAATCCTGTTCAACTGGCTTTTACTTTATTACTCTAAACAAATATATTCTAGGTAATACTAGTGATACAAAGAGGAGGGTGGAGACCTCTTCCGTTTAAGCTTCTTTAAATATTTTTTTGTCATTTGTGGGCTTATTTTAATGTTTGTAGGCTCTGAGGAACATGCAAAAGTGGATTGTAGCTGGATATTTGATCTTATACAATGCAGACTCATGAAAAAAATAACAATTAAGAAGGTGACTCATGGACAGGTTCAGTAGTCCTGCTGTGGCAATAGCAGTGGAAGCCGGAATGGACATTGTGGTATCTTTAACTGGTTCTACTGTCAACTTGGACATTTCACCTTTCCTTTATGAAAGCCTTTAGAATGGTGGACTAAAATAAATATATAGTATAATCTGTTTCTTTCAGCTGTTCTAGTCTCCTCCAACTACCCGTGTTGTTTACAGATTTGTCTGCGTCTGGAATGGTAAAAAGTGTGCACAAACTTGAAAAGTCACTGAGTTTCAGAACAAAGTGCCAATGGAGAGAGTGAGGCAGCATATTTTGTCTTTTATGTAAAATACTACAGATTAACAACTTGGTCATATAGGTTTCATATTTAGGCACATAATTTTCAGTATCCTAATTTGCTTTTCTAGAGATCAAAAACTTGACATATGCAGGATGGATATAGCAGCTCATTTAATTTATTACAAAGTACTCTGCAAATCATAACCAAAATCTGGCAGCTTTGCTTAAGAATATAAAAAAGTCACATTTTGTTATATAGTTACAAAAATAATACGCTAAAAAACATTGTTAGAGAGATGATGCATGTTTTTGTGTAAGTGAAAATATATACTTTTTATAAAGTGTGTATTCAGAACCTTGTTTTTCAAAACCTGTGAAACTCCTATTTTAAAAGTTCTTTTATACTGTATGTTTCATTACGGCTAATATTTGTCAGGTAACACAACCCAGTGTCCAGAATACAGAGGAAAAACAGATTTACCAAATTAGCTTCTTGAATGACTATATCCAGTTGGCCACACTTTCATATACTGAATTTTATGTTCAATTCCTAGGTCCATTATTTGCTGAGTTGTGCATAGTTCATCATGTTAAGAATGTATCACTGACAAATTTAGAAGTTGTGCCTGATTTTAAAGGAATACTAATCCTTCATCAGTTCTCTTTACAATTATAGCTGTACAATCAAAATTTCCATCTGTTAGCTTGGCTCTATATCTTTCCAAACTTTGGTAAAATTAACTGGAACTGAAATAAAGATTTTTCTTTTAAATCTATCATGCTCTCTTTTGGTACTAGAAGATTTCCCTGCAGGGGCTAGGTTTAAATTAATCTTTAGACTGCTTAGGAAAGTTTTGTGTAATCATAAAAGCGGTGATGACAGAACATTGTTTTCCAGGAGTAGTCTAATAATAGGACTGGCTCTTTTCCAAGTTACTAGAGATGCAGTATTAGCTGTTGTTTCCAGGGAATTAAAATTATTCAAGATTCTTTATTATGTTATTGAAATGCAACAAAATAGTAGGAGTGTTGAAAAATTAATAACATACTTAACTTCAAATAAGTAATTCTGGCATATCCTTTCTCCTTCCTAATGTTGTGATCAGACATTGTGCATTCTGCTATCACTTAGAGTTTCTCTTCTGTAGGACAAGGTTACTTAGACCTGGCCCCAAACTCACCTGTGCATCTTGGGTCATTATTTTTTAATACTTATTTTTCTGTGCTTCATTTTCGTCTATCCTTCTCTGGCCTTCCTGAAGTAACTTTAGCATAACAAATGTTGGTTAGAAAGGGCTGCTGGAGGTCATCTAGTCCAACATCCTGCCCAAAGTGGGACAATCACCGAGCAGTCAGATACAGCTGTGCTGTCTGTCTCATGTAAACCCACAGGATCCAAGATCTTGCAACCTCTTTGGGAAACCTGTTCCACAGAATACACCGTTGCCTCCTATTCAACACCATACTGGCCATACCCCATGCTTGAGTCTGGGTAAGGTTGGTACTCAGATGTCAGTTCCCAGCCTAGGTTATAATAATTTTGTTGCTGGAGTAAAAAGTTGCACTTCACCTCAGTGGACTTTCTGTATTCTTTACTCTTTTATACTGAGTAGGCGATGACAACCTTTCGGTTAGGGAAGATCATAACGAGTAAGGTGGATGCACTTTTTTGTGATTTGGTACTATGAATTATTATATGTTACTTTCTCAACAAGAAATCAGGTAAACTACTTGAATGCTGGGAGAAGAATTTAGATATTCTTTTCATAAAATTGCTGTCTATTGGGTAAAAATACCTGTCATTCAATTTTAAAAACTGAAAGTATTTATCTAAATTTTAACATGTGAGAGTTATAATTCATGAAATTGCTTTTTAGCTATGTTTATTCTATATACAGAGCTAACTCCTTCAAAGTCTACAAGGAAATACCATTAGGATGCATCTTGTTGGCATCTCATTTTTTCACACCTGCACTGGGGCTTACAAGATCAATTCTCACCTTGTCATACTCTGCTGAAGAATAAAACCACCGTAGCTTGGAATCTTGCTGTGGTATTAAATACTTTCACAGATGCTATCCACTGCTTTGAGACTATAGGCAGCTGCTTTAACATAACTTGTAGTCAAAACAAATTTCCTACTAGCTATTATTATACTTCTGTCAGAAGAGTAGTTGAATTAAACTGTCTGGCACAGAATTGGGTTTTTCTGGCAAGAATTACGTAGCCAGCAGTGGGCACTGAGAAATACTGGCACCAGAATTACTGTATTATCGTTAGACACTTGATTTTTTTATAGCATTTGAGGTTATTGTAATATTTAAACAATCCTTAAAGCCCTCAGGTTATCGCTATCTCACTTTGAAAATTTGTGTAGAGGTTTCGTTATAAGCCTCAGAGTCCAAAAGTGTAGTATATCCCGTGTCTGTCCTTAGGAGACAGCTAAGAAACACACTTAATGAGCTGCTTTAGCCCAGAATTCTCTCAAACAGTTCAAATACTATCAGTTGATGAGATGTGGTCTTTTTAATCAGATTTCTACCAAAACTGTATTTATCATGCTTTCTTGTAGGAAGCTGGATCTATGCTTTGCTATATTAAGACAAATATTTTGAAGGATGAGAGACAATAAGATTTTTTTCCTTTGGTTTTTTCACAATGTTGAAATTGTTGTCTTTAAAATAATTATTTTCTAGTTTAAGTTCTCCCTTTATCTATATTACAGTCAGCTTTATTTTTAATCTTCAGGTTTTCACAAAGCACAAATTCACAATTTGCTAATCCTGCTCAGATATTGCTTACTCAAGGTCATTTTGGACTCTGCAGTAAATTCTTACTACTGATTTTGTTTGATTAGTAAAATTAATTTCCAAATAAATCACCCTATCTTTTGTGTAAGTTCAGAAGCTCTACACCTGTCTTTCTTGTTGAAAAGTGTAGTTCTCTCTCGTCTTTCATCTGGGGTGTTGTGGGCAGACAGTGACTGCATAGCATTTTATATAGTATAGTGTAGACTGTAGCTACACTTCTAAGTTACTTATGTGCAGCCATGAAAAAGACTTTAAAAGTAATTTAAAATAATTAAATGACAAAACACAAATATTATTAATGCTGTGGTGACACAGCACCCTATAAGAGGAGATTTTACCTTTTAAGTTAGGAGTTCCTGAAGACTCCAGTGCATTTCCATTCTGTGTTTAGATCCACTCTCACTGTTTCCATTCCAAGTTGTAGCAGTGGCTTTTTTATGTCTTGTAAAAAGATTCTCTTGTCCCAAGAAAGTCCTCATGTCTTTTCCTGAGGTATTTTTAAATGTCCTTCTACTCTTACTGCAGTAGAAAGAGTACTGACTCAAAATTGGGAATGTCATTGAATCACTGCAGAAAGTAAATGAAATATGTAAAAAATGAGTTATGTAGAAGTGGCATTTTTAAAAGTAGTTATCTTCTTTCTATAGCTTAGAAAATCCCAGCCGTGATACATAAAGAAACAAGCTTCAGAGAAGGAAAGTTACTAAGATGAAAAATCACAGCCACATAAGCTGAAAACTTAAGTGCAAAAGGAGTAATAATTGATTATGGTTAATGGAGAATAGACGTAACAGACTCTATCCTGTCTGCTGGAATTGTATTCAGTGTAAATGAGAGTAAAAACGGAAGAAGCCAAAGGCTATCCATTCCTATCACACATCGTTGCATCGTAGTGGTTGCCGAAGAATTGTACAAATACTGAAATATTTATTATTTATTATTAAATAATAATGAATGGAAAATATTAAAATCTATAATCATTTTCTTATAATTATATATATTTTAGTCATATAATATCATTAATTAACAAAAAAGTTAACTTTTAGTATCAGTGGATTAGACACATCTGATTTTTGCCTCTCATATCCTTTAGGTAAGAGAAGTCATGCAAATGTGACATAAACCAAGCTTATCTAATTCTTCAGTAGTCCTTATATTTGAAAACAATGTTTTTTCAGTCAGTATTTTATTTCTCACAAGCCAGTCAAGGTCCAGCTTCTGGTTCAAATATTTGTCCAGTTTAATCCGAAGTCTGTATCTACTTGCATGTTATTCGAAAGAGAATCATTATAATTTCAAAACATATTTTACTTACAATTATAATAAAAGTATTGATAATATGTATTATGCAGAAAGAAAAGAGCTGTAGAAATAAATGTCTGAAGAGCAATTTGGTTATTCAATGCATTTTCAAATGCAGTTTGAAAATGTGCTACCTAGGAGTAAAAATGTGAAGAACACTGCTTTAACAGCACTGACAGTGCTAAATACCAAGTTTCAAAGAGTGAAACTAAATAAGATATCGAATGACATTTTTAACAGTACATAAGATAAATAAATTTGCAATTATGTGTATGCATACATGTATTATTATTATTATTTATCTGAAGGGATTTTCTGTCTTCTATTTATATATATTTAGTACTAGTGATCCAAAGCAATTTTCTGTCTTCCATGTAATTCAGAAGTATTCGTTTTCTTTCAGGACATTTCTGGACAATTCTGATGAACATCTTCCTCAAGATTTTTCAGAAGTCTTTTATCATCCATTACACTGGTTATTTTGCATACCATCATCCTGTTCTTCCTTACTGAAGTGAGTATCAAAAATTGATTGTTGTAAAAGAATCACCAGATAGTCAACATCATTAATCAAATACTGTTACATTTTAAAGAGTATATCCGAATCAATGTCAAATTAATATTCTGATTTTTAAAAAATAGAAATTTTTTTAAAAATTCATTGCAGTTATCCATTCTTTACACTTTTAAGAGTCTGTAAGAAAGGTCACACTGAAAGCAGTGCACTGTGTAGCTTTTTGCTATTATATTAATTATGTTTGATATTTGAATTATCTGTAAGGTTTTCTTGCTTTAATTAAAGAGTGTATAGCTCTTGACAATAATGTAGTTCAGCACAGTTGCTGTTTTGAAAGACTTAATTAAAGGGGAGGTAAAGAATGTATGCCTCTCTGTTTATGATTGCTAGTTAAAAAAAAGGTTTGATATATAAATAACTCATTGAAAAATATGCTGCTTGATTGTAGTTGATTTTTTGGGAGATTACTGCATGATTAGAGGCAAAAGCTTAATTTCTTTTTCTGTGTCACTGCATATAATGACAAGATACATATGAGACATATGCTACCAGCTGTGCTGTCATTCCCTTTCTAATTTTGAACCTGAATCACTGCCACACCAGTGCAGATCCTCTCCTAACCCCTTCACCTCCTCCTCCTCTTCAGAAGTTATTTCCTGAGAGATTTTCACTCTCCATCTTCATGAAAAGCTGCTTTTGTGAGTTGTTATTGTGTTTCTGGAGAAAGTATTTTTATATTTTTGAGGAATACGTTATCATTTGAGTGGCGACCTACGGTGACCTATTGAAGACCAGTGTTCTGTGGGTTTATTACCTCTTACCTCGTGCATGCAATGTCTTGTACCTTGTACATCACAATACCTTCCCTATGATTTTGCACTGTACTACACAAAACATGCTGATTTCTCTCCGTAGCCTTCGCTCCTAACTACATGTCAACAGAACTGCTGTTTCCTTCCCTGGAGCCTCTGATTCCTTCTGAACCAGAGTCAACCAAGTCAGCTTTGTGTGGTTGGCTAACTCAAATGCCAAACAGCCTGAATAGCTGTTGAATTCAGAATGTGTCCTTTTCTCTGCTTGAAATAGTAATATAAGGCTTTCTAAAGCTTGGAAGGTCATGTGTTTGTGGCATGTCTACCTTGAGCTTCAAAGAAATTTGTCAGTGTTTTTCTATGTTATGCATGGGTGGAGAGGAAAGAGAGGAGAAGGGGGATATAGGAGAGGGGATGACTGCATGATCACTTAAAAAGAGATCTACTTTATTTCTGGGAAAATGTATACTTCATTAATGACTCACTGCACGGAAAAAAAAAAAAGACAAGAAGCTTTTTGATGCCCTAATCCAAGGCCAGTACTCAAAATTTAAATTAAACTGTGAATTATGAGTTTTGGAAGATGACTTCACAAGTGAGTACTCTCTGCTGCATAGAAATATGTAAAGGAAATCCTGCCGCCTTTTCAGTCTGACATAATTCTCTTTTTTGAGGTGGAATTAGTACTTTATTGATGCTATTTAGGACAGGTTTGTCTTGAATAAATAGCAGAAATCTATTGCAGAGCTATCCAGCATGTACATGTTTTCCATGGATGAAAAGTGAGAAAATAAACATCTTCTTGACCACCAAATGGGAAAATGTGGAGTCCAAAAGAAAGCACATCTCTGAGAAGATACAATTAGTGTGCCTGTGTGAAGACAGTCCGTATATATAAAGCCACGTGAACTGTCCCACTGATAATGAGTGAAATATGTTGGTAAAATATTTAATGTTTTCTTTTAGCTTTTCAGCTTCTCAGGAAAATCAAGGAAAGACCCTCTATATAATGAAGCAATTTGAGAAACATATTTTGAGGTGTTCATATTTTGTTATTGGTTTTACACTGTATATTTATGTCATGGAAGATTTTCTTTCATGAAATATTGCACCGAGAATATTAACAAAACACATTGCAGAAAACTATTTTTTTAGAACATCCTAATTTTTCCTGGATTGTTTTATATTTTTACTTCATGCATCTAATAAAAATACATATTCATGTAACAAAATTGGAAGTACAGGCCATTGTTCACCTCCCAGGTGTGTCTACCTAATTTTTAACTGAACACTCTAACTTGACGTAAATATACCTATTAAGTATTTTATCTTCCTAAGCTTGATATTTCAAGAGAAATTTTTGCCATTTCCTGAAATTATTTTGTTCACAATTTCATTATTTAACCTGATTTACTACATTATTTTTCATGCCTAACAATGGCTACAGTCTGTTTTCTTTTGCCTATTTGACTTCAACATCTTAATCAATGTTAACACAAATTAGTGTTTATTTGCATTATAAAATCTTGAACTTATCACTTGAGGTTTTCTTTTTTTCTGTCTTGGATACTAACCAAGATAACATAGTTGGTTATAAAACTAAATAATTATTGATAATTTATGTTACAGTTCCTTTAGTGGTAATTGTGATGTGTTCTTTGCTTCATTTGGGGTTTATAATCATACCATTTGCAAATCAGAGTTCTTTTTTTTTCTTTTACTGTACAAAACTGAACATTTTTATGTGTGATATTTATATGTACTTCACCTTTTGTCACTTTCTGTGAGGCTAGTCGTATTTTCACTAGTACCGAGCTACGAGGATGGGAGAACATATGCCTCTCCATATGCACATTACAAAACTTCTCGGTGCATTTATTGGTGCTAGCTTCATGGCTGTAGGGAATGTCTGCTGTATTTTATTTTTCCTCCAAGTGAGTCACACCATTGTACATTTCAATTTGCAAGAGGCTTAAAGCGCCAAGAACTGGTGTATATTACAACATGATAACTTCCCATCTGGTCAATGACAGACAAGTTTTATTTCAACTCAAATATTCTAAAAATGGCATTTTCTCAAGTCATTTAAAATATTATCTTTTATGAATCTAATTGACCAAACCTGTCCTTTTTTTTTAATTGTTTGAAGGCAATGAGTGACATTATTAGGTATGATAATGTGACATTCAAGGGAGGAAAAACTGAAACTGGACTGTATATTTTAAGTGGATTAGTGAAGTGTTGAGTTTGCTTTCAGCCACAGCACTAATTCTAGTGTGAATATAGTAATTGTTTTAATTTAGACCTTAATTACTAACTACTAATTGGTTCTTAACATACGTTAGAATTTATGTATTTATAACTCATCTTCAGCATAGAGAAATTAAGATAATACTATAAGAATGCAAGGCCCTAATGTTGAAAGTTTGAAAGCGATATGGATTTTAAATATGGAAAAGTTATTTTGGCTGCAGTTCTATCAAGTTTTAAATGTGTGTATATTTTTGATAAATATTATTAGAATCCAGTATGTACTTCTATGGAAAATCATTGAGCCAGGGTACATTGTCAACAGTTATATATAATGTACCAGATGAAAATCACAAAAGCCGTACATGAGTTTTCATGGCAGGAAGATGTAGCTCCTGATAACGAAGGCTTTAACTGATGCTGAAGGTGTTGTGTGTGTACTGGCAGATAATGTTTATGCCTGCATAGTTAATGAGTCAGTGCATATGTAGCTTTTACACTGGTGCATGTAAAATTTATGTGCATAGAGGTTTACATATGTGGTGCATAAACTCTCAGTGTTAGCAACTATTGTTGTATAAACTTGTAGCCAAAATGAATAAATACATTGGCTGAACATCAGTTAAAATTTAGATGTAAAACTTTCAAAACCATTAAAAATTAAACTTTCAAGGAAAAAAATACACACAACCCAATTTTGAAAACTTGAAAACAGTAGATACAATGGGTGATAAAAATCTTGCAGGATGAGATTTTTTTTTTTTAATTTAATTTAATTGCTCCAGTGTGAGTTCGACGGTTTGTGTTGTGTCACTGACTGAGCTCAGAGGAAATTCTGGAAAATTTTTGTTTGGAAACCTAAACTTTTGCAGAACATGGAAACTGCAAACAGAAAACAAACTGCAATGTCCTTAAAAGCTAATTAATTTCTTCTACACTTTCTCCCTGATGGCAAAACAGTCTAATATTTCAGGTGGATTTTTCAGGACATGTAAGAACTGGTCACCCTAATGTGGAATCTTGCAGCCTTTTTGAGTATTCTCTCTGTTTTTTTAATTAAAAGCTTCATATACTTTGTCCAGGACACTTTAGAGCTCTTCCTAAACAATTAATGTGATAGTGAACTAAAGAATAATAGCCTTAAAGTTATTCAAGCACCAAAAAAAAAAATTATTAAAAAATCCTTTTTGCCTGGTAGAACAAGGCAAACATGGTTCCTTGAAATAGATAAGTGAGGTTGCTTTGTATCAGTTATAGCTTTGGCAGACTACCAAATGTTAATTTGCTTTTAGCTAGTTGAGATTAAATGTAATTCCTTCCCTGAGCTGCCTTAAAGTAAGCAAGCATGAAAGTGTTTTGAGAGTAATCTGGGAGGAATTGACATTTAAGGGAGTTAGCATTACATCTGCACTTTAAGGTTATTAATTTCATAGATAAATTAACTGCATTATTTTGTCTTTGTCTTATATTTTGAAAGGACTCCATCAGCCAGAGAAATAGCAACACAGGGTCAGCTGAAACTGCTCTTATCCCAACCGTACTGTAATTTTAACTTGCTTTTGGAAACGTTGCTACATCACAATTGTCTCTTGGTGAAAATTTTACTAAGAAGTTCAGGTAGGTATTGATACTGTCAATCTTTGTATTACTGAGAAACACAAATTCATTTTTAACTACTTAAATATTGAAGCAAGGCTATCAGCTATTTTTTGTGGGCTATCAGTAGCCATTCAGCTATCCTTAGGGCACTTCTTGGAAGGGTAAATGGGAATGTTTTGCAGTCCGTCTGAGTATTCATAGTTTTAAAGCAGACTACAATTTGATAAAAATAAACTGCTATTGTAAACACAAAGGAGCCAAAAGGAATTTGAACTTAATAGACCTTTGATACCACAGCTGCTTCACACAGATTTTTAAGTAGATTAATAGTTTGAAAGATAACTTTCAAAATTATGTTTCAATAGTGAAAAGCTTCTTAGAGGTTTTGTTTATTATATGTTTGTCACTGTAGGCATTCTAGAATTACATTTATATGCTTCCTCATGTTAATGCTCTCATTAATGCCGCTATGAAAGTAGAATATAAAAAAGAGCGGTTCTACAAGGTTTTCTTTTCATTCTGCTAATACTGCATTTGAAGCAACAAACATTATCGCATCTTTCCTTTTAATACCTTTCGGATCAAATGATCAGATTGTTGAAAAGCTAACAGTGTAATCACCTGTTTGACATAATTTTGCAGTAACAGTGAATGAGAGTCTCCATTTCTATCTTTCTTTAGCAACAGAATTCTTATAAAAAAAAAGTTAGGTCCACATAATATTAAATATAAATAATTTAGTTCTGTCATTTTAAAGTGGTCTGACATTCGTCAGGGGCACAACATTGCTTCCATTTCTGTCATGCATCTTATTGAGAGCTGCACTGCATCCACTTGCCTATTCAAATACCTGTCATCTTTTACAAAGACTGACTAATGTTTGATCAGGATCATGTTCTTACCCTAGTGTTATCCAGTATTGAATTTTACTAGCTGCTTAAATTATCACAGGTATTAAGTGACAGAATGTAGTAATCTATTGACTGACCAACCTCTTGAGCTTCAGGGAAATATGTGCTAGTTTGAATTAGAAAATGTGGTATTTACACAGACTTTATTAAAGTAATTACAACATTGGTATGAATAAACTTTTAGTTGAGGTAAAGTTGAAACCTGCGATGATCCATATCTTCAAAATTCATTTCAATAGGGTTAATTATCTAATGATAAAATGATTGTATTCTTTATTCCTTCACCTGTACAGTAGCTGTCTGATGCTATATGAGCTATTTTTTTTTTGAGCTGTTATGTATTAGCACAAGGAAGGTCAGACTAATAAGCTATACCTTAGTAATAGCAGTAACAGTTTTGTATTCTTCAGTTCAGCAGGATAAAAGGCTTACAGACTTATATACTCATCGATAGTAAAATTTTGCAATGTATAATATTATGCATGAACACAGATAAAAAGCTAAGTATACCATAGTTTTTGAGTGATTTACATGAGTGATAACAAAACTCCCTGGTATTTAACTAGATGATAAGAATTTTTTAATAAAAAAAGCCTTATCATGTTTTATTTTATTTTATGCTTAGTCTTTCCTTTTCCCTGTAAAACTAAATCAGCAGGCAAATATTCTGTGTAAAGAGGCGCTTATCTGTAGGTGTTTTTAGGTAATGATAACACTTTTTTGTATTGTGGGAATACTTTGGGGTACTTACCCTACGCATCACACAAAAACATTTAATTTCATTGTTCTCGTGTGGTTGTACCATGGTAAGGGTCAGAAATAACATATGTTCCATGTCATAGTAGGGAGTACTGTTGGGATTGGCAAAGTTATCTCAGTAGTGTTTTGAGGGAATGAATATATGCATGATTCAGTGTTGCTAAATATTGTAAGAAGTTTATCATATTTGTTGAAGTTATTGGAACTCCGGGTAGGTACCTATTATGTACATGAAATGTACATAAAAAGTAGAATGCTCCTCAAATATGAAGTTATCAAAAATACTAAAGGCAATAAATCAGGAAACCAAAAACTGAACCACTTATTTGTCTCCAGGAAGTATGGCCACTAGGTAAAAGGCACCTTGGAAAAAAACATTTTAAAAATTGGATTTTTATATTAGACCTCTATAACTTAAACTACCAGTCTAGATAACCTAGATGTATTGAATTACAGCTAATTACAGTGTAATATAATCCCAGAGTTGTTTTCTATAGGTCCAACATTCAGCAAATTTATTCTAAGGCATGTTCTTGAGTGAGTCGAAGGGTCTGGGGCCTTTGCTGTGCCTTTGTGGGGGGAAATATAAAAGGTAGATAAAACTGTGTTAATTTTCTGACAAAACGAATGGGTTCTCAATTTTCCTGATGGAATTTTTCATCAGAATTGCTTTATCATCCATGGATATGAAACAGAAATGGATTATTTTGACAAGCAACAAATAACAGAGGAATAAAGGAAGTGGTGCTTGCATAATATTAGTTATTTCATCCAGCAGATGCTGATGAGAGAACAGGAAAGGTGAAAGTGAACTCTGAGAATTTCTAGTACACTTGCTCTAAATGCACAGCATGCCAGCAGAACAGTGTCTGACTTCTCATTTGAGACTCTTTATTTCGAGGAACCAGAAGTTATTCTTTGCATAACAAAGCACAAAAGCAATCGCTTTATTGAATTACATTGGCCCAACAGGACTAATACCAAAGGGAACCTCATCGGTCAACAGACACCTCGCCATTTATCAATAGCAGAAAAGAAAGAGGTGACTGAGAAATTGTCAACAAGGCACATCCGAGGCCTTCAACCCATCATTGCACCTCATAGATACTTTTCTTTAAGAAGAAGAGATGGTAGCACCAAGTTGATGATGTACAATAGAAAAAGCAATGTATTCCTTTAGAAAAACCCCTTTACTCATTACAATGGACATGAGGCTCCAGTTGTTACAGAGAGTTAATTTCGTTTACTACAAACAATTTTAAAGTCAATACTGGCATGTGGAGATAAACTGGAAGAAAACTGCTTTCACAGCAGGATGAGCCATTGGCAGTTTCACCAAATGTTTTTGGCTTGCACAATGCGTATTTGAGAGACTAATGGAAGAGGGTATTGTGTAGCCTGCGCAGTTAAACCTAGATGGTATCCTGGTCCCCACTAAAACTTTGAAATAAGAACTGATAGAAACATTTGCACATGTTCTGCGATAAGTTTAAGGCTGCGAATCTGAAATTGGACCCAAAGAAATGTGAGATGCTTCAAAAAGAGGTAATTTACCTTGCACACATAAGCAGAGTGGGGAAGGGAGGATTTCCAGTATCAGCCAACTCCCTGGACATTAATAGATATGAAGAATTTTCTAAGACTGTGCTTTTATAAACCATTTTCTGGCAAGATAAATTACTCAAAAATATATTTGTAGAATGGAAACATTTTTTTTCCTCTACTCCAATTCTTTGCCCCTTGTGCAGCAGCTTTTTAACTGCCACAATGTATAATGTAGCATTTCAAGGCAAATTTTAACCAGCAATTACATTTTAATTAAATGTCATTAAGTTAATTATTTTTAGGCATTTAAAGGTAAATAGCACTGATTTTTCTTAAGCTACCCTAAAATAACAGTGAAAGGTTTTAACTTTACAAACTGACCTCACTTAGGAAGGTATTACAAAAGAAAGTCTGCATTCCCTAAATAAACTACCATCTCCATTAAAAATTCTTGGTGTTGGCTAAATCTGTATAGCAATTTAAAACTTTTATTTCAAGTACTTGAAGGTAATTATTTTTGTACTTCCTTCTAATAACTCCTTGAATTTAATAATTCTGAGGGACAGTCTACCAGGCAACTGGAAAAACCAGCAATTGCACTAGTCTCATAGTTTAACCACACACAATTTTGGGGAAACATAGTCTTGCAGGCTTTTCCACAAAACTTGGGGGTTAATCTGCAACACTGTCCTCATTAGGAGAACACAAGCATGTCTCTAAGAGGAATTTATATGCTTATGCAGATATGCTGCTCCAGATATTTGTGGATCATTTGGGATGAGACTTGTGAGTGCAGACTCCAGAGCCCCTGAAAGTTTTCTTAGCTTCGTCATGATAGCAAACTGCATCATGGTAGCCTAACATTGAAATATCAGAAAATTATTTTTAAAGTGGCATCTCCTCAAGATATCCATTTGACTAATAAAATTATTAGATCCTGTACCAGCTTAACCAGTGTGGTGAAATGGTAGATATATTTAGTGGCATGATGTACTTGTAGCTGTAAGGTCAATATCAAGGGGATCTTAATCAGATGTCCCGTTCCTTTTGATGACTTCCCAGCGATAAGCTAAAGAAAACAGTAAACAGATTTTATGGATTTTCTGAAATATCAAATAGGAATTTCTGTTTGGACTGTAATAGAGCCCTGATGAAAATCATGTACCTCTTGACAAACTGTGATATGTCTGTGACAGGCTCTGTGACTGCATTATATGATCATCCAGATAGCTTTTCAAAGACCTACTTGTTTATGGTAAACGTCTAGACTGAATATGTTTTAAGAGGGTAACTTGTTCAATATTGATCCCAATACATGGGGTAATACAAAGCAGGTAATGTGGCCACAGAAATAAATTTGTTATTACCTCATCAAATTTTGTCTAGCAGAATGCCATGATTTCCGCATGCTGTCTCATAAAATCAGTGATGGAGGGACTCCGATAGTATTGATTTTTCCGTTTGGCCCAGGTAAGGCAGATTTCACAGAAGCCGTTAACCCAGAGATTCATTAATGGAAGCTTCTTCTCAGATAGTTCAAAGTAAAATGTTTGGGGAGAAAAATTTCTGAAGGGAGCTGAATGAGGGAAGTACTATGGGATTGGTGATGTATTAGTATATAGGCAAAAAAAGTAGTTTGCCAGTATGTTAATAATTTATGGGCAGATGATGTAAAGTTTTTTAAAGTCTTTTTGTCTTGCTTTGAGTTTTTTAGTTGTCACAAATTCAGGATTCATTGGATTCACAGGTTGCAGCTGATATGGGAGATATTACTATTTGGGATTTACTGAACTGGAATGGGTAGGGTTAAGTTCTGCATTTCATTTAAGACTCTGAAGTACTATGATTTAAAATTTCTTTTTGGAATTAAAAACCAGAATAATAGACTTTCTGCCAAAATGAAGTCATATCCAAAGTTACAATAGATTCTAGCTGTCAAGGCTGACTGGAGAATGATTGCATTGGAGAAGAGCGCTCTATGAGAGACAAGTAAAATGATCTACCAGAACAGATAGAGAAAGAATAGGAAAAAAAACGGTGACAGAAGAAGCACTGATAATATAGTGCAAGGAAGCAAGTAGTGCAGACTGCCTGCTGAAAGATTTTGTTCTGTAAACAAATAAAATATATCCTTTTTGCATTCTTTATATTCTGATCAGCTGCTGTGATTTAAACTCAAAGAAAGCAGAAGTTTAATGCTCTTGGCGAATAAAAGAACTATATCAGAAATAACTTGCTCCATATTCACTTTCTCTACCTAAATGAAACAGCATGTAGAAATTTGAATTTTGACTACATCTTTTGGTCAAAAAAGACAGCATAACTGTTTATAGCTTGTCTGTCTTGTTAGGATTCACTCGGGAAGAATTCTAGAGTCAATAACAGAAGATTTTCTAAATTGGGTAAGATCCATTTCATGGCTAAATCAGTTGCAGATAAGAGCTGGATGAGTGTGATAATGTCAGAAAGTTACTGGAAGGTATTTCTGTCAGTAAGAAAGAAATGTGGATAAATTACATTAGTAAGTCTGCCTCTTTGAATTTTTTTTTTAAATACGTGATACTATCCCAAGAGGTTAAGTGCATTATTTTGTCATGGGAAGAGTGATTCATTGTGACTGGTTAAGGCATAGCTGTTACTCACTAGATAAACTATTTTCTTATAAAAAGATTTATTAATAACATTAATAATATTTTTAATGTATTTTGGCATCCTCTGTGCTTATGGAACATTGTGCTATATGGAGATAACACATACTAGATTTTCTTTAACAAATACCTAAGATAACTATATAGACGGTATTAGTGTATGGATGTAAGTCCTGCTAAAATGGAAAGGAAGCATCTCCTTTGAGCTTCCTGTAGGAGCTTTAGATTTCCTTCACAGATTAGCTTTTGATATATAAATGCAGTGAGTGGAAAAAAGATAAATATATGGAGGGAAGCATCAGGGGGCAGTAAGTATGATGCCTATCGTATAAATACAGTTCTTATGTGGTGATTAACAAGAAGGCTGCAATGGAGTTCAAACCAGGATGAATATTTAATGTTATGACAGGTGAGCTAATAAATGTTAAAGAAAATTTCTAAGGCAAGAGAAATCTACATGTCTTTCTGTAGACGCCTAATTCATAATATTTAACCAGCTATACTGATCAAGTTGCTAAACCTTTCAAACAGCTGACATTATCCATGCCAGTTCATCAGTCAAAAAAGTCAAGGTTGTTGCATTTCAACTTGAGCTTTGAAGGGTCAGATATTCTTATGACAAAGGCAACTATCTGCTTCAGGGTAAAAGAAAAAAATCTGATGAAAGCATACTTAAGATAAATCTTGTGATGTTTAGCCTCAGAATGGTTCCCAAATGGATTCCTGAAGTTCTTGCTTAAAAGCACAAGACTTATGTTATACACTGGTATCCTGGTTTTGTTTAAAACAAGACCAATTTTTTTTAGTGAATTTTCCTTTCAGCTAAAATCTTCTAACTGCATTTATCTGAAGTTGGCTGCATGTTTTTCAGACAGTGTTGTCTCCGGAGTTGATAACAGCAGGAATGGTGTGCAGAAGAGGCACAGGTTTATACTTATTGCTGTGGCAGCCAAGGTCATTGATAAATTTTGGACATGCCGTAAGTGGGAGGGTCATACTTGCAGGTAGGGGTGGACAGAACAAGTGACCAAAATTGGCCAGCTAGGTATTCCATGCCATCCATATCACATGCTGTATAAAACTGGGAGATCAGCAAGGTCTCGCTGTCTTTGTCCATGGCCAGAATCTGAAGAGGACCCTGCCTGTCCTGCCTGCGATCCTAGGCCTGGTTCCAGGTCCTGCATCCATGAATCCAGTTCTGTTTTACTGTGAAGTCCATCCTAGGAATTGGTTGCCTGCATTATTTTATTATTAGCAGTAGTATTAAAGCATTTTTAACTTTCCAGCTTGTAAGTCTCTCTCCCTTTTCCTCCTATTCCCTTTCCTTAGTGGGGAGGGCAGGGGTTAACAGAGAGCATCTGCCATGGTTTATTGTTGACGTGCAATAAACAGTGACAGATTTATTGGCACCCAACATGGGGCAAGTGAGCGGGGCTAAGAGGGGCCTCTGGCAATCTGCCTTAACAGCTTACCAGGTAATGCAAGCAAGAGAGCATTGGACTCTGGTTTGAGCAGTTGAGTTCCAATCACGGAATCACAAACTGGTTTGGGCTGCAGGACCTCTGTAGATCCCCAGCCCCAGCCCTGCTAACGCAGGGTCACCAGAGCAGGTCACACAGGGTTGGTCCAGGTGGGTTTGAATGTCTCCAGAGAAGGAGACTCCACACCCGCTTTGGGCAGCCTGGTCCAGGCTCTGGCACCTCCCAGCAAAGAAGTTTCTCATGTTCATAGAATCGTAAAATCATTTCAGTTGGAAGAGACCCTCAGGATCATCAAGTCCAACCATACCCTAACTCTGGCACTAAACCATGTCCCTAAGAACCTTGTCTAAACGCCTTTTAAACCCCTCCAGGGATGGTGACTCCACCACTGCCCTGGGCAGCCTGTTCTAATGCCTTACAACCCTTTCCAGGAATAATTTTTTCCTAATAACTAATTTAAACCTCCCCTGGTGCAACCTGAGGCTATTTCCTCTTGTCCTGTCACTTGCTACTTGGGAGAAGAGACCAACACCCCGCTGGCTCCAAGCTCCTTTCAGGCAGTTCAGAGATCAGAAGGTCTCCCCTCAGCTCCTGTTCTCCAGGCTGAACCCCCCAGGTCCCTCAGCCGCTCCCATCACACTTGTGCTCCAGCCCCTCACCAGCTCCGTTCCCTCCTCTGCACTCTCTCTAGTGCCTCAATGTCTTTCTTATGATGAGAGGCACAGGATTTGAGGTTTGGCCTCCCCAGTGCTGAGTACAGTGGCACAATCACTGCCCTAGTCCTGCTGGCCACACCAGTGCTGGTACCAGCCAGGATGCTGGTGGCCTCTTAGCCACCTGGGCACACTCTGGCTCATGTTCCACCACTATCACCGACACCCCCAGGTCCTTTTCCAGCTGCTCTTCTCCCGAGCCTGCAGCGTTCATGGGGTTGTTGTGACCCAAGTGCAGCACCCGGCACTTGGCCTTGTTGAACCTCAGACAATTGGCCTCAGCCCATTGACCCAGCTGGGCCAGATCCTTCTGTATGGCCATCCCACCCCCCAGCAGATCAACACTCCCACCCAATTTGTTTTTACAGAAACTTTCAGTTTCGCAAACTAGAAATTTGAATTACAAATGTTTAATTGGTTCTGGCTCTGGTCATTTGTTACTATTGTTAACATCAGAAGCGTATTTCAGAAATATGTGGGAACCTGAGGTCTTTAACATTAGCACAGGTCAAAACCATTGAGTTATATCCTTTCAAATAGAGGTTTAAACACGTCATAATCCTTCTGCTGGCAGAATGTTTTGCAATGATTATGAAAAGCATTGAGAAATACATGTTATGTAAGCAGTTACCACTCAAATCTATGGCAATCAATAGTTATCTTTGAAAACAGGTATCTGTACCTTAGCAGGGCTGAGATTCTGTTTTAAGGAACTGATTTCTTCTCAATTTCATCTTATAATGAAAAACAAAGCCAACTTATTTTGGGAGCTATGCAGCTGCTGCTTTATTTTGTATAACTAAACAGAATTCTATTATGTTACATGACTAATATATCTGTTAGAGCAGTTAAGCAGTAATAATTTTTTTAATGTGGCTCTACAGAAGTAGTACAATTTACTTCCGAGTAATATTTAGTAAACAAGCAAATTCCAATTATGTACTGAGTGCATTTTGAATTAAATAAGGAAATACCATAGTTTGTAAACATGCTTGAGACTTTTTTTAATAGCTACGTGTAATTCAGGAAGACATTCAAATATCATTATGCTGAGGAAGACCAGATTTCAGTATCTGTAAGTATTATTATTGTTTGAAATATTATTCAGATACAGTTTGCAGTTTGTTTTTATTAATATTATCTATTACTGTGAACTTGAATTACTTGGAAATTACTGTAACCATGTTTGTGTTTATTTTGAAGGAAATGAAGTATTGAATTGTGATGAACAAAGGTCTCTCTTAGAACAGATGAATAACAAGCAGCCTACTCTGATGGAAACGATCTTCACAGTATTGTCTTACTGCACTTTATCACCCAAATCCCTTGGCATTGCTTTTGAGACCTACATGGAAAAAAAGCAGTTGTGGAATTGCTTATACAATATGACAGGTATTTAATTTATTAATAAGTATTTAAAATCTGATGTTAGACCTTGTCAGTTTTCAGACATGTAGTGCATATTATTTGTACTTTAATAAATCAGATGAAATTATGGAAGTTTACTTGAAAATTATAGTTTAATCGAAGTGTTTTGAGCCATCAGGTCACCATAGGAGCGGTGAAAATTTTGAAGAAATCAGAAGTTACTGAGCGTTGCGGTCGATCAGGATTCTGATTTCCTTAAGTGTCTGTCTCACCAGCAGGCTGACAGAAGATATTTTCTGTACCTCACTTCCAATACAAGTTCTTTGTTTCTGTGAATTACATAGCTGCAGACATTTGCCACTGTTTAAAAGTAAGAAACAATTAAAGGAGAATTGAAAAAGAAAAGGAAGGACTCCTCTTGAGGAAGACATAGTCTGGTGGGCATATAGACTCTGCTGTCAACAGGCTCCTGCTTTTCCATGGAGAGGAAGAGCTGCTCTCACAATTATAGCAACTAGTGCTGTCCCTAAGGAAAATGGTATTGACCCAGAAAAGAGAGGTGAGGTTTAGATGGGTGGTCTTGCAAATGATGGCTAAAATGCAGGAAAACTCAAAAGAAAGGGAGAAAATGGGGGAGTGTAAGAGGGGAGATACCATTACGAATATCACAAAAGCGAAAA
The DNA here is from genome assembly GCF_036013445.1 of Caloenas nicobarica. NCBI lineage: Eukaryota > Metazoa > Chordata > Aves > Columbiformes > Columbidae > Caloenas > Caloenas nicobarica. The sequence continues at coordinate 83,477,603 of NC_088284.1, read as the reverse complement.
TGGTGGTGGTAGAAGTGCTCAGGTATTCCCCAGAAAGTAAGAGGAAGAAAAATACAAAAATATCACAGAGAAGCTTCCAGAAAGGCCACGCAAAGAGGAATAAAACTTAGATCAGCAAAATGTACAGACAAGCAACATCATGAGGAAGGGACCTAACATGTCAAAAGACATCTCTGGTACGTCCTGCAGCAGTCTGCCGGACAACTGCTGCGCCACTGCAATGGAGAAACTGCAATTCTCCGTGGTATTAAGAATGTGGAGAAGATTGATACTTGTTGTAATGTCAATAACTATATTTAGGATGGTCTATTTTCAACATGCAGTCTCTGATAACATGCTATGTCTTTGTTGATGACTATTATTTGTATGCATTTTTGCTGCCAAAATATTATTTTTCCCTTGTTGTTCTCTAGTGTAACGGTTTCGGCATCTAATAAACACAACCTCATCAATACTGTCAAGACAAGGAAGTGTAAAAAACTACGTATATCCGTTCACCTTATTGATGTCCAACAAATAATTAAATGTACTCCATATAGAAAAGAAAACATCAGTCAGCTTAAATTAAATTTTTATAAATACATTGATGGAGAAATGAGGATGAAGGAAATAAATTAATTTGTATTTTTTGTCAGTGCTTTATTAAGATGGTACGAGATGCTATTGTTTTTCTCTTTAATTTGTAACAGACCAACAGGTCTAAGTTACCATGAATCATAATGTTTTTACTTTTCTTTCCCTAAGAATTCTGAAACACTTCTTTCTGAAACAGATTTACACAAATGACTACACTTGCTGAATATTTAATAATTCTTCCTTCTGAAGTTTCCAGTTGTGGTGAGTCGGAGCCAGAGGTCATCAGATGCTTGAAGTTGACTTTGATTAATTCAGTCAAGGGTATTGTGAAGCAGATAGTTTCTTTGATGCATTCATGGGAGGCAACAGAAAACTACGGAACGTACCAGCACAAGCAAGTAGTTCCTGAAAGTTTACTGAAAACGGTTCCAAAGGAATGGAATTACACTCCTCGGGAAATGAAAAGAAAAGAATCTGGGAAGTGTGGGTGAAATTTGTCCAGTTTTGTAAATTTGTCATGAAAGCTTGTTACCCCCTTATTGAGTACATATCAAAAGTGAACAATTGGAGTTCATGAGTGTTGCAGTTTGAGATTTAACAAAACAATTCCCAAATGTCCTGCGGGGTTTTTTTTAAAGCACATACTTAGCATTAGAATTCAATTATTCTTTCTTGAGGCTTATGCCCATGCACACGCAAACAAGCTTTTAAAAATAATCAGTATTGTAGTACTAGTAGTACTGAAAATGTTTCTAGTATCTGGCAGCAATAAGGTGCGATTCAAGGCAGAGTAAAGCACAGTGTGTGTGCTCTTGTCATACTGGCTGTAACCAGTTCTTCTCTTAGTTTTCATCTTTTCAATCAGGACTGTTTAAATTTGGATACACAATGTTGACTGAAATTATAACAACTTATTCACCCCAGCTTTGCCACACAGCAATTTATTTTTTAATAGCTACTGCTTGGTTGTTGAAATAATTCCGGAAGAAAGAGAAATAATATACATAATAGGAGATATTTTGAAGGTGATTAGATGTAAAGTTGATCTGTGGTATATACTTTCATAAATTACTGTGCCTAAAGCCTCCATTATTTGAAAAGGCTAACACCAGGAGACATTTCACCATAAATTTATTGCCACCAAAATCTTACCTGATTATTTTCAATACTACAGCATCACTAGTATATTCTGGCATGAAGTTTTGATTATGCAGATTGTGGGCAAGCCAGGTCATCGATCCATTCTTTCTTTGCATATATTTTGTGTTCAGCATCTTGAGGCACATTTGTGCACTTTCACTGCAGTCTCACTTCAGTATAGAACTTGAGTGGCAACTTTAGGCTATCGCTAAGCCTGAACTGATATGTTGTCTGAGAGGGAAGACTCAGACATAGTGACAAATTAAACTGGTTATCTGACACCTAGAACAGAGCTGGCTTAAAAAAACAAAAACAAAACCAAAAAAACCCAACCAAGCAAACACACAAATTGAGAATACAAATGCAATGAGTCCAGGGCTTTCTTTGTTTGTTTGGGTTTTGTTTTGGTTTAGTTTTTTTCAAATCTTGACTTGACTCTGTGTTGTGGATCACATTTTGGTATATTTTTTTCATTTTAGATGTGTCTTGGTTTTCAAGCAGCATATTTTCTGTACTTACTTCTATAGCTACTTTTATTATCTGGAATGCTTAAAATGCTGTACTTTATGTGAAAGTTGATAAACTGAAGTTTTGTAGGTTTGAACATAGAAGGGGATTGATAGAAAACTAAAGATTATAATTGTATGTAATATCCTGAGATACTTAGTGCAATATTGCACTCCTGAAGTTGAAAAAAATCTTACACTGCCATCTTGAAGACAACTTTTTTACCATCCAGAATACCTGGCTGTTGTCTTTTTCTTTTATTCCATAAAAACTGTGCGCAGCAGGACTAATTGTTAAGAGGGTCGCAGTCTGAATCCAAATTTTCTAGGTTCCCTGTTTTTAATTCATGTTATTGTTTAGATTTTGTGGGATTTATGTGGAGGGAGCACAATAGAATTCAAACTACAGTGTTGAGTACTTAAGCTTTTTCCCAATTTTCAGTACAAAAGAAAGTTAGAAATTATCATACAACATTCAGAAGCATGCTGTGATAGAACTAGAATGTTAATGTTAATCATATCTTCTTTTCTTTCTTTTTTTAAGGCTTCACAAGGCTTGCAGCTCAGGCAGTATCTATTGTAATCAGCAAGTTACCTACAGTGATTGCATGTTTGCCTCCCCCAATTAAGTACTTCTTTTTTCTGGCTGAGAGAAAAATGTCAAGAAACTTTGCTGAATTGAGGAAAGCTGGTCTGCTTGTCTGGAACTTGATTGTAATTATATGTCGGATATTTGAGGATGGAAATACTGCAGAACTTTTAACAGGTGCAACACTTGACAGATGGAGCAAAGAAAAACTCAGTTTAGTTCGTGTGTGCTTGGAAAGTATTATGGGAAAACAGAAAAGTGGTCCTAAGCAAGTGACCCAGAATGTTATACAAAGCATTGAACAGCAAAGACCAAACTGGATTGAAAGCCAGTTGCTGAAGGCAAGAAAATTGAGCACAGACTGGTAAGAACATAGTATTTTTCAAACGCTGCTTTTGTTCTTTATTTTACTGGATTATTGGCATGTTTATGGCTATTGTTCAATTTTAACAATAACAGATGAACAATGATCTTATATGAAATGTATTAGTTCTTAATATTGGTGGCTTTATAGCATGTTTTTGCAACTTAATTGCATTGTTGAAACTAAACCATGGTTCTTTCATCAGAACAGTGTCTTCATACTACTTAGAGATTTCATATTTGTGGACAATTTAGTTGGTGTATCCTTCAGAATTTGAACAGGTACACTGACTAGAAGGCACCACAGTATATTTATAAATTAATTTTGCTGTGCTGACTAAATGAAGAGGGACTATGAAAAGCTTTCAGTGTTCATCTGTGATTAAAAAGTAAGCATAGTTCATTTTAAATCACAGCAAACCCAGAGGGCAAGTAGGATATATCAAAACAAGACAAGGAGAGTACCCTGCTGTGCCTTTCTCAGGAAATATCAACCTTCCCTGCAGATCTGACATTAAAGTCCAATTGGTTTAAATCCTTGTAATGATTTTTCAAGGAGTTTTGTACATGTCAGTCTGTCTGTCGTCCAGTCTGTTTTACTGGTGAAGTCGTGTACCATTCAGTAAAAATACTATTAATTAACTTTCCAATGTTGAATTTATTTGAGTTACATGGCTTACTGAATTTAATTGTTGACTACTGAAAGTGATATTGCTTTTTTCTAATGAATATTCTTGAAGATTGTGGTCGTTGCTATCCTGACAGTAATTGCCCATATAAACAAAGGATATAGCAGTTGTATGTTGGAATTACTGATATAGTGAACAGACGTTCATGCAGTGTTTCAAGGGACAGTACCTGTTTCTACGAGTAGTCAGTTAATGTGAGTAGTGCTAAGCAGTAGTAGTGTCACACAAATGCTCATTGACATTGACCTTTGTAATCTTTAAATTTCCATTTAATACTAATTTACAAGCTTTAATCCAGTGATTAAAAGATTGAAGCCAGATGCCAGTGACTGAAGGAGTCATTGAATAAAAAACCTGTAATGATAATGTGTAAATTGATACTTAAACAGAATGGTTCCATAATACAATTTCTCATGTCACTGAGAGAATAGATATTGCTTGAATAATACTAATGCAGGGTAAGACAATACTGTGGATAATCTCCAGAAACTAAAACTTTAGTATTGACACTTCTTCTGAAGCTGAAAATTTTAAATTTGTATACTCTATTTTCTTTTCTAACATACTGCAAAAATGCTGTATTACCCATCAGGTGTCAGACTGTGGGAAATGACGATGGAAAAGTGTTTTCTGTATGTGTACAGCATCAACCAAAATGAGAACTAGTTTGTGACCAGGACTCCTAATTTTAAGCTTTAGAAACTGAGGAATGCATTGTCTGCTCTCCAAGTGAGCAGTTGTACAATGCAGTTATGAAACTAAGTCCTCTGACTTGGTGGGATTTCTGCAATAAAAGTCTAGCATAGATGTTATTTTTCCATTTTATAGTGAAAAATAATGAGTAAATGGTAAAAAAAGATCTAGTTAATAAATAGCTGAGATATGTAATATAAAGATAAATATTGTTATAAACGCGAATTATAAAACTAATAGATTAAATCTCAGATATCAGTCAAACTAAGTAATGATCACATAATCATTAAACAAAAAGCAGCTCTTTCAAGAGGAGACTTGTGATGTCTGCATGATTTATTTGAAATAGGAATGTTTACATTTGAAAATCTAAGTTAGCGTAAAATTATGTTCTGTTTAACATTTTCATAATTAAAGAATTTTGTGGGTAAATGTATGAATGTGCATTTATATATATATATATGTATATATATATCTACACACACCAAATGTTTATGTACTTTTAATAGATACAGCTTACTCTCTAAGTAAAAACCATAAATTTATTTGGGATTCACCTACGCAGCTGTGAAAACATCTTTAGAGTACACTGGATTTTTATAAGCTAATGTCTTGCTTGATTTTGTGTTATTGTTATCAGGACTGCTAGCTACATAAACAATCTAAATGTTATGTAAGTTCTTCCACCGTGGCGTACACATTTAACTTAGTTTTTTGCAAAATTAAAAAATATAGAGAATCTTCAGTGAAAGCCTCAGGGAGTGGCAGTTGTATGCATTGCCTGTCTTGTGTGCTGCCTGGAAGCATTACTATTCATTAAAATAACCTTCACTTTATAGTAGCACCAAAGCTGTAAACAGTCACGTTGGATTCTGAAGAACACGCGTCCCGAGAAGAAAAGAAACGCCTGCCTTTGCGAAGTAATTTGCTGAGCTGAAGATTATTGTTTCCCATCATGGTGACCCTGCCGTGGCTGGCTGGGTGCATACGCAGATGAAGATGAATGCAGTTATTCCTTGGCTGAGGTCTGCCTCTTTCAGGGCACATTCTTCCTAATGACATGATTGATAGGCAGTCCCAAATCCGGAGAGGAACTCATTAATCATTGCGCCGACTGAATCCAATCATCTGCTTCACCTGCGCAGTGACGGACATGGAAGGAGACAATTTGGGCGCTGACACTGATACACTCCTTTGTCAGAGGTCCTCAACTTCTACAATGTCAGCTGCTCAGAAGTTTGACAAGAAGTTGAGGCTGCGTCCATACGTGTCATTGAAAGATTGGCCTTAAGCGTGCTTTAATTTTAGAGATCAATTCCTTTGAAGCTTTTCTGTAAAATACACCATAATAACAGAGTATCACTTACTTCCATTCAGCAAAGAACAAAATTACAGTTTATATTTCGAAACTATTTGCTCTGCAGGACATTCTGAAGCTGCATGTGGAAGCAATATCAGCTTTAATGTCCAGCAGCTGTGTAGCGTTTAAGTGAGCTCGCAGGTCAAACAGCAACTTTCAGCAGAACTAACTTTGTAATCATGGCACATGCTCAACAGTAAACTGCAGCTTACAGCTGACCGTACCAAAGTATTTGTGGCGTTTTTTTGTTGTTGTTTGTAATTCTAAAGTAATAAAATACTTGGGTTTTTTAAAAGTCAGAATGCTTCTTTGGTAGATTTTAAACTAAGCCAAAAATGACTACAGAAGGGGTAATATATTCTGTTGGTCTTTCAAGTTCTTGACACATCTGTGTCAAGGTGTCAACATACATGCATGCTGCAGCTCTAATATATGAGGAAAAGAATCAGTTTCAATATTTTTTTTTCTTTACCACTTTGTCAATGTGCAATACTAAGCAAGTATAGAGCTGGTAACTTACATTTGTATGCAGAGAGAGCAATCTAACAGTGGTCACAGTTTTGAATGCACATTTTTCAAGTCTTTTGAGCTTGTGACCTTCAGATTTTTCAGTAGCAGCTTCACACAAATACTTTTAAGAAGAAAAACAAGGAACAGTACAGGGCAAAAAGTGCAACAAGTGGGAAATAGGTACATTTGAAATGGTTACCACCATACCAGTGGGAAGAAAAAGACTTCAATTTAAAACTTCTAACCTATACTTAGAGTAATGGCTACCTTTCTGACATGTTAATTAGGCTTTAATATGTGCAGCGACAGGCAAAGAAAAATGTACAAAAGATCAAATTCAAATGCCATTTCTAGTAGCAAAGATACTTCTCTAGTGGAAAAGAAATAAAAAATATTTGCTCCTTGCATGTCCTTAGAGTGAAGAATTTTTCATATTTTCCTCTTTCATTAAAACGTGTATAGTAAAAAAGTTATTTAGCATTTAGTATGCATTTGTATAAAGCTTCGGACATGTATGTTCAGCAACATTTGTTTTGTTCAAGCAAAGTGTTTATAGGGGTTTTTAACATGTATTTTTAGCTGACTGTGCATCAATACTCTGATTTTCAGAAAATCAACTTCAGAATATCTATGTCTTTTCTGTTTTCCAGTGCCTCAATCACAGTGGAAGGTGCAACGCTAGAGGAAGGAGGTATTGCACTTGGATTCACTGAGCAGAAAATAAACATGATGGTCCTGGATATCTGCCACAAACCAGGTGGCAGCGAGTACCTGAGGCAAATTTATCACATCATCCGGCTCAATGAGGTAGGGAAACGGCCTTTTTACCGAGCAATTAGGTGTGTACTGGCCTGAGGCAGCGTCTGCTGGCAGCTAAGGGTTAGTCAAGGAGGTGATAATGCTTCTTAAAGTCAATATGAAATCCTATATTGTATTGTAATAGAATCCATTCACTTTAGGCTTTTCTGCATTTGTACAGAAAAGACTACTTTATGGGAAACTATGTAGATTTTATTTATGTACTTAAACAGTAGTATGGCTCATAAACTTCCTTCAGATTCATATTGTAGAGCATAGATACATTTTTAGGAGTTTGAACACAGTTAAAAAAAAAATATATATATAAATAAATCAGCAGGGTTATTGAAAAATCGTCTGTTACAAGAGGTAAAATTAAATGCAGTAAATCAATTCCTCTGATTTAAAAAACAAAATAAAACAAAAACCCCTTTGTCTGTACTGAGGAAATAAATGCATCCACATGAAAACCCTACTTAATATAGATAACTCTGTTAAAGTGCTTTCGAAATTACAGTAACCAAATTCAGATTTGTTTGCTGCACATGGAATTTGGGCAATGTGAAAGAATTATCTCATTATTTCTAAGGCTGTACGAAATTGCCCCAAGTTATCAAAAGCATTCTGATTTTATACACTGAAATAAACACAGATTTGCTAAAATTGTATGATAACACAGATCTACACAGCTTAATTAAGAAAGTTCTCTTTATTAGCTTTAATTACTAAATTACTATTCCATGCAGTGATCTTAACAGCACCTGTTTATTCATTCAAGTGTACGGAGGTGTTTATAATGAAATGCAAAATAAGGCAAATATACACACAGGCCAAGATTTTTCTTTTGAAACAAATTGATAGCAGAAAATTAATCAGGCAGCTATGTCTGTATGAAGGCAATAGAGAGCAGCTCGGTACTGGCACTGTGCTTCTGAAAATCAACTGTTTAGTTCCTAAGTACAGGCTTAAAAGCAACCTTTATGCATCTACATTTGGAAGCTTTAGAAGCAATGTACGCAGGGATGGCAACCTAATATTAATACAATACAGAATCTTTTCAAGTTTCATCTCAAACAATTAAATGATTCAGGAACTGAAGTGAAAATTATTACTGTAATACAGTTCAAACAAAACCTTTTCACCCGGAGCACATTCAGTATTACTCTAAGTATAATGGAGTGAGGGAAGGATGATGAGCAAGGCCTCCAAAAATAGCATAAAATCCAGTAGTTAGGGCAGTCACCGAGGGGACAGGATACGCAGGCTCAAGTCTTTATTCTGCCTGGTTTAGACCAGGGAATTGAATCTGCATCTCCCACATCTCACCGAACTCCCCAAGCCACTGCACCATTATCTACCAGCATGGAACTCTGTCCTTTTTCCCTGCTGGAATTGTTTCGCCTTGTAGACATTGCTGTAAAAATCCATTCTGTAGTTTCTAGGGTCAGAAATAGAATAATACTCTAGCTGAAGGGGTGGGATGCTCACATCAGGTTCTGGAGACCCTGATCCATGATTCAACTCCTATGAGCATTTGGTTATTTATACAAAGTGGAGCAGCTCCAACAGGAGGTAAGAGGCTGAGAAAATTATGTGGAAGAGGGGCTTTAGCCTGGCTTTCCACATCCCAGGTGTCTCTCCTTGAATTTCTGTAGCTAGTAAGAGCTTTGTTAAATATAGAACATCCCTCAGCGGGAAAAACTGTCTTGTTTTTAAAAAAAATAAAAAAGAAAAAAAAAATCCTGACCAGTTTGACTCACAGAGGGACTTAACCGTGTTACTTCAAATTGCCTTTGAAACCATTAGAAAACATCTTAATGCTTAGCATGGTGTTATGATAATGCATTTTTCAATATTATTTTTCATAATTTCAATTGTGTTTAACATGCCTGACTACCAAGAAATATACTTGATTATCTGTTCAAAGGTCCATCCTTTTGTTTGGAGACTCCTTGGACTATCAAGGGATCATGTTCTTAAAATTAGTTTGGAGATCTTTATGCTACACTACTTCATAATTGCATGTGACTAGAGAACAAAATGATGAGACAGAAAATTGTTGTTCTCACTAATTTTCCTTGGAAAAGCAGGGGGAAAGGGATATAGATTCCTGGAAGCTGTATTTGGAAATAGAGCTATGATGTTATGAAGATCTATACTAGGTACTGTACAACTCATAACAGCCTACAGTCCTTCACATACTTATCAAAAAGAATAATCATTTTTAAAACCATTTTTGACTAATGGCTACCAAAGAGAAACCAACACTCCTGCGCTGTCAGGGCTCAATAGTATTTTGTCTGCTTGGTTTCCTGCCCAGTCGTTGGTAGTGAGGATATAGCTCACATGTTTACAAACGTGATTTCGTTTCTATTTTCGCATTTTTGAAACGTGACTTTTTCAGGCTCTACAAGACTATAATAAAGAGCTCATTTACTTTTGTTGAATAAGTCTCTTTGTCAAAACATAAATCCACAGTATTCTAAAGACAGGGAAATGCCCATGCTGGGAGGTGAGCTCTATCCCGCTCAAAATGTTCAAACCTTGGCAAGCATGGACAGTGATTTCCAATATCCCTACTGAGAAACCAACAGAATCTGCTTCTGCTGGCGCTGACACCTGGAGTTCTGGGTTGCCGTCTACAGATTTTGTGAAAATGTTTGCGTAGGAGGCAGTGCATTTATGAAAAAATGGTAAATTTATAGAAATAGCCTTTTAATACCCCCCTTCACCATGACTTTAAAATCTTTATCATGGCATGAAGTCGTGAATTAATGGGAAGAAAAAAAAAACCTCAGATGTTTTCATAGGCTGAGAAAGTACAGGTAAGAGATTTAGGGTGTGTTTTCACAGCTGGATTATTCCATCATCTTAAAGCAAAAGAAGTCTGACTTTTTTTTTTACATACACTTAGATGATTTTGTGATTGTCTCAAGCAGTTTTGACAATTAGCTAAACCAGCAGAAAGAGGCAGTCCAGCTCTTTCTCTTGCCCCTGTGCTTTCCCACTCCTAGGCCCCTGCTTTGCACTGGTACAGAAATCGTGTAGCTTGTTTATGTGGCTTTTTTATCTGGCTGAAACCTTTCTTTTTTCTGGCTGATTTCACAACATATGCTAGTGCCAACACAAGGGAGAAACAGCTACAGTCTGTGTGGATTGGGAGGAAACTCCTGCCTTGGAGGCCAGAACACAGTTGGATCAGTTTAAACCAATTACGAAATTATTCTTTTAGAAAGACCCAGGGAGGAGCACAGGGTGCCAGGGCAGGTCATTAATATGTTCCCTCATTTTTATCATCTCGGTGGTATTGTAACGTGAGAGGAGCATCTTAATGAAGACTCACCTTGAGTACTTGCTCAATGTTATGGCAATCCTATCATTATAGACTTCATTTTAATAACAATAAACTGTTTAATCACAGTAGTCCTTCCAGCAAATAGATCTGTAAGTGTTTCATTATCTAGCTCTGCATAAAATGGTTCTCTTTAATCAAAGCACCTTATTGGCATGCAAGGATGATTTATTTACATAGTAGTTTAAGAAGTGAAAACAGAAAAGATTGTGGCCAAAATAATAATGCGTCTGTTACAGTATAGTTTCTAAAATTGCCATGTAAATCATAAATGACTTCTAGTCTTTGAATGCTTAAACAATTAAGAGCTTTGAAGAGTTGAAAAGTATTTATTTCCTGTGCTTAAACAACTGTTTTGAACATGTTCATCAAACAATTAATTTATAGTCATGTGCTAACTACTTAATGCTGTCCAGAAAGTAACTTTAAATATTTACGTATCCCTTATCATGTGAAATAAATCATATAATAGCCATCATACATCAGAACAGCTCATAGAAAACATTTGTTTTTCACTTCCACTTATGTCTAACATATATATTTTAAATGATAACTGATACATATAATTTCATGACAATTTCAAAACAATAGCTCACATTGTTCTGATTTGCTTTGGATGTATGGATGTTCAGGGAGTTCATTTATTGTTTGTTGTAAAATGGTGTTACTCTTAGGTTTTATAGGAGATTACTTATTTTCTCCTATAATATAAAGAACTTCTGTCAAGCACACTTTGAAGGTATGCTTGAAATTTAGGCAAATTTCACTTAGAAAGCTAGGTGGCATATACTTTTTTTGTGGTTGTTTTTTCTTCAAAAAGGAATATTTGAAAGACCAGCTGTCTTGTGAAAATTCTTCTGAGGATGGTGCTACCTCCAGCCAGTGCCTGCCTTTGACACTGAAGGGCAGAGAAGAGCAGCCCGTCTTCAACCCTTTCCAGGTGTACAGACAGTCCTGTGAAAAAGTGTTCAATCAGGTTTGTGGAAATCTAAAACCTTGGTTATACAGCATCATTTTTACTTGTCGATCTTATTATGATCATGACAATGACAGAGACTGAAATTATGAAAACGGAATTAATTACGTGTGTTCACATTTGATGAAGTGCAGAGGAATATTATTACTCAGGAATCTAATGAGGGCACCCTCTACAATAGCATGATGTTCGAAAAGCCATTACTGTCCTTTTCTTTATCAGAAGTGTTGTATGTAAGAGCAATTTGCATTTACTTAGACCTTCTGTGTTAGTTCAGCATGGCGAAGGAAAGACCATTAGTAGCAAAGACATTTATTACATCTATGTAATGGTATATAGGGCTAGTCTTAGTCCTTTGAAAAATCAGGGCAAAACTCCAAGTGCACATTTAGAATCTTCTTGATGAGTCTTTCACAGAAAAGTTGAACGGTAAAGGATGCTTTGAAAATAGACATTTAACAGAACAGTGACAATAAGCAGGGGAAAAAAAAAAACACAAACCAAACCCAAACCAAACCAAAAGCAAACAAAAAAAGACGCCTAAAGTATCCAATTCTATGGTTTTCATTAAGCCATGTTAGCAATACGTGAAGGATTGTAATTTAGTTACAGAAATTAGTTTTCTGGTAATGTAACAGTTAAAGAAAATAGATCAAATTGCCTAAATCTTAGCCAGAACACCACATGACCAATTAATTACACAAAATGATATGTAGTTTCTGACGGCACTTGGACACTTAATCTTCAACCATAGTTTCTCAAGTCTTCCTAATCCATCATCTACAGTTTTGATTCTACACCTCAATTTCAAATATTTAAAAAGAAATTGTATTACAGTGTCATGAAATTCACTTTACAGACTTGTGGTAGAAAGATGTCCTTTTTTCAGTACAACTCTTCTTTTAAATAGTATAATCTTTCCCAGTTTTGAGCATTTTGGACTATTTAACTAGGTGTATTGCTGTAAAATATATCTGCTGTGGCTTTTGTTTGGTTCCTTGGGTTTTTGGTTGGTTGGTTTTGTTGGTTTGGTTTGGTTTGCTGTCATTTTTCTTTTCCTTACTTGTTTAAGGAATAGTTAATCATTATTATGTTGCAGATACAAATCCTGAAAAAGGAGTTTAATACCAATTTCACAAGGCTTCTCACTCCAGAGTAACGTGCTTTAACAGCGTCTTTTTTCTCTTCCACTAGTGTCTTTACGTATATCTCAAATTTGCAGAATTTGAGGGGCTGCGGAATCGCTTACTCCAATTTGAAATGCTGAGTTTACCATGCCTCAATTCTCAATTCGTTAATAGTATGGTAGAATAAGACCTTCAGGTAGTGATAACTCAGGGCAGAACTCTTCTGCTACATGACAGGTTTGCAGTGCTCTATTAATCAACAGAAGACAAGGGATAGTTCATATTAAATTGCTTTGGATTTTGTAAACTTTTGGCATAATGTCTACCTGAGCATGGAAAAGTATCTTTAAATTAAAAGAAAAAAAGAGTAGATCATGGACCGTAAAGTATGGTGTGCCAACCCTGTTGTTGACAATGACAGACTTATTTCCCGAGTTTAATAATATTATTAAATAACTTAGTTCCCTTTACTATAAAATTGCACATTTATTTAGTGATGTGGGACTGTCTTTTTATAAAATAATGGTCAGTATAGCTCAGTGTCTGGTTTTCTGAGAAGACTATTAGCAGTACCTGTAGAAGATCCTACAGCACTCGTAAGGAACAATTATTCTTCTCTAAGGATATATTTCTTCTTAAATTCATTTCTTACTCATTGGCAACTGCCCTAAAGCTTAGGCATTTATAATACATGATGAATTTCTTGATTTTCTTTAAATCTGTTGTAACTAGATGTGTTTCTAATACATCAGCTAACCTTTTATCCTTTTATAAATTCTAAGTCCCAACAAGCTGCTGTTTTCACAACATATTTTGTCAATGAGTTAATCATGTATTGCTTTTTAAAACTTTTCTCTGAAAAGGGCCAGTTGGAATAGTCATGGCAATACTGCTTGTGGGTCCAGAGAGCTGGTTCAGCTCTAAACGAAGAATGTTTGTGTTACACTGTGCTATACAACGTATTACTACAATATATAATAATATAATATATAAGAACTTGTCTACACTGTGCAGTGGACACACTCTTAGCTTCCTCAGTAGAGGATTTCTTAAAATAAATTATTTCAAAAGTATTCCAAAAGATGATTTGTAGTAAGCATCCATGTATTCTTTGGTGGCATATGTAAAAATTGCAGTACATCAAAGTGGTTAACTTTTCTCTTCTAGTTTTGCTAATTTGTCTCTTGTGTCAAATTTAGCAAGATACTTAATCGTAATTTCTACAAATTTTACTCCTCCTGAAACGAAGGCCACTGAACCACTGTTTTGAAATCAGCTGTAGCATTTTTATTAATGATATGTAAGTTTCTTACCTTCCAACCCTCTATTTCAGTAGCTCATTCTAGGAAGTGTGTCAATTCTGTTAACGATTCAGCCCCTTCATTCTTAGATTCCTGTAAAAATCTTGAATAATCACCATCTGGTCCTGGTAACTTGTTGCTCTTGATTTTATCAATTTGTCCTGACACCTCAATCTCTGCCAGTGCTGCTGCTCCTCCATTGTCTAGTAAGATTAAGTCTAGGCTATGCAACTCCTCAACAGTATCACTGAAGAAAAATGCTACAAATAAATAATATTCCTTTCCTGAAGTGACTTTTTTTCAAACTGGTCGGTTTGGTGGACGGAATTTTTATCTAGTATACTTATAAATTTTCCTATTTTTTTTTACTGTTGCTGCTGGCTCTTTACCTTCTCTGTTTTATCCCTCTTGATTTTAAAAGTACTTCTTCCATATCTATTTGTCTTTTTTTACTTCAGATAGAACAGTTGCCTGTTTTCTCCCCTGTGTTCTTCTACTCCCACTGTTCTCTCAGTTGAATCTTCTTCCCTTATTTTTTGTTTATCAGATGTTCACTGTTATTTCTTCGTTCACTTTCCACTTTCACACCATATTATTATTTCTTTAGCTACCCTTGTCTACCTTTCTTAATCTTCATTTCACCTTTTGTAAGAAGAAGATGAACTGCAAGATATACGTCCCTCTTCTTATTTAGGTTTATATCCATTGTTTTGTCTTGCTTAATTTTTTTTGTTAAACTACTCAATGCTATTTTACTGTTAAAACAATAATTTTTGAATTATTTCCTCTCAAGGATGTTGAGTTGTAGTCACTACTTGACCATTACTGACAATGAAAATCAGTATTATGCAACAGGAGTTACTGTTTTGTAGAATGTTTTGTGTAGTCTTTCGTCTGCCCACTATTATTGTAGATTGCTTTTATTTATTAAATAAGCAATATGGAGTTATGTTTGTTCATACTGTCTAGACTTATTGCTGTTTATAATAACCATCTGGTGACAGGAGTGCCTTACAAAACAATAGACAAATAGAACATCACTCTAATTATAATACAGGTTAAACCTTGAATTCCAGCTATACCAAGTTTTTAATGATGAACTTTTTGCTGACAGCAGAAAATGTGAATTGGTGTTACATAAAAAGTTGCCAATTATTTTGCTTTTCAAACAAAGAGTCAAGCTCTGAGACAAAGTGGTTGGGCAGAATGCCATTAACAGTTGGAAGAATAACGGTTCAAAAAATTGATTTATCTTTTTATAAATAATGGCTATGTCCCCAAATGGATTTATAAATTAATTGCTGTCTTATTGGAATAAAAAACATCTTCTGTGGACATGATTGATATCATCTGTCTAAGTCCTTGTTCTAGACCCCCCTCCTTCTTGGTTAGTATATCACAGCTGGAGCTTTAATTTACTGATCATATTAACACTGATTAATAACTAACAATAGCTTCTTGCCATGTATCAACAGTCAACCATTACTGAATGGAACTGGGATTGGTCAAACTTGCTGCCAGGTTATTTGGGACTGAATCAGATGACCTTCAGAGTGCTGCTGGGACACAGGTAATGGGATTTTGGCAAATAATTGCACTTCCCTGTTGTCTTTTTCACTTTATAGTAGTTAATACACAAAGATTTTACAGGTGAAATTTGTAAAATAAATTACACATTTATTTTTAAATATTCAATATATAAATACTTGTTGTCTTGCGTATTTGATCCATACAAAGGTGGTTTTCAGTTCCTGTTTTGAAGAACCTAATAATATCTTTTTCTTTCTGAGACATGAATATGAGTTGATATTGCCCTTAAATTGTGCTTTAAAAATAAATGGTAACTTTTGGAAACCTATACTGCTCAGGGAGATTTCTGCTGCATAGCATAGAACTTAGGGGATGTATACTCAAGTTGCAATGAATCTGAAATTTAACTGGGGGCATGACAAGTGTAAAAAAAGAAAGTGTTCCCTTAATAGTTTTTAATGAATGGAACTTATTTTAATATTGTAACAGTTTTTTCCTTGTAAAATTTAAGTGCTTAATTCATAAGCAGATATATTTAATGCAGAATTGATAGCAATTTGTTAAATTCAGAAAATTGTAGGTGCAAAAAATGGGTATTTTTCTAAAATATCTACTACTTACATCCTTGTGAAAACTGGAGAACTTACATGTTGTAAACTAAGAAGTTTAGCATTCCCTTCTTAATGCTGAATCCTTGTGATGATATCTAATGTGGTCATATCTCTCATCTTTTAAACTGAAGTGTTTCTCTGTTTAGAAACTAGAGTGACAATTTCGAAAGTCTGTGAATTCAAAATGTCAAAAATGTTTCTATGTTTTTTGCGCCATTTTCTCAATGGATCGCTGGCAGTTAGTGTTAAACATTTAATTCTTCATTTCATATGTCAAATATTTGTACAGTCTATTTCCAGTCTTCTTTCATAATTTTGCTGTGATTAATTCTTTTCCCACCTAAATTATAATATTCCAAAATTCTGATGCAGTTGCACGAAAAATTATGCTGGTGAAAATGTGCCACTCCATTCTCCTCTTGATGTCATCTGTTACCCACAACCAGACAGAATATGGAACTTCATGGACTTTTTGGTCTGTACCAGTAGTGTCATTTTTATGTTAAATGGCAGAGACAATTCAGTACTAATTATTTTTTCTTTGATAGTTCTTCTGCTGATTGCTAACAGTTGTCCTTCATTAAAAATGAAGCAGTTTGCCCTTTTAAAAGATATTCTAATAGCAAGTCTCAGACTCAAGCTGGTTCTTGAACTTCCCTTCATGTTGATGTCATCAGTATGAGCCAAAGGGAGCAGAGAGGACTGCTGTGATTTGCAGAGGGTACATTTTCTGTGGACATTTCATCTTCTCTGATATCTTAAAACACGTTTCATTTTTCTTTTGATCTCTTTATAGAGTTTAGAAAGAAGTCATGTATGTGTCTTCTCTGCCCTTCGCTGTATTTCACGCCTTTGTCATATCGTCTATTGTTGCATCTTCTTTTTATATATATTTAATAAGTGCTGTAATTGTTGTCATCCTTCCTAATTTGAAAATGTCTCCATTCATTGCCCTTCTACATGATATGGAAATTCTCATCTAGAAGTGACATTATGCAAGCCATTAATGATTAGCTCATGGATTTATTATTCAAACCACTCCGCTTTACAGACCAACAGATCATTTAAACCCACTGTGATCATTAAGTAGAATGGCTAATCTAATACCTGCCGTAGCGACCAGCATCTCCAACGTAGCTTGTCTTCACAAGACTTAGTTTTTAGCTTAGCTAAAATATGTTTTATCACGTTTTCCAGCTGTCTGGGGCAATTCTGGCTGGCCTCGTGGCTACTCAAGTAAGCTTTGCAATGACTCCGGTGAGCCTGATCTTTAGCCAATTCTTCACACTCCTTCCAAAAACTGTGTAAATTTCAGCCTTACCTTGTGCTCAGGAGTTACGGTTCAAGCTGAATGGGTGTGTGATTGTTTGGAGCCCCTGTTTATGATGGACCCATTCTGTTCCTACAATTTGTCCCCCGAGGTGAGTTAATCCAAACTAAGGACAGTACTTGAACCCTCGGTTTATAAAGTTGAGTGGTATAATACTTCAATTACTCCCTTTAACACACGCTGAATCTTTCCTCATCAGTTTCTTCTGTGCAGACAAAAATACTTTTACTTATGCACAGTGATATCGGGGTCTTTTTCCTTTTTTTTTTACATTTAAAGAGAAATACTGTCTGTTGCATATGAAGTAAAATAAGTATGCTCTGCTCTCTCTTTGGTGGGAAAAAAAAAAAAATAAAAATGCTTAAGGGACTCATTTACAAGGGAAATGCTCCCCTAACCTAGTTAGTGAGTGAGTTAGGTGGGAGGGGGTTAAGGGAGCGTTGTCCCAGAGCCAGCAAGTAGTAGGCAAATTAATTGGTTGGTGGTTAGGGGAAAGTAAAAGGCTTTTAGAACTGGTTAAAAAGGGAATGAATTGTTGGGTGCTACTCATTGCTGGCCGCTGTAATCCATGCATTCCTATGATCCTCAAAGTAAAAGTGTTTATGAGGTTTTTCAAATGAAAGATGTGGATGGTTAGTGATATTATTTTATTTCAAGGTTTTCAAATACACAACGCTATCAGGAAAAGGTTGTCAAAGTTGAGCAATAAGCAGTAACATAGAATACGTGATGTTCATCCCTATTTACATTTCATATCTTTAGAAACGGTAAAGTTTTCCTTACAGGAAGAAAGGGGATATATAGATGAATTCCTTTTCTTTCTAATTTTACTTCTCAGTCTTTTTTTTTTTCGTATGTATAGTTTGAGCTGCAAGAGTAAAAGTTAAAACATACTTTTCAGTTATACTCAAAATAGTATCTTTTAATAACAAGCCCATTAACTTTCAGCTAACTTATAGTACTTGATTTACCCAAGTTTTAAAAAATGTCCTGCATACTTACACTGATGCTGCTTTTTTGAATCTTGGCACTCATTTATACATCCTTAGATCTTTCTGTAGCAAATGGGAATTCCCTACCTCTAATACATATATTAAGACAAGAAGACCATGTGCTTTTAGTTATTGCTTAATTCACGTATATCTCAACTTTTAATCACTGTCATGCTCATAAACCTCAAACATCCCCCCATTCCTTCTCCCTTCTCTAGCTTTTACTGCTGTGCACAACCTTTGTATGGCATGGAGTGTCCCTCTGGTCATTGTGGGCCAGCTGTCCCAGTTGTGTCCCCCCCAGGGAAGAAGAAAAGGCCGTGTTGCTGTGCAAACCCTGCTCAGCTGTAGCCAAGAAGCTGGTGTGTTGTCAACACAGAGGCACAAACCCAAAGCACGGTGCCCTGCAGTCACCCTTCTTGTTCATGTATGCTCCTTTATAATGATATGTAAGTTAAATACTTTCCAATCATTTGTTTTCAGAGAAGTATCTTGGCAACTTGTACATAGTTAAAATATATTAATATTTTGCCGGTTCTGAGATGTGACCTTCCTCGTGCAGTTCTACAGGACTTTCAGGTGCACCGAATACATTACTGTAGAGAATAACTACATTCCACTCACTATAATTACGAGAAACAACTGAGACACTTTTGTAACACTTGAAGCCATTCTCCAATATTGTAGTAATTTGCTTTTCTGAGCAGGAGCAGCTACAGGGATGGACAGAGAAGAGCTCATGACTGGCAATGCCAATGACAGTCATGTACAAGATCTTGAGAAAAGGAAGCACAACAACTTAATAACAGAGAGGAGTATGTCAGTTTACCATAAATGCATCAAAAGAGAAACAGGACCAAGTGAGAAAAATTAGACAGATGAAAACCAATATTTGTTCAAGTGGATAAGAAATGTCATTAAAAACATCTAGACTGGAAATTAGAAGATGATTTTTAACGGATAAACCAGTGTCGCTCAAGAAGAGTTTTCTAGGAAGCATTTGCACGGTGATATGAGCTTAAGTAGTTTTTAGTTGAAACAGGAAAGATCAAGTGATTCACTTCCAGTCATGTGTTCCTTTGGTAAATATTATCAACTGCCCAGCAACTTCCTCAAAATTAGTAGAAAACTTGGAACTATTTGTATATTTGCTTTAAGGAAACTAGACAAAATTAGTACATTTGTTTTCTACTAAAACTGAATTAAATATGTAGGCTTTCTAGTAATGCTTGCTGCAAAATATTCACAGACTCTCATGTTCTTTGGACTCCAGAATTTTTCTTAACATATTCCAGACTGTTTTCTGTTTAATAAACTACTGGGCCATTTGCAAGTGAAACTGTCTTTCAGGACAGTAAAGGCTGTCCTTGGCTGCAGGGTGCCACCCTAAGATTAAGAACTCTTTACACCTGGTGTTTCTCTTTTCTGAAATCCTTTTGACTGGATTGAGTGTGGACTGTCGACTTGCCTTTTGCAAATAGATTTGTTAGTATAGTTGTGGCATTTGTTCCCCATACTAGAGCTAGGTGATAAAATTATATGTTTTGCCTTGATTAAACTTGATAAAACTGAAATTAAGTCAAAAATTCTTGTTAGAATTTCGAATGATTGCAGGGCAAAATCTGCCTAGCTCTTGTATATTCTAGTGGATACACAGACACCATCTGTTCAGAATGGTAGCCATATGGTGAACTATTTATAGAAAATGTTTATATTCATTGTGTTGTTGATTATCTAGATATCCAGAAAATGCTCTTTTAAAATCCAGTTTATCAACACATGGAAAAATGTATTATGTAGTTTTGAAATTGAAAAGAATGTCAGCAAACTGCATGCGCTTTGTTGTCTGTGAAAGACTTTTTATGCAACTCTGTAAAAGCTCAAATCTGAGAAATGAGTAAAAATACCCAGGATATGAAAAGGTAGGAAGTTCTCTAACAATTTTTCTTCATAGAAGAAACAAATAGTGGAAGAGCAGTTACTGGTGTGATGCCAAGACAAGAGCTTATCTGCGTGGCAGAGAATGCCAATGTTGCGTCTAGTGTACTTTTGGATGTGTTACTCAGTCCTCCTTCCAAACTGCAGATGCTCCTAGACCTTTTGTATCCACATCACTGGGTATTGGAAATCCATATTGTTATGGCTACAAGTCAACTATTAATGATGTGTTGGTGAAGAACTGGGATGCCATTAATACTGCAGTAATCACCACCTGCTTGGTGAGATTATAATGGATGCCCTTGTAATGCATGCGCGAACAGGCTTTCTGAAATGCATGGGAGGCTGTGAAAGACGATATTCCATTGTTTCTGTATCAAAAGAAGCAGGTGAAAGGTATTAATCCATTATTGCACATCTCTTCATTGATCACAGAGTCAGGTTTAGACCCTACTGCTGGATGTACAAAAAAAAAAAAAAAGCCACTGGGATTTTGAGAAAAATCTGATTTTGACCTTTCTGGATAAGCAAGGACCCTTTTCCGTAAATGAGCTGGTCAATAACAAGGTATATGTCACATCCGTCAACATAAGGATTATCCTCCATCTGCTTATCCTCTTCTGACATAGCTAATGAAACTGTACTCTGACCTTAGAGGATCTGTCAGAAGTAGGCTTAGTTCGCTGACTGGCAGATTTAAAGCGTTGGCAGCAGAATGTAGATCGGTAAGCAAGAGGGAAGACAGGACTCTGTTTTACACACAGTGTGGCTGCCACTCTGGTCACTGGTATGTGTGCAGTTGTAGCAGAAATTTCACAAGCCGGTGAGGCTAAAGGTGAAACTTCCCATGTGCAGCACGCTTTGGGCTTCTCTGGTTGTTAGCAGTGTCTCTCTCCTGCAGACATGTTCACGAATCCTATGAATAAAACAATATTCTCCATCAACAATCTCCAACAAAAGATGCTAAAAAGGAAGGGACTGCCGTCTCCCAGTTAAACTCAGCTAATTTGAGTTCCTTTTTAGTACTGAGAAGTCCTTTATGATGAGTCCTTTGCATACATAGGATATGGAAGTATGTACTTTTCAACTCTCTTTTAACTGACAACTATAAATTTGCTTAAATAAGGTTTCATTCTGATTTGATGCTGTTTCCATTGCTCAAATCTGGCCTCTGTAAAAAGTAAAAAAGTAAAAAAAGAAAACCGCAAGACAGTATTGGCAATACATGCTTTACATTCAAAAGTATATTAAGCACAGCTTATTGGCTAGAGCATAGGCCTGTGGTCTAAACCCCGTTCTTCTAATAATGTCTCAGTGTATCTTGGTTTCTCCATTTAAAATTAGGTAATGTTTGTCCAAATTTTTATGTCCTTTGCTATTTTTTGATGGAAAAAATGCTAAGTAAATGCAATATATTAGTGTTAATAACGCATATGTGCATTTATTGTTAAGATTCACATTTCACTGTTTTCTTTAAAAGTATATATCTTTTCTTCATAATGATATGTTTTTATGTACTGCAACCACAAATCATTCTTTGGAAGTGTGACACATTTTATGTCACTGTCTAATTAACCTGGTGATTGCCATCCCATGACCTGGCTGAGTTTCCTTAAAAATAGATACTTCCTTTCATCTGCAGAAAATTTGCCTTCCTTTCAACTCTCTCTCTCATCCTCTTGCTCACTAAGGATCTTAAGTGGAGATAATCATGTTTGTCTTCTTGTCCATTCTTTTCTTCCTTTTTCTGAGCCTTTTGGATCCCAGTTTTCATTCTTAATAGATATATAGTGATCCTAAGTGTGTACGAAAGCTCTAAATTTGTATTAATACATGGAGAGTACTGGCTACACTAACTGTACTCACCGGCTTAGCTAATCATCCATCTGTGTGCTTTTGTGCTACACCTACAAAGGAAGAGGCTGCAGGACACAAGCCAACAAGCCAAAAGTCTGTTTTGCCCACCAACCCGTTGTTTCTTCCTTCTGCTTCTTTTAGATAAAGGATTTTCAGCAAAGTGCTAATAATGCAAAGTAATTCAATTTCCATACAGGAATCCCAACTTCTTTCCAAGCTGTAATGAGTCTAGACATGTAAATCCCCTGTAAGGTAGATGGGGAAGTATAACTATCGAAGTTAAACAGGTAGAAAATCTGGTCTTGCAAGTTACCTTTAAGATTTCTTCTAGGCTGCAAAATTAGTCTGTAGCAAAGTCTAGAGTAAAACCTAGCTCTTTTGACTAAATTTCAAGACACAAAGCTACCATATAGTAGGTGGTCCGTGAGAACTGTTGTGCGCCCGGTCCCAGGTGGCAACAAAGGTGAGGTTGCTCAGCTTTAGTTGTGCTTAATTGCTCAGCTAGTTTGAATTACCTTGCAGTCTTCTTAGGAAGGGGTAGGCCCATTAGTTTTCCTCCAAAGGCAATGGAGAACAACGTTGTGCTTTCTCTTGACCTTGGATGTGACTGTCAGTTTAAAATTTGCACAGACACTGTGATTTAGGGGTTCCTGATGCTGACTGATAATCTGGCCCAGAAAAACTGTTTGTCTGTTGTGTTTTTGTTTTTTCACCCTGTGAACTTCTTTCTGGGACCTAACGACAAAATTTAGTCTTTGCGAAGAGTGGGAAACCATTATGCATCCTGCATCATGTAGCAAGGAGGGAATTCAGAATTGTCATTCTAATAGTTGACACTGGAAGATGTCATTGAAGAAAGCTTTTTTATGTTAGTCTTTAGATTGACAGGTTATGACAAAACTGCATTCATGTTGCTTGAATACATCTTTTTAATAGTTTTACATGCTTTTTGACTTGTCTAGAAAATGACATATTGAGGTTTTCATTAGCCTTAACCAGGTGTGATTTTCTTTATGGAAGATACCTTGGTAGGACTGCAGTTGAAGGCGAATGAACCACTGAAGCTTAGAAAGGCCACGGCCCTTCTTCAGATGGTAGCGATGAATTGAAAGACTCATTAATCAACAACCAAGTCACAGGTGTGATGGCTTTCCTGCAGACTGCCAACAGACTGTGAAAGTCACATCCAGCACATGAAACTGTTAAACTAGACACATCTATAAACATTCCTCAACTTTTGTCTTTCCATTTTAGCTGAAAAACACAACTCGGGCATGTTTTCACTATTGATTTTTTTTAAAACAAAAATATTTGTTTTCCAAGGAATACTATTTAGTTTAGGAAACAAAAGAGAAAGCTGATACTGTTTTCATCTTTTGCTCATTTTAATACAATAACTAGTTCGTTTAAATGGACATGCAATTTTGATTGCAATTGTAAGTGTAAATATTTTTGGTATTATAAATTTTTGTACACATAAATTGTGTGCAAAAGCTTTAACAGAAAAAAATGAATGCAGGTATTTTCTGCATACAAATGACTGGGCATTTTCTTCATGATTTTTCAGTCCTTTCCTCTAGTACAAAAATTACCTGGAACAAAGATTAATTTAGGCTGTAGTGCTGCAATGTAGACAGAAAGCCATAAAATGTTTAAAGTGAAATGATTTAGAAGGTTTTATTGTTTATTCAACCTGCAGTGGATTTTTCACCTGCAATGATGGGAAAAACCTGTAAAAAGAAGCCGAGTAATGAAATCTCTGTACAATTTTTCCACATCATTCTTCTTTAAACTCTGTGGATCCCCTGGAATGAAGTAGAGTCTAGTCAGAGGACTTATACCTCCCCAGTAAAATTTTTTCCCCCAGATTATCTTTAAATAGATATACTCCCTGTATATAAATATTAATTTTACTTTGCCAAAGAGCGATGAATATGAATTTGCTTGGATTATTGTGTGTGCTAATTCCTTGGTCTCCCTAATTCTCATATTTTTCCAAATATGGATGCTCATGATAATTAAAATTCTTCTTCAAACTCTGAAGCAGATGAGAAGAGTGTCTCACCTTCATCTGGGATGAGGAATTTCTTCATAAAATTAGTCTGATCTTCTGTTTCCCTCTTTAGCACATCTGTCTTAGTCTTGAGCTTCATATCTAGAAATAAATTTTACTTTATAATCCATATTCTTCACTTTTTTCATGCCTGGATTGCCAGTTGCAAAGTTATTTTGGTCTTATCCAATGTAAATCAATGGAACTGTATCTAAGTACAACGCCTGCTGGCTCAGCAATACTGTAATGCACGCAAAAGGCAAGGAAGCAATTGTGCTGCATTTATTGATGAAATAATAAGGTATTAAAATAGTGTTATATCAAAAGTGATATCTTCTTCGCCTTTACAAGGCTCTGTAAGCGGATATTTAAATATACTTGTCTTTAAGATATATCTGTAACAGATTTTACCGGATTACTCAATGTAGTGCTACTGCTTGTTATTGGAGGGCTTGTTAAAGTATATACAGCTGTCATGTCATGTCACCCATTTTAGAAAGAACTGTTGTAATTTCACTTCAATGGCATTGTATTTTAAAACAGCTTTTACTATTGGGATCAGGGAGAATTGTGTTTATTTCCAGTTTGACCATAGATTATTGCCTATATTTTTTCCCATTAACTTTCTGTTGTTGCTTTAACACAGTGATTAAACACTCCCACAAAAAAACACCCTCTAGAACTATACAGAAATCATCCCTTTAATTGTACTAATAAAGACTATGACAGCTGAATTTAAACACAACCAAACTCTTCCTGTTACAGTGTTAATGACATTAACAATAAAAAAGTATAATGATTTCTCTTGGGATAATTACATGGGTAATTTAACAGCACATTTGGATAAAAACTAAAAGCATTTATGTGATATATAGTTAAACCTCTGTAAATGGTATATAGAAAATCAAAGGCTTTCTTATTGTCTTCCAAGTACAAAAGAAATCTTTAAAAATGTTAAGTAGTAGATTCTCTTAAAAAGTAAATTTATCTTTCATTTCTCATATTTTTAACATCATCTCATTTATTGTTTCATAAGGAGTGACTGTCAGATCATGCTATAGAAATAGCATTTAGCGTACTTACTAGTCTCAAAGTGAATGCATAGACAATTGGGTGTTCTCTCACATAGCTCAATGGAAAAGTGGTTGTTGCATAAGAAATTTTGATACACTATTTTCATAATTTTTGCAATTAAAAAAGAATGGTATTTGAATAGTAAATACATGAATTTGGAGGAGGAACATGTGACAGTGACCTTACAGACATTCTGTTTGAAACTAAATAAACCATGGTTTCAAATGTGAGCTGATGTTCCATTAATATAGTAAAACTGTATTGCAGATCTTTGGTACGTTGCTGTCTCCTTGCATGCTGGAGTACGTGCATGCCCATGTACAGAAATTGATCTAATCTGGTAGATGTTCCTTAATTTCTTTTTCTCTTTTGAGAAAAGAGATTCTTCTCCAGCATGTCTCTGCTGCACTGAAACAACTGCATTTCACAGAGGGAAAGGTAGTTCTCCAGCAGGCCAGGCACAGGTTATTTATTACTTTCATTAGGTCATAGTCAGCACCTTAAACTCATCTGGAGACCAAGGGCCTTTCACGATGATCACAGAACATCTGATAAGCATATACTCCGTTCATTAAGTGAATTGATGCTTGCTGCAAGTGTCATTTTTCTAGGATTTTTTATATTATACCCACAAGCTGAAATATGTTGCCAGCTCTCTCCTTCTACAACCCCCAAATGTGGTTTCAGAGAAACAAGCAGAAGCTCCCTGTTCAGAATAAATCATACATATGACTCAGGCTAAGGCCAAGCTCATTTTTTTAGATCCAGCTCCAACTCAACAGCAGTTGAAGCATCAACCTGTATTAAGCAAAGATGAGCAAAAGACATGTGATCATATGTCTTTGAAATTGAATAGCCGGTGACATCAGCCAATATCTGTCTCTCTTCTTTCTAGTATCTGCCTAAGAAATTCCACATGTGCCTTGAAGATTAGCAATAACGGAGTTGCATTTTATGGTATTCCAAATGTTAGACCTCTTCAGAAAAAAGGAGTAATTACAATTACTATCAGACACTGAAAATTAAACGCACTCTCAAAATTGGAATTATTAGACTTACAGAGAACAGTTCTATTAGCTTTTGCCAGTGTTGGCCAACAGCATAACGATGTCTTAAAGGTTGAATGTAGGTGAGAGATACAGCAGCAGTTCTCTGGACACTTGTTCTCATAAAGAGATCATTGACCTCCGTCCATCTAAACTTCAACCCAAAATTGTCAGTGTGATCTATGACATTCAGAAATTTTGAATTTAGGCTCGAATATCAGTCTCCAATATCATGCCCAAAACAAAATGATTTGATACCAACCGCTGTTGAGTTATCCAGCTTCAGGCGATAAATTTCTGAGCAAAAAAGATTCAGCGATAGTCAGGTGGCAAAGGGTACTGCTTCTCTAGTACCTTTCCACCAGGAAACGTAGTGAGCCTAGAACAAGGTTGGTGTGATGAAGCTTTCGTAGTTTTCGTAGTGTCTTCATTATTGGTAAACTTTTCTAGTAGAAAATTAACATATTCTGAGGTCTTAAGACCATGCTTTAGTTTATTTTACAGAAATGTAAGGAAGTTACTCTAATGCATTTAGAAGTATAAATGTCAATTTGTTATTTACTTGATTTATGCCCAGATTAGTGAGGGTTGAGTTTCCTCTACAGAAACTGCTCCTTATAACACGATCTTCTAATTCTTCCATCAATTTATTTGTTTTTGCAAATGTTTTTCCAGCTCTATTTAACAAAACAAACAAGCAAACAAACAAAAAAAACTCCCTCCATTTCTTATTTCAAAAGAAATCAATCTTATTACTCTTTGTATCTCTAAGAATTATTTTGTTCTTACAGTTCTCAGGAACTCATGTGTGTTCCCTCTAGCCTTGCCAAATTGCTATGGTTTTAGGTTTTCAGTTTAAGATCTTCTGACCTTCAGTCTTTTGATAGTCCTTCATATGTATTACCTTCTGAAATTAAGTGATGTATCTTTTCTGACTGCAGAATATAGAATTGCATTATAGCACAGTCCCCATTGCTGAGTTCTCAGCTGCTTTAATTTTTATTTCAGCTTCTTCTATTAAATTAGATTATACTAACAACAATTTTTCTTTTTTCTTTTTTTGCTGTGCAACAAATTCTTCCACAAAATAATCCCTGCAAGTGTCAAAATTGTATTTCCAAACTATTTACCAGTATATTATTGGATCATTTTATATGAAAATACCTAAAATCATTCTAACTAGGATACTCATTGACTTTGTCTTCTTGGTCTGAATCTTTTGAGTAATCAGTATCCTTCTTGGTAAATCTGGATTTGGTATGATAGCTCTAGAAACATGTATTCTAGAGGTCTGTCCATATAGTTTTAACTAGAATGGTTTTCCATTTGTGAAATTTGTTAGATTTATCACTGTAAGTTCATCTTTTTGATTTAATCAGTCTGTTCTATGTAGTTTATAGGTGAGTGTTCCATCTCCCAAAAATATGATCCATTCCATAATGATTCTGTCATATCTTTTATATCAGGGGAGGGGGTGAGATGGAAGGTCTCTATTTTTTGTTCTTTGAGTACGTATAGATGTTTGTTGAATATGGACTGATGGCTGCTTTGTTTTTCGGTTCTGTTTTTATATTACTCCAGAATTTTACATTGCCATCTCTACAGCTCCTACCAATCCTAGATGTGTTTTTATTCCTTTGTGTTAACAGTCTCATTTACAGTGATTGGGAGAGAACTCTTGTTTCCTGGTGGCATTTTCATTACATTTTCTACTCTGTTTTCTTTTTGCCAAATTTAGTTTTCTCGTTTTAGTCCATCCTTGCTGTCACATGCAGAATTTTCCTACCTGGGGATTAATGAGTGGTGAATCTTTTTATTCCATACTAAAACATAATCCTGAAACAGCTTATTCATATCCTTAATCTAATGAGTTGTCTCTGTGAATTGAATACAATAGCTGGAATTGAACTGGATCGCATGTTTGCAGTTCTGGGGCTTGAGAAGGAGACTACTTGCAATTAGAAGTGTTTCTGTGGCCATCTGTTTATCTTGTGGTTGCGTATCTGTGGTCTACAAACCACCCTTGCCTGCCCCACGGTACATGGTCAGTATCTTGTCAATATAGGTATGCTGAAAATTCAAGCTATAGAAATTTTAATTGAAATTAGTTGAATGATAGCTTTTATGGGGGCCTACTAGATATTCTGAGGGTGCAGTACTGTTTTGTTCTGTAAAATGAAACAGCAGTGAACCAGACCATTACGCTATGCACTAAATGTATTCAGTCCCAAGAGCAGTTTTGAGAGACGATTTTTTTCAATTTTATTTCAGTTATGATTTATTAGAAACCATTCTTGAATGTCAGCAACACATGCTATGTATCTGTTCATAGGAGGACAAACCTATGTCCATACAAGATACTGTGTTACTAGTTTCAGAACAGTAAAGTATTTAAGTGAATATTTACTGTGAGGCAGCAAAACAGAATTTAAAGTGACACTCCATATCTCGTGGAATGGATTTTGAAGTGGTTTTTTTTTAATCGTAAGAAAATATTCTGTTGACTTTTTTTTTTCTTTTTTTGTTAAAGAAAAAACATTTACTAATATACATTTAATCTTTTGGTTATTTTATCATCTATTGTTTTGGAATGCTAATTGTTAGAACAAGTGAAAAATAGAGTTTAAACAACATACTAGTTCCTCCTGCTGGGCTAAGAATTAGCAAAGTCATGGTTTCACAAAGTTGATGTCAAATATTCCTGTGGTTAATGTAATAAAGAAATTAGAATGGGTTTTTCCGACTGCACTGAAATAGGTTAGGAAGAGGGATGAAGAAAGGAAGATAATTCTTCTGTTGCTTAAAATACTTTTCTCATAGTTTATTG
Organism: Caloenas nicobarica; assembly: GCF_036013445.1. Lineage (NCBI taxonomy): Eukaryota > Metazoa > Chordata > Aves > Columbiformes > Columbidae > Caloenas > Caloenas nicobarica. Next base: position 83,448,365 of record NC_088284.1, on the reverse strand, counting down.
AAATGATAAATAATAAGACTGACACATGCAGAACAAGCTTTGGTATAACTGAATTAATTTTAAAAGAGCTGGGGTGTTATAGTGAGTGCACACCCTGTGAACTGAGTGTTTTTTTCTTTAATGGCATTTTCTCAGCATCCGATAATAACATAAAAATAAAGCTTTTATATCTTCTGAAGCAGGCTTGTCAAGTTCTCAGTGGCGTCTTATAATTGTGAAAACTAAAGGTATGCTTTAACTCTCCTCTTTTAAGCATCTATATCGAGGTCTTCGTATGCTTATTTTTCTCTATAGTTTTAAATGCGTGGGAGAATTTGATCTGTGTCCTTTTTATATTCAGAATGAGCCAGCTTCTGTCTCAAAAGTGTCTTATTGTCATGATGTCACTGCATCTCAAGATTTGTGACCTTTTGCTCCATCTGGATTCATGGTAGACCTCGTTGTTTTTTGCAGACTAAATTGCTTTTGTCCCCCCGCTAGGGGGTATCAAAGCCTTTTGGACTAAAGTTTTACATACTGGTAGGTTTGCAAATAAATACATAAATGGAATAAAAATGATATACTGAAAGTACGCAACAACAACTGAAAGCGCCCAACAAAGAAACAAACCTAAAGTTTATGTATAATAAGGACCGCCAGATGTCGCAAAGGCATCATTGATGAAGTGGTTTTTTATCCAAAATGTGGCACTTATATGAGGAATAGTAGTATTGTGTTTGAGAGTTGCAGAGGCCATAACAGGTCAGTGAAATGTCCTTCAAACATTTGATTTTTACATTTGAGAATAGGCCAAGATGAAAAGATAACCACATATCTGACATTGACGTTACTACCATTTAGACAACCGATGCAATTGCCTTAGTCAGTGGGATCAATCAGACCTTTATTACTTTGAAAACCACATAGAAGATTTAGTTTTGGTTTTTTTCTTATAAAAATGAAGGTTCTGAACATCATCAGATCACAGACTTCTAAATGTAAAATTGCTATAATATGTATATAGTTTTATTTTCTTCTCGTTCTTTTAAAAGTTGAACACTATTAAAAACATATTTAAAAGAATAACAAGTAGTCTTGAAAGAATTTGAGCTGAGTTGAACAGTGTGCATAAATTGGCAGTTTAACAAGTAGAACTTGGAAACAAGTATTCGATGATTGATTTTTTTATTGAGACAGAATGAGAATGATAGTGGATAAAGTGATTTTCCTTATTGAGAGAAAATATAGTGTTTTTCAACATGTCGTCAGGATGAATGGAAGCCCTGTCAAAAAAACTGAGCAACACATAATATCTTTTAAAAGGTAAATTAACATAAGTATATCACTTAGTTTATGGATCAAATTTTACACTTGTCAGTTTTATTCATAATGTCATAAAGTTTATATTGTAAAGGTAGTGTTATTACCTTTGTTATGTCCTGGAAAAGCCTAATATTAACTGAGTTCATTGTAGAATTTAAAGTATATTCAGCTGAAGAAATGCCAATGCAGAAAATTAAGTCCAAAATATGTATTCATGTGCAGATCTTAGTCAAATCCCTAGTAATTTTAAGTACTTGAAATACATTATTCAACAAGTAACCTGCTGTATGCTTTCGTTTAATGGGCTCTGCCTGAGTATACAGAAGCTGTCAAGATAAAATATGAAACATACATCATTCTAATTCAATTATGATTATTCTTAAAAAATAAAATAAATGTATGTCCGTGTGTGTTTGTGTTGTACTTGGAAATGTGCAATCTTTATTGCTGAGATTAGATTTGATTTTGTTTTGTATGATTCTTGCTAATTTATCTGTTGCTTGGGAGTATGTGTATACACCACATAATTTATATATTTATATGTTGTGTGTTTATGTTTATTCAAACACTGAAGACGTTCAAATGTTAACTGAATTTGTACTGAATGCATATATGTATACTTACCATATATTTCTGCTTCCCCATGTTATATATAAAAATAAATTAGTGATGTAGTTATGCATATATGTGTTTGCATAATTGTTATTAAACAAGTTAAATAGGCCCTGGACTTTCTTCTAACTTCAAGTAAAATGCTTTTTGAGAATCGATGTGTGGAAGCAAACATGTCTTTATCTCTGATTATGATTTCAATGACATTTGTCTTTTATAACTGTGATGTCAGTGGAGTTCTTAAGTTAGTAGGCAGTTCCTAGCTTAATAGACTTAGTTGTGTAATATTGCACAGATATCAAATTCTTTAACTCTACCTTTGAAGTCTTTACATGACAATCGAGGGGTTTTTTTTAGACATGTGTTTTTAAATGCAGATAGATTTACGTGTGTGTGTGTTTGTGTACTCTGCTTATGAGCTACATACATATGGAATACTTTGTGTTTTGTTCTAAGACTTTATGTATATTTAACCTTTAATTTAACTAGCAGGTTGTAAGATTTCCATAAAAAATAGATGAGCTTTGAACTCACTGAATGTTATTGGTGTAGCACAATCAATCATTTCTAAAGGTTAATGGTGTTAAAAACAATGAGAACATATGTCTTATTTTTAATACTGTTCTATTAGTAAAATTATTTAGCATAGATAAGGAATTTGTATCCTGTTCTTTGTGTTAAATCAGGATTTACAGTTTTTGAATAGCAGATTATAAGTTTTATTATCAAAGTTGGAGGAGGGGGGGAAGACAAATAAGTATCTATATAACCTTTTTTACTATGAATAAGCTAATGGATGGTATGGTAGCTATGGCATCTTTCTAGAGCCAAGATGATCTGCAATGTATTACAATTTTTTGAAATGTTTTTACTTTTTTCCATCCCATTGTGCTATCTTTTAATAAATATGTCTTATATAGGTGTTATCCTAATTACATCATACACGCAATTCCTGAATGAAATAAAAAGTCAATACCTGAATGACAGTGCGGTTACAGGGGGCACAGGATTTCAAATGGTAAAAACCTGCTGTGGTAACAAAGACCGAATCCATCCCTGTGTTGCATAGCTTCCTGATCATATCTTTAAACCTGATAGTAACAAAGAATATTTATTTGTTGCCAAGCTATTGTAGGATTTATTTCTGAAGCTAAATCCCAATTATCAAAAAAATTGCATCCTCTTTATCTCGCAGAAGGGTATACTGCATCATAACATATTTGGTTATTTGGTACTATAATATTGTTACCTTGCTTGAAACACATGGTCCCTCTTGATATACAAGAAAAAAACTGAATCCATTTCAATAAATTAATAGGGATGAGAATCCAAATCCATCGTTCTTTTTAGAGGTTCACATACATTGTAATGAAATGCATTAGGAGTTTTCTTCACTTGAAATCCAAATGAGACCCATTTTGGCTCACACCCTTGACAGTCTCTTTTATAAGCGCTGCTGTCTCCTGTTCATGTGTGGGCTTAGGAAAATGCTTCCTTTGTAAGATGCACAGAGACAATATAATGCCATGAAAGACGAAGGTGTCAAAACACAAAGTTAGAGGCAATCTAATCAATGCCTCCTGATTTAGCCTTTGAAGGCTCTCTTCATTAAAACTCTTTAATTGTGAGGCTTATCTTGAGGTAGAGCTGTTACTTAATATTTTTCAGTGTCATTCTTTGGACAGTCATTTGTACCTTTTAAACGTAATTTCAATATTCATTGTTTAGTAAATTGGATGCCTTGTTAGCAATAGTGGTGGTATGAATGACTTGCATTCAAGTGATTGAAGGTAATAGTGTATAAATGCTTGGTTCTCTCCCCCTGAAGTTTAATGTGTTTTATTTCTATGTATGTCATTATAAAATATATGGTTTTCATTATGGGTCTTTTTATTGTTATGCATAGGAATGCAGGTTAGAATATTTTTAAATTATGAATAGAAAGAGTTCTAGCTGAATCTTTTTGAACTTTTAAAAAATTTTAGATTCAGTGCAAACCTAAATTCTATGTGAGTGGTGAAAAATGTGATCTCAGATTATATTATCCTAAATAAATTCTGAAAAGATATGAGATAGGTAAAAGAAGATGGCACTTGGGCTTTTTCTTCACAAATTATCGTAAAGTTGGTAGTGGTTGCTAGAAAGCAACTTCTTGAAATCAGTTGAAAACAAAGTGTGCCTGAAAGCACATAATTTGGAAAATGCTTTTAAAATAAATACTTACTTTCCACCTGAAAAGTGCCAACATAAAAGTAAATTAATCCCAACAATACAAGTAATCATTTTTGTTAGCCAGATGACATTTTTTCATTAAAAAAGATGCATATACCTATAGTTTCTTTGTGTGCATGGTGAATTGTGCTGTAGTGCCATGTATATATGTATGTAATGGCTGTACGTGCTCTAACACTATGTGCATTTTCATTTTACAATATTTACTTATAGTCCTATTAACATTTTGGAAGATGTACTGGAAAACAAACATGGCATGTTTTTACAGTTTCTCATAAAACCTACATTACTTAATATCTGGAATATCAGGAAAACTAAAACTATTTCCTCTCTAATAATTAACAACAAAAATAATTTTAACATGTAAAAAAGGAAAATATGAAGACTGTAGAACTGATTTGCAGAAAACCTTGAAAATGGAAAAAGAATTGAGGCATCTTTGACCTGATTTTTAAATGACTAGTGTGGTGAGTACAGCTGCTCTAGCTTAGTAATTATTTGTGATAGGTTGTTTTTGAGTCCCATATGTATAGGAGCTCCAGGCCCAACTACCTCATTTGCTGGCACACAAACAGATTCTTCCAGGTGCTGAAAATTAAATTTTAATATATTATTTAAATATTAAGAGAATTACAGTTTCAGTAATTTCACTGCTACAGCTGGAGTGTAAAGTGTGCCTATACACTATAGAGGTTGTTGCATAGTCTGCCCGAGTGAAAATTCCCATTGGCTTTAAATACTTTCAAGGAAGTAAATGTTTGATGTAAAGATAAAAACATATATTTGTTATACAGTTATACATTTTAAGAATATTGTGTGGATCTTTACCTGTTTATAGAATAAGATTTTAAAATGTTACATTGCAATTCATAGGAATTCACATTATAAAATGGAAAAAAGTTTAAGAAATATTAAGGAAAAACTTAGTTACCTCTGTACTGAGGGCATTGGTAAAGACAACAGCTTCAAAAAGCTGTTAAGCAGATGGTTAACCTAAAACATGTATCTAGTTACGTTGATACCAAGTTAATATATTTTCTGGATTAAAGTTCAGTCATGTAACTTTAGTGTATTTAATCACATGAACAAAATGTGTTGCTGAATTGGGGATCTCAACCCTATTTCAGGGTTTAAAAAGAAATCTTTCTAGCTACTTGTCTGGCTTAGACCAATTTTTTACCCTACGAAAATTAGGAAGGTTATCATAAAAATGTAAATTAAGTTTTATGCAAGTTTAAGGAAGGTTTAATTGCACTGAACTGAAAGTACCATGCAATGAAATATGTTTTTAATTCCAAGAATCTTCTGTGATGCCCATCGCTTCTATTTCATCATTTCAGCATACATTTAACTACTCTCGGAATGAGCAGCAATATCCAAGTTCAAATGCGGGTTAAGCAGACATGGAATGCACTTTTGACTTTTTTTTCCTGTTTTGAAACATGATAACTGCATGTAAATGTGTCCTGAAAAAAACTGCTATTCTACCAAGATTAGCGATTAACAGACTCATGGTTTGAGGATGTTAGCTCCTGTAGTTCTGGGGTCTTCTAATAAATATCGCAGTGCGGAATGTTTTTAATGACATCAAAGAATTCATTAATTACTTTATTGATTTTTTCTCTATTCATCCATAGAAATCAGTGGCTCGTTGGAATAACTTCAGGCTTGCACAATACTCTGTCTTACCCAGTGAACTTTTATTTTCACTTCTTTAAAACCTGTCCTGTTTGAAAGGGCCTTAAACAGGACTATGTTGTCAGCAATCTTCACCCGGTGTCATTTAATTTCTTTCCTAACTGCGTGAATTCTGAAAGGCTGTTTAGATGAAATTAATTCAGTTATGGATTTAAGTTCTCCATTGATTACTCTTTGCAAAGGGAAATTCTTTCCATCTGTTTTGATTATCGTACTGAATATTGATTGGGATTCATTTTAGTAGTGAATGGATCTTTTATTCCATTGTAACAAGATCATCACCCCAGCTCTTGTCCAAAGTCTGTCTCACTAAATCCATTAATCTTTGGATTAGATGATTTTTCTGAATATAGGATAGGCTGCGTAGTCTCACTACAAGGTTGTGCTTAAGGCAAAAGTTATAGCAACTTTTAAAACACATTCTAATCTTCACAAAATCATTTTGGAAAGAAGTAAATTGCAGTGCTTTTATCTTAATTATGTAGTTGTATTTCACAATGAATAGTTCAGTTCCTATTACAGTAATATCTTATACTATTTTTAATAGTCATGGAATTTCTTCAGTTGGAAAGTTCAAGATGGAACTGATTTAAACCAAAACACCAATATAAAGTTAGAGAAATTAAGTCCAGAAAACAGAATCACCACCACATGTCTTATAACCTTTTACTATGTATAAATCTAAATTCCTCCATTTATCCAGTGCCTTACATTTTTTTCAAAGCATCCCATCCTGTGTTGTGTACATGCTGGTTTTATTTTGAATTTTACTATGATTTAAATATTTTTATATTTGCTAAATTGAAACTAGTGTTTTTGGCTTATTAATAGCCTTAATTAATTAAGTGTCCACATATTTTTTTGTCGGTTGTACATTGATTTCATTGATACAGAATCAGCCCCTAATCTTCCATCCTATTTGAAATACCTTTCAAGTCTAATGAACTATTGCTGTTAATAGCTAGCATAATGTATTTTTGAACAGTTCTTTTGACTGCCGTAAGGTATTTCTTCCCCTACTGAGAGATTCATTTTCTTGCAAAGGAGGAGTATGTGATTCAGCCTTAGAAAACACACATACGGTGCTATATTCATGAAATAAATTATGACTTCATGTTCCTTTTCAGACCCAGTCTCATGTGCTAATAGTGTTACTGTTGGATTTTGTGCCACGACAAGATGAATTTACCTGATTTCAGCATTAGCTCGTTAAGGACTGTGATGGTACGTTTGTAACGAGGCCTGAGGGGATGGTGACCCCTTTGCATTACCTGGTAGGACGTGTGTTCCAGTCCTGTGGGATGTGTCCCCAGTTCCACCCATCACTGGTCAACACCAAGGCTGCCTCCAGCCCAGTGGTGGCTCTGATCTTTACCCCATCAGACGCCTATGCCATGCAATTTGATGAATGCTACTAATGAAGATAAAATAAATTACACTTTCTCTTCAACATTGTTAACTGTTAATATTTGCATTGACCAGAAATCAGTTGTCTTACTGGATTCTCTGTGATAAGTGATGCTGGGAACGATAGCCATGTCAGCTGTTGCCTCATGCTGCATGATGTTGCACAAAATATGTTTTTGCTGAGATAGAGTAACCCATATTTAATTAAAAATACAGAATGTATAATTCAAAACTATCAACAGATTAGGTATTCGTGTGTATAGAAGTAAAAATTATTAAATTGACCATGATCAAAAGTACCATGGTAGAGATTTGTAAAACAAGCACCGCTTTATTAAATTGAAACAAAGTGATTTGTAATGTCATTTATGTCTGGTTTTAAGGCAATAAAATAGAAAATAGCTATGTTAGAAATCTGTCTTAAGAACTGAAAATGCATTATCCGAGGCAGATCCAGAGCCTAATTTTGTAATCTCACCATTAGAAGACGACAAACTGATAAAGCAGAATGCTTTGCTCTTAAATGGACTTTCACAATGGCCTGGGACTGTATTTTCTCTTAATTTAATAAGAGGCATTCCCAGACTGAAAGTGTGAGTCTAATGAAGACAATGACAACATTTCAGAAAGGCCACTATTTCCTCTCGGGTGAGAAATTAGTATTGATTTCTTTTTTTATAAAGCAACAACAACAACAAAAACATACACACACACAAAAAAACCCACCACCAACAACATTTAAAGTATCATAAAAAAATTCTTTGAAACTGTAGTACACATTTTAAATGTATAAAATTTCTTATATGTAAAATATGAAGAGGAAGAAAAAGTGACAATTCAGAAAATATAAATTTTTTTTTGTTTCCTTCCTTTCTCTTCCTAATAAGCAGCATCTTGAGAAAATAAATCCATACATACAACTCACAGAATTAATATAGGGGTAGAGTTTTTTTAACTTTTTCTTCACCACATTGTGACTCATTCTGCATGATTATGACCCTGAGACTTCTTAAAACTATCTTCCCCTTTGCAACAACTGCAGATATACTGTAGATTACAAGTGAAGTACTTAAAACATAACCTCGTTTCTCAGGGAGTTGTCAAATTTTAACATGTAACTGAGTTTTCCTGAACGCTGAGATATAAGGGATTGACCCCTCAAGATGGAACAAGTCTAATTGGAAGTAGCATAAAAGATGATAGTATCAATGGGTTTCAATGTAATATAATTATATGTTGAAGCAGAACCCTGAAACTCTATTACTGCACATTGACAGGCAGTATCTTAAAAGCCAAAGTCAGGAAGCTAATTTCCAGAGAAAATAATAGTAGACAGATTAATACAAAATATGTATTTTAATTACAAACCATCATAGCCTAATCATCAGAAGCCCCTATTTTTTTATTCCTCCCCCCCGCCTTTTTTAAAACTGTTAGCTATTTTTATTATTTCCTCGCATTTCAAATGAGATTTTAGTAAAAGCTAAAATCCTGGCATTCTCAGATTTTAAGGACCTACAAAACTTATGTTCAACATCTCTCCTTTTTTCATGCTCAGTAATTAAAAATGGCTATGGGCATTTTTCATCCTTTGAGATTTACCAACTGCTATAGCATTTGTGGAATGATTTCTTCACCTGCTTTTACATGGAATAACCAAATATCGGAGCAGCTTGAAGTACTTGAAAAAAAAAGTTTACCTCTAGGCTTCTCATCTTCAGCACATAGGCAGCTATATCACTATTCCACCATTCAATTAATTTTGAAATCCTAAGAACAAAAGTCATTAATAAGTCTTTTGTCACAGCTAAAAAAAGAAAGATTCCTTTTTAGTATTTGTATGTCATCATGCCAGGCCTAGAAAATTAGCCTAATTTATTATTTAAAACACTGGTGGGATTCCTAATTGCATTCATCATTAGATATGACACGTTTAGAACCGAGAACCATATCCAGTGAGAATTTTCCAGTTTGAATTTTGAAATAAAAATATTTTTCAAGAGATCCCTAGCTATCGCTTGTTACTATGGCAACAGCCCTATTTGTCTGAGAGCTCTGCCCGCTGCCAATGGGAGCGCGAGCAGCGTCAACTAAACATACGAATACATCAAAGACAAATTCATATGCTCAATCTGATCAGCTCAATTAATGTAAGAACAGAAGCTGAAGGGGGTTAAAAGAGGGCATCCATTCAGGATAGATGAAGCCTCTTTTAGCAGAATATATACGCCGGCCTTTTGGGGGAGGAATTTAGCACACTGTCAAAAACATTATCAGAAAAGGAAAGTACTAGGCCTCCTACACCTAACAGATATGAAGCTGTCAGACAAAGAATAGCACTATTCATTAAATGACACTTATTTTCTCCCACTTTACAAGAATACAGTGAACAAAACAAGCAGGGGAGCAGCTGAGAGAGACACTTTTTTCTTTTCCTGGTGATGACAGACATGCAGCAATTATGGTGATAACTAAGGAATACTAAACAAGAAGCCAGGCTCCATTCTGTTTATCACCTAAAATTTTATGTTGCTAAATTTGCATGCGACTCTTGTTTTGTTTTATTATTTATGTCTAGGACAAATTAGATCCTTTTGTTTTTAACGTGGTGCTTTCAGTTTGGTGAAGAACGGCGCTGAAGTCTACGCGTTCTCCCGTTTTTCTTGTTAAATGGCCATATCAAGTTGAAGTGCTTTTGAAGTGAGAGAGTTTCAAAGCACAACAAAACTGCTGTTACCAGTGGTGGGGGGGAAAGCATTAGCGTAATGGCAGGTATTGTGTATTATTTCTGCCATACGTAGCTCAGAACGCAGTTAGTGAAAATCTCTGCCAAATCTCACCTGGACTCGCAGAACGTGGTGGGGCCTTGTTACTTGTTTTTAGCATTATTTACGCATTCTGATGAAGTTTGTAGGTGTTACCTAAGTTAGTTTGTTTTATAGCAGATGGACGTGAGTGAGAAGTCCCGCAAGGCTACTGGCTTTTAAGAATCCTATACTTAAGCCATGATGATCTGATTTAAGGCCTATTATCAATAGTCTGCTACTTTTATCTGCATGATCATGGCCTGATTGATACTGACTTGGTAGCCATGTACTCCATAATACGCTGTCAGGCAATGCTGACAGCTGCAATGAAAGAACAATAAATGTGGGGCAGCAGTAATGTAAAGGTCCAGCCCGGCTGTATGAAAACTGATAGCTGCGATATTGGCTCCTATGTTACCACATATACCAGCCCCTCCGAGGATTTCTTGGTGAGTGAATTAAAATGGTCTCCTGATACACAGAGAAAGGGCTGGGGGGGAGGTCTTCACATAAAACAACCGCAGATTGTTAAAACCCTGCATTGAAGTCGATGGGTAGACATAAACTTCAGAAAAAAACATCGCTTCTCTGAAAAACAGATGCACAAAAATCGCCATATATATATAATAACAAGCTGGTATACACAAGTGTATAACGCGATTAAATTTAATGCAATAGTTTAAATTTGTTCATAGGACAACCTTTGCGAGTACTCTAGCTAAGTTTTAGAGCAACCTTTTGATTTTAATTTATTTTTTCATGTGTTAATTATAATGAGGGAAGAAATTTGCAGTTTACAATATAATTAAATTAAAACTACCTAATCTTATAACCATTACTCTAAGACAGCTCATAATGACTTGAACCAGGCCTTGATTTCAGCTAAGACCTGTAACACATTGGATTCAGTGCTTTTTTGTTTCATGTTCTGAACAGAGGTAGATATATGTCCACTATTTAACTAAAGAAACTAGCAAAAGGAAAAAAAGTGACCAGCATCTAAGTTCAAAATATAATATCATGTTCCTATGCCTTTGGTTTATAGCACTTTTGCAGGGTCAAACGAGAAAGCCCAAACAACAATATTTAGCTTGAAAAGTCACTAGAACAGTGTGGATTTTTGCATTCTCTACATTTGTTACCAAATAATTAAATAAAACTCAGGTGTTAAAACCAAAATACAAATACAAGTACTTGCATTTTGTTGATTATTTTGTTGTTTAAGAACATACAGAAACACTGAGGCCTCCTTCAAGTTCAAATCCCAGTTTTGTGAAAAATAAAAACCAAGTTCCTTGCCTCAAAGACATAATGGTCCCTATTCTAAACAGGTATTTTAATACAAAACATGTGAGAGAGCTACAGTCCTTTAGAGAGATATTTAGTTATTAGAATATACTTTTGCTTTAATTGGGCTCAGAAAATAATTACTTTTAACAAAAATTAATGAGTTTATAATTTCATAATGAAAATGTTAATAGATCTGTCCATCTTTGAAAGAAAAAAAAAAAGTTTGTTCATGTGCTGTCATTTAAATCTTTCCTAATCTTGATACAGTATATTGAATCAACTGAGACTGAGGTCTTTCTACATGTTCATGTGCAATAAACTCAGAGAGGATTTCACAGAGCTCTAGCCAACCTGCACCAGCAACTGCATGACCAGTTTGCTGTTTAATCAACCCATCTTGCATTTAGTATGTGGATAACGTGCGTATTTGACGACTGTGTGGGACCGTTTGTGTCCTATTGCCAACATCTTCAGTTTATGACACGCTGCTTTCTAGTGTAGAGAAAGTCAAAGTTTGTGACTTTATGGTAATCCACTTTATCAGCATCATAAAGCGTAGCATTCGCAGTATAATGGTATATTGTATTTGCAAGAAGTCCAAAGGAAGAATTAGAAAGTAGAGTATTTCAAAGACTATGTACAAATACTAATCTGCTGATCAATGAAACCATAAGGCCAACTCCTTCTGTCCTTAATCATGAAATTGGGTTCTTTGTCTATAGTGTGATCAACTGAATAAGGAAAGCAAATGAAATGACTTGACTTAAATGCTGCAATGGTGGTCTTTCTTCTGCATTTGGATAATCAGTATGCAGCATTCAAGTTTCTAAAACAATAAGCTGCTTTTATATTACTGTCATTTGGAAAAGCATATGTTCCTACTGGCTCTTTCCTTTTCTCTAGGTATGGGTTAAAAAGTCTTAAAATTGATAATTTGAAAAATTATTTAGAAAGAAAAAGTAAACGAACAAAAAAATAACAACAACAAACCCTCAAACTACAACAACAACAACAAAACATTCTAGCCTGATACCTTGCACAATATGCCAAGAATCAGCCTGAAGCAAATTTTAACATTCGCATTATAACCCTCTGAAAGTAGGGATGTATAATGGGAACACTGACAGACCCTGAATGACACTTAGGTTGACAGACAGTAGCACTACCAGGCACCCATAATTAGATCTTTTGTGTGCTTGCAGTTAGCTAAAAAATGCTTCTTAGTTTATTAGAAAAACTATTGCAAAATTAATCATCAAAAGGTAAGTTGTGTACTGATGATGGAAATGGAAAGGAATGTAAAAATAATGTTCTTAGTTTTGCATTCTTTATGATGACGTATGTTATGTTTTCATTTAAAGACACCCCATTCTGAAAGTTTCATTCAAAGATACCATCTGACACAATTCATCAAAATAGTGAATTTAGCTTTTGGAACACGGGCTTTACTTTTTTCTTGAATAGATAATACTCACTATAGGCTTTTGTAGAGTTCATTAGACACTGTACCAAATGGTTCACTTACTGAGATACATGTGCATATCTTTTGCATTAAGTTGTTATGGTAGTTCTGGCTTCTTTGAATTCCTGAATATTTTCAAATTTGCACAGGTTTGCGATGAAATGCATGTGAGTTGAACTGTGAGATGAGGTATTTTGCACATAGTATTTGCACGATTAATCTGTAATGCTCTTTTATTCTTAAAATTCAAAAGCTTCTGTGATACATTTATTAATTTTAATTACTTTTATTCTAGAAGAAAAATTCAGACTGTGATCATCTGCATTTGAACAGGAGCAAGAAACAAATTCTCTAATTTTTTGTTTATCCGGTTCTTTTTTATAGTGTTCCCTATAATACAGGGAAGCTTAGAATGTTATCTGAAAATCACAGTTCAAAACAGAAGGCAATGTTTTGAATTTCTGTGTTGTGCACAAGAAGCAAAGTAAATATTTGGTTTTGTAGGATGATCAAAATTAATAGTAGGCCAAGAAAGTATTTTGTTACATATAAGATGTAATGACATAAACTTATTGCACACTGGAGGTCACCCTTGCTACTCCAAATTTGTTAATGTTTTTCTAAAAAAAAAAAAAGAAATGCAAGCAGCCTGTATGCCTTTTAATATTAATGCTGAGCATTTTAAAATATTTCAAGCAGCAAAACAAGTATATGTTTGGGATCATGTTAATTCTTTAACTGCTTAAGCAGTATGCAGTAAAGGTATAGACATCTGGAAAAAACTTTCTGGGGTCTGTGTTTATCTGAAGTCCCATGAGGATTCCATAGGCTGCATTGAAACCAGTACTGGCAGTTGCTTTTATCATCCTCCAGGAAGGCGAGTTTAAAGCTGGTTCTAGGACATCTAGCTAAATTGCCATTACCACGAAGACCCACCCATAGCTGTATAGAAGTATTAAATTACCATCAAAGTAACTGTTATGTTCTTAGATAGGTACAATTAAATGTTTTATTCGGTTGATGAGCAAAGTGCAAGTTTTACTGTTGATTAGCATGAGAACAGAGCTGAAAGGTCTTGAGAAAGCCTGTCTGATGTAGCCACAGGAGTCTCAGAGGAGAAGTTTAAAATTAAATCAATGTCCTTATATTTTCAGACTTTTCCATGTCAGAAGCCCTTCTGATAGATCAGGATGCAAATGATGTGTTCTCCAGGTTACAGCCAAGCAGGATGTTAAACTGAGAACCTACATTCTGCAAGAGGTGACCAAAAAACCCCAAATTAATGCCAAATATTCTCTTTGTCAGTCATATGAGAAATGGGTTTATCATTCACAAAAAAATCTAAAAGCGTAGAAAGAACAGCTTAATTATTTCTAACAACCTGTTCGCTGGAAGTCTGTAGTACAACATGGGAAAACCTGCCTGGCCATACAACGTAGGAGATGCTTCACTGAACCAGAACTCGCGTGCTTGGTACTTGTGTCTGGTTTCTAGCGGTATCTCATTCCAGTGACTTTGGAGGAAGCTGAGGTAGATTTTTCTCATAAACTAACTATGATTTGACCATCGTGAGGTTCAAGATCATGACTGAGGTTTTGAAGCTTACTGTCCTGTGCTCGTGACCAGGAGCAATTGGCTTTCTTCAGGGAGCCATCTATGGCTCTCCAAGTTGTGTGTTCTCAAGCTTGAAATTATTTTTTCAGGGAAAAAAAATTGTCATAATACAAGATATGCTGCAAATATACTGCTAATGTATTGGAAAATTACTGGAAAATCTTGTGGTTTTGAAACAGAATCATCTGGGTTTTGGTTTCTCTGTTAGGAAGCAGGAACACAGTTGCCTTGCATTCCCCTAAACATCAGCCTTGGTTGCAGGCTCCCAAAGAATTAGCTGCTGTGTCCTACCCCAGCAATTTAGCAGTTCCCTCAATACCTATCATGCGATAGCTGCTATGAGTGCTGTGTAGCATCATTCCTCTCCAGGGTTTTTAAGTCTCAGAGAGAGCACATTATAGTCTCTACAGACTTTTCTTGAGCCTCTGGGAGGGCTAGTCAAGAACAAAATATTCCCTGCTCCTTTCTCCCATCCAAACCCATAAAAGTTCTTTTCTCTTGCTTTTCAGAAAGAGCAGAAAACTAGCATTCAACAGGTACCACCAGTTAGTATTCTCTAGACTGCAATCCAAATTTGAAGAAATACTTGCCCACAAAGAACTTCTAGTGTAAACAAAGCCTGTCTTATAAATTAATCTATAATAAAGGCAGTCATTTGTCTTTCCTAGCACATATTAGCTCAGGATCCTGTGGACTTTCCAGATGGAGATATTTAATCACTCAACACCTGTCATCCAGGCTTTTCATGCTGCTCCACATGATGCTTCCAATTTGCAATAGAGTCTGTGTGAAGGGATGTGTAGGAGCTGAGTATCCCAGCTCTTGGCTCTTCCATAACGCTGGGTGAATCCTAGATGGGGTCTTACCATTCACCTTCACTGGGAAGGCCTGAGAAGGCCACGTAAAGAAAAACAGGCCAAAGGATCGAACTAGGCCCAAAGTATTGATTTGCTCATGGTTTGCAACAGTTGAAGCCATGACTTTAAACCATTCTGCCTGAAAATCTGCATAGGATTGCAGAACCTAAAGTGGTATTTCCTCATACATTGGGTGATTATTGTAACAGTGAAAGTCTCCCTGATTCCTTTGCCCTCTGCTAGGTATTTCAAATTGTATCACATCACTTGCCAGAATGCAATTTCTGATATATCGTCCTATTCCTTATAATTTCTGAAACAATTATTCAAAAGTTTGAATTGTCTTTTCTCATCAAAGTTCTTTTCTCTACCAAATCAGGTAGCGTTTTACTACTTGGTTAATGTTGATACTTACGGGTAGAAACGTTAAACTCTAAAGATCTTGTGGTTTAGAGTTGTAGAATCATTGAGTTTAGAAAAGACCCTTAAGATCATCAAGTCCAACCATTAACCCAGCACTGCCCAGTCCACCTCTGAACCACGTCCCTGAGAACCTCATCTCATCCCCTCCAGGGATGGTGACTCCACCACTTCTCTTAATAGCAAATCTGAACACTTCCTGAAAAGAGAGCTTCAACTCCCACATACGTACCTGAAATCTTGAAGTCACCATCATCCAGGAGGAAAAATTGTCACTGCTGGACAGAATGACAAGGAGGGAATACTATGATATAACTCAGGAAAAAGATGTGACCAGCCCCTCTCAATATTCTTAACCAGGTACCAAAAGCAGGAGAAACCTGGAGCTGTAGCAGGGCCCTCAAGCATACAATAAAATTACTTTATTTAAGACTTGCAATACCATAACATATAACTGTCAGCATACAATCAGAATAAGGAAATTGTTGTCCTTTTTTTTGGCTTTCTGCTGACTCACTATAATTCATAGTTAGTCTTCAGTAAAATATGAGTTTCTCTTGGAGGATAAAATTTGTCCTGATTTGTAGCTGATTTGCACTAACAAGGTAAACTATTACCATGAATTTATTCTGTTGGGACGGAACAATTAAGTCACAATTCTGAAAGAGGCCGGTAAGTGTTATGTAATATTATCATCATTAAATAGTAAAAGATGCCTTTCCAGTAGCTTCATCTGAACAGATAATGAAGAGGTGGAAGATGGGAGGAGAATTTGTCATTGACTGAGAAACAGGAATGCACTCCTTCCCAGGAGTTCCCCAAACAAGGACTTCTTTTTTTTTTTTTTTTCATATATACTCTGGCAGCATGTCAACATGAGCGAGTCAGGCTTTCCAGCTGCCAATTGTTGCAGTCCAGTCCATTTCCTTGCCAAAACGACGCAGTAGCCCAGTAAAAGTATGCACAGTAGAAACCATTTCTTCAGAAGAGTCCTAGACTATTGAGAATCTTTTTTTTTTCCTTGACTTGAATCAACAAACAACCAAAAAACCCCATAAAATAATGCATTCTGAAGGTGAGGTTATGTAAGATCTGTAGAAATGTGGTGTCTCAATGTATGGATTTAAATAAACCAGTAGAAAATTTTTAATCCGTAATTTTTTTAAAACTGCAGATGCATTAAGATCGCTAAGTCGTACCTAAATTCAAGACATACCGTCAGTCTGTATTCTCCCTCAGAAGAGACAACAGATACACATAATTTGTAAAAATTAGGCAAGTGGAAAAATCAGTAGTGTACCCACAGCACTGAGAAATAAAATAGAATTTAGTTGTAGATTTCTAAAACAAATGGAAAGACAGTATACAGAATCTTCACATTCCGTGACAATATGATCTCTCACCTTAAGAAAGCCTCTGAGATACCTGTTATGTCTCTATGAACTGGACTTATTGCATCACAGCAAGAAATAACCAGAATCTCATTGTTAGATAGATATTGGTTCTGAGTTTTTATGATAATGAGAAATGAGGCATGTGTTATGTGTTTCTTGTCGTGCTTGTCATTTCATGATGCATAGCACATTAAAAAGCCATGGAAAACATCAAATCCATGTTTTTAGTTATTCTGAGTTCTCCCTTCATAGTAAGATAAAGAATCCTTAGCCAATAGCCAAGTTATAATCTGAGTCTTTATAATCCACAGTTTTAATTATGTTTTCCTCAGTGATTTATTGTCAGAAGTAAAAATGTTGAAGTAGACAATAACTCCTTTACAACTGAATCGAGCTAGTCAATGAATTTAATATGAGAGAAACTCTAGTATTAAATTGTAGATGTTGAAATAAGCTAAATTTTTGCTGAATGAAGAAGCTCGTAAGGAAAAGATAACAAAAATGGTGGAATGGTGGAACAATAATGATGGAAGTGGATTTAATTGTTACTCAGTATGCGTGGTGACCTACATGGTTATTTTTGCAAAAGAGTATCATTTTTATGGACACATAAAAATAAGAAGAAATTAGGTATGAATAAAAATCCATTGTCATTCATACCAGCTAATTACATCAAATTTATCAAAAATGCTGAAGATGTTAACTGGTAGTTTTATTTTGTATGTGAACAAACCAGTTGTACAGGTCACATTTAGGTTAATCTGGTTCTAAATTTAAGAGTGCATACATTGTGAGTACTTGAGGATTTCTTTCATTTTTCACAATATTTTACTCCTTATCCAGAAAGCCATGATTGCAAAACCAAAATATGGAAAGAAAATTTAAGCCAATACCTTTTAGGATGCAAACCCAAACTATTATGTGATTTTACATCTTCATAGAAACAGATTTTTTCTTTCTCTGAATGATTCCAGTGTAGGGCAAAGCCAATTCTTTACTGTGCATTTCTGTTCCAGATATGCTCTTTCTAAATATCCTCATCATCTGATGCTTCTCTTTGGAAATTTACCTCATTTCTGCCAAGGTTTTTCTAAGTTTCAGTTGTGAAATCTTTATTTCCTAATAAATGTGGGTTTTTATCTGGAAGTCAATGAGAGTCAAGTTATATATACATATATACGTATCCTTATATATATATATATATTAAAAAAAAAAATATATATATATATATATGCTGAAGATCATGGCTTTGAATCCCAAAATAGAAGATTTTAGTACTGTATCAGCCTATGAGGCTAATAAGTGTGTTCTTCTTTCATTATTTTATAAATGGAAATGCGTGTTCAGTGGAATACCTAAATATTTATAGTTTTCTTGGGTTTTTTTGTTTGAAAGCATACTAGACTCTGTAAATTTATGGAGCAAGATACATGTAGCAATAAATATACATATTGTTCATTACATGTAGAAGCATATATAAGTATCCATATTAATTATAACAGTATGGTATCTCAGAAATGAAGTTTATACTTGGAGTGGAGTGATTTCTGATGATCTGTAGCTCTTGTAGGAAGGCATTTCACAGTCGCAGACTAACCCCAAGAGAGCTTTTTTCTGCTTTGAGAGAGTTTCTTTAGGTCAGAGGACTACTGTCTAGCTTTAGTCAGTCTTTTAGGTAAGCTGCTGACATCTTTTTAGTATTTGAACAGACTTTGAACATCACTTAAACTCCAGGGGAAGCCACTGTGGCAAGTGGAGATGTTCAGACTTAAGAATACACCAGCTAAGAACCCTAATGCTAAGAATGCACATCTTGTTAAGAAAAAATGCACTACACTAGCCAATTTTTAGAATGAAAATGTTGTGTCCAATTATTGCATATAGCCCAGCCAAGAAGCAGACGTAATGAGGCTAGGACATCACTCATTCAGCCATTTTTGGATAACCCTGGTCTGACCTCATGGCTGACCCTGCTTTGAGCAGGAGGTTGGACTAAAGACCTCCTAAAGTCCCTTCCAGCCTGAATTTTCCTGTGATCTTATGACTGTCCACCAGGACTGGAAGAAGTTTCCTAGCAACAAGAAATTGAAGGCATTAGTAATGGATGAAACTTAGTGTCAGGGAAAAATCCAAGAGGTACATCTAATCTATGAATTGAATCGACCAATATTATGTATGTCTCCCTTAAAGCAAAGGAAGCTGTACGTTCATTTGAAATGCTTTTTCTCCGCTCATCTGTCATGTTCTTCATTCCCCTTCATGCAGCTCGCTCTCTCTTTATTTCTGATCTGATTTCATCCATTGACTGGCTGGTAGGTGATATTGATACAGCTGCAGGTGGTGATGGATAGGTAGCACTGCAGCATCATCAATATACCGCTGATCCTTCCTTCTGTGATATTTCTTCCAGATCATTCAATGGGTGCATGCAGAAATGAAAAGAAACAGAAAGTTGTGGGACTCAGTGGATTGTCTGGTGACAGAGGGAGACACGTTGAGGGATGACTTACTCCATTTTAGTAAGTTAACTGGGAATTCATGCATCTCTCTTAAGAGGGATAGCCACTATTTATAGTCAATAGAATTATGAATTATGGCAGTAGGATTAATTCTGTGGAGACATCCCAAGATCGAAATGAATGTCAACTTCTACCCACCACTAGAGAAAATTTCACAGTGGTGCCGCTTGCAGTTCCATAGCCTGTCCCATTTACACTGAGTCTATGTCATTATTCATTAGATCCGCTTCTTTTGGCTTTTCTGTAAGCTTTCCAGGAGTTTATTTGGGAAAGGGAGGGTTAATGCTGAGTAACAGTTAACAGGAATTAGTAGCATTCGAGTGCATTTTTGCCGAACTTTCATTCTGGCATTCCTTCATTTTTGAAAGCGAAAGGGAAGATTTTTTTTTCCTGAAGTAATATGTTTGCTATTCCTGTCAGTACAGACATCTGATATTTGTTACTCAGATGTAAAGCAGAAAGTCACTAGTGAGATTCACAAATATTGGACTGAAACCCTTTTGTTGCAGAATACCACCTAAGGAGTCAACTGTGAAAATGTTAGATCACAGAAAAACAACTTTTTTGAGAAGTCTTCCTCAATATTGTTTTACTATTCTACTTAAAACAGAATCATAGTTTCACATCATGGTGGATGTTTGGCTCTAGTGCAAGCTGAAACTTGTCATGATTGAAAAAGGGACGTATTATGAATAACTCCTTGACACAGACCTTACCAGATGCAATGGAGGCTGATAAAAAAATAATCTTGGCCTATAATAAAGCTTCAACATAGCCTTTGAGAAAATAATGGTATCCTTGCTTTCATGTTGTGCTGTTTGTGCACAAATTTGCCACACTTTCTCTTCAATTAAGAATATCAGTAAATTTTAAAAATTGCTTATGAAATACTGCAAAATACATACAAAGAGATTAATAGAGTGGTGGTTGAGGCCAGTGTACAAGAGTTAACTAATGCAGTAGGTTCTTGCTCCTTATTTTATGGGCTTAATGCTGTTTTACTCTAGCAAGCAAAAGTATTTATTGGAATCAGGGATTTCTGGTCAAGGCAGAATCACTAATTGATTTTCTTGTCATGGAGGAGGATAATCTTTGGCCATTATTTTAGTATGAGAATAATCTGTTTAAAAGAGTGACTGGATTGTAATGTCCTGAATCTTGATCTCTAGACTAAGCATTTGATCTAGAGTTCGGCTGTCAGCTTGCTTTGAGTCAGAAGTTAGTCTATAAATTCGTAAGATGCCAAGCAAGGAAATAAGAATGCAGATGCATAAAGTTATTGGGTTCTGTTTGTTTGCAAAAACAGACAACTCCTTAGCACTAAAATTCTGAGTGTTATAGAACTCTCAGGGCTAAAGGTGCATGTGATTTGATTGATGATTTAATATTAAGGATTCAAATATGAACGATGCATGCATTCAGAAAAAGAACAAAGTGTGGATGTATATGAACTGTGTAGAAGATGTTGGAAATTCTTCTGCTCTTTTTTTTTTTTCAAAACCTTCACAGGAATAGTTTAGGTAAAATGTCTGATGTCTCAACCTGATGCTGCTGCAGCAATTTTACCTTGTTAACCTCAGCATGAGATCAGAGATATTTTCCAGGTTTGTAAGTCCCTCCTAACCATGCAAAGGTATGCAATAAGTTCTTGAATAACCAGCCCAGTTTATGTTTTTGCCTTTCCTACATGATTGTTTTGTTCTTCATAACTATTGAAGAATCTTCATGGATTCAAAAACCAGGAAGGATTCACTGCAATATGCAAAAAAAAAGGTTTTGTTACAACTTTTCTTATTCCCAGTATTCTGTATTATAGTTAACATAAAAGTGTAGACGTCTGCTAAAACAGTGGAATATCATCAATGCGCTATATATATGAGGAAACATGGTTTTCACCTTAATTGAGAAAATGTGAAGTTTTTACTAGCAAAGCAGTAAAATAACACATTTTTGTTAGAACTACTTAGGTAAAAAGTATAGTAGTAGTATCAACTTCCAAATACTTTTATGATGAAAATTTAAAACAGGCCAAATATTTTGGTTTTGATTGTCAAACGGTTAACCCAAACTTTTCATAAAGCCTCAGATTATGTTTTGGAATTCAAAACATTCCTAATGTGGACTTCATACTTATTCAGGTTTCTGTTATGACCTGTGATGTTGGCTGTTCACTATGGATTTAAGTAAGTCAGGTCCAGAAATAATATTCTTTTTCTACCCACAGCACTTGCAGTCAATCTTCGTGTTTTAAGCATCAAATCATCTCCATCTTGCTGTCAGTTGTCCTTAAAGAAATGAATAGTGTCCCAATGCCTTAAGGAGTAGGTTTCAGATAATTTAATCGATCTTCAAGTTTTATATTGTTACACCATACCCATAAAGTCACAAATGTCAGAGGAACAGGTGTCTGCAAACTGTTATTATTAACAGTGCAGAAATATTGTGGAATGTATGAGACTGCCTTGAATCGTGATAAAAAGTTCAAACAGCCTCTACAGAAATCGGCAACTTTAAATAACTATGATTTTAGTGTGAGAAAGAAAACTTGCCATGAAACTGAATTGCATATAAATGTACCATTTGCGTGTCTTACAAAATAAAATGTGTAGTATACTGTGGACAAAAGACCCATGTACGTTTCAGCAGTTTTTGTCTGAGTGGGGCAATCAATGTCTTAAATTGTTCTGTGTTCACCCGCCCATGAACATCTGCACAGTTATAGATTCACTGATTTCAAATGTCTGTCTGCAGTGTAAAATGTTGAAAGGTGAGCACTGATATCTTTGGGACCGAGGAGAGCATGTCAGAAGAAAACTTGATTTCATGGACTGTCTCAGCTCCACTCCTTGCTAGCAGGAGTGGCTGGTGACCTGTGCTGCCGATGGGACACTGGTGGCACTTTTTGCCTTCTGTTTTATATCTGGTGAACAGCTCTTTGGTTTCGTATTATGTATTTAATAGCAATATTAATAACAATATTAGTGTATTTAATACAATCCAGATGATTAACATCTCACATGCACGATCTTGTATGTGCCCCCAAAGTTCCGGTGTATTTGGTGTTAAGTTCAGATTCATTTCTAGTGCAAGCTCATCTGAGAAGGAGTTGTGAGCTGTCTTGTTTATTCCTGGACTGATTTTCTTCAGCTGAACCTTTTTTTTTCCCCAGTGTGTTGACAATCGTAATGGTGCAGGGTTCAGACACTTTGAATCAGTCGGAATATGTTTTCTCTTAGCCTGTCTTGGTGGATGTTTACTTTTGTTTCTTACCCCAAAGCACATTATCTTCTTCCTTCAGCCTCCATAGAACTGTTGGTTGAATATCATACCCATTTTACTTCATGAAAGACATCAAAACGTGTTACTTCTCATCAGGAAGCAATGTCTATATTATACATACAAAGATGGGTATGTAGCAAATATTCATAGAAGACAGCTGCAAGCTAAAAGATGTTTCTCCCAGATCAAAAGTTTCTTGATTACATCACCGTAACCAAAAGATCAAAGATAATGTGATTTAATTTGATCACTGAGTCATCCAAATAAGCATGGAGCTCTGTTGGCAGTTTTTCTGAGGTAGCAGATTGCAGTTGGTATTTAATCAGGAAAAGTATTTTAAAATAATGCCCGTAATAATGTCCTAAAGTATTAAAATAATCTTTGTAGTTTCCTAGGGTTCGATGGAGTTTAACCATTGGCATAATAATGATTTTACTGAGGCTGTTCCTAAGATACTTGCAGCACCTTGCTGAAGGGTGTAGGTGTGGTGAGTCACCCATTCATCACGCAGCTCCCATTCATTCATTCCCACCTCGTAGCCTCCCTGATTTTTCGTAACCCATGCAGCGTTCCATTGTCAATCAACCTTGTTTCTGTACAGTAAACTCTCTGGCTCTCTTTTGACTTGAATGAATGGTGCCATTCATTCACATCGTACTTTTTATGCAGATTCTCATTCTAAAACGAGGATCAAGCAGTTGGCTTTTAACGTGCAAGGGTTGTAAGAGTTGTAAGGCATTGGAGTCAAAGAATTTGGTGTGCATGCAAACCAAGTAAGAGGTAGAGGAGAAGAAGGGGGTAGACTAGTTGATTTCACTTCTGCTACTACAGCCCATCAGCTGGAAGCAATTCATTTTTCACCGTGGAGCACGCAATGGAGAAGGCAGAGCAAGTGTAATTATATTAATCTGCCACTTTGTCATGCCATGCTCCTCTATAAGGGAAAGCAGTCGTGACTTTTTGTCTTTCAGTTATTCAGAAGTTATGAAAACATTGCCCTACACATTTACATGTTTCATTTTTTGCTTTCTTCTGGAAGAAACCAAGATTTAAGTTTTTACCTCTGGTATTTTTTTAAGTTCTTGGATACTGTCACCCTTGCTAGAGCTGTTATCACACCATGCTCAGCATAGCTCAGGTTCAGGCACAATCTGGAACTCAGGATCACAGAATCATAGAATCATTGTGGTTGGAAAAGCCCCTCAAGATCATCGAGTCCAACCAGTCACCCACCCCTGGCACTGATCCGTGTCCCTGAGAACCTCATCTCTGCCTGTCCAACCCCTCCAGGGATGATGACTCCACCACGGCCCTGGACAGCCTGTTCCAATGCCCGACAGCCCTTTGGGGAAGAAATTGTTCCCAAGATCCAACCTCAGCCTCCCCTGGCACAACTTGAGGCCGTTTCCTCTGGTCCTGGTGCTTGTTCCTTGGGAAGGGTCCTTTAGGGGAGTGCAGAATGAGATCCTCAGGCAACGGTAGTAAGAGGGGGAGAAGTGAGAGGCTTCTAGAAAAGGACTGAGGAACTGATGGTGACCTGTTGGAGAAAAGCACACAGAGCTCCTGTGCACTGTGATGTGTGTCCTGGGAAGGGGAGTCAAGTACTAGAAAGGATGAGTGTAAAATGGGTTGATTCCCCCTTCCTGCCAAGCACCGAAGAGCACTGACTGTTGATCCCACAGGGTCCATTGGTTGAAGTTTAGTATTCTCCATAAAACTGACCTCACTTCGAGGCAGAAAACCTATGCATCATCTGCTTTGGCAGTATAAGATGTCATCTCCTAGCTGATGGGAAGATTTTGGGGATTTTTGAGTGCCTTTTCTGATGCCTTAATGATCAGCATCATCTTCTGGCCTATCCCTTTATTGAAAGTTACCATTATTGAATCTCATTGCTTATGGAAACATCAGATAAAGTATAATTTACTGTACCTCGCTGGCTGTAATTTTTAATCTGTGTGATTCTTTACAACTAGCTAAAGCTGATCTCTGGTTGTGGTTGAATACTGTGACTAAGCAAGATTTTAAATGTTAGGAATGTATCTTTCTTAATTTCAATATGTTTATTTGGAGAGTCTACCCAAACTTTATCGATACCTACTACCCTAAGATTTCATTTCTTCCAATTCCTTAGACCTTTCATTCTATAGCATGGGTTTTTAAAATTAAACAGCATAATATGGTTTTCTTTGTTTGGAGTTTCTAAGAAAACCTCTAAATACAGATGTAGGTAGATCAGTAGATAGAGACACATTGCATAACTAATTAAATGGAACTAATAAAAATGTTCCTAATGCTAATTATATTATGTATCTGCAGCTTGTGTTAGCAGTTAAGTACAAGGCTCTCCAGTGGTCTAACTCTTCCAGGTTCTCTTTCTTCCAACACAGCTGGATGGTAAAAAGAGAGTGGAAAAATCTCCAATAGACTAAAGGAGGCTTAGATACCATCAGCAACATCTGTGCCATGGCCTCGATGTGATGATGTTTTATAGCACACGAGGCAGCTAACACATAACATGAAGTGAGGACTGGAAACTCATTTTTCTGGGTGATCAGTGAAATTTATCAATTAAAAAAAGAGGTAATTTTTTGAGTGTAATTATATTACCATGTGCTGGTTTACCTCTCTCTGGAGATATTTACACTTGAAAGTTCAGATATTCCAGTTATTCTGCTGCTAACTCATAGTTTACATAGTAAAGGCTATAAAGGAGATTTTTTTTTCTGGGTAACTACATTACACTGACAGCTTTTTTCTGTGATCTTGAACTTCAGTTTTTTACTAAATGAAAAATCAGGAACACATCTCAACATTAAAATACATTTTTTCCCAAAGTGGAAATAAAATTATGGGATTTTTTCATCCACATGTTATTATAAAATTTAATTTTTTCATATTTCTTTTTGTTTTAAAATAAAATTTTGATCACATGGATGGAAATATATACATTTTATATACTCTGTATTTTGCTATGTAATGTCTACATTGTAAACTTTGATATATTGTTAAGCAGTTGTCAACAAAAGAATCGATTTAATATTCTTTGTTTAAAAATATTCATATCTGTTGTTGAATGAGACAGTCTATTCAATCTTATAAATATCACATCTAATAAAGAACAATCCACAGCACAGAGAAAAAAATGTCTTTATTCATAAGCAACCAGATGAGAAATGGATTTTTATTCAGTCAAATCCTTTTAGTCAATGAAACAGCACTTTCATGCATACTGCACTCAAGTGATAATTAATATAGTCTAATTCTGGACATGATGCCTGAATTGATGTACTGTCATCAATACCCCATGTTAAAATCAAACCTTGACAGGGACTTAACACCCTGGAACAGGTCATCATATGATAATACTCTTTTTTTTCTTTCAGTATTTGTCTTCAACCAAGCAAAGTATTACAAGATGGGGGGAAAAAAAGGGAAATAATTACAAATGAAGAGTGACGCAGGCTGTGAATAGAACATATGTTAGGCTAGGCAGAGGCATCAGTGAATTATATCATTTCATGATGAAGCGGCAGTGGGGCTGAACGGACCTATTTTAAACCTTGATGTATTTTATCTCTACTGTATTTGGACTGTCATCTTTGGAGAAAGACTTTGTGTAATTGAGAGTCAGCTCCAATCTGCATGACTTGAGCATGAAGTGTAAGCCAGATGAACAGTGTTATGGAAGAAAGGGAAGCATCTAATAAGGTATAAATGAGTAATAACCTTTATACCTCAGACATTTAAATGCGTTTTATAAAATACAATGTTCAACAGTATTAATTTTGTGGTGCTGGCAATAGTATAAACTAGGTTTGAAAATACTTAAGAATTTACTTTGTTATTTTAATAACACCTACATATTTATGGTTGAGACATCCTTTGTCACATTGAATGTAAAATTATAACAGAACAAATTTTTCCTTACAGGTTCATCTTCATAGGCTGAGATTATAGGTTTATAGTTATTTGATAATTTTGAGGGGAATTTGTTTTGATGACGTCCTTATCTGTAATGCCATAAGGAGTTATATGTCTAAAAGAGTTTCAAGGGAGTCTGTATTTGTGTGTATTTTGCTTTTAGTGTAGTAAAAAAATACTGTTTTAAGAAAGGCAAGTTTTTTGCTTTTCAGTTATTGCTCAGCAAGAAGTTGGCATATTGTTAGTGTATGATACATGGTCAACCCCCAACAGTGATTATTTAGGAAGAATTTGTGGTGGTTCTAATAAAGCCACAATAAGTCTCCCAGCTTTCTGATGTAAAAGAGCAATCGAATGCCACATAGCATGTCCAGCACAACTCAAGGAGCACTTTACAGACCTACTCATTTGGATTTAATTGTATCCAACCTTTTGTTTGGATCTGGTTTTGTTAGAAAGATCCTTCAGACAATTCACCTCCAGAGGCAGGATAATTTTTTATTGTTACAGCTATGGATAAGGACAAATGATAGCTTCTGTAATGCAAGCTTGTTCTGCATAAAACATTTTCTGCATAAAACATTTTTTTCTTAGGTCACTATGGTTACATTAAAGTGTAATGAGCATTTTATAATCTCTTGTGCTTCCTCTGCATAGTTAGCCAACAGTTTTAAGCTTAGAATAAATGTTATTAGCACTTTTCCTCTCATGTTAAGAAACAGCTATTCAGAAGAAACAGAAAAAAAATGGGCGTAATAATTCAGGATATAAACCTTTGTACTGGAGAGGACTCTTATCTGTGGCCAATACTTGCATGTAAGTCATCGTCATAACCCAACAAATTCCACATGGGGACAGGACAGGTCTGCACAGCTTTGATAGCAGGATTGGGGTCGCAGAGGTTTTGGAAGAAGTTCTTTGTCCTCAGAACCTTTCCATTAAAAATGGGTTATTGCATAAATTCTTTTACGTTGCCTTCTTCGTAGGAAAAAAGCACCAGAGATAATATGGCAGAGTTTTTCTATAGACCGTGGGTCTAACATGCAAAAGGAAATATATTATTTTACAAGTTTGTGATATCAGACCAAAATGCTAGTGTGACCAGACTATCCTTTTTTTTATTATTCCTTGCTTTTGCATTGTTTTGTTAAGTTCACCTCACAGTTTGAGCTCTGTACAACTAAATTCTCATAGCAGTCTGTAGATCCTGTGTCCATAAATGTTGTTACACTGCATTAGGTATGAATAAGTAATTTATTGTGAATAAAGCAGAAGGGCACAAGAACATTTAACGTCTTCACATTTACCTGTTGGGATAAATCGCATAGTGATCTACCTGAGTACAAATAGGTAACTCTGTTCCAGCACATGTAGCAGATCCAGGCTATAAAATTAAGCAGAAGTAGTGATAATAAGCTTGTTTGAAAACAGAGCAGAAGGCTCCAAGTGAACAGCAGAAAAGAAAGCTGAGAAATGTCAGCAGGAGCCATAGAGGCAAACAGAAGTAAAAGCCTTTTTTGGCATCAGTTCACTCTGCCCCATGTACTACTTGTGTTTCGGTTTCCTTCGTATTGATGATCTTTTTGACTCTTTTACTGTGCAGCTTTGCACTCTCACTTTAATACTATTTTAGTACACAGTATATGACTCTTGAATAGCTTTCTGCTGACTTCAAACTATATATGTATGCATACACGCATGTATACGCACACATTTAAAGAAGGACAGCTGTCTCAAAAGTTATCTGTTATCCAAAGACCAAATGTGTTGCCTTTGAACTGCATCTTGTTATATAATTCCACTGTGAAAATTCACTTGAATCTGATATTCTTCTTGCAAACCAAAAAGCAATGTGATTTCTGGATAAGGAGAAAAGAGTAACATTAGCAGAGTCAGCAATACATGGAGATTGGGCAAAAGAGAAATGTAATTCTCCTTTAAAATTGTGTCTACAGAGCTAAGAAACTTTACCTGTAGACGAGGAAGAAAATAAGATTAGTAAACCTATCAAAGTAATAAGAAAACCTGCTCGCAAATAAGGTAATGTAGCTTCAATGTAATTTGATGACATTTGTGGAAAATTTAATTATGGTTTTGCAATGCCTGAATGAAGCGTCAGTTCCAGATGTCTGCTGGTAAAACCAGATGCATTTTTGCCACTAGATCAATGGGTTTTGATTGAGATTTCCCTCGGTGTGTTCTGCTTTTCTCATGTCCTGTGCGATGTGAAACAAACCGTGTCCATCCAGGTTCCATCCCACCTCATCTGTTGCCTTGCCTGGCAAATTTCATACGCGTGGTTTTGGTCTTCTGGGTGGAGATGGCCATGTGCGGCCACTCTGGCCATCATCTTCTTCAAGGGGTTATCATTTGGCAGTCAGATTTTGCATAACCTTCTGTAGGAAAATGGGTTTATAGAATTGGAAGTGTTTTGGGGCACTGTGGTCTACTAAGGCTCAAAATCCACAACAGAAAAACACAAATTTGAGAGCTCAAAAACAGAGTTGACTGAGTTGCTGGGCACACTGTGAGGGTTTTGCTACTCAAATGGGAGCTGTCATCTTCCTGAGAACTATCATGCAGTTCAGAATGATTTGGATGAGTCTTTATTTGGGTTTAGTTCCTGGGAAGAGAAGAAGGCAGATAGTAAAATATAAAATTATTGTTTTTCCTTTCTGGGGTTTTTTGGCCTTTTAAAGGTCTTATAGTAATAAAGAAATATCCAGAGTTAAGAGTTGGTGCCTTGTAGAATCAATGACAGTTATATTTTTTTTTACCTATTACAAACAGCTTAGTTCTGTTTTCACATACTCTGTTGTAATAGGTTTTTTGTTGGTTTTTTTGTTTGTTTTTTTAATGGCAGAAATTTGAAAGTCAGTGGCAGGCAGATCAGCAGCAGTACTGTTGTCTGTCTAGAAATACACATAGCACGTTGTGTGTAAGGACATGACTTACAGAGTAAAATCAAAACCACTCCTCTCTACCTGAAATTTTGGAGAGAGAAAAGCAAAAATGACAAAATCAACCAACCAAACAAATCCCACCATAAAAATCCAGAAGACTGAAATTTTAACCAGAATAAAGTGTGCAAACGAGCTGTGTTTTTACATACTCTGTAAAGACTTGTATCCTTCCTACTAAACTTTAAATGCTACAATTGTATTACTAATATTATTACTAATAATAGTGAAATTGGAAAAGAGGCAAATTACAGCTTTTTAGTACATATTCTTTAGTTTTTAGATGTGGTGACTTTTAACCAGTTTACAAATGTTAGTAATTGAGACGTATATTTGTTTTACTTTTGTTTTTACAGGTCAGTTATTTTTTACACGAAAAATTTAGAGAAGTCTGTTATAAGAACCTTAATATTTAGCACCCAACATTATAAAAATTGGTAGCAGTGAAGCTGTGAAAAGATCTTTGCATTTTCATTATTTCAATTTTAAAGTTTGAATTCATTAGTATATACCACAGTCTTCCTGAAGTTTTTAAGGGATGCAATAGTTTTGAAATAATTATTGAATCTGAGTAGCTAGAGGTGAAATCGACCACACTATCAATAAAAATGATGATGTGATATATATATATATGAAAAATAGCAAGCTGTAGCTCTCGCAGAAATCTGTTGGAAAGTTTAATAGTTTAATATGTAGCATTCAAAATAACCTTAGAGAACTTTTTTTTTTTTCTTTTGAAAAAGCAAAATCAGAGTATGAAGCCTCAAGAAAAAATATTTAGAAAGGAAAAATAAGCACCCAAATCCATGATCTCTATCTTTCTCTTCTGTCGTTAAAGAAAAAAAAAGGGTTGACAAAAGACCAAGAATAGGAATACCTTTAATTGAAAAGCTTTTATTGTCCAGTTTTAAGTGAGCTCCATTGTCCACATATATCAGTCAATGAATAAAGGTAAAGAACAATTAAACATTAGTATTTGTTCACAAATTAAATCTTCTCTGTTTAGCTGTGAACTAGGAAGTAGAAATGTACTGTAAGAACAGAAAACTCTTTTGGGGATTGACCTTGATAGCACAGTATATCATGATGATGATGATGAACTTCTACCACACTGATTTCCAGAAACATTTTTATTTCACCCCTTCCCCCCGCTCTGAGCAATTGTACTTGTTGCAGCTATCACAAAGATATTTTTTTTTCTGCTATACTCTTTATCTCATATCCCATACCCTTTTTGTGCTTATGGAATATAAGACATTCTTCTGTACTTGTGCTTATAACAGGATTCCCCTACCAGACTCCAGTACCGTAGAGCAGCTGGAAGTGTTTCCTGGCCATCTGTACCAGTACTCCCATCTTTTTAGCATTAAAATTAATTTTCTCATCTTGGCATATAGAGAACCCAAGTGTGCCCCTTACCTCATTACCTGGAATTTTCTTGTTGTCTGTCATAGGGGAGGCTGAATAACCGAACGTGTTTATTTATGTGCAGTGCGGTAGTGACACATGGTAAAAATAAGAGCATTTTGTTGACTATCTTAGCTGTTGTTCCAGTAACACACTTATTTTGTGCATGAATACTGCTTTTCAGTTTGGGAAACACATTGAGCTCCACAAACTCGGTGTTCCTGAACTTCATGTTTCTACAGAAGGCAGTGTTTAGATATGGATAGATATAATTAGGTTAATATATGGGGAGGAGGAGTTGAATCCCGGTTGGGTGCAAGCATGCGGTGGCATAAAGGTGCTCAAGCTGGGGGGATTCTGGATATTCAGGGAAATGAGTAGTGGGCACCTGGCCTTCCTTGGATGGAAAGTGGGAGATATGTGGTTAAGGCATTTCAGGTTACTATTGCTGACCCTTTTTTTTCTGTTTTAGTAGTATTTTATGATATCTTTTCACCTGGTCAATGTGCATATTTCACTTTAGATGGCTTTTTCGGAGACGCAAATTCATATGAGTTGTGTCATTTGCATTACTATATTTTCATATTATTTTATAGTATTAGCTACTTTTAGGTGAATATCTGTATTTTTATCAAACTTGTTTTCTCTTGTTTTCAGTAGGCTCTCCTCATTCTGAGTTATGAACAGGACCTCCAGAAAATTTCACATCTTTTAAATTCGCAGATGAAATTTTCCTTGAATTCCTAACAATGGAATAACTTTTTGATATCACTAACAAAATGCTTCTGAAGTGATTGAGTTAATTTTGAAGTAGAACTTTGGACAGAAATGGTCACAAGAAGTCAAGTCTGTGGTATTGTCAGTGGAGATGAGGAGGTGATTTTACAGACAGTAGAATTACACTGATACAGATCTGAAAGTTAAACTTACGGTATCTGGGGTCAAATCTTAACATCATTGACACAGGTGGCTGTTCTGCCATTGACTCCAATGGTGCTGGAATTCAAATACTGTGGAGGAAACTGAACTGATAATTATGTCTTTATATAACCTTAAGGGTAAAATACTTGTAGTTGAATACTTTATACAGATTTATAGTTTAAAGATTGGATTGTTTATGTTTAAGTATATATTAATAATATTTTTTAGCTATTTCTTTACAATGTTTGGAGATATTACCTTTGCATGTAGTCATAAAAATACCACATTTTATTGTCAATTTATAAATAAAAATACTGTGAAGCTGTTGTTTGAAAATGTTAGGCCATTCTGAGCTATTCTGTTAAATAGAGATCCTAAAATTGTTGTCGAAAAGTTGAACAAAATCAATAGATACAGCTGCCTCTAAAGCAGGTTCGTATTTTAGAGGAATGTTTTCTTTAAACATGAGAGCAGTCTTTGAGTAAGCAATGTTAAAGGAAAGAAAAAATGAATTAAGGAACTTCAGAGAGTACTTTAGTTAATGATATAATTGTAATGATCATAATTTAGTATAATCATATTTAGATTTGTTTAGTGCAATGATTAAGATTTAAATTTATCTCTTGAATGCATTTGGCATAAAATAAGCTGAAAATTTATGAAGGAAAAAGGAATGGAAATAATTGGATTCTTTGATAGGAATTCAGTTTTGGAAACTGTTTTTTTTTTTTAATTCTTATTATAGGTAAGCACTTTAATTAAAGTCATTTAATCTACTCACCTGATTAAAAATAGGCGTTTGAAGCATAAAGCTCAGTTTTCAATACATGACTTTGTATATTCCTTGCTTCAGTTGATAATTTTACAACCATCCAAAATATGCAAGAGCTGCACAAAACACAGTTAATAATCCTGGAAGGACTTGTAATGATGTCCTTTTTAGGAAAAACAAGGAAGCTTCTTTTGCTTTTAGCATGTTCAGTGACTTGGTTATAAATAGGGGGATGAAACAATTACAGAGATCATTAAATTGAAAAATAAATGGCGGCGTCTGTCCTGTAAATGCAGGATCCGACTCAAGTATTTCCAGGACTAAGATCAGACAGAGCAGCCCCTATCATGCAGTTCAGCATTATTTTGTTTTTCGAATGAAGCTATGGACAATATTTGGAAAACTGAGACATCCTAATATATTTTTATACACAAAGTGCTGTGAAATGCATATGGGATTTTCCCTTCATTTTTGCTTTTTGCCTTGGTTGTGTATTTTGAATAAGGCCCATTGAAATGAGGACTAATGTTTTATTAAAAATCAGTTGTTTACCTCACAACCGTTGTTACAGAAACCTCTCCCTAATCTCAGATGTGCAGGCCTTGTCCCCAGCTCCCTCATCCGTACACGCTTTGTCTGTCATTTGTAATAAAAGTCAATCAAAATTGAGGCCTGAGATGAGGCCAGTCTTTTTAGAATAAAAAAGAGCGCTAAAAATAAAGAGTAAAATGGACACCAGGATGGAGATGTGGCTAAGAAAGTCTGTGAACTTATTTCACTGTTAGTGTCTTTTTCCCTTCCTCAAATTCCTCAGCTCCTCTTTAATCCACCTGTCATGTGGTGGCATCGTAAACATATTTAGATGTCAGATTACCATTGAAATGCCTTAATGCCGTTAAAAGTGTGCATCAGTTTGTCTGTGACAGTAATAATGTTTTCCTACCATTCTCAAGCATGAGCAGAAGCTTCTAGATAATACTTCTATGCAGACACATAGTAGTAGTAATAATCATAGTAATAATAATAGTAGTAATAATAATAATAGTAATAATGATAATGTGGAATGTTTCCAATATGATTGTTTTAGTCACAGTTTGCTACGAGATCTCTCGTAGTAGATAACTTTAAAATAACACAGTTCCATTGTAAATAAATCGTAATCAAATAGACCTCTATCTCCAGTTCTAGAGAGACAGTATTATTAGCTAGAGTTGTGAAATAAATAAACTTTCCCAAGTTTTCTTTCAAGGATCTTTCCTATGTTCTCTTGAAATCAGACTTCTATACATTGATATGTATTTAATAAGAGCATTTCATATTTTTTCTGGTACATTTCCAGAGCTCTAGCATGCAGTGAAGGTTTTATAGTCAGTGTGCAGTGCAGCAGATGTCATTCCATTTGCCTAAGTCCTGCTGACATTTGGAGTTGTGGATTAATTGAGCTACAGAACGAAATTTAATTAAAATTAAATACAGACTTGGCCATTGTATCTGTTCATTTTTTACACTCTAGTGTGTACATTTGCAGTCAGCGCCATGGTTAATTTGTTTAATCAGGATGCTATGTGGGAGAAGCTGCACTTTGTTTTAAGCTAAAATTGTGGCAGATGCCAAGTGGAGCATCATTTCTATAATTTCCTGTGATACATGTCATGTAAATGATGCTATTGATGTGCCTCAGAACAACCTGAAGAGTGCAGATTATTCTCTTTGTGAAGTTACTGAAAAAGAAAAGACTATATAAAAGATGAGGCTTGGTTTGTATTTTTTTAAGTAAAGGTTTTGTTTAAACTGATGTTTTAAGTACTCTGCTAATTTAGTTAGCTTACAAGGAAATATATTGCAAGTGAAAGAATACAAAAGTGCAATTTATTTCCACATAAAATGCCATTGTCAGAATCAGTTTAGCCTTGAGATAAATCTGTAATGGAAATGTCAACAGAAGGCATTAAAAAATGCCAATAGTTGATTGTAAGAATTTTGTTCTTAATAATTGAGTAGATATATCTGTGGGAAGCTTTCAGGGTTTTTTTTCTTCTCTCTGACCATATTAATAGGTAGCAAATACTAGGTAAAGTAGAAGCAACACTGGAGGGAATATTTATGGATTCTGTCTTTATGCATTTAATTTAGGTCCATCTGGAAACACTTACTTCTGCTCCTTTATATGTAGGTAGCACTAACTTTAGGTATTCTGACTCAATCTAAATTGGATGCCTAAAGCAGCCAAAGTAGATGGTACGAATACCTCTCCGTGTATTAAAATAAGACATTAGTACATCCTGAATATTGCAGAAGAAACTTAGCAACACATTTCTACTGTGAAAACTGAGGAAATAAATTATGTTATTTATAGTTTACTGAATGAACGAACTTTTAAAAAACTGAGTCTGTTTTATCAACTTCATCCTTTCACTACAGTGCAAATTGTTCAGGTTTTTGTAACATACTTTTGGAAAGCCAACTGATATATCATAATATCCCAGGATTTTCACTCCAGTTCCAACAACTTTTGGTTGGTCCACCTCCTCTCTGGTTTTAACTTGCTCCTCTTCTCTGCTTTTTGGAGACCCACCACCTCCTACGTCGGAAGAGATGGTGTAAAGTGGATTACTTTTCTCTAATTCCATGCTGCTTGAGGTTTTATGGACTTCTTTTATATCCCACTCTGCCATCTCTTTTCCAGCCTGAACTTATGCCACCTGTTTTTGTACCTTATTTAGTCCTACCATATACCTTTTTTTTTTTTTTTTTTTAAGATAGAGGGATAGTGGAACCAGAAATTCATGTGAGCCAGTCATGGTTTTATCTCCATTGCATAGTATGATTCTCTTGTTTATTTGCCTGGTAAATCTAAATGTTTAAAACCCAGGGCTGCTTTTTTTTTTCCCCCCTCCTCATTTCTACTCGTCATTGAACTTACATTTTTCCCAGAACTATTCAAGGCCTCAAGATCTTACACATGGTTGGTCATAACCAGCTGAGAGCCCATCATTCTACCACCACAGTTAGCATTGAGATTCCCTTGCACATCACATGTCTTTGCTGAATTTCATCTATCATCTTAACGCCCAGTAGTTCAGAGTCATAAGGGGCTTTCTTGATGTTTGCACCATCAATTCTTGACTCCACCACTTGTAGATATGCTTTATCATCACCAAACTGTCAGCTCACAGTGCACTCACGCTTTTTTCATCACTTACAAGTAAGTTAAACAGAGTGGGGCCTTGTGGAGTTTCTCTGACCATCCATCCCTACCTGTCCCTTGTGTTTTAACCAGATTTATCCATGTCGTGACCCTTTTTTTTCCATCGTGACTGCTTAGTTTCTTTACGAGGCTCTGCTGAAAGACCTTGTCAGAAGGTTTTGAAAACCTGAGCAGACTATATTGAGCAGATCTCCTTTATGAACTGGATTGAATATGATGGATTGAACATGACTTCCCTTTACCAAGGAGTGGGCTGACTCTGACCTGATACAGCAGTTTATCCATCTCTACACAAGTTCTGTTCTTTATTACAGTATCCACTATCTGGCCTGATGGACTTTTGAGGTTTACCTGTTTGCAGATACTCTCTGGAACACATTTCAAAAACGCATGGCACATTTACCACATTCCAGTCCTTCATTAAGTGGTTTTAAGTGTTAGATGTGCACTACAATTAGTAGTTCAGCTATTGCATTTCTGAGTTTCTTTGAAACTATAATGTGAGTACTGTTTGGTCCTGGCAATTTGCTACTTATCTTCTTTTTTATTCTTTTTTTTCAGTTCTATATGTCACGTAGTGTTTTCTACTGACATTACATTTGAGATCGATTTTGTCCTGAGACCTTTATTAATAAAACTTCAAGTGTAGGAATCTTCTCAAGTTTTGCGGTTTATTCAGAAGAAAACAAAACAGACAAAACAAAACTAAACTTAAAAAAAGGCAAAAAACCCTGTGACGCTGTCACACTGATGGTCTTCTAGCCATGTGAACATTCAAGCAGAATTCTTGCTCCTGATGTGTTTGAAAATACATTATTGTATTGTAAGCTTAACACCTTCTGGGTGTTGTTACTCAAATTATCTTCTGGACTGTCTCACTGTGTTCTTATAACTAACCTACCACAGTTTATGATAATCTCTATTTTCAACTTTCAGAATGATACCTTCTTGTTTTTATAACTTCCTTTCCCCTCATGTCTAATTATTTTAAGTTCTTCTTGCCATATCTGTTTCTGAAG
Source organism: Caloenas nicobarica (assembly GCF_036013445.1). Classification (NCBI taxonomy): domain Eukaryota; kingdom Metazoa; phylum Chordata; class Aves; order Columbiformes; family Columbidae; genus Caloenas; species Caloenas nicobarica. Next base: position 83,411,261 of record NC_088284.1, on the reverse strand, counting down.
TGACTTTGCTTTCTGCTCCAACGAGATGCCCGTTGTCTTTGCACATCCTACAAGGATTTACATTTCTTAATGGCCTCTCTCGGGTATATAGATCTTTCCATCTTCAGACGCAGCATTGCTGAGGCTGAGCACAGCTTTTTGAGGTGATGCACAGTTGCCCAGTATTTGGGGGATTTGTCCAAGAAGGTTGAATTCCAGTGCATGGCAGCTGCCATTACGAAGTGGGTTTTTGACAATAAAATTTCAAATCAAGCCTGTTGTTCTGCTCAGAACCAAGTCAAAGGTTGTTTCATATCTCACGGGTCCGCTAAACAGGCTGCTCCATCAATCAGTTGCTGACCATGTCTACAAATTTAGCTGTATCGTCAGGTCACAATGTGATATTTTTCCAATCCGCGGTGTGGGAGAGCAACGCGTGTCTCCCATTACTGTGGCACCCTTGCTGTCTGCTCTCCCCCAGCACATCATAAGCCGTGTCACCCGTTCTGGTCAGGCACTCAGCAACATCATTCCAATACTAAGTTTTTCCCGTTTAGGTCTTGAATTTCAATCATTTCTTTCTTTCATCTTCTATCTTTCTTCAGACAGCTGTGGCCAAGACCAAATGTGTTTGGTTTCTGTAAGCAGGCTGAGCCAGTATCCCAGCTAACCTGGATTCTCAGCATCCCTCTAAAAGCCTCTAACTGCGGGATCTGCAAAAGCAGATACATTCTGAAGCTTTACCGCATATAACACTGCTTTCCTCTTCTCAGTTGTAATCACCTGAAGTTCGACTTATTTTGCTGCTCTTTTTTCTACCTTACTGCTCATTTATAGGGTAACGAACAGGAACGTGGCACTTTAGAGACAGGAACAGACAATGCTTCTGAAAGACTGTTCCTGTCTTACAGTCAAATTCAGAAAATGCCCCTCAAATAACTAAGTATTAAAAACCATTTTTAAAAGCATTAAAAGGGCTTACATGTGGCTTTCTTACCCACATGGCAAGAAAGGGGTTAGCCAAGGGGTTAATGCACTACTGATGCTATTAAAAAGTTGGTACGCGTCTTAATAGCACATTAATTAGGATTAAAGAAGGGCAGCTGGGTGGAAGGAGGCACCGTTTTGTGGACTCAGACCTGAGAGTGAGTGGAGAAGTAAAAAGACTTTATCCTGAGGATCTGGAGAATCAATAACACAGTAATTTGGAAAACTGAAAAAGTTTGTCCCTGTCCACTGTGACCAGTGAGCAGATCACTGCATGAGAGAGCCATGTTGCAGTGAGATATGTACTAAAATTTGTGTTGTTTTTCATTTGTGGACATGGTAAAGAATCACAGAATCACAGGATGTGAGGGATTGGAAGGGACCTCGAAAGCTCATCCAGTCCAATCCCCCCGCCGGAGCAGGAACACCCAGATGAGGTTACACAGGAAGGTGTCCAGGCGGGTTTGAATGTCTGCAGAGAAGGAGACTCCACAACCTCCGTGGGCAGCCTGTTCCAGGCTCTGTCACCCTCACCGGGAAGAAGTTTCTTCTCATATTTAAGTGGAACCTCTTGTGTTCCAGCTTGAGCCCATTACCCCTTGTCTTACTGTTGGTTGTCACCGAGAAGAGCCTGGCTCCATCCTCGTGACACCCACCCTTCATATATTTATAACCATGAATGAGGTCACCCCTCAGTCTCCTCTTCTCCAAGCTCAAGAGCTCAAGGCTCCCTCAGCCTTTCTTCACACAGGAGATGCTTCACTCCCTTCAGCATCTTTGTGGCCCTGCGGTGGACTCTCTCCAGCAGTTCCCTGTCCTGGAACTGAGGGGCCCAGAACTGGACACAATATTCCAGATGAGGTCTCACCAGGGCAGAGTAGAGGGGAAGCAGAACCTCTCTGACCTACTGACCACCCCCCTTCTAATACACCCCAGGTACCACTGGCCTTCTTGGCCACAAGGGCACAGTGCTGGCTCATGGTCATCCTGCTGTCCACCAGGACCCCCAGGTCCCTTTGCCCTACACTGCTCTCCAACAGGTCATTCCCCAACCTATAGTGGAACCTGGGGTTGTTCCTGCCCAGATGTAAGACTCTACACTTGCCCTTGTTATATTTCATTAAATTTTTCCCTGCCCAACTCTCCAGATTTGGTGAGGGTATAAGCGGCACATGTCAGGAACAGGTAACAGTCTGGATGAAAAACAGCGAAATAACAAGAATTATTTAGAAGCTAATGAAGAAGATAATGAAGCTGGGCAGTCACCCAGCTGACAGAATGGTGAGTTTGAAAATGGAGAGAGATTTCTTACAGGGAATAGAAAGATTTTCTTTCCTAAATTCCAAGATAACACAGGAGGAGATAGTAAAGGGAGAAATGGAGGGAAGACACAACAGAAAATAGACAGTTTTTTTAGAGGCAGAGGTCAAAATGGAGTACTTTGAGAGGAGGAACAGAGGAATGATATTGAGATTAATAAACTTTTAAATTAGAGGGGCAACCATGAAAGGAAGAAGGGGAAAACATGAAAAGAAGTTACAGATATAGCTAAGATTTCAGAGAAGAGCATTCAGTAGCCGAAGGGGCAGGTGAGAAGAGGCAGCAGAGGTGGGAGAGACGCTGGAGGAGAAGAAGCAGATCACGGTGCTGAAGATGAGAGTAGGAGGAGTACAGTGGATATATTTAGGAGTGTTGTTATGTACGAGTTATATAGCTTCAGAAATGCAAGAACACATAGCAGGAATATTTTCGAAAATAAATTTAACTGTCAGAAGGGAAGAGACAAGTGATCTGCCATGGCCAAGAGTCTGTATTCAGCAAAAGCCAGTGTGATATGGAAACACTGAAGGGAGACCTTGAAGGACAATCTGATTTTAGGGGAAGTGTCTTTCTGGGTATAATATTCTGTGTAGAATATTTAGTTTCTATACTTTTTTAAAAATTATAGTTTGTTATTCATGCAATATCTATTGGTTTAAAATTTTACGGATCTATTAGAGTCAGTTATCTTATGATCTTGGGCTTCATGGTAGCTACTCACTGATTTTCCTTTTGAAGATTTTAACTGATTGCCAGTTGGAGTCATTGTGTGCCTTTTCATTCATCTCTTCAGGATGGTAAAATAACCTGCGTTTACAACTGTTACTGTATCACAGGCCTGCAAAGTTTTGGATGACTTATTTTGCAATCTGCATCTTTTTTAACTTCAGAAATGAAGTCACTTGGTGGTATTGAATGGGTAGGCAGTAATTCTCCATGGATCCATTCTTCACTCCTGTTCATTTAGGGGCAAAACTAATCTCTCATCTTTCCTCATTGCAAGCTTGCAAATATGAATCTTGTTTAAACAAGCTGTTTCACCTGAAAGCCAAACTAATTTTAGTGTCTGTTTTTGATGCCCACGACTTTCACAAGTACAGGAACATTGCTCAGGGTGACAGAACCTCCTTGTCCCGTCTTACACGCTGGTTCACGGTGCTGCAGTAAATACACAGATGCACTTCTACATAAAGAATGGGAAACTATGATAATGTGAGACAAAAAAATGTTCTGCTCTTAGTCCAATTAGAAATTAATAATCTGCATGTATTATACTGCTTCGCCTAAGTGATATGGAGTCTAATACCTCTGACATTTGCTGCAGAAATGGTTCTGTGGGGTTCTCTGCTTCACATAATTTGGACTTGCCCCAAGATTATTTAATTATGGAAAAGAAATTTGTGCTGTCACTGAACCAGTGTTGGAGATTTCAAGTGGAACCAACATGCGCTAAGATTACATAAATTATTAAATGAGATTTAACTCAAACTTTTTCCTTTTACACATTGAGGATCGCCATGTGTCTAGTCTAGAAGGTGTAGTCAGAGCAACTACACCTATCCTGGAATAGCTGTTGTATAAATAGAAATAGTTCTGATTTGCTTGTTTCGAAAACAATACAGTGTCAAAAGACAAAAAACAGAATTTCAGAGCAGCCTACTAAAAGTATATGATAGCACTGGTAGTTTGGAACTTGTGTAAGATGGTCTTCCAAGGGCAGACTCCGGTTTTAATAGACTTTTGTCAGGCAAACTCTATGGGAACATTTTTTTTGCTCTATTATTCAAGATAGTACTGTTGGGCTTTTAAAGTTGCATACTATCAGAGTTGGTTTCATCAGTCTTTAGAAGTGCTACTGCAATATGTTTTCTTTTCTGTTTTTCTTGTTCCTTATCATACCATTATGTAATTCATAAATTATCCCGAGAAACTGACAGGCTTTTGTTTTATCTGTAGTAAGTATTTTAGTTTGGTGACCCCTGATCATTAGGCAGAATATTTCAGAGAAGAAGAGAATGCAAGTCAGTGAGAAATGCCGTGCTTTGATGCCTTTGATGAGGAGACGCTTCGTGGAGTCGCTGTGACACCCAGCGTGGTTCAATCCTTGGCCACGGGCTGACTTCAGAACATCATTCGCCAGCTGTGGTCAGCTCTGCATTTCTTCAGGGTGCTTTGGGGCTGGACTTTTTAACGATGTAGGAAATATTGCAAGACTGCTGACTTTCTTGTATTCTATCTAGTAGCCATGAGGCATGAGTTTATAATTACATTATCATTGCCTATGCTGTGAACTGTACTAACGACAGTGTATAGACCAGGCAAAGATAATAAATAGAATTATAGCAGTATTCTTGTTAGAGTCCCTGAGAATATAATATAAATATGGAACTGGTTTTACTGACTCACAGAGTATGATGAGTCTTTTTCGGACAAGTTGTGCCAGGTATATGTTATCACAGCATCATGAGGAATTAGTGTGTGTAGTTTTGACCATTTGTGAGGTTTTAAGAAACTTTCAGGGTTTTTTTAGGAGTGCTTAGTGCCAGGTATTTAAGGAAGTGTTTGTTTTTGTTAGAAAATGATTATTTGACATTGACATGTTGGGAGGAAAAAAAAATAAAACCAGACAAAAAACAAACAAAAAACCCCCCACAACAACAACAAAAACATAGCGAAGAGAGAACTTCTGGAATTTGTAACATCCCCAAATAATTTTGGCTGTGTAGTTTGTTTTGAATTAAGTTGAGGTCTGAGGGGCATAAGGATAATAACAAACATTCACAACTTGAACCAGCCCCTACAAAATGATTATTTTATCTAAAGATATTGCTAATTTATTATTTTTTTTTCCTTTTATTTGTGTGATCCTTTTTAAGTAAGTGGATATGCGTAAGTTGTTTTCCTCTTAGTTTAAAATTTTACTTTTAAGAAAAATGAAAGTGATTTTTCTTCACTTTGGTAGGATGAAGTATCTAAAGACTTGACAAATAACTATTGAAGCAAGTAATACTGTACCACCCCTTCTAGGTGATGGGTAAAGATGGGATCCTTTAAGGGACGTCTGCTTCTTCAGATGGAAGTGGAAACAAGAATAGGTTTGCTCGTCTTTAGGTCTTATCTTTTAGAAAGCCAGTTTGACTAACTGAGCTTTTGGTACATAACGTTATAGCACATAATATTCTGATGAGTGTTCATCTGTTGTGTGTTGAGTGACTGACACGGGACCATTTCTTGATTTTTGTCTTGTAGAGCCATTGAGTGTCTTTCTCCAGCCGTGTCTACAATACAGGCTGCAAGACAGCAAAAATAGTGTAGGGATATTATAAATGAGGTACCTGAGGTACCGGAAAGTTGAGCATTCTGGAACTCCCCACAGGATCATTTTCCTTGCTGAAGCATAGTAAATTAGCCCACATGAAGCTCGTGCTGCCGAGAGTAGAGTGCTGCTGGTATCCAAGTTAGTTCATCTAAAAATAGCTTTGGAAACTCTCTATTCCTTGCATGCGTTTACTGTCTGGCAACGGCTGGGGCATGCATGGAACTGAAGTAGTTAAAGAACAGAAGGTTCTCTGCCTATCACTAGTTTTAGACACAGTTTAAATGGTCGTGGTAAAATGTAGGTGAATAGAAACTTAATCTCCCTCTTAAAGGTAATAGATATAAATGTATGAAACATAATAAATGTTTATTTTTAATATTTTAATAACCATAAAATAAATGTCCAATTAGCTATAAATGCATCGTTTAAAAGAAACATTTACAATTACTGTTTGCTTTAATATGCTGGTGTTTTGGTAGGTATCCATACCATGTTGTTTTATGCTGGAATTAGAAGTTTTGTTTTCATCTGAACTGTCTATTCCAGACTTCTGTTTATTGAAAAGACCAGTGATAGAAAGAAAGAAAAGGAAAGAAAGAAAGAAAGAAAGAAAGAAAGAAAGAAAGAAAGAAAGAAAGAAAGAAAGAAAGAAAGAAAGAAAGAAAGAAAGAAAGAAAGAAAGAAAGAAAAAAAGAAAGAAAGAAAGAAAGAAAGAAAGAAAGAAAGAAACCCACAGCCCTGCATCTGCCAGTCTAATATATTGATATATCCATTTTTATTAAAAATGTGATTCATGAATAAAATAGGCACGAAATGTATGTGTTATTTTTAAAGGTAGATATAAAATTACAATGTAGGCAATAAAAACTAGAGTTTTTCACAGTAATGGCATAAGAAATGTTATTATTTTCTGCTGCTGTATGGCAGCTTCCTAAAATCCATACTGGGTTGCTTTCTGTTATTTTCTTTGAAATATCTTTTTGAAAGCATCCAGTGGTCTGTAAAAGTGTGGACCAGTCTGCCAATACTTAAATGTGTATATTTTGCTTTGCTATAACTGTGACATAATTAAAGTAAGGATGGTACAGATTATGTCCTTCCATTTAAGAAGAGTGATTAGAGTAAGCGGTCATGAATATCAAATTTATTTCACCTTTCTTGTTGGTTGTTTTGTTTCTAGAAGAGAATGTGTTTTGATGGTGTAGAGTACACTGTCTTGAGTAACTTCTAATCTGAAATGAAGACATGCAAAACTATTTTAGAAAGATTTCAAACCTCTCTATCTATCGGCAGTTATGAAGACTTGCTGTATTTCTGAGCTATAACAAGGGGATTTTTGTAAAATGTTCTACTTCGTAGTAGAACTTATTTTATATAAGAAACATACTTAAAAAGCTAATTTCTTTTCTCCTTTCTGCACTGCAATCCACAAAGTGTGATTAATAATAGATTTAAATTTGCTAAGTGCATTTACTCCTTTGTGCCATCATAAAGAGAATCTATTACTGTAAAATTGAGGCTTAGTTCCAAATTGCGCCATTATGAAGTTTTCTTCCAGCAATGTTTTGTCTCTAATACACTTCCCTCATTGTAATTCTATTGCAAACCTGATGTCTAGCATCAAGTCTCACAATAATTATTTTAAATTGCTACTAGGAACAGTAGTCCTGGTGGGATATATTACTACCATTCTAACAAGATGAATTTCAATGCACTTGTAACCATATTATAGTGTATTATGAAAGAAAGAAAATCTTTGAGTTGTAGGTAGGCACGCAGATTCAGAACACTGAAAAATGATTTTTATCAAGTTCTTAGCATTTTGTGTTGCATTTTTATATCATGAATTTAAAATAGTATTAATTATATATTAAAATATATGATAAACTATCATATAGTGGTTTTAAGTAAAACTTAAGAATAAGATAGGGTGGACTTCAGAAACGGAATTGGTTTTTTGCTGAATTTACTGTGAGACTCGAAGGTTGGAAGTCATCTGAACATGTGCTAAGAATAAGTAAAAACTAAAAAGCGATGTAAGCTAAAGGAGTGCATGGTGAGCACTCATTTCAAAAAATGAAGCTCTGCGGCACCACTTCATGATGAGATCACAAATTACCTCCCGAATTCAGCCCACTTAGCCTGGGAACTTTAAGGTAGATCTTCACTAGTTGTTTTAAAATGAGTACCCAGCACATGTCATATGTGTATGAACACAGTAAAGCGCTGTCTGTAGATTTATTATATTATGCAGTTCTAGAGGTGCTTATGCCATAATTAAAAGACAACATGTAATTATGTGCAAAACAATATTCAATATCATTCCAAAGTTATAAACAGATAAATCTGTAATATCTTAATCTGAAATGAACCCTTACCCACTGGCACTCAGAAGATGACTAAAATTTCCAACTTTCCCAATTTCATATTTAGAAAATGCAGAACTGAAAGTTGTTTAAGCAACATGGTAAAATAAAATAAAATAAAATAAAATAAAATATCACTTCCCAGGCAAGCAGGAGAATAAGCCAAACTTTTACATCAGTCTGACTTATAAAAGCCTGCATTTAGTTCATGTGCGTGAGTTGTAAGTAACACTTTAAGGCAATTAAAAGTATGTGGGATGTGCATGGTGGTCATCACGGGAACCCGCACCATGGTCTCATCTTCTCAACATCCTTTGCAAAAGATAAATCACACACGGCATGTGGTGAAAAATCATCAGTAGCTCGTTACCTTTTTGTTTTAAATGGGTTTCACGTTCTGAGTGTGGTGTTGATGGCTGAGCCCAGGGGAGGAGCTTGTTATCTGTGTTTATTCAATTGGCTGTGTGTTCAGTTTGAAGTCCCATCATGGACAGGACTACCTGTAGTGACTTCATCCATAGGTACAGCTATGGAAGTCACACTGCACTTTCTTATTTGGGAGGGAAAAAAATGTCTGGGTGATGGAAAAATGATGAGAAACAGAATGTGCCTTGGGTCTAATGGTCTGTTTTCTTAAACCGCTCACATCCTTCTTCATAAATGTTTTACAATTCCTTCCTCTTCCCTCTCCCATTTCTGAATTCCAATCTGTTCTTCAAATTTAGGAGAGAACCTACAGTCCAGAAGTACATGTTGAAGATGTTTCTCTAAGGATGCGGCATGGAAAAAAGTGTGTTACGTTCCAACTTCCAATTAACTTTCAAACCACAGTTGATTTAAAACAGTGGCATAAAGAACTACAGATTATTTTAGATATTCTTTACAGGGTAGAGTCTTGTATTTCCTTATACTTGTTTTCACTATTACTTTAATTCCTTGAATCCTACACTCCCGAGGATGTTTAAAGTACAACACTTCTTTGCATTTTTGGATTTCTGTTTATATATATATATAAGCTCACAGTTACCACATCCAGGTTACTCAACAGAGTTATAAAATGAGGTATATCTTGTCAGCTTCACAGATTAAATTTAGAAAGGCAAAATGTATGGAACTCTCTGAATTCAAACTGCTATGCCAGCGGCCACATTTTTTTGTAATTCTGTGCACATTTTGTTTAAAAGACCCATAGATAAGGTTCTCAGGGACATGGTTTAGTGCCTGTGTTGGGTTAATGGTTGGATTTTATTATCTTGAGGGTCTCTTCCAACCAAAATTATTCTATGAATCTATGATTTTCACTCATGTGGTAAGGTCACTGCAGACTATAATTTGTTAAATTTGACTAAAAGAGAGCTCAGATCCTCAAAAGTGTGAAGTAAAGCTAAGAAAGTAAAGGTCTCTGTTGGATGAAGACTAAAGTACTTAGCGCCTTGCAGAGCTGATGCCAGAAACCAAGAAGTGATTTGCTAATAACGACATTGCTGCCATTGGTGTTGCACCATTAATAATAAATAACTAATTTTCCTTTGTGCCTTGCCAGACTTGAAATGCTGAAAGTAATTTAGTTTGTTTAGAGAAAGCACAGAATGGATGCAAATGGATGTCATGAGCTCCACCTACGCCACAGTCATTACAAGTGTATAGCTTTTCAATGGGCGTGAAAATAGTTCAATATTCATATTCTACTTTTTTTAAAATGAACTTGAACTCTTAGTAGTAGCATTAGAAATAATTTATGACAGCTTATTATACACAGTCCTTCCAGAATTTTTTCAGTAGCGGAGACTTGCACCAGCTTTGCTACAAGTCAAAGGAGCAAGTAGTAAAACGTTGTATTTCCCACCTGCCTGGCTCCCATGAATCACATTAGTCCAGCAACCACCCATTAAGTGTATCTTTCCAACTGGAAGTACTCATCTCAGTCTGAAGGCCGGGGGCTGGACTGGTACCATATTGGCTTTGCACAGATGTTTCAGTGCACTACTGACCATTGTTTGAAGTTATTTTCCCAAGTTTTTTAAAAAAAGTTTTGAGAAATGTTTGTATTTGCATTAAGTATTAAACAGTGTGATTTTTCTTCCTAAATTAATTTCAGCATGTGGAGATTAGTATAGAGATGTACATTTTGAAAGGGTGCAAAAGTGAAAAATGTTTTTACTTTTGACGGGACTGAATGTAGAGTGTGCCCGAGAGTCTGTCTGCTGCTAGGCAAACGTCAAATTATGAATCTCAGATATTTTCTGATAAATAAAAGGTTACCATTAATGCTAAAAAAGGTGTACTCCACAGCACATTTCTTTACCCAGCAGAGGCTGTTGGAGAAAGATAACAGAATTTCATCCAGGGCCCTCTGAGTGTTAATAAAGTAAACCTGAAGAGTCATAGTGCTACTAAAAACACTCTTAAGTGCTAAATAAAAAATTCTGTCAGAGTGAGTCCGTAACTTCACCTCTTGGGACTGATCACATCCTTTGGCTTAAAATATGAAGTGAGCCTTAATGAGGAATTGATATTAGCTTGGAAATTTGTAGTAATTCTTACTTCTTTGAACTTAGGAAAAGAGTAATTCGTTTTCTCGTTCAAGAAGTTAGGCAAGCGTATGTGCTATTGAAATATTTTAATAGTTCTTAACTTGCCAACACTAGATGGCAAGAGACATATTCTATTTAATGTTAAGAAAATACTATCTGAATTTACCAATATGTGTATCACCTCCAGATTTCAAGAGTGTTGAATGGATTATTGTCCAGAGCTAGATAAATTTGAATTCCACAGAGCTGAAATGCTGGAAATTAACTGCATGATGTATGAACCCAAATAATAGTGTTCCTGACGTAGGAAAAAGTGATGGAAATTAAACATCTAGTTATGCACAGTGTGTCTGCATGATGTGCTGCATGCACCGCATGTGTTAGAATTTCTTCTCAGTTCTTTTTTTAATCTTTTATTCATAGCATTGCAGGTGATGAAAAATTTATGCCTTGAGTCTGGCATTGAAATTAAATGCAAAATGAAAACAGAAGCAGTTTATACTGACAGCTTAAATATCTTTATCTAGCATACGGTTGCACTATAAAAATCACTGGGTGACTTATAAAATCTCCCACGTGCAAAAATGCAAACATTGCACAATAAAGGATGAAGTTAGGACTCTCAGTATATTAACAGAAAAGTTTCCATTCATTATTATTCACTACTAATTTTTCAGTATTTTTTCAGAATGTCAGGTGACTGTGAATACAGGTTCCTACACAGTCCAGCTACTGACACTATTATGTGATGTAGAGAAATCAGTTAGGGTTTAGATTACATTTTATGAAGATTATTTCTATACTTGCCTTATTTTAAATGGACTGAAAGGCATACATCTTGTACTTGAATACTGCCAGAGTAAAATGTTAATTATTCAGGTGAATCGGTTCCTGAATTGTGACTGTCCTAGTGCATGTGTTCTGTAGTGAGAGCAGGATTACTAAGAAACGTATATATATATTTTTAAGTGGCAATCTGTATAACCAATACTTAGAAAAGTATAAAATAGTTTTGTAAAAAAAAATTTATTATAGTAACTTCAGCCATGAATGACTATATTTAAAATCCTGGTTTATTCTGAGTAGTTCGATCACTTTTTGTGATGTGTAGCCTCAATGGGGTTTTTCATTGTCTCGTTCTTGTTGCTTTTACTGTTTATTTAGTGGTAGGTCAATAATTATAATTTTGTAATTAAAATTTACATCAAGAAAATAATTGCTGTGAACTTCTGTGAGTAGTGCATTATTGTGTACCATGAGATTGGTGCACTATGAAAAAAATCTAATTTTAAACATCTTAATAACTAAAATGTGAAATGTACAAGACTATTTGCAGTCACATAGAGTACTATCAGTAAACTACCAATTACATTTTCGTATGTGGAAGCCGGTTCTCCAGTGCTTACCTATTTTGCATCCAGTGTCTGATTTGTGGCTTTTTACAATGCCTTATATAAATGTTAGTGTGTATAATTATGCAGATAATTTTATACAATATTAATTGTGCTAAGAGTGTACTGAAAGTCTGTTTAATTCAGTAATTCATTTGCATTTTAATGATTCTAACAGCATAAGGTTACAGTGTAAAATTGAAACATCTCGATGACTGTTACTGCAGTGTGAAGAGACTTGAAGCTCTTATTTTGTGCTTTTAAATCTATTAAATATATCATTAGTAAAAGCCACATTTAAAAATGTTGAAGAACGCACATTCGATCAGTTACCAAAATCAACTGCAATATTTCTCAAAGTCCATTATATAACAAGGGATATATAAAACATTTTGGAATTTGGTATCTGAGGCATTTGCTGATTTTTTTATGTTCACTACAAGCATTCAGCACCTGAGCAAATGATTCTGGCAGTGATGGTGGACTGAATATATCAAATGCACTTGAGGAAAAATGGTAAGATACACCTTTCAGTGGGAGGAAGGAATGTGAGAACCGAATACTTTTTTATTTTTTAATCAGATCTTTTGAATACATGAGATTCAGTCTAGTTTGTTTTTTTTTTTTTCTTTTCGTACTACAGGAGTGAATGTGCAAGCTTTCAGAAATACAGGGAATAACACATTCTGTTGATCTGTATCAGTAGATTTGAAGTTAGCTGTGTAACATTTCTCTCATTTCCTTTATCGTATACAGATTTAATACCAGCATGAATAAATCTAAATTGTTTGCTTCTTTCTTCCTAATTCCTGGAGCAATATAAACGCCTGGAGAGGTTTGAAGTGACAGGATTACAAGCAATCTTTTGCATACATGGCCTTTAGGGATGAGCGGCTACCGTGCATCTAATAAACAAGAAAGTGAGTTCGTTGAATAATGAATTAAGTGGCATAAGTTGTGATAACAAGGAGCAAATGTAACTTCAGACGAATGGTATTTGCTTTGTGTGGGGTTATCTGAGAGGGCTGATGCTTCGCCAAGGGATATCGAAAAAAGGCTCATTATATTAAGATGTTCTTTCACAGAACGCAGCCTAAAATGATCTTGCAATTTTTCCGTTTGTTGAGCTCCTTTGTGTGCCTCTATCAAACCAACTGTCTCCATCAAGGGGATAACTGGGATTCTTTTAGGCTGCTGAGTTTTGTTTATAATGGAAATTCCTAGTGAGTTTTAGATGGGTCACCCAACAATTAAATAGAGATGTCTAATTGGCTGATCCATATTAGGGTCAGCAGCTGGTTACAGAATAAAAGCTCACAGTGCCCCACATGCACAGTTCTGAACCAAATTAAATTATTAATCTACTCTTTGCTTCAATGTAGCTTCACAGGGATCCCTAACCTGCCATACCGAATAAAGCAGAACTACTGCTTTACATTTTCATTATGATGAATTATATTTTAAATTGCAAATACGTTCCCATTTAGTTCGCAAAGAATATCACATTCGATCTCTTAAATTTATTCAAGCAGTTAGTGTTTATGTTTATTTTGTTAATTCTAGTTATTAAATGGACCTGGGAAGTCATGGGCAGACCGTTAGTATAAATGAAGTATTGAAACAGTCAGAACATGAGAGTCTGAAAGAACTGAAAAGAAAATATTTGTTTTCTTCAATTGATTTTTTTTTTTTAATTGAGAAGGATTTTATGTGTTGAAATGGGCTATAAGTTAATTCACAATTAAACACAATTATCTTTGTAGGGGCGATGAGGAAGCAGGTCTCTTACCTTTCCTGTCTGATGTTTATTTCAATTTTGTATTATTAAATTAGATAAAGCTGATGTGCATAATGTGTTAGAGTACGCTTTCAGCAAATTATTATTGTATGAAGAGAACAGTGTGCCCTCAAATAAAACTTTCAATTTTTTCTTTTAACAGTTACACTTTATAATTTGTAAAAAGCAACAGCTGAGATGAATCAGGCTCTGCATTATTGTTCATTCTAGTCCAGTACGAAGATTATAACTAGAAACATACTTTGTGAAATAATGGCAGGAAATATCCAGCTATGTGCTTTTTCTTTATTTTTTAATTAAGTTTTTAGATATACCTAGTGCCAATACCCAGCTGATTAAGTGGTCTTGGCACTAGATCCTGTTGCTTTTAAAAATATGTGTGTTGATATGTACTGCATTTAGGAATAAAGAAGTAGGTCTTGTTTTTAGTTTTAAATATAATGAGGTTTCAGGTTTTAACATCACATTAAGTAGAGCATGGTACTTATTGAGAATGGGACCAGGGAAGAGGTAATCCAAAGGGATTTTTGTTTAAGTTGTACCTTGAAATTTGGTCAGTGGTTGTAATGATTCTGCGTGGAGGTTTCATTGGTGGTGGGCCAGCTCAAGATGCTACCATAAGAGCAGGATTATCCCCGTTGCGCGTATGGATTAGTCATACACCACTGAAATTGTCACAAAAGTAATACAGTATTGCAGTCTACACCTAAACCAGTTATTGACAGCAGTTTCTTATGCTGCAGATCTCCAAATGTAGAAGACATTTTCAAATGAGCTTGTTATTCAGCTCTTGGATGACAAGTTTTAAATTTACTTGATGAGCTTGGCTTTGCTCTTGTTTTGTTTGTGTCATTTTTGTTTGCCTGGGTTTTTTTTTTTCATGTTAGTCAAGTCTAGAGAAGAATTATGACCAAGTTATATGTATAGTAGGTACAGTGTCAGATGAAGTGCAAAGGAAAGGAAGAGGAAAATGAGAAGTATTCATATACTTTCCTTGGTTCTTACTGTATTAGCAATATTAATTTAGAAGAAGAATGGAAATTTCTGTTAAAAGTGAGGTTGCTGTCAAAAAGAAATTAGGGTATGTAAAAAGAATAGGCTAGAGAATAGTGGAGAAATATCATTACAGAAGCTCTGTCTCATTTTGAATGTTATTTCTCGTGGTGAATGCGGCAGACTGGGGAGAGCTCAGAAATAGTGGTGCGAGGTTAGAAAGTTAGTTTTGTACCTGAATACAGTATTCGTCAGACGTGAAATATGTGTATAACTAATGTGTACAGATTATACTCAGAGCTTTTGTTTTCAGCATTAGAAAAGAAGACAAGGGAAATGTAAAAATGCCAAATTCATAACTGGTATAAAACCTATTTTTTGTACAACAGAAAACTAGCCTGAAGGTAATTGCCGCACAGTGATTTCAGTAAGCAAGGTAGGTCTTGGAAGAAAGGATGGAAATCTTTTTTCTTCAGGACCATGCATTTTAAGAGGTAGTGATAAGGAAGGCACAAACTGAATAGATAAAAAGTAGTCTTGTGATGTTCGCTAAGTAGTTAAGATTGGAAGAAGTATTTTGTGGAAAGGGATGTCAACATCCTACATTTGGTTCCATGTGCCTTCCTTTTAAATTTCCTTTTAAAAATGCATTTAAAAAACATTTGTAAAAGAAACTCCTCTTCCTTGCATCTTCTAAAATATGTTCATGCACCATTTGCCATTTATGCAAATTATTTAATATATTTCATACATATATTATAATTTTGCTGATTTATCTGTCTAATCCCAAAGTAAGAATATTTTTGCTTACCATCCATATTCTAAGCCATTTTAAACTACTTTTAGTTTCACATAGGGTAAAAGATTTTGAGTTTTTATATATTTGTTTAAGTGCTTGCTTTCTAAGAATGACTACATGGTGGCAATGGTGAGAAAGTACAAAGCTGTTAGACTTCAGTGATGTATTCTGAACTTTTCTCAGCTATGAGTACTATAATACATAATGAGAGATATGAGGCCTTCAGTCCACAGTCCATCTAAGGTGTAGAAGCAGCTCAAATAAACTTAAATTATCACTGAACTGATGTAAGACAAAACAGTTAGGTTTAATCAAAATAACGGACAGAAATGGGACTTTGCTTTAGCTCTGTTCTTCACTTTAAAAGTAAGAAATTTCAGTGAAAATGAAATTTTCCAGTGAAGGACTTTTGCTTGAACAACATTTTCCATCAAGGAATATTTTCAAAAGAAACGATGAAGTTCCATTTCAGCTCTACTCACTAATGATGCTTAATGTTATCAGTGTTTTTCATTTTGATCAACGATTGTAATTTTTAACTTGCTGTTCTTTTCAATGATATTTTTCTAAGTAGCTCTTTGTGACATTTTGAGAGAAATTTGGAATGTTTCCATGATTATAAGTGCAACAGTGTTATCAAAAGTAGACAGATCTTGTACTACTGAATACCCGTAGGTGTGTTCTGAAGGCAAGTTACTCATAATGATGATGTTATCTCAGACACTTCATTCTCAAAAAGTTAATGCTAATTAGAAAGACTAGTGTTTGTTTCCCCTCTTGGCCAAGACAACAGCTCAAAATAAAAATACTTAAAGTCAAAAGCATGAGTAGGAGAAAACAGACCTTCCTATTGAGTTTGACGAAGATGTGACTCCAGAGACTCGTGACTCTGACTCAATGCAGCCCTCAGTATTAATAGCCATGTGGGCTTCTAATGAAAAGAACCCTGAAGTTCCAATACCCAGCAGGAAATTTTTGTGTTCTTTCTTTAAGGAGACTTTATTCTGGATTGAAAGAGAAATTTTCCTTACTGCCATTTCCCAAGCATATCTTGACTTGTGACAAAAGTACTGTGATCAGTTGATCAGTTTGATTTTTAAAAATAATTTTCAGTACATGTATTTTATTATTACTGCAATTGTTAATCTTTTAGCTGGGGTCTTGTTTTTATAATTTTTAACATGCTGAAGGTCTGAGAAGGGGTTCTTTAGACCACTCTTCTTGGGATTTTCTTTCCATACAAGCTTTGAAGAGTGAGAAATTAGTATTTTTAAGGTTAAAATTGGCATAAGCCCAGGTCATCAAGGAAGTGCCCTTCCATGTCCTCTCCTTATGCATGATTCAGAGAGGAAATCAACTGTCTGGAGAGTTGGCGGAAGTGCCTGGTAGTTTGATAGTTTGTTTTCTATTTTCTTTAACCTTCTGATTTTTTTTGTCCCCAGAAAATGCATAGAATTAACTTTAAGTAACACATTAGGCCACTGTAAAATACTAAAAAAAAAAAAAAACAAAAAAAACCCCAAATAATTAAAATGTATTCTGGCCTTGAGTGTCCACAAATGTTTTCAAATACCAAATAGTTCATACTAACCCTGCTTGACATAATACTTTAAACAAGACAGATTCTGCCACATTGAAACAAGCCGTGCAGTAACAGGACCAAGTATTTTGGGCATTTGAACAAATTCAACCCTTTCTTAACCTGTTAGTTTTGTGATAAAAATAGTAATAATATCAAGCAATAATATAATGTCTATACACTGTAACACCCTTTGGTTTGGGAACTGTCAGCATTTTAGAATTATTTTAACATTAACACCACTACTTTATACATAATTGATTTAATTCTTTAGAGAGGCTAGCTCTTAACTAAAAGTTAAAGCTACAGAAAGATAATGTAGTTTAATACAACGGAATTTTACTTAGGTTTTGAAAATGGGATAATAAAAATTCCTAAGGAATTTGGAAGTGTTCTTAGCAGCATCCCAGCCTTTTTAGTTCTGTGTGTGGATTTGGGATTACCTCAGTTTTCCATTTTGTTTCGTGTTTCAAGCTCATGATAAACAGCACAAATGCTCCTCTTTGTTTTTGCATAATATCTTACTTAGAATGTCAAAATATGGTTTTGCGGTACCTAAATAGAAAGTTTGGTGATCTCAAATGCTACTTGATAACATGCATGGTAGATTTTATGCAGTTCTTTTTGATTTTGTGGCTCGTATGAAGTGTGTTTTGACTTACCTTACATTTTTGCGATCCATGGGAGAAACCACCAGCGAGATGTGCTTTATTGCTTGTTTCGTGTGCCATCGGCCGCTCTGATAGGTATTTATCTCTCACATGTTTACATGAACGTGTTGAGACGTGGTCTCGATTCTGCCTTTTCTGCTTCCATAGCAGAAGCTCTGTAGTGACAGACTTATGAATATCCCTTAATTTTAGCTTAACTGTTTTTTCTGCATTGCAAAATAAAAGCTTGACAGATGTAGCCATTTTGCGCTTGACATTCACATCTGGATAACACTTCATAAGCAGCAATCTTTATTATGATTAGATGGAAAAAGGAAAAAATGAACCCTCTTTACCCAAATCAGGCATGTACCTTTCTTTGGGGAAAAACAGAGTGAGATTCAACTGAAAGATGTTTACCATAGGGAAACATCTTAGGAAGTTATAGGAGTGATGTCAGCTAGTGCAATTTTACCTTAAAAGAACATTAAATCTTGGCTTTTATTTCGATAGATTGATAATGCCAGCATTATTATTCTCCTAATTTTCTTGTATGACAGACGGTAACAAAACATTTGTTTTCTTTTTGCTGGAGATCCAGTGGACATTGAATTAAAGCATTAGGTACTTTTCAAGCATTCAGATAGGTCTAGTAGTTTAAATTAATAACTTTTTTAGGCAAACAAATAAATACACTGGATCCTAAAATAAAGGCAGTAAAACTCATATTAAAACGAAAATTATTCTCTGACATATCCAAAGTGGAGAAGCAGTGTTTCTGCTGCAATTTTCTTTCCATTGTAATGATTGATTTCTGTCACTAGTTTTTAAAACCTTTGACATGAAGCAACCAATTTCTTCTGTTTAAATTATTTTGTATCTTTTATAATAATAATAGTTGCTCTCACCAATCATGGGGAAGAAATGATTCCTTAATTTGCTAGAGAACAGAATGGTTTTGTCAAGAATTAAGTAATGGATACGTTTATATTGTTTCCTGGTTGGAACCAGTAAGGTCTTTCTGAAAGATGTCGACGATCTCTTTACACTGTTCCACTTAAAACTGATCAGGAGAGTTAAATCAGACACGGACCTGACACTAATTTCACAAAAAAATTCACGGATCACAATGAGCATATCTCTGAAAGAAGAACAAGAAATATTAGAATACATATATATCCTTTATCAGTTCTGACAGTACAGTCTTAGAGTTATTAAAAGTCAAAGAACTGAGCAGATGTCTAGCAATGCTGAATTATACAGTCTGAATAACTTTTATAACTAGCAGATCCAGTGCTTTTCTTGACTGTTAAATGTCTGCCAGTAAATCCTGACGGTTAATATCAAGTGGTTAACAGAGCCAGCTGTGTACTGTTCATGATTAATAGAAATGAAAAAATTGAAGATTAACGTGTACCAGGTAAATTTTGCTGCTTTACTGAAATTATATGATGTATTATATGATGGGTTTCATTGTATTTTTAGTGAATATTCAGAGAGATCAGCAGTGTTGGGGAAATGATTGCAAAATACCCTTGCTAATTTCTGTCTCTTTTCTGCAAATGGGGACTTAACAGGAGAAAGACCAGATATCATTTTATTAACCTTAAAGTACTCTTGACCATATTTTGACTTTGCAGAATTACAATAATTGATGTAGGAATGCAAGGATATAATTTTTTTCATCTGTCAAACTGTTTAACAGACAGTGCAAGTTTTGTCCAAGATTTTGTGTATGATCTGCTTTCTTGATACTATTTTGTACATACCAGGAAATTCTGGCAACTTTTAACCTGCATTTTAATGTCCAGAGTATGACACTGAAAGATACATGTCTAGGTAGGAATTTAAGTGTGGTAGCAGATAAGTTTCCAAAATAAGTGTAAATTATATAAAATATAAAATCTTTTACTACAGTATACAACAGAAAAGTTTGGCTTACACTAAGCTCTTGATATCTGCTGCCATGATTGCAAGGCTCCAGGCATGGGTGGTGATTAGCTGAAATAGTTTAGAAGAGTAATTTCTGATAGTTTTATGACAGGGGAGGTCGGAGAGGGCAGAAGGGAACACAAACAAACTAGAAAATGCTGATAGGAATCCAGGACATGACTCAATAGATGCCAAACCTTGCCCCAGGTTGGGTGCCATGTTGCTAACAATTTGTCTTGAAGGTACTAATGGAATCACATGCATCCATATGCTTTTTCAAGAGTAGTAGATGGACCTAAAGAGTTTGCCAAGAAAGATTTCAAAGTGTAAAGGCAGAGAGGAAAAGGGAAGTTTAGACTTAACAAAAATCAGGTGTATTCCACAAACCCACTGTTCAAAGATTTACTTGATCTCTTGTTAACTGATGTGTACAATGGATCAAACTAACACAAGTAACCACACTGAGAAGTTCATGTATTCAAGTAATTCTCTTTTCATTTATGAAATAAAACAATATTTTGTGCATATTTGTATTTAAGAATCAACTAACACACAAAGCATTGGGCCATGAAGGCGTATGAGCAGTTAAGTACAAAATTGCTGTGACTATCACCGTTGATAATGCATAAGTAGGCAAAGTAGGCAGATTAATTTACTTACAGTAAGCTAAGTGCATTCTTGGCTCGTAAAGGGAAATAATTTGCTCACTTAAGCCAGATATCCGACTTTTGACGGCAAATGTCACTGCCTGGATTTCCCTTTGACAGTTTGGCAACCCTGCACCCCTGTTATAGTATCCACTTATTTGTCTTGTTTTCAGCCAGATTAATCCATTCTGTTTTGACAAGAAGAATGATGGGTAATTGATAACTGTGATAGACACAAACAGAAGAGCTGGATGCTGAATAATTCAGCACTTTTCAGTATCAATAAGAGAACAGGTTGAAGAATTTGTGTCTCTATTTACACTTAAACTAAACTAAGTCAGCCCAGACATTTATGCTGCCAGTCTATCAGAAAACCAAACAGTGTACATTCGGTTTCCACCCGACAAAATGTTTTATAAGCTTGTAACAATATGTGTGAAGCTGCCAGAATAATAAATAGGTACAGCAGCCCATGCATGCTAATGTTATGTTGTAAGCAGTTTTGTTGACAAGTGCTAATACTTCTTTCATACTATCATCAAAAGCAGCTAATACAACAGCCATTATTTGCTGGCTTTCCAAGCAAGACATGATGGATTGTGACCTTAATATGGGTTAGCCGAGTTTTGAAAGTTAAACAACTTGCAATAAATCATAGAATTATTACAATGCGGTTTAATTGGTTAAGGACTGTTTATTTCCTAAACAGGGTGAAAAATTTCTGTTTCGGCACTTTTAATTTGCAAAGTGCATTTTCATTATGAATGGCAGTTTAATATTCTGCTCTTTTGTCATGCAAAATATGCAACACACAGGCAATCTATTAATTGGACAAAAATGCATTGCAAGCGTATATTGTCCTTTATATCATCACTTGTGAGCTTTTACATCTATTAAATGCATTAAATGGAACATATTTAAAGGTTTTACAACTTGCAGGTTAGTTCTGAAATCTAAGTCAAGCTTCAAGATAATTTTCATGACCTTTATTTTTAGCAATGTAATTAAGTAGTAGTAAACATAAAGAGCAATTTCAGTTATATTACTATTTAAAAAGAGGTACATTGATTCTATTGATTAAAAAGTCATAGAAATTGTAACAGTTGTCTATATTATTTTACTTCTTTTTTTAAAAATAGGGGGTTTTTTTTCTGCCTCCTTTGTTTCCTTTCTTTAAACCAAAATGCCAGATATTGTAAAATTCATTTACACAGAGTAATTCAGTAAGAAACAGAAAGTGCAGTAGTTTTCCACAATTTTGCAGCATTTGGAACTGTATTTGATAGACTAATGGTCATTTTGGTCATAATGGTCAAAATGCCTGTTAAGCCAGCATACCTTTACAAACTTGAGAACCTTATTTTAGTATTGCTCAACCAACCAGAATGGCACAGTGTTTTAAAAGTCACTCATAATACAGCGTGTTGATGCTTTAATATTTTGTTTTAATATAAAATTACAAGAGATACCTAGTATGCACCTCAGTGGCACGTGTTAGTTTTAAGAACAGAGCTAAGGGGGTGAATTTACTGACTGTTGTGGTTTAACCCCATCTAGCAATATAAACATGAGAGCCACCCACTCGCTCCCCCACAACTATTCCCCAAAGCAGGGGAAAGAATTAAATAAGGATAAGGATAAGGATAAGAATAAGAATAAGAATAAGAACAAGAATAAGAATAAGAACAGGAATAAGAATAAGAACAAGAATAAACATAAGCATAAGCATAAGAAGAAGAAGAAGAAGAAGGATAAGAATCTCATAGGTTGAGATAAAAACAGTTTAATAAAATAACAAAATAACACTAAGACTACTACTGCTAATAATATTGTATGAAATACAATTAAAAATTAAGTGATAGTCAGTGCAGTTCCTCATGAACTCTGTCCCAGGCAGCCGCACCCTGGTACCGAACGGCCAATCCTGGGCAGAGAGAAAAAGACCAAAAAGGCAGAAAAGGCCCAGAGGCCACTGCAAAATGGCAGAATGGCCAAAGACTGAACTAACAAAACTCACCAGACTAATGGAACTCCTGAACAGAACTCAACTGGGATGGAACCGAATCGGAATGGGTCTAATGAGCCAGAAAACCTAACTCCAATTAAATAAGAAGCCTGACACTGATGGGGTGGAATATTCCCATTGTTCAGCCTGGATGTCAGCCAAGGTCTGTCCCATCCATGTCCCCTCCCGGCTGCCCCGCACCTGTGGGCAGAGCCCAGACAGATCTTGGCTCCCAGACAATGGCCAAGATATCAGTAAGTTCTTATATTCCCTCCGTTCCAACTCAAAATCACTGGAAAGTTACTTGACGAGAACCTTAACTCCATCTCAGGGTGTTATTATTCTCAAACTAAATCCAAGCAACAACCATGCTAGCTACAAAAAAGTTTCTAACTCCATGAAGAAAATTAACTTCATTTCAATCAAATGAGCACACCGGCTGTCCTTTTTAATGGAGAAGTTAAAAAGGTGCCTAGCATATGAATTCAGCAAAATAGGCAGAATCTCTAGAATTACCCACTGTATGAAATAATCTATTTCCAGTAAGCTATAGTTGGACATGGTTCATGACAGGAAAAAGCAAAAAATTTTTGAAGATTGCATTCTACTGAATACAGCTTTCTTCAATATTTTATTGCTAGCCTAAAGTTCCAGTAGGAACTTATTCCTTATTTCATATCTTACAAACCACTAACAATTTTTGATTGTGCAGTAACTTTCCTTTAAAAGGAATAAGCCAAAATTATCTCAGAATGTAGCCTTAACCTTTGATAAATGATGGCGATTCTGTTATCTCCCACACCCACCACTTGGAATCAGGAGCTGGAATATGCAGGCTAATTAGCATAGAAGAAATGTAAAGATCATTGTAAGTACTTGAGATTAATGTTGCTAACATAGGAAGATGTGCCTTCTGTTTGGCACAGTCCTTAGTAAGGCAAGAATGAGGCTTATGGAAAAATAATATCAAGTAACAAACTATATATTTAGTATAATCCACCAACAATAGGTGAAGCACTTGGAGTGATCATGGGCTCAGCATGATTCAGGTTGGAAGGGATCTCTGGAAGTAAACTATGAGGTCAGGCCAGGTTTTTCAGGACCAGACTAGATAAAGTTGTGAAAAACCTGGCCTGACCTCATAGTTTATAATCCGGGAGGGATACTTAAAATACTATTAAAAGTCATAGTTCATCAATTTAAGTAAATAGCCAGTGAAAATATGGTACAGATTTCATTGATTAATATTTGTGTTTCAAAATCACATAAAGCTTTGTTTTAGGGACAGACTCTCAAATACATGAGAGACCACCATTCATCCAGCCACATGGGACCGAGCTTATGTTATCATTCATCTGTTAGTGGTGGGGCTTTTTTGCTTTAAATGCAGCATTTTAACTATATCAAAGAGAAGTGTTTCCATTCCACTTTGTTGTGGTAACAAAAAACTGATGATTGGTTTAGTTAAACATTGGATCCATCAGGTCAGCAGTTGCATTATTAACCATTTAGTGTTATGAGAAGCTAAGTCATGCTGCAACATTCCTTTCTTTAACAGTTTTGTCTGTGATTTCTTCCTATGAAGTATCGCAATATACTGATCGAAATCTGCGGATGTTCTGGGAATAGGTATCAAACTCCCATATTTTTTTGTCATCCTTTTAGTTTGCTTATATGTTTTTTATACCCCTGTTAGTCAGTGGGAAGAACTCCTTGATGAATGTATAAGTCGTGGATGTGCTATAGGGAGCAGAGGGTTTGGCTCTGTGCTTCCTTCCCCCTAATTGCTAAGTGGGAGGGGAAAGCAACATGGGGTAAATTTATTTGATGACCCACGGTTTCTGGGTTTGTTCACCTAAGCAACAACAAATAATAATTGGAGACTATTAGGATTACCAGTGGCAGTGGAATTTGGGGTGGATGAGGACCATTTTGCTGAAGCGTACAAATTTATTTCCCAGGAGCTGCTGTGTGAGAAAGTCAGTGTGGGATTTCCTTATCAGTCAAATTTTCTAGCTGGAAGCTTACTAACCCTGACTGCTAGCAGCCAGTAGCTAGTTGATCTGGTAGATTTAAATATGAATCATGTAAAGATGTTTGTTGTGGTTGTTCACAAATGTCATACATGCCATCCAAGATCGCTCTGGTAAATACAAAGTGGTGGTGGTTTGAGCGGGACTGAAATTTTATGTCCATCAAAATAATCTTAAATTTTAGTGAAAGGAATTCCTAGAAAACGTTGAGTATATTTATATATAAAAAGCATATGTTTTGTTATTTACTTACACCTGCCTGTGTCAAAATCTTGTATTTTGATCTCTCATTTTATTTTTAAACTGCTGGAGCTCCAGTTTTAAAACGCAACTCTCTTTAAAACTCTGCTATTGCAGTTAACAGCCTCTAAGCACAGAGTATGGCATGTTATATTCTGAAATGGACAAACCTGTGTCTGCTCTCTTTCCTATATCTTTGCTTGTTCGTCAGCTGTAACCAAAACCTTTTGCCATGATTTTTCTACTTCCCCACCGAACTCAATTACCATCGTACGACACCCGGCTCTCCATTTCATCAGTCTGCGTTTGCCTCTTCGCGAGTTGTCAAATGACTATTCGATCCTTAAAAAACACCTCTGGAGGGATATTTTGAGGTAGCTGAAAATTAGCAATAGCATTTCTACCTGTGGCAATGAAGGAGAGTGTGAGAAGTAATGATTATCTGATAGCAAAGACAGGCTGGTTGAGAAGTTGTCTGTGTTGTCTCTGTGACCACCATTGACTCCTGATGTACAGGTTCACATCAGTGCTGTGACAGACTTCCCCAGGACACTGTCATGGTTTAATCTCCTTGCAAAAACAAACAGGCAAGACAACAAGCCAAACAGAAAACAAATCAGAAAACTGAATAAGCCACAGGAAAACATCAAGAGTTTTCTTTGTCACTGATAAACTTCATGTCTGAAACAGTGAGAGACATTATAATACCGCACATCCTGTTAAATAGACAGTTTTCCCGTGAAACAGAGGTAACAGACCTTCCATAAGTTTCTTTCTCCCTGAGTCTAGGTTGTTTTATTCTGGAAATTAAGTGTGCTTTCTTTATCAGCTTGGTGATTTTTTAGCTGCTGGCAGCCTTTGTCAGGGGACAGAAATGAACCAACACCGAGACCGTCTCTGGTTTATGTTCCTTAGGGATTTTAAAGGGATTTTCTTCTTTCTGCACTCAGGGTTGATTTTGATTTTGAGAGAAACCCTTCTGGTCTCATGAGTATCTACAAAAGAAGCCAAAAGTCTCTCTTGGTTTGCGAGTCTGAGCAATATAAAAGTCAGGAATGAGGAAGCTGGAGAAGCCAAAGGGTACATCAAACAGAAAGATAAAGTAGAAAACTTCATCAGAGGCCAGTGGAAGGCAAAGACTCCCAGACACATGCTACACGACAAGAAGGTTTCAGGGCTGGAGAAAGATCCAGCAGGACAGAACTTTGGGTGGACAAGTGAAGTCAAAGGAGGCAATGTTAAACAGAAATGCCACTTCAGCCCGGTACGGTGATGACAAGCAGAGAACAACCAGCTCTTGTACACCTGGAGTTTGTTTACCCACTAGTCAAGATCATCTCCTGGTCTCCAGCAGCACTGATTGTGTGACTGCATTTGGTGGTGGACCTTCCACTCCAGGCAGGATCTACTAACAGCTGACAGCAACAGTTCGGGCAGGTCTTGGAGCATTGTCCTTGGGAACATCTGGTGTTGCTTCTTTGGTTTGATTCATCAATGAGAGACACCATTTTATTCATTTTCTTATCATAGGATGTGATTCTGATAAGGAACATAGATATTTCTAGGGGCTGGTCAAGTCCAGAGCCTCCAAAGGGGTCCAGCCAGCTGGGCGGAGGACACAAGTGTTAGAAAGAGATGCTACACATGAGGCATTGACATACTCAGCGTAGTAATGGAAGAGTTTCAGGTGCTCAATAAACAAGAGCAGGCCATGAGCAAACAAACTCTACAATGTGATTTTTTTTTCCCTTTTCCTGCCGTAGTTGATCTCTAGTAACCAAAGAAGGCAAACAACTTTGTTTAAAATATGCTGCTTATATAAGGCATCTTGTGGGAAAGCTATGCAACTGGTAATCTTTCACTGGAAAAAGCCTAAGACAAGCATTTTAGGGGCTGGAGGAAAATTATGAGGCTCTGCAGGTCACAGAAAGAAGTAGCAGATAAGTAAATAAAAGAGATTTATGAAACTGTGATGCAAGTTCTCTTATCTGGGTAACATAAAGAGCTAGTCTATGAACCTGCAAAAAATGTGTTAGTTTTTTTTTAAGCATTTAGGGACAGATTTTAAGTCAGGCACATGCATCAATTTTGTGTGCATAATTATGGCAAAATACTTCCAAGATATGATATGGCACTTACAAGCCCTGGCTTTTATCTGTGCTTCAGAATTGTGAGGAAAATATTACACTGATACTACCACGGTAATTTCTGAAAGTAGCTTTTGTATCTTTTGCTGTTATTATTTTTGGGGTAGGTTCTGGTGTGGGTCAAGAAATAACTTATTAGGTCTTTTAACATCGAGCTGAAGTTTAGAAAAGGGGTGCTGCGGTGTGCCTGGTCTTTGAAATGGAAATGAACTCTATTTCTGCCAACAAAGACCACAAAAAGTTCTGTTTGCTCCAACAAAAAGACTTGGTGGATTATATTCTGCAACATGTTCTTATATGACTTCAAAATATTATAATATGCTAGGTAACTCAACAACACAGAATAAAACCCGGCACAGATTGACTTGAATTTTGGGGCAAGAGATTGACTGTTTTTCTTAATATGTGGTAACATATTCAATATATGTAGGACTGCCTTACCATTGTGCTTTATTATGCAGCCATAAATAAACTCTGACAATGCAGGAACTTTCTGAGTAGATAATAACACAGGCTGGTTTTCTTGAAAATCTTTTGTTATTGCAGTACTTAGGTTTGTTGTAGGTACTTTTGAGTGTGGATTTTTATGTGGTCACATTTGGTTTGGTAAATGAGACTTTAAACACCATTAACACTTTTAGAAAACCAAGCCACAGCTCTTTGAATTCAGTTGTCATGGCACTGCACTAACAAGTTACTACAAGTAGTTTTCCTATCACATCATCTTTATACAGAAAAAAATGGCTGAAAAAAATAGAAATAATCTTCTGTTCTACTGAAGGCACTGAGTTCCTCTAAAAATTCATCCAGGTAATAATGCTGTTCTGTTTATTAATGACTAATATTACTGAAATTTGGCTTTTTGTGACTAATTTGATCTTGAGAGATATAGGTGAAATGAAATGTAAAACAAGCAGAAATCCAGTATCAAGTGCCACAGAG
The DNA here is from genome assembly GCF_036013445.1 of Caloenas nicobarica. Lineage (NCBI taxonomy): Eukaryota > Metazoa > Chordata > Aves > Columbiformes > Columbidae > Caloenas > Caloenas nicobarica. The sequence continues at coordinate 83,383,600 of NC_088284.1, read as the reverse complement.
CATGCCGTTTCTGGATTTTGCAACTGATGTGATAAAATAGTCAATCTGTCAAAAAATCAGTCAGAAAAGTTATTTTACTAAATGCAACATGATACAGTTTTGCAGTTTACATCTACTGCTTTATGTATCCATTTTTTAAACTGTTCTCAACAGATTTTGCCTTGGTCATGCAAATTACACTGTTTTGCAACATATAGTCCAAAAATAGCTTGCAGGAATGTAGCATGCAATTAGTTGTCAAAACAAGGCTATTAAATCAGTGCTTAATTTTATCTCAATATAAGTGGTGAGTTCCTTGTAAGTTATGCACTGAAGTATGGAAAAAATTCCAGCCAATCGTTCAGTTACTAAAACCTGCAAGACAGAGATCCTGAAACTCTTGCCTGGTTTTAACTGAATTTGTCTGATGGACTTTGCCATGAAATGCAGGAGTATTTATATTGCTCATCAAGTGAGGAACAGCAGCGCTCAGCAACTGGGCCAGACAATTGAAGGAGTAATTGAAGTCAGATCTTCGACAAGATTCTAGGAAAGTCTGGGTTCTTGAGTGTTTTTGAGGTCTCAGGATGTTCCTTGCCATCATCAGAGCTTATTCATGCGCAGGAAAACTCTTACCCAGTTAGTACGGATTAAAGAAACCAACTCTATGCAGGACACCATATGTGCTCCTATACAACAGCAAATAATTTTTGTCTCTGATTTTGCTATTATCAGAGTCCTTACTGCTATACAAAGATTTTAATGCTATTTTAAGAAAGGAAAATAGACATTCTTTTCTGGCAAAAAAATTTGCATTGAGGAATATTTTATTTGTATCTTACATTTTAAAAGTGCCATGGCAAGAAATGGGTTTGATTTTGAAGAAGAATAGTTTTGAATAATTAACCATTAATTACTCTAATTAGAAGAAAATAATTATAGGTTGGACATAGCTGCTTCAAATGAGATGTATGGAGTTAGTGACTATTGGAAAAATAATGCCACCTGATAGAAGCTGAAATAAATCTAAAAAAGAACTTTCTCTTACAGTCAGGCTTTAACTATGGTATTTTAAAATGTCTCCAATTTAAAACATGCAAATTTCTTCTAGACAGAATTATTAGTAGGACTATATTGTTGAATTACAAAATTGTCAGTGTAATAATTAAAGAAGGTAGTTTTATCCTTTAAAAGAGAGTTGTGATTAACTGTTGTCTTAATATCTGAGCTCTTGCTCAGAACTACTGAGAATACTGTAGATACCTCTTACAAATCATAAAAAGGCTGACCTTGTTTAAACCCAGGGTATTTTTACAAGTAAATGTTATATAATAACATTATTTTAAATATATGTTTGTATTATATATAGAGAGACATATATATCAACAACATGCTTGTCTTCAGTTTCAGGTGTAAGGGACTGAGCATCCATGCACCATTAAATTTCATTACATTGAGAAGAATAAATAGTTTCCTTTTAAAATCATGCTTAGGAAAACACACATAGGCTGAATAGTCCAAGATTGCACACTGTTCTTCAAGGACTCTTTTGTTTCTTTGAAAATCACCTGAATACTGCATGAAGAAATCCTTGTAATGTGATTTTTTTAGCTACTTATTCAGGATTAAGTATTTATTGTACAAATACAGACTTACGCCTTTTGTAACTTGAAATTTGCAACAAAAGACTTAATATTACAGTGAAATTATGTTTTTTAATGGCTCTGTAAATGCCATTCTAAATGTGATTATTGCATGCCGGCAAATAACCTGCTGTACTTTTTTTCTATTGCTTCTTAAAATCTTAAGAAGCAAGATGACGATTTTAACACAGTGAAATATTAACCAATCCATTTCTGACTGAGCAACAGGGACAGCTAAAGCTGAGCTTTTCTAGACCAATATGCTAGCAGGAATGCATCCTCTCCAGTGAACTCTACTGCCATAAATTCATCAAATGATATTGCTCACACTATTAGCCTGTAATGTGTTGCTAAAATCCAGATACAGAAACAAAAGTTCTCTTGAATATTTATCCTTATTATAATTATCACGCCACTTCCACAATACCCACTGATGTTTATTGATGCCAGTACAAGTAATTTAATCTTTTCCATTTTAATATTCTCTTTCACTTCTTGCCCTAAATACGTTTAGAAAAATGTAGCAGTGGCTTGTGCCCAAAGGCAGGTGAATCAAACTTGGAACAGGTGCTGTCAAACACACAGAACTAGTAACCTCAGCTTAAAGCCAAAAATTACTTCTTGGTGGGGATGGATCGTGGCTTTTTTGTGATAAAAATGTAGGGTATTTTTCATTAACTGCAACAAGTACAAACAAAGTCACTTGTGCCTCTTCAGTGGCAGCTATTTCATTTTTTCCCATCTTACCTTTTTATAAAGCAAGTCGGGGCAATAAAATAAGCCAACCAAAGGCTGCTCAAGTGCTTGAACTCCGCATACTTATGAACACGGTGTCCGAACATGAGTTGTATTAACTCACTCCAGAGCTAATACATGTTGTCTTAATGCAAGACGTGAGAATTCTCCATCTTCAGTTTGGCGTTAGACTTCTGTCATGTCGGCTCATCCTTTTAAATGTGAATAAAACTTGCTGTTGAAATTTCTTCATGTTACCTTCCAGACGGTTCGAAAAGGCTCAACTTTAAGCCCGTGAGAAAGTGATGTTAAGCATCTAAACACAGGATGCAGATCTTCTAGAAAATCACTTAGAATTTCTAAATTCCACAGTGACTTCTGAACATGTAGGCTGGGTTTTTTTCCAGGTTATATTCAATTAAATGTATACTGTTCTACTGTAGGAACTTCTTACCTTAATAGTATTTAGCTGTAATGTACTATTTTTTTTTAATCCAGATTTTTGTAATGAAAAAACTTTCCTTATAATGTAGTCATTAATGTCTCGTAATTTCATCTCAGTGTTTTATTATTTTAATTCTTATTTGATCTAGAAGCCTGTAAATTATGAGCAACTTTAAGCAACTCGAAGTATTGTGAAGATGTAAGGTAAAACTAAGGATGATGTGGAAGAGTCATTCTCGTTATGAATAGTATAATAAGATCATTCTGGGTAAGGTCTTCCACCTTTCCAGAGTGAATAAAGCTGTCTATTCTATTGCTTTAGAAATATAAATTTAAAAAAAGAAGGGAAAAAGGAAAAAAATATCCTTTCAGAATTTAATTGCCAAAATGTGTTTACTAAAAAAAGCAATGAAAAAAACTTAATTATGATTTAAAGTGATTGAAATACCAGTGCACCTGCTTGATCAAAAGAAAATAATGTATGCACAGTAAAGTCTTTTTTTCTATTATGCTTCTGATGACAATGGCAAGGTATTAAGAAAATATAATAGGAAAAGTAATATCTAACATTTTGTTTTGTTATGTCAGAGTTAGAATAACTATTGTTATTGGATAATTTTTACAAAATTCTACTATATTAAGCTATAAGTTTCCAATTCAGCTTCATCTGATTACCATCTCAAGTTAAATGCTCACCCAAATATACCATTAGATATTTGAGATATCTGCTGGTGTACGCTTCACAAAAATTTCATATCCTCACATACATGCATCTGTACAGAGAGCTGTTACCAAGACACATGAGCATGTTCTGCTTACAACACGGGAGAGCTTTATTTACAAGATCCAGTACTTTTTCGTTCTTTACGTGTGACGACACATTCACTCAGTGAACGGCGCGGGCTGTGCCGTTGATGGACCGTGGCTGTGCCGTGTGGTAGAACAACCTCCGCCTCGTCACAGCTGATGCTGGGACGTGTGAGTGGGCAGATGGCTGCAGAAAGATATGCAATCCCAGCCCTTGAACCGTGCACCCAACTCTTCCACTCTCACCTCTTCGACACAGTTGCGTCAGGGTGCAAACCAGGTTATGTGAACTGGAGAATATGGCGTGTTGTTTGGAGCAGATGTGAGTATTTGCGGTTGTAGATAAAATCAGTGGAAGATGTTATTATTGCAGCCTTTTTGTACTGCAAAGGGGCCCATAAGAAAGATGGGGACAGACTTTTCAGCACGCCCTGTGTCATGGTCCATTCGGTGTTGGACTTGCGATGGTTCATTTACCTTGATCTCGAAGTGCAAAATTAAGGCAACCAAAATGCCAAGGGGTTATAATTCAATCAAACAGTGTTACTTTATTATTTTGCCTGTAAAGCAGCACGCAATAGAGAGAGTAGAGAAAAAGGAAATAAAAGAAAAGGTAGAAAAAAGGGTTGGCTACCACCACGAGTTCCGAAGGCGTCCCTATGGTCTCAGGTCCCGTACAGCATCCTGCCGGTCCTCCGTCGCAATCCGTGATCCTTTGGTGGAGAGATCTCAACAATGTCCAGTCGGGAATCGTCTTTTATGCTTCTTCACCCCGCCTCGCTCCCATGGATTGAGGCCAATCTCCGCCTTTGTTTCACAATCCAGGCTTAACTGCGCAGGCCCAAAGAGTCCCCGCTTCGCTTGCCAGAACCCGTCTGCGCCTGCGTCGCCTCGGTTCAGGGGTCTCTTACTGGTCCGTTGAGTGACCTCAAGACCTTTGGCAAGCCTCTGCACATGCTCTTATTAGTTGGCCTTTGTTACAGGGAGGAGGTGGGGGCAAGTTTGGCTGAGGCAACAAGTGAAATCCATACAGCAGCCATTGTTACCTGTAGCCCCTGGGTCAGAGAGACCTGTGCAACACAATTCTTTTCCTCAGGCCTCTCTCCAAGTCATTGTCCAATTCTTTCTGTCAGGCCATCTGTTCTCCAAGTCCCTGATGGTGATGTTCAGGCAAATACTGTTCTTCAGACCAACTCTTACAGCCTGTTGCGATAGGACAAGGGGTGATGGTTTTAAACTAAAGGAGGGAGATTCAGGCTGGACATGAGGGAGAAATTGTTGTCCCTGAGGGTGGTGAGAGCCTGTCCCAGGTTGGCCAGAGAGGTGGTGGATGAACCATCCCTGGAGACATCCCAGGCCAGGCTGGACAGGGCTCTGAGCAACCTGAGCTGGTGAAGATGTCCCTGCTCATGGCAGGGGTGGTGCTGGGGGACCTTTAAACATCCCTGCCATCCCAAACCATTCTGTGATTCAATGTTGTTTCAGAAGGGAAACTGCTGTGTGGTGCTAAGTGTTCTGCAAGAGGACATTAACAGTGTTTCAAACTAGGAACTCAAATTTGTTTTTTATCTCTGTCCCAGTTTGGCACTGCATTAGAGAGAGTAGCATGTATTCGTCTCAAAGCATGTAGCGTAAATATTTTCTTTAGTGATTTTGAAGCACTCAGAGAGTGATGCCTGCAACAGAAAAACCCAAGAGAAAATTAATAATAATGATAATAATACAAACTTTGAAGTGTGTGGTAGATTAGAGATAAGGTCATCTACTGAATGCCTAGCAGAAAGTACAATATTGAATATTACACAGTAGAAGATTTATCTCTGTTCTGTGCCCCAAAAATACTGAGATAGGTAGAAAAATGCTGTATGAAACTTCATCGTTAAAATTCATAGCTAACCTTAATTCCAGCATTTTTGAACTCTTTAAGTACCTGACTTTAAACCTTTTAACAAAAATTTTGTATCTGTGAGAGAATTTTTACACATCTGACTATGCTGTAGCACTATCTAGTAGGTAAGGGAGAAAAGCACTTCTAAGCAAGTTAGCCTTTTGTAGGATGAATGGAAACCAGGACACTGAATATTCTGGACAGGCTGTTCAGAAAGTGTTTGGAAAACAAGAGGAGGATTAAGTTTCTTCTTAATATAACTTCTGTCTAGCTGTTTCTTTCTGTTGCATGCCTTGTTTTCAACAACTTCAGATTAGTGAAGTAGTCGAGTTGATATGTATTTGAAAAAAATACAGTTGTATATTCTTTGTCTGGTTCTTTAATTTCTAGCTCTGTTTTTTACTCCAGTTTTGCAACAGACTACATATCTGTACAGTCTTACAGATATACAAAATAATGACCTTCCTGTGTTACGGTTTTATATATTGTTTTTGTATGTAAAGCACTCAAGAGTCCCAAGCAGCAGTTGAGTATATTGAGATTTAAAGAAATAAGTAATTTTAATAAGTAATTTTATTTTTTTTTAACTTGCTTTGTTATTGCCGGGTCTTTAGCCTGCACTTGTTCAGGCTTTTCTGAAAATCTGAGAGAATGGTTTTGTCACACGACCTCATCACTTCAAGGAGAGCGATTCTATGAGCAGCGCTCACTTCTTATACTGGAGCAGTTCATGTGGTCTTTTGTGGGTCTGAGTTGTGCCACTGACCCACCATAGGTCAGATGTTCCAAGGGCCAGGTGCATATACATTATCACATATCGAGTCATGTCACACAACTACCATCCGCTACTTTCATGGCATACAATGGCTGATTGGTTATAGGTTGGCACCACTGTTTTAACAAAAACGGTAAATAAGCTGTGATTATATTGTAATGACAAACATTCACCTGAATTCCTACCTTTAGAAGAAACAAAAAAAAATTCTAGGAATTATTCCAAGTAATGATTGCTTATCACAGAATCACAGAAGGGTTAGCGTTGGAAGGGACCTTCCAAGCTCACCCAGTCCAACCCCTGCCATGAGCCAGGACATCTTAGAATCACAGAATCATTTCAGTTGGAAGAGACCCTCAGGATCATCGAGTCCAGCCATAACCTAACTCTGGCACTAACCCATGTCCCTAAGAACCTCGTCTAAGCGCCTTTTAAACATTTCCAGGGATGGTGACTCCACTACTGCCCTGGGCAGCCTGTTCCAATGCCTGACAACCCTTTCTGGGAATAATTTTTTCTTAATATCCAATCTAAACCTCCTCTGGCACAACTTGAGGCCATTCCCTCTTGTCCTATCACTTGCTACTTGGGAGAAGAGACCAACACCCGCTATGCTCCAAGCTCCTTTCAGGCAGTTCAGAGATCAGGTCTCCCCTCAGCTCCTGTTCTCCAGGCTGAACCCCCCAGGTCCCTCAACCTCATCACACTTGTGCTTCAGCCTCTCACCAGCTTCAATGCCTCCTCTGCACTCTCTCTAGTGCCTCAATGTCCTTCTTATGATGAGGGGCCCAGAACTGAACACAGGATTCAAGATGCGGCCTCACCTTGAATCTTCACCAGCTCAGGTTGCTCAGAGCCCCGTCCAGCCTGGCCTGGGATGTCTCCAGGGATGGTTCATCCACCACCTCTCTGGCCAACCTGGGACAGGCTCTCACCACCCTCAGGGGCAACAATTTCTCCCTCATGTCCAGCCTGAATCTCCCTCCTTTAGTTTAAAACCATCACCCCTTGTCCTGTCACAACAGGACCTGCTCAAAAGTCTGCCCCCATCTTTTTCATGGGCCCCTTTTAAGCACTGAAAGGCCGCACTAAGGTCTCCCCAGAGCTTCTGTTCTCCAGCTGAACACCCCAACTCTCTCAGCCTGTCCTCCCAGCAGAGCTGTTCCAGCCTCGGATCATTCCTGTGGCTCCTCTGGCCCCTCTCCAGCAGGTCCATGTGTGTCCTGTGCTGAGGACCCAGAGCTGGACCAGCACTGCAGGGGGGTCTCACCAGAGCGGAGCAGAGGGGCAGGATCCCCCCCGACCTGCTGCCCACGGGGCTGGGGATGCAGCCCAGGGCACCATTGGCTTCTGGGCTGCGAGCGCACATGGCGGCTCATGGCCAATCTCTCAGCCCAGTGCCCCCAAGTCCTTCTCCTGGGGGCTGCTCTCCATCCCTGCATCCCAGCCTGGACTCATACCGGGGGTTGTCCCCACCAGGGGCTGGACCTTGCACTGCACTGGTTGAGTGTATCATTTACACAGCGATTTCCCCGTTAACAATTCCAGGTGCTCCATCAGCAAAGCTTGATCCTTTAATTGACGCTTTGAATATTCATCTGTTTTTAAAGTACAGTTTAGGTGGCCATTGTTGGAAATGCACATATAATCATTTAAAGAACATTTCTCATTTTGTCTAATGCATCTTTATTGGATGAAGTTAGCTGCCTTTTTTAGTAAGATGACCCAGAGACATTTCTCCCTCTTTTCTTGGCACTGCTACTGATCAATCTCTTACAGAAAATATTTCAAATGTAAAATAATATTGGGTATGGTCTTAAGCCACATTATTTACGTACTGCAGATTAGAACAGCTAATTTTGGGCTTCTTTCCACTGTGATCCACAAGTGTCTGCTATGGAGAACATCCTATCCCTGCTTTTGCCTCTGTGGTTACAGCAGTTACCTTCTGACCTACAGTGTCTTTGAATTTCAAAATACAAATTAATACCATCTGTTTGAGCTATTTCATTCTATTTTCTGTGGCCTAAGGAAAATAAGTGATTTTTAAAAGCTGATGTATTGTTACAGTGTTCATTCTAAGAGGTCAGCTACAACTTCTTGTTGAATACAGCAGAAAAATTCTTTGTAAACTGCCATTTCAACATTTTTTCAGCCATATTTACATGTCTGAGAAAATTACAACTCAATTACAACAACCAAATTTAAATTAGCTTTTTCACTTTTACATGCATTTTATCTCTTTGCCTAAAGATTTGTGATGTTGCCAAGGTCATTCTCTTCACTCATATTTTTGCACCCTAGCGTTATGGTATGTTCTTTGCACATAAATTAATGCTGCAACCTTGCGCTTACTAGTGGCATTAAAATGAGCAAGTAAATGTCAGAACCGAACAAGTCTTGACTGTCAAATATAAGGTTCTCTAGTACTCATGGCTAATGCTCTAATCATCGGTCCAAAACATTGAAATAATTTGCTTTCCCTACGTGTTTTTACTGGCCAGGATGCATTGGGGAGCACTGTGCTCAGTCATAACCATGCTCCACAAAGACTGGAAATGTTCCCTCTGAGTTCTCAGCCATTAGGCCAACCCGAAGTGAAGACAAGCCCATTGACAAGCTGGAATGGCCATTTATTTTCTATTGATGGGTTGCGACAAACCGTGTTGGGAGCAGGGGCTGCATACTGTGGGTCTACAGGAGGAAAGGCTGTGGTGGCCCTCGATGAAGCTCTTCACAGCTCATTTAGTCCAAATGTGTCACCTGGGTGGTGAATCGGTTCAACATACTAGCCCAGGCATTCCTGCGCAAAATTAGATCACTTACAGGCGAGGCATAGAGGGGCTCCTACGAGACATTAATCAAGGAGGGGGCAAGCTGTCAAAACACTGATTTCAAGAATAAGGAGCACGAGAAGGATTAAAATGCAGCCGTGTCAGAAATTCAGGAATATAATTTCCATGGCATAGCTCCAGGTATGGAAAAGAGCTTGGAAGAATGATGAACTTCAGACAGGTTAAGTGAAATATTAAGGCTGCTATCGGTAGGGGTAGATTTTTACAGATGTTAATTAGTAAAAGCAGCGTGAGGATTTATTTAAGCTTGGGCACACCCCCTTCAACTTTCAGCTGACAGGTCAAATTAATTTATGTGCTTCCTACCAGTGCATAACACAGTTCATATCTTATTTAAATTTACTTTTTTCCAAGACCCACTGATGTGCTTAGCATCTGACATCTCATGCTGTTTCAGAATACAGACGGATATTTTATTTTGCAGGATATGAAAAGCCTGCCTTGTTTATTTTATGGAGTCTATTTATATTTTATTTGTATAGAAAAAAATTAAAATAATATTGAGATCTGACTCCATGGGTTTTGCATACATTTTACTCCACTCTCTCCTTCTTTTTTTTTTAAAATATGATTTTTGTTTCCTAAGAAATACTGCTGTCTGTATTTAAAGTCAGATATCCTCTTAAGCAGTGATCCTTCAATCCTCTGAATGGAAGCATCCTGACCTGAGCAGCTAAGCATTGCTTCTGATGTTGTGGGGTTTTGCACTTTCTTCTTGTATTGTCCATTGCCCTGGAGGGAGAAAAGAGGAAGGAAACAACCAAAGAGGCAAAGTTCCTTTTATCTTCAGAAAAACTGTAAAGTAGAAGTCTCTCCAGAAAAAAATCATTTGCGATAGCCCCTCCTTTGCCTCCTGCATCTCCCTCATATCGACTAATGTGGATGGAGTGATCTCAAATTTAACGAGCAAATACATATTGGGCAATTTGTCTATGAATTATATTTATTTCTCTTCTAATAATCTTTAATTATAATTTACTTAAGAAAATGCAAAACAGAGGGGGCAGAACTAGAGTTATTGTGTGTTTTAGTTCATCTTGAATTTCCTGTCTGTATATTACATCAGGAGATTTGTGTAAAAAAACCCAAGTGTGATGATGGTTTATTAACATAATGTGTGCAATACAGAGGCAAGTATATAGTGTTTAATGTGCTAAGTAATCTGTGGGAAAAATTAATTGTTTCAGTATATTTTATGTATGGTCAAGCTTCCTTTAAAGGGACATATTATCTCCTTTCCTCCTGTAAGGTAATTGTATCACACTGTGATCCTTGCACACTGCAAATACAATGGTTTTAAAACTAAAAAACCCCCACATTATCTTTCAATAGACGAACATATGATGGCATAAAAGATTTCTTTATACTAGTTAATAATATTTGTAGGTTTCGTCTCTGTTTTCATTTCAGATTTTTAGTGCAACTAATCTAAAAATTGTGTTAAAACAGTGTACCCTGTATGTAACTTTAGCTGTGTACTTCCTGCATGTTGCATTAATATTGGAAATATAGTAATGAATTTTTCTAAATAATTCATTATACCAGGCACTTGAAAATTTTATTTTTATTTCATATTATTTTGCCCTCTAAGGTAACATGACAGGATAACTGCCTTGAATAAAAACCAAGATCATCACTCTTTTTCACTGCCTATCAACCAGTTTGTGCTTAACCAAGCATTTATTTATTAGTTCTTAATGGTAAGGTCTACGAGGTTACTACACCTGAGAGAAAAATCTGTAAGACATGCTTTCTAATTAATCACTAGGAGGGTTCAAAAAGGTCTTGTTATTTCTGTGTACAGTAGAATTTATGTAGTCTATCACAAGTGTTGATTGCTAAAACTGCAGCTCTTTTTTTGTTTCTTCAGATCTGTAGTTCTTTTTGTGCTAAACTGTGCTGTTCCTTTCACTCTGTGTGTAATAAGAAGGTGTGTACAGAGGGAGACAGGTCTAACTTGTTGCCTGTTTCCCCCATGAGCATCTTGGAAAAAAAAAAACTGGTGAAAAATAAACATAAAAATAAAAAGGAATACCAAGGGCAGCAATTTCAAACATGGATGGATGGATGGATGGATGGATAGATGGATGGATGGATGTGGGGGGAAATGACAAGGTAATTATCCTTTATGAAAGCAGCAGTTACATAGTTTGTAAACAATGTAGAGTGAAAACCCTGCAGATGATACTGTTTACTCTGCATGTTACCTTTATTTTTCTCTTAAATGTCAGAAAATTATAAACGTGACCATTTAATGAGATCTGCTAGTATAGGTTGTGTCTTTCACTCGGAGTGGGCAGAGCTCTTGCTTCTGGAATACAGGACAGCTGCAGAAAGCTTCTGACCTCTCACAATATCCACCTTTTTCATAAGATTCCTTGTTAAAAATCATTCTTTTGGAGTTAAGTTCTGGAAATTACACTCTGCCCAACCAGTTTCCCCCAGCTGAAGTGCAGCCCAGTGTTAGGGAAACTTGCCTGGCACCATGACCAGAAGGGATGGAGAGAACAGAGGAAACATCTCTTTAGTCACTACTATCGTAACAGAGTAAAACTGCCCAAGTTCATCTGTATAAACATCATGTGTCTTTACGTCTAAGGAATTAAATTGCAACAAAGAGAATAAGTAGAGCACATGGAAAAAGCTGGAGCTGAAAGATTATTTCCTTCCTTTACTTCTTCAGGGAAAACCAGAGTGCGTATTTTAGAAGACTGAACTTTGGGCCATTGTAATCTTCCTGTGCATTGCTTTTGCAGTCTGATAAATAGAGATACATTTGTTTATGTGGCTGTTTAGAGAAAAATATGTGGGTTTCTTGTGCCACTGGAAACCTCCATACAGAAAGCTGAAGAGCCGCTTTGCCAGTGCTCTAATAAGGAAGCAACCTCCATCCTTGGAGGAGTTCAAGACTTCACTGGGCATGGACCTGATCTAGTCACACCTGTCTTGAGTGGGTTTGACTTTTAGAGGTCCCTTCCGACTTTGATGGTGGATAGGAATGAATTCAGACTGACGGAGAATGTTTGCATAAGGTATTGAGCAGCTTTAACCTGGCTGAAGACCAGGGTCTTGTGAAGGTCCACCAGTCCGCTCCTTAACATAAGACAATAAAGAGCTTTAGCAGACAATTAATCTCACGCCAGAGTGACACCACTAGGAAGAATTAAAGGAGCAGGGCTGTTGGTATAAGTAGAAATGGTAAAGCGATTTGAGATCAGAAGAGGGAGCCCAATGTAAATCCTCAAAGACTGGAGACCATATGTGATCTGAAATAAGAAGGCTACGTCGGGGCGGTCCCTACATGAGTATTGATGGACCATCCCAATGGTCAAAAATTGACAAAATCCCTGTTCCGCAGTGCCTTGGCTGGCAAAAAGGCACCTGTGTCGGCAGGTGAAATTGGTAAAATGTAGTGACCAAGAGCATGTATGAGTGGATGCTCGTGCTTCAGGATGGTTTTGACTAATAAGAAGACGGGTCCTCTTCCCCTTTGATCACATCAATTAAATAAGATATAAAGTAATGTTAACACTAAGAGCCACATGCATCAGTTGTTAAATTGGAAAGTTACAATTAAAAAAAATGTTATTGTATACTATAATATTTGGCATGTGAAATTTCATGAAGATTTAATATTTTCTGGACAAGTTTGGCCTAAAGATGGGTATGACACAGTAATCTTCAATTTTAACTAAAAGGCAACTGCTGTGCCCCCATCATTAAGCTGTAATTCTCACAAAAACTTCAATTAATTGGATTTTTCACCAGAACTTTTTTGTTTGATTTAAAGTACCACGTAGATTCGTTATAGAAACTTCATTTAAATATGGATTTAATTAGAAATGTTTTATAATTTTAATGAGTCTTAAAAGTCTTTTGATGAGCAGTCAGTGTAATTATGGTATTTAAAATGATTGGATAAATGCATACTTTATAATTTACCTTCCTCGCAACTGTGTTTTCATGCCGGTTATTTTTAACATGAAGAATTGTTTCATTTTGTGTCAGTTTATCCTCCTCTTCTTTCCACAAAATGTTTTATCTCTGAAATAAAATTAAATATGCATGATACTAGTAGTATTGGATAATATTGTAATAGCACAGTTAAAAATCAATCTAAGAGAGGAAAATTATTTGGTTTTGTTAGAGAAGTGACTAAATTGATAATTTGCTATCCAGAGGTAAATTGCAGACTAGATTTGTCCTATATGTGTTCTCTCTTTTGTGTTTGAGGAAATTACCCACAAAATTGCTGCAGAAGACATGTTGCACTAGGTATTGTGCTATCAGCAATCTGCTCCACTACCACAACATAAAGAAAGAGAAAGGCTCAGCAAATTTAGGAAAATAAGGAGGTTATAGAACTAGCAGTTAAAAGGGAAAAAAAATGGGCTTTTTAATGCATCATGTACTTTATCAGACAACCTACATGAAGACCACTGACTGTCACGTGCTGAGCCTTACAGTTCCTTGTTCAGAAATAGCACACACGAGCTCCCGCATATCTCATAAATAGTTGTTACATTGCTTTTGTGGTTTTGGATGTATTTTTTATTGACGAAAACTGAGTCAAATCTTTAATACAGAGTAGATAAGCTAATATTAGCACAAGGAGCCTAAAGAAAGCCGCAAACAGGAATTTCTTGGGACTGCAATACCTGCAAAATCAGACAAATCTCTTCTGCTGGAGGTTGCATTTCCCCACAGTTCCCAGATCTTTATATTTATTTTTTGAATGACTACTTTGGGGAAAAAATGCTTGACTATAGTGTAACATCCGTCAACAATTCTGATCTCCTTTGGCTTGTAGGTTGCTGGCCATGAGGCAGCCATACCTGATGAGCTCAAAGCTTTAGTGTCTTACTCAGAAAAGACTATAAAAGGAGGGTAAACGTGCAATGAGACTTGCTTGAAATATTCGCCCACATCCAGCAAATCGAGCTCATAATTCGTAGCTTTATATGGATCTGCATGTGGGTTTCCATCTGCAGCATTAGCCAGGAGTTAATACAAACTCCGTTTTGTGTCACCAACATGAGGTTCAGAAGTTTTCCTCCTCCTTTCGCAAAATAATACGAAAATGTATCCTGTTCTATTAATTGACTGTTGTTCATTCAGTGTCTGTCTTTTAAGTAGAAAGTTCACTTGCACTCATGCTTTACAAGATACTTTTATAATATCATCTATGTACTATCATCTTCATATCTCACATGTGTACTGGCATATGGGAAGGCTTAAGATCCTTTAAATTTTGTCATTCTATAGATCTATTCGACTCTTCTTACATATATTTAAACTTTTTATTTTGAACATAATTTATTGTATAGTCAAGTAGTCTGGTTCTCAGATTCCTACACAACGTTCCAGCATGTGCTAATTCTATTTTGCCAAGCACTGGCTGTGCATTTTATTAGTACCAAATATAGTTCTGGAGGTATTGCTACAACATTGTCTTTGGTTTTTGGTTGGTTAGTTGGTTGGTTTTTTGTGTTTGGTTTTGGTTTTTTTTTTTTTAATGTTGAAGCACACTTAAAATTTTTAATACAATTTTCCGTGGGCCCACTTAATTGTGGCCCTCCTGGACTGAAAATAATATTCTTTTTATGAAAAATTGTTATGAGTTTAAATCAAATCATAGTTTATGTCCTGTCATTTCCACAGTTGGTATGTCTGTCTAGCAAACACTGATTTTTATGTGCTCAACAGCCTTATGATCTGAAAACCATTTTTGGATATTGAGAATACCAATCCAGAATTGTCACCCTTTTTTTTTTTTTCTTTTTTTTTCTGGCTTAAATAAATAAATCTGTGCCAATTTATACCATTAATATAGAACTTCTGTGAATATATTTAAGGTTAGGATATCTGAATCTCATAATCGCTTCCTTTATTTTTTTGGTATGTTTTTCATGAAAATAAGCTTTTAAACAGTATTAACATCTTCTTAAATGTTTATTTATGGCATCTATCTATTTTCTCGGAACTCTTTTACTCTGTTTATGGTTTTGTTTCATTCTACTTTCTATGTACATAGGTCATGTTATTTTAACTTTCATGCTTTGTGATTTCTGCTAGTTCCATGAGACTGTAAAATGTTTTCAGCTTTGAAACAACTGCATAATCTACCTTTTCCATTTCTTATCTTTTCATCTATTTAACATATTTCTCCAAGATAAATACTCTTCTAAATCTCTGTTCTAAGATTTACCGATTTTTGACTTTTTTTTATTAACCCTTTATCTTCAGATATTATGCTGACCTTTAAGCCAATTTTTAAAATATTTAAAGTACTTACTTAAGCACCTATGTATCCCAGTAACAGACCAGTTTTGGGAGGCCTGTCTGTTGAATAGATTGCACAAGAAAACTCCCATATCCTTCACTGCAGGTACTATATTGTGCAGGGAGCAGTTGCACCTTGTTTTTCTGCAGGTGTAAATATTACTAGTTTATAAATTTTTCAAGGTAGCTCTGTTTGCAAGTCTAGCAGGTTTGCCGAAAAGAGGGGAACTGCTTGTGTCTATTTCTATGTTCCTGCCTTTTCCTTTTTCCCGTTTTGCAGTGTCACTGATGCTGCCACTTCCATTTTGGCTTCTCACAGCTACTGGTCCAAATGACAGAATTTATAGCAACAGTTGTGGATTTGAGGAGGAGAGGAGCTTATTCATGGCACAAACATGGGCAACACTTATACGAGGCAATATACATAAACTGTGTCTCTTCTGTTTTGGCATGATTTTATGAATTTTCGATTTTATGAAACTATTTAAATTCATTTTACACAGACTCCATCATAATTTTTTTCTACAGATACTTGCCCAGTTTTTATCTCTTCCACAATACCTGTATCTCCTGGTCTTCCAATAAATTTTCTTTGTGGATTTTAGGGTGTGTGGCTTTACAATGAAAAGAAACTTCAAGGCACAGAATGAAATTCTACATAAATACCCTTTGTTCTTATTATTCATCTTTTAAAAGAGAGAGGTGAGAATCTTTTTGACATGAGAACTAGTTTGTTTTCTGCAGCACCACAGTTGGGTTATAAACACTAATGTGTGCATGTACCCGAGAAGCAGAATAGGGGTGTTAAAAGATTGGCAGTGAGTGACTGTGTGAGGTAGAAAGTGTAGGACTGGCATTTATTTAACTACAATTTGTATGAGTGTAGGATAAAAATGAGCCGGGCTTGTAGTCATCTTGTGCTTGACCTACCAAAGGTTCTTATGCTCATAAAAACATTACAGCAGCTACTACAAGCGCTTCATCTCTTCCTCAGAAGTGACTTAGTCACTACAAAATGCTGTAAGTGGGCAGAAAAAGAATGTTTTTACACTTCTGTCTTCATGGTTTCAGCCATATCCATGGCTTGCAGATACTTCAGGAACAGAAAAACTGCTGGTTAGGATGAAATAGACATTGCAAGTGCCAGCCGCAGCAGACACTGCAGGTTTTATGATCCCAAGGCTCTTTGTAGTTTCTAAATCTATCATTCTTATTAAAAAATACTGAATAATTAAAACAATTTAAACACATTTTCAACCATTTATTCTCTCAATATTTTATCCTGGAATATAGTTCACATGATGCTCCACAAATATGTAGTAAGAATGCAGTTTGCCTTGAGCAAAAATATAGAGAGAATTAGAATTTCAAAACGAGAGAAACGTTGTGCTACCTTTGGCTTCATGGTCTCATTTATTGTAATATCCATCATTTCTTTATTTCTTTGGCAGCTCTTTATGCAGGAATTATTCTTTTTCTGAAAGCACTGAACTTTGTGCTTATTTCTGAGTTTAAAAAAAATAAAAAGTGCATTACTAGGAGTTCAAATATTGCAATAAACTATTACATTTTTTAACTCTTTGCTACCTCACATCTATCCTAATCAGGGTTGATCAAATGCTGTTGCTTAGCATCACATTCTCTGAAATGTATAAGCAGCTGCAGAGAAGTTAATAGGCTACAGATTCCTGTTTCAAATGCTGAAAATGGCATTAATCGATAGGCAACCTCTTAAACCAACTGAAGGCATTTTGTTGATTTCTGGCTTTGAAATGTGTTTTCCTTTAGAAAATGATGTAGAAGTGTGTATATAGCCATAAAAAACCGTTCACCAAATTGGTGTTTTCTGCGTCAGTAGAAGTCGTGAACATATGTCTTCATGAGTCTCCTGGTTGCAGATCTATCTGCACATAATCCCAAGCAAGTTCCCAGTTCCATCCATCAGTGGGAATAAATATCATTTAGATGATAGTGACAACAAACCTGTGCAATTCAACTGAATCTACGTCTGAACCAAGTCTTTGCATGATGTTCGCACTTTCTTGCGTGCCTTTTTCATCTGTATCTTATGCAACAAGCTGTAAAACTGCCTTTTTGCTCTGTCTGTTGAATAATGCCATCCTTATCTTATGTACTGTATAAAACAATGCCAGCAGAAAGCTTCAAGTAATTTGCCAAATGTTATTCTCACTAGCCTGAAAAGAATTAAGTCTTCGCTGGAGGACATACCAAATCAATATTAGATCTGTTCTGCTCAGATGATTTATCATATTATATTCATGTTTGGTTTTTTTTTTTTTTCATTTTGTACCACAAGGTTTTGGGTATTGCAACACTAACAAATTAATGAAAAATAATTTAATAGGCTAATTCCTTTAATATTTATATTAAGTAGAGGAAAATTCCTCAATCACTGCTTGCATTAGTAAAGCCAATATTTTAAATAAAATTATTCTACTGGTTAAATTTGAAAACTAGAGCCTCATACTCTTTAGAACAGTATTTGCACAGTGGTATTTAACTTTCCAAAGAATGGAGGAGTGGAAAAAAGCTACAGTAAATATGAGGTATATTAAGATGTTTTCATCATGAACTATTTCTGTTTAATCAACCCCTATTTAACAACTCTTCTAAATATGTATGTTGAAATATCGTAAACACTACTTACAGTTAAAAGATTTCCAGGGTTGTGGTTTTAAAAAAAAAAAAAAAAAATTGCAGTGTACACGTTAAGTAAATTCATTTGCAAGTACACATGTTGAGTAAATTCATTAATCAACATTATTTTAAAATGTATTTAATACACAGCTTCATGAAGTTAACTTTTTTAGATGCTTTCCTCAAGATCAGTTTTACATTCCAGAGTTCAGCACCCTTTTCTGTAGTCACCAGTCTTCGTAATTGATCAAAACTAGATGAAATTTGCCTTTGTTTATTCAACTTTTTCCAGTCAACAACAGGTTAAGGAGTGGATGTGAGCTGAGCAGAGAGAGCAAAACTGTCTGCCAATTTATTCCGGAGACCTATGGGGGAATTTCCTCAGCTCTCACCTTGGTTGCAAGATCTTGGTCTGCATGTCTGATTTCCAATATTTTCAGTCCTCTTTTCACTTACCTTTCTTCTTGTGGTTTTCCCATTTCTGGATGTAAATATTAGTTACACTGATATAGGCAATATTATTCTGCATGGAGTCAACTGGGGAAAATTATGAGTTTTTCAGTTCCCAAACATAAACATATATTCGTTTATTTATTCATTTATTTAATTTGCAATACAACAGTGAAAGAACTAAATGACTAACATTGAAAGACGCTGTGGCACGGATCCTGTTTATGTATCTTCATCTCCTCCTCTGTATCTGTCTATTCACCTGTTCATTAGTCTGAAATTGATTTTGTAGGCTATGTAGATTCTTATCTACAGATTATTTTATTCTTCTTTGGGATGGTATCTCTGCATCAATTGGTTGTTGCATTTTCAGTCTGGCCCTGGTGATCCTCTGGGAGATTGAGACAGGGTTATCCAACTAGTTACTAAAAAGTTTTGAAAATAAAATAAGAAGCAGCTGCTAGGCTTCCAGGCTTGTTGAATTCCATTTTTTTGTATCTAACAATGGAAACCAGCCAATTTATCCCAGGTTTTCCAGCTCTTATTTTGCTTTATTTTTGGAATATTCTTTCCAGATCTCTACCATTAGAAAATTCATCCTGACTCAGTATTAGCCATTAATGGTCATGCCGTTTAGTGCACAGTTTCCATAAAAATGTGCTTTCAAAAATGTGCTTCAGAGCTGAAAAAATTATCATAGATTTTATTATTCTAGACATCTGTTTTCTATATGACAAGATATACAGGCTCTACTCACATGCTGTGCAGCATTGGAGGGACAACATTTACTGTGCAAGTGCCAGACAAGGAAATGAATTACTGACGTGCAGTACAAATATCTGATTTTGGCCAGTTTACTTCAGCATTTCAGCTATCAAAAAAGTTATAATCACTTTGATTTTTCTACACAGGGATAGACCTCCATGGATAAAGTGATGTAAAGGCAATGTCTTTCCTTTTCTCAGGGTACAGGTGACTTCTGTGAAGGAGTTAGATATTCCTACAGGCTCATCCAAAGCCTTGGGAAGTTAATCATAGAATCATAGAATAGTTTGGGTTGGCAGGACCTCCCCAGCTCCCCCAGTGCCACCCCTGCCATGAGCAGGGACATCTTCACCAGCTCAGGTTGCTCAGAGCCCCGTCCAGCCTGGCCTGGGATGTCTCCAGGGATGGTTCATCCACCACCTCTCTGGCCAACCTGGGACAGGCTCTCACCACCCTCAGGGCCAACGATTCCTCCTCATGTCTGGCCTGAATCTCCCTCCTTTAGTTTAAAACCATCACCCGTTGTCCTGTCACAACAGGCCCCGCTCAAAAGTCTGTCCCCATCTTTCTCATGGACCCCTTTTAAGCACTGAAAGGCCGCACTAAGGTCTCCCCGAAGCTTCTGTTCTCCAGCTGAACACCCCAGCTCTCTCAGCCTGTCCTCCCAGCAGAGCTGTTCCAGCCTCGGATCATTCCTGTGGCTCCTCTGGCCCCTCTCCAGCAGGTCCATGTGTGTCCTGTGCTGAGGACCCAGAGCTGGACACAGGACACATCCAGGGAGGTTTAATTAACTAGTAGGAGCATTTGATACATGGCAGAGAACTGTGACAACTGCCCTCTGAATGAGGGAATTTTCCTCTAATGAAACTGTGAGCTGAGCAGGAGGTCAGGACACCCAGGGAACCCCGTCTCCCACACCACCAAGCATGGGACACTTTTGTCATCAACTACACCTTCCCAAGGAGCCCTACAGAAAAGCATATAGTCATACCAGTAAATACACCTGCCGGGAGGGAAATAGGTATATTCCAGTGGCAGCTGGATTATATTGAAACATACAGAATCATTTTGGTTGGAAGAGACCCTCAGGATCATCGAGTCCCACCATAACCTAACTCAAGCACTGCCCCATGTCCTGAGAACCTCATCTCCGCCTGTCCAACCCCTCCAGGGATGGTGACTCCACCACTGCCCTGGGCAGCCTGTTCCAATGCCCCCCAGCCCTTTGGGGAAGAAATTGTTCCCAAGATCCAACCTCAACCTCCCCTGGCACAACTTGAGGCCGTTTCCTCTGGTCCTGGCGCTTGTTCCTTGGGAGCAGAGCCCGACCCCCCTGGCTCCAAGCTCCTTTCAGGCAGTTCAGAGATCAGAAGGTCTCCCCTCAGCTCCTGTTCTCCAGGCTGAACCCCCCAGGTCCCTCAGCCGCTCCCATCACACTTGTGCTCCAGCCCCTCACCAGCTCCGTTCCCTCCTCTGAACTCGCTCCAGCACCTCAAGGCCTTTCTTGGCGTGAGGGGCCCAAAACTGACCTCAGGATTCGAGGTGCGGCCTTGATAATTACTTTGCTTCTCTATGGTATTGGGATTATATTCCCTTTCACGCAATTTTTCTTGTGTAACATCTTGTGATATTCTGTGTTGGATTGTTGTCAGCATTTTCCATAAGGTGCTCTCTACTTTTCAGATCATGTATAAATGTACTATATTCAAAGATTATTCAAATTGCAAGCTGAAGGTTTAGAACGTGTAAAATGCCAGAACTGTTATCTGAGCAATTTAAAGCTTGCCCTCATCAGTGCAGGTATGATCTCCTTCACTTGAGCTGGTACCACACAAACGTAACTGCTCCGCTTGCAGAACGGGGAGCGTCTCACTCAGTGCTGTCACTGCCATTTGTCTACAACTCTCTGTAATGCCACTTAGAAATATCCTGCGATTCCATCTTCAGTTACATGAATGTGTCGTAGACGCAGCTGCAGCATGCAAGCGGAGGGACAACTATGCCATATGGGACAGCGCTAATGACGGGGCTAATGTTTGCTTTGGTAAGGCGGCCCACTCGGATTTCTGGAGGTGTGAAGGAGACGTGCTGGTTGTGTGACATCTGGGGCAGCTCCACAGGGTACGGTGAAATACGGTGAAATGAGGAGAGGCTGAGTGGGCTGGGACTGCTCAGCCTGGAGAAGAGAAAGCTCAGGGTGATGTTATTGATGGGTGCAAACACCTGATGGAGTAAAGATGATAATCTCTTCTCACTGGTGCCCAATGGCAGGACCAGGGGCGATGGGTACAACAGGAATGCAGGAAATTCTGTCAAGTGATAGGACAAGAGGAAATGGCCTCAAGGTGTGCCAGGGGAGGTTTAGATTGGATATTAGGAAAAAATTCTTCCCGGAAGGGGTTGTGAAGCATTGGAACAGGCTGCCCAGGGCAGTGGTGGAATCACCATCCCTGGAGGGGTTCAAAAGGTGTTTAGATGAGGTTCTTAGGGACATAGGTTAGTGCCAGAGTTAGATTATGGCTGGACTTGATGATCCTGAGGGTCTCTTCTAACTGAAATGATTCCATGATTCTAAGAGTAAGGAAAAACTTATTTTACTCCAAGGGTGATCAAATTCTGGGCCAGGTTGCCTGAAGAGGTCAGAGAGTCTCTGTCCTTGGACATACTCCAATTCCAGCAGGACATGGCCATGGTGAACCTCCTCTAGATGAACACCAACCTTAGGTGCCTAAAATGCCCCAGGATGGGACATGCCTGGTCCTAATGGGAGACTGGGGGATTCTGGCCAGGCAGGAATGGCTTTTTCTTTGGTATGAGTATAAAAGGACATAAGATTTCTCAGCAGCCCATCATTTCCTCAAAGTGAGTAAAACCTTTCGGTGGTACTAAAAGTCAGCTTCTTGGCTCCCCTACTTGTTCTGCTTAGATTGCATTTTTTTTTCTGTTATGAACTGAGTAGAATTCTTCTAAAAGAAAGAAATTTTTTTTTTTTTTAAATCAATGCACTAAGAAAAATAGAGGATTGTATTACTCCCATAATAATCTGTGTTTTCAAAATATTCCTCTCTCTATGCTGTCATAGTAGCCCCTTCTTAACAAATGGAGTAAGTATCTTGTTGACAAAATATGAATTTTTTATATTCCTAAGCCACAAAGCTGTCAAATTATCAAATATAATTTCTCAGCAGATATATCTTGTGTTTGTATTTACGGAACATACATATGCCAGAGTAACCACATTTGAAAGCTTAATCCTTTAAAGTATTTAGGTTGGGTTTTCAACATTCATTATGGAAAGCCTTTGTAAATTGAAATAAAAAGGGGAGGGGTGAAGAGAGGGAACAAGTAGTGTATGATCTGAAGAGCAGGATATTTTTAGTAGATGCATTTTTGGTTCCTAAGCTCTACCACGTAATCATGTGCAGGTAAAACTTACATTCACTGAAGGGAAATGTTGCCAGCACTGTGATCATAAGATACTTCCTTCTGTGAATTTGAGCCTCTTGATGTTCTTGAAAAAATACATTTATTAATGCTCAAAATCATTATATTAATTTTATATTATTACCAAGTTATTCGAAATTATTGAAAACGTGAAATTCTTTGAATATTCACCTCCATCCACTTAGCTTAGACATAGTATTGTTGATCCCCTTCTTCTATAACATCTGTCCTCTTGAATGCCTGCATTATTACTCCCTTACTTGCATAAGTATATGTATATATATATATATAGGTATGCTATATGCATATACATTTGAAATGTATGCATTTGCACAATCAAGCATACAGTGTTCTTAATTCAGAGAGTCATGAGAAATGTCAATCGTGCACTAGAGGTTTTGGGGATAGTCTGGAGAAGAAATAAAAGCAGGGGAACAGGATAAAATCTGCAGGCAACAAGCACATGTGATCTTAGCACGATTATTTATGTGAGAATTATTTATGACAATTATTTATGAGAAATTATCCTTCATGAGTAAACTTTGCTTAAGATCCTAAGCAGTTGGACTAAGAGAGAATGCGTTTTGGTCCAAATCTGAGTAAGGCACAAGTCCAGCAATCTGTAGCTGGATATTGTTATTAGGGTTTGGGGTTTTTTTTGTTTAACTTATTTATGAAGCAACAGCTAAAAAACCAAAATGCTTTGTTTTAAACATGAAATACTTCACACATGCTTGGTTTCTGGAAAAGTTGAAAATATCAGTTTTGGGTGAAAAAAGAAAATACCTTATGAAATATTTTTTAAAATCCATATTGAAATATTATTTTGAATAAAAACACTATTTATTATAAAACATTGGAACCAAATGCTTCCACATTGGATTTAAATTTATAAGGCTCACCTTAATTAAAATTATTTGACAATGAACAGGTCATTTAAAATCTGCCCTGTTATTCAAGATCCTTCAGCCAAAATTTTTCAACAGTTAGGATTAAAAAAAAAAGTATTTATGCAAATGCAAATGCAAAGGATAGAGCGGCAGACACCTTCCCTAACTTTCCAACTCAGGGAATATGCCAGCATTCACTTCACCTCACAAAAGAGGAATATTAGTGGATTAGATCAGTGTGGAGCAAAACTTTTCAATTTCTCTCTTTCGTATCCCTTTCTTACTTTAGGATTTATGCACAATAAAATCCTAATTTGCTCTAGGGAGTAAATATCTAAGTGCCTGAAACTTCTGGTTTCATTTCACACTAGTTGTGCTAGTCACTCTCAAAAGTGTATAATTACTCTTCTGTTAATTGTTCAGTACATTCCTTTTTCTCTATCAGTCTATATTGTTATCATTAATTAATTCATGTCATATATACACATATATGCCTACACATATATGTGTCTTCTCACCCAAGTTGGAAGCACTTATCAAACCATTACTAAGGGCATCTTTCCATTTTTTGACACACTAACTACGACATCAACTTTATTGCAATGTAAATGGTGTTGGACCTAGAGAAGTAGTATATGAGTTGTGTATAAGACAAGAAATCTCATAAATCTGAAAATAGAATTTAAAAAAATTCTGCTGCTGCAGAAACCTAACAAACTGGAATGTCTTCAGAATACAATATGGTGACAGCTTCAACCAAGCTCTGTCAGTATAAGCCTAATTCAAATGTCCATTATTTAAAGC
Source organism: Caloenas nicobarica (assembly GCF_036013445.1). Taxonomy (NCBI): domain Eukaryota; kingdom Metazoa; phylum Chordata; class Aves; order Columbiformes; family Columbidae; genus Caloenas; species Caloenas nicobarica. Next base: position 83,359,181 of record NC_088284.1, on the reverse strand, counting down.
TATGCAGTTAAAAAAGAGTTGCAAGAATGCACTGAAAAATGGAAATTTAACTTTTTTTTTTTTTTAAAGAACCAAATGAAATGCTGAGGATATAGAACTTTCCAATTTTCTGCTGGTTTAGAATTATGAATGAAAAAGGTTAAATTAAAAAAAAAAGACCTAAGAGAAAGCATCATCCCATTACAAGATGTTCTTGCTGTCTGCAACTTGGTGTCTGTGAGTCTTCACTGTTTTTCGAAGATGTGGGACAGCAAACACCAATAATGGGGGAGGGGAGCTGGGTAAATACAATCTCTCCTTTCTTATTACAGCTGGAAAGCTGCTAAAATTTTTACTGTGTGCCTTTGGCTGCCCTTGACAACATCCTTTGTAGCCATGTTCTCGCCCTGGAAAAGGGTCTTTCATCATTTTATTCCAACACTTGTGAAATTTCTATTTCAGTTCAAAACTTCTTAAGTATCCTTCAAATGTCTTAACTTCATAGCTGGGACAGGTTAACCTCTGAGTCAGAGCTCTGTTCTCTTCTCATGACACACTTTCTGAAATGTTTCCCATGTATGGATTTCTTCACTACTTCAAAATCCTGACTCTTCTTTTGGTCGCTCTCTAGAAGTGGGAGCGTAACTCTGTTGATCTCATATAGCTGCATCTTCCTTTAGTTTCTTTCCCTCACTGCCATTCTTCTGGCATACAGATAATTAAAAGCATAAATATTAATTCTGATGGCATCTTCCTCTATATCCTCTAAGAAATAAATGAATTCATTTAGCTGTTTGGGAAAATTCTGGGAGATTTTTAATGTTTAATTGTGTATATGTAAGAAAGAAGAATTTAGCAAAATTGTGTAGAAATTTTCAGGTTTGATTTTTTTCTGATGAAGGACACTGATTTTCACATAGATTTTTCCTGAATGCAATATGACTTTCCATCACAGGGGTATATTGTTTATTTTGGATGGAGAAAGAGATGTGAATTGTTTTGCATTAGGTAGACAGAGCAATGTTGTCCCAGTTGGTGTGATTTCAGTGTGAATATCACTACCAGAATCTTCACATGCATCACATTGCTCCTCTGGGTCTTGCTCAGCAGTGCAGCAGTTGTGTACATGTGTCCACTCCTTCTCTTTTTTTATGTCCTATGGAGGGTATGTGTTCAGTAGAAGAATTCAAGAGAGATTAAGAATCTGAAAAAATTGCTAGACAAATGACTGAAGCGAAGTAGATGTCTTTTGAACTGTTAACATTTAAGGAGTCTAAATGTCAGTCACAGTCTTAACAAAAAAAATGAATCAAATTCAATCTGATTAACCTACCAGGGACTTCCCTTTTAATTCAATATTACCATTAAAAAATAATAAAGCATTGCCCAACATAGAAACATGATTTTTCAGGACTTGAGATTATGGACAAACACTGGATTTAGTGGGCTGTCTAACATTGATGTAAAATGCATTTCATGGTCTATGATTTCTCATGATACAGAAAGTGTGTTTGTAATACAACTGAAATATGAAGTGAAACTTACAGAGATGTATATTCTATTACTTTAAAATGGCAAACAACATACCAGCTGCTGAGATTTCTTGTCTCATGGTGAAGTATAACATGCTAGACATTGATAAAACAATCGTTTCACTGCCTGCAAGAGCTTAATCCACAGTTGTGTCTCTCATGCACTTCAGGAAGCAAAAAAGTAATTGATTAAAATGTTCCATGAGCTGGCAGCAAGATATTGTATTTTATTTAACTGCATGATTTCTCTGCCCATTGCAGCTTGGTGTAGAGAACACTACTGACTTTCTTGGCAGTATTCTAATACAGTTAAATGTGTAAGTTTATTTCAGAATAAAATAAACACGTACATATAAATTTAAATTTATAATATATACCCTACATGAATATGCTGCAGCTGGCAGTGTGTCTGAGGGTGAAGTCCCTTGCAGAATATCTGCACCCATTAAACAATGGGATGAATTCCATCTCAATTTCACAAAATTGCATCAATTAGTTGTTTATGCACAAACTATTGCTTTCTTTTGCCTCCTTCAGTTTACAGTGTTATTTTTAAATAAATGCATTTAGACAGAAGTTGGAAAACTACAGCAAAACAATTTATTGAAGAAATTGAAGGTGAATATGTAGAAAATATTTTAATGTAAATTACAAGAAATTACTCTTAAATCACACAAAGATAAAAGGGAATGTAAGTTAAGTTTAAGCAACTTTTTTGTGGGTTTTTTTTCCTCATTCTTGCCTCTTACATAGTACTTGACAGAAGACCCTCTCTCCTTGTGCTCACTGTTTGTATCAAAATTCCTCTTGAAAACAGTGTGTCTGTAAAGCTTTCCAGTGGTAATTCACCACATTAAAAATAGATAAGCTTAAGAGCTTGCGGTGCTTGAAGTCTGAATATTTACCCATGTTACGATGTTTGAATGGCACTGTCTACATATGATTTACTAATAGATGTGAATTATGTCATCTTCTTAGCTCAGTGTCAAACCCATTACTGGTTTTTGATATAGAGCAATTATTAAATATTTCTATTCTTCAATATGGAAATGCATATTTTCAGCTATCAGTTAATGCTTCATCATTTCCCAACTCTTCCATACAAGCAGACAAGAGATATTCGCTTTTCCACAGGAAATAACAATGGTGTCATTGGTTTCCTTTCTGTTTTACCCCTTCTGTAGAGTTACATGTGATGTAATATTTTTCAAGACTTTAAGAAATTCAATAGATATCAAAATACTACATAAGCACTATTAGCAACAAATAAAATACCACTAGAAAATTCTGTAAACTATTCACTTTTTAGACATTGTTTTGTATAAGCTTAAGGAAAGGGCATAGTTAGTCTTTCAAATAATATTAATAAGGAAATTTTTCACAGTTCAAAATACATTTGAGTTGAAAAGCCTCCTTATGTTTTATTTCAATTTTGTTCATGTTTATTCTTGCTTTTAATTTTTTACATATTTTTTACCCTATAATCTCCACACACTGTTTTAACTAATGACCTGTAATAAACAAACTTAGTAACTCATTAAAGAGTATCTATTAAACTTAATGAAATTTCTTAAAATGTGGCAATCTGCTACAGGTAAAATCTGTGTCACTTTTGGTAATCCTCCATACATACTACTGTATGTGGTTTATTTCTGATTTAATATAGTACTGCTTTGGTATCAACAGCATGTACTTCCTTTTGATCTCTAACAAGCACCTAAATGTAACATATAGTCCCTATTATGGTTTTTAAAAAGTGTCGTCATAGGAATATTTCCACAATTTACGACATAAATGCAATATTGCAACGGAAAATCAAAGCAGCAAAGCGTATCACCACGTGTTAAATTCCACCCTGCTAAAACATCCAGCGTCCCTTTTAACAGATGCACACAAAAAGATTTGTCTCTGCATTTTTGCAAACATATTTACTGTTACTTTACCTTTTATAATTTGGTATAGTGAAGACACCACAGTATCACAAAACACAGCCCTCTATACCCATTTATATAAATGGATATATTGATATTAATTATAAGGATAGTACATGGATCCATTGCGATGGGTTTTTTTTCCTTTCTTTAGCCACATGCAACATGGAAAGGAACGACATTCAGAGAAAAGTTTTTAGGCAATTTGCACACAATATGTCTTCTGCATTATTTGAGATTTCAGGGAATTTTGAAAACAGATTTCAAATGTTTAATTCTTTAAGTACACAAGTAGTATTGGCCTGAAAACTTGCAATGCTAGCCTGAAGATTACAAAAGTGATGACATTTTTTAGTGATATGATAGTGATATGATGGATTGGTCCAAATAATTCCAGTGCCCTTTCAAAATGCTGATTTTATTCATTCTTCTGAGATATAGCCAGACTAAAATAAAATATATAGCACCCATGTATTTGGAAAATTTCTCTAAGAGCTATGTTACTAATAACTTGAATTAACAGAGGTGTGCAGGTTGGCTGTTCCACTGACGAATCTTGCATTTTGAAAGTAATTCATGATGGTAATTTCATTCACATCCACATTACTTGAACTGGCTAGTTGGATTTGTACCAATTACTATTGCCAAAACAATTGTCACACATTTTAGATATGCCAGTAAAAACATGTTCCATTTTGGACAAATTTTTGAATAGTAATGTTGACTCTTATTCCACTTGAACACAACCAAGCGGTTTCTCATCCTGTTGAGAACAGCAAAGATACATTCTCACCTTCTTGCTTTCTGTCCAATAGTCTTTTTAAAAGACTTTATGGTCCCCAGACTTCAAACATGAGAGTGGAAAAATTTCTAAATTAGATGAGGGACCAGGTGTTTGTCAAGCTCATTTCATAGTTCTTTAATTCATGGATACTGTTAAGCGAATGCATAGAAGGCATTTTAATCCTCATTGGACCTGCTTAAATGCTTTAAAAATAGCCTGCTTTTTGATAAAATGATAATGTAATGTATTAGTAATAACTTGTTATAAAGTGAACAGTAAAGAATGTCCAAACTGGATGACATTGAAGATTTTTACCAACACTAACGTTTAAAGATTCAATGAAATGTGCTGACAAGTATGAAGTCACTATCTTTAAAAGGAATCTGCTGATTTATTGTTAAGCTTCCATTAGCCAAGACTGCTAGATTTCCGTGTTATACCTCCAGCAATAACTGTTTTGAATGTATTGCGTTTAGCATTTCCAGTTGTCGTCCTTCTGAGCAAACAGCTCCTCTACTTAAAAATATGCAACAAATCAAATTAATTAAAAATGAATCAATTTGACTGGTAAAGTGGTGTTTTGGAATGGCTCTGAGGACCATAAATTCAAATTAAGGCTTGCACAACTTCTTCCTATGTTTGAAAATGCACATTAGCAAAAGGAAGAAGGGAAACCAGTTACCCTGTTTAACAGCGTTCACCTGGGATGCTTGCAAAAGTAACTGTGCTGAGGGCTCATACAGCCAGGTTTTAGAAACATATCAGAAACCAGAGAATGAAGCAGACAGACACAATAGCAATTAATTGCACCTAATGTTAATATTCAGATTAGGTTAACTATGACAGTAGTATGGAGTAATAGGAGGTTAATTATTGCAAAACTTTGATCATAGACATGCAGTGTTTATAATTTTATTCATAGTACGCTTTGCTTGTTCTGATGCTTCTTCACTCCAGGCAGTAATACGGGTTGTCAGATTCAGGTTTTAAGGTAAAGGCATGATGGATATATGCTAATTTATACGTTCATTGAATATATTTTTCCTAACTGTGTTTTAACAATCAGATTGTACTACAGAGCACTTGTTCATTTTCTGGTTTTTGTAAGCTTTTAAATACAGTTACAAAAAGTGCACACCATGTTTTATTGCCAGTAATGATGGTCCTCCTTTTTTTGCAAATAAATACGATGGAAGCAATATACTCTTCCCACCATTCTGCTTTATATTTGATTTATTCACCAATCTAAACTTGTATATGGCTTCTGGTTTTTGCAGTCTGAAGGAGAACCTAATGTGTGGGGACAGGATTAAAGTATTGCTCCTGACATCAGTTTCCTAAAAGCAGCCTTTGTTCTGCTGCTTCTCTGCATGTCTCCTACTTTACAGGATCATCCTATGGCTCATTTATAATCTACTGGATTTAATACTTGAAAATATGATTTCTGTGTTCAGCATTCACGCTTTACCTTTTGTCTTCAGCTGGTCTGAACTGGGAGCCTACACTGTATTATCTACTTAGAACAGAAAGAGATTAATATTAGAGGGATATCAAACTCTTAAATATCCACGAATTTGTAAAAGAGATAGACCCACATTACTGAGCATTATCTAGGCATAATTAGAGTGATACAAAGTTTAGCTGACTATGTATCAGCACTATTTCTGCATTTATTATCCTGATTTTCTGCAAGGCAATACTGTGTGACTCTTAAGGTTTTATATTTAATTAACTACAAAAAAAAAGCAAAATCATCTTCATATTCTTTTACTTTTTCACTTTTTCCATTTTAATGGTATTAGGACTTTATCCTAAACTGGAACTGAGTATTCACATGGAGAAAGGGAAGAATCTGGTGGGTTTTGGTGTGATAGTTATACCTGATGGTTAAAGAAACAAAGCCAGTCAGTTTTGTGGTATTTTGTAATACAGTATTCTCACTGCAAGAGAATGATGACCATTCACATTAAATATTTGGGCTAGATGTCGAGTGGTGTTTGACTTTTCACTGCAGACTTACAGCGTTGAGAATGTGTGCTCGACTTCCAAAATGTGTGTTGGCTTTTCCAGTTTTCCTCTGATAGGCTCACAAGGCTTCCACCTCTACCAACATGTGTGTCATAAAGCAGAAAAAGAAAGTACTATCACAACAAATATAAGTAAGATTTTGTGGTAGTTTTGACAATTTGTGGCCATGCCAGTTGTGTGGGGCAAGATTTTTGGAGGTTGTATTTTGGGTGATTCAGTAATCTCAACAAGTGTACCCCACAATTTTGAGGGGTAATGAATTGATAGTAAAGAGTTTTGTAGTGACTTCCTTGTTCTAAAGACTGGTTTAAAACACATTAAAAATTAATAAAAATTATTTTTCTTTCAGGTGGGAGATGAAAGAAGGTGCAGATATTGAAGATGAAGAGAAAGTTATGGTGGAACACTTAAAAAATATTTACTTGACACAGAGCACTCCTACTTCAGAGGATAAGAAAGAAGAATTAACCTGATATGCTTCGGGTAGCACCTTTTTCTGAATTCAACATGATTAGCTTAATGGCCTAGTTATAACTGACAGGACTAGAAAGCTCAGGAATATATATATTGAGCAGGAGTTTTAAACTAAATAATGTTCCTCTGTTACTGTCTAGTCACCCCATCCAGGCAGCAATTGTTCACACATGCATAAGGCAAGCAAAAATATATTAAAATGTCAGTGTCACAAAACAAGGCAGGTGTATCTTGATACTGCGGAGGCATAAACTTGAATGACAAACCCAGAACTCCTTTAAAAATGTAAAACTCGCTCTGAAAATAATGCAACTTTGGACACGTGCTAAGCAAACACCCATGCTATGGTTCCGTCTACCATTTAGACCACAGTTGATGTCGCTCAAGGACCTTTTCTCTCCCTTAACACTTGTGTTCTAGTTGGTCCTGCCATTAAATCAGCCAAAATTTATGAAAAAGTGCAGGTATTGGCCACAGGTCTGCAGTGCTGTGAGTTGCTCTGGGATGAGCACACTTGGCTGTTACTCCCAAGCAAAGCTGCATCAGCTTCATGGCCCTTGCAAATCCTGACTTAGCATCCGGTGTGTGTTATGGCTTAAAAGACACATTATAGAGAAACTTATTAGCAGCATTTAAAGTTTTGAGATCCATCTTTTTATGCATCTTTTTATTTAAAAGAATTATCCGCAGGCAGCGCTCAAAGGACTATCTTAATAGTGAACTGAGAAAATTATAAAGAATGCAACATTTATTTCTGATAAACACAGTACAATTTGATCTTCAGAGTAAGCCCTCTCTGATATTCAGATTTTCCAAATATTAAATGTTTTTCTTTTAAGTAAAATTCATTCCCCAAAGGCTAAAAACAGCTGAGTTAGGTGGCTATTGTGACAATAATTTTTATACACAAGGTGTGGTTAATATTTCCGTAGCTCTGCAGAAATTATCCATGACTTTTCTGTTTGTTTCTTGCACTGGAGGTCCAAGGGAACGATCAATGAAGGGCCCTGGCCAGGTTCAGGCTGCAGTCTGAGCTGCAGCTGCACCTGTTCCCACGACATCTCACAGATGCTACTATGGACATAATTCAGGCATGTTTTTTTCCTAAAAACTTCAGCAGCAGCATGAGAAACCATATCACTAATGCTGCTGTAAGGCCTAACCTGAAATGCAGTTTTTCCTCCTCTTTATTGCTCCTTTTTTTTTTTAATCATGTATATACAATAGCAGACCATTTAAAATGAAAATGGGGACTGGCCCATCTTACATCTCCAAAGATGTTGTTACAACGCTGCATCAACAAAAGGGCTCTGAGGCACTGGTACTTCAAAAATGCTAAAAATATTATTTAAAGAATAAACCAGACTTTTTCCTCTGCTGCTGATAGAGCCATTTCAGATCATAAAGAAGTGATGAAGTGTAAAAAATTTTTCTTTGCTTTCTATTTCACCTTTGAAGATTAACTGTGGTCTTAAGACCAAAAACATGGCTACAGGGATTGCCTATGACAGCAGGTACGGTGTTGTGAAAAATAAGGCACACATGCTCCAAGCCACACTAATAAAGTGTTAGTGAATGTGGAAGCTGGAGTTTAGAATATTCTTTCCTATTTTATCAAAATCTATTGTACATAAGTAGCTTTTTGCATAGTCACCTAAAGTGAATTTGTACTCTATGCAGTGAAACTGGCTGAAATACTTTTTGTGAAAAAGCTCCACTTCTGGGAAACACTTATTCTGAATAGGATGAACTTTGTGAGTGACATAGGCGAACCCAGAGTAACAACCCTCGCTCTGAATGTCCTTATGGGGAGTTATTCCAAACTGGTTGTTATCCTTTAAATTCACAACATACCTGGTTCTGGAATAAGCTGTAAACAGTCATGTTAAAAATAAATTTTTAAAAAAAAGAAATTCTTTATGCCCCTTCCTCCCTTCTCTCCCTGCCAAATTAATTCAGCAGTAATCCACTGGGTAGCACTAGGAAAATTTTGTCTTTCTTAGCAGGAGTATATTTATAATCTTCACGAACGTGGACCTGACAAGACAGAAGAACGAGCCTGAACCTGAATAAAAGCTGAACCTTTGCACAATATTTGATTTGGATGTTTTTCTTATCCAAACCTCTTTCTATATATACATCTTTTAGAGTATCTGTGTGTTTGGAACTGAACTTGTTCTTCAGTCGTTACTGAGAAATAGCAGAGCTTGGTTTGTTGGAAATCTAGTGATTCTATTAACTGACCTTCGGGGTATAAAAACCCATCATCTTGGCAACATCACTTACGCTGAATAGGTACTTTTGCAACATTCACATTTGTTCACTAAAATTACAGTAATAATAAGAGTTGTATAAGAATGCTAAATAACATACCATTAATTAATCAAGACTGCTTACTTTAAACTTAAACCCTTAATTGAAGAAGAATGAAAGACATCTGAAAGAACTGATCATTTTTACATTGTAAGGTGTGTAAAATTAGGACTAAAATTAGTATAACAGATTGCTGCTTTCTTTGGCTTTTCTTAATAAAACAGTAGTTCTATATTCTTTAAAAAGTTCTGCTGATTCTAAAATGGACTTGGGATTAATTTCATTTTGGAGAGTGATGGGTTCATAAAGCTGCAATGTTTTGCTTTTGTATTTTATGTCCTGGCTCTTTGTCACTCCTTGTTGATCCAAGAGTGTCTCATATTTACGTGTTTCCTCAGTAAATGAGGGCAACAGGAGCCCAATTTGATTCCTTAAGTGTGGGACCCGAGCTGCACAGCCACTGCAATCTGAGCACATTAACTGCTCCTGGAAAGGTTGTCAGAAATAAGAATTAAAGTCTGTTGTGTACAACAGACCTTTCTGAATGCGAAAAAGCTGTCCTCGTGGCTCAGCCGAGTCAGCTTAAAGGGAAATTATTATATGAATTGGATCAGATAGCACAAACTAGGTAACTGTGCAGTATCATTAATGCTTACACCTAATTCTCCTTTAACATTTTATTATGTTTAGCTCTTTTTATGAAACAGGCTTAAATGGGAAACTTCATGGCATGGAATATCTCTAATTACATTTGTTTATTATCCAGTTCGGAGTACTCCAAATCTTAATATCTTGCTACTTTTGAAAAGCAGCTAATAAAATTAGAAGCTGGGCAAAACTGAGCTAGCATTAATAGTAATGAAACTGGAGAAGGACAGGAGAGAGAGAATTTTGGGAAAAGACAGGCATTAAGACATAGCCCTGCCTTTTAGTGACTGCTGTCCTGATGAACAGTGTCCCGTAGGTCGCGCTTTATTTTAGGAAAGGGTTTTTGGAGAGGCCACAGGCAACAAAGCTATTTGTTCTAGAAATTCACGCTGCAGCAAATGGATGTTCCCCAATTCATCTCTACATCCTCATAGCAGTGCTAGGCAGGCATGAAGCTGCTTCTTCCAATTAGCTTCCTCTAACAGAAATATTCCATTTCCCTCTCAACCAGGAGGTCTTCACAAAATACTACTGAACCTTACCTACAGTAAGATACCAATTATATGCTGATATAAAACTATTTTACGGAACTCCTTAAAAATATGTGTGATTTTTCTTTTTAGTGACAGACACTATTCAGACTTCCAAGGCAATAATGAAAAGACTGAGGAATTAGACCCATTGCCCAATTAGGCGTGAAATGGGAGAGTAACCTGATGGCAATGTCCAGGTCTTCCTCTAGTTTTGGACTCCCAGGCAGTACAAGAAAAGCATGCAAGGTCTTGAGCAGGTTGGGTATCACTGAAGGCCTTGTAATACCCATCAGAAAGATGATGGAGGAACCAGATTATTCCTCTCTAGCAACACTGTTTGAGAATAGACTGCTAGTTATTATTGCAGCAAGTGAAACAATTATACAGAGCTGACAAAAAACATTCTAAAAGGCAAGGAATCATGCAAACAAGCAAAAATAAATCCAAACCCTTTTTTCTTTTTTTTTTTTTTTCTGAAAAATTGATTCTATAACAAGTGTCGCAGGAAGAAACGGCAATTTCCAAGTACTGATGGCATAAAGTGATGATATGAATTAAGATTTTAGGTCTACATTTAGTAGACAACTATCCCTAAGCTGACAAGGAGCCACTCAAGTCATGGCCAGTGTAAATTTGATGACTACCAGATCAAGTCCTTTAGATTCGTGACAACTTCAGCTGCGAGTAGGTTGCAACCAGCTCCAAGGAGATACTTTATAATGTTTCCTACTGAAGAAAGCAAAGTAAAACAGCTCATTATCCAGTTTCTGCAGTAAATCAGCCAAGGGCTCAATAGACAACTCAATGTCTACAACAGCCCTAAGTTACATCTCTTCTCTGCCTGCGGATGAGGCAAAGAACCACGTAATGGTGATCATGTTCACCAGGTGTGACCTTCTCACCATCTCAAAGAGCACTCTATGTTCTGCCATGGCAAACTCAGGTTTCAGACTTTGTTCATAGTGGAGGTTTGCTGCAACAGCATATAACTTTTTCCTCTTAAGGACACGTTTTTAGAAAAATCATCTCTTTTCCACTCTCCCAATAAATAAATACATTAATCAAAACTACTGCTGTAAAACAAGGACTCATGCATCAGGAAATGATCAATGGTTAGCAATGCACCCAGATGCGTTCCTTAAAATAAGTGTTAATGATATGGTCAAATATATATTTTGTCCCTAAATGAATTCACTATCTTTACACAAGTAACTTTAGTAAATTTGTAATTACATAACGTGCAAGTACTTCATTTTTTGTCCCATAATCTGTTTTTTCTATGTAAAAAGTCTACTAACTTTTGGATATTTAGATAAAGAAATAGTATCACATAGATCTTCATGTGTCATCTTGACTCTGTTTTGTTTTCCACCTCAATATTGTCTTTCAGGAATCCTTTAAAAACCTACTGGTTAATTTTTATTATAATTTAGAGTGTGGGCACTGCTGGCACTCAGTTATACATGGATAGATAATTCATTTTCTAGATTAACTCATAAAGACTTAAAGTGTTATAGGTCCTATGTGGTTAATAATTTCAGATTTAAGGTTGTCTGAACACTTCTGCTCCTAATATCCCACATGCATTTTGTAATATCTATGTATTTGCATTGTTCTAAGCTACCTGTGTTACTTGCGATAGTGGGAGCTATTTGTATGCATTGCTTTCTGTGAGTTATTTATGCTTTTTACTAAAACTAATGTATTTTGCCGCAGGTTTTATTTCCTTTAAGTTCTCTCAACTTTTAATTTACTCTTGGAAATTCATAGCACATCTGTTTTCACAACCTACAAACACCTACCTACATATCAATAAAACCTATGCATTCTTAAACCTGATACACACTCTTAGAGAACCAAGAATCTAATAAATGTAAAATTCAGACCAACCACCTGCAAGGTTATCATTCAGGAAATGCAGTAGTCATTTCCACTTGGAATTTCACCTCTCTGATATTCCAGAAAAAGCACCTTTAAGGAGTTGTTGCTTATATTCTGGGCTCTTTATTGGTATCTTCTTGTTCTATATAATAAATATGTCTTAAGTGGGTTTTATTATGTGGATTAAGGTTACGCTTTCCCTCTAGAGGATGGAACAAACATTGGGGAGGTAAGGGATTGAAATGGCGCGTGGACTAGCAAACAGATTACTTTCTACAGTAAACCAGATGTGGCTTTGGGAATGAAATAATCTTGGCAGGAATCCTGCCTGCATGTATGTATTAACTTCAGGAAACTGACAGCTGAACATGTGCTGTGAGGAGTTTCTTCAGAGGCAAACGGATCAGGTCTCCTCAAACAGCAGCAGCTTCCATTCCAGTTAAGGATCCCAAATTTCACATACGTTCATAAAGGATGAACAGGCAGACTGATGTAGGTTGTTGCATTAACACAATGCAAATGTGTAATGTTAATCATCTGGCCTCTGCAAATAATTAACCTCAACATGGTAGACTGCTCGTTATTTCTGACAACTACCCATGAATTGACGTTTCTGAATGAGACCGAAGCTCTACCAGACGTGGGTATCAGAGCACAGACACCTCCAAGCTAACGAGTCAGAGAATGCAGTTTAATTTTCCATCTTTTAAAGGTCCCATATATGCCTGGTGCAGTTCTTGCATTTGTGAACCAAAACTGACCAGTTCTGCAAACCTTTCATTTTCCTTCCCTCTCCTCCTCACCCAATTTTGGCTCAGCTGTCCAGTTTTATGATTGTTCCTGCCATTTCCAGATGAGGCCACGACCACGCCATACACAGCAATGTACAAAATACACCAAAAGTTATTAACTGTCCCAAAGGGTATCCAGTATACGCAGAACAGTAGTTCTCCACACCCAGCAGTCACTTTTTTGGTTAAAGATTTTGCATTTTAACGCCACACTCTTTGACATTTGGGCAGACAAATGCCAAGCTGACAAGCTTCAGGGTGAGAAATACCAAGTTGTTTTGTAGGAGCTTCTTTTGTTTAAAGGAGAGGACAAGAAGGACAAGAGATTGTTTGTTTATTATTGTTTATATTGTTATGTTAATTTATTGCTTTTGTTGCTGTTCTAGTTTTTTTCCATCTGGAATGATGATTGGTCAGTAAGTGACAGCGACAATCTGCACAAGTAGTCTGGGCATTGATAAAGTCACAATAAGGGCCAGTAGCAAAGCACTTTGTGAGTTTAGTCATTATGAAAAGTATTCATCATGGCTACAGGCAGGATAGAAATTCATTAAATCTAAATCTCTCTACTAAAATGGTCTATCATTATTTCTTAGTTCAGCTTCATCAGGTCTCTCCCTGATAACCAAAACACTCCTTCTATGGTTAGAAGTGGGAAGAACAGAAAAATGCTAGTATCTTATGTGCTGTGCCTTTTCAGGGATCTCATTTTTCCAACTTGAGTTCCAAAAGGTGCACTTAAGCTACATAACGAAAAAGGTACATGTATTGGGTTTTAAAAAGTTATATAATACCCTGGAGCAGTCATCTGCTCTAACATGCATAATTTATTCAAAAATCATTTGTGGAGTTGAGGGATTGATAGTTTGGAACAGAAAAATTATAGGTATGCTAAGTACATTCTTGCAAAAATAAATCATGTAATCATATATTGAGAGCCAATATTTCAAAATTCAAAGTACAATTAAATTGTTTGCACATGTAACAGCAGTGAAATAACTTTGCAAGGTTTACATCGTAAACCCATATATCTACAGAGTAAATAGTAGAACACAGACCATAAAGTTCTGTCAATAGCATTGCTTTCAATCTTTGTTTCATTTCACCAAAACTTTTCATACCAGTCTGGCATTTTTTTGAACTATATACAGGACCAAAGAATTAGGAGTGGTAACTTGAAATATAGATCACATATATTTAATCTTTACCACAAATGCAAGAACAGTAAGTGAAAAACAGAGACATAACAGACTGTAAAAACTCTCAAGAACATATAACGAAGCATAAGAGTGAATGTCATGACAGATTTATGTATGTTCGAGTTTCAGCAAAAACTGCTAAAGACAAATTTGAGAATATTTGTGTATCATACTTCTGGCACAATAGCAGGAACCAAAATAAATTATCCAGGAATAAGACATAGAAACAGATTCAGGGTGTAAACAACAAGCAGAATAAAAATTTTGAATTAAAGAAAATTTTCAGGCCAAAAGAAAGGTTTTTCAGTCTTGCAGAGCACTCCAGAACAAAGCTGTTTTTTCATGAGTTTTCAGTATTTCACTTTTTTTAAAAGTTTCTAATTTAATTCTTGTGACAAGCGTTTCACAAAAGTTAACACATCATCTTTGTCAAGAAAGATAACATATTTTTATTTTTCATGAAGTGCATTCTCGGTATTTATGCACTATACACGGTACTCAAAAAGCCTATTCCATCGACATCTAGCCAGAAGAACAAATGAAAAGAAACTACAAAAGGAATTCTTAAGAGTTGTTTGTTTGTTTGTTTTCACACTGCATTTTCTTTTGGGCTTAGCCTCAGAAATAGTTTTTGTGGCCCAGAAGACACAGGATAACTTTTCCCAAGAAACATACATCCTAAAGGTTGCTATTCTTAAATGCAACTGCTAGATGACAAGGCTATATATATATATATATATATATATTTTTTTTTTTTTTTTAACCTCTGGAAATAGTAGCTGTCATTGATCAAAAAAAAAAAAAAGTTTCGTTTTTAAGATTAAAAAAATGTATGTATTTTCCAGATCTGTGTATGACAAGAGCTGGGTTGAAGTTGCTCAGCTGCGAGGCCTCTGTTGTGCAAACACGTTGCTCGGCATTAAATAATATCTTGTGATTTTTATAAAGGAGGTCAAATGAGAAGGTCAGTAGGACACAGCGGAAGTACAATGCACTTTTTCACATGATTCTTCTCTACTGATAATCTTTGCATGTTTCTCACAGCAAAGGATTCCTAAACCAGACTGAATGCTTCAATTCCAGGATTCAGTGCAAAGCTCAAGTGGAATAAACGGACTACTTCACATTTACGGCAAATGTAAATCCAACCCACATAAAATAACAGCGATTGGCCCCAGCATGGTTGGGTGCCCCTGTTTGAACTGCATTTGTGGTTTCACGTGCTCTTACCTGGCAGAAATCTGTCTGAGAACTGAAGATGTTAATACTTTGCACTGTCAGGCGCTGAAAGCAGAAATGTAGGTACTTCTGAAGAAAGGGCTGTGGTGTTCCACTGGCACCGAACCACAGGCGGATTTAACAACTGCTTATGAAAGCTGCATTGCAGGATAGCTATTAAAATCAAGACATCCCACTTGCTACAATCATCTATCAGCTGCTTCTAAAATCCTGCCCACCTTCTGTGTGTCATCTGGAGGAGATGAAGTTTTAATTGTGAGCGGGTGGTATAAAGAAAATAGAAAAAAAAAAAGACAAGGTGCCTGCTGTCATTCCAAATTTCTTGCCCTATCTTCCTTTATCTTTCAGTGTCTTTCTGCCAGTTGAAGTTTTGCAGGCAGCTTTTAAAAAGACAAAAAATGTAAATAAAATCAACAGAAACAAATAAAATCCAAGGCAACAAAAAGCCCACCATAAAGAATGTGTTACAGAGAATGGGAATAAAAACCCCCTGCATTTTGCAGCTTTTTCCCGGTTGTGCTTTCACTCTTTTCTCACTTAAGCTTCAAATAATTCCTGGCTTCCTTGGTATCCATTACCAAATTCCCTTTTTGCCTGTTTATTCTGCATTTGTATTTATGGCTGCAAGAGCTTCTTCTCTGTTTGCACTAAGCTACAGTATTAAACAGCAGAAGCTTGCATTTTGGGGTTCAAAATTATTTCATTCATAATATTTTCATTCAGCTTTTCTGTTCATTTTTTTGAGTTGATGAGACTTGACACTTTTTTTTCAGCCATTTGAAATAAGCCTTGTTAAAGCAGTATTTGTGTTACTGTAATAAGAACTGTCTTCAGACCATGATCACTTGTCACAGACACGACAAATATTTGGTTCCCCTGGTGTGCTCCTCTTTAGATATGATGATGAAGTCTTAAAATAACTTCTTGCACGTTCAATACAGTTCTTTTGCATTACGTTTTTTGCCTCTAAATTTAAAAAAAAAAAAAAAGGCAGTATTTTCATACTGACAGCACTGAAAATTTCATGCTCCGTCATCCAGGCTGCAGCCCTTGGTGAGAACAGCTTTTCTGGTCTCCCTGCTGCAGACAGACACTCACAGAGCCGCTCATCCAGGTCACACAACCAGTTTATCTCACGTTCCCAGCACATCCCAGGCCCCTTCTTTCCAAGGGATCATTAATTTAGTGGCTTTCTTGAAAGTCTTTAATCTTTAGGTCTTGTTTCCGAGTTTGATTTTTTTTTTTTTGTCCCCGCCCTGTGCTGTTTTCAGTGCAGTGTCGCCGCTATTTCACATGACTAGCAGTTGACAATTTTTCTCTTTGAAACTCCCTCTCTTTCAAATTCAATTTCCTAATTGTTTCATGAGAAAAGAACAGAGTCGCTGGCCTTTGTTTTATTATTTATATTTTGGGAGGGAAAAAACAAAGACATAGTGAAGGAAAGGGCTCCTTTAGGAATCAAGTCCAGGCAAACACATGGTAGACGTCTAGCTCATACCAGAGAAAAGAGAAACACCTTTCAGATCCATAAACAAGTGACTAGTAGCTTAACCATCGTGGCAAGACAGAGAAAATCAAGTCTCGCAACATCTTCAAGAAATCTTAATGTCCCTACAAGAGACCTCTTTCCTATTCGTTATATTAACTAATGAGGTCATAGCAAAGGTTTTCTCTTGGTGTCTGATTATGAACTTTATGCTGGTAGATTCCATCCCATTTCTCTCACTCTAGTCAAGAAGATCATTACTTATAATACCGTTCAACTTTGCTGCAAATTTCATGGATGCAGATGAAGTTCTTATCTCTGTCTCATTAATGACTATATTGCACATATGTCCAAAACCTAACGACAGTCCCCAAAGAATTCCTGCTAATTTCTTCCCTGCCTGACAACTGCCTTTCAGCTTAGGCTTCTGCAGCCTCCTCTTTAGCCACTCCAAAACCACCTTACCAAGTAATTCTGGTCTGAATTATCAACATCTCCACCTTCACTAATATTTTCCATGGGGAATCAATTCTTTTACCTCGCTTTGGATGCAAACAGGGTTGTTGATTTACTCTTGTGTGAGAAATGGTGATCATACTGGAATGACCTGACGTGCTCTGCAACTTACCACACTTTCTATTCGTATCTGCGCTCACAGAATCACAGAATCACAGAATGTTAGGGATTGGAAAGGACCCCAAAAGATCATCTAGTCCAATCCCCCTGCCAGAGCAGGAACACCTAGGTGAGGTTACACAGGAAGGTGTCCAGGCGGGTTTTGAATGTCTCCAGAGAAGAAGACTCCACGACCTCCCTGGGCAGCCTGTTCCAGTGTTCCGTCACCCTCACCAAGAAGAAGTTTCTTCTCAAATTTAAGTGGAACCTCTTGTGTTCCAGCTTGAACCCATTGCCCCGTGTCCTATCATTGGTTGTCACCGAGAAGAGCCTGGCTCCATCCTCGTGACACCCACCCTTTATATAAGAGAGATGCTTCACTCCCTTCATCATCTTTGTTGCCCTGCACTGGACTCTCTCCAGCAGTTCCCTGTCCTTCTTGAACTGAGGGGCCCAGAACTGGACACAATATTCCAGATGAGGTCTCACCAGGGCAGAGTAGAGGGGAAGCAGAACCTCTCTCGACCTACTGACCACCCCCTTCTAATACACCCCAGGATGCCATTGGCCTTCTTGGCCACAAGGGCCCAGTGCTGGCTCATGGTCATCCTGCTGTCCACCAGGACCCCCAGGTCCCTTTCCCCTACACTGCTCTCTAATAGGTCATTCCCCAACCTATACTGGAACCTGGGGTTGTTCCTGCCCAGATGTAAGACTCTACATTTTCCCTTATTATATTTCATTAAATTTTTCCCTGCCCAACTCTCCAGCCTGTCCAGGTCTCGCTGGATGGCAGCACAGCCTTCTGGCGTGTCAGCCACTCCTCCCAGCTTGGTGTCGTCAGCAAACTTGCTGATAGTACACTCAATTCCCTCATCCAAGTCGTTGATGAATATATTGAATAATACTGGTCCCAGTACTGACCCTTGAGGGACTCCACTAGATACAGGCCTCCAACCAGACTCCGCCCCATTGACCACGACTCTCTGGCTTCTTTCCTTCAGCCAGTTTGCAGTCCACCTCACTACCCGATCGTCCAGTCCACACTTCTTCAGTTTAGCTGTGAGGATGCTGCGGGAGACGGTGTCAAATGCTTTGCTGAAGTCAAGGTAGACCACATCCACCGCTCTGCCTTCAGCAGTCCACCTTGTTATGTCCTCATAAAAGGCTATGAGGTTGGTCAAGCAGTGTGTCAAAATGTGTCAAACTGTACAGGACTGAGTAACCAGACAGTCTGAGGGGAGTCGATCCCAGCTGGGTGTGAGTTGGTACAATCCACCTTATTTGGAAAGAATTTGTACAAAAAGGATGGGTTTTTTTCTATGTGCTTTTAACCTCTTCACGTTCCCTACCTTTCCTTTACAGCCATAGGATTTGAAGGACAACGTAACAAATGCTGAATCCAGTTTTAACTATGTCTGCAACCTCCTACACACTCGAGACACACTGGCAGTCATTAACAACATGCATTCCAAGACAGATTTAATTACATGACCACATACTCTTTTTGCAGAGGACTCTTGTTTTTACACACCACACGGGATGAGCAGTGCTAATGTAATAAGCAACTGTTCAATGCCTGTTTTCCTCTCTGTTCTTTGAAATACAGCTCCATGTACCAGACATGGGTAAAACCCTAGTTCTGGAAGATATTTTAGGAAACTCATTTCTACCACAACTGAGTGCTTCAAACTTTAACATACCTTCACATAATCCACTTAAGCAAATGACATTTTAACTGGAACTAAGACAAAGCAGTTTTAATAATCTTGGATGCTCAATCGAAAGTAATGCAGACCTGACTTGTAACCAGTTTGACGTTCTACAGCACCTTGTGTAGGCAAATCACAGCTTCCACCTATTTCAGATGTAACTGTTCATGCTTCAGTTTTCTGGAAATTGAACTCAAGAACCTTACTTGACATTCAACAAGCAATGAAAAAATAGGTATAGAGCACTGGGCTTAAGCAACGTATCTGCAGCCACCTATGAATGGTCTCGCATGAGGTGTGACAGAAAACTGAAGAAAGTGGAGATTTTGAAAAAGAATCAAAGCACTCCATCTTTTTAGGTATTACCGGTGTTACTGTACATCACTATAAAGACAACAGAATGCCACAGTTCTACATGCAAAAAGAAGATAAAAGCCCAGCTTCCAGCGAATGACTGTTTACCCCACACTACCCGTGTTTCCTCTTCACTGCTGATGTTTGGAATTTGGGGCTGGTCCTCTAATGAGACTTGGAGACTTGCCCTTTCGACCTCCCACCTCTTCATAATACGAAGAGTTTCAGATCTATGCTCAATAGTTCTTTGCTTGTCAACCATCTCCAAAAAACGCTACACCCTCCTCGTTTTCATAAACTTTTCCTCCTTGAATCCTTCCCAAGATCTGTAATTATAAAGAGCTGTATAAAGATCACGGACAGGCACCATTTTTAGCTGTCCTGCTCACGCAAGCTGCCCCTGAAACTTGTTTCTGATGCGAAGATTCTACTAATTCATTTCTGTTGTTGTTTGGATTCTTTCTTTTTTTCTTCTTCATTCAGACTGCAGGAGATGGAGAATGATGGTGAACCAGGTTAAGAAATGGATCCAAATTAAAAATAACCCAACAAAAAATACTGACAACTGGTCAGCTTCACTTTTGCAACCCAGCACTACTTGCGATGACAGCTGGCCTGAAATTTGGGTGAACGGGTAAGGTTGCTTAAATCGATGCAGTTACCAAAAAATGGTCATTAAACAATCTCCTTGATATCCTCCCCCAACCCAGAGTTCTTCATTTCTGCTACAGATAAGTCAGATCTGATGATCTCAGTCACAGGTCTGTCGTATGGCGTTCCAAATGTCCCACCAAAAGACAAACATCTAAGCACCACTTTTTTCCTAATAGTGGAAATACGGGGAAAAATACTTCTCAATAGAAGCAGCTCAACTCAAAATGATGTCAAAAAGATAGGGCTAACAGTTATGAAGTGAACAATTATGTAGGTCTGTGTTGAAACCATGAAAAGAACCTCGCCTTGAAGAACAGCAGAGAAAGCTCCAAGAGGAGAAAGACTGAATTTCTGCTTTGCCATTTTGGTTGTCAACTTATAGATATGTGCACGAATTTGGAACAAAATTCAGATAAAGGTGAATCTTTAACTACCTTAGGTAATTACACTACTAAAATACACACCCCTTTGTGAACAATGAGCATGCTAATTAGAGAACCTCCCTAAATGTTTTAAACATGAAGCCAAATGCATAAACATGAGAATCTGTAATCATGGGCGGAAAAGGAAATTGTTATTCACCAATCCGCTGCATCTTGTTACCATAAATATCAGATGAATCAAAACTAAGGGTGTGCTGGCTCTGTTAAATGCCCAGCACCCAATTCTGTAGAACTGAAAGAAAAACAAATATCTTGGCTGTGTGTGTAGATTGGCTTATTGCACAACGGGTGAAGAACCCTCACTTTAGGGACAACAAAAATACCAAATATAATTTGTAAAATGTAAACAGACAAGTTCTCCATGACATCATAATATCTAATGCATTGAAGAAGAAAAATATTTTACTTATTCATTCCTTAGGTGTTGCAGAAAGACATTGAGAGCAAAACACACATTCTTGCTGCTTTTGGTCGTAATAGGTAGAGCAGCTGGGAGCAACCTGGATGAGAAACGTTTTATCTTCTCACACATAGGTCTGTCCATGGCTCCAGTTCAGGATTTGGCCATCGGCGATGGCTGGGAGGTAAGAAGGGATGGAACATTTCAGTAGCATGCATGGTAGACTGCTTGTTTGGCTGGTCCTAGGGACAGGAACCAAGAGAGGTGGAAACCTCCAGTGACCATCTGCAAAATGCCAGTTTTCAGCTGTCGTTTTACCAAACCGGGAAAGCTTCTCAAGGCAGCAAAAAAAAGCCACTCCTGAAACTGAAACTCAACAAGGGTGGTGAGAGCCTGTCCCAGGTTGGCCAGAGAGGTAGTGGATGAACCATCCCTGGAGACATCCCAGGCCAGGCTGGACGGGGCTCTGAGCAACCTGAGCTGGTGAAGATGTCCCTGCTCATGGCAGGGGTGGCACTGGGGGAGCTGGGGAGGGCGTTTCAACACGAACTGTTCCATGATTCTACAATTCTATCATTCGACACCTCTTGCTCTGCCTGAGCGAGAATGCCAGGATGGCTTGTGCCAGTTGGTGGTTTAGCACAGGCCAATGCAACACCGTCCTCATGTATTTATGAAGGTGCCTGAAACAACTCACGTGAAGAATTTTACCTCAGATTATATATTTTCACAAACTCCTAAGCTAAGGGGGAATCACAGAACCATCTCAGTTGGAAGAGACCCTCAGGATCGAGTCCAGTCATAACCTAACTCAAGCACTGCCCCGTGCCCCTGAGAACCTCATCTCCGTCTGTTCAACCCCTCCAGGGATGGTGACTCCACCACTGCCCTGGACAGCCTGTTCCAATGCCCGACAGCCCTTTGGGGAAGAAATTGTTCCCCAGATCCAACCTCAGCCTCCCCTGGTGCAACTTGAGGCTGTTTCCTCTGGTCCTGGCGCTTGTTCCTTGGGAGCAGAGCCCAACCCCCCTGGCTCCAAGCTCCTTTCAGGCAGTTCAGAGATCAGAAGGTCTCCCCTCAGCTCCTGTTCTCCAGGCTGAACCCCCCAGGTCCCTCAGCCGCTCCCATCACACTTGTGCTCCAGCCCCTCACCAGCTCCGTTCCCTCCTCTGAACTCGCTCCAGCACCTCAAGGCCTTTCTTGGCGTGAGGGGCCCAGAACTGAACACAATACTCAAAGTGCGGCCTGAGGCCCCGCGGCCACCACCGCCCTCCCCGCTCCACTTCCGGGTTCCCCGCCGCGCCCCCGGGCGGTGACGTCACCGCGCTCGGACCCCGGAAGTGCAGCCAGAGGGGGGGCGGGCGACGCCGCCGCGCCCGGAGCCGGAGCCGCCGCGCGTTCCCCGGTGACGGCGCCGCGCCCGCCCCGCCCCGCGGCCACGGGCGCCAGGTACGTGCTGCGGCCCGGCCCGGGGGCGGCGGGTGCTGAGGCAGGAGGGGGGGACGGGCCTTGTCGGCGCCGGGGCGGGCGGGCGGCGGACGCGGCCTCCCCTCACGGCCCGGCCGCGGGGCCTCGCGTGTTGGCGGCGTCCGCCCTTTGCCGCGCCCCCCCCCGGACTCTCCGCGTCCCGCCGCTCCGAGTTTAACAGCAGATCTGGAATATTGT
Source organism: Caloenas nicobarica (assembly GCF_036013445.1). Taxonomy (NCBI): domain Eukaryota; kingdom Metazoa; phylum Chordata; class Aves; order Columbiformes; family Columbidae; genus Caloenas; species Caloenas nicobarica. Next base: position 83,336,520 of record NC_088284.1, on the reverse strand, counting down.
GTCCAGTTCTGGGCCCCTCAGTTCCAGAAGGACAGGGAACTGCTGGAGAGAGTCCAGCGCAGGGCCACGAAGATGATGAAGGGAGTGGAGCATCTCCCGTGTGAGGAAAGGCTGAGGAGCTGGGGCTCTTGAGCTTGGAGAAGAGGAGACTGAGGGGCGACCTCATTCATGGTTATCAATATATAAAGAGTGGGTGTCACGAGGATGGAGCCAGGCTCTTCTCGGTGACAGCCAATGATAGGACAAGGGGCAATAGGTACAAACTGGAACACAGGAGGTTCCACTTAAATTTGAGAAGAAACTTCTTCATGGTGAGGGTGACAGAGCCTGGACCAGGCTGCCCAGGGAGGTTGTGGAGTCTCCTTTTCTGCAGACATTCAAACCCGGCTGGACACCTTCCTGTGTAACCTCATCTGGGTGTTCCTGCTCCGGCAGGGGGATTGGACTGGATGAGCTTTCGAGGTCCCTTCCAATCCCTGACATTCTGGGATTCTGTGACATCAGTGCCGCCCACCCTGGCAAAAGCCGAGGTAACGAAGGGACACGGACATGGTGTCACCCTCGTCCCAGGACTGGCCCCCTCAGACCGGGCACTGCCCACGGCTGCTCCACATGTTTGCACCTTCTGAGCTGCTCAAGAGTGGGAAATGAACCAGAAATAAATGATAGCAATAATGTTTTCTGGTTTTCTACATAATTTAAAGCATTTTTTTTTTGTTCAAAGTGCACACTCACAGTAGTCACTGCAGCTTTCTGGTGCTGTCAGCCGCTTCCACAAAACAGGACTTGTCAGTTTTCCGTGTTACCTCATGCAGACTTTCTGCACCGCCATAAATAACAAAAAGTTACTGCGTGAGCATAATTCTCCAGGCTTAATAATGTACCCTGGCTTGAGTGGTAATTTTCATTCTGAGTTTTGCTTTCTACTTATCTGTGATTGACAACTTCTTTTTGGAGTGAAGTTTCTTGTAGTTGGTCTGATAGCTTAGAAAGCGGCATGAAATATTTGGCATTTCTGAGCTAACCAGACGTAAATGTAGGGAGATAATTTTTCATTGTAAATTGTTACCGATGCTTGGTCTTGGTTTGGTAATGAGATTAACTCAAAATGTGTTATTCTGAACCATCAGATGTTGCACACCTGTAGTTCCTTTCAAAAAACACAGTTTGCACTTTGCTTTTTAAAGAAATATTGGCTTCTTTTTTCTTTTGAAGTTGAATACGGAAGCTTTTGATAGAGAATGTACCGCTTTCCTTGCAGACAATTAACTTTGGTGTTATGTGGGCCAAGCTGCTTGGTCTCAGGTAAGCCTGCCTGCCCTTAAGCAGTCTTCACAAAATGAAGCATCCTCTTTACACTACTTCCGCATGGAGTTTTTAGCCAAGGTAGTATGTTTGAATTAGCAGGTAACATCTTGATCAGGATGTATCATCACTGGCAAAAAAAGGTATTAGAAAATCAACAGGAATTACAAAGCTAACTGGATACCTTAGGCCTTAACTCCACTTTGATTTGGTGATGCAGTAAAGAGTTGGGTGGTAACAAAATTTGCCTGTGAAGAAGCATAGATAACACTAGTACAGCAAAAAGGTGGGGTCCTTTTGGTGATTGCTAATGTTTCTTGGAATCATTAATCAGACTGTGGGTGAAAGAGGGCAGCAACGTGTTATGCTACCCACAGTAAAGCTGCCTGATGACAGCATATATGTTAGAGAATGCTTGTGTCATGTTAAAATTAGATATTTTGTAATCATGTAGGAATAGGTAAAAATGCTCTTGTGTAGGGAAAACTACAGTCTTGGCAATTGAAGATGCTTAAGGGCTTGTAGGGTATCACAGGATGATAGCGATGTGAAGTACAGTAAGCACGTCTTCATTTGCTCCTCTGGGTTTGGGGTTGAACAGATCTGGTGTTATGAGAGTTTTAAATGTTATTTTGCTTTTTTTCAAAAAAGAGAATAATCATTCTTTGCTCTCCAGAGTACTGTTCTTCACAGGGCAGCTGTAGACAGAAGCCCCAGGTGACAGCTCTGTCCCTTGCTGAGGTCGCTGCCATTACTTGTTGCCAGCCCGGCTGCTCAGGGTCAGATCTGCCACCCCCAGTGTTGGTCTGAGCACTCCCAGCACGACTCAGTCAAAATGTGGTGGGTTAAGGCAGATGTAATATTCATAGTGTTTAAGCTGACCTGACTCTTTCTGTCTGAAATAAGTTAGCGGATGCTGGTAGGTGCAGGAATGAGGTGAAAACCTCCAGCAGGCCAACAGTACTGAGCAGCTGGAGGCAGACAAGGGCATCATCATTTCAGAAGCATAGTGCGCACTCAGAGTGCTGTCTGCCTCACTGAAATACCTTTCATTATTGGCATTTTCTCACCAGTGACTGGATTTTGTCTGTTTTCTTCAGATTGCTTTTTAAGTGGTTGTAGCCAATTATGACTATATGTTAATCTGCTAGTTGACTTGACCATGGTTTTTACTGAATTGCCTTTTATGTACTAGTTAGCTGATGTTTGGGAGAGCTTTTCCTTATAATTACTCAGTGGGGATTTATCTGTTGGTCTCTTTTCTTTTAAGTTCACAACCTTATTTTTTCTTCCTCTGAAGACTCAGTGCTGACTTTGGAGGTTTTGTCCATTCCAGGCTCTATAGAAAAAGTTCTGAATGTGACTCTATTGCTGGTACTTTGAATTTGACCCACTGTTCCTTTGGGGAACAATGTGCTCTGGTGACTGAGGAGTTTTTTAGATTTACAATAGATTCTTGGAATTCTTTGAAGAAAAGTGTACATACAAAGAATGAATGGATATTTTTTTATTTTTTCCACTCACTTACTGGAACAAATTGGTTAACAGTGGGCAAGAAAACATCTGCTTGTGAAATTTAATGCTGCCTTATGAATTTATTTCATGCCATAGAAGAGATGTTTTTTTCTATTTATAAGTGTGGTCATACATATACGTATTTAGTCTGTAGATCAGTTTCACAGGTTTGCACCGAGTGGTGTTCCTGAAGTACAATTTAATGGGTTTAAAACAGATTATTTTGCATGGGTGCTTTTTCAGTGTTCTAAGTGCTGTGTTATATATATACACACACACACACACACACACACACACACACACATATATATATATATATACACTTTTTTTTTATTTTCGAGAGGAAGACTGGTGTGAGCACTCTGGAACTTAATGTTTAACTACTTACAGTAGTCCTGTCATGATTTAACCCAAGCTAGCAATTCAAAGCCACAATAGCTGCTCACTCACTCTCCCTGCTGCCTCCCAAATACGGGAGAGAATTCAAAGGGAAGGAAGGAACTTGTTGACCAATATAAGCACAGTTTAATAAAATTTCAAAACAGTATTAATATATATCTAAAATGGAAAACAGAGTATAAAGGAAAAGATCCTCACTGCAATTCCTCATGAACTCCATCCACACCAAGCACCCAGTCCTGGGAGGAGCAACCTGGTCCTGAACAGCAGATTTCAGGGAGAAGAGAGGAGGAAAAAAAAAAAAAAAGACAGGCCCAAAAACCACTGCAAAATGCCAGAAGGGCAAAAAGTCAAACTAAAAGAAACTCCTGAACAGAACTCATCCAAAATGGAGCAAAATCTGAACCAGTCTCTGTCCCTGTCTCTCTAGCCAGAAAATCCGTCTCCTTAAATCCGAAGCCTGACGCTAATGGGATGGAATATTCTTGTTGATCAACCTGGATGTCAGCCAAGGTCTGTGTCATCCATGTCCTTTCCCAGCTGCTCCACACCTGTGGGGTCAGATTGTCCTTGGCTCCCACACCAACCAAGATAACAGCAAGATCTGAGATTCTCTTGGTTCCAACTCAAAGGCACTGCAAGGTTACTTGAAGAACAACATTAACTCTGTACCAGGGTGTTATCTTCTTGTTCTCACACCAACTCCAAACAATGACCATGCTAGCTACAAAAAAGAAAAGTATCTAATTGCATGAAGAAAATTAACTCACTTTCAGTCAAACCAGCACAAGTCCTTATGCTGTTCTTGTAATGTGACTGAGCCTTACTGAAAGGTGAAAAGGTACATCATCTGATTTTGTATAATCCTTGACCTTTCTGCTCAGCTACCATCAGATACTTACTAGTGCCACTTTTGGCACTTCTTTGTTTCATGGCTGACTCTTTCTAGGATTTAGTCTGAGACCCACAGGTTGTTTCTCTCCAGCTACAGACCCACTCAGGGAGTACCCAGGGTGCAGTTTCACAGCCTGTTCACATCATGTCCCCACTGCTCTCCTCTCCCTGCCCCATCTCTCCCGGTCGTATGAGAGATCAGCTGCCTGCATTGTGAGCCAGGTAAGGAAACCGATCCAGCTGACGCAGAACTAGAGATATAAAATGCTCCTTTCTCATTGCATCCGCTCACTCATTGGCACCGGTGGGACTTTGTGGTCGGGAGCAGGGAGGCTGGAAGGAGGAGCAGGGGAGGACCTCTGAAAGTGTTGTATCATACGGGCTTCAGCAGGTCACGGGTCCTGCAGCCTGAATCACCTGCGCTTGAACTGGCTTTGATTGAAAGCCCCTCTACCAGTTTCCTGAGCAGTCTGCTGCTGTGAGTTAATTATTAATGATACCGGTGGTGAGGATGGTGTGCTTTGTGGGCTTGTGCAGTCTTCATGTTCCTGTACACTCTCCTGGAGGGTATCAGTTCCTGCTTGATGGAACCTCTGGTACTGCAGTTTATGTTCTGTTGAGCAGCTATCCAAAGAGGAAGGATGAACTGTGTAGAGCCAGGCTAATTTCAAGTGTTTCTGCTTTACAGTTACTGTAGTTCCTGTATTCTTCCAGCTCCCTATTGCCCAGAAGAAACTGAAGGGACCACTCTGTGCTAAGCCTGCTATATAGACATCTGAGTCTTGGAAGTATTGATTTTTAATATTTACCTGAATTAAACATTGTCTTAGCAACTGTAACGTTAGGTGAAACTAATATATTTAGCATAGTGGTAAATTTGGGAAACTGTTCAGTCAGCAAATACGTTTTTTTCTAAGGCAGAAAATAAGAAAGAAATTTTTCTTTATTGTAGAAGGAGAGATAATGGTTAAAATAAGAATTGGCCATACACGTTAACTGGACTGCAAATTAGCCAGTTCCAGTGTTGACTGGAGGCAAGTCTGTACCTGAAGCATCAGTGATCCTGCATGTTAGTGTTTGCTTCTTGGTGCTTGTGCACTTGCAGTCAGACCCATCAGATTACATTGTTCAAGCTTTTATATGGTTTTATGTAGTTAATTATCAGTTGTTCAGAAGGAAGTTTTCTTGTTTACTGCCAATTTCAGGTCAAAGTTTAAGCTAAATATTTTTTTGAGAGGGACATACTGAAAAATGGTTTTGACTGTATTGAAAATTTTCTTGATTACTCTTAAATACCCCTAGGCATCTCCAAGATGTAGATAAGAAATATGAAATTTAATAGGAAGATAGCTTTGGAAATTGTGAACTATTTCCCTAGACAGCTAGTCCGGATTTGTCTGAATTATAAGCTTCATAAAGTTGCCATTTTCCATTTGCAATTAAATCTTTTAAGATATTTGTTTTGAATTCTCTGGATGTTTCAGCTGCAATGTACATACTCTGCTGGCCTACTGAGCTTTCTTCACCGTGTCAGCTTTATGGAGCGTGCATGACGAAAGCTCCTGGTGGGACACAGGAAAAATGGGTTCTCCTGTTTCTTGTCATCCCTTAACCAAGGTATATTTTGACTTAGGAACAGGCATAATGGACCTCGTTCTTGTTTTATTTCGGCCACATGCTGGGAGTTAGTAGCTCCGGTGTACTTTGCAGCTGTGTTATACCTCTGTGCTTGAAGGAAAACTGTCTTAGATTTTGGAGTAATAACTACATGTCTGGGCAGATGGACAAGATGATTCTACTTGATCATGTTGTCTGCATGCCAGGTACTCTCCAGGTTGTCTCGAACACTGCATTGAAGACCAAACCCAACAGATAATGCAGTGGTTGTAGTTTCTTTTAAACTTCCACCCACCAGGCTTCACAAAGCCTCAAAATGCACATTTGAGTGAATGTCATGTTTGTGCATAATATCATTAGCGTATAATACATGCAAGTCTCAGTTTCTGTGTTTAACTGATGAAGATGCTAAACCATATTCTTTCTTTACTTTCTTCCCTCTTGTCCTAAGTACTACAGTATAGCCAGGCAACCTGGAAAACATCTAGCATTTTTTTCTAACAAATAAGCATGTGATTTCTCTTGCAGAACTTGTGTTCTATAAACCCATCTCAAGAAATAAGATGTAGAGTAAGTGGACTAAAATTAAATGTAAACAGGCACCACAGTCAGAAACAAAACTGGAAGTATTTTTGAAGGAGAAATAGGTTAACAGGAAGACTTGGTAGTGAAAGAGCCATTATCTAAAGGCATTATGGAAATATGGTGAAATGAGGGATAAATAGGTGTGCTCGTGCACACAATCTATATCTCTCTTGAAGAATAATAGTCTGTGGAGTAGAAGAGTATCTCCCCACTGAAGCATACAATTAAATCTTGTGAAGTAAAATCTGAATGACTGGGAATTGTGTATCTGTGTGTTGATAACTCCCAAGCTGTGTCAACATAGCTGCCCACCTCCAAGCCAAGGAGAAATATTTCAGAGCAAGCAGAGCCATCAAAACCAACAAATCTATCATAAATTCAAACTCTTGTTTGATACGTACTAGTCAATAAGTCAAAAATTAGTGGAGGTTTCTTGATACTTTATTTGAAATGGTTGTGTTTTGGAATAGCAGAGTTTGAAATTTGAAGAATAAACTGTTGCCTATTACAATGACCATTTATTGAATCTTTCTTTTGCTTTGGCTGTATTTCTTTCTTGCCCATGTTGGCAAATCAGGCTAAAAAGTTTTCAGGCAGCAGCTGTGTGTATGTTCCTGCCTTGTTCTGTCACCTCAGTTGTACCAGGTAATGAACTGAATCTCAGACTTGATAAGTTAAAAGTATACTGTTAAAATAAAAAGGGTTGGGGGGCGAGGGGGAAGAAAACAAGTTAGTTTTAACTCGGATCAGGTCCCTGTTCTGGTTTAACTCAGCTCTGATTACCTGAACGGGTTCATTGTGCATTGCTGCAAACAGTTCTGTCAGCACAGCGGAGGGAGTAGCGTGGGCACGGGGTGGGACCGCTTAAGTCGTTTTGCAAAGATGTGTTTGGGAATATGTCCTTTGATTCTAAGACCTGGGGGCAGAATGGTCTTTGTTCTGTATTTGTTCTCTGTGACACAGTGGGGTACTTGTTATCTGTCTGGATGCAGTCGAACACAGCTTTGCCTTGGGTTGGATTTAACATTTCTCAGCATAAGAAATTGTCCTCAATTTTTAGAAATTTCAAGCATGTTCTGATAATGGCAGCATGAAAGCTCCAGGTTATCTCACTCGGTGTTATGTCCACTGTGATAATGAAACTTTTATTTCCAACAAGATGCAGCAGATGCTTAACCACCGTGCTATGTGAGATTTCCTATCTGTAGCAAGCCCCAACTAGTATCCTGACTTGTATTTTATTTCTTAAGACATGATTTTCTGTTGTCAGTGGCTCAGAAACAGACAATGACATTTTTGGCACACAGTACTATTTGTTCTCAATTGCTGCTCTTTCTAGATAGTTTATATATCTCTTGATTTCTAGTATTACAGTCATGTGAATCATCCGACCAACTTCACTAATATCAGATATATTAAATATACATTCCTGCAGGATTGCCCTAAGTTCTTGTTCATTATCTTCACAACATCATTCTGTGGGCAATTAAAGTTCTTTTTTTTTTTTTTAAATTTTCTATTCATTTTTTGTTCTGTTAGTTCCATTCTCCTCATCTTTCTTTCTAGTGAATATTTAAGTAGTCATAAAAATTAGGATAAATCCCCAAGGAGCAATTGTGAGAGGACCACACCAAAATAACCAGAAGTTTTAATTCTTGCCTGTCTGAGGTAGTTGGTCAAGGGAGGAATGAAAATATTCTGAGGTGGGTAATCCAGTTCCTTAATGATACCAGCCCCTACCTGCATTTTCTTGGGATGAGAGAGAAAACTAATACCTGACTTGTATCAGACAGAAATTTAGTTTTTCAAAGGTAGTCACACATTCCTTTGAGAGTCTCAGATTTTACCCACCCAGTGAAGTCCAGAGGAAACACTTAAAAGAACATTGTTTAGAAAGCTTCTGGGAATTGTCATCTTTAGAAAGTACTACTAACTGGAATATAAGAAAGCTTTGTATGTGTGGTAGTATTAAACTGTCTAGCTTTTCAAAAAAAGAACATGCTATAGATAACCTAGTATTTTTAATTTGTTTGCCTGTTCCAAATTGCATTTATCTGCTGTTCTACAGCAGTATAGAGTAGCAGATAGATATATTTTAATGATTTATTTCATGGGAAATGTTGGTAGATATATGCCAAATAAATTTACCCTGAGGGTGGTCAAACATGGGAATGGGGCCCAGAGAGGCTGTGGAATCAACATCCTTGAGCATGATCAAAGCCTGACTGGACAAGTGCCTAAGCAGCCTGTTCTGATAAGACCTGCTTTTTTGGGAGGTTGGACAAGTTGACCCCCAAAGGTCCCTTCCAGTATACAAGATGCTGTGGTACAGTGCGTCTGTGTTTTTGATAAGAAACGTGATACTTGGAAAGGTCTGCTTTTTTGTGTCAGGTTTCGAGTTTTAGGATGTAAAAATCTCCGGCGATTCTACTTGCACAAAACGTGCTGTGCCATTTTTGTTGTTTGGATGCATCCACTAATGCTGCAGAACAACTGAGCATGTGTGTTCCAGCCCTGGACTATAGTGAGGGTAACCCCTGCAAGTGGACAACAGGGAGTTTTGTCTGAGGAAAGTTCTAAAAGGCTTTGTTATTCCCCTACTCATTCTGTAATGGCAGGATGATTGATTTACAGAAGGGTTTGTGTTGAAGGGACCTTCCCAGCTCCCCCAGTGCCACCCCTGCCATGAGCAGGGACATCTTCACCAGCTCAGGTTGCTCAGAGCCCCGTCCAGCCTGGCCTGGGATGTCTCCAGGGATGGTTCATCCACCACCTCTCTGGCCAACCTGGGCCAGGCCCTCACCACCATCATGGAGAAGAATTTCTTCCTCCTATCCAATCTAAATCCACCCTTTTTCAGTTTAAAGCCATCACCCCTTGTCCTGTAACTACCTGCCCTTGAATAAAGTCCCTCCTCATCTTTCTTGTAGGTCCCCTTTAGGTACTGGAAGGCTGCTATAAGGTCTCCCTGGAGCCTTCTCTTCTCCACGCTGAAACCAGGGGACTAGAGCAGAATGGACAAGGAAAATGTTGAAAGCAGTGGAGTTGACAGTGTCTCCGTGAAGGCACTCGAAATGAAAGGATGAATGAGGACAGCTTGGGGAGGGAGTGCAATGGCACTAGAACCTCTTGGGGTGCAATGAAGCCAAGTGAGACTGGGAGCTTGTGAGATAAATAGAAGAGGATGGTTGAGAGGCACTTGGGTATGGAGAAGGAGGACCTGAGGAAGGGAGAAACATTAGGGACATACTTAAAGCTGAAGAGAGGAAGGTCAGACAGAATAGTTTGTTATCAAGTGGGCACCTTCAGTCTATGCGTTGACAAAGGCAGACGTGCAGTGGAAAAAACCAAATGTGATTGTGCCTTCATTTTGTTAATGATTTGGATGATGATGGCATAGAGAGTACATTTATTAATTTTACAGAGAGTGCCAGGCTGGGAGAAGATCCAAGTCCTGTGAAGAATAAATTTAGAATTTTAAATGGCTTAGAAAAATTAGAGAAACAACGTAAAAGGAATAATGCCATTTAAAAGGACAAATGCGAAGTACTGTGCTTAGATTAGATAGTTCTCTACATAAATACAAACCAGCAATAATTCTAGAAAAAGAATCACAGATTTTTAGGTGAATCATAGCCTGAACATGCGTCAGCACCACTATGCTGTTGCAATAAGGGTAATCATTCTTCTGGGATGTATAGTTAGAAGAGACATATTTAAACATGTCACATGATAATTTCGTTCTACTCCACATTGCTTGCTCTTTGTCAGTTTTGGGCATTGCATTTAAGAAATGGTTTGAGCCCATGGGAGGATCTTCCAGGAAAGCAACAAGAAGCTTCAGAAGTCTAGAAAAAAAGGTGCAATGTGTAAAGGTGAAAAGAGTAATTAGTTCAGACTAGAGGAGACTAAGACAGACATGAAAGTGTTCCCCAGGTACGGGAGGGGATGCTACAACAAGAAAAGGACATAAACTTCCTAAGCGTGAACTTAGCTAACAACATAAATTTAACTTTAGGGAGGATGTGGAGTATTCATCATAGGTATTTTTTAAAAGGATTTAGGCAAGACCACACTGGACAGAAACTTAGATATAGATGACACTAACTTAGAGAAGTAGGAGAGAATGAGGTGACTTCTTTTCTGTTTGTATTTTCTCCACAAAGTTTTTTACTACAAGACTGGAGTTTAGTGCATGGATGCTAAACTACATTTGTGCAGGCAACCTTAATTTTTGTATTTCCTGATACCTGTAGGCTTGACAGTGTTTCAGTAGTGTCTTTGGGTAATGAAGGCACACATATTAAGTGTGTGCTATCATCTATGGAAACGCAAGTTTCCATAGGACAGTTTCCATGGACAGTTTTTAAGATTTTATTCATCTGCAGGGTGATTTTAACCAGCTTGAAGGTGTTTTAATGCACTTAAAATAGTAGTTCCCAACAGAATGAGTAATATCCAATGTTTTCAGCTTTGACAAATTTGTCATGGCTGTGGCTCTGGTAGTTTTGACAGTTTCGTGATGATAAATTTTGGCTGTTTCACACAAATTGAAGAATCAGAATCAGAAAGAAATTCCTAAGAACACAAAACTGAAACCCCTGATACCAGGAGTTTTAATTCTTGCTCAGCCACACATTGCTCATAATGATTCTCACATCACTTGTTACAAGCTGTTGCTATTGTGGGAGGTAACTAACGTGTATAAATATAGATATATATATATACACACATAGTTTTTGCATATTCATTTATTGTGCACTTTTAATTTTTCTCATCTTCACAGAGTGACAGACTGGCTGAGATTGGCAGGGACCTCTGGAGATTGTCTAGTCCAACCCCAGCGCCCAAAGCAGGGTCACCTAGAGCAGATTACTCAGGTCCATGTTCAGTAAGTGTTGAGTATCTCCCAGGACAGAGACTCTGTAACCTCCCTGGGCACCTGTTCCAGTGTTCGACCACGCTTGGGTTAAGGATCTTGTTCACTGATTTATTTATTCAGGTCTCATTCTAAACTTTTGAGCAACATTAGATATATAGTCTGGAAAATATTTTCTACTTTCTCTGAATTGTGGATTTTTCCCCATTTCAAACTATAGTAGCTTGAAATAATATTCATTATGTTTTGTGAAGTTTCAGACACAGTAGCACAAATAGTATATCCACTGCAATGGTGAAATTTGTTTCACCTGGTTCTTGCAAGATAGAGAAATTTTTTGAAGCTGAGTGATTTTTAGATATAGACTTATTTTGGTAGATGCTTTCCATTTAGTTTGCAGCCTATACCTAACTCTCATGGTATTTAAACATCTAGCTAGTTAAGATACATTTTACCAGGAATGTAAAAAATAATACTTCTCTGCTATACTCGACTTTGTTTTAAGGCACCTGAGTCCTAATTTCAAATAATTTTGGATGTGGAGTTCATAATGCTTAAATTTTTAGGTGCTTGTAGTTCTGAATGTCTCCAAGTTCAATGCTCTGTCCCATGTCCATCTCACCATAGTGTTCTTTTTTAATCTTTATCAGATTTTTTTGAGTCAACTTCGAGATCTGTACCAAGTCTGCTAAGCTTCATTTACATCAAGAGAGCGTGTATTTGTCTAGCACTGCTGATGTTTTATTAACAAGATTTGGGTGGGGATTTTGTAAAATTACTTTCCATCTGCTTTTACCCCTCATCTTCTTGTGTGTGTTTTTGTTTTGTTTTCTGTATCCTTTTTCATGGTTTACAGTAGAATTTAGTAACAAAGCATGGAGACTGAAAATTTTGGCTTCTCCTTCTCTCCCTTTTTCTTCCTTCTCTAGCACAAGGAATTTAGGACAAAATGTTTTCACTTCTTCGGACTAACTGGCATCTTTAAGCTGTTGTAACTGAAGTCTTACTTCTGCTTTCATTTGGGAGTAAGTTAAAAACATAAAGGACTGGAGAGTTGGCTACATTGTCATGTGGATTCTTGCAGTATCTTTTTGCTGTGCTGTAATTGTTCTTGGTAGTTGATGTGATATTTTTCTTTACAGATTAATTTTGTCCTGTGTTTATACCACTAATGTGACCTTATAATGCTCAATACAGCTTTCATTTCATTACCAAAAAAAAAAAAAGCAGCTTTGTTTACATAAGGATACTTTAAGGGTGTTGCTATTTTACTGCAAATTGTATTGAAAATTATCAGTTAAATGAGAAAAAGTTTGTATTACCTATAATGTGCTTTTCAGAAGTCTCTTGTTGCACTCAATGAGGCTGGTTCTGGTTTGTAGTTTTTCCATAAGACACACTGTATAATGTATCTCTGCTTTTATTGTGTTAATTTCCCTGTAGTCGTGGGAAGCAATGTGATCAGCTGCTGTAGAAGCTGACATAAAAAGAACTTTAACATGGATAGGCCTTAATACACATGTATTTTGTTTACATGACTTTTTAGGGTTAGGCATTATCCATCTGATCATAAGGTGACTTGAAGGCAGGATGAGGCAATGGATTGTTTACCCTCGTCCTGCAATTACTGTTCTTTTAATGATAAACTCTGTTGTAGCTGTTAAATTACTCAGATACCATGCTATTCAAATCAATAAGTTGTGTTTAATAGCATCATTCCTTCTAAAAAGGCATCTAATCACAGTCTGAAAGAATTACAAAGAGTTGCTTCTTCCTGTGATTTATTGGTTAATCACTCTCAGAAAAGGCAATGAGAATTTATTAAAGTTGACCCAAAGAATGATAAAAGAAGTTTTAAGCAAAGTCATTTGTTGCTCATCTTAAGTAATACTTGGAATGATAAGGAAATCCTGGAAGATGAGAAAAGTGTTGATGGCATGGCAGTACTTGGTAAAAAAGAGTGGTTCTATCCAGGCAATAACAGATTGTTTAGCTGACCGTCACAACTTGGGTAAAATAGGGGGATCCTAGTGGCAAATTCTATTAATAAATAATTATATGACAGAATAAACTCTGTTGAGATAATGAGTTTGCTTGATTACAATTACTGCTTCAATATAATAGATGCAAGATTTTGTAAAGGGAGTACTAAGATAAATCTCATTTAAACTTCGGAGCTGTTTAGTATCAGTAAAATAGCCACATCATGAGGCACTTACAGTCTTTCTGAAAAAGGTGTAAGTAACAGTTTTTAGGACTTGACTGTAGCGTTTAAAAAAGTGTGGGAAAAATAGACAAAATTTAACATACTAGGGCATAGTAATAACCAGTGACTAAAACCTGAAGTCAGAGTAATTAAAACCGGAAATAAGGTACGAAAGACAGTGACTAGCCTTTCAGACTATCACACCAAATGATTGACTCTTTAGCTCCTAATAACATGAATTCGGGAGCGGATGCCTTTCTGAAAGAACTGCTGTGGTTAAGCACAAGTTACCAGTCTAGAGAGTGGTAGCTGAAGAAAATGAAAGGCGTCTGTTTAACAGGAGCTAATTCTGATTGATTTTTTTGGGCCTGTCTCGGCTGAAACTGTGAACCTTCCAAGCAAAAATCATAAATTTCCAGTGATGCTTTTTTGTCAAACTAAGTTGCATTTCCAATCTCTTTCTTCCTACTCGTGTGCTGCTTTCATCTGCACCCAGGAGTTTGGCATAACTCTTCTCTGTCACACCTTCTGAACCTACAAAATGTAAGATGCTTCTTCTCCTTAGCAGGAATTCATTCAGAATGGTAGGAAATGTGATGTTTTCCACAAAACAGACGAATAGTTTTGCAAGGTTAGATTAGAATGATTAGTGAGGTTTCTTCACCCTTGTGTTGTAGCGGTTACTACTAGGACGGAGTGTTCAGGCTGGAGGCTGAACCAAACCATTTGATACATCTGTTCAACTTTATTGAAGTAGTTCCCGTAACAGGTACAATTTAATTTTTTCAAGAGCTGTGTTTTAGTAACTTTCCTTAATAGCATGACAAATAGAAGTCATCAATATGGCAAAAGAAGACAAAATGAGTCCTTGTCTGTATTGGTAATAGCAGATGTAGAGTGCTTTGTCTGGTTTGTCCCTTGAGGTCAAAAGAGAGATTAACAATTGGAGAAACTCCAGCAAGTGGGCACCAGGATGATAAGTATGTTAGAAGGATGATTAGTGTGTCAGAGAACTCAATATTTGGAGAAAGGTTCAAGGAATCTTGTAGAGGAGGGAAGGCTTGGAGAGATTTCATCAGTCACCCAGCACCTAGGAGGTAGTTACGGAGGTGAAATTCTGTTCACAAGAATGCATGGTGAGAGAAGAAATTTCAGTTGGGTATAAGGAAAAGAAAATCTGTTAGAAATATTAAACATTGGAGGAAGTTCATCACAGGCATGGTGGAATATCCTTAACTGCAAATATTGAAGCCTCCTCTTGGCAGTGCCCTGGTTTACCTGATGTAAGGCCTAATGAAGTAAGGTCCAACAGAAGGTTGGAGACTGGATCATTTCGAGAGATCTTTTCTGACCTAGACTGCCCTGTGGTGCCATGGTTAGAGCCTATTTGGCAGTCTTGGCACTGAGCAAAGCTAACGAGGTTGCAGATTAGGCAGTAGCAGAGATGTCTGAAGAAGTATGATTACAGTTACTGACTTAGCCAATTAATGGAATATTTTTAATGTGAATATTAGGTTTTCAGTAGAACCAGTGAGGAAAATGAAATTTACTTGCCTTGCTTTTTCATCTTTGTTCTTTTTATTGTTTTGTAGTAGAAAGTAAAAGATCGACTGACGTGAAAAAATTAAAAATCAAGCGTGATGCAGTCAGAATTTTAAATCAAGTTAATCTTAAATAATCAACTAAAAGAATAATGTGTTTACATTATTCATATTGTTTACATGTATATTATAATGTGGTGCTGCTTTATGACAATCCAGCAGAAGCAAATGTGGACTGCATATGCTTCACAGAGCTGTTTGCTTTGCCTGCCAGGTAGGCAAAATGAAGCAGTACGTCTTGGTTCAGCTGGCCAAATAGCACGTGCTGCCTCTCAGATAGAGGGCAGAGCAAAGACATTAGAGATACTGCATTAGTAAAGCTGGGAGAAATGGTAAAATCAAAGAAACAGGCATCCCACAGTAGGAGAAGCTGTGGGCAGAGCTGTAGGGCAAACTTCTTGAGGCAGACACTGCTGCAAAGAGAAGCTACGTACACTATGGGAATCCAGGGTATTTTAGTGTAATTCTGAAATAAGGTATCTTGGTGATGAACTGATACCTTCGGTAGCCCTGCATGCTTATTTCAGTTGTGCATGATTTGATTCTGCAGAGCATCCATCGGTTTTGGATATTTCTGTGTCATCAGAGTATCTGTGTTAGATGCAGATTATTCAGATGGGGTGGTAATATTTATTCTTTGCATGTGCACCTTCTGGAAGATGTTGGAGGAAAGAGGTACGTTACAGAAAGCTGAGTGCGCCTCTTACCTTTCCCTAATCTCATTTTGTGTAACTCCTCAGCACAGGGTCTGGAGTAGAATTAAAAACACCTCGCTGTGTACAAGAATCTGGGCTACAGACCTGGATTCACCACATTTCCAGCCAGTTTGTCGATCTTCTTTTCAGGAGTCTTCAGTTAATGACAGACAGTTCTTCTGAAAGTTGCACCATTACTTAAGAGCAAAGGGGGAGAGAAAAAAGTTATTTTAAAGTACTAGACACATATGCATATGTCTGGGTTTTTTTAGCAACTTTGATGGTAGCCTAAGCAGAAATTATTTTCCCAGAGTTTTCCAGTCTCTCTTTTTCTCTCTTCTTCAGTGGCTGTCCTGCAAATTACTTTGGTGTCTCTCCTAAGAGAAGACTCTTTTAATAGTCTTCGAGTTTTTCTGTGTTCAGAGGCCTTTTTCTCTCCCAGCTGACCCATGGGATTGTTTGAGAGAAGATGATATTAAAAAAAGATTAAAAATTCTGGCTTTGTCCTGTAACTGCTTAGTATGTACAAAGATAAGGCTATTGAGAGTCTGTCTTCTCCACCCCACCTTTCAAGCCAGAATTCCATTAAAACCAACAGTCTAGTACAATCATCTTAAAATCTCATCCAAAAGAGAGTGTGGGTTTTTTTAATGAAACTATCACAGGGCAATTTCAGGCATATTATAAAGGAATATTGTGCCAAGTCTTTGTGACTTATCCTTGTGATGTACACTGACAGGAAAATCTGATTCTGTAGTTAAAGAGCATTTCACACAACCGTTTGCCAAATAATTATATTGCTTCAACGTTTGTTTTCGTCCTCCTCAGTTGAGATGTAGCTCCATGCACTAATGGAACAACTCAGTGCAAATCTTGCACTGAATATGGCATCATTACATGCTACATGGGCTTTTTGTGGGGCTTCTGTGGGAGAGTCTTCGTTCTTCATAAATGTTAAATCCTTGGATTTTCCCTAGCATCTGTTGTTCATGGAAGATTCTTACTGGCTTTCTAAAGGAAGATGGTGGTGAAGGGCATTTTGAATGTAATGTCCTACTCATCCGTGTACTCACAACTTGGGTGCTGAGATTGAGAAAGCTAGGCAAGGTTCTTCAGAGTTCTTAAAACAGGAATCTAATGGTCCATAGTCTGAGCGTTGAAGGCCAAAAGGCCAAAAAGGCCAAAAGGCCAAAAAAATGTGAAATACACAAAAAGAGGTTATCTGAGAACGTTTTGGTTTTGAGGAGTTCAGTAGTCCATAAGAACACCTGCAGATTCCTCCCATGAACGCAGTTCTCCCCGGCATTGTTCTCCTGCCTTCATGTCAGGATCTGTCCACAGCATCGCTTGCCTGATTCATTACATAACTGTCCATCTGCCTCAGCACAAGTAGGGTTCTCCATACACTTGATTTTTGATAATCTGCCTATTTAAGAGAGTACTGTATTATGTGGTGTTGTTAGGCAGCCAAGCCTTCTGTAGCTACTTGCTCACTCTCCCTGCAGTGGGATAAAAGAGAGAATCAGAAGGGTAAAATTGAAAAAAGCTCATGGGTTGAGACAGACAGTTTAATAGAGAAAATAATAGCTGTGTGCTCAAGCAAAGCAAGATAAGGAATTGCAGGTGTTCAGCCATCTCCAGGAAAGCAGGGCTTCACCATGCCAAATAGTGACTTGGGAAGACAAACACCATAGCTCCAAACAGTGTATATTCGCCCAGCTCATGTGCTGAGCATGACATTGTATGGTATGGAATATCCCTTTGGATGTTTCGGGTCAGCTGTCCTGGCTCTGTCCCAGCTCCTTGTGCACCCCCAGCCAGCTCGCTGGTGGAGTGAGATGAAGAGCAGAAGAGACCTTGACTCTGTGTAAACACTACTCAGCAGTAACTAAAACATCCCTGTGTTGTCGGCTGTCATGTTGTAAACCTCACAGAGGTTGCGTTGAGGTTGTGCTGCCTCTTTTCACCAACTGCGTGAAGTTCAACAGGGGCAAGTGCCGGATTTTGCACCTGGGACATGGCAACCCTAGCGGTACAGACAGACTGGGAGACGAGATGCTGGAGAGGAAAAGGTTCTTCCCCCAGAGGGTGCTGGACACTGGAACAGGCTCCCCAGGGAGGTGTCCCGGCCCCAAGCCTGACAGTGTTCAAGAAGAGACTGGACAACGCCTTCAGACACATGGGGTGAACTGTGGGGTTGTCCTGTGCAGGGACAGGAGTGGGACTCAACAATCCTTGTGGGTCCCTTCCAATTCAGGACATTCTATGATTCTGTGATTCTTTTCACATTCTTTTGACATGTTTATTTGATCGTGTTTACTTGCATATGTTCATGAAGGTCATTTCCAGCATTTCAAGAAAGTTAAACTGAAATAATTAAAATTTCAACATGTGGAATCAGGTTGACTCTGCTTTGTATAAACAACTGAATTGCTGACACGGTGGGGACACTAATGCAGATAGCTCATAGTCCTCTGCTTTTTGATCTTGCAGGGTAAATAACACTGAAAGGCAGCTGCCGTGCAAGTAAATCAACCTCCAGTGTTGGCTGCAGTCACGTACTTAATCAGCAAGTTCCAGCATTGGTAGAATGCAAAGATGTACTGAGATTCAAGGACTTCAGGATCTTCAACAGTTTCTTTGTGTTCTAGTGGTTAAAGATCCTGCTCTTCTAGCATTTATTACACCCCTCCTGTGCATCTTCCCTCTGGCTTTTTGCAGCTGTACGGAGTATGCTCTAGGCAAATAGGTAGGTTTTCTGGAAATTCTGATGTCTTAATAAGTCTATTTTAAATGTGTGCAAAAAGCGATTTTTACTTGAGGAGATCTGGGCAGGCTTTAAGAGGCACATGCTGCTGAGCCGATCCTCTGGCTAAATTTCTGATCTCTACAACTTGGAGATGCTGTAGCTGCTTATTAACGAACTGACCAGAAGATACTGCCTCTGAATCTTCTTCTTATACAAGAGGTAGACATTCTAACTGAACTTTTTCAAACCCGTTTAGTCTAAAGCAGACTGGAAATAATTGGCTTTCAGAGCTGAAGTTTGGCAAATCTGTAATGAGTTGAAAATAGGGTCCTTCAAATGAAGGAAAGTGAAGTACAGCCGTAATTGACACAGTTGTTACTGATGTCATCTGTAGTGCCCTAAAAGCAGGAATAGATAAAATCTAATTACACACAGAATACTACTAAGATTAAAGTACATATATGTTTTTTTCTTTGTTGAGCCAATACAGAGAAGGGACTAGAGCCAGACTGTCCACACTATGTGAAGAAAAACTGAGTCTTGGTTATCAGCTGCATTGTAGAAATCTAACCCATACTTGTCCCTAGCTTGCTTGGCATGTCAGTTTGCAGAGATCAGGACTCTAATTCAACTGTATTCTAATAAAGTAGTGCAGTAAAAGATGCATCCCGATGAGTTCTGTCAGATTATGTCCAGATAAAATTGATGGACCTATGCTGTTTGAAAACACTCGTGGGTTTTCTTCTTATGTTGCACTTGCAGTGGGTTAGCACTGCAGTTATTTTTAGCCCTAATTTGGAACATTTGTACCATGTAGCATTGACTTAATTTCAGGTACTGCTAATGTAAAGCAAAATCACAGAGTACCTTTTTTTGATGCATTTCTAGCTGCATTTACACAATGAAGAATAATGGCAGTCTGTAGATATCTATGTATATGTGCATATTTTTCAGAGTTGCAATATAAAACAGAGTGTGTAGTTTGATTTGCAGACTAGCACTGCTACACAATCAAAAGCTTGGTGGTCCAAACTTCCAGGACCACTTTTCAAACAAGAACTTGCAGTATGTACGTATATTTCCTCGACTGTGCAAAAGTCTGTTGTGTTTGGGATTTTATTTGTTTGTTTTTTAGTTTAATGACTATTTATTCTGTAGTTGCATTAATAGGGCTATTATGAAAATGCAGCTTTGTTTTCTCATGTGAAACCAGAATTCTGTTTCTGATGTCACGTTATTTTAAGTATTGCTGGGCATTGAGTTGAGAGGCACAGAATATGCATAAGATACATTGTGAAAGATTATCTTAAGTTTGCATGGGAAAGCAAGATACATAAAAATAAATATACATTCTCTTGGCAATAAACTTGTTTACTGTAAATATTTCTTCAGGTGAAATAATAAGTTGTTCCTTGGGAAATGTGCTTGCTGTAGCTAGTGCCAAAAACAATCACAGAAAAGGTGTTTTTAAAAGAATTGTTTAAGTAATTGTACAGAATGTTTAAAATAATCTGTATTTATTACAACAAACTTGATGATGTTATTTGTGAATTATATGGAGTGGTCAGTGTATGCAGTTGAAGATCACTGGGGCTTGAACTGATGCCTAGAATAAACTGCAATTCCTGCATTTGTCTATGAGTAAGCATTCAGAGAGCTTTATAATTTTCCCACTGTTCATTTCCGTACCATCAGACTGTAGTTGATTTGACATCTGTCTGTCAAAGAAAGGAAATCCAGCCCTCTCATCTAATTTCTTTTGTTTGTCATTTAAGCAAATATCAGTGACGGATTCAACAAAATGCTGTGTTCACACAAACAATGCGTAAAATACTGTATGCTTCTTTCATCCTCGTTCTAATATCAAGTCCTCCCTCCAGTGGCTGCTGTAACCATTTTCTACTTTGTCAAAAGGAACTGGAAACTTTCTCTCTCAAAGCTAGACTCAGATTTATATGTTTGTTTATTTATTTTGGTGCTTCTAGTTGGGCAAGTGAACCTGTTACATTATCTCCTCATTCCTCCATGTCAGGATCTTCATCAGTTACAGAAAGAAGAGCATCCCTTGTAGAATCAAGAAAACTGGAGATTCTTGGTCACTGCATTGATTTATCTGATTAGGGGATGGGGGATAGTTTATAAAGGTAAAGCTGTTCAGATAAATTTTGTGTTTCTTCCCTGGGGTAATAACAAGTCTTTGAGCACCTGTATATAATCTGTAACTGGATTAGCTTACCTGTACCCAATTACGAATTTTCAAATATTGTGTCGGGAACACTACCCAATTTGTATGACTAGAATAATTTTCATCTGGACTATCACAAAACACTATCACTGTCATTTTCTAGCACTTCTAATAACTTTAACTGGAATGGGTTAGCTTCGTTTCTAAATGGTTTACTTGAATGTACGTGGTTTTGTGCTGCAACAGTAGAAACTGATGATGGACAAGATTTTGTATATGGTGAGCTTTTGCCAGTGGACTGTTTAGAAGCACCTGTGAAAAGTCTTTAATACCATTCACATCTGTGAATCAAAATTTGAGTAATTTCGATATTTACATTGAGTACACTGGAAAACACAAAAAAATGTCTTTGTGTTTTTGCTGTTACTTTTGTTGATCACTTTTGTTATGAGTGTTAATGTGATTAAAGTCTTAGCCAAAAGATACATATTTTAAATGGATTGTGTTGAGTCATGTCATAATTTAACAAGCACACAATCTAAGCAGAGCTTTCCTGGTGGAGTTCTGTCTTTAAAAAACTTTTGGCATTGTCTTGTCATTTCCCATCAAAGTCTCCTGTAGGTCCAACTTGTAGAATGGATTATTGGACTTTTTTTAACCCCAGCTTAAAAAAACCAAGCAAATGACCCCAGCCCCCAGGCCCTCCAGAATATCCTCTCCTTAGTTAATAACTATCATCTCCATAAGTTGCTATATTTTTCCTTAGTCTGCAAGAAAATGTATCATGTCATAGGTTTTCTCTAAAGACAATAGAAAAATAGTCTTTATTATGCTTTATTTTTAATTGTTTTCTACTGCCTTTACAGTGAACTACTGTTACTTTAAATAAACCGTTTGGGGGTTCTTTCTTACCAAGTGTAAGTATCAGAGAGTCAGGAGTACAGTTGGTGGATCCTATTACTCTTTGTTTGAAAGTTACGAATTGCTGCAGAGGTACAGTTCATGCATACACATCCATGATAAAGTATATTGGGGAGAAGAATAAAACAAATTGGTAATGACTGACAGATAAAACAAAAAGTGAAAAAAAAAAAGATTAAGGGGAAAAGAATTCAATACACAGAAGTCTTTTTATTGAGAAGGAAGAAGTGGTGATTGTGATGTGATAGTTTGCTCCCTTGGTGTCAGATTTGAGATGAAAGAGATTACAGATTTGAATGTCTGAATTGCCTTCTGTGCAACAGGAGAAATTTAGAAATAAATTGTCACCTTGAATATATTTGGGTTCGTTCTATAGCTGGACATTTAATCTATACATTTCAGTGCTGATAATGTAGTGTAGAAATCACAATGGTTTAAAACTATGCGGTCTGTGTAGTTCTACTAAACCGAAACTGTATAGTACATTGAGAACAATGAAGTGGAGTTAGTTAATGAAGAAAATCCTTAAAGATTGTGGAAGTTCTGTTGATTGTGTTTTGGTTTTTTCTTGTATCTTCTCCCTTGGGCTTACAGGTGTGGTGCTTCTCCAAAAGACTTATCATCTACTGATGTTACACTAGAATCACAAAAAAGAAGCATCACTTTGGTAGATGTTGTTTTAGGATTAGGGAGAAGTTAGTGTTCATTCTTGTGAACTTGAATCTTTGACCAAACTTGATTCTGGAGTCTGTGTCATGCTTTGTTGTAAAATGTCTTAATTAGACTAATGTTGAGAATTTAAACTGTGCAGTATAAGTTTTGAAGGAGAAGAAGAAATTAATTTTAATTTTACCTTACATATTATAGGAGTGTATAATACTCAGAGAAGTTTTGCTTTTGGAACAAGTTCTGGTTTTTTGTGATGTAAGCACTGGCAAATGAGATCTGCTGAAACAGAAGTCACTAAATTTGTTAATTTCCAACTCTTGATCTTTCAGATTGTCCCTCCAGGATTAATGTACATTTACCTCAGTATTTTTAATCTGTTGACAGTTTGGGTAATGATGGCCCAGCTCCAGCAAGGAGGCCCAGATGAAAAAGAAAAGACTACTGCATTAAAGGGTATGAGTGCTTTTGCTTTCTTTTTACGTATATTGACATTTCAGCAACAATATTAAAGAAAGGAAAATAGTCTGATATAACTGTGGGTTAAAGTCTGGGAACTGCAATACTGGAAGAGACTGTTAGTCCATCTGTGCTAATGCTTTTTGTCTAATAGTGTGTCCATTATCAGTATTTTCGTGGGATGATATAAAAAATAATGATCTGTGGTAAGCAGTTACAGAACAAGATATCCATTAATTTTTAAAATTTTCAAAATTATCCTTTGAGAAAGTTGACTGGTGCTTTTGTGTTCTTAGCTTCTGGGAGTTATCATTTAATTTTTATGCCATTTATGTTTTATAGTTATGCAACCATATTGCAGCTTTTAAAAATCTCTTTGACTAGAATGTTGGCAGGGAAAACATTTCCAGGACACCAATTTCCATGTTGATTTTATAAAGTTTTCTTTGTATTGTATGTTTAAAAAAATAAATGAACCTAAGTGACTTAATGGAATAATTTTCTTGAGGAAAAAAAAAAATAAATGGCATCTTTTAGATAGTGTTTTTCAATTTTGGAAGTACTTGGAATTGGTTAGAACTACAAGTAAGTTAACCAAACATTGGACTTAAAGTGTTTACGTCACACATTTGCTCTCCAAATTGTCTTTCAAAAGAGAAAAAAAAAAAAAAAGAATATACCTTGCAACTCCAGTATAAAAATTGGATTTCTGCCAAAATATTATTAGAAATATATGTTCTGTTACACAGTGATGGTAGATGGTGTTTCTTTGGTCAGAACTGTGTATTTGTGAAATGTTTGGTGAAAACCTGTGTGGTGCTTTTTTCAAACCTTGTACTAATTCTGCCAAATTAGTATATTCTGAGGGAATTATACTTCATGTTTGCAAAAATAAAACTCCCATTTTGTACTTCACATTGATTTGATTTTCATTAAGGATTACTATCCAAGAAATACTCCACATTTAAAATATGTGTGAGGACTTTGTTTTATTCATGTGATCTAGTGAACTCCCATTGAGCTACAGAAGATCTCCTGCAAATCACTCAGTTTTGGGCTCTGTTGGACTCAAACAGGGTTGGAAAGTCCAAGATCTTGGGTGAGAATGGTGGATCAGATCCTGAAAGAATCTTAAAGTTGTAAAGACTGTTTAGCTAATTTTAGCCTGAGAGGTGGGTTGCAGAGGAGGAAAGAGGCTGTGTTGGTGGTTGGAGCACACAGGCCATGTACTGTCTTCCGTAGTGACTCTGATGGAAGCTGTAAATCAACGACAAGTTATACATTCTGCAGATAAGCTTAATGTGGTTCATATAGTATTGCCCTTGCTACTCAGGAGATGAATATTTTATTATGTAGTAACAGATACATATGCGTAAACACATTTCCAGATAGGTCACAGTAAGAACACATGAAAACTCTGGCAAAATTAAATTCTAGAGGTGTGGTGTGACGAGTTTCTTCACCAAGGAGAGAAAAACGTGCTAGAGACTGTTTCACTACCTTGACATTGTAAAAGTACAGAGGAGGAAAGGGCACATTTTTTCACATCCTGTTGTGAAAAACTTATTTGACAAAGTTCTTTTTTTTTTCTCTTATCATTTGATTGAGGACCAAAGTAGTTCTTCCAGAACTTTCAAAGGACAGCACACAAGAACAAGAAAATAAAATTGCTTATGTGAACTAAACATCAGGGGGCTTGCTGTTAAACAGATTTGATGTAAAAGTGAGCTATGGTTGAGAAAGCCACATTTAGAAATCTTCCAGTCAATGTCTGATGTTGTATAGCTATTTAGATACGAAAGAGATGCTCAGATACCATAGCATGGATTGAAGAGACGTTGAGTTTCAGTGGGTGCACAAGATGGCCTTTGGTCCTCCAGTTTTACCCAGTGACACCACTTAGAGAAGAAG
This sequence comes from Caloenas nicobarica, assembly GCF_036013445.1. Classification (NCBI taxonomy): domain Eukaryota; kingdom Metazoa; phylum Chordata; class Aves; order Columbiformes; family Columbidae; genus Caloenas; species Caloenas nicobarica. Next base: position 83,311,933 of record NC_088284.1, on the reverse strand, counting down.
GAGCTGGTGGAGACAATCATATGGACAACCGAGTGCATGTCACGTGAACCTGAAAAGCTGTAAAAGAGCAGGCCAAGGAACTCTCAAGAATGTTGGAGCTAGTTTTCCAAACATTTTAAACACTGTAGACCAGACTGTATAAATTTATACAGTCCTAAAGTTCTGTTTGGCCCTTTGAAGGCAACCATGAGGCTGATGTGGCCCTCAGTGAAAACTAGTTTGATAGACCTGCTCTGGATTTTTCAAAGGATTAAAGTACCAATACTGGGCTTAGATAATGTGATTAACCTATAGGCATGTCACTGGTGACAAAACTAAGCGAAAATAGAGATACAAAACCTATTCGAATAATGATTTTAAGTAAATAAAGAGTGGAAGTGTAGTTAATGTCAAACAAAGCAAGTTCAAAGAACGTGAGTCTTTTCAAACTGTTTTTTTTCCTTTGAGCTACAACTTTGGACTGGAAAAGTAATAAACCAATATACTTAGAATAATGGCTGCATTTCCTTGGTGGCACATGGTATCTCAATTTATGAAACAATGATAGTGAAAAGTCAGCATATCACTCCTGAACTGAATATTTGTGTGGTCTTCAAATTCATCTAGGAGGATGTAGGGAAATATTTTCAGTGGAATCCTGCTGACTAATTTAATGATTTTTTTAATGAATAATCAGAAAGTATGTTAAAAGGACAGCATCAGGTGGTGTGGGTGTTGAGCAATGAGGAGAGATCATTGTACTCTATAATCTGTGTGTGCAGTAATTGTTTAGTAGTTAGATGTAAGCAAAAGATGGCCCTATGTGCTCGCCTCTGGTTACATGTAGATCCTTAAATCTAGGGTAAGGAATGCAGACTGTACTTATTTTAGTGTATGTACATTACTGAATGCAGGCTATACTAGGATATACCATCCCAATCTGAAATTATGTGTATGTCATGGCTTGCTATAAGATGGATGGCAGTTTTCTCCACCTTGAGAGTTATTAAAGGATAGCGGTTGAGGGAAGGATTCAGATAACTCGGTCCATTTTGGTATCAAAGGGGAAGTTAAGGAGTGTTGTGATCACAGCTGGTAAAAGCTTGTGCGATGACGTCCATTTGATAATCTCAGCTCTTCAAGAAGGCAAACAAGAACATATCAATGACTTGATATTGAAACTAGGTAAGCTCATGTTAAAACCATGGTGTGTGCCGGAGACGTGTTTTTAACGTTGAGGGTAATGAATCATTGAAATAGATCACTATGTCTTTGGTGGCATCTCAGTCCCTGGACATTTTTTGATCAACATTAGAGATAAATAGGTAAATAAATAAATAAATAAGAAGATATACTGACAATGGTGCCCAGCCTTTGAATCTGCAATGAGATTTCCCATAATGAAGTCCTATGTTTAGTAATATGTAGGATGTCCTTCTGCCCTTAAGATCTGCAAATCTGAACAAACACATTTTGTCAGTGATAACAGTGAAATAAAAAAGATTTAGCATGCATTATGTAATTTTTCTTTTCCTTTTTTAGATTTATTGTCTAGAATAGACTTGGATGAACTAATGAAAAAAGATGAGCCACCACTTGAATTTCCTGATACTCTGGAAGGATTTGAGTACATTTTTAATGAAAGTAAGTCGTATATGCTTTGTAAAGGCTATACTTAGAATAATGTTGAGAGGTTATCAGAACCTTAGTTCTACCTTATACGACCCTATTAGAATTTCACACTTTTCTGTTGAGAATAAAATTTTAAGCCTTTGTGTTAACAGACTTGTAAATCTAGCTAAGTAATGGTTTTTATTTCATAAAATTGTCCAAAAATTCCCTCATTTTATACAATACCACAGCTTTGTACTGTGCATACTTTATCACTCCTTGTTTTCTACTACAGAAGTGTTGATACAAAAATTCTGAAAGTAATTTCTGTAGCATTAGCATTAAAAAGCAAAATTAAAGAGTGGCCAGTCAATTAAGAAATGTTTTATTTACTGATTCATTTCTGTGGATACAAACCAAGTTATTATTTAGATAATAATTTATCCCAACTATTTCATTAATACCGAAAGGGAAACACCTATTTACATTGATGGAAAGATGAGCAATATGATAGACTGTCTCTTGCTCTTCTGGTGTAGGTCACGGTTTTGCATTACAGCTAAGTGTGTGATGACTACAAGTACTTACAGCTAGCTGAATCTGTGTGTTAAATGAGTTAGTAGTATTTATAATTTCCAGTGCATACATTTTAAAATCCAGCTGAGAAATGAACTTCTGAGGTAAAGTAATACCGGGCTCCAGGAAATGGCTCTTTCAAGACTGTTTGAAACCTGTAGGACAAATGGGGACGTTTACAATTCTACTTCTTTGCAGTGCCTATTCTGTGAGCAGAGGAACTTTAGTTTCTCAATCTGCCTGTCTTACATCTTCCACTTTTAAAGAAAAAAAAAAAGGAGCTTTCCTTTAAATGATAGTCATTTATGCAACACTTAGCTTTTTAATACCCTGATGGCTTTCACAGGAAGGTACTTAGAGACTAGAAGTGTCATGAAAGTGATGCTCGCTCTTTGATGGGAGGGTTTCAGCTATGTCACTTTTCAGCTCCTTATTTTTAGATCTGCACAGTGTCTACTGTCTTCCTTACTGACTTCAGAGTTAATGGTTCATGTGTGGTTCTTAAAAAGGGCTGAAATTTGAATTTTGGGGAATGATGTTTTACAGTGATGTTATCGAATATTCCATCATTAACCTCACAGCCTGAGTGATTTCTGTAGATTGCAGAAAAACCTATTACATATGCTACTGGTCAGCAAAGCAAAAAGGTCTCCATTTTGCTTTTGTACATTTAATTGAAATGTTTGGTCATGTACTCTTAGTCATAATTGTGCTTCTTTTTATGATGGAATGGTAAGGAAGGTTTTTAGCAGATTTAAAGAATCTGAAGAAGACAAAGGTTCCAGAAAGCCAAATTGAAAATATACCAGATACTTGCTTTACTTGTGGAGGGAGCAACTTCATGTACTATTGAATGTGAGACTTGAAGAGTAACTAGCTAAGAAGGAACAACTGAAGTTAGAGTTATGATGAAAATAGGAGAAGAAGGATATTTGGAACTGAGACAGGGGTATGAAGCTGGGGGGAAGTATTTCCTTGGTGTCTAGTACATAAGGTGAGACAGGTCTGGAAAAAAAATGTCAGATAAGCGTAACTATTAGAGATATCAGATCTTAAATATTTTATTTAAAACATTAAGAACCAAAATGTAAAGGTCCTGAAAATGTGTGAACTACATCAGGAACTTCATACTATTCAAGGAGAAATCTTTTTCTGAAAAACCTTATTTTCATCATGCAGACTTTTCACCTTTCAAAGCAGATACTTATTCCTATTTTTAATGTTTCTGTGATATACTTCGATTTCGTGGTGCTTTGAGACCATAACTTGTGTTTTACCTAATAAGCCGAGACATTACTGGTGAAGTATCTGTTTTCCACAGTTTGCATTTTACTAAGTTGCCATTTTATTGTTATTTTAGCTCAGTCCATGGCTTCATCTGTGGTTGTGTATGCCACTAAAATTTTGCTAGAAACAAGGCCAACTGCAGAAAGTTGCTTTGAAATCTAAGAACAGCATGTGGTTTTGCTCTGATCAACCATTCTACTTTGTTCCACTCCTGTAACCTCAGCGTACCCTGAACCTGGGAGCTCTTACTTGATTGCATGGTACCTAGGAGTTTGAGATATTTACCTTAATTGTGGATGTGTTTTATTTTCAGATTAACTTGGAATGCTTTTAATGTTGAAAATGTATGTTTCCTTTCCTTCCAGGCTCCAGCCCAATTTGTACTCATATTTCTCCTTAAATGCAGTTGGTTTTGAAGTAGGGGATTTGTAGCTACAACTTGATCACCTAATTGACACTGCAGATCAAACATTAACTGCTAATGTTTACATTTCAGTGTTAATCTGTAGCAAACTTGTGAAACAGTTTGGCATTTGAGATCTGCATGTAATTCCACTGTCATGACTTGTGGTTAGCTTTATCTAGCAATAGGTACCATTCAAGGGGAATGCGTTTTGTTGTTATGCTACAATTGTTTTCCTTCAGAAATACTACAACCAAAAAAGAAGGAATGCATAATAGCCAAATTTTTAGATGTCGACTTCTTTTAAAATTTTAAACAATTAAATGTGTCTTAATAAAGAAGTATATTAAAATGTAATGATTTTGTTTCTTTTACAGAAGGGCAGTTGAGACACATAAAAACTGGGGAGCCATTTGTATTTAATTATCGTGAAGATTTGCACAGATGGAACCAAAAGCGCTATGAAGCTCTTGGAGAGGTATATTAATTGTGTTAGTGTATGCATACATATGTGTATTTGTGCGCTGTTTTTTGTTGTGCTTCTGTGTAGAAATGATACTTTTAATCTTATATATGTATTAAGAAGGATCTAGTGAGGCTGCAGTCATTAACAAAAGGTATTTGGTATTTGTTGCATGTTAATGCTCTAACAGTAATTTCCATTATTTGTTGTGTAGCCTTAGATGTGACTTAGACTACAATTTAACTTTAATATTTATTCAAAATAGAATGTCATCTAGATTACACAAACAGACTATTATACTGTGCAGTATGTTCTTTAACTTTCTAGTCCTCAAGGTAAAGCACTGGGTACAGAACTCATTAGCTAAAGATAAATGTACTGGCTGTTTTTTTCATGTTACCAGGAGATACTATGAGCCACTAAGTTGGTTAAGTAGAGATATGATGATTACTTGATTAAATATTTTGTTGATGAATTACATGTTTGGATGCTACTGGTATTTCCTAGGCTTTTTGTAGGGATGTTGTATATGTACTAGGTGTAGAAGCAACTGACCATGGTTTCTTTTCTGTGTGAAAATGATTTTAATTTCAGTGCTGTGCTTTTCCTAATACTTTAGGAGTCAGAGCACTGAGTTGAGAAGAAAGGCACCTGATCTCAGTGAATGCAGAACCGTGTGCTGAGGTCTTCCTTGCACTGTCACAACCTCCCCCCAGCCCATGAAAGGGGCTGCACAGTTCTGTGCACATACTAGAGTCTTTTTCTTAGACACTATATAATGTTACCTGGTGATTTCTTTTGGAATCACCATGGCGCATCATCAAGAGCTGCCTTTGCCTCATGGCTTGTCTGCTTTCATTACCATTATTGTTTTAGTAAGGATTAAATGCATTTATTCCCCACTTCCTCATTCTGTTACATTAATTCAGCCTACTTGGAGATATGTTTGATTTTGTGTGTTTAGACATTTTGTCTTTTAAACTGTCTTGTTGTCATGGTTTACTCTCCATGGGCAACTCAGTCCCCAGAGCTGCTCACTCACTCCCCTGCTGTAGGATGGGGGAGAGACTCAAAAGGGTAAAAAAAAATTGTGGGCTGAGATACAGTTTACTAGGTAAAGCAAAAGCAAGCAAAGCAAAATAAGGAATTAATTCACTGCTTTTCATGAGCAGGCAAGGGTCTAGAAATCTCCAGGAAAGCAGGTCTTCTTCATGCGTAAAAGTGACTTGGGAAGACAAAAGCCTTATTGGAAGATAACTCTGTACCTCCTCCTTTCCCTCAGCTTTTATCGCTGAGCATGACACTGCATGGCATGTATCCCCTTGGTCAGCTGGGGTCAGCTGTCCCAGCTGTACCCCCTCCCAAATCCTGTGCACCCCCAGCCAGTTTGTGTTCTTGTTGTGGTTTAACCTGAGCTGGCAATACAACCACGATAACCGCTCGATCACTCCCCCCAGCTCCCCAGCCCCTCAAATAGGGGAGAGAATCGAAAGGGAGGGGAGAAACTTGCATTGAGGTAAACACAGTTTAATAAAATAACAAAATACCAATACGCTACTAGTAAATATATATATGAAATAGAATATAAAATATACTCAAGGCAATTATTCACAAACTCTGTCTGCACTGAGCAGCCGGTCCCAGGAAGCAGCACCTGGTCCCAACAGCCGATCCCAGAGAGAGGAAAGAGGAGAAAAGGCAGAAAAGGCCCAGAGGCCTCTGCAAAACAGCAGGATGGCAAAAGGCCAAAATAAAGAAAGTCCTGAACAGAACCACCCCCAAACAGGTCTCTGAGAGCGAAGAGAATGCGAGAGAGCAACCAGAACATCCAGACTCTCCTTAAATCTCAAGCATGACGCTAATGGGCTGGAATACTCCTATTGATTGGTCTGGATGTCAGTCCAACTCTGTCCATCCATCCCCCTTCCTCGCTGCCTCACACCTGCGGGCAGAGCTCAGCATGTCCTTGGCTCTCAGACCAGAGCAATTAAAAACATTAACTCTATGCTGGGGCGTTATCTCTTGTTCTCAAACTAAGTCCAGACAATGACTGTGCTAGCCATGAAAAATGGAGGTTTCCAACTGCATGAAGGAAAATTAACTCATTTTTGGTCAAACTAGCACAGTACTAAAGAGTAAAAAGAAAACTGAAATGTCTGAAACGACAGCTAGTCCCACACTGTTGCAAAGTATTACAAAGCATCTTGATTGAGTTTCTTGGATGGATAAATAAGTATACACTTAAATTTATCACCAAATGGTTTCATGTAGTTTCTCATGCTGCTAAGAGTGCATTTGTTAAAGCTGAAGAAATATCTAATTACATGGCTTTTTCTATGTTATAGCAGCATAGGCTCTGGGAATGTCTGTAGGCACTGAGCATGGAGGCTCAAGAAGGTAGCTCATGGCAGAAGTCTCTGTCCATCTGGATTAACAGGAATAGCTTGTCACTTGTCCTTGACCTCCACTGAGTGGTGGTCTGGTCCTCTGTGGCTTGCCGAGCCCCTCTGTTTCGCTCTGGGAACAGCTGGATGTGCTGCAGCTGCCCAAATGTTGAGCACTGCTGTGTCCTGCCAGGGCTTTTCTGGGGATCGAGGAGCTTTGCTTTTTACCTCATCCTCCTCACTCCTGCAAGAACTGTGGCAGAGCAGGAGATGATGGGGGCTAATGCTGCTGCTTGTCACGTCCTTTCAGCACAACTCTCTGTTTTTCCAAAAAAAGGAATGTGCTGTTGCCTGATTGCAATGCTGTTGCAATGCTGTTGCATTGTCTAAGTTACTTGATAGACATTTCTTCCAAAAGGAGAGAGATTGGTACCTATTCCATGGTTTGTGTATGCAGACCTTTGCTTGTGTCTCTATTGTTTAAATACTCACATTTTCCAAGTAAATGAGTTGGACAAGACACAGCTATGAAGATTAGTATGTCTCCTTGGAGCCTCCTGTGCTACCACACCTTTATGTATGTGAGTAGCAATATAATCAAATTCCTCCTTCTGTGCATCTGAATAGTGAATGCCACAGCTCAGACGCATAGTAGTGTGAACAACTTTTGTGATTTTTGGTTAACCAGCAGGAGTTGGGGTGTGTTCATGGAGTCGGTGCCTTACTTCTGTGATGTCTTGTGCATTTTGCGTTAGTTACAGTTCTCCTCTGTGTTCAGGTTTGACTCGTCTTTGAAAATGCACTTTGTGTTGGCAGGTAAATTCAAGGAGGGTTTGAGGTCGGCAAGTTTAGTCATTTGAAGTTGTTTATATGTTTTGTGTTTTTAGAGAAAGAAGAAACTCGTGTTGTTTCAGTCTGTTATCTGCTAAGTGCTTGATACTTCATAAATTTATAAATTTACAAAAACCTTGTCGGTTTTTGGCACAATGAGTGTTTATATAGTTATTTGAGAACACAGAGGCTGCTGACCAGCAAGACCCCTGGTTCACATAGGTAAAACCTCCTCTTGTGCCGTAGATTGGCACATGTAGATGTACATGCTGATGTAGATGTTGAGTAGTACAGAAGCGACATACTATCTTCTGATTAGCTGTTTTGTAGTCTAGGCTAAGATGTGTTCAGCAAACTGTGATAGCTGACGAAGCAGCAGCTCACACAAGTCATACGGTGATGTAGTAATATCTGGCCTTAGGCCTTCGCTTTGAAACATCATCCTTTGGCTTTAGGAGTTCTCTAATATGTATTTGTGGCTGAACATTCAGGTAGCTGGGCTTACAGTTAGATGATGAAGTAGCTAGACTTGTATCATCAGGCAAAAGTGTTTTAAGTATTCAGTGTTTCCATTGTTAACTCAGTCATTGTATAGTGATTTTCTGATTTTTAAAGGATTTACCCATCCTGTCCAAGACTACTTTTTTCTTCTTTTTTTTTTTTTTTTTTACTGTACATATATATTGTGGGCTGCTTTTATTGTGTTTTGCTAATTTTAAGAAGTGGCTGTAGTTCCTGGCCTTATGTTACAGCATCATTCTCTCTTTCTTGGTAATCCATGATATTTTTTTTTCTGTTAAAAGTAATGAATTCACTATCTGTGATGTTCTGCCATTACTCTGGCTGTATGGAAATTGATTCTTCACAAATTACAATGGTTCGTCAACATCTCCACTTCTTACATCTCTTTATTCTTCATTCATTGATCTGTTATTTCAGGCACACAATTTGTTCTGCAGCCTCTTGATATGTGCTCCTAATAGACAATTTAGTGAACTGTTCATAATTTTGTGATTCTGGTTCAGTCATTGCTATTGCGGCATTGAATTTTGTGGAGAGCCTCTCCATTTGCTTTTTAAAAATTAAAATGGCAACAGAAGTGCACAGAACATGGTGTTGCAGCTGCTTCTAACTGCCGAGTAATCCATGTGGCAAGTTTGAAGTACGATTGAGAACAATTTTGTGACAACAGTTCAGTTGTTGCAGACATGCCATTCAGTTCAAGGTTGAATTATTTATTTTTTTTTCTGGCCAGGAGTTACGGAGACTTGAATTCTAGGTTAAACTCCACATTAGACTCACATGATCTGTGTCTCTTTGCATTTTAAGTAAATGTCTGTGTTTATCGTTTATATTGCACTCTCAATTGATATTATGGCTACTGAAATTGCCAACAGCCAGTTCAGCACCTCCTTGATCATGACATTGAAATTAGCTGGAATTGTAAATAAATTGCTACTAAAAGCTGTTGCTGGGATTTTACCTTTTGCCTGTCACATAGGTTGTGTTGATAATGAGATCTCATATGAGAAAGATTACGTTGACATTTTCTCCTTCCATGTTCTTGCAGTCACCAGAGTATCTCTGGCATCAGTTATTGCCATTCCCTCTGTGTGTCTCTTACAGCCTTAGCACGGAGTGATTATAATTTGGTGATTGCTTGGAGGACATTTAATATTTGCAGATGTTTTTGTTAGTGCCATCACTAATGAAGAGAGTTTTACCTGTACTGTACTGTTTACTTGGCTACCCATGTCTTTAAATAAGTCAAATTGGACTGGTAAATATGTGGATTATAATGTGGACCATGATACAAATGCCTGGGCTGTGGTCCTATTCAAGGACTAGTGCATGCCGTCTCTTGTAATTGCAGGCTGTCTGACCTGCAGAAGCATATAAGCAGGTAGCAGAACTGTGGTTATTTTTTACAGTTGCCATGCCATAGTACAAGAAAATACCTTATATTTATGTAGAACAGGTACAGAAAGCAAAGAAATAGAACACATAAGTCAGAAATACCTTACGTTTCCCATATGATAAGATACAGCTAATTTTACATCATCAGAGAAGGCTTGTCCCACTAAATAAACTGCTTTAAAGTACGTGCACAATTTTATGTCCAGCTCATCACAAAGTGGTAACCATCAAGGTTAATATTTGTGTAGGGGGGGAAAATAAGTATGTAGAATTATGACAAAGACAACCCAGAGTTCAGATTGCTAAGTAGTAAAATGGGATGTTTTTTTCCAGATCTCCTTTAAGTTAAAGAACAGCTTGGTCTCAACGTAATTTTAAAACTAAGCGTTCACCTGCTACTAATTTCCTCCTTGGTTGCAAAGAGCATTATTTGTTTGGATGACTGAGAGAAAGAAGCTATTTACATAGCACAAATGAAAGCATAGAGCAGCAGAAGAGGACATGTAAGTTAATGAAGAAGGAAGCATTAAGTAGTCTGCATTTGAAAGGGTAGCTTCTTACATGAATAAACCAAAATCTGATGATAGGCTGCACGTGCACCTGATAGTACTTAAGGTCCAATCTTGCAACCGAAGCTCATGTGAATAAACTCAATAGGTCTGATCTTGTGAATAAGGGCTGCAGGATCAAGTTCCAAATAAAATTTGCAGATGATTAGTAGAAATCCTCACACTCTAGTTTCAGTTTCTTTGCACAGACAGTTTATCGCTAAACATTCCAGGTTTTTTCTGGCTAGTGAGACTTTAATGTAATAAATTATATGCTTCACAGCATGGATTAATCAAAATTATGTTTGTGTACCTTGACTTATTGTTATATATTTGCTGTTAGTTATTTAGTGGTTGGAAAAATTTGTCTTATGGAGAGGACAAAATAAATTGATAGAGATCTAATACATAGGTGGGTTCATGGACATTTGCTTTCACGGGATTCTTTGGAGATGTTGTTCTGTTCAAAAGGATTAGATGCCAGATACTTAACAGGTGTCTGTTGAGCGTATGAAAACAGAATTTTTTCAGTGTCTTGTATTACAGTCAAGTAAGGCTAAACTTTCATGGTCATGCAAAAATCCTCCCTGGAGGAGGATTTTTGCTTTGGCAAAATTTTACCATGGAAGAAGTGTAACAAAAATAGTGAGTACTGTTTGGACAAAAATAGCTGAGCAGAAGAGAGAGATTGGAAACGTTTTTTAAAGTAAGTTGAAGTGTGATCTTTTTTCTTATTAAACAGAGAAGAAGCCACATGGAATAGAGACTTTTTGAATGTACCAGTCAAAGGAAGAGCCTAAATGACACTTTTTGGACGCTGAGGTCAATTATAAATGCGGTTCTTCAGGAATTCGTGCATTATTGGTTACATGTTTTTTTCATACTAACTTAGTATTTTTGATTTGTGATAGTTAAGTGTGAAACAGAAACATATATAGAAGACTTTAAGGAAACTAAGCCATAAGTCATACATTTCCATAAGGTTCCAGTCCTTTTACTTCATTCATTTTTGAACCCATGCCTATGATAACAAAAAGAAAATGCTAGCAGGGGCAGCACCAAAAAATCTAAATCATGTATGTGTGCTGTCTATAGAATTTCAGAAATATTTCTGCTTTTAACAATCTGTTTATCTTCAGCGTTGCTTTTTGGTGAGTGAGTTAGGTGGACAGACAGCTTATCAGGGATTGAAGACCACTTAATAATACCTAAGGAAATTTAAATTTAAATATGAATCTTTGTTGCATGCAATATATTCATTTGCATATGCTAAGTCCGCTTTCAAAATCTGCCGTTTGTGAAGACTTTTTACTGGAATGATTATGTCAGATGTGCTTCAGTGAACTCTTGTAGTTTGTAGGCAGCAATTGGCAGTAGGTTGGTTCATCACAGTAACATGACAGTACTCGAAAGGTTCGGAGATAGTTTCATAATTATTGTTAGCATGATTCTTGAAAGAAATGATGAGCATCTCATAAACCCAGATGGGAATTTGTTACATTGTTGATAAATGTGTTGATAAATGTGTTTTACATTTTTAAATTGATAAACAGTGAAAAGCAGAGAAGATACAATAAGGCAGATGGTTGTTTATAAAGCACTCGCAAGTTGCTGCAATTCAAAGAATGGTACTAATTGTTAGAAAGAAGACAAAAATTGAAGTAGGGGGAGTGTTTCAATGAGTTAATCATGAGCTTTTTAAAAATAAAACCTTCAGCAGCTTTAGTTCAATTAGAACCATTCTTGCCATCCTGGGTTTATATGCAAAAGTTTAGACTCTCAGTTCTTAATAAACTTTTGTACCAACCATTTTGATGTAGCTTAAATGAAAAATACAACTAATCCACATTTTATCTAAATGTACCCGTTCCCATATTTCTCCTTTTTCTTATTAGAAAAAAAAATAACCAAGCTCTATTGCACAGCAAAATAAAATTGAATTATCATTGGTCTTATTCCCTCCTTAAAAACAATTAATAGAGTAGTGCACTCCAAAATCAACAGAGAGTTTGCAGCAAGGAAGATGGGATATAGTTGGCTTATTTTTTGTTAAAGTAGTGACAAAACCTGTTGTTTTGCCAACTTGAAGGTGAGTAGAAAAAATTATATTGAAGTTGGCCTTGGGCAGAATATAAATAGTATATGTGATGCAACTCGTTGGTTCATCTTTGTCCTGTGAATGTTCAGGTCTTGTTTCCATCAGTGATATTAAAAGTTTCTATGAAAGGCAAAGTATTTTCCTACTATTTCAGCAGGACTTTTCTGAAAACCAGAGATATGTAGATTACTGCCTTCATTAAGCCTCTCTTCTGAAATATCTTTGTTTCCCCTCAGTTGCAGAACTCCAGAAGAGTTAGTTCTCTTTCACAGGATTTTCAGCTTCTCTAAGAAAAGGAATTTAACAGTTTCTGTGTCTTCAACAGGAGACCTGTATCTTTCTGTTTTCTGGGAATATTTTTATTAAAATTCAGCAGAATAGTGGTACTTTTTAATAAAGCTGTATCAGCTGCGTCGGTCCTTAACAGGAATAACTTGAAAGGAAAAAAATTCAGTTATAAATCAATAGAGCGTTGTATTTCTCTATGTGCAAACAACCTAAAATTACTGTAAGATGCTCCAGCTGCTCAATTCATCAGCTCAATCACAACTGAATTTTGGTGTCTTGTTATCTTCTGTTGATGGCTGCAGCAGAAATACCCAGTTAGCGGCTGGAGCTGAGAGATGCGTTATGACTATCAAGGAAGATCAGTTCAATAGGTTGGTTACTTAGGATTTTGAGAGACTTAATATGCAGTTATTTCTCTTAACTCATGCACGGTCCTGTCTGTAACGATTGTCTTCCTCCACAAGTAGTGTAAATTTCTTCTCGAATTCAGGGTTTCCAGGTTTGCCTCCTGTGCTTTTTGGGTAGTTGTAACTCTACTCTTTCCAATGCAGCTGCCAAATCCTTGAGTTCCTCTCTTGAGTGTGAGTATGTTGTTGGTGATAAGATATGGAAGATCTTTGAGGAGAAAAACAAAGGAGTTTTCTCCTTTCACTGAATTAACCTGGGAAGCTGGGGGTGAGATGATGCATGTGATTTTGCCCTTTCCAGCAGTGTAAATTATATAGATATAGTAACTTTATTTTACTTCACTGTAGATCTGACACCCCGTAACACAGGATGGAGAAAGTATGTAAAAATGTTTTTAATTTCTAGATTCAGGAATTCAGCTTCTGTCCTCATTTCCAGTATATATGTCTCTAAGTGAGTTTTTCAAGATAAAACCTGACATATATTCATCCCAGTCAGAATGCCTGTGAGAGTTTCTCATAAAAGTATATATAAATTTGTCAAATGTATTTCAAAGTGGTTTTGTTAAATTCTATAACCTGAGCTCGGTTTTAGACGTGATTTATTTTTGTTCATTAGACATGTACCTTCATCACATGCTGATGAGAATTTTGGTGCAGCAGACCTTGAAGCTGATGTTTAAGCAAGAGTGGAAAATACTAAATGTAATAAAAGGTGGTGTTTATCCACTGTAAGCTGCAGTTCTAGGTGAGACACCTTTTTGAATATTCTGTGTGCTTTTGATCCTTGAAGCTGGTTAGAAAAATGTGAAAAATATAAACATAAATGAAAAATGGAGGCCAAGTATTTTATTTTCAGATAGCATTGGTACAGCAGGTATGAAGGGACTGTTACTGTAGTTGGTTGCACCATCTGAAAGTGATATAAATGGAAGAAGGAAAATACTCATAGTTCATGAAGATTATGCTAAGGCAGAAAGTTCAAGCAAAAGAAAAAAAATTAGGGCAGGTAACCAGAAGAGATTTTTAAATGAAAGTACTTGAAAAGTGCTGAATGTTCTTTCTGCCTGATCATCCTGGGTTTGATACTCAGTTTCTTCTGTGTCATTAAATATATCAAGATTGATCATTACAGATGATCTCAGCTGCTCAAAAAATGTGTTTGTTTTTCTATCATTTTTGTTGAAACAAATGTTTAATCCTGCTTTACTTGATATTGTGGAAATGCATATCAAATTTTTGAAGTGAACGTTTCTGTTACTGCTGACTTATGGAGACTTTTAACTTCTAAGCTTTAAAACAAATGTTGTTCTGCGTACTCGTTAAAAACCTGTGAATGCAACCTCAGGTAGACAGTGACAGTGGGGAATAATGCTAAAGCAGCTGTCAGCAAAATAGAAATGATGAACCTCTAGGATAGGAATTGCTTTTGTTGAGGCAGAATGAAGTGTCAAAGATGTCAGGACACAATGCTGATGGTTGCACAAGTTCTTTGTGGGTTTTTCTTCAGCTTAAAACTTCATAGATCTTTCATTGAGGGAGGGATTTGGCTTTTTTTTTTTTTTTGGCAGAAAGGGTATGCTTTTCACAGAAGTCAAACCGTTCATTGGAAAATAGTGCACCCAGCACACCCAACACCGAAGAGGTGCAAGCTGAGATCTTTAGTGTCTTTACATCCATTTGTATGTGTACACATGTTGCTATTTCTGTGAAAGGAGTTAGCCTCAAAGTCAACACATGTAGAAGAAGTGAATGGCCAGAATGTGGTTTAAATAAGTGGACAAGATGTAACAGAATTCATGAATCCTTTTCCAGTTTTATGTGGGATGATTGCAGCAGTCAGTGAATGCACCTTTCAGGGGTTTCTGCCCCTCAAATGACTGACCAGGATCACATGCTGTACTAAAACATAATTACAATAAATATCACATGTGCAAAAGGGCAGAAGCAAGTCTCTCTGTCATATGTATAAAATGTATGGGCAAGTTTGATCATTGTGATCCGTACACGTTTGTGAAGCTCATGCTGGCATGTGCTATTAATATTATAATAGTGTCTGAAGACCATGATTTTTTGTTTTGGATAGCAATGTGGGTGTAACACTGTCCAGCAAAGGTCTACAAGAATTTTCCTTGTGGCTAAACCCATTAATGTGAAAAGAAGCTGTGTCTTTTTTTCCATTTACTTCTTGATGTGTCTTATGAGAGAGACCTTTGTAAGCGATGAAGAAATCTACTTGGTTCATCTTTAGAGGAGATGCACACTCTCCCCAAGCAGTCAAAAATCATCCATTCTAGAGTTCCGGATAATTAGATCAATGTCTTTTGTGCCTTTGTAGCTGCAGTGGGTGTTCAGCCATCTCCAGGAAAGCAGGGTTCCACCAGAAATAAAGGTGACTTTGGAAGACAAACACCTTATCAGAAGATAAGTTATTGCTCAGCAGTAGCTAAAACATCTCAGTGTTATCAACAGTGTTCGAGGCACAAATCCAGAATATAGCCCCGCACAAGCTACTAGGAAGAAATTTAACTCTATCCCAGCCAAAATCAGCACAAGGTGGTATTGGTATCTTGGGTATGTTTACCGGTGGTATTGCTTATTATCTTACAATCATAGAATAATTTTGGTTTCACTTCTGAGGATTCTGCAGTCAACTTCCCTGCTCAAAGCATGAGCAGATTCCAAGTTTTGTCAGGCTGAGCAACTACAAAATTGCAGTCTGCCTCTAAGCAGGAGCACCTGATCAGGAATGTTTCCTACGGATGCCTCTCTGCATGTTTCCTTGGAGAAAGGAGACCCAGATGAAACTTGCCCCTGTGAGGTGGGAGAGAAATGACCCTGGGTGGATGGGACTGGGCTCCTACAGCCGTGAGAAAATGTGCTGTTTTCTGAGTTTTGTAAGCTGGGCAGATGTCACAATTCACCAAAGTTTTGTTAGGTACAGTACGGACACTTTAGAAGGAGCACTACAAATTTCACACAGGCCTTCAGCCGGTTGTTCAGGAAAGGTGCTGAATGTCACATGGTTACAGTCGGACCATGACGCAGACTCAGAGAAAGAACAGTTGCTCGTCGTATCAAAGCTACACAATGCTGCTACTAGTATGGATCCTGCCACCTGCTCCTGGACTCCTCTGCTGTTCGAGGTTTCAGTTTCAGAGGCCACATTGCCTTCCACCAACTCTTATACTTTATCAAGACATGATGCCCTTGTAAAAGTATTACCTGGTAGCATATATGCCATTGCTCAATTCCATTGTGTTTGGCAGAAAAGCACTTTGAGTGCGTGCCTTGAAATCAATTTATGATAGAAAAGGAAGCAGCTTGTTTGATAGTGTGAGCTTGTACCCATAGCAGTCAGCCAGGAACAGAGCTCTCATTTTCTATTCAGTTTACAGTGTCACCTTTTCTCACTTAAGGTATTTTGGGAATGTCAGAGAGCACCGAATGCTGCTTTGGTAGGGACCACATAAGGATTAATCATGAAACGAGCACTCTGATCAGTTCTTGCAGAGGTCAGCATAATTCAGTGGTCTTGGTCATGGTGAAGTCTAGTATGCAAAAATATTTTCAGACTTGCAGGTAGATAAAATTTGAATAATTTCCGTAGCAGATACATTGAAATCAGCTTGTGGAAATCATCAAGGTGCATGTTGAGTTGCAAGTATATGGCTTCAAGTTTGATCAGTTCTACATCAGTAAGCTAAAACTGCAAAGTAATAAAATATGTCATTAATATTTCCTCCTGGAACAAATTTCTCTGTATGGTGATACAGTATTGTTGAATAATTCTAAAGTAAATCCATAAGATGGTGTTGGTTTGTCTTTCTGTAAGACAAATCTCATTTCAGTTCACAGTCTGCCTAAGATTTTAAAAATATCCTTTCTTCCACTGTCTTTTAAAAAGTTAGAATCTTTGGTGAAATACTCACTGTATTCTTGTGTATGTGAGTTTCGTGGGCTTACGTTTTCACCTCTACAGGAAACCAATTGAGGATATTGTCAGATATATTAGAAAGCAGAATTGATTTGGCTGCAGTGTTAAATGACCTACTAATAATTTTTGATGTAAAAATAGCCCGTAACCCTAGAGATAATATGGGTAAAATGATCAGAAATTAAGTAAATCATAAGGTGAATACAAGTGGGAATGCACATTTTTTGTATCATTTCAGAAAGATTTTTTTGAGCAGGCTACATTCAGTAACAGAAAGGGTCCTAACTTAGATTGTAGTAATGTAATTTTGGGCTGATTTCCCATATTTGGGAATGCATATGTTCTTGATCCTTCATTACAACTCATAATTTTAGGAATATTGTGTTTGGAAAATAAGGCACATTAGCCAGCAGCACAAATAGCAGGAGAAGCCACAATATTCATTTCCCCTCAACCCAGCCAAAACCAGAGTATTTGGCTGACTGTCAAAAGGAGCAGCAGTAATTGTTTCCAGTATCAGCGGAGGCATTTTGCTGTTTAAAAAATGCAAAGCTTCCATTTCATTAACTCAAGAAAAGGCTTGGTCTCTGCTGTCAGTTAAGGGACAAAAATGGGATTTTCACGGCAAGCTGTGGGTTGCTGTCTGCCTATTCCTTGCTGTTGTCCGTGAGTGGCTTTGGGTCTTGCTGGGAGCTCCCAGTGCTGCTTGTCACCGAATCACAGACTGGTTGGGGTTGCAGGACCTCTGTAGATCCCCCAGCCCAGCCCTGCTAACGCAGGGTCACCAGAGCAGATCACACAGGTGGGTCCAGGCGGTTTGAATGTCTCCAGAGAAGGAGACTCCACACCCGCTCTGGGCAGCCTGGTCCAGGCTCTGGCACCTCCCAGCAAAGAAGTTTCTCCTCGTGTTCAGATGGACCCTCCTGTGTTTCAGTCTGTGCCCGTTTGTCTTCTGCAAGCTCTGCTTTTCCAGGAGCCATCTGCAAAAGCAGCTTCCCAAACCTGGGTCACAAATGCAGCAGGACCTGCTGTTGTGTGTGATGAAGCGCCCAGGAGCCTCAACCAGATCAGAGCCACCTTGTGAACACTGGCCAAGAGGTAGTCCCAGGTTTGCAACTTAGTCTTGAGTTTGTGGAACAGAAAAATGGAAAAGGAGAAGCATAGAGAAGAGGGCTATGAAGTTGGTGAAGGGTTTGGAGGGGAAGCCGTATGAGGAGCGGCTGAAGTCCCTGGTTTGTTCAGCCTGGAGAAGAGGAGACTGAGGGCAGAGCTCATGGGGCTGCAGCTTCCTCAGCAGGGGAGCAGGAGGGGCAGGGCTGAGCTCTTCTCTCTGGTGACAGTGACAGAACCCAGGGAATGGCAGGAAGATGTGCCGGGGAGGGTCAGTTGGACATGAGGAAAAGGTTCTTCACCCAGAGGGTGCTGGACACTGGAACAGGCTCCCCAGGGAGGTGTCCCGGCCCCAAGCCTGACAGTGTTCAAGAAGAGACTGGACAACGTCCTCAGACACTTGGGGTGAACTGTGGGGCTGTCCTGTGCAGGGACAGGAGTTGGACTCCATGATCCTTGTGGGTCCTTCCAGCTCAGGACATTCTATGATTCCATGATTCTAAGATTATAGGCCAACTGTAGGTGATAATGTGACAACTGTGGTGACCTGCTGGTCTCCTCCTGCCTCTTCTGTCTGGATTAGGCCTTGAGCAGGACAAATGGGGAATGCTTATCAGCCCATGTGCCCATCGCCCAGATTATTGACAGACAATAGCAGTGTCCGCGAAGTCACACCGTCCATGATCACATGTTGTATAGAGCAATAAACATGGTTTTGTGTTTGATGGAGGGCAGGTCATCCTCAGTGCAGATTGTCTGCTCTGCTCTCATGGCATGGAGATAATTGTACCAGATTTTCCTGTCATAGAACAAGTTGCTTTTAGGCAAAATCCTGATTCCTGATCTCACCTTTTCATTTTATTCTCCTGACTGTTACTTGTGTTCGCTTTATCTGATATTTGATGAATTAAGATGGTTTCGTGTGTCTTTCTATTTTTAATGCCCTTTCACCAAACACAGAACTCTGCACAGAACTCTCCAGGCTAGCAGTTTTGGTATAATTACAAATTGCACACAATCATGCTGTTTACTGTTGTAAATGTACATTTATTTTAATCTGTATCCAGGTAATAAAATGCTTACTTAATGTTTCTGCGAAATAATAAAAAAGTACACTTTTCAGGCAATATTTTGAAATCATCGTTCAGTAGGAATTGTCATTACTTCCTACTTGATATATTTGTTGCTGATGATAACCGTTGTATTGAATATTAGATGGTAGGAACCACTTCTCTCATCAATTGTGGCTGTTCTTTTTCATACCCCTCGCCTAGAGAAACGCAAAGGATCCCATCATGCAAACTTCTGTTGGGAAACTGGCAAATGCCAACATGAACATGAACCAATCCTGGACACGTGGTTTATAAATGGACATCAGAACAGGCTGTTACACAATATTTCCTGACACAGCCTGTTTCATTGCCTCTCAGACTTTTTCGAAATAGCTGCTTAATTAGTTGGACATGCCAAGTATTATACTATTTTAATGAAAAATTTCCATTAGAGCTTAACAAATGCCTCATTTGACAAAAGATAACCAAACCAAACGAACTTTTCTTCTCATAATATTTGTATTCAGCAGGTCAAAGACACAAGCTAATATTTGAATTTTGCATAAAGTCGTGAATTGTGATCCTTCTTAATCGCTTTCAAATTAAGCATTTTTATATGTAACTGGACTGTATCTTGGTGGTTGGACTAAGATGTGTTTCCTTCCCAGACAAAGTATGTAGGTAAAATTCATTAAAACACGGTAAACTGGTGTACAGGTATTCGCTGTTTGCTGTTTTTTTCCTCTTGTCCCTGTACTTGTGCCCACGTAGCTTAATGAGAAGAACCACACTGATGATTTGCTACATTAGTTTTTCAGTCATCATTTCACAGGAAATGCTTTTGGGACATCATCAACGTAACTAACAATATTCTTGCACACTGTCCTCTTATTATAAGTGAAGTAGTATGGGCTATGAAGTTTATTTTATAAACTCTGGTTACCAAGAATATTTCTTCCTCCTAGGATTGTTTTCAAAATAAAATAGAAAAAACACATAAATTAAGCATTCCAAATTTGATTTCATAAAGACACTTTATATAATAATTTATTTCATTGTTAAATTAAATGGTTTCCTGTATTTTATAGAAGAGCAAAAGTGTTGGGATTTTACGTGTCACATGTGAAGCAATCATCCTTTCTCTTCATTGAAATTTCTCCAGGTATTTGCCATATCTGGAGATTTTTGTAGTTTGCTCCCTCTCGGAATTTGCCTGCCAGCAGAACGCAAGGCTGGGTTAGATGGGCTCAATGACGTGGAATAGGAATAGGAAAAGGAAAACTTTTTTTGAGAAATCATGAAGAAAAAGAAAGGAAAAAGGTTCATCAACGTCCAAGGTGTTTTCTGAACCTTCAGCTTGATACCCCCAGAAGAGACAGTGCCTTCAGGGCAGGTTTTTCTCTCTTTAACGGGAAGTTTCTTTCAGAGTACCAGGTATCATAACCACAGACCAGAAAAGCAGAAAGAAACCCGTTTCTCTTAGAAGTTAACTGCTGGCTTTTGTCAGTCACTCAAAAAAGCAACTGAGGGCCCCAGGTTTGCTGCTTAAGTATGTGGTGAGTTAATGACCCTGGTGCGATCTATTTGATTTACTTGACCTAGGGAAAAGAGGTAGCAGGTATTATTTAATTGTGAAACTATAAACATATTTGTGGTTTGTGTTCCTGAGGGTATCAACTACTATTTATGCCAAGAAAAGAAAAAAAGAAATTCTGCTAATGGTCAGTGCCACGGCCCTTTTTAGCTAAATGTATGTAAATCCAATTTATTTTGACCTGCTACTGTTCTGGAGCACAGTGGCAAAATGGTTAAGACATCTTGCTGTGGAAGGAAGGTGTTAATTTGAGTTCTGCTCTGGATTTACATAAAATTAAGCCTTCAGTCCATCTGTGAATATTTATCTGGTCATTTCTGCTGAGGAATCAAAGGTGGCAAAATGAGATGCTTGACACATCACTGACTTTTTTGTCTGTGACTACAAAAGCTGGTGTGCTTTAACTATGTTAATCTGATATGTCAGTTGGGCTTGGCATAGATTTTTAACCTTTCAAAACTGCATAGCACCACCTCTCCACCTAAACTACATTTTTTTCAATAGTACTTGGGATAATCAAAACTGCTACTGCTCTTTCTTCCAGATCCCTTTTCATAACTAATTTCTAACGTGAAATTTAGAGATAACAATCCTAAGTTTTAGTTACTGAGTTGGAATATTAAAGCGTGTTTATAAACCTCATTTATTTTTGTTCCTCTGTTATTCTTTTAGGCTTTTTAAAGTTTCCTTCTCTGTTTTGCAGCCTTTTCATCCTTTTGTTTCATTATCTCAGCTTGGGGACAGAGGTCATGCTTTCTGCTGATGTGTAATTGCTTCTAGCACAAGGTGCTTGATTGACGTCTCTGCTTAGTACTAATACATATATATATAATGTGTGCATATTTTATAAGAATTGAGAATTTTCATAAGATGGGCTATGTAATGAAGGCATTTCTGAAGCCAAATAATTGTCAAGCAATTTATAAAATTAGAGATGCTTTCCTTAAAAAGGAAAAAATAAGAAAAACAAACCAACAGGTGTCAGCAAAGACCATGTAACAAAAACATTGGGTCAAATCACATCAACAGTATATGCTGCATTCGTGACAAATCCCTGTTGTTTTTTATTTAATTCTCTCAAAAGATCTTGAGATCCTATTTGTGATCAGCCAGCTTGGAATCCAGAATATCACACCCAGTGTTAAGATTGAATTGAATTGCTTTCAGTAGAAAAAGCAAGAAATCCCTTAGAGGTAATGTCAATTCCATCTTAATGAATTGTTCTCCCACACTATAATCCAAGTGAGGTCTTTTGTGGATTTTTAAAATGCCATTGATTTTTTTTTCTCTCTTTTTTTTTTTTTTAACTTGCAGTGAACAGAGCCTTTAGAAAGTCCATTCAGCTTTTAGGATTTTTTTGTTCTGGTATGGGTATGGTGGAGGTTTTTTTTTTGTTTATCCCCGTTCTTAGGTAAGTTTCTGTCCAAGAGCAGGATGTCAAAAAGTTCCTTTGCATCTCTCATTGTTACTTATTGGCAGGTTTGTCACTCGGGGGTCAAAATAAAGCTTATTCAAGCAAAGCTATGGCAGCCACGGTAGCAAGCCTGGGGTCAGTCCCACCACTGGAGATTTGCTGCAGGGCAGGCAGTTGGAATTCATTTTGCATTTGTTTCACTGAATGTTGTTGCTCTTCCACTTGCAAAGAGGAAAAAGTTGTGGGTAGACTACTATATGTTATAAGGATTGTTTCCCTCTCATGCTTATTTTCTGGTTTTGCTTTAACCTGCTTCTTAGCAATGAGGAGAAAAGTCTTATAAAACAATACACTCCATTACTTGTGATGACATTGCTTCTGGTGGTTTATACTTGTTTATTTTTAAGATTGGTGATAAAACCTTCAACTTGTGTACACTGCCTCGAAGTTCTTAGAAAATACTAGTAGTGCTGAAGGGCCTAATCTCTTAGGCTGAATTAAAAAATAGTATCCTTTCTATGACCATGAAAGATCCATTTTTTGAGAAAATTAGATGTATGAGGTTGTAACTGGTTATGTCAGGTCCGAATTGATAGTTGACAGAGGTCTGGGGAGCTGGTGGTGAATCTCTTGCTGTACCGTACAAAGTCAAGTCAAACGTACTACTTTAAGAAAAAAAGAACAAAGGCAAATGAGGTTGATTTTGTTCTGTATGTGGATTTCTCAGTAGTGTTCGACTGTTATTTTACGTGCAGTTCTGTCACAGGGTGGGAGTTGCCAAGTGAACCTGAGGTTGAATTGTTTCTGCGTTCTCTACAGAAAAACAAAAAACCTTGCATTTTTCTTTGCTTCAGCTCAAAGCATAGCTAATTATGTCTGAGCAAGTTATTGTAGAAGGTGGAGATGGTCAGACTTCATTGGTTTCTGAGCAAGAAAAAAAATCAGAATAAAAAACCACAACAGAACTAAGTTTTTGGGAGACAAGAGTTCAAAGTAGATGCCCGACTTCAACACTGGAATATTAAATGCTACTGTAGCATCTCTGTAAATCACTCTTAATTATTACAGTTATTTTAATTTTATAAGCAATCTATACTTGTAAAGCTATGTGATCATGTCCATAACGACACTTTCCTCTGACAACTGTAATTTCATCAAAATGTTTCAAAGATTATTTTTTCCAAGAAATAAATGAAAATAAGCTCAAAACTCAGATTGGGATTATCCGCTGGAATTCCAAAGTCTTTTTTGCTAATATTTTTTATTGTACTTTTTCCTCCTTTTTTTTTTTTCTGTAATATGTGTTTCTGTAGGAGATTAAACTGAGATTAAAGTGTGGTTAACTGATAAGTTTAAAAGAGGAATAATAAACTACTAATGACACTAATAATGTACCAGCTCTTTTTATGATATGACTTATAAAACACCGGGAAGTCAACCGAGAAGGAAAGTGCCATCGCACCTATGTTTAATTAGCTGCAATCCCCTTAATTTTAAATGTAACATCTATATTATCCTTAAAAGCCTGGCCACTAATAAAGCCCTACAAACAAAATTATTGCAATTAGATTTTCTTACTCTCCACGCTTTCATGCACTTTGAGAACTGTCTTTAAAAATTAATGAAAAGAGGTGATCTGGTGAGGTGTTTAGTGAGTGTTGTTTCACAAATTGACATTTTGGAGGCAGAAGCTGAGGGTGTCATTGCCAACCCATCTCACTTGTGGTGGGAACTGGTTTGTGTTGACTTTGAGAGAGCAGTTCTGTCTTCATCCGCATCTGAAATATTGTGTCCAGTTCTGGGCCCCTCAGTTCCAGAAGGACAGGGAACTGCTGGAGAGACTCCAGCGCAGAGCCACGAAGATGCTGAAGGGAGTGGAGCATCTCCCTTATGAGGAAAGGCTGAGGGAGCTGGGGCTCTTGACCTTGGAGAAGAGGAGACTGAGGGGCGACCTCATTCATGGTTATCAATATGGAAAGGGTGAGTGTCACGAGGATGGAGCCAGGCTCTTCTGGGTGACAATCAATGATAGGACAAGGGGCAATGGGTACAAACTGGAACACAGGAGGTTCCACTTAAATTTGAGAAGAAACTTCTTCATGGTGAGGGTGACAGAGCCTGGACCAGGCTGCCCAGGGAGGTTGTGGAGTCTCCTTCTCTGCAGACATTCCAACCCGCCTGGACACCTTCCTGTGTAACCTCATCTGGGTGTTCCTGCTCCAGCGAGGGGATTGGACTGGATGAGCTTTCGAGGTCCCTTCCAACCCCTGACATTCTGGGATTCTGTGATTCATTTGCATTGAGTCCTTGGAGTAGTGGAAGGCGGTAACGAGTAGTAGCAGTGTTGGTGGGGTTCTGTTTGTATTTTGAACAGCTGTGAATGAGGAACATGATGTGGGATATCTCAGATCCATCCAGCTGGATCTGGTCCACCAGTCCACCCCAGAAGAATATATTTAAGCGATAATTTGCTCCGTTTCCTTTTTTTTTTTTTTCCCAGAAATCTGCTAGAAGTGTGTAGGAGCAGGCAATGGTGTGGACAACTTGGGTTCTCCGAGGTCTTGTAATCTGTCCTCCATCATGTGAGTGGTTATAACATCAACTGTTTGCATGCGCTTTATCCTTTGTTGTGTCACACGTGCTTTATTCTTCATCATGTGTTAACCATACCAAACATTTGACTGGGTTGTTGGTGTTTTGGTCATGAGTGATGCACGTGTGGGAAAAGAGAGGGACATGTGGCATTCAATTGTCTTCAGAGAGACTTTGTGGTTTGCACCAGCCGAAGGGCTCCTCACATCTGCTGTGAATCTCTGAGCACAGTAATGATTTCCAGTGACTACAGAGAGGTGCCAGTTCAGAAGCGAAAGGCCACAAATCGCACGGGCCTATGCCATTTTTCTAATACGTTTTCAGCGTATGATTCAGCCTTGAGGAGACATTTTGCAAGCAGCGGGTTTGCTGTTCTGTTCGTAGACGTAGTCGGGTGGTGGGCAGAGTTACCCGTGGTTGGTTTTGAAAGCAGGAGCACACGCAGGGGAAAAAGAAAAAGAGGATTCAGAGACTCAGGTTGTAAAGCACAGCTAGGGGTGCCTTGATGAGCCGGGCTCAGTGCACTTCACTGCGTCCCAGCTTGATTTTTGATGTGGTATCTGCTGAAGCAGTTCCTCTGGACTAGGGTGTAGGTGTTAGGAAAGAAGCCACTGAGTTGTGATCTGCTGTCCATGTACCTGGTTGTCTCTTACAGAAAAGTTCACCGGAGGGTCAGCTGCAGCTCTGCTCTTCCTCATCTCTGCCAAGTTTTGATATGTGTTATGAGGCTTCTTTGAGTTTCTTACCGACTTAAAATGAGGAACATTATTTTAAACTGATTTATTTTGGGGTTACCTTCTTGCTTTGTGGACATGCTTTTGGTTGTCGTCTTCTCTAGACTTTTGCTGTTTAAAGACCTCTGGTAGTGCTTTGAAGAGTCTCTTTGGCATTTGTCTCAACTTATGTTTAGGCTTCTGTACCGTCACAATCTTTGTAACTTTAAACATGTTGGTCTCACTGTCTCTTAGTCTTTAATTTCCCTTTTCACATTGTTGTATGCAGGTATTGATCTTTTGATCACGTGGATTCAGGATGGTATATTGCAAAGATTTTACAAACTGTGCTGCTAACGGAATTTTTCAATGCTTTTTGGTAATTGAAAACAGTCCTGAAGGAAGCCCTCTATATGAACAATATGATCTTAAAAAAAGCACAAGTCGTATGAAACCAGGACCACAGAAAGCGTACTAGAGCTTTGTGTACCAGAACTATTAATATATTTCCACCTGGAGTTTCAGTTTTGCTCTGTAGACTCTGTGCAGCATTATAGCCTTGGCCACTGTTGTGCAGAATATTTAGCAATGCAAGGGTATAATCTCAGTTCTGTCATAAGACAATATGTTTCTCTTTTCTTTCTGTGGCCTTCTCTGGATCTATCCTTTTTGCCATCCATGCAAGTCATCCAGTTTAATTCCTCTGTAATTAAGATAGGTTATTTTCTTGATCCCTATGAAGGATCAGTGTTCATGACACAGGTCTATCCCCCAGTTATCCATGAGACTACTGAACTTTGCAAATGTCATATTTGAGGCCACTAGCACTTTGAAAAGGTACTTCTGGAGGTATTCACATTTTTATATCCAGCCTAGGTCAGAAAACAGTGTTGTAGGCTCCTCAGAAGGGCAGTTGTGAGCACTGAGGTTTGGTTCCTGTCCTGAACTATTTGTATTACTACTCTCAACCTTGTCTGCAGCAGAAGAAGGAAAACTCTAGGAAAACTCTAGGAAATGATAGCAGAGATTAGGTATTCATGTTTTTAATACGCTGTGCTGCTTTGACTGAAAACAAGCTAAATTTCCTTTGTGCAGTTGGAAACCTTTATTTTCCATAGCTAGCACGGCCATTGTTTGGATTTAGTTTGAGAACTAGAAGATAACAGCCTGGGACTGAGTTAATGTTTTTAATTGCTCTGGTCTGGGAGCCAAGGCGTGTCTGCGCTCTGCCCACAGGAGTGGGGCAGCTGGGAGGGGACGTGGATGGGACAGAGCTTGGCTGACATCCAGGCTGAACAATGGGAATATTCCGTGCCTTTAGCATCATGCTTCATTTTTAAGGAGAGTCAGGATTTTCTGGTTAGTTCATCTTTCAGAGCTGGGACGGAGACTTTTTCGGGGGAGTTCCATTTGGGACATTTTTATTTTGGCCTTTTGCCATTTTGCAGAGGCCTCTGGGCCTTTTCTGCCTTTTTTCCTCTTTCCTCTCTCCGGGATCGGCTGTTGGGACCTGGTGCTGCTTCCTGGAACCTGCTGCTCAGTGCAGACAGAGTTTGTGAGGAATTGCATTGAGTATGTTTTATTTTATATCCTATTTCTATTTATTGTATATATATTTACTGGTAGCATATTGGTATTTTGTCATTTTATTAAACTGTTTATCTCAATGCAAGTTTCTTCCTTCCCTTTCCATTCTCTCCCCTATTTGGGGGTTGGGGGGCAGGGTGTGAGCGAGCAGCTGTCATGGTTTTATTGCTAGTTTGGGTTAAAACATGACATAGGCCCAGCATAATCCACTGCTTTTACTGCTCAGGATGTGTCCCTGCTCTCATCAGCCTGCCTGCATTCTGGCAATTTTCCTAGTCCAACAAAAGTAAGAGAAGCTGCGATTTCATTTAGGGCAGAAGATCCTCGGGCTTACAGATAGCAGGACACTCGCTCCTAAGCTCACTGAGATCAAATTGAAGTGTAAGCCATTTAGTTTCCTTCCAAGAGGACCAGTTTGTGCTGGGAAGAAAGTTTCTTCTCTCCCACAGTTTGAATACAACCTTTCTGGGGGTGGCTGTGCTAGGCTAAGCGCCTTTTTGTGGTTGGAAAGGATTTCTCCCTTCCTGTCAGAATAGGTGATGAGAGGCATGAAATTTTTGGAGCTTGGAGTTTTTTCCCCGGTCCTCAGAGCAGGCAATAACACCTTGATAGCACTTAGTTTTGATACTTGCCCTGTTTGGATGTGTTTTCCTGATAGACTGCACTTGAAACTGAATGGAGAGCAGAGATACTGTAAAATGGGATTGAGGTTTCCAGTGTCTCACACAAGAAGTACAAAACTACCATTTTTTCCTCCATTCATCACACAATTTCACGCACTTTAAGCAAGCCTTACTGTCATTTCTTTTTCCTTTCCCGTCTCAGATGTGGTGCTGCCTCCTCACCAGCAAGCTAATTACCTTGAATTACAATGCAGCACACTGCTTATAGTCTTGGCACACCTTGTGATTTGCAAGAGCCTTAGAAAAAGCACAAATACCCCAGGTCAGAGTGAATAACATGAGCAGGGCTCTCTAGCAAGTGTTACAGTTTGCTTTGAGAATGACTTGTGCTGGACAATTTGTTGCTTGATAGTTCCGGATGAGTTATTAACACTGGACTGGATTGAACAGCCTCTCTCTCTAAATACCTGCGGTCATGAGAAACCATATGACCAATGGTCATTCCAGGAGAGTTCACAGAGTTTAACCATACTCACCTTCTCATGCAAGAAGTCACAAGACGCTTTTCAACATCCTTCAAGAGCTGTGAGGTCTTTACGATAAAATACCAGGATACGCAAGCTATCGGTACTACTTACAGAAGTTGTGGCTAATTAAACTGTGTAGATTTGTAAGAGTAAGTCTAACTGGTGCTATACACATAATATAGCACAGTTCCCTTCACTTTTAATGCCTGTAGAAAAAGAAAATTATTTTTTCAAAATTGCAGATCAGCCATAAAATCACAAGAAGTAATCAAAAACATAAAGTTCCAAAAGTAATGTTGGATTTGTAGCATTTTCAGTACTTGCATCCACATCCCTAGATAGGACAGGATTTTGCTAGGTTTTCCAGGCCAATCCGTGCTAAGTGTGGGAAACCTGGCCCTTAAGATGATGTTTTCAAACCTGGGAAGTTTTGGACATTGATGCCACTTCAAGTAATCTTGTGTGTCACCTTGCGTCCTGTAAAGCTAACAGCATACCAGGCATTGCTAGGATATCCCTGAACTTGTTAATCTTCTGCTGCCAAATAGATCTATATGTACGTACATATATATATACATATATATATATATATATATATATAGGTCTTCTATCTCCTGGGGCAGTTTATGGCAGTTTTTCGTCAAGTTTGTCTGGTCTGTGGAGACCGTCCATGGGCCAAGCTGCCCGAGGATCATAATCTCACACTTCGCATCTGATGCTCCAACCTACCATGTCTTTCCTCATGTTTATTCTTATTAAAAGCATTCATTAGTGCAAGTCTTTGCTGTGACAGATTGCTCTACTGGTTTAACAGTCCCATTTTTAAGGCTGTTATCACTATTTATTAAATTAGAGCAGTGCATAAAGAGCCAGTTAGGATCAGAGCCCTGTTGAGCCAGGCTGTGGGAAAAATGAGTAAAGGTTTACTTCTGCCGTGAAGACATCACAGTCTAAATAGACAAGAGAGAATAGAAGAAATAGCTACAACCACATAGCTGCAAAAAAAGGGCAATTTTTTTTGTGAGTGGTGTCAAAAATATTTTTTCTTCAAGGCAATTTTTTCTCTTCCAAGTGTTCTTTTAGTGGTTTTGATGGTTAGTAGATGCCTTGATTTAGAGTGAAAAATAAAATTTCTGTGTTTGAGGCCATGTTATCACTGTACACATTTTAATGTCTGTACAACATCATCATCTGAGACTGCAGGAACTTAACTGCTTTACTTGTTGGCATTACACTGAAGCTGATTTCGGTGAACCATAAAAAGTTTGGCCCTGAAGGTAAAATTACACTGTATGCATGTTCCTAACACACTGCTGTGGGGATAAACATGTCTTAAATCAACTCATCGCTCACAGCTAAATTTCTCCTCTAAATGCAGTTTTCCTGTAGATAGTAATGTTCAGTAAGACTGATTTTCTTTAAAACCATAAAGGTTTTTGGACGTAATTCTATCAATAAACATATTTGAGCAGGGTAGCAAAGAATTCACATAATCCTAATAAAGATTTTCAGTTTTTATGAAAGGGAGGGAGGGGCACACGGCAACTTTTTTAATTAGCTTTCATCAGCACCTCTAATTTGTTCAAAGGTGTTCCAAACGTTTGCATATTGTCTTTGCTCACATGTACATAATGAAAACTTTTGGGTTTCATTGAAACTTTATTTGGTAATTGCGCATTCAGAAAATTAAAACTGAAGTTTATGATGCCCTGGCTCCTACTTGCTGGGTTCATGGCGTGTTGTTAAGATGCCACCACTCGAGAGCTTTGTTACAGCACCGTTCCTGTTGTGGCTTAATGTGCTGTGGGTTCAGATGGCTGTAATTGTGGCCTTGAGGGGCCAGACTAAAGAACACCAGCTGGGTTTGTACCCAGATATACTCGGATTAATATTTTGGGACTTAGATCTTGTCCTGTCTGGAGTTTAAACATAGTTCCTCAAACTTTAAAGGGAAGGCAAGCACCATTTGAGGCTCTTAATGAGCACTTTTTTCCCCTCTTTAATTTGCCTCTTTTTTTTTTCTTTTAACTCCTGTAGCCAGTGAAATACAGGCAGCTACTTCCAAACCACTTTCACAGCCCCATATGGACAAAGCGCTTTCGTTTGTTCCTTGGCTTAATTCCCAAATTAATAATAGTGAGAGAGTTCTTATATCTGCATCTCTGTTTTTCTTAGAATATAGAAGGGGGTAAAAAAAAATTTCCCTAGATATTAGATGAGCCTTTGAAGTGTGAACAACTTTGTTATGTTTGAGGCAGCAAGTCTTTCGTTGCGACCAGGTTGGTATTTTTTTTTTTGGTTGCTCTTTGAAATCATTCCTGTTGTTTCAGGTCTAAAATTTCAATTTTATTTCTAAATGAAGACAAGAAACTTAAACTCCCCTATAGTGGGGAACCAGTCAGGGTTTTTCTTCTGTTTAGAAACCTTTGACCCATCCCTCCCCTGTTCAGTGAATAGAAATGGCAAAGCAACTTGTGCTGAGGGTGAGTAAAAGATCTGCTCTCCATGTAGCTCATGAAGTGAACCTGCAGGGGAGAGGGTTTCAGGAGTCCTGCTCATGGAAAGAAAATGCTTTAAAAGTATTTCTTTGCAAAAGAGAGCCTTTCTTGTACCCTTGAGTATATATTAATTGGTTATAATCCTTAGTTTTGAGGCACATAATTATTCACACAGCAGCACATGATGGATTCACAGGTACAGTTAAAATTTCTTTGTACTGGCAAAAAACCCTTTTCTGAGGGACAGAGGGGACCATTTTGCGTAAAGCTTCAAGTTCTATAATTAGTTGTATAGCAGGGAATTCAGATAAGTGGCAAAACGTATACAAGTGCTTAGAAGTTTAACCAACCAGCCTTTAAGTTGTCTGACTGCATATGTAATTTCTGTAAGTGGTTTAACACCTTTTTGCATTCCTTTCCATCTTTTTTTATTCCAGATCATTACTAAGTATGTTTACGAACTACTCCAAAAGGAATGCCACTTGAAGAAAGTAACTCTCCCGGTAAGTATAATTTCTTTTTTCTCCAAAGACGTTGTTTGTTTGGATCTGTAAAAAGCATCACCTGCAATCCAGCATTGGGGTAAAGACAAGGTGTGCAGGACGCTGTCTCAGGACACCTTTGCATGCAAGACATGGTTCCACCTTGCATCTCATGTGTCCAATTTCTCCAGCCGAGCCTTCCTTATTTTACCAGATCCCCAGAATTTTCAAAATCTAATGGCTTTGAAAGAGAAACCACAAGCTTCTTGAGAAGTATTTGTGAATGGTTTGAGACCTCTATGGCAGGATGCAGAGACCAAACGTGCCTGTTTACAGGCAGAGGAGTAAACTCCAATTCAGTTCCAGTAAACTACTCAAAGTCTTTTTTTAAAACACACTTTTTCAGTTACTTGCAACATGTGTGTAATATAAGGTACTGCTGTTCAGTGAAAATATTTCATCAGCCCTTGGAAGTGATGAAGCATTCCCCGAAGAACATGTGTGAGAGTGTTTGTAAATACGTGTGATACCACTATGATGTTCAGGTATTTTTAAATTCTACAGTGGAGAGTGCTGGGCAGACTGTAGTGTGACAGCAGAGTGTATGTTTTCCATACATATCATAAAGGATAAAAGAATCATAAAGGATTCTTATGGCATTTGAGAAGCTTCTGCGTCACTGTTGTTCTCAGCCAGTCCTTCATATTCAGTCAAGGAAAACCCATTTGGGCTGAGGAAGGAAAAGGACCTTTGCTTTAGCAGTTCTGTAACATTTCACAGTTCTCCAGTGTCATAATTTAATTGCATTTTGAAGCGAAATAAAAACTCACAAAATACACGCAGCTGTTTAGTTGTGAGCAGAGTGGAAAATTTGGCACAAGGTATGAGCACTGTTATTTAGTATTTGACTATTACGCATAGCATGCCCTCACCGCAGTCAAAAATAGGTTATGAAGAGGCCTACAAAAATGAGAAAAATGAAACAGTGTATTTAGAAGCTGAAAAATTAAAGCTGTCTACAGGGTATTTTTAAATCACCACTGACAGACTCCCAAGTAACAATGCAAAAAACTCTAGTTTAAAATAGTGAAGGAGACTAATAGAAGCAATAAGACAGCTTGTAGCAAGAGTGAGTCCTGTGCAAGTGAGGAAAATAGAAAAGAGTATAAATGCTGGCAAGTTACATATAAAATCACGATAAGATCACCCAAAACTGCATTTGAGCATCTTGTTACAGTTGTAAAGGCTAATAATGAAAGAAAGCTGATAATGCTGATAGATGAGTTCTATGCGAAGGGAAGGCTCAGCTCAAATAAGAAAAACTAATATGATTATTTCCAATATAATTTGTCTAGTTTCCACACTAGATTATTACTAATTGTTTTTGCACAGGATATAATTTTGAGGAACTGTCTGAAATTTGGTGTATCAGTACATGAGATCTGAGGACAAATTGGTGTATCATGCAATAATCAATACCCAGGATGAGACGGTTTTTAAGCTCAGGGTTCTATAAGAAGTCAAAGATGATGCTGCAGAACAACCAACTAGTATGTAACTCACTGCCGGAATCAGCTATTTTCATCAGAGAAATGGAAAAAGAGTAAATGTGATAGTCTTTGAAAGGCCTCCAGAAGTGATTCATAGTGATTCCTGTTTATCAGGAGGAAATAATATATTGGGGCAAAAGTCAGTAGAGGTTTCACTTAAAAAAACATCCTAGAATACATTGAAGGAGTCAGAGTTTACATGAAAAAGAAAGATCTTGTCAGTAAAAGAGTGTGTTGGTTTCCAACAAGCTGTCACCAAGCTTACCAAGTGCTTTTAAAAAGCATAGGAGGAGTCCCCTTATGAGTTAATAATTGTTTAAAAGAGGAAAAAAGGTGTTCATATTTTGCAGATCAAATAATTTGTTACCAGTGTAGTGTTATTAAGACCTGCACTGACATAGCTGTAAATAAAAGAAAAAAGGGAATTAATAGAAGCTAACGAACCTCACTGGCTTTTTTTTAGATCATTTAGAATGTTTAAATATGAAGGTGATTGTGATGAGCTGGGGAATTATTTCATGATGCTGAAGGATTGGATGATAAAATGACATGAGATTCAATTCTGGTAAATGTGAAATTATGGGGAAAATAACTCACTCTGTAAACACAATGGTGGCCTCTAAATGAGCTATTACAACTCAGGAAAGAGCTTGGAGTGATTGTGAATAGTTTTCTGAGAACATCAGTTAGTGCTCAACAGCAGTCAAAAACCCTCGAAGCAAATAGGATGTTAGGAATTGTGAGGTGTTGAGAACAAAACAGAAAAACATCGTCATTCCGCTCATTATGTGGGCCCCCATCTTGAACACTGCGTGGAGTCTGGACACCGTATCAAAAAAGATATGAAGAATTTAAAAAAAAAAAATACAGAGGAGGGTTACAAGGATGATCACAGGCATGAAATGCTTTTCAGACAAAGAAAGATTAGACAAAGATTCCTCAGCTTGGAAAATAGATGACTGAGGAAGGAATATGACAAATCTATAAAATCATGAAAGGTGTAGAGAAGATGAATAGGGAATGTTTTTTTTCTTTTTTCATAATAAAGAAGATAAGGGGCATCGAGTTTAAATTATCAGGCAGGAGATCCCTGCTGAAAGAGCGGCAGTACGATTTCCTATACATCCCAATTATACTGTGGAGCTCATTGCCAGAGAATACTATCAAGGAGAAAGGTATAAATGCATTTAAAGAAACACATTTTGACAATACTAAGGTGCAGTAGGTACACTGAAATATTGTACATGCTTGTCCAGTTATGAACTCTGTCTTGGGAGACTCCGGAGTTACTGGTTTCCAGACCCAGGGAATAATCGCTCTGTGACTACTCTGTTCTTGTACCGTTCCCCTCAGCAATCTGCCAGTTGTCAGAAACAGGACCCAGGGACCATGATCTGACCAAGATGGATCTTCTTATGAACACGACCTTATTATATGAACATTTTAGAGGTGAATACGAGGACCTGATTTTTCTGGACTTTGTCACAGGTCATCAGAAAGTTGGTGTATTACCTTTTTCTGACAGCTGATAATGAAGTAGACAGTGTAATGATATTTGAATATATTAAATAAGTTTCATGACTGTGTTAAGTGGAGTACTTTTTATTTTTCAGCATGATTTTAGTAGTGTATGGAAATGCTATGCTTCCAAGGTTTAGGAAGACAACATCTCACATTCTCTCATCTTTTTTAAATTTCAACCTCGTGTAAAGTCCAACTTGCTGTCTTTATTTTGCTTTCTCAGGTGGCAGTTTCAGTTTTGGACACAATTGTTTCTAAATTTGTTTTCAGATACGAAAATAAGAACAGTTTGGAAATATGGAGAGCTCACGAATTATTTTATCGTGTCAGCATCTCTGACAAAACAGAAACCTGAACATTTCTTCCTACACAGTGAGGCTGAGATTCCTATTGCATTATTGTTACTGTAAAGTATTGTAGTTCTCTTAGTGTTCAACATATAGTACTGGACTTGAAAATATAAATGAAGAGACTCATATTCAGGGAGAAGCCATTCAATTATTTCTTTTTAACTTCTCATTTTTTGCTCCTTTGAAGGTTATATTATGAATATAAAGAAGGCTGCAGGTTTTTTTTATCCAGATGAAGTCTTTGTATTTCTCAATTTTTAATAGCATGATCAGTGATTGATATTTGCTGTTCTTTAGCTGTTGACAACAAATGGAGGGTGGTTCTGAATTAAATACATCTTTAAGCTTCTGGGAAGGCTTGAGATGGAAGTGTAAATAATTCCTGGCATGTTTTACTGACATTGGCACTGAAACGTCTTACTTTGCAGAATCTTATAACTTATCAGCGCTTTGCTCTTTCACTTCAATAGGTAAAACTTCATTCAGTAGTTGCCTGGATCTACTAGACAGCCAAGAACTATTTTTCTTTGAGAAATGATGGTCTGCTATCTCCACTGCTTCTTCCTTTTGACTGTTTTGTTACCTAAATCCAGTCAATACTTGTTTTGTACAAATTCACCGATCTTACGTTTGTTAAGTTAGTTGTGGTAATGACCAAATGCTAGTTAGCTGCTTGTAGTATTTGTCAGCGGTTTTCATTTTTTACAGTTTTGAGTGAAAAATTGTAAATCAGGATATTCAATATTGTGAAGACTGTAACGTGAGTGAGTTAGTGAGGTTTTTGTAGAGTCATGTAACAGACTACTTTCTGCCTTGCGAAGCAAATGAGCGGTTTTCTCTGTCCACCAGCTGCTCACAATTCTTGCAATCTTTGTGAGTCTTCTCAGTTTCAATTCTGTTTATTTGCCATGTTCTTTCCTCCAGTCACAGGTTACACCTGTTTCACTTTTGTGTATGTTCTAGGCTCATAATTTTTATTTTAATGGGAATAAGAAACATATTCATGGATTGTTTTTCCTTTTAAAAATTTAACGTTCATTTTTAAACTTAAGAACTTCCAATGCACAAAATAAAAGACCCTTGAAGCCTAGTCATGTTGTGTGCATATTGGGCTGGTAGTGGCTAAAAACTGAAAATTGAGTCAATGTCGATGTGGTAGCCTGAATTCAGTTGAGTTTTGAAGTATAATTTAATCTTGCCCTCTATATTGACATCAGCTGTGCAAAGTACTAACTAGAATGCTGCTGAATTAATCTGTCTACTGGTACTACTGTATTAGGTGATGGATCATGTGAGAGAGAACTCGTATGGAAAAAGCTGTTCGCTGTTAGAATAAGAACATCATCATATTTGTGGATTGCATAACTCAGAAAATTCACCATAACTGCATGCATTCATAAACATTAAAGTATAGTTGTGCTTTGAAAAAATAAATCTGAGAAAAGGAAAATTAAACTTTAAACAGTACTTTTAAACAGTAAAATACCAGCAGAATTTAGAGTAGTTTGACACTCCTAACTACAGATTATTTGAAAATTATTACTGCATGTGAGTAACAATGTTGAATCAAGTTGCTAGATGAAACTAATTGAAGTCCAGCATTTTACTGGATTTATTTTATTCATGTTTAAATAAAGGATCAGAAATAACTGTTCATGAGTAGGTCCAGAAGAGAAAGTGCCTAATAAATAGAAATTATTTTATGCGGAATCAGTGTATCTGGCACTAAATGATATTCTACATTGATTTGTCGATAATGTAAGGTTGTGCACAGAGTGACCTTTATGTGCATTCTTCAGTGGAAGCTTGATCTAATGAATTACTACTGTTTGAAGACAAATTAGCATGAAGAAAAGTTTCCAAATGTGATTAATAGGAGGAAGAGAATGAAGCATTATTTTTTATGATCTTGGTAGATATTTTTTAACTTTTTTAGGTTAATGTATTTGCAGAAGTGTGAAATCGTTATATCCGCTAGTACATATGGTTACTAAGTGCTAGTATTTCCTAAATACTAAACAAAAATTTAGTTTATAAATACTGAAACATACATACTAAGTTGTATCTTTGTGTGAAATATGAATTTACATTTTTTTTTAAGTTGCAGTGTTGTAAGAATTCAATTTATGTGCAAAAGCCAATTACATCTTGCCAAACACTGAGATTTAGTGTTTCTGACCTTTTACCTGAGACATGTTAAATTTTAAGGTATCAAAATTTTAAGGTATCTGCTACTTCAGAAGCGGCAACGTGATCTGACTGTAGCGCCAGTACAGTACCTGTTGTACATAAATATTCTAAACTCCTTTCAATAGAATGTATTTTTTTATCGTATTTTCTATTTTCACCTGTCATGTTTGTCCTTTTCTGTGTATTCACATGGTACAAAGGAAAGAATGCACAGTCAGGATGGTTTTTTCTGCCCTCATGGTGTTTATACCAGCGTAGTTCTTCTGCTTTGAGCTAGGCTTGCTAAACCAAGCATAGACCTGTTTTACAGAACTTAATTTTTATTGGACCAAGAGTGCTCCTTTGCTCTCTATAGAGTAAGAACAAAACTTGGCATTATATTATGGCTTACTGAATATTAAAGCTGGTTGTTGGTTTGCACTTGCAGCAAAGTAGCAAAGCATCGACCCAGGTGCAGGACTCTTAATGAAGCCATTATTTAGGCCCAAATTGGATTTCTACATTTTATTAGGCTTATCCTATTAAATTTATAATTGACAAAATTACGATACTGGTTCCTACGTGGCTTGTTGGGTGTTTGTGTTGTGGTGGCTGATATGGAACCCTCCAGGATTTTTTTCGTATTACATAAGGCTTCAGGCATATCAGAGGTGACAAATTACTTGATTTGTAATTTTTTTTTTTCGCCCACAGATTGTGATTTATGGATTTTCTTTTTTTGCCAGTAAGTTTCTGTAAACTGAAGTTTCAGAGCTTTAGCTACTTTTTACCTCTTTCTTTTGATTTAAATCTCCATTGGATTGCTGTTCTGAACTGTGGTACATTTTTATGTTGTGAAACTACATTGCACAGTTATTAGGTTTTCACTTTATTTTTATTTTGTACTGGATACACTTTAGTCCTTATAATATACATACATGTAGTTGTAAACTACAGATGTTCTTTTAAAAATGTTATCGATGCATCGAAGTGTGTATTTGTCTGTAATTGCAGGTTGATGCGACTGAGAGTGAACCAAAGAGCTTTATCTTTATGAGTGAAGATGCGTTAACAAATCCTGACAAGCTGTTGGTATTAATTCATGGTAATGGAGTTGTAAGAGCAGGTCAGTGGGCCAGGAGACTGATAATTAACGAAGATCTGGACAGTGGCACGCAGATACCATATATAAAGAGAGCTATTGAGGTAAGTGAAAGTGCACGTATGTACAGTTGTGTGTGTATGTGTGTACCTGTTCATGAAGAGTTTTAATTTGTTAAACAGTCTTCAACAATTCCCTATATGATAATTTTATTTTTGATGGGAATACTTGCTTGTTTTGAATTTTTTTTGGTAACTTTTTTCTACTAAAATCAAGTTTCTTACAGTAAAAAAAAAATTATTTTATTTCATGTTGTGGCAGCACTGCCATGTAGTTTAATATGGCAGCTAATATGACAAGAGCCCTTAGCAGGCGATGAGATGCAATAAAAGGCACTGCAAAAATTTGTTATGATTTGAAGTGTTTTCTTTTACATTTCATTAAATTTGTACGCATTCTCACTCAACGTCTGTTGTAATCTCATGATAACATGAGCTTTCATGATAACAGCAGGCTTTATTGCTAGGCTTGTACTGAATTTATTAGAGGTACAGTCTTTTTCAGTTTTGCACTGAATACTGATTCATTCTGATTCACCTATCAATATTTGACAGTAAAAAACGTTTACATTTTATGGACACAATTTTGTTACATTTACATCCATGTGAGAGACAATTTACAATTTGTGTAATGTTTTTAACACTGTAACTTTGTAGGTGCATTTAACCTCTTGCATCCTGCTACCTAAATGAAACTTCCTTTAGTAAACATTAGAAAAGACTATTAAGACTGCCTATTTCTATTATTTTACCAAGTTAAGCTAATGTTCTACTCTAAATACCAGTGTTGTCACTGTGATTTGTAACACATTTTGCTAAATGAAGTTGAATTTTTTCCAGTTGACTTTAAAGTATTCCGTATAGAAAATGGTTCTCCTCAAACATGTTTTATTTTGTTTTAATGAAGCAAAGAAAGAAAACATTAAAACATTAGGCCATTAAGTTATTTTTGATTTGTATAATCCACCAACAAAGCACCAGACTACGCTTCTTGTGAAAAAGAAACCTAATCTTGGGAAAGTGATGCTCGTTGCCTTCTAACATAAAGTTTTTATTCATTCTAAATCAAAATCACAGGCAGAACAAAAAATACTTTATGATTATTGAGTGTAATACAAGCGTATGGTACATCCCGTGTAGGATGTTAATTTCTAGACTTCCAGTGCTTACATGCCTAAATTTTCGTTCTTTCCTAGAAATGCTGCTCCCTCGGATAACATGAGCAGTTGAAATTGGGAGACTGTCCCTAAATCAACAGATAATCTTTAAAAAAGTATTTCTAGTAGAAGAGAGTTACAGGGGTTTTTTTCCTGGTTTGTTATTTATTTTATGCAATGATTGTGCCAGTGTGACAGAGATGAGTCCTCTGTTCCCTCATATGGTTATTATCCTTAAAAATGGATTATATGTTCCTGGTTTTTGGATGCTTCTTTAAAGGAAGGCAAGAAAAAACCCAAAGAGTTTGAGAAAATATCTTTAAAAAAATGTGATAATTTGATTGTACTGGGGCGTCAGACTCTGTCTTTTGACTTACTTCTGTCTTAGCATGGTTTTCGAATTTATAATACTATTTAGCTGGATAATTCCAGCTACTGCAAAACCCACTCCCCCTTTTTGTGCACTTCAAAATTCTGATAAATGAACTACATGTTTAGATCACATACTATTTGCAATGATTTTTTTCATGCCAAATGAAGATTAGATCATATTCAATTTATTATATTCCATTTTTTTGTATCCTGTAATCACTGTAGTGGGAATTGGATGTATATCTGCTCAGATAAGGCAATATTTTATGGAAGTCGAACCCCACTGAAGGTATTTGGAATCATTATGGTACAACTGAAAAGAGAATGCCCAGAGTTACGTGCTGGTATCATGTCTACTTCATGTACGAATCATATAAATTACTCTTCCAAATGCAGAAAATTATGGTAGAGTGAGTGTAAGGACTCCAATTTTAGTTATAATAATAAAAATTGCATCCTTTTCTGGGTTTTCTGGTGTTCAGTCCTCTAACTGATTTAGGCACTTCTGTCCCTTATGAAATGAAAATAACTGGCTTAGACGATAAATGACCCGAATGACAATTGTGATAACTCCTCATCCAACCTTGCCGGTTTGAAGTAAGGAATTATTTTCCTTGATCTTCAGTGTTTCTTCCTAGAAGAGGACTCGTCCTTGAATGAAACCTGCAGGCCTTATCAAAGCACAAGATTACAGTGCTGATTACAGGAGAACATGGATTTTTTTTTTTCCAGTAAACTGTGTGAATTTGAAGTGGATAATAGTATCTAGGATTTGAAAATTCCACTGATCTGTTGTGAGTGTGAAACACATGCAGGTAGCTTGAAATGTTTGCTGGAGATTAGGTTTTCATTAAAAAAAAATAAAATGGCAAACATAGCGCTTAAATGTTTTTTGTGCAGAAATATCACCTCTGCTTTCCTCAAAATAAAACAAAACAGACAAACAAAAAAAAAGTCCTCTAGGTAGGTCAGAACTGTATCTTTTTCTCTACTGATTTTCTCTGTGGAGAGTGATGAGACCAGCACAAGCAAGTTTCAGTTCATGTCGTGGAAAAACTAAGAACAGGGATGCGATAAAATAGCTTCTCTCTTAGAGCATGTATGGAATGAGGGAGCAATGTAAAGACTTAAAACTGATCATGCCTCTGGTAGCTTGAGGCTGACACACATCAGAAAGAAAAGAGCCAAGGAGAAATATCCTGGTGGGAATTCAAGTAGCTAGAAATGTATTTTTTTCTTTTCATCTGGGCGGTTCCTGTACGTAATGCTTCTCCTTCCACCTTTTATATCAAAATCTGTTGTGTAGATTCAGTCTTTTGTGTAATAGGTGTTGGGAGCAGTTTACAAGGTTTTATATGAAGAGGTAAGATTAGTGTGATAATTCAGAAATTGAAACTCAATAGTGTGAAAGAGATTTTGAAATATGAAAGAAGAAGAGAACTAACAAGCAACTAGATAGAGAACAGATTGTAGGAGAAGGAGGAGGGAGAAAAGTGTGTACAATGTGAGAGACAGATATGTGTAAATACGTTAAAATACGGTAGAAGACCTACTTTAGAAAAACGTATGAAAAAGGCAAATGTGATAATATAAAGCACTTAGACTGTAACAAAAGCTTAATTGAAATAAAACAAATACATATTATAAAGATATTTAAGACAAAAAATATGTCCATTTCATATAAATATGGTACAAAATAAATACTGTGTAGGTTTGTTGTTTTGTTAAAATAGAACTTTTCTGCTGAAACTTTCTGCAGTGGGAAACACTGATTTTTGACAGAAGCAGTCAGCTGACGTGTGAGAGACTGAAGTTCATGTCCATTCTCTGGGAATGAGAGACTGTTCCACTTATAATGATATTACCACACTGGAGCTATTCAGCTTTTTACAAATAAATAAATATAAATCATATAAATAAATAAGTAAAATTAGAAAAGGAATTGTAATCTGTCTCTTCTACAATTCACACAAATGTCTCATTCACTGGCTGCAGAGTCACGCTCCTCTCAGATCAGTTATTATTTAGTCATGCATAGAATCACAGAACCATAGAATTGTGTAGATTGGAAAAGACCTTTAAGACCATCAAGTCCAACCATTAACCGAGCACTGCCAAGTCCACCTCTAACCCACGTCCCTAAGAACCTCAAATATGCGTCTTTTAAACCCCTCCAGGGATGGTGGCTCATATAGAATCATAGAATAGTTTGGGTGGGAAGGGAACTTCAATGGCCACCTGGTCCAAACCCTGATGACTGAGATAAATTTTTATTTAGTCACACATACAATGACTAAAGCAGCACTAGGAGGAGATAGTGAGAGACAGAGGTAAATTCTTTAATTCAGTTGTGAGGGCATTTGCGTGGCATGTCAAGAATTAAAGATTTACATTCCTGGTTACAAATGTGGAGATCTTTCTTTAAAGGCTGCTAGAACTTGATTTTCAGTTTCAGTTTTCTCTTGTGTTTATCCTGCTCTTGTTACTGCACTTTCTTAACAATTTTTGCTCTTAAGAAACTTTTTGGTCAGAATATTGGATTTATTCACTCATATTAATATTAACTTGTTTAAAATTATCAGGCTGGTAATATTTACTGAGGATTGCTGAGGGTGGTTTCTTTTTTCAGCATGCAGTAAGATGTCATTAGTTTTGTAACTCAGTTGAATGGAACAACAAAATCACCCAGCATAATAGTAGTGAATTTACCCGCTATAACTTTTATGTGATTTAGTAATCTTGTTAGTTAGTAATTGGTATTATAACACATTTCGGTCTTTCCATTTTGTAAAAATGGTCCTGTTTCAAAAGTGGATATTTACACGTTGTCAAGAAATTATGCTTTGTTGAAACTGCACTTACTCTTTTATGTCTTGCTTTTAATCATAGAATATCTTGTTAGACAACATCCCCTTAATTCTACTGGTCACATTTTAGGAACCTGAGATTTAAAATTTTGTCTTATAGTTTATACATGCTTAGCATAATTTCAATAGGATGGGGAAGTGACACTTTCTGGAAAAAAAAGCAGAGCTGACATTTCACTGCAATTACAGTTCTTCCACAGAATACTCATATTTGTGTACTTTCTATGTCTCCTAAGTATACCATTGCAGAAAGAAGTTTAAATACTTCATTTTTTTATTAATTGTCAGTTACAGTGCCAGACTAATCATATTTGGACACACTAATATTTCACTGGAAGTAAAATGTCACTAAAATTGACTATGATGTGCTATATTGTTTTCTTTCAAATACTAATTTTCTGATTCTGGTGTATGTATTTGCTTTTATTCTTTCTGTTAGGACACAGAAATAGCATTGCTTGTAAAGTATTACTTAGTAGAGAAAACTTGTATTTACAACTCCTACTTTAGTGGGGTTAGTATTCAGAAAAGTTACATAGCTGGTTGGATGATCTTTTGAGATCTTTCTAAAAGCATAAACACAGATCAGAATGTTTTACTAAATAATTTGTCATGTATATTTGACATAAAATACACTATACTTTTGAAAGAAAACTTACAAAGCAATATATTTAATTCCTTCTGAAACATTTTATAAGGAATTGATAATCTCTAAAGTACTGATTTCAAAGACTGATCACCAAGCAGATAGAAGGAAAAGTTGCGTATTTGGTTGAAAACAATAGTAATCAGTCACAAAATACATAATAATAGGTAATACGCTGTATAGGAGTTAAAAATTATTGAGTCAGAAATTCAGTAAAAGGTTTAAAGCTTAGGGTAATATTGAAGTGACAGGGTCTAGGAGCCCACACAGCCCCACACCAGCTGAGGAAAACAAGGAGATGACAGCTCCACTGTGCAGAGGGGCTGCTAACGACAGCTTATTCCTTCATGATTTCAACTCTTGACAGAAGACAGGTCTGCTTGTTGCATCATGGCAGATGTATCATTACCTTCTGGCCCTGTCATGACTGAACTGGAAAAAAAAAAAAAAGAAAAAAAAAACAAAAAAAACCCCCACACCACTTGAAGCTCTGAAAATCCAATTACCCTTTGGAATTTGGTGCATCCTTTCCAAGATGTGTATTTCCATTCTTGTATTAATTGTGTGTGTTACATTCTTAGAGTTTTCTGTGCTGCGTTAATTTGATAATGTAAAGATACGTATAGATTACTTTGTCTTCCTTCATTCTGCTGGCTGGTTTGTTGTAGAACCCTGTAGTATGTTAGTTTACTCTTACTTTGTCACTGACCTAAGAAAATCACTGTTCAGTATATCTGGATAACTGTGACTTTAAAATATATTTTTTCCAAAAAATTAATTTGAGCATTCTTTTCACTGGCTAAGTATGGGGTTAAGAACATGCACTGAGTATCTAAAATAATTGCAATCATTTTAGAAATAAAGTTTAATATGAGTATAAGTGGCCTTTTTATCATATGCATATTAGGATTCTTCCTTTTTTTTTACCCCCCTCTCTCTTCAACTTGTTGGATACCTAACAGTGACTCTGGAGACTTAGAAAAGAGTAAAAAGGGGTGTGGATTTTTGAAAGTATGTCAAAAGCCTTGGGGTTTGGGTATGATCGGAATTTCAATAGAGGTTGAGATGAGTTTAAATGCATAGAAGGCGAACATAAAAATCTTGTTTAATTTCTGTCATGTTGTTCTTTTTTTAGTCACTCTGATGTCTTTTTCAAATCTGCTTTTCTCTGAAGCTTTGTGATACTATATCCAAGATCTGGGGTTTTTTTGGTTTTTTTTTCTTTTTTTCCTTTTTTTCCTTCCCTCTTTGTATTTCGTTTTAACTGCTGATCCCTTTTCTGTGGTGCTTCTGCCTTTAATATCAGCTGAAGCAGTCTGAATTGCTGAATCAAAGCCGTTTTGGGAGAGAGACAGTGTTTAAGATTGTGCAGGGTGAGATTCTCTGGGTAGAAGGTAACACTTCCTGCAGTTATAATCAATGCGCTTGACACTTTCAAAGGCAGGAGAAGCCACGACTTGCTCAGGGGTTAAACTTTTTAAATAACTTCCCTTAGGAAAAATGCCATCAATAAAATGGAATAATTAGTTGAAGATTCTTGAGTAGCCTAGGTTTGAAAAGATTAGAGATGGGTCAGGTTCGCACTCCTATTGTATTTTCGCTCCCTTTTGTTTTGTAAACTATGAACTTTTGTTTAAATGCATAGCATCTCACAGTATGAGAAAATCAGTCTGCTTCAAAAATAACATCATTTACTTAAGCCAATATATTAATTTCGTAGTGTGTTATTGTCTGTGTAGTCTAATAATAGTAAGAATGTAGATTAAATTGTACATAGAAATATACCTTTAGATTTGCTAGTTTTCTCTTTTCCTACACACACGCCTATTCTACATATAGTCATTTTAGCTAACAGAAAACATCTGTAAGTTTGAGCCTTACCAAATAAGCTTAGAACATATAATATACACTAACTAATTTTAAAAATCAGATCTAAACAGCATTAAATTAACTTCCAGTGCATAGGGTCACCAATTTCTATGGAGATGAACAGTTTTACTATTCAATTACACTCATCTCACTTAGCATTAATTATGTTTCACAATTTCAGTTTTATGCAAGTTTATTGTTTTTCTGACTTTTTTGTATCATGAATTTT
The DNA here is from genome assembly GCF_036013445.1 of Caloenas nicobarica. NCBI lineage: Eukaryota > Metazoa > Chordata > Aves > Columbiformes > Columbidae > Caloenas > Caloenas nicobarica. The sequence continues at coordinate 83,267,121 of NC_088284.1, read as the reverse complement.
GTTAAAGCAGCTATTTTGAGCTATAAAACATGCCTAAGAATGGTCCTTTCAATACACAGTATAGTATATGTGTACCGTACAAAATATTGATAAATATGCATGAATGGCTTTGGAATAAAAGATTCTTACCCTTCGTTAATTGCTAATTTGCACTTTTCATTTTTCTTAATGGAAAGTAAAATCTCTGACAGCACTGTGGACAGTAACCGAGCAAGACTTTAGCAAATAACGTAATTGACAATTTTCAGAAGTACAGCGTTGTATTTTCTGATGGGTTGTATGGAAATTAGATCTGTACCACCTGAGTGGATCAGTTTATTTGGTAGGGAATATTTTTCGTTTTTAACGGAAATGGCTAAATACATACTAGCATGGTTGTACTTGGAAATGCAGTTGTTATTTGTCACTTGGATTTACCACTTTGTAAGAGTCCTGTTTAGAAGAAAATAATCAAGTCGTAATCCAGTATTGGTTTGATTCAGAGAATTAGAGTTTATGGAAGTGTCTTAGCTTTGTGGTTATTTATATCTGAGAGCAGTACCTAGGACTAACTTTTTATTTTGTCTGATTTGCTGTAGAGCAGTTGTATCTCACGTTTTAACACGGGATGGTCCAGCAGAGTTGTGGTGGCTTGCCCAACGCTCCGGTGCCTCCACTGGATGATACAATTTGGGATTTTCTGGGCTTTTCGTGTGTGTGATAAGCTATGCCTGTCTTATAAGTGTGCCTATCTGATCACGGAATGAAGGTTTTAAAACAATTTAGTTAAGTTTTCTTGTAGCTTTTTCTGTCGGGCTGATCTTGTCAATGGTCGTGTTAATATAGATTTTTGAGAGTGGCGCCGTGCTAAGTAGTAGAGATATGCACACAAATTTCTTATTCGTCATGAAATGTAATTTTAACAGGGATAATCTTAACTTATTGTGATGGGTGCACTGACACTTATTAAAACTACTTTCATATAGGATGGAGTGAAATGTTAATTGTTCGTTAGTTGACATATTAATCTTAAGTAATTAGCTTCATTTTGCTTTGTGAAAAAGAAGTAGCCAACGCCTTTGTTCTATTAAGAGCATATTAATTCAGGAATGAGAAATATGCATGCATATTTTCTATATCTTTTAAAGAAGTTAACTCACTAACATCTAAAAATACTTAATGCCTATTTAAAAATATTAAAAATGTCTTTCATCTTATTTATTAGACGTACAGATGGTTAAACCTAACTAATCTTAATGCATTATAATGTGTAAATTGCATTCTTTATACTAAATATCATAGAAACAGTATTGCACGTGTGTCAGTATAGGTATGGTGTATGTATGTGTTTAATATTACACTAAATTGCCAATACCCTGTTGATTTTTCAAATGAATCATTACTTAAAAGACTTACCAATTCAATGGGGAGATGAACACTTCCTTATTCATACCATGAAATGCATATTTGAATAAAATTATCTTTTGCTTACTGTGCATTGAGCTGGAAAATATTAACTTTAATGCACAGGAATTCAAATAAAAATTTGATATGCTTCATCCTTAAATAGTTTAGTCCTGTTCTAATAATGCATATTGCTGCTTGAGGTAACAGGGAAATAGATACAGCAAAGACTTTGTCATGCAAATTTACTCAGGATCGTAATCTTTTGAAAATACACAGATCTTTTGAACGATATATGTCACTTTTGATCAAAAACTTTTAAAAGTTTAATAATTCTGCTCAAACAAACTAAAAGTATGGGTAATTGTCTTTATTTTCCCCTTAAATTAACAAATTATAACATCAAGAAATCTGAGAGTGAGGTACGTATTAGGTCATTTGCTGCTGCAGGCATTTTTTCTCCCTTCAGGATGTGCTTGTTTAGTTTCTCTCACTTTGCGCCTGTGGCAACTGTGTGGTGAAATTCAGACGTGTTCTTCCCCTCCAAGGAATCTCTAGGGTGACAGATAACTTATACAAAATTAATAAATGGTGTTGCTTTCTTTATTATCACCCATCCCAGGCAATTCACTTTGTGTTCCCTTTGGAGAAGAGTTGAGTTGCATAGGATAGGTTTATTAGAAAAAAATACATGCTTCTACATGGAATTCAGCAGTGAAAGTGCACGTGGTAGGGTGAAATATGTCATTAAGAAAGTGCAATTATTCCATTTTCAGTTATTTCTTTAGAGAGAAAAAAAAAAAAAACAAAACCGGAACAGTGAAGATGCCTTATACATTAACTATTTTTAAACTTAGAAATTATTTGGAATTTTTAAACATGTCAAAGCACAGGATATTTATATATTTTTTTTTTTTTCTTTTTAATTCTGGGTTATGAATTTAGTTTCCTTTCATCTCAGCAACATTTAAAGACCAAACCTGTTTTGAAGCTGTTCAGTTGAACAGTTATTTTTGGAGAAGTCCAGGTGTGCCATCTTGCTCATTCACCACCATTTGTTGTACCATATTGCGGTGCTAATCCTCACAGGAACTGGAGAGATTGGCACAGATTGCTTAACCCATTATTTTGTGAGCCTCCATCTCTCTTACGCCAAAGGCAGCGAGACTTCAGATTGCTTTGGAGGCTGGAATAGATAATGAAGCTTGGGTGTAAATAATTGCTGATGCATGAGGAAAACAATTTAATTTCTTTTTTTTTTTGATAATGATTAATTTTAATTGCTCTTTTAGCAGTGAAAGACAGAGTTGTACTTAATAGTGCTGTAGTCTTAGAGCATTGCTTGCTTCTGGTGAATAAAATTCTTAAAAATGTTATGCTATTAATATTATCATTTATTTACATGTTTGTTTCCTAAGAGTTACCCATTGCCATTTAACTTTTCCTTAAGAGCATATATACTTAGCTAATAAGTAAATACTGTTTTTACTCTAAAAATGATTTGAAAAATAAAGGCAGAAAATATTCACGGCGCTTCATTCCGCAGGTGGCTGGGTTTGTGCTGACTCTCAGTAACTGAGCCTGTGTTTTGAATCCCAACTCTTCCTCGAGCATTGGGAGTAACGTGATTGAGTCTTCTGGAATGAGCTCCTGAATGCTGATAAAGGAGAGTTTTCCATGAACCACAGGAGCCACTCATGTGGAATATGCACCTTCCACATCACGCATGGTTGAGATCAGATACAGGATTTTCAAGATGTGACAGCCCTGGTTCATGAAGGGTGATATTTACACTGAAGTTAGGACTGTCTAAGTGCTCATATTTAACTAATAGCAGCTGATGATAAAAATAAGTGATTCTGGGATTCTATTTTAATGATACAGTGTTTTTGTCAAAAAAATACTGAAAACAGGTATTACTAACAACTGATTAAAATACCATTTTTTAATTAATACCTCATGTTGAATCAAACATTTACTGGCTTTGGTTACATAAGGAATGTCAAAAGACTGTCATTAATTTGATCCTTTTTATTGATAGTTGCGTTCTTCATATTTTGTTCTTTGTATTCACTGTGTTTGATTCCCATTTGTCTTTTTGCTTTATTTTGAAACAGATCCTCTCTTAAAATGACAACATTCTGGACAGTTTAGTCATTGAGAAGTAAATTCCCTGAGCTGTTTCTGTCTTCCATTCCCTCCAGCCAGTTTCCATACCTTCCTTTTGTATTCTAATGTCCATGGCCAAATGATTGCCTACAGTCCTCCTTGCCTTTCCTCTTGAATTTGTATTGAATAGCTTTATTCTGCAATGTATTTTTTGGTGCACAGGGGACACACTGATTATGCAGCAATAAAGTCTCCATATTTTTTGTTCACGTGTGCAGACCTGAACTTAACAAGCACAAACCTTCATCTGCATAGCAAGCACTTGCTTTATTAAGTATTTAGCAGCTAAATTTAAGAAGCTGCTAAAATTTAAGAAGTGTCTATTGAGAATGTGTAAATTTTCAAAAGTGTATACGTTAGCCAATTTTGAGTAGAAACTTCTGGGAATGAGAGGAGTAAATCCCAGCCAAATTGTAAGCCCCCCATTGAAGAGACAGGTGACTAGAGCATTTCATAGTGAGGTTTGCTAGATTTTCGGAAAGTCAGCAAATTGATGTATTTGTATTTGACTTTCTCTTGGTTATAGATGAACTGTTTATTGTGAAATTTTCAACATATTCAGCCTGAGACAAAACCAGCTATAAAATATAGCTAAAATTTTGGTAAAGTTCTACATAAGCAGGAAGAAACTAATTGGGATTTTGTTGGCCTTGAGGAGTGGCAAATTAATTGATTTCCAGCCACCCCTCACTGCAGTATGAGTGTTCCTTAATCATCAAATTGGAGACGAGCAGTAAGAAATTCTTCTGCCTTTAACCATAAAAGTTCTGTACTGTAGTACTGTTCATTCTTGACCTAGTGAATTAGACTGAAATCTTTGTTCTTACTGTTCAATTTTTTTTGTAAGAAGGTTATATAAATTTCTGAGTAACACAATAGAGCTACTTTGTGAGCAAGAAAAGCTTTGCAACATCTGTTGACCAGGTTCTGGATTCAATTAATCTGTTCTTGAAAGTTGTTTTATATTATCTTTCAATATTTTTTTTTCAAAGTGCATATATCTTGATATTTTGTAGGCTAAGAATTGCTGGAACACCCACTGGTCTGAGGATGGAGACTAAGCATTAAAACATTACATTGGAAGATGATGACTGAAGTAGCTGGATTATTGAGCATGAGTTAAGAGTTGCTTGTCTTTGAGCGGTGCAGTACCTCACACCATTTGGACACATAAAATTGTGCAATTTTGCTGCTGTTTGGATGCTCTTAGGTGGGATCATGTAAGACAAGGCATTCAGGTTCAATTCTGACTCACAATTCTTAAGACTCTTCCAGAATCTTATCCCGAAATAGTTCAGTGCTGACCCATCTAACTGCAGTTCCCAAAAGAGGACTTATCTTATTTGAGGAGCAATTAAGCCCAAAGCTGTTACATTAAATGATTATAGTGTGCTAACAGCAAGGCAGTACATGCCTCTGGACCTCTCAAGTATAATTATGGGATTTACAAACTCCACCAGCTATGATGTGCAATGTGCTGAATGGGTACTCATGGAGAAAGATGGAGCGGACATTCTAATAAAAATTACCAGGAAGGCAGATGGCCTTGTGTAATACGTTGTAGGTATCTTGTGACAAGAAGAGTAATGAAGAATCGAATTCTGATTGAAGTTGCTTCTCCAGAGGTTGTAGGAGTCAGATTACCCAAATGAAGGACAAGTTTTAAAAGCTGGAAACCAAAGCATGTATTTTTCACTCATGAGAGAGTGCGTGATGGGTATGGCTGCTAGCCCTGGTGTGTGAGGAGAAGATAGGAACCCACTTTCTTCTGCGATAGCAAAATAAAGCCCAAAGAAAGAGAGCAAGGTGGTGGAAAGTGAACAGCAGAGCCTAAGGAGAAGTCATGGCAGAGGGCCAGGAAATCTTTATTTTTAAAGGAGAATTCAATGCCACCTGTTCAGACACAGATGAAAAAATGACAGGAGAAAACTATTCTCTGCCTATTGGTGCAAAAAGAAACAGAGTTAAGAAGTGTGGTCCTTGGCTGACCAAGAATAATCAGCATTGAGGGCTGTGCTGCCTTCTCAGGTGTCTTTGGATGTTGCTGCCCAAGAGAGGAAAGTTTTGCCGGCATTGCTTGTTAGAAGGAACAACAGGACAGGTACCGGGGGTGGATTAGAAGGGAGGTGGTCAGTAGGTCAGAGAGAGGTTCTCCTGCCCCTCTACTGTGCCCTGGTGAGACCTCATCTGGAATATTGTGTCCAGTTCTGGGCCCCTCAGTTCCAGAAGAACAGGGAACTGCTGAAAAGAGTCCAGCGCAGGGCCACGAACATGCTGAAGGGAGTGGAGCATCTCCCATGTGAGGAAAGGCTGAGGAGCTGGGGCTCTGGAGCTGGAGAAGAGGAGACTGAGGGGTGACCTCATTAATGTTTATAAATATATAAAGGGTGAGTGTCAGGAGGATGGAGCCAGGCTCTTCTGGGTGACAACCAATGATACGACAAGGGGCAATGGATACAAACTGGAACACAGGAGGTTCCACTTAAATTTGAGAAGAAACTTCTTCCTGGTGAGGGTGACAGAGCCTGGACCAGGCTGCCCAGGGAGGTTGTGGAGTCTCCTTCTCTGCAGACATTCCAACCCACCTGGACACCTTCCTGTGTAACCTCATCTGGGTGTTCCTGCTCCGGCGGGGGGATTGGACTGGATGAGCTTTCGAGGTCCCTTCCAATCCATAACATTCTGGGATTCTGTGAGTTGAGGAAGCTGTGTCCAGTTGGCCAGGTGACGTGAAGAAGCCCTTCAGATGTCCTCAGACCCACCATGGGGTGAAGTGTAGGAGCCTTTGCTGTACTTGGTGCTGTCTTTATGGATGACATCCAAACTACGCATACTGAAGTGCCTGTTTGAACTAGCAGAGGTCGTAGTCTTTGAAGTCAAAGTCCACTGTTGTCAAAAGATGCCACCATGAATAGAGAACCTGCTCTTCCCACTGTCAACATTTCTAAATCACTTTTGTGATTGTCATTTTGACTTTTGGCAGAGCTGTTTAGATTTTTTTTTTTTTTTACTTAAAAAAAAAAAAATCTTTAAATGCTGACGTTAAAAATAAATGTTCCATGGCCAGAGCCTGTCTTTCTGGCCAGCTCTGCAGAATGGTGGTGCTTAGGCCATTTTGATCTAACAATTGTGAATCTGAAACCGAATCACTTTATTTCAAAGTACACTTTTTATTATTTTACTTTCCCTATGTTATATTTGTGAGCAGATTACAGCCAAGGCAGGAGAATTCACTGTGCTCAATGCAGTGGGTGTGTGTAGCCCCACTTCTAGGGAGACTCTCAAAGGGAAGAAAAAAAAGGAATTAAACACATTTTACATGTTGTGGTAACTGAGGTGCAGTAACAGGTACAGAGGTATTAAGGCTTTTAAACCATCTATGCAAAAATCTGTGGCAAGCCTGAAAATGACACCCCTTTCTCCTGACACCCAGGCCAGTGTCTCAATGTTGATATTCTTTTCAACATACCGGATTAGTTACATGAAAACCGTGGGTGTTGACAGGGAAACATGCTTTTTTTGTTGTTTTCATGTTTACATTTTCCCCTCAAGATTCCGTAGTTCACTCATCTGTAGTGTTACATAGTTTGCTCTGTCTTATGGAAAAGAACACTGAGTACTAATGACATTTGAAAAGGTCCGTAGTTCTCTTTTATTTCTACTACTCTTGTTGAAGCAGAAGCTGAAGTTTCTAGAGTTTTCTGTCTGCTTTAGGAAAATAAATTCTTCATAGTCCAAAATCCGAGAAAATAATTTGTTTTCAGTGAACTCCTATGGAAGACCACATGTCATGCAGTATTAAGCTTATGAAGAGACAAGATCATTTAGAAGTAATATCACGCTTTTTTGAGTTTCTTAGGATAAAGCTGTGAAACTACTTTCCATCTGCAAAGGACAACATCATATTTTTGTCTAGGTGACCATGAACATCCAAGACACACTGAAATGGGTCAGCACTGAAAACAGAGCAATGCATTTGCTGGTGAAATCTACCATTTTGGTGAAACAGGGCAGCTCTGAAATGGTTTGAGGATTTGTAATGACCAATTCTGTGGAAGACTGTACAGTAAAGGAAACAGTAATACTATTCAAAAATTACCAAAGAACTGAAGTTATTTTTTTTTCTCAGTGTACTTTTATATGAGAAGTTACTAGATATAGGTTTGCTTTAGTTTATAGCCAGTCATCTTTTATGCTTTGATTTCATCCTTTATGAGTGATCTCTTAAATATTTTTTTTCCATTGCCTGGTGCTTAACTAAAGAAGATTTACTTTTTTTCAGAGACATAATATCTTATACTTGAGAAATCTGCTTTTACAGGGAAATGAAAAGACTATGGTGATGTTATATATTAGAGCAAACTGAAGGTCGGCTGTAAAAAATGAACTGAGCAAAAGGAGACTCTAGTCCTGCTTTCTTTCATATCCAGCTACAAATTATTCACTCTACGCAACAGGAAGGTACTCATTTATAATGCTTACTTTTGCTTTGCTCTTCAACCTGCATCACTTTGAAGTTATTCCTTGACGTTTCCTAGCACTACTTTGTGAACTCTAGGTATTAATAATAACTAATACAACAGTTCCGAGTAACATTTATAGCATTCAAAGATGATAGTTTATTTTTTTTTCTTAGGCTCAAAGCATTTTTCATCTGCAGCAACATTATTGAAAAATACTTCTAAGTAGTTTGGAAATGGTATTTCAGAAAGGAGTTAACTAAAAAATGGATAAAAGATTGGTAAGATAGTACAATTAGGGAAAAAAACCCAAAACAAATAAATAGACTTGAGAGCTGTTTTGTTGCTTCATTTTTGAAGGGGCTTAACCTTTTATATTTATAAGTAGTGAGAAAATTAAGCATACTGACCTAATTTCTTCTGTATGTGAGATTCATTGTAACACAAGTGGATCTTTCCCTCTTTTTATTTTAGCCACGTCTTTAAAGTGTGAATGGTTATAGATGATAGGAGTGGATAGGTGGAACTTACTTACTCTTGTAAATGTGTGGTACACCAAACACGTGCAGTATAAGCTTTATTTTGATTTCGATCACTTCAGGATTTTGTTTTACTTGTTTGACTTGACTCCTCCTGTGTCACCTGTAACAGACGAAAACCAACTTTATTTGTCCATAAAACTTAGACGTATATATGGTGGATGCAAATCCAAAATATTTCTACTAGATTTCCATTTTTTTATTAGAAGTTATGAGGAATTTTTTTTTTTACCTGCAAAGTCCATAACCCTGGCTTTTGTGGTTATGCAAACCTCTACTTTCCATACATTTCTTGAAAGACTAGGAGAATAGTCATTCCTGAAAAAAAATCTGACCATGTAACTAAGCAGAAATCTCCTCCTTTTAAAACCCATGAAGATACTGCTTTTACAGCACATCACTTGTGCTGTGCACTCAGACCTTTAAAGCTTTATTTGCCAGTGCACAGCCAGAAAAAGAATACACAGTAAAATGTTACAAAGAGGAACAAATCTGCAGCAACTGAACTTTTCTGTTTGTTTTTTTTTTTCTTGTATGTTCTTTTGATATTTTTCTGAGTTCGTGTCAGTGTGCTATTCAGCAAGGAGAGAGATTTGTCTTTTGCCTATTTTAATTGTAAGCTATTTGTTCTAAATTTTAGGTTAAAAGGTTAAAAAAATCCAACTTTACTTTCTGTGAGAAATGTTCCCACAAAATGTTCATGCTCTAGCATAGAATGTCTCTTGTGTTTGTTTATGAGCATTTTTGCTCAGTTCAACTTCCCAATTAAGAAAAAAACCTGCCTGGGTACCATGAGCATCAATGCCCTTGTGTTAATGCAAAACAGAGGATGAAGGGTAAAAATCACCGCAGATGAGGAGCAGTGTTGAACAAAACCTATAGGCGCAGTTATGGCAATAAGCCGTTATTCACAAGGGTATGCTGTATTTATTTTTTTCAAGGAGACGTGGATCTTGAGACTCAGTTCTTTCAGCTGAAATTGCAATTCTTACAGATTTTATGTCTTTCATGCATGAGGACAAGTTGGTTGGTGATTTTCCTGAGGGCTGGAGTTGTGCTCTTTATGTCATGATATTATTCTTCTGCACATACAATTCCAGTGTAACTGGAGTCCCAACCCCTGACAAACTGTGTTGCCAGACAGTGTTCAGCTCCTCCTGTCTCTTCACAAGTGTTTCCTCGTTTTTAAATCCTGAGCTTCTGTCTCTGTAGGTAATTAAACTTTTGATGCCAGTTTGTGCTCAGTTTTTTCATGCAGAGTTAAACCATATGCCTGTATTAACCATGCAGTTTATGGCACCACTTGTACGATGCATGACCCTCTGTCCTTTTGTATAGACATGTGTTTTAGTAAAAGCTACGACTCCTTTCATAGAGGCAAAGTAAGTCGAGCAATTTATTTAACACTGGAGAAGTATCGAAGTCAAAAAGTAGATTTCAAATCATTTTGCTCAGTTTAGGTTGCTTAAGCTCAGCTCCCAGTCTAGCTGCTGGTATCTTGCATATTTTGATTGTTTGCCCGACTTTGTTGGTGTTCACTTGCCTGCTGTACAAAGGTGGAGACTGTCAACCTACGTGATGGACAAGGCTGCTTCAGCTGTGGTTTTGTCAGAAACTTATTGCCTGGACATGAGAGTTTATCTCCTAGATAAGCTTCTGTCTCATCTTGCTATGGATCTACGAGTTAATAGATATTCTGATCTCATCATATTGATTATTCTGTACAACCAAATTATGAATCTCTTAATTTATAATGTTCTACAACTGTTCCTATGACTTGTAATTGCCTTTCAGAGCTTCTTAGAAACCCAGAGCTATTCCCATTGAAAGGGCATCGCCCACAAGGTCAAACGCAGACGTTCGGTTTTGCTGAGAAATAAGCTTTACTAAACTTCAGCGTTGAACTGAAAAAATGATGTCTTTGTGTGGGATTAACCTTCCCCGGCAGAGCTGTTGCTGTGTCTGTCGGCCGGGGCTGCTCGGTGCTCTCCTGATCTCTCCCTTGAGGAGGGTGGGTTGAGTTGTTCCCGGGTTGATAATTTTGTGTTGGGAGGCCTTTCCCATTCCCCTCAATTTTGTTGTGCCACTGAATGGGGGCTATGGTAATGCCCAGGCTTTGTGGTTCCCTCATTGTCTTCCTGACTAACGGATAGAAATGTCAGGCATAGAGAACCAGCCCCAAACGGTGACCCCTGTTACATTCCCCTTGGGCTGATTGACGTCCGGGCAGCTGCGGGGAGAAGCCCCCACCATTCAGAGGTTGGTGCACTTGCTGAGCCAGTCCCCCGGTGTCAATCCTGTTAGCCCAATTGCCATGTGCTGGGAACGGTGGCCCTTTCAAGGCTAAGATTAAACATTCTGCACCTGCCGCTGGTGCGGAGCGTCCCCCTTGGCCGTGTCACCTTGAGGGACCCGCCACAAAGGCGGCTTTTGTCCCCTTAAAATTCCCAAAATGCTTCGCGCCACCGCCACGCTTTTTTGTTTGTTTGTTTGTTTGTATAAACCCAGCTAAGCCCGAGTGTGGGCAATTTTAATTCCTTTTACAAGTGTTGCTTTTGAACACTTTGCTTAGAAAATTAAACAGCAGCATCAAATTACTGTTTAAATAGATATGGATAATTTCTCTTAGTGCAAATGTACCAGCAAAACTAAGCAGAAGAAGCACTAGCAGTAAAAGAGGTGAGGAAGCGTGTGTGCATCACTCAAATTCTTGCCATACCCACATAATTTTGTTGCAATCTGAGGAATTATAAACTTTACTTCCGAGCTGCGGGTTAAAATCATATCATTAGTTATTGATCTAATTCTTATATTAGCACTTTACAACTTTGTTTTGAACATTTATCTTCCATCGGATCTTAAAACTTTCACTTTTATGGCGTAGGATTTACAGAAGTAGCTGGAGATATCCTATGGACCCTGCTGTTTCCGTAACCTATAGCTAGAGCAGAATGCTGAGGGCTGGGAAAAAAAAGCTCAAAAGGGAACTTTGAAAACTCTTCTCAAAAGTGGTAGTGTGTCAGGAGCAATGCTCTTAGGGCTTTTAGTCACGGAGGTCTCGGTGTGGCTGACTTGACTGTGGAGATGACAGGGATACTTCGTCATAAATGGAGGTAATTGCATATCTGGCCTGAGAATTTTCTGATTTTCCACAATGGTGGTAATGTTTTGAGTTATTGTAACTTGCATTGGATGTCTGCTATTCGTTGTACAAAATTATTCATAATGTGCTTTTCCATTTTTGCTGTGAACTGTTAAATCCTTTTAAAATCTCATCCTTGTTGGAAAGCTAGAAATTTATATGTAATTATTTGCCAAATATTAGCACACCTCTGCAGTGCAACTAGTTGTATGTATATGTATGTTTAAGCTAAATAAATGTATTTGGGAATATTTATCCTGTTAACAAGTGAAAGAACCAATTTCTAGCTCAGCAGTGTTGGGGGAGGAATTTTATGAGTACATTTTTTTAGCAGAATAGGTGACATAGGTGCCATAAAATTAATCCAAGCTTGCACTGCGAATCTCTTTGGAATCACTCCAACAAATGTTGGAAAGACTACCTTTGTTTTTGACTTGTGTTTAATATTTTTAATAAATAATGGTTTATTACAGCACACTATGCAAGATAAATTTTATTTCAGTGTGGTATCTAGGCTTTTCTGGACAAAAGAATGGCAGGCCGGTGTTCACAGAGTAGGTGTTAATCCCTCTGAAATCTCCAGAAAAGTCTTGTTATGAAAAGAAGAAAGGACATATATCCATTATTTTATATGACTTGTGGTTTTGTGTCTGTTCTTCTTGGGTATATGAGAAATAGCCTTTGACATTGACCTCCTGATTGCCAGCTCGTATTTTGAGAAACAAGTATCAGGAAAATATTAGAAAAATGTGGAGAGTCTTTATTATGTCAGGTGAAGAGAGCTTGTATTTTATTAGGAGAGCGTTCAAGCATGCATCATCAGTTTGAAAGCAGGTCAGATCAGAAAGTTACAGTCTAAAATGGAAATTAATTAAAGCCTACACATGGGTAACTTTTCAGGTAGATACTTCAGAATTATGTGGTGTTGATACACATAAAGATGCGTATTCGATCAATGAAAAGGTTGCCCTGAAAATAATAGGTTCTTAAAAAGTTCTAACTTAGTTTGAAAATTAAATGGCATTGAGAGGCTACATCTTGACTGTCTCATCAATTGTCGATTCAGGTACAATCAAGTTATAAGTAACGCTCTTTGCTGGCTACTAGTCACGTAAAATGTAGAGATTCTCCTTTTTGACCACCCTGTGCTGCTCATTGTCACCACTCAAGGTGATTTTTCTGGCATGACTGGACCATTGCTTATCAAATTCCATTCTTCAATAGTTGGCTGGCAGTCAGTTTTTCTTTTTTTATATGTTTGCGCTTGGTGTTAGTAACTAAAATTATTTATGGAGGGACGTACAGATTCTGTATGTGAAATGGAATGGAGTTGGCTTGCTTTTGCAGAGACAAAACAGCTGAAAATTTCAGAAAAATTTGTCAGAAATGTTGGAAAGTCAAACGGGAAAAAGACCATTTACACAGATTGGCATCTGGTTACAGTCCAGAGGAGAGCCTCACCTTTAGCATCTGTATTTTTCCTTTTTGACATTTTGTATTGTATTCAAGTGAGTATTTTGTTTTTTAAACTGTAAAGTTTGAATTGTCTTATAACTTAAGCAAAATTCAGAAATACTTTATTTCCATATTTTTGTTTTGTTATGTCTCTAACCTAAAACATTCATTATAAATATAGAAGTTGGTTATCTTTTTTTTTTCTAGGACTATGTATTTTACATTTATCTCCCATTAACCTGTTTGCTTTCTAGTACTTATAAAAGATTGGTTTTTGAAGACAATTAGGAGGAATATGGGTTTGTACTCCCTGTAAACACCTAAGGATATTTTTGGAGCAAATAACTTATAATAATTTGGACTGTAGCTGTCACTCTTACAAATCTACAACTAGACTAAAGGGATTATTGAAATAAAATGTTCTGTATTCCTCTAAGTTCTGTTTAGTGCAGGACTTTGTCATTCAGTTTTCGTATTCTGTATCGGTGACAAGCTGGATCAGCAGTTGCCATCCTTTGCATTTCACTCGCTTGGTGCTGTATGCTTCCATAGCTTAGAAATTACTGCAAAAGCTGCTACTCTGTTCTGTTCCCAGACACCAACTGATGATTTTACAGCCAATTTACTGTGCAAAAATGGTTCACCTCTCAGATACAGAAATCCTGGATTGTATAAGGTGTCTGCCCAAAGGCAGAGTTTAGTTATGCTGCTCTGCAAAAATCGCCAAACCTCAAGCCAAATGTGGTTAAAGAAATGCTGTAGTCAGGATACATTTTCGTAGAAAAATTCTGCTCACTGTGAACAAAAGAAGTGATGTTTTGTTTAAATTCCATGTAAACAAAGGCTAGTAAACATATTGGATGTTTGGGAGCTTTATGCTTAAGGATTAAAAAGTCCGTTTTCTTTTGCTGCAGCTATTTATGATAAGTTCCAAACTGAATTTGAAGAGCAGTTCAGTGCGGCTTGTTCAAGAAAATGAAAAGCCCAAATCTGCCCAAAATCTGTGATTTTGTGGGAGTCTGGGGAAGGGCACGGAGCAGAAATGATGGAGGGCCCAAAACCAAGGACCGAAATTCCTCTGTTGTTCCTCTCTGCTCTATTCTTCTGTTATTTAGTGGATGGTTAGTTATATAATAAATCAAATACTGACTGGATGTGAAAATGTTTTGAATTGGAGATGTAGTAGATGAGAAAGACAAAAAGAGGTGTGTGCTAGTGATTTTGAGAATTGTTGTGGAAATCTTAAGAGGAAACTACCTGTATAAACTTTACACTGAGATATCCTACATAATTTCCAAAGGATTTTGTAGGAAATTAACAGAAATAATTTGGCAATACATTTCTGCTCTTATGGTCATGAATGTTCTTGATTTTCTCACTTTTGGAGAGAAGAGGTGGATATAAGCTAGAGGAAAGCAGAAAAAAGCTTATTCCAGGACAAAAGTTTAACTTTCTACTAATTAGTACAGCGTGTTCAGAACTGTGTATGCTCAGGCTCCAGATTAAATATTGAATATGAATATGATGAATATGATACATACATGTACAATGATGTTTTAATCATGTCATATTCAAATATCTTTATCCAGAAGACTATGGAAGGAGGAAAGAGAACTAGCTTGCTATTAGTAAATTTAAAACGTTCTGTTAAAGCAAAGTGTATTAAATAGTCAAGGAAAAATAAAATAGTAGCACCAGCAGCGATCTGCAAAGTATTTTTCACTGGCCATTTCAAGGACATGAAAGAGACAGGAGAAACCAGCTTTTCTGTAAAGCAATGAATGAAGGAGTAAATTCGCATCTTAAATACAGTTAAAAGCCAAGTCTTTACAATATTTTAAGGAAACCCAGCAAGCAAGAGGATGTACCTATAGCTGATTGGAATAATTATGCATTTTATTGCCTAATTCGATAGGGCAATAACTGAATAAATAAGATCAGCTAGGTGATACTTGGAAATTCTGTTGTGAAGGATGGGGGGGGAAAAAAAACGGACAAAATAAGGAATCCAGAGGAAAAAAATAACATGTTGTTATCAGTGAATATTTTAATACTAAAACATGTATCTGGCCAGTATCTTCTTTCTGTATTGGGTGGGGAATGTACCGTGCAACAGGAACACTCCGGAGATGGGATTTTAGGCACGGGTCCAGAGCGTGAGTGGTGCGTACAGCTAGATGCAAATGCTGCAGAAAGTTTAGTCTGGGAGAGGAAATCCAGACCTGCCAAGGAATTTGAAGACCAGAATGAAGTGGTCTGTGGATTGACAGGTGCAGATGGATGCTCCTGTGGTCGGAGCCGGTGAGGTGCCAATTCGGGGCCTGGATGATTCCAGGGCATCCAAGCAGGTTGGTCCAGGTAGGACCATGTGGATGATCTGGAGATGAACCTTTTCAGGTGTCCTTTTCCGAGCAACCAGCCCACGGTTGTGTTGGGTAGGGTTCAGAGGACAGGGAATCAAAACCGATGCTACCGCAGAAGCAGTCGCGTATTTTGTAGGTTGAGTTGACTCCAAGTCTGTGTATCAGATGATATTTGGAAGTTAATTGAGCAACTCCAGCAGAAGACAAGGGGAGACGAGGGGGGAAAAATGAAAAAAGAAAGATGACTAGTTAACCTTTAAATCAACACTCATGCAGTGTTTTGAGATGACTTTGGATGTCTGCCTCACAACAGATTGTGCAATGGAAGAGTGAGAGCAGTTATTGATGCTTCTGGAAAAGAATCCCTGTTTTTTTTCAGGTTGAAACATGATTGTTAAAATCAGCACAGGTTATTTTGTGAGATTGTGGAGTGGTGGTTTGATTATTTGGAAATATCAAGGGATATTCCTCTTAATTAAATTAGAAGATTTAACGGGTGGTGCATAATGCTAATGATTAGAAATTGTCTTCTTCTTCTGAAGGACTCTGAGTTTGTTAAGTAAAATCCAGTGACTGAAAGACTATTTAGTGATAATACAATGATGTCATGATTTTTAATGGATAGCTTAAGACAAGTATTGAATAACAAATGAAAAAGAGCAAGGTGGGTTTTGTTTGCACTTATGGGAATAACATCATTTCCAAATTATGCTTTTTTCTAATAACAATTGCATAATTTTGCAAAGAATACGAATTGTGATATTCATTTAAGAAATTTGAGCCATTTGAAGTAAAAAACTTTGAAAATATTGTATTTCCATACCCCCCTCAAAAAAAGTTTCCAATTCTAACATTAAAATTGTAAATTCTTCAAACTTCTATAAAGCTGATTTTATCTGAATGCCTTTTTTCCTGTCTTTTGTTATGTGCTGACTTTATTATAGTATCTCCCCTCACCTGATTTCTGTCTTTTCTCGTCTCTCAATTTCATGTTTTTGCCCTCACCTGGTCTGGGAGGGGATGCGGGGATGATCTCAGGAGGGGAATTGTGAATAATGCAGCCCAGGTGGGACTTGGGGCAGGAATTTCATGAGAATGTGGTTAAAACTCTCTCATAAAGTTGTTGAAAGTAGCAGTGTTGTGTAGGAAATAAAGATGTTTTTACTCTTTCAAGTGTTGATGTTTAGTGTTAGTTTTTATCTTTGTCGTATTTCTCTTTTTTTTTCTTTTTTTTTCTTTTTTTTTTTTTTAAGTAGGTGAGAACGTTGTTCCTACAGCTCTCCCAGTCATGCTCTCTGGGTTTAGGGATTATTTGTATCAGGTCTCTTATCCTCTCACAGTTATTGTTTATGATGATATGGTTTCTTGGTTTTGATTATGATGATTATGATTTCTTGGTTCTGTTGAGACATTGCAATGAATTATATTAATTACTTTGTGTCTTTGCATTAAGTGTACTTGTGAGTCTGGGCATTTCTCACAAAGTATAGTTTTTAGAGAATGAAGGATAAGGCACTGAAGCTTGGGCTATGCCCTGCCGGTTCGTAAAATGGTACATTTATTTCACAATTTTCATATTCGCTGTCAGTAATGGAGAAGTTGCATGTTTTACTTTCACAATCGATGAAGATCCACAGCCACAGGACACCTTTGTGTCTAAAGCTGGGACTTCTTTTGGGAATACTTTAAAAATGATGTGTGGCATTTGACATTTAAATTAAGGCTGTAAAATACTACTTTTCCCCCAGGTGGCAGCTCTATTTGCCTTGATATTATCTCTTCAAGAAGCACCTCTTCTCCTTGCATTTCCTTTCTCCTCCTGCCCCAGAGGTTTCCATCCCTTTGGAGTCTGAACCAATTCAAACTGATGGTGAGTTGTGCTCATGGAGCAAATTTAGGAGCTCGGGTTAAAACTCGAATGGATCCCCCACCTGAAAATGGGGTAAAGACAGAAACTTTTCTCCAAGTAAGTGTCCTGTTCAGCAGAGGTAACATCTGGGATGAACGTCTGACCTCAAAGTTGGGTTACAGCTCCAGAAGCACGAACCACAAACAGGCTCTTGAAACTTTATCATGTTGTTAGTATCAGTTAAGTTCCATAGTTAAATTTTTGTAGTGGGTTATAAAGTTATACAGCTAGGTTCCAGAAAATTCTGCATGAAACCCCATGCTGGCCTGATTCAAATTTATATAACAAGCAGCTTAACTTCGTTAAGTCACTCTCTTTTGAATTATAAGTAGCAGGGTAGTACTTTCATTTAAAATCTCAGTTTTATCAGGTTGCAACTTCACTGCTAGTATTTGTATTATGTACAAAAGTTCAGTGACATTTTTGTGAAAGCATATTTTCATTTGCTTCAGTTCTCTTTTGTGAGAAGAAGTACAGTAATATTTGTCCTACTTTTGGATACTTCTTGGTATTCATTTAATAGCGGAAAATAATTACAAAATGTCTGGTGTGGAAAATGAAATTCGGGAGATGCTTACATGCGGCAAAAACTGCTTTTTTAAATACTCGTAGTATTTATGAAGTGATTTTTATGAATATTTTATAGCTACTAGTTTTAGGAACCGATTTGCCATCGATTTTGTTTGTGGTATTCCTGATGTTATCCTTGCAGACTCATCACTTAATATTTGATGTGCGCAATAAAGGAGCGATCCCAGAAATCTGCTACGAGAGGTACCCAGACTTCCCTTGGGAGCTTTGGCTGGGACAGCAGCATCACAGTTCTGCTCGTACTGACATAACAGCTCTTGATGGCAGAAATGAAAAAATCCTAAAAAAAACCCCTGTGACTTCTCCATTACTGACAGTGAATATGAAAATCGTGAAATAAATGCACCGTTTTACGAACCGGCAGGGCACAGCCCAAGCTTCAGTGCCTTATCCTTCATTCTCTAAAACCTATACTTTGTAAGAAATGCCCAGACTCACAAGTACACTTAATACAAAGACACAAAGGAAAGTAAGTAATATAATTCATCGCAATGTCTCAACAGAACCGAGAAATGACGATCATAAACAATAACTGTGAGAGGATAAGAGACCTGATACAAATAATCCCTAAACCCAGAGAGCATGACTGGGAGAGCTGTAGGAACAACGTTCTCACCTACTTAAAAAAAAAAAAAAAGAAAAAAGAAAAGAAAATGAGGGGAAAAAAAAAAGAAGATAAAAACTAACACTAAACATCAACACTTGAAAGAATAAAAACATCTTTGTAACTATGAGAGAGGGATGGGAGGTTTTCAGTCTCCATCAGCACACATCTCACCAAGGACAAACTTTAATCTACTAAATATATTTGTTATCCATCTTACGCATCTGGATTTTTACTGTGTACATTTCTTCTCTTTTTTTTTAATATGCACTATGTAATTATTATAGACATGTTGTAATAACTATCAAAAAACTTAATGATAAAAACTGGAAAAACAAACAAACAAACAAACAAAACTATTTAAAACTCCCCTAAAAAATAACTACCAAAAAACCTAAAAATGCATGAAGTGCATTTCTGTCCAGAAAATGTGTGTGCAGTTTGCAAAAGGATTGACTTCCTAAGACACCAAGGCCTATTTAGATACATCCATGATTTTATACATACCTGTTTCTCGTTGGGAAATCACCTGCACCATTACTGGTGTGTGTGTTTTGAGACACATAGTTAAGACAATGCCTGACAGGCCAGGTTAAAACAAAGACAGCATATTACATATGTGAATTCGTGGCAAATAATGTAAAGGATCAGAAGGCGGCGTGTTGGCTGTATACGTACTTAATACGTGCAGTAATATTCACAGAATCACAGAATGTGAGGGCTTGGAAGGGACCTTGAAAGCTCATCCAGTCCAATCCCCCCGCCGGAGCAGGAACACCCAGATGAGGTTACACAGGAAGGTGTCCAGGCGGGTTGGAATGTCTGCAGAGAAGGAGACTCCACAACCTCCCTGGGCAGCCTGGTCCAGGCTCTGTCACCCTCACCGGGAAGAAGTTTCTTCTCATATTTAAGTGGAACCTCCTGTGTTCCAGTTTGTACCCATTACCCCTTGTCCTATCATTGATTGTCACCAAGAAAAGCCTGGCTCCATCCTCATGACACTCACCCTTTCCATATTGATAACCATGAATGAGGTCACCCCTCAGTCTCCTCTTCTCCAAGCTCAAGAGCCCCAGCTCCCTCAGCCTTTCCTCACACGGGAGATGCTCCACTCCCTTCAGCATCTTTGTGGCTCTGCACTGGACTCTCCCCAGCAGTTCCCTGTCCTGGAACTGAGGGGCCCAGAACTGGACACAATATTCCAGATGAGGTCTCACCAGGGCAGAGTAGAGGGGCAGGAGAACCTCTCTGACCTACTGACCAACCCCCTTCTAGTCCACCCCAGGTACCATTGGCCTTCCTGGCCACAAGGGCCCAGTTCTGGCTCATGGTCATCCTGCTGTCCCCCAGGACCCCCAGGTCCCTTTCCCCTACACTGCTCTCTAACAGGTCATTCCCCAACCTGTACTGGAACCTGGGGTTGTTCCTGCCCAGATGCAAGACTCTATATTTTCCCTTGTTATATTTCATTAAATTTTTCCCCGCCCAACTCTCCAGCCTGTCCAGGTCTCTGGATGGCAGCACAGCCCTCTGGCGTGTCAGCCACTCCTCCCAGCTTGGTGTCATCAGCAAACTTGCTGATAGTACACTCAATTCCCTCATCCAAGTCGTTGATGAATATATTGAATAGTATTGGCCCCAGTACTGACCCTTGAGGCACTCCACTAGATACAGGCCTCCAACCAGACTCCGTCCCATTGACCACGACTCTCTGGCTTCTTTCCTTCAGCCAGTTTGCGGTCCACCTCACTACCCGATCGTCCAGTCCACACTTCCTCAGTTTAAATGTGAGGATGCTGTGGGAGGCTGTGTCAAATGCTTTACTGAAATCAAGGTGAATCATTACTTGAAGTGATTTTTTTCATACTTACATGGGCATATGACAGGAGTTTGCTATAATCGGTGGGCATATGAAAAAGGCAAAGCGACCTGTCAGGCTGGAATGAGGGGAGGCTTCAAGGTGAGCAAAACGAGGATGGTGTTGAACATGGAAGAAAGGAGTCAGAAGATGGGAAGCTGTGGAACGTGGACTATTAATGGCAAAAGCGAGATGGCCGAGGTTGATTTCTGTGGCAACAGAGTCACAGAAAAATGTTATTTGGGATTGATGGGATGTCCAAAAATAGGAGGTTGCAGGTAGGCAAAGCAAAAAGAGTCAAAGTCTTTCAGAGGATGGATAAAAGGAGAGAACATGTCCTTATGATGTTGTAAGGCCGATGCTGCAGATTTGGTGACCAAAATTTCACCTTCATTTGTGCTTTAAGATTGAGTTAACTAATATAAATAAACTGGTCATTATAATGCTGAAGCCAGCCTATGGATAAACCCAAAACTAAGGTAGACGTTATTTCGTAAGGGAGGCTTTATTGCTTGCATCTGGACAAGAAATTATTGGAGTATGAATTAGGACACAGAGGACAACTTTTTCACTGTGTAACTTTAGAAGTTTGGGTTTAAACTTGTCTCTGAACAGTCCTTTGGGTTTTGGGAAGGACTTAGTTTATCCAGTTTAGGTGCCGTGACATGGACCTTTGGGATTATCACCCAAAAAAGGGACATGAAGGGGGCTGCTGGAGAAGTAAGAGGAGAGTAAGAGTAGTGTCTCATTTAATTTAACTGTAATGCACAGCAGAAGCACAGACGAGGCCTGAGATTTGGCATGGTAATATGTTGTTTGAGTAACTGGAGCGAGAACAGTTTCAGTGGAGGAATAGAAGCCAGATAGTGAAATGATCAAAAAGAGCATTCAGAAAAAGAGATTCAAGACTAGAATCAGTTCCATATTCAACATGTCTGAAAAGTAACAGCAGGACTGAGATGAGCCAGTAGGATGTTTTGGTTGGAGGGAGATGAGTGGTTATTTAAATGTGTTGCAGAGGTGAAATACCACGGAAAAAAAACATTGAAAATTTTCCGTAAGAGAAAGTACTGAGTACTTTGGTGGTTTTTGTCATCCCAATTAATGGCTTTCCCTCCATACTGACTTGCAGACCAGTTCTTATCTTGATCTTTAAACTCTGGTCGTACCTCTAGAACATGATCTCATTTGTCGTTTTTGCCTCTTTCTTCCATTTCTTTGTTTGCTTTAGTCATGGTCGTTTTGCCTCCTTTAATGATACTTTCTCTATGGATCTCGCAGCACAAATTCAGATGTTGATGACTTCTGATGCATTTCTACAGCACTGCATACAAAGCAGAACCGATTCTGGTGGGGCTTCCCAAGTGTTGCTGGAACGCCCATATTAAATAGCAATTAAAAAGTGCTATTTGCTCTCCCTGTGGTATATGCATCATTCCGCAGAAGAGGAACACACCACAGGAAAATCTGTGGCAGAGTTTGTGAAAGATCTGTATATTTAAGTGCTGTCTTAGCTACGAGATGACCCTTACTTCTGTTTATCCTTCCATCCACAGTAATTAAACACCCTTATCTCACCATGATTGCAGGCCGTGCTGCGCTGGGTTTGCCTTCTAACGCACAGGAAAACCTGCCTAAACTTTGCGAGAGGTTTTGTACCTGTACACAGAAGTTCTGGCTCGTTGTGTTCAGCAGATAAGATAAAGGGGCTTTTTTTCTGAGCTTTAAGAATTTCGTCGGTTGTGTGTTTTTATACCAAGACACTCCAATGCATCATAGGTGAAAAGATTGACTTCTACTATGGAGTTTAAAACAAAAAGATCAACTTAAAATGTGTTGGGGTTTTTTTCATTTGAAAGCCATGGTAAAAAAAAAAAATTGGTACAGTGCAAGTAAAACTTGTGAGGTTATACCTTCTATTGAACTGAGATTTCTTGTGTTAATCTAGGCTTGTTTCTCCCAAAGTCTGAATTCCAAATGTGTTTTAATGATAGTAAGTGTGAAAATCTGCAAAGAAGATTTAAAACTAAAGGGTGCTTTCAAAAAACAAAATGAAAATCCATTCAAGAACTTCTAATCTAGGCAAGTTCTAATGTGGGATGTGCATACACTCAGAAATTCAGTTTTGCACTCAAACAGAGCTCTAAACATTGTTTTTGAGCAGGAAAAATCTAACAGAGTAAGTATCACAATTGATAATTTTGCTGCTTGGCACCAAGAAGCAGAGTAAATTAAAATTCTCCTCACTGTGTGCCTTGGAGCCCATTCCACCTGACTCATCAAATGAAAAATTCATCAATTAATCCTCTGACAATAACGATATATACACAAAAATCAATCCAGGATTGATTTTTTTTTTTTTTTTTTTTTTTTTTGAGCCCGAACATGAAAACCAACCCCCGGCTTGCACATAATGTGAAAACCTCCTCTCCATTCCAACCTTATTATTGAGTATGAAAGCTGAAGTGTTCATAGAATTATTTGTCCTAAGTCAACTACAAAGGTGGGATTGTTTGAGGAAGGGCTGTGCGCGCCGTGGAGATGTTCTGCAGCGGCTAATAAAGTTGTCAGATGCGTGTAAGAGCACAGCTGATGGGAGTCCCCCCAGAAGGGACCGGTGGGGAGAGACACTGATCGCCGGGATCTGACGGGAGAGACCACCCAGGGCAGCTCAGAGCCCGCATCAAAGGGGAGGGGAGAGCGGCGGAAAATGAACCGAAATCGGGGAAACTCGGGAGCGCTGAGACCGTCCCGGCGGGGGGAACAAGGCGGCGAATCATGAGGACGGGGCCACGTCGCTTTGCAGGGATCACAACCGATTCGCAAGGCAGAAGACGAGATAGTAATTTGTTGGGTCTCTCAGTCGTAATTCACTCTGTCAATGAAAAGGAAAATTGCAGCGGATTCGTGTGCATTAGGGTGGCTAGTGTGTTGCTCTTTGTTTACATAATCCACTCCAGCATGTATAATATATATCAAAATGATGAGAAGTCTTCCTTCCATATTAATCTGATGAGAAATTAAATACATCGGTTTATATTTGTACTGACGTTACATCATTTGAGATCAGATTGATGCTGGGAAGCATTTTTGTACCGCATGATACATCAAAACGCATAAGTAGAAATTCCAGATAAGAAAATCTCTCAAATCTTTCAAGATAAACACAGGTTGCTTTTTATCTGAGGCACAAAAGAAAAGTAGCCTAGTTTGATGCATTATGTGTGTAAGCTTACGGTTTTAACTCCTCATCAGATTAATATTTTAAGCAACCTTACCTCCAGCGTAAGAAGCACTGATAGCAACTTGTTGAATAAGTTCTTGCTTCTGAATGCAGTACAAAGGAGATAAAAATCTTCTGAGTGAAAGAACTCGGGTTTTATTCTTTGAATTACTCTGGCAGCTATTTGCTGCTTCCTTCCCATGTATAAAAATAATATCCAGGCTGTAAAGAAGAACCCAAGTGATGTTAAAGAGTCGAAAACTGACACGCTGCAGCACACAGACAATGATCACATGGCAGATATATTAACTTCTGATGGGTCTTTGTGAATGCGTGTGTTCACGGTGCAGATCAACATTAACATATTTATCAAGTTCTAGATGCGTGAAAAGTGGAAACACACTTTAGGAATACTTGATTGATGTGTATTTCCTCAGTCGTAAAACTGGAGGATTTTGGTAAGAACACAGACTGCAAGATACTGTGTTGTTATTTTTACTTTCTTAGTTGAATGCTAAGACCACCGTTTTCAAAAATTGTATGTGTGATAGGAACAAGGGTGTTGTCATAACTGTTTGTCAGCATATTAGATATTCAGATGTATGTGACGAATTTGGCTCCAAAGAGAATATCAGAACCTATATCTGTTACCATGTAATATTTCTTTCTAAAATATTACCACAAAGTATGACTCACTGCAGGAGAATTTTTCTTGGCTCTTTCAATTTACAGTCCTATTACGAGTCTTAAAGTATAGACAGTTTCACAAATTATATTCATAGGTTTTGTTGTTTTCATATAATTTGAGACTGGAGCAAGTTAGGAGGGAACATGGTAGTTGGTATAACTTACTTTTAGATACATTAAAGTTGAGTCTGAATTCTGGTCTTTTGTTTCAGCTGTGCTTCATACATTTTTTTATATGTATAGATTTACATAATCAATCCCTGTGGGAAATGCACTGTTACCAGGGAGTGAGTAATAAAGAGTAACTTAAAGATAGAGAGCCTGTATATATTTCAGAATATGCTTCAATAATTTATTTTTATAATGTTTATTTGGATTTACCTTTGTGATTTATATCATATTGGTAATGTATATTTTAAATTTTATTTGTGAATTCTTGTATGCATTATTTCCAAATATCAGGCTAAAATGTACTATTACCATTTCTACAAAGCAAAGCAATATTTTTTAGTGCAGACTAACATTAATTTGGTAAAATAATAAACTAATGCATTTTATCTTTTGAGAGTCCATTTATAGGATATTTTAATTCATGGATTATTTTAATGATTATAAATTATTTTAATGCTAGGGGATTTTACCTTTTTTCTTCACATATAAATTTCCCCGGTGCATTAGGTTTATATCTTACAGCCAGCTAACGATAATCGGGCAATATCGCTTAATAATTGTAGACCCACTATTCAGGCACAATGCATTAGATTAAAATTCTTAATTTTCCTTTAAAACATGTCGTGGAAGTTTTCTCCTGTTCTGAATAGGAAGCTTCGTAGCCGGTTTCCAAACTGGAGGTTTGCGGCGCATCTAATCCGCCCGGCACCCCCCACACTAATTAATTAACAGGGGGAGGACGGCGGTCAGCAGAGGGCAGTCCCAAATAGATCAGCATTTTCAGGTGCAAGTGGTAAACTCAGACACCAAATCCATATTAAAGTATCTAAATGAAAACACATTACTTCCTAATGATTATGCTATGAAATCTCACAAGCTTCAAAAAAGGGCAGCAGATAGTAAGGGTTTCTTTGACAAGAAACCCATTTTTATGCATGTATCTGAAAATATACACAGGCATCACATATTAGGCAGATGGACTGGAGAATACCAGGAGCAGTTTGTGTTTTCAGTCTAGTAGTTCATGTTTCCCGAAGCTAATAAGAAAATAACGTCGTGTTTAGCAAAAAGGAAAATTCTCTTGTGTGCAGGCACCATGTAAATAAGTTGTTATTGTCAAATTGCACTTTTAAAATCTTATTGCCTAGTTGAGCCAAATCTTGCACCTACCTAAAATAAAGAGAGCTGTGTTTGTCTGAGAGTCCGTGTTACATTCCTGAGGATGCAGCTGCCGTGCTCTGGTTGTGTCTTCGCTTCCCGATCCTGACTTGCTGAACCACCCCAGAGCTTGCCCGTGGTGTGTTTGTTACAGAGAAAAAAACATTTTTCCTTGTAAAACTCTTTTTTTTGAGATCTAACAATCAAAACCTGGAGAAAAACTTGTCATTTTTCCTTGTAAAACTCTTTTTTTTAATATCCAACGATCGAAACCGCTATTATAACATCTACTATTACAAAGGCAATGCTTTAACATGTGTTTTCGTACTAATGGAAAATTAAGATCATGCTTCAATTTTATCATACGCTTGCATGTCTTGCAGAAGTGTGGCCTTAATATCTCAGCCACTTTGAATTCGGTTTGGCTGAGACTTGGGCTTTGTTTCAGTATGCTTAAATTTCAGCATATGTTCAGCTGAATGAGAGCTTTGGTATACAGATGACAAGTCTAGATGTTACCATTTGCATCATTCCTTCCTCATTTAAAAAAAAATCAAAACATACATTACAGATGCTGAGTTTTGATTGACACTGAGGTGGGAATTGGGGTTTGGGGCCATCCGCTTTCTTGTTTGGTGTGCATGCTTGTTTTGTTCAGGCTCTAAATGAAAGTTAAGGATTTATGCTGTGTCCTTCTGGGATTATTTTTTTTAAAAAAACAAACAGTACTGAGAGTATCCGTGCTCTTCTATCTTTGTATAATATTATAAATCTTACTGTGCAAGGTTTCATGCAAAAATGAACCTTCTTAAAAGGGTAAAAAAGGCTGCAGCAGAATCTCTTAAATTTGTTTTCTGTATCGCTCTTTTTCATACTAATATGCCATAGTTCCATTTGAATAATAAACTGGCATTCACATAACAAACAGGATGGAAATTCAGAGGTTGGTGTTTTGCAATAGCATCAGTAGAATGGGGAGACACTGCAATCTGTCCTTTCCACTCTTCACTCTGTTATGTGTTGGCTCTGCAGCTGATATGGCCCCGCTCCAGAATTGGCTTTGCAGCTGATAAGGGTCTCTGAACAATGAATTATTTTAGAACTGTACTTTGCCATGTGAGCTGCATTACCTGGGTAAAATGCGGTGAGTTGTAGAAAAAGATAATTCCATATTCTGCGGCCAGCTGGAAATAATTTCCTTACGTTTTTGAGTCTTAGTCTTGTATCATTTTGATGTGGGTTTTGTATTCTTTCTGAAATAGTTACTACTGCATTTAAGGTTTATATCACATAGCCGATAAGCTTTGCTGACATGGACTTACTTTTAATAACATCTTTGCTTTATTAAAGATATATGTGTCTATTTACATGAAAAATATATCTTTTTTAAGAGATAAAGATGGTGAGATTTCTGACTAGACAAGCAGCAAGTATAGCAGTTTTTATCTTATGTCACTTCTTAACTGCGTATTAAGGTTTATCTCAGACTACAATAACAGTGTAGTTATGGGGATTTTCCTTATAGTTTGTTAGTAGAATTTGAAACATCTATTTTTGTGAGGGTGCAGGCCCGTAAAGCTCAAATTCATAACTGAGAATTTACATGTTTTGTAAAAAAGCAAGAGAGGATACAGTTGGGTGAATATATCCAGCCATATAGTTTTTCTGTGTGTGTAGTACAGATGTGTCTATATGTATGTAATAGAGTTTATATTCTCTCATTGAAGCTATGATTTTTCGCAAGTCTAAGAGCAGTTTTCTAACTCGTCATCGGGTTGAAGGTTGGGTAGGAGGAAAGAGAAGGAGAAAACACTCGGCAATGTCTCAGCTGCGAAAACCATACAGAGCTGGACGTATTTCAGAAAAGCTTCTATTCCTTTCCTTTCCTAAGGGAGTTTCTGTGCCAAATTCTCCTTTTTAATCTGGGACTAATGGGTGCTTTTCCTGTTGGATTTTTTTTTGTGTCATCAAGGAGAAACTCTGAGAAATAAAGAAGGACATTTGGTAGCAATGGTGGTTGTGGAAATGGCCAGGGTTACCATTTTCAGCGCTTTCAGGTGAGTGGCTGCTGTGTGATGGTGTGTACAACATAATGACATCCCCAAGGAGGTCGATGCCGTAGGATTTGAGGAGTGGGGATTATGAAGGCTCATTTCTGAGGTAAATGAAAGGGTACCTACAGATATAGGCTTGGAAAGTAAGAACTCAACTGCTCTCTGCTGAAGCAGAGAATGTTATTGTCTCTCCAGGTAAATTGCTTCAGAAAAGCCAAAGTACAACGAAAGTCGCCAGTTTTCTTCCTCTTTGGCAATGGCTGCTGTGCATGTGCTTCCCCGAGAGATTTGATGGGGAAAGGGCACAGCCTTCAAAGGCACCTTGCCCCATTTATTTGACGTAGCATAGCATTCATTATCCATTGTTAAACTATGTAAATCCACTTTTTACTCCTAATCCACCCCTCTTCCACGTTCCTCTTGAAGGACACTTCTCATGAGAGCCTTTTACAAGAGAAGTGGCCTCGTTGCTTTATTTAAATTCTTTAGATGAGTTGCCGTCATAATTCAGGGGAAGAAGTTTTCCAAAGAAAAAACACAAGTCTTCATTATATCCTAGACCTGAACTCAACAAATATTCCAGCTCATTGAGGTTACCGTGTTTGTCTCCACCGTTCCATATCCTCAACTATTTCTTTTGTTTTGACTTCTGAATATTTCTAACCCATGTGAAGCATCTAAAGAGTTGCAGTAGGGTCCTGCCCGTATCAGTTACCACCCTCCAGCACTGCCACATCACTGGGAATATTCACAAAATTGAGGATACTTAGGGTAGCGTATGTAGGAACAAAAGAAATATTTTTTGGTCTGCCTGTGTGTGGATTATCGACTCCGCTCATTTTCCTCTCAGCTTGAATTCCTTGGGAGCAAAGAAATAATCTCCAACAGCATTTCGGATGTGAGTGCTCATAGGAACTTTGATCAGCTCCTGCCTGCCAAATAAACGAGCTTTGATACCTCTAGTTATTGACAAGGGCTTGAACCCTGTATCAGTATGTGTCTGCAGCTCTAGGTAAGTGTTGTGCGTGTCTCCGACATCGTTTGTCAAACTTTGTGGCTCCATAGCTGGTGTCTTCTGTGCTCTTCATCCAAGCACTCTGTCAGGACAGTGATAGATCTTGTGAGCTGCTGGAGGTTTTTTGGGGCATGGTATCCAAACACAGAAAACATTTGAAAGCATTTTCCCTTCTTGACACTTGGCAGCCTAAGTTCGTCTCCAAGATGAGCACAGAGTTTTATCTGAATCAGTTAATTAACTTACTGGTGTGCTTTTCCAAAGCTGCTTTCATTGCTGACCTTGTTTGTAGAGTCTGGCGCCCTTATCTAGGAAGGAGCCGACCCTTTATACCCTCCCCAGCTCTCAGAGAGTGTGGTTTGATTATCGAAATGCTAAGTTGCCTGGTGAGAGAGAGTCTTTCAATGAATCATGCAGTGGGTTACGCATTGTGTCTCCATCTGTTATCAGCTAGAAGGTGAACCTTTCCATCCAGACGTCAGGGCGTGCTCCGATACGCATTGTCTTTGGCTTGCTTCGGAAACATGAAGTCTGCGGACCATGAAGAAAAGCAAGCTGCAGACCTTTATAAAAGGCTGGGCTGGTTTTGGTGCCAAGTTCAGGCCAGCAAGTAATTGTTTGAACAGTACAGGTGTTGCCCAGAGGCGGTTGGCCATTATAGTGGAATTTGTACTAATCTACACAAAGTAGAAAGGTTGCATGCTGCAGCTGTGATTCTTCGAGACACTGTAGAGACTGTAATCCCCAAACCAGGCGTTCTGTGCCGTACCCAAAGTGATGTTGTTGTGAAGGAGCTGGGAGAGGGATCTTTCTATTCCTGCCGTCACTGGAGAGGACGAGAAGGCCTGAAGTGTCTGTGTAGCAGAGATATATGTCAGTATTCAAAGGGGGATGGACCTGCCATACCAGGAAGATTCAGCAAAATTCATCCCAGCAGAGGTGGTGATGAAACGGCTTCACAGTTCACATTGGAAATTGTACTTTCTTTTTCTTTTTTCTTTTTTTTTTCTGTTGTTCCTACCCCCTCTTTGCAGACACACTGAATATCGTACAGCTCTTCCAGTATTCCTAACTCATCTCATTGCTAGTTTCTGAGAAATTACTTTCCTGATCCTGTCTGCTCATTTAATAATCAGTATCCTGAAATGACTGCTCTTTATTAGTGTACAAATTACTTACTTAACCATTACAAAGCATTTAGAAGAGGTCAGGAAGTATGTTCTTTCATTAATTTCTGGACTGGCAACGTGGAACAAAACCAATAGAAAAGGTTGGTATTGAGTACAATATGATGTAGCAGTCCTAGATGCTTAAGACAGATACTAGGCATGTATCTAGAACTTAATTTAATGTATGCCCAAATATTTTTCCTCTTTCAGCATCCTAAATAATAAAATTATTTTTGTGCTGTCACTTGCTAAGATCTTTAGAATAATAGGATTAGACCCATTACCTACTCCAAAGGGTTTCCAGCCAAAGATTCATAAAGTAAAAAAATACAAATGTTATTTATTCTCCTTTCACCGCTACAGATACTGAGACACAACAGGCTTGTGACTTGACTGAAATACAGACGCTAATTCAGTAGCTCAGCTGGTTTGCAATTTAAGAGTTTGGTTTTATACTTCTATGCATAAGCCCTTTGACCATGTTTGTTTTCCTGTATCTTTTCAGCAGTCAGTATTTTTAATCAGTCTGTTTCTAAACTACCTTTCCAATAGCTCATGCATCTTAACACTGTTCCTGAAACATCTGATTATATTAACTGCACTAAGAGCATCTAAAATAAAGAAAACCTGCTGTTTTCTGAGCCATTCAGTCTAAATTGTTGGTGGTCTGACTGGGGATAAAAACATATGGAATATAATGTGAATGCAATATTCAAATACAAGTATATTCTGACGTTGTATTATGCTTTAAAGTAGACACCAAATACTGGGTTTGCTTATATTTTTTAATGTCTATAGTCACATTTTAGGCTCTTATTTCACCTATCATTCAGCTGTTTTGCTGAACTGCTTCAAAAAGCTGCCCAAATGTCTGGATTCCTTCTTCACTGCTTTTACCTGACAGAATTGTGCCATTGCTCTTTAACTTCAGTACAGCAGTATGTCTCTCTGCCAAACTGAAACGATGTGAAAAATTTAGTTATATATCACACTTATTTTTCTTCTAAGTGACATTACTGGCCCCACTAATAGTGTGACTAACCTCATAATATTCAGTCTCCTTCCCCCAGGAAACATGACTCTGTTCTTCCCCATTTAATTTGATGCCAGACCATGTGGCGTTTCTTTTAAGTTCTTCTTTATCTCAGTGTTGTAGTGTGGGGGACCTCTCTAGATTATTTCAATCTCTCTTCATATGTAAAGATAATGGTAACATCCACAATGGGAAGCAGTAACTCTAAGAAATCACACAGCTTGGCGTTTCCTCTGTTTTTTCTTCTCCCAACTTCAACCATGGTCTTTCCTCTGAAAGGACGAAAACCACGGAGCTTATCAAAATAACTTACCTCCCTGACTATTGATTGTCTCCTTTAATAGTCCGTTAGAATTAGATGGAGAAAATACTTTTTAGATCTCTTGGTCTGCCCCCCTGGTAGTTCAGCATTGTTCCCTTCATTATGCCACTGAGTGTTTTTTCTAGTTTGTCGAGAAATTATTCCACAATTTCACTGTCAGGAAGATTTTCCTGATATGCAGCGTCCTCTTTTTGATTTAATCTGACTGTTCCTAGTTATATTCCCCTGTTATTGCAATATTTCTCGTTCTTACCACGTACTTAGACAGTTCAAGCATTCCTGCATGGCTCTTCTCAGCCAAGCTAAGAATTTACTGGTGATTCAGCATTTAATTATTTGTTTGTGTTTTTCTTCTAGTCATCTCTTATTTCAGTATCTTGATATTGAAAGTGATAGGGAAGATTGTAGAACTGAATATAAAAGAGGTCTATAGGAAGTGATTTCCCAAACTTTTTTCTTTCCTCTTTTCTACCTTTGTTATTCCACAAGCCTACACTATTAATCTGCAAATTTAACATGAGTTTAGCAACTGATACAATCTCAAGGTCATTTATTGCCTTTTAAATTCGTTTCTCTCGTTACATGTGTGGTCTTTGAACTATTTTTCCTCTTTCAATCACAGTCATTTTTATGATTCTAATCTCAGGGGGTTTTATATTTTTCTGTATAGAGATCTGAATCTGAAAGCCCTGTTGGTTTTTTTGTATTATTTGTCTGTTCCTTTCGGTGTTTACGTCAGGATCCTCCATCCTTGACTCTTGTTCACAGTCATTATCCTGTTTCAGTTTGTAATGATGTTAAAACATGACTTCGTCAACAAATTGATTTTTAACAGTACGGTATTGTAAGATGATGTCTATACTGAAACTCAGATGAGGTTTTTTCCTTCCTTTCTTATTTTTCATAAATCTACCTCACATTTTGTTTGTGATTCTGGCATCCCATGTACTTCTTCCCCAACCTGAAGATGCAGGGTCACATTGAAAAGGGTTCACCACAGATCTGTGAGTAGTGTCCGTCCTTCACAAAGGGTTATTGTCCAGCAAATACGTGCCAGCAGTTAAAGATCCTCAAAATCAAGTATACCTTCATTAAAAAGGGCTTTCCTGGTGTCTTTTCACATCACTCATCCTTGGTGTCTCTAATCTCAGATTGTAAGTTTTCTTGTGTGTAAAGTGTTCTTTGGTATTTTTATATATGGTTAATCAGGAATTCAAAGCATGTGATAATCCACATTTTCGTGACTATTTAATTATTATTATATATCTCTCTCTGCTGCCGAACTCCGTTCAGAATAGTGGAAAGGAAAAAGGCGAGTCTTTCAAAATAAGGTGTGGAGAAGCTTAAGTATCGTTAGCAAAAGCCTTTCTCTGCATGCTTTAATTTTGTAATAAATGTTGGTTTGTGAAATTAATTCAGACAGGCGTTATTTCAGGTTTCTTACCTTAAAATTTAGCTCCAACTTTATTTGTCAGTTCTGTAAGTTGGAATGATTGTCTTAAGCGCTGAAACATTGACAACATGATTGCAACTTCGTGTAGTAACAGGAAAGAGTAGATTATTTGGGTTGTTTTTTCTGTTGTTTGCGTGGTAGCAGGGTAGGATTTCTGTAAAAAGTAAGTTCAGTTAATATTTTTGAAACGAAAACCTCGAGGTGCTGCATTTAGCTGACCATCATCTTCTGTGAGGCTGAAAACAGACGTGCAGTGACCTGCCAGCATTCTGCCGCGATGCCTTTGTGCATAAATAATTATTATTGCTTTTACTGTTGACCTGCTGACTGTACTCAGTGCCAAATAATATATCACAGATACCATTTGCAAGTTTCAGTGCACTTATTCACGCTATTCTTTTATTGTGTGGTAAAATATTACCTCGGTTTTTAGAGGCTCTGACCTGTGGCATACAGGTAAGCTAATATTTTATCACAGTCGCTGGCTGTGTTTGTGAATGCTGGTTTTGGTACGTTGGGTCTGGTTTTGAGAGGTATAGTGTGTTCAAAAATCCCTTTAAAATACTTCGGAATTTTTTTTTTTCATAAAGAGAATAAAATCCAGGCTGTCCTGAACTGGGTGTTTCTTTAAAAACAACAACAAAAATCAGTAATGAATCAGTACGTGAAGGTCAGGTGTACATTTTTTTCATTCCCAGATCTTCAAGAACATGTCCTGCAGTGTTTCTCTTGCGTATTTCTCTCCGTTTTTAATTCTCCAGGCGTTCACTGTCTGTTGTTCCTCTGTCCTCTGTAACTCTGTCCTTTACAGTTCCTTCGTGCCCTCCCATTTTCCTCCCCTGCTTTTCCACGTCGTCCAGCTTGGGGTGATTTCCACTGTCCTCTTTGTCTCCTTTCTTCTCTACTGCAGAACACTGGGCATCCAGGGGCAAACAGCATCCATGACCTTGACGGTGAGGTCGAGCAATCATCTTCATCCATTTCCTTTCTTCTGATGGTTCTCATCAGTTTGTGGACAACAGTTTGGTTTTAGGAAATGGCCTCAAGTTGCACCGGGGGTGGTTGAGGTTTTATCTTGGGAACAATTTCTTCCCCAAAGGGCTGTCAGGCATTGGAACAGGCTGCCCAGGGCAGTGGTGGAGTCACCATCCCTGGGCGGGTTTAAAAGGCTTTTGGACGAGGTTCTTAGGGACATGGTTCAGTGCTAGAGTTAGGTTATGGTTGGACTTGATGATCCTGAGGGTCTCTTCCAACCAAAATGATTCTATGATTCTTTGACATTAGCTCAATTGATGTTTTATCTTGGTTCACGGGGTGTCTGTAGCATGTCTCCCAGTTGTCCTGGCCAAGCTTTCACCATCATCCCAGAGCAGCCTAAGGGTGGGCAAACTGGATTTCTTGCACATGAAATGAAGACAGAAAGTGGACTTCACTCAAGCTGCTGTAGCGTGGTGGATGCCAGATCCTCGGCACCAGCAGTTTTTGCTCTACAAGCCCCTGCCGTCGGTCTGTGCTGGTTGCTGATCACAGCATCCCAGCCTGGTTGGGTTGAAGGGACCTCTGGAGATCATCTAGTCCAACCGAACTGCTGAGGCAGGTACATCTAGAGCAGATCACACAGGTCGGTCCAGGCGGTTTGAATGTCTCCAGAGAAGGAGACTTCACACCCGCTCTGGGCAGCCTGGTCCAGGCTCTGGCACCTCCCAGCAAAGAAGTTTCTCCTCATGTTCAGACGGACCCTCCTGTGTTTCAGTTTGTGCCCGCTGCCCCTCACCCTGGCGCTGGGCACCACTGAACAGAGTCTGGTCCATCCTCTGACACCCACCCTGAGATATTGATCCCATTTATGAGATTTATCAACATTGATGTCAACCTGCTAATGAGAACTGGCTTCACATGACTGGTTCTGCGGTGGGTCAGCCTTGTCCATGGTTTGTTGGCTTTGTTGACTTCACTGAATTGCACCGGAGTGGGCACAGCTGTGCTAGAACACACACAGATATCTGTGAACGCCAGACCAGGCTTTGAAAGAACTTTCTCTTTAAAAAAAAATAAAACTAGATTTACCAGTAAAATATGTCAGTGATATAAAACTGAAAAAAATAGGGATTGTCTCCTATTGTTAGTGGTATGAAATATGCTATAAGGTTGCCAAGCAAGGAATTATTAAAACGGTTGTGTAGCAAATCCAGTGAAGTTACTGGTCATATTAAGTTAAAGTTCACATTCAGAAGAACTGCAATTGCAGTGTCTTTAAGACATGTGCAAAAAATGATACATTTCAAGTGTAGTTACTACTGCGTTAGTTATTTCTTAACAAAATCTGCATTTCTTCATACGGTTAAAATTGCAATGTAGGTGAATATTGTATTAAGTTTCTACATACACCTAAGACCAACATATGCTGCATTTAATATCTTCTCTCCTATCTCATTTTTCCTTTTCAAGTTATTTTTTTATTGCAAGCCAGTAGCATAGAGCCACATAATAAATGCGTTATTGAAAGTATTGAAAGTCTTAATCGATGACATAGATGCATGAATGTTTCACAAGGCAGAAAATGCAGAAGCTTTCCTGAAGGGATGCAAGGAAAGTGTTTAAATTTTAAGTAGCAAATATTGGCAGCTCTCAGAGCGGGAGCACGGTATTTAAATATTTTTCCACTCTTTTTTGTATGTTATTCCTTCTTGGGGACAACTACCCATCTTTTTCCCACGTGGCTCAATGCGTTGCACTTGCTGCACTCATATCGGTGTTGCCGTGAGCTTGTGCTCACAAAACCCCAAACCAGATTTTAACAATACACCAACTTAAAACGGTGACCTCTTGGGTGAGGAGAAACAGGAGGTTCCAGCCTACTTGAAAAAACAGCAAGTCCAAGTGTGGGCAGCTCCTCAGTCAGCTGCAGTTTAGCCTCTGGTTTTCTGACTGCTGTCCGAAAAGTTAAATTTCTGGTTAAGCATGTCATCTGCCGAATGCGGGTGTGTGTGCGTCAGACCAGCATCTCTGCTGCCCTCGGCTGCGGGGACGAGGGAAAAATCCTAGAATCCCTTCAACCCAACCAGGCTGGGATGCTGTGATCAGCAACCAGCACAGACCGACGGCAGGGGCTTGTAGAGCAAAAACTGCTGGTGCCGAGGATCTGGCATCCACCACGCTACAGCAGCTTGAGTGAAGTCCACTTTCTGTCTTCATTTCATGTGCAAGAAATCCAGTTTGCCCACCCTTAGGCTGCTCTGGGATGATGGTGAAAGCTTGGCCAGGACAGCTGGGAGACACCCTACAGGCACCCCATGAACCGAGCTAAAACACCAGTTGAGCTAAAGTCAAAGAATCATAGAATCATTTTGGTTGGAAGAGACCCTCAGGATCATGGAGTCCAACCATAACCCACCCCTGTCACTGCCCCGTGTCCCTGAGAACCTCATCTCCGTCTGTCCAACCCCTCCAGGGATGGTGACTCCACCACTGCCCTGGGCAGCCTGTTCCAATGCCCGACAGCCCTTTGGGGAAGAAATTGTTCCCCAGATCCAACCTCAGCCTCCTCTGGTGCAACTTGAGGCCATTTCTTTGTGTCCCTGTCTCCCCTCAGCTCCTGTTCTCCAGGCTGAACCCCCCAAGTCCCTCAATCTCATCACATTTGTGCTCCAGCCCCTCAGCAGCTTTGTCACCTCTTCTGCACTCTCTCTAGTCCCTCAGTGTCCTTCATCTCCCCCAAGATCCAGCACCCTGACACTGGTCCAGGTTCCTTTGGTATGCGGCTGGTCCCCACTTCATGACACAGTTTCCCCGCGTGTGTCTCGCTCTCGACTTTCTCTGAGCACGCTGGACTTTGACTTTTTCTGTACTTTTAAACTAAACATCGCCAGAGCCCCTTCTCTGAGCCTGAGGGCAAACAACACGCTGTGTCTCTCATGCGCACAGGTAAACTTTTTCCTTCAAAACAAAGGCAGCACTCCCAGCCTCCGAGGCTGTACCACAGCTGGAATAATTGTTTGCTGTAGGCAGGAAAGAAGTATGTCATGTTTACACCTATTTTCAAGCTGGTACCTAAACTAGCAGGAGTTACATAGTGCATGAAGCCTTTATGTACAGAATTGCTCCCTGCCATTCTGCCTGGGTAAAACAGGTGATTTTTAACTGTGCTGCGAGAGGGATAAGACAGGAGCAAGCTTGTGAAATGCCAGACAAAAAAAAGGACAAATAATTAAAAGGAATTCATGTCTCATAACCTTGTAATTTATGTTGCTGATGGTAAAAAAAAAAAAAAAAAAAAAAAAAAAAAAAAAGGATGATTTCAGCAGAGAGATTGAGAACATGCAGTTAGGCAGGCATTTTTTCCAGCTAGAACAATGTTCCTTCAGGGCATTTTGGAAGATGCAGTCGCTGATTCTGAAGTTAATTTAACTGCACGGATGTGCAGTGTTGTGTTTCTTAGGTGTAATTTGGGGAAGGGGACAGGTAACTAGGGTAGCTATGAAGTTAATGAAGCTGCAAACTTGAGTGGCTAATGTAATTTTTGCTCTTGTTTTATTTAAAGGTAGACTTCCAGCTTGGACTACAGTCAGTTTACAAAAAACGTGTAGATACTTATAGAAAACACAGCATACTGTGCTGGCCAGTTTTAGTGGCTCTGTAGTCTTGTTTTCTAATGAATATGGTGGGTTTTTCCCATCTCTCCAAAATCTTGGTGAAGCTACAGAGGGAATCATGCAAACACTCAAATGTTGCGTGATTTCTCTGCATATAGTTTTGTGTATAAAGTTATGTGTTTGCCTACATACCTGTTATACTGGAACCCGAATATTTACTAAGGGAGTCAGAGAAATTGGTTATACATAGCAGAGAATGATGTCAAAACCACAGAGAAAAACTATTAGAAGAAAGGTGGTGAGGAGGGGAGGGGTGTTTTTCTCAGGTCTCTTGAAGTTTTAATAACATTGGGTGCTAGTTATAACATGATGGATAAAGAGGTAAAAATGTGAGTTTCTGTTTAAGCACCAGAGTAATCATTAGTTTTAGTTTTCAGATGCTCTTATTTTGTTGGACCCTTTTCTGACATGTATAAAGTCATTTAAGATTTGTTTTATTAATAGTACAGAAAACGTCTTGTGTTCCCACTCTTGTTTGGGAACTTTGCAGGAACTTGCAATACACATTCTAATTGATTGTTAAAATATCATTAGGGAACAGAACTTCTCTAACAATATATTGCTCCATGGGGCTGCCACAATTCTGATATTGTCCTTTCCTCATATTTTCGTTGGTTTTGTTTTAGTATTTATTGTGCAATATATAACTTTAATACTCTTTGGGGACAGAATTTTCTATAAATGTTTGGCTGGAAAAAGTAAACTAGTAAAAGAAAACATCATTATCATCATCATCATCATCATCATCATCATCATCATCATCATCATTGTGACTTTGGGGTATCCCTTTCAAGATTGGTCCTCAATATTCCAAAATCTGGGCAAGCAGAAAAAAAGAGATTGTACATTGTCAGGTCAAGCAGCTTACTTCAAGGTAGGACTGTTAAATGATCCTGTAATTGCCATATTCATACTAACTCCAGTGAAAAAAATCGTATTCAACAGACAGGAGATGCGTTAGAGAAACTCTTTGCTTCAGGATCTTTGAAATCTGCAGGAAGGAACCCTTTTTCTTTCAAATTTTGCTTTTTCTCTCATTCCCTGTACATTATGTAAGGCAAAGCTTAATCATGAAAGTGTTGACTGTTAAGCTGCACGGTTCTGAATACATATGCAATACGATTTTCCATATTTACAAAATTTCACAATTTTTCCTGGAGACTATATAATATGTATCATGGATGATTTTTCACTAGGTCAATACTGAATCAAATTGAAACTAATTTTCCCTAGAACACTCAACAGCACGTTTCTTCAGTGAGAACACACATTTTGCTACACAGCATTTTTCATACTTTTGCAAAACAACATTTCTTATAATCTGTCTAACCTTTATTAGCTGTTTCTAAGGTTCTCACTTGGTTCTCTAAACTAATGGTGTAATTTCGAAGGGTATTACAGTACGGACCCCAATGGGAAAGTACATTTTTTAAATCCGTTTGCCTTC
Organism: Caloenas nicobarica; assembly: GCF_036013445.1. Taxonomy (NCBI): domain Eukaryota; kingdom Metazoa; phylum Chordata; class Aves; order Columbiformes; family Columbidae; genus Caloenas; species Caloenas nicobarica. The sequence goes on along the minus strand of NC_088284.1, from coordinate 83,228,264 downwards.
AAAATCTTTACTTTGAGGAGAACAAGCTGAAGGTACCGTATGCATTCGACTTTATTCACTGTAACATCACGATTTCTTTTCATTCTGTTATGTCATCATTGGTATATCATTGGAATTGAATCATGTGGATCATCATCCATCTCTATAATTTCTAGGTCCTTAAGATAATCAGTAATTTCTGGTTACAGGAAATAAATTATGAAAACTTGCAATTTATAGGAGATTTTTAGCTCTGAATAAGGAAAACACATCTTCAGTTGCAGAGATTGTGTGTTCTTAAGAGTTCTGCTGTTGTCATTGATATATTTAACATCTCCCATTAGAATGAAGTGAAATGCAGCCACATCTCACATCTTTTTAACTGATTGGAATGTCTAATCTGTCATCAGACATTTTGTACTTTGATTTAATTAGTATTGAAGACTCTTACGTTTAATGATGATGTGTACCCTTAACTAAAACTCTTAATGCCTTATAAAAATCATAAATAAAAATCACCCAGCATATCAGTTTTGAATCTTTATAAGATTTCTTTTTTTTGTTTTGCTAATTTTGCATGCATAAATTAATCTTTTATTATTAAAAGCTTCTAGTCTAGGCAACTAGAGTTTCCTAGGGCACAGTGTATTCTTCCTTCTGTAAGCAGTGAGTCTCAGCACACATAACCCTCCTTCCCAAACTGCAGCACCTGGACTCCCTGGGAAGTGTTTGCAGGTATCTGTGTGTCGGTAGTGATGATTTATCTCAATCTTTTCTGGAGCTGAAATATTATTTTGAGTTATCGGGAGACTTGCTTCTGTTAACCAAAAACAACAGAGGGTGCTCTTTCATACTGCATACTAAAGTGTGTATTTCCATAGCACTCACGCCCTTGCGTTGTCTTGTCTCATTATCCCTGTGCTGCTCGCCTGGAAATCTCAATATCAAAAAGTTTTAAGTCAAATGTGACTGCATTAACTCATGTGAGTTCCCTGCCCGTCTTTCCCAAGTGGCACGGTATGATCAGAGTTACCCCTTTCTTTTCTTTCCATACCGAGCTTCAGAATTTCTACAGGAAAAAAAAAAAAGTAGAATAGATTATACAATCCTTATTTTTTTCTCAATACTGTTGCATCTTTTCCGTACCATCAACGTTTTATTCAGTGTGCCTGTCGGCGGGTGGCTATCGGAGTTAGTGACAGCGGAATCCGCTTAGACCTCCCTACGCGTCTCGTTGTTCATATTCTCCAAACAGTTACTTGAAGAGCAGGGTTGGGAGATCTGGATTGCATTCAGGCCTCTGTCACACAGTTCTCGGAAGACTTTAGGCAATTCTCTGAGCTTCATTTTTTCCATCTGTAGAATAGGAGGAATGATAATTGTGTGCCAGCTGTCTTGTGGTGGGCAGAACACTCAGAAGTTTCTCGGTTCCCATCGCGCTTGCAGCTCCGCTCGCAGAGGTCTGGGAAGGATTTTCCACGCTGGCTGCTCGTCATCCCCGGAGCCAACGCCAAGGATGTGGAAAACGTCTCCAGCGCCATCCCTCCTTCTCGGGATCTGTACCCAAAATGATTCACCTCATCCTCCAAAAAGCTGCTGTATCCTTGCAGCACTCACAGCCTTCAAAACCCAAAGACCTGCCGTTCGGTGCTGCTCTTAAGAGAAAAGATACAAAGTGGCCTGAAAATATTATTTCTTTTAAGTGATGACACGAAAGAGCATCGGCTGTGGGTTGATGCTTTCCTGTTGCAGTAGAGGCATTTGGGCATCTTCATCTTTTTTATTCTCCTCCTGTTGCTAAACATCCCCACAAGTTGTGAGTTTTATAGCCCATTCCCAACCCGGGGTGAACTGCTCTGATGCTTTCTAGTACTCCAGACTCTCAAAAATACTGGTTTCTCAAAGAAAATTCCCTTTCTTGGGAAAGCCAGTGACGTTTCTAGTTCTCTGAATTCAGTTTTCTGAAGTGCCTCTGAAGCCACGTGAAATCCAAAGGCTTTTGGAGTTGAGAAGTGGCTTGTGCTCAGGTGTGGGGAGTTTGTGTTTTTATTAAATTCGTGTTTTACACAACTGAAGGTGTGGAAGTTTACTTTGCCTGGGAATGGCATTAACTTTGACTCCTGCTGTTTAATAAAGGAAAATGAGTGCACAATGGAGCTGTAGCAGAAAACATTAAACATTATATCTCCGAAAGCCAGCACATTTTCTTAAATATATATCTTGAAATAGTATGAAAAATTTTTCTTTAAAAAGTTTAATGTAAAAACTGTTAAGGGCAAATATTCTAAATGTATTTTGTCCTTCCAAATCTTTCTGTTAATATAATTAGCACAGACAATACATTTTATTTACATCTTTGGACTATGTCCATGTTTCATATTTCTCTTCACTGTTACCGTAAATATATATGGTTGTTATATTTTGGTTCTTAAAAAAAAAAAAGAAACAAAAGAAAAAAGAAAATGAAAAGCTCCTACAATTCAGTATTTTCATGCAAAATCGCATCTTCAGAAGTGCACAACGTTCTGTTCGGTGTCCCTTGCACCTGTGGCCTGTCTGTGCAAATGTAATTGCAAGACCAAGTCCAATGTACTTAGGGCAAAAATACCCACTGGCTTTTTGGCAGGAACATCTCCAGCAGCTTTTTGTTGCACAACCTCTTCAGTTTATCAGTTTCCCACACTGCAAAATATCGTTGCGTAGAATATGCATGGATTTAGATTTTTAGTTTCAGACTTAACTTGAAGCACTATAAAATTCAGGGAGAATACTCCTGGATGTGGGGCTGCGTTTCAGAGAAACATTTCATAGGTTTAATATACTATTGCTCAGGTTTTTTCTTCTTTAAGTATTGCGTATGAGAGGAATAATGAAGCATAATACAAAAGATTTTAGATATCTGCTGTTTTGTTATGATTGATCACTTAAGCGCGCAATTTTTGCTTTGTACATCTGTAAAATGGGTGTAGCAGTACGTAAGTGATTCAAATGATGAACAGTGTAATTAAGCAGCATATGTAAAATGAGATGATGTATTAGTATCTGGTGCTGTTATTTTAGAAATACACAGATCTTTTAATCTGTAACTTGGAAATACATTGATCTAAAAAAATGTCATGTATTAAAATGTTAGGCAAAGATAATGTTAGTGGCAATTATAATTGGTTTTGCGTCTTATTTAAGTAGCATGCCAGCTTTGCACTTTGGGGATATGTTTAACATATGACATACACCAATGCCCAAATTCCAATTGGGAAGATTTGATTTATAATTGATAATTTATATGCATTGCAATGCAGATTCAGTTTTAATAACGCGATTCTTTAAATTAGTATTCTTCAAAAATTGCTTTACCATAAAGTAGCTACAACACAAATCATGTGTTTTAACACACATGTGTTAGGTGTGGGTGAGAAAAATTACTGTAATTTCTCTGAGTTACCATAAAAAGTGTATAAATTTGAATTCATGGTGTGCAAATTGTGTTAGAGGATTAGAGGATATTGGAACAGCGCTACTGACAGCAATATTATGAACTCCAAGCTAGTTTTTTTTGTTTCTATTTGTAACTATCCTGCAATGGAAAATTTAAAATCAGTTAAAACGTTTGTGTCAGTATTTTCAATGTGTACCGAATAATGTGAAGCAATAGCAAGGCCTGAAAAACTTGCAGAAAAGCTAGCATGCAGCCCAGCATCTTAATTTCTCTTAAAATGCTTACCATTTTTGCTTATTTTACCCTTCTATTGATATCTACTTGGCAAGCCTGGGAAGAAAAAAAAAAAAACTCTTACATATCCGTGATCAAAAATGAGCGCCTGATGGCCTGAAGGTTGAAATAATTATCTCTGGTGGCCGTGCAGATCTCAATGTCAAAGCTGAGAACCACAGGGCAGCGGAATTAAAGCATGAAAACTGGCATGAGCACAGACAACTGCTCGGGGCTCTTTATTACTGTTTGATACAGCAGCCCTTTGTTGGAAATCTTGTTTTTTTAGGTTCGAAAGCAACTGTGTGTGTCTAATCTCACATTTTCCTTTATCATCAATTCCATCCCTGTGATATTTACAAAACTAAGCAACATCACATGTGTTTATCCCGATTTTCTGAATTAGTGTGTCCGAGGCTTTCTGCTAATCTGCAGATAGGTGGCACCGTTCATACAGATTGCAGAAAAGCTTTCCCCCGTCCGCGCTGTTCTGCGCCGTAAATTAACCTGTCACTTTATTATTTGACAAGATCTTCATTTTTATTCATCAGGACTTGGGCCAGGATGGGTGCATTTATGGCCATTTGCTTTGCACGGCTCTCAGCTGAGTTTGTAGGTATTGTAAGTGAGATCCATTATCCCTGTTACAAGTGCACACAATGCAGATGCTGATCTGCGGTGATGATGAGAAACCAAAGTCAGTAAAGACCACATAAGCCGCCCTTGATGAAAAGATAAATGAATGCATAAATAACATTGTGCTCTGCTGTGTTTGCTGAGATCAAGGATAGATTTTGAAGGTTTTGAGAGATCAGACGTACAGAACCTGGAGAAATTCACCCTCCCTCACTTTGCATTCAGCAAGCATTTCACTGTGTACAGAGGAGCTGAGACACATTTTAATGCTTTAGTGGAAGACCAGAAA